>NW_027223752.1:49521086-50721086 GCF_028538775.1 Myotis yumanensis | reverse complement strand
TCCTGGTCAGGGCACATGCCTGGCTTGTGGGGCTCAATCCCCAATAAGGGGCATGCAGGAGGCAGTCTATCTACATAGATATTTCTCTCTTTCTCTCCTTCTCCCTTCCTCTCTCTCTAAAATATCAATGAAAATGTTTTTGAAATATGCTTATAAGATCTGGTTATGTAAACAATTAGGAAACCATGTTATAATTATGTAAAAACACTGAAAGTAAGTGTAAAATGGATATTAGTTAGGGTATTGGGCTTACAAAGTTTTTCTCCCTTTTATTTTCCACAAAATTTAATATAAGTGTTAAAAAGTTAAACTTTCAATAAAAACAGAGAACATTATTAGCAAGCCTAAAAATACAAAAAAAAATTAGGAACATGTCAGGGATAACTCATAGTGGTAACCTGTCAATGATAAATTATATCAAATGAATAACAAATGAAAAGCTCTATTTACATACATTTTTTTTATTCAGAGGGAGTGGGTTTAATCTAATTATAAGGGCAGCAATGATAATGAAATAGAAAAGATGGACTAGAACAAAAAAGTTTAAACAGATACCCAAGGTAATTGGAAAGGAAGCTGAAAACTACTCCTATCCATGATGGAACATTATAAGAGAAGTGCTTGTCAATGAGCACCAGGTGTTTTAAAAATTTTATTTACTTATTTAACAGCTTCTCCCTCTCAAGATCAGGGCCTACTTCTTACTCTCCAGCCATTTTGCATAAAAGACACCTGTGGACAAGGAAAACTGCTCTAATTATCAGTACGTATTATAAAGACTATTAAAACAAGTTCTTGGTACAATGCTGTAATGAAGACAAAATTGTCAAGGAGCTATGACATTGCTTCTCAAAATAAGCAAGGTTTCAAAGCTCTATATAGGCAGGTCAACTTACAAAAAGGCACGGTTCTAAAAGTTTATTTGTAAGTAAGTTATTCAAAATATAGAAAATAAATCCCCCCTCCCCCCAAAAAAATCCTTCCTGAGAAATATTCTACATTTGGAGTCATGATTGCAGGGAAATCTATATTTGCCAAAACTTATCAAACTCTAAATTTGACTGAACGACTGGAACAACCGGTTGACCAGTCACTATGATGCACACTGACCACCAGGGGGCAGATGCTAAATGCAGGAGCTGCCCCCTGGTGGTCAGTGCGCTCCCACAGCCAACCTCCCGTAGCCAGCCAACCTCCTGTGGCCCCACCCCCTGTCCGACTTGCCAATCTCCCATGGCCCCTCCCCCTGACTGGCCAACCTCCCACGACCCCTCTCCCTGGCTAGCCAACCCCCCCACCCCATAGGCCTCGATCGCTGGCCAGGCCAAGGGACCCCACCAATGCATGAATTCGTGCACTGGGCCTCTAGTGTTGATATATTATATCTCAGAATTTTGATTTTTTTAAAACTGTCCTAAAAGGCAGATAGAGTACCATTCCATCAAAAATAAAAATTTAATACATATTTCTAGCACAACACTGTAGCACCATTTGAACTACAGCTAATCACCCTTTATTTCAGTGTTTTTATGGTAAAATGAATTGAGTTCTAAGTAGATAATGGCATATGTCCATGGTTTTCCTATTTCAAAGCATTTCAAGGACTTCAAGACCTTAGCCTTTTAACTCTCTATCAACACCAGAAAGTACTTCTCTACATCAACCATCCCTCAAGTTTTATAAAGTGAAGGAAAGGGTATATATATGCCTACACAAGGCTCCAAACTTGTTACTGCTCTCCATATGTTATTCAAAAGCTGAACATTGTCATGAGATGATAAAATGAGATGAGCTGGTTTTACTAACCTAATAAACTCGAATAAAAGCCAGCAAGATTAGTGGAATCTAATGAACAAAATGAACTAGCAAACAGAATAGAAACAGATTCATAGATACAGAAAACAGACTGTCAGCTGTCAGAGGGGAGGGGGATTGGGGGGTTGTGTGAAAAAGGAGAAGGACATAAGCAAAAAAACCCATACACAAAAACACACACACCAAAAATCAGACACAGACAACAGTATGGTGATTGCCAGAGGGAAAGGGGGATGTGGGAGGAGGAAGACAGCATAGGGGGATAAACGGTGATGGAGATTTTCTTTGGGTCCTAAGCGCATGATGCAGTATTGTAGATGATGTTTTATAGAACTGTACACTTGAAACCTGTATGGTTTTATTAATCAATGTCACCCTAATAAATTCAATAAAAAATAGTCACAATGTCTTCTACTTTTTAGTTCATACAATACTACTCTGAACACTGTGAGACATGCACTTATAATAATTTCTCCTCACAATATTTAAAAAAAAACACAAGATAAGAAAACAACACAGAAACACTAAAGGACTTGACTAAAGTGCAAGTATAATAGCTGGGGTGAAAGTCCTCCTGATTCCCAATGCAGTGTTTATCCCACTACACCCTTCACAGTGAGTATAAGTTCTCATTTTTATAGGACACATTTGGTACTTAATTAATAAATGACATTTTCATGTTAAACTCAGAACTAAGCCAACTTCTGTATATTTTGGCTGTTGTGCCCCCAGACCCAAATCACTGATTTTCTTTCACAGTCACATAAATTGGAAAGTGATGGACTTCTTTAAATTACCTTATCAGTATAAATTGTTGAAAAAAATTTCTTTTTTCTACTGTCATGGGCATAAAACCATGAATACACACACACACACACACACACACACACACACACACACACACATATATACACATATATAAAAGGCTAAGCGACTGGACAACTGGCAGGTAGGTATGATGCACCCTGACCACCAGGGGGCAGATGCCCAACGCAGGAACTGCTGAGTGACTGCAACTTTGCAGAGTGCCCTCTCGCACTCCAGGACCCCTCGGGGGATGTCGGACTGCTGATTTTGGCCTGATCCCTGCAGGCCAGGCCAAGGGACCCCATCTGCCGGAGGGACCCCACCTGCCGGAGGGACCCCACTCACTCTGCAGACACCCTTCGAGCCATGGCACCTCCCAGGTGCGGCTGTCTGGGGAGGGACCGTGGGAGAGACCGTGGGAGGTTGGCTCCAGGGTGTGTCTGGCTCAACTCGCCCAGTCCCGCCCCACAGGCCACCTTCTAATTAATTTCCTTTCAATGTGCACAAATCTGTGCACTGGGCCTCTAAAAAAAAAAAAAAAAATATATATATACACACACACACACACACACACACACACACACACACACATATATGTACAAATTTACAGAAAAGTTTCAAGTACACTAACTTTTCAAATACAAATAACTTTTTTCCTCTTAATATTTTGAGAGAAAGTTGCTGACCTGATGACCCATCACGTCTGAATACTTCAGTGTGTACTTCCTACAAAAAAGGACATTCTCCTATATAACTACAATACATGAATCTGGAAATTAACATTTATACTGTCTAATACTCAAACTACAATTGAATTTTGTTGATTAGCTTAATAATGTTATATCAGAAGCATCCCTGGCCAGTGTTGCTCAGTGGTTAGAGTGGTTGGCCTGAGCACCAAAGGGTCACAGGTTCAATTTCGGTCAAGGGCACTTGCAGGAGTGATGCTGGCCCTAGTTGGGGTGCATGTGGAAGGCAACCTATTAATGTGCCTCTCTCACATTGATGTTTTCCTCTCTCTCCTGTACCCTCTTTCTCTTCTACTTTCTCTCTAAAAATCAATGGAAAAAATATCCTCGGATGAGAATTAACAACAACAAAATGCTCAAGTTAGAGGTCCACAGGCTTGAACAAAAGTTCTATTGTCCGTAAGTGGGCAGGCAGAGATACAGACCTGACTGCTAAAATAAAACTCACGATTTAGTAAAATACTGCAGGAAATTTCCAAGAGGTTGTTGTGTTCTATAATATCTGGTGGGCCACCAAAACTTTCAGAATAAAGGGTCAATGATGGGATGAAATTAATTTAGATTTTGTTAAAAGCTAGTAAAACTTATAAATAGAAACCATAATTTATAACAATTATAACAGTCACACAAAATAAGTAGAGCACTGCAGACAAACTTACTTTATCTACACAGTCATCAAAGAATGCCAGGCTTGCATCTTTATCACTGACAAAAGAACATTCCTCAATGAAGCGAATAAACATTTGTGTTTTGGTCATCATGTTATAGAATTTTTGATGTGATCGGTCTCGGCTTCTTAAGAAAGCTGTTCAACATAAATTTATAGTGTCAGAATATCATTTGTAGATTCATAGAATTTTTAAGCTAGAAGGAACTTGATCAACCATGTCATCTATACCCACCATTTTGCAGAAAAAGAAACTAAGACCCTGAAAGTAGAAGTGATCTGACAAAGATAACAACAGGAAAGAAACTTGAATCAAGATCTTTCAAATCCTCAACCAAAATTGTCTCTATTGTCCCCTCACTACCTCACTACACATAAACTAGTAAATGTGAAAGCATCTTAAAATTGCAATTTACCCCCTCCTTTATGTGTTGCATGATATGTGCATGTGGCTCATGCTCTCTCCATATACATACGTAGTTTTTTTAAAGCAGCAGTTACATCACCCCTAGTATTCATTTATGCTTGTGCCAATACTTACTGTAACAGAGTAAAAGTTTATTTCCTGATTTCACACTCCACCTCATTCACTCAATTACACAACACGGGTTTTCTTTTGGGCCCATGAACTCAAACTATTTCCAATCTCAGGGACTTTGCATAAACTGTTCTCTCTGTCTAAAACACTCTTCTATTTTCCCTTTGCCTAATTTCTACTCCTCCTTTTAAACATGGCTCATGTGTGAATTCCTCACAAGGGCCTTCTGTGACCTAAAGTTGTGAATTGAAGTGTTCATTCATATTATTTTCAAACTAGAGGCCCGATGCATGAAATTCGTACAAGGGGCTTGGCCCTCGCAGCCCCGGCTTCATCTGAAAGGTCATCTGGAAGGTCGTTTGGCTGTCCTGGAAGGTCGTTTAGCATATTATGCCTTTATTATTATAGATTATCTTTTTCACTATAAGCTCTATGGGAGAACTGACCATGTTTCTCTTTTCTTTTCCTTTTATGTGTGTGACCCTGTATCTTTTGCATACCACTATATACCCAAAGCCTATCATTTGGAGGCACTCAATATACACTGAGTGGCCAGATTATTATGACTGGCCAGATTATTATGATCACCCCATCAATACAATGAAGTGAATTAGTTATGCAAATAATAATAATAAAACCTTGAGAGTATTTGCTTAGGAAGTTTTCAATATTCAGTATTTTTGGAAGTGTCAATGAAGCACTGATGGGGTGGTCATAATAATCTGGCCAGTCATAATAATCTGTCCACTCAGTGTATGTTTATTAAATAAATTTATCTTTTAAATGTTAAATACCTCAAAAGAAAGTAAATACACATTATGATACAAATGCATTCCAGGGTTTCCCAACATTTTTTTTTTACTTTGTGGCATGAACAGAAAATAATATTTGTAAAGCATACTGAAGCTGCTCAAGCCTAGAGGTGATCATTACAGGCTACTCAGCATGCCCAACATTGTCTGGCTTCCCTGAAAGCTAAAAGCATCAACATCAACACAACTGTGACACAAGTGCAATAGTATATGTTTAGAAATTTCTGTACTTTTCAAATAGTTCTTCATGCATACTTTGCCAATGGGATTATATTGAATATTCCTGAAAAATAACTGGTCCTATGGAAATGGATTACCAACAGAGTTGCTATTCACGTACTCTCAAAATAGTTATATATTTTGATAAATAGGAGCTATTAACCCAGAAAGCAATGAAATCACAGGAGGTTAAGCTCAATAATATGACAACTGTAAAACTATGCAATCACTCACCTTGTAGGGCAAAAAGAGAGCTTGCATCTGTGGCTGTCTCAGATGGGGCTTGTGTTATTGGTGTTAAGTATGATCTATAACCTTTTAAAATAGAGGCCATGAAACACAAAAATGCCTCTTGGATTTCCAAATCTATCATATGTAACCTCTTTCCAGAATTAAAATCATAGTCATTCATTGCTAAGTCCATTAGTCCATCATCTCTTGGTCTCTGCTGCACTGTGAAGAAATAGTTTTAGTGTTTCTCCAAATAGTCAAAACTAATGTTAATAGTTGCATTATTGTCAATATAAATTTGTTGCATATGTATGTCAAGTCATTATGCTATACACCTTAAACTTACATAGATCTGTATGTCAATTATATCTCAATAAAATTGAAAGAAAAAAATAAACATTTGTTGTGTTTTCAAAAGGGCTCAAGCTAACTCAACCTTTGTTTATATATAACTTCATAAAATGTAAATCCTAGAAAAGCTTACCACAAATTTTTTAGGCTCTGCTGAGTACATTTTATCCAAATTAAACACAAAATAGCTGGCCGGTGTGACTTAGTGGTTGAATGTCAACCTATGAACCAGGAGGTGACTGTTTGATTTCCGGGCAGGGCACATGCTCAGATTATAGGCTCGATCTCTAGTAGGGGGCATGTAGGAGGCAGCTAATCAATGATTCTCTCTCATCATTGATATTTCTATCTCTCTCTCCCTCTCCCTCCATCTCTGGAATCAATTAAAATATATATATATATATTTAAAAATTGAACACAAAATAATCCCTTTTTATCTGACTACCACCAGAAAAAATCTTCATGTTGTAAAATAACTATATGTAGGTTAATAAATGAAGATCATAACAACCATAGCAACTGGACATGGAGTTAAATGCAATAGTCCTTCCTTTCCTCTTTTGTTTCTTTTAAATATAAGTATGTATAGGAGGAACATTCTGGGATTAAAATGTGAAAATCAACTCTTAATCTGAACAATTATTTCTGAACAATTCAATGCTAAAGCCATTAGGTAGTAAAAGAATAACTTTACAGTAGAGAAGAAGCTTGGTAGAAACCACATAATCAAGTGATCAAAGGGAAAATATTAATCAATAATGGGACAAATTGATATAGTGCTCAATCTGATAAGGATACTATGCAAGGAACTCAGTGTCACTTCTGCAATATTTCTGTCAAAGTTGCATGATCTGTATTTATCATGAGGACATTCAGACAAACCCATATCATGGACCATTCTACAATAGTAAGAATAATCTTCAAAAGTGTCAAGAAAATGAAGAAAAAAATTGATGAACTGTTTAGAGAAAAGAATACAAAAGAGACCTGAGACTAAATACAACATCTGATATGCAAATGGGTTCTTTTGCTATAAAGAACATTACATATTATGATAACTAGCAAAACTCAAATCAGGTCTGAGGATAAGGATGGCAGTAACTTTGAATGTTAATTTCCTGATTTTCATGGTTATATGGTTGTATTGTAGTGCTATAGGAGAATGTACTTGTTGGTAAGAATACATTCCATTTGGAGGTGATGGAACATCTATTCTCCAAGGGTCAGGAGAAAAAAGTTTGTGATTGCTTAAAACTTTAAAAACTTTTTAAAATATGAGGAATAAATCATCTTAGCAAGTTTTTTTTCAAGTTCTTATTGTCTAAAAAAGTAAAAGTATTAGAAAGAATGTAGGCATTGGAACAGAAGGTTTTAATCATTAGCTTCAACTGAATGATTCCTAAGAACGTACTTTTTACCTCTCAACCTTATTATCCTCACCTCATAGTTGCAAAGATAAAAGAATGTATGTGAAAGTACTCTGAAGCTAGAAAATGTTATACAATCCTGAACTGTCAGTATTGTTTAAAAGTCTGTAGTTTTAAGCTTTAAGATTCTGTCCTTTATTTATTTATTTTTTTTAAATATATATTTTATTGATTTTTTACAGAGAGGAAGGGAGAGAGATAGAGAGTTAGAAACATCGATGTGAGAGAAACATCCATCAGCTGCCTCCTGCACATCTCCTACTGGGGATGTGCCCGCAACTCAGGTACATGCCCTTGACCGGAATCGAACCTGGGACCTTTCAGTCCACAGGCTGACGCTCTATCCACTGAGCCAAACCGGTTTTGGCAAGATTCTGTCCTTTAATAGAGCTAAATGAACTATTTCATTGATTTTAATAATATTTAAATATTGCTAAATATTCACTGCTGGACTTCTCAGTTATTCAAAGGAAGTGCATGTACTTTTAGAAAGCAATTAACTAGGTAGTTTAAATAAAATTCCATACACAATTTACTTGTTCCATAAGATAAAATTTTATTCATTTGATGTTATTTTTTAAATATCCCAATATTTATGAATCACATCCAAATTATCTACTTATTGTGAGGTTTACTTTGTAAACATTGTCTTTCGCCCTAGCTGGTTTGGCTCAGGGGATAGAGCATTGATTGGCCTGCAGGCTGAAGGGTCCCAGGTTCAATTCCTGTCAAGGGCACATGCCTAGGTTGTAGGCTTGGTCCCCAGCAGGGGACATGCAGGAGGCAGCCGATCAATGATTCTCATCATTGATGTTTCTATATCTCTCTCCCTCTCCCTTCCACTTTGAAATCAACAAAAATATACTTTAAAAACAAAACAAAACATTGTTTTTCATGTCCTCTTCCAAGTATACTACAGGATATAAACCATTTCCTATGCTTATATTTCACCTACTACATAAATGAGAATCTCAAGTATCGCTACACAATTACTAACCATTTTTCATACAGTAAGCATTAAATTAAGCGCCCTGAATAGACCGTTGTTATAAAATACCAAGAGGATTAGATAAATGAAGATTTCATTCTTCTTAGTAATTCTGGATCACTGTCAAGATATTCTTACATAGCTTTTTACTGAAATATTCCATAGTCTAATCAATTTTCATTTTGATTAATTTCCTAATGCTTGCAGCAAGTTTCTATTTTCAAATCATTTGAAGAAAGCACACTAGGTGAAAAGCATAAGACCTAGCTCACCCTATTGGAAATTAGCATTTTCTAATGTAACTGAAACCATTTAATATATTCAAAACTAACTTTCTATTCCATGTATGAAGAAAATATACAAGTGGAAATGCTTATTTTTTCCATGGTGTTTCAGTAACAGTAAATTAAAGAAAACAACCAGTTTAACCTCTTTTTGAATTTTATTATTCTAAAATGGTTCTATAAAAATGTGATATCAAAAATAAATCTCCCATTTAGCTTCTAACAAATTTTGCCTATATGCTCATTTGCCTTTAAGAGTGTAAAAATACTTTCCTTTAGATAAACTTTTTATAAGTACAGCAAAGTAACTGGAGTTCTTTTCTCAGATTAAATTACTTCCTTTAATTAAGTTAGACACTTACATTTTGCCAATTGCTGGTACAAATTATTCAGTGTGTTCATCAGATTTTTACATGGCTTCTTTGGAAGTATCTTCCAGGCTACATTTTTCTTGTCACCAGTTCTGAGATTAAATGGAAAAAATAATACATTTGTTAGATGAACCTTTTTTTGAGGAAAAGGGGAAATATATACTTAATTATGTAAAAAAGGAAAAAGAGAAAACACGTTGAACAAAAAAGAAAACACTTAACAAAATATTCTAGTGAACAGGAGAAAAATATTACTGGGGTAAATAGGAATGTTGAATATTAAAAAGTAATTTATATGAGGGTGAAACCTTGCATTAAATATAGCTCAAATATTTGTAATTATATTGGTATTGAGTACATTGCATGTGCATTGGTATCATGCCAATCACTACCAAATTTAACATGGTGGTCATTACTCTTAAACTCCATTTAAGAGTCTTTAGACACCTAAATACTGGGAAAATCCTACTATGTGGATTTTGTTGTTGTTGTTATAGATTAGAAAACTTTCAATGAGCTTATCAAAATACTTTGTCATATTTAAATACTGTTTCTGCCCTGACCAGTTTGGCTCAGTGGCTAGAGCATCGGCCTGTGAACTGAAGAGTCCCAGGTTCGATTCCGGTCAAGGGCATGTACCTTGGTTGCGGGCACATCCTCAGTAGGGGGTGTGCAGGAGGCAGTTGATCCATGTTTCTCTCTCATCGATGTTTCTAGCTCTCTATCTCTCTCCCTTCCTCTCTGTAAAAAATCAATTAAAAAAAAAACTAAATACTGTTTCTTAGTTTCCTAAAAGAAAAATTATTTTTGTTTCCTTCAGAAAAGAAATAATCTATAATATTAACTTAATCAAATAAACTAGAACATTCCAAAATATTTTTAAATTATAAAAGAGGGTATGTGTCTGGAAGTGGTATCTTTAGAAAAACAAACAAACAAACAAAAAACAAAACAAAAAAACCCCCCTGAAAGTGGTATCTTTGTTTCTAAGACAAACTTCTATAATCTCCTTTAGTACCACTATGACAATACAGTTGTTGCTCTTTAAACTACATATGGGGTAGGAGAAAAACAACAACATGGTGATAAAACCCCATAAAGGTTTTGGACTTAACTATAACTTCGTTTATTCCACTCTTTATTAAATATTTTTTTATTTCAATAGCAATGAATACTCATTTTAGAAAACTTGAAAAATGCACAGAAAAAGGAGAAGAAATGTACATCACTTATGTTTTAACCACCAAAGACAACGATATAGCACAGGTGTGCAGTGAAACTTGCTGAACTTTTTTTTTCAATGTTCCCTAAACTTCCCACAGAACAAAAGGATCACTTTGAAAACTAAACGAAGAAAAAAGAGTGGATGGGAAAGCTTAAGCAGACAAAGAACAACTAACTGTCTTGGAATCTATCTTATCTTTCTACAAATGAGAATAAAAATATAGATAGGGCAAGGTAAATTTGCAGGTGTCCTGCTGTGAAGATTTTATTTCATTTATAATGTGACCAAGAGCATAAAATCCTACATTACAGTGAGAACACAACGTAGTAACACTATTTACATTATTTTCTTTTTAAAAAAATATATATTTTATTGATTTTTTACAGAGAGGAAGGGAGAGGGCTAGAGAGTTAGAAACATCGATGAGAGAGAAACATCGATCAGCTGCCTCCTGCATGCCCCCCACTGGGGATGTGCCCGCAACCAAGGTACATGCCCTTGACCAGAATCAAACCTGGGACCTTTCAGTCCGCAGGCCGACGCTCTATCCACTGAGCCAAACCAGTTAGGGCTACATTATTTTCTTGATAAAACTTTGCAACACAGTACTCCCACTGTGTCTTATCATTCACTGTATGCATGCCTGCCTTAGACTAGATTATGAGCAACTTAAGAAAAGGGAGTGTACTTGGTTTACCTTTTTATTCCCAGTGCCTAGCAAAAAAGGTATTCAAGATGTAGCATAAATGAATGAAAAATATGTTATTTCATTACATCTAATTATTTACATCAAATAAATAATTTTCTTCTCTAACTCTTGATATCTTCACTTTAAAACTTGGCTGAGTAGGACAGGTTAATTTAGTATCTGAAATTGGATCTATGCTAGCCCTCTGCATTTGCATTCATAGTAACCTCATTTACAAGGTAACTATTACATAAATAGTTAGCCAATAATTAGTAATAAGATGTATTAGTTTGGAGTCAGACAGTGATGGTTTCAAAAATGCAGCTCTGGCAGTATAAGTTATGTGCCTTTTGATAAATTACTTAAAAATCTAAGCTTTGGTTTTCTTCTGTCACAGGGTTAATAAAAACTACCTCACAAAATAAAGAGAATAATATGAGACAACTAAGGCATACAGCTTTATGACTAGCACATATAAGATTCTAATTTCCCTTACTTCAGAAATTTCTTGACATTAATAATATACTCTGTATTATATGTACCTAAGAGTCAGAGAGGGAAAAGGAAACCAAAAATTCCATACTCAGAATTTGTTTTTCTTTCAAATTTCAGGTTGAGACTTCAGAAATTCTGGATGAAGGAAGGTAAAAAGCTGTTAGCTTACTAGTTTAGTACCCCCTTAGGTTTTTAAAGATGATAATATCAAGAAGGAAGAATACTAAGGAATGCAAAAGACTCATGTTTTGTTGATTCTTTAATTCATTAGTGATCAAAACAGAAAGATAAAATAATAATTAAAAATTCTGTTATCCCTGGCTGGTGTGGCTCAGTTGGTTGGAGCATCTTCCCATGCACCAAAAGGTTGCTGGTTCAATTCCCAGTCAGGGTCCATATATAGGTCAGGGCACGTTCAGGAGACAACCAACTCATGTTTCTCTCTCACATCGACATTTCTCTCTCTCTCTCTTTCTCCCTCCCTTCCGATCTCTCTAAAATCAATCCTCAGGCGAGGATTAAAAAAATTCTTCTAACAAATTGAGGGAAAGTATAAAAAGAGGGAAATGTAATTTATCGCCGAAATAAACCTAGTATATACTCATTTACCGTCCTTAATTTTAATTTTTAAAAACACTGTCATGTAACATTAACAAATGGGAAAGAAAAGAGATACTACTTTAATATTTAAAGAGTTAAATATTCCAGGTAAAGAATTAAATATTCCTAGTAAATAATCTTTGACTCTATTGATCCCATACGTAAAACGGCTTTTACACACCAAGTACATCCTATATTTTCTTGGTTAGGCTTTCTCTGAATAAAAGCTTTTTGACAGCAGACATGTTTTATACTAGAAAATTATTTTTTTGCTAAACTTTTCTGATGATTTAGGTATTTGAAGTTTTGACATAAGACAAAATTAGAATTAATGTAAGATTAAATTAAAAGGCTTTAATATAACACATGCATATTTTAAAATGAAGAAAAACCTATTTCACATATACATAAGTTATAAAAGGCATACTAGCCTTTGGGCTTTTCTGATAATTATTTTAAGCATGTCCTGTGGATTCAATGTGGTCACTGCATCAATTTCCTCTTTCCTGAATAGCATAAGTATGATTAAACTGAAAATAAGGGGTCTAAGAGAAACACTTAATTATAAAAAAGCTACAAATATACAGCTCCAGTAGTACAACTTAAATATTATTCCAATAAAAGAGAGCAGTTTATAAAATCCTTACACTCCTAGGATATAAGAGTAAAAAAAAGTATAATTTAAAAGTGATTTAATGACAGAGGGGTGGGGGCTAGGAGGACTAGATAAAGGAAGGTGAAGGGACCAGCTGAAGAATATATACACATAGCCTATGGACACAGACAATAGTGTGATGAGGACCAAAGGAGGGGGAGGCGGGCTGAGTGAAGGTGGACAAAAAGGGGGGAAATGGGGGACATCTGCAATAGCGTCAACAATAAATTTTTTTAAGTTATTTAAAAATTTAAAAACATTACATTAATTTTGATATGAATTATCAGTATTCTAAATAATATTACACTATACTAGAAATAGGACTGAAATACTAATCAAGGAATAGTATTTCAATTCAATTTGTTTCACCCATACCCATTTGACTAAAGGGAAATACATTTTTTTCTATTTCTAACTTCAATTTCCCTTCTGCTAAATTTCTATGTAAGCATAAGATTATAATGTTTCTTAAATATTTAAAAAGCTAAGGATGAAAGGTACATTCTCTTTCCAATAAAACCTTCTCCAAATGCCCTAAATCTATCCCACTGAATATAGTAAGAGCTGATTCAAAGACGGTAATAATCCTAAACACAAAAACAATATATCTGAAGGGAAATTCTGATAAGCATTCATAAAATAAACAATTACACACATAGACTATGAAGTAAAATTAGTGGGTGTAGAATCAGTAAAATGTACTTACTGAGAAATGGTGTTGGTATCTAGATCAACACAACTAACATCTGGTGGTGGGTCATAGAGATCAAAGTATCTTGAATCAATTCCTACTATGAATGGACATGGTGCACTCAAGACATCGGCTAAAGCCAGTGGGCAGAGAGGAACATATGGGCATGGCCAGTGGAAAGGGAATATCATCTTGGATAAACAAAAGATTGAAGAATATTTAGCTGTTTGACATTGAAGCATAATTTATCAGCAAGCACAAAAAATTATATTTTAAATATTTAGACTTAAAGTCTAATGCTTGAAAATGAATTAAATAATTATAACTAGTGTCAATGGTCAGAAAATTTAAATTATTTTCACAACATAAAAATTCATTACACTTTGAGTTAAAATAGCTTTAAATCACATATTTTCACAATAAGAAACTGTGATACTCACAGACACTAATGCTTCTGTCACACTAGTAAGCACTGAAGGCCGTAAGGAATGGATGAGAATCTTATGTTCTGTTACTGCAAACACCAGTAGTGTCACAGCATTTTCAGGCCCTAAATTCTGAAGTAGTGTTGAAAACTTGCCACCACTGTCAATCCAAACAAAAATATATAATTAATAAAATAAAGATCCAATAGCCTCATTACACAAAATAATGAAAAAAATTCATGATTAGGGTAGAATTTTGTATTATATATTCAACTTTAAATGTGATTGCTGATCTTATGTAGGGAAAACTGCATCAGAAACACTATGAAAACAATGACGTTTTATGAAGTTTCAAAATTATTGAATTCTTCTGCATTGTATTCATTATGGAAAATGAAAAATTATCTGTTTTATTTTATATATGAAGATCTACCATGTAGATAATGTCCAAATAAAGAATTTAATTTATACAGGTATGCTTTGATTGAAAGCAAATCCTTTAATGAAAGTTTTGGCTCATCTCCCACTATAATAGTAAAAAACCCCCAAAAAACTACATGACTTACAGGCCCACCTCCCTTAAGGTAAATACACATATTATTGCAAATAATCTTTCATATTGTAATAATAATAGTAATATGAAATCAAGAGCTATCAAGTAATGATATAAATACAAAGCGAATTCATAACCAAAACTTAGACATCTAAGAGGTTGAGCATAGACCTATGAACCAGGACATTCTGGTTTGATTCCCAGTCAGGGCACATGCCTGGGTTGCTGGCTAGATCCCATGTGCGGGTTGTGCAGGGGGCAGCCGATCAATGATTCTCTCTCATTATTGCTGCTTCTATCCCTTTCTCCCTCTCCCTTCCTCTCTGAAATCAATAAAAATATATATTTTTAAAAAACCACTTATACATCTGCATAGTAACAAAATGCTGACAAATAACTCTGTAAGCCAACCAGTGTTTTGTCTATATAATCTATAACAAAAGCATAATATCTATAATAATAAAAGCATAATATGCTAATTAGACTGGACATCCTTCCAGGCGAAGCTGGGGCTGCAAGGGAAGCCCAGGTCCCAGGTGCCTGCTGGCAGCCAGAGGGAAGCTGGTGACGGCAGCCGGGGAAGGAAGGCCTACTCTTGCATGAATTTTGTGCATCGGGCCTCTAGTGCTAAATAATTGGCTTCATTAGATTTTTTTTTTAAATAAAGCAAAATTAGTAACAAAAGTCTCTTGGAGAAATGAAAACATATGTCCACAAAAATCTTGTGCATGTTCACAGCAGCATTATTCATAGTAGCCAAAAAGTCTATCAACTGATGAATGGATAAATAAAATGTAGTATATTCATATACTGAAATATTTGTTGGAACTAAAAAGAAATGAAGTACTGATACACACTAGATCAGCCGTGGGCAAACTACGGCCCGCGGGCCGGCCCATTTGAAATGAATAAAACTAAAAAAAAAAAAGACCGTACCCTTTTATGTAATGATGTTTACTTTGAATTTACATTAGTTCACACAAACACTCCATCCATGCTTTTATTCCAGCCCTCCGGTCCAGTTTAAGAGCCCATTGTGGCCCTTGAGTCAAAAAGTTTGCCCACCCCTGCACTAGATCATGGATGAACCTTGGAAACATTATGCTAAGTGAAAGAAACTAAACACAAAAGGTCAAATATTATATGATTCCATTTATATGAAATGTTCAGAATAGGCAAGTCTGTAGAGACAGAAACAGATGAACTGTTGCCAAGGGTTGGGGAGATGCATGTGTTTGTGTGTGTAGGGATGGGAGAAATAGGGAAGGTAAACTGCTAAAGCATACAGGGATTCTTTTTAGAGAGATTAAAATGTTCTAAAATTGATTATAGTGACAGTTGCAGAACTCTGTGAATATAACCAGTAGATTGTACAATTTAATTGAGTGAATTATCTAATATGTGAAATATATACCAAAAAAACTGTTAGCAAAAAAAAAAAAAAAGTCCTTGGGTAATTTAGAATCATTTTAATATAGTCTTAGTCAGTATTTCTAGTTTATTTTTGGCTTAAACAACGGTTAAGAAAACACTGATCACTCTGGACCAAGACCTAGTGATGAAATAATCTGCAATTTTTACAAAATTAATGTCAAAGATGGCACCTAGTCTCCCTTAGATGTGTGCTACAAAATAATTATATTGTAGCTACTTCTCTGCAAGAAAAATTATACAGCTAATTGAATTTTAAGAAATGATATCACAGAAAAAATATATTTCATAATTTCTCTTTTTAAGGTGATGAAATACATTGTTCTACCCCATGGTTTAATATTTATACGTATCTTTTTATTTTGAGATTAAGTGGAAAGTTAATTACATTGGATATTCTTCAGAGAATATTTAAAGCTAAAAATAATTGTTTTCATAATCGACATACATATGTACCTATTTTTTTTTTTTTTTTAAATGCTGCAGAGGCTTGAAAGCCCCATGCTTTTTTTTTTTTTTTTAAAATATATTTTATTGATTTTTCACAGAGAGGAAGGGAGAGAGATAGAGAGTCAGAAACATCGACGAGAGAGAAACATCGACCAGCCGCCTCCTGCACATCTCCTACTGGGGATGCGCCCGCAACCCAGGCACATGCCCTTGACCGGAATCGAACCCGGGACCCCTCAGTCCGCAGGCCGACGCTCCATCCACTGAGCCAAACCGGTTTCGGCCATATGTACCTATTTATGTAATAGTACTTAACAAATGGATACACAAAATACCAAACACTACCTCGAAAATCTTTCTTTTTTTAAGAATGTTAAACTAAATATTAAGTAAATGGAATTTAGATAAAAAACAGTTAAATGAAAATATTTACATCAACATTTGAAATTTTACTTAGGAAAGAGAGAAAGTATCTGAGCTAACACTAGATTTAGAGAAATAAACAGAAATGAAGTTTTACTTGCCTTAGTGGAAGAGGTGAAGAAACAGGCTGACTGAGGATCAGACTATCGTGTGGTGATAACTGGAAGAAGATTTAAAATAAAGTATTTGAAATATAAAGATAAACTTTAAACACCACTTTCTGGTAAAAACATATAGATTAATGATGATGAAGTTTCAATATATTCATTCATCAGTATAATCACTTACTAAGATCCTGAAAATATGCCCTGATTACTGACCTCTTCTGACTACTAATTCTTCCATTCTAAACCCTGTATTTTTTCTTCTGTTCTTCAATGTTTCCCTAATGCCATTTTAACAAATCTGTATTGAAAGACTAAATTATTAATTTAATACCATAAAACCAGAGTTAGCAAATCTATGGCCTCCAGGGCAAATCCAAAGGCTACCTGTTTTTATGAACAGTTCATCGGAATTCATCATTTACATATTACCTCTAGCCGATTTTGCGTAATAACAACAGGGCTGAGATCAAATGGCTTGTAAACACTAAGATATTTACTTTTTGGTCCTCAACAGAAACATTTTGCCAACTTCTGCTATAAAACAAATGTTTTATGCGTATTCAAACTGACTGTTACATATATTTTGGCACTAAATACCAAGAAGTAAGATAGAATTAATATGTAAATATGCAGACTGAGATAATAAAACTTATCAAATGATATTTTTCTAGATATTTTATCTGTATCAATATAATAATGCAGTTATTTTTATCCACATTTTCAAATTTATGCAGATTTTTACAAATTTGTAAATATCTATTTGTCAAATGATTTCTAATTTTGAATGACACCCCAATACTGGCTGCAATAGATTTAGAACAGCACACATAGTGATGTTACATGAAAATGTCTTAATGTAAATCACTTCATAAATGATGATTAAATAAGCAGAAATTTACATATCAAGACAAAAAATATGAACAAGAAAAGAAAGTCGCAGGTTGGAAGAGGTTAATGGGGGGGCGGATCTATGGAATACTTTCAACAGTAAAGATTAAAAAAAAAAAGAAGAAAGTCAATTGGGAGAAAGAGATGGGGAAATAATTTATGTTTATTTTAAACTTCCCCCATCACAAAGATATGAGCATTCCTTCATGCAATATATGAAAATACACAACTTTCCCTTCTATATACTGTAATATACTTATCTTAGGGACTAATGCCAAAACCATTGAGAAACTTTCAAACACTGAGAACAAATTTAAGAAAATAAGTTCCTTTTTGTGTTCAAAATGTCCACGGCTTCCTACTTCTTCAACTCTGCAACCCTTTATTAAAGAAAGAAGGGCCCAAACTCCAAAATAAATTAGCATCTTGCTCTCTTTCAATCTCATTTTTTCCCCATTTAAAATTTTTATTCCTATGTTACATTTTGACAGAGCCAATAGTTCATTCAACAGGGCACTTATATCAAGAAAATCTTACCTGAACTAAAATCCGTGGTCTCTGAGGAGATGGAAAAGGAACTTTATGCATAAAATGAGAAATATGCCTTAAAAACAAACAAACAAAAAACCAATTAATCCCAAAGTGAGTACCATATGCTACAAAGGTCAACATGTCATCATAAGTCCAAGTTAAGTCAAAAGCTCTGTGAACCTATAATTTCGAAATCCCTGCTACTATGAAAACAAGTGAACAAACAACCAAAAATAATTTGTCCCATTAAAGTTGCTTCTACTTAAATTCAATAACTTCTCATATTAATAGTTGTTCACATTCAACAATGTTTATGTCATGAATATCTCAAAAGCCATTTTACCTTTTACCTCTCCCTAAGTAGATAATATATAACATACCGGAGATGTAGACAGTGCATTTGTAATATACACTTTAGTCAACTGTTCATATTTTAAAAGTGAAACACCATTTAGAGTGCTCCAGAAAAATGGAAGAGTTTTACTATTTCTAAAAGATAAACAATATACAGACACACCTTATTTTATTGCACTTCGCTTTACAACTTTATAGATGTGTCTTTTACAAACTAAATGCAAAACTCTCCACCAGCAAAAAGATTACAACTCACTTTATTGCAATACTTGATTACAGTGGTCTGGGTTGGAAATTGCAATATCTCCAAGGAATGCCTGTTCTTTCTATTAATAACAGGTTAAAAATTCTATTATTGAGTTTATGGTTTTTTTTTCTAGAAATGGATAAAAAGTGAGATTGATGTGTTTTGTTTATAGCACTATGAAAAAGAAAAAAGGCAACATTAGTGAAAAATCCTTTTTTTAGAAAAAAGTTATTTTATTTCTGTATTACTTTTGTCTTAAGTATTATTTCAAAATCATCTTTGTTTCAGACCTGGGATAATTTCAACAGGATAGAGACATTAAAAGAGAAATGTATTAATTTTACAAACATGTTTTGACTGCTTGCTATGTATAAGACACTGCCAGACATTTTGGGAATTATAAAAAAAGCATATTATGCCATGAAGGTACTCATAACCTAAGAAAAAAGATGAGGGGAACGAGTTCCAAGACACACTTTTGCTTGAATTATCTGAAGTTGTTAGAACAGCAGAAAACAAAGTGTACTCCATGAACATCTAAAGATCTCTAAAACCCATCCATGGAGGATCTGCAAGGTCAAAACTAATTTTTTTTTTTAATCCTCATGGGAGGATATGTTGATTGAATTTCAGAGACACAGACATTGATGTGAGAGAGAAACATCAATTGCCTCCTGTATGGGCACCCTGACTGGGGATCGAACCCGCCACCTTTTGGTGTACGGGATCACGCTCCAATTGAACCATACCGGCCAGGGCTCCAGTGTATTTTTTAAAAAATAATCTGTGGCCTTAGCTGGTTTGGCTCAGTGGACAGAGCGTTGGCCTGCGACTGAAGGGTCCTGGGTTCGATTCCAGTCAAGGTCACATGCCGGGTTGCAGGCTTGATCCCCAGTAGGGGAGTGCAGGAGGCAGCCAATCAATGATTCTCTCTCATCACTTGTTTTTCTATCTTTCTCTCTCCCTCTCCCTTCCTCTTTAAAATCAATAAGTATATTAAAAATAATAAAAAATAATCTGTGATGGAAGGGGAAGTATGTATAAAGCACTTCTGCTGTGCGTAGCAGTACAATGGTTGTCTTGAAGAAAAGCACTTGTGCAACTGAGTCCACAGCAACATTTAGTTCATGCCAAAAGGTCCTTAATATTTGGTTCTATGAAAAACATCCATGAGCATATTTGGTACATGACAAAGTATTCTTTATATTTGGTCCTGTCAAAAATGTCCATGCTTAGAAAACGTCTTTGGGTTCAGATAGCCCATAACAGTTATTTATAATTTTGGTTTTACAGGATTGATACATAAGAAATACTATCAAATTTTACTGATCTAATAACTGTGCTGTAGCTGTATTGCCAATAATAATCCCTGACTCAGTAACCAGCTAGTAATGGCACATGGGGTAGGTAGATGGGTCAACGTGGACTAAATGTCTCCACGGATGTTTTACACAGAACCAAATGTCTGCTAACCCCTATAATAAATCTACTTGTCATGTCTGGGTGCAGTAACAAAAAGGGAAATCCACAATTTTCTGAACAGACTATTCAAATGTCCACTTACTTATTTGCGTAAGGCCAGGTTCATGTACTTGGACCCAAGCAACATATTGCAACAGATTAAATACAGAAGCACACATGAGAATCTACCTGTGTTCAATTAATCCAGACATTAGATTTATAAAAATGTAAAACAATGTCACTCTTCTAACTTTTTTTGCTTTGGAAAAGTTATTTTTTTTTTAAAAAAATTGTGTTAACATGTAGTGGGTTTATTGTTTTTAAAAATAATGTATTTTTAAGTTTTCAGTTTTAATTTCTACTATAGTAAATATCAACAGATATAAAGAAAAGCTCTTTGGGGGTACTCAGTTGTTAAGAGTATAAAGGGGTCCTGAGACCCAAAACACTGAGAACTGCACTGGAATACTGAGCCTAGAAAAGTGCAAGGAAAAATTAAAGAATAATCCTGTACACCAATGTACTTATGATAATTCTATCACTTTCCCACTGTCATTAGAGTCAGAGAATTCTGCCTAAGAACACAAAAGAGCTTAAGTGATTGATGGTATAAAACAAACAGTCCTCTCTGCTGGCTTGGCTCAGTGGCTGAGCGTCAACCTATGAATCAGGAAGTCACGGTTAGATTCCCAGTGGGGAGCATGGAGGAGGCAGCCAATCAATGATTCTCTCTCATCACTGATGTTTCTATCTCTCTCTCCCTCTCACTTCTCTCTGAAATCAATAAAAATATATTTTTTAAATAAAATAAACAATAGCCAGACAATGGAGATATTTAGATCTCATTTGCATCAGATCTTACTTGAAAAATTATTCATATATTTTAATGACCTTAAAGTAAATTACTAAAATTTTAAAAAGAATGCATTTGTCTAATTTTTCCTTTAAATTCATTACATCCAAAAATAGTGAGGAATATTTTTAAAGGTCCATAATAAACACAAATTATATGCAAAATAAGAATTATAAAACTATTTTTTAAAAATTCCAATTAGGATCTCCAAACTTCACAAGAACATCAAAAAATGAAACACTGCCCAGCCAGTGTTGCTCAGTGGTTGAATGTCAACCTATGAATCAGGAGGTCATGGTTTGATTCCCAATCAGGGCACATGCCTGTGATGCAGGTTTGATTCCCAGTAGAGGGGTGCAGGAGGCAGCTGATCAATGATTCTCTCATCACTGACGTTTCTATCTCTCTCTCTCTCCCATCCTCTCTGAAATCAATAAAAAATATATATATTTTTAAAATGAAATACTTATTTTGTTAGAGATAAAGTTATTAAAAATAGCATGACTGTAAAAGTATAATAGAGAAATATTCCTGTTTGAAACCACCAAACTCTTTTTTCCAAATAACTCCTGACAAATCTAGTTTCCATATAAAATTTACCAGTAAAATTCAATTACAAGTACAAATATACCACCCATAATAGAAAGATCTGCTACATTTTGAACCAAAAAGGTTTCTAACTTACTTCTCAATTGGAAGGACATGAGGTCCAGAGATGGAATAACGATACAAAAAAGTCAGAAACTTTCTGAATGCATCAAAAAAAGGCCAGTGAGAAAGAAGGCAGATGCATTTATTAGTGTGAACTGTTTTGGAACTGTCAGACTTCCCATCTGCCAGTGATGCTAAACCCAATAGAAGTCTCTGTTTTTCTGTGAGATTCTCCTCAGGATATGGTTCATAAAACTGAATAGCAGCACCATAGACCTGGAAAACAAGTAATATATTCACTAAATACATTTTATGTCATTTATTCAAATCACATCATTAGTTAAATATTTAATGGGTGAGCCAGGCCACTTATGAGCCATTATATGTCTATGAGTTAGGCAAGGTGCTAGGTACCAGGAACATTGTAGTGAACAGACATCACTCTTTGCTTTCTTGAAGTCATTAAAAAATAAAATAAAATTTAAAACTACACAAGTGCTACTCTCACATCTCTATATTTTTTCAAAAAGGTATTTCAATTAAATTGTATTTATTTCATAGAAAGTGAAATAAATTGTATAAATATTCTCTACAAGAAAATGATTAAGAACTATTATTTAGTAGATAGTGGGACAATTTTAGATAGGGAAATACAAATTCCAACTTCAGGCAATTCACTAAATTTCTCTGGATCTCAATTTCTCAATCTACAAAAAGAGAGTGTCAGACTAAATTTCCAAGGCCCCTTCCAGCTATAACAGTCTATGATTCTAAATAACATTGATTATTAATAATGTATTTTGTATTATTTTCAAAGATTCTATATTACAAAAAAATAAAGCAATGCCATAACCGATTTCGCTCAGTGGATAGAGCGTCGGCCTGCGGATTGAAAGGTCCCAGGTTCGATTCTGGTCAAGGGCATGTACCTGGGTTGTGGGCACATCCCCAGTAGGGGGTGTGCAGGAGGCAGCTGATCGATGTTTCTCTCTCATCGATGTTTCTAACTCTCTATCCCTCTCCCTTCCTCTCTGTAAAAAATCAATAAAATATATATTTAAAAAAAATAAAGCAATGAAGGATCATCATATGACAATTAAAAAAATCTTTTACCACATTCACGAGAAAGCATTTGAGTATATGGAACAGCATGATAATTCTCTTTTCCTTTGTCCCTGGATATAGTTACTTTAACCAAATGAAAGAGGTGTGTATTATAGATTCAATTTAATCAGTTATGTTTTCCTACTCTTCCTTGCATTATATAAAACTTAAATTTAAAGTGTACAAGAATTTCCTGATATAATTTGTTAAAACACATAGTACCTTTTCAGCTGAGGCTCCAGTTAACACAAATGTAGAAAATACAGGGAGAGGGTATTTGCTATTTGATGGCCAACATTCAATAGTTGCACCCATTGGTAAACAAAATAGGGGAACGGATTCTGGGAGCGAGAATGACTCATAATCTTCTTGAGGATATCTACAAATTAGACCTATAAAAACAATAAATATTAGGTCATCATCTCTTAAATTAGGTGCTTGTAATTTAAATGATGCTGAAATGCTTTATTTAACACATTTCAAAGTTCAAACCATTACATATACTAGGTGAGGCAAAAGTAGGTTTATGTTTGTGAGTATGCAAAACACAGTTTATTCTTGTATTATTATTTATTAATTAATGCATTATTTTCCATATGAACAACTGTGAACCTCCTTTGGCTCCATCCTGTATGTTCATCAAATAATTGAATGCTTCAGTAGGATTTATACAGATTTTAATCCTCAAATATAATGATTCATATTAACTGCTTAATATTTCTCAAGCTTCATCCACAAAGTTTAAGTAAGGCAAACAAGAAAAGATTATTCTAAAGAAATATACATACACACATATTCAAAAATTCAGTTTGTGGTCAAACTACCAACTTAAAGCACATGAATATACTATTTTTTAATTTTTTCAATATGGTTACCTGCATATATCCATTTCATCAGTTCTCAATAACTTTCCCTCAGGGTGTTTTACACATTAAAATAGATGTCCCTTGCCCTAACCGGTTTGGGTCAGTGGATAGAGCGTCGGCCTGCAGACTGAAGGGTCCCAGGTTCGATTCCAGGCAAGGGCATGTACCTTGGTTGCGGGCACATCCCCAGTGGGGAGTGTGCAGGAGGCAGCTGATTGATGTGTCTCTCTTATCGATGTTTCTAACTCTCTATCCCTCTCCCTTCCTCTCTGTAAAAAACCAATAAAATATATTTTAAAAAAATAAAATAAAAAAAATAAAATAGATGTCCTATAGGAGTACATACATAACTTCTAGCACAAATACAAAAAAAAATTCTAATAAAAATAGAAGAGTCACATATTAATGTTGTCTTCAGAATAGTATCAACTCAAATCTGGCTTCTGAATAATCCCAAGTTATATGAAGATAGAGTTTCAAGTGACCTATGATTTCATATTAAATAGACTAGTCTAGAAAGTGGTCTAGAAATCTTCTATTGAACACAACATCCAGCAGAGTCTTGTACTGGATTTTGTGGGACTAGAAATAGAAAATAGGTTCCCTGAACTTGAATAGTAAAAGTCAAGTAGAAACCATCACTAGATATAACCTTAAAGGCAAAATGATAAATTAGGAATACCAGTGGTTGGTTTGCGACTAATATCTATGTGATTCTGAACAAATCATATACCTGTAAGACTCTGCTTTTCTCATTTATAAAGTGAGATGAACTAGATATACTAAGGGCCAAGGCAGTTCTCAAGTTCTCTAATTATATGCTGGCCAACCAGTAGATCCTATGAGGGTCTAAGGTTAATTGTCTACTACTTTCTTAGTCATAAGGCTACAGTATAGGCTTTAAGTAGTTCAGAAATAGTGATAAATTGTACATAGATCTTAAAAAAATCAAAGCTAGAACAGAAAGTAATAGTCTATGATGTGATTTTAAAACTACCTATATATATAAAAAGATTAATACGCAAAGTGTCTTCTCGGGAGTTCGACGGGGAGACCAGGAGTTTGATCGCTTTCTATGACGTGTGCTGACCAACAGGGGGCAACGCAGAACGATCAGCCCTGATCGCCAGCCAGGCCTAGGGACCCTACCCGTGCAAAAATTTTGTGCACCGGGCCTCTTGTATTATTTAAAAGACTGAATCTGCTCTACAAATAAGATGAGAATGTTTGCTATTTTGAGGTTTTTGGCAATTGAAAATTTCAGTTATGTATTATAGAATCAAAAATTAGCTTATAATATTTCAGATTATTATGAAACACATATGAACTATAGATTTGACTAAATTTGATATATTGAAGAAACATTAATTTAATTAGAAAATACTTCCCCCCATTTTCTACTGATTTAAAAACTTAAAGAGAATTTCTACTTATTAGTTATTTATTTAAACCTAATGTTTAAAAAATCATGCCTTCTTTTAACATTAATCTCCCATTAACTGTATGGATGAAAACAAAACAGAATTAAAAGACACAGGTTATAGTCTCAGTCCTGATACTAACACACTATAAGATGGGTTTTGTTTATTTTAATATTACTGGCTCCGATAATACATTTATATATTAAGTAATCCATGAAAAATTCTACTTACCAGCTTTGTAAGATATAGTGTTAGTTTTTGCCACTGATTTTTTATAACATAAGTATACTGCGGATCCCCACTGAATTAAAAAAGAAAATATAATTAATTTTAAAAGGTAATAACTTAACAAAATGGAGTATCTTTGATCTTTCTAGTATGTATTATCTAAGATGTAAAAGATTGCTCTCTGTTAGCTATTTTCAGTTGGTTGTTTTGTGAGCATCTTATTGGAGTTACTGCCCACTTTTCTCTCAGAAGTAAAATTTAACATATTTTTTCCTAGCAAAAGCATAACATGAAAATCTGACCCTTTAAAACAAAAATAAGCCACAAAAATTTAGATTTTATGCTAAGTCCAACATTTGGGCAGAAGTGATAAACTAGGAATTATCTATTAGTAGATATACCTTCCTTTTGATCCCATTACCCCTTTCAGACATTGCCAGATTTTTCTGCAGCTCTTTTATGACAAAACTTGAGTAGTAATTTGCCATATCCATTTCCTTATATCCCATTCTCTCCTGAATCCATTCCAAAACAGGTTTCAATTTCACCATTCCTTAAAAGAACACCTTGACAACTTTAATGATGCCAAATCTAATAAAGTAGTTGGTTCCTAGTCTTCATTTTATCCAACCTCTCAGCAGATTTTGATACCACTAATGACTCCCTTCCTGAAACATTTTCTTTTCTTGGCTTTTCTGGCATCACACTCTCCAGGTCCCTTTCCATCAAATTTATGGTCAACCCTCAGTCTTCTTTTTTAAAATCCTCACCTAAAGATATATATTTTTTATTGATTTTAGAGAAAGGAAGGGGAAGAGAAACATCAATTGGTTGCCTCCCATATGCGCCCTGACCAGGATCAAATCCAAAAGCAATCAAACCCACAACTTTTGGTGTATGGGATGACACTCCAACTGAGCCACCTGGATAAGGCCCTCAGTCTCCTTTGTAGCATCCTCTCTCTTTTCCTGATCATTAAATGTGATCTCTTATATTCCTTCCTTTCTCTAAATGATCTCATACATTGGTTTTAAATAACTGCTACTCCCAAAGGAGTCTCAATTTTCTAGTCCCACCTGTAACTGAGATGAGGGAGACTGACTAAAGCAAATTTTGGGGTAAAGAAAAGGAGTTCAGTTTTAGACATATTAAGTTTGAAAAATCTATTAGACATCCAAATGAAGAATCATATGGAGCTAAGGTGAGAAGTCTGAAATGGAGATGTAACTTGGGAGATATCACCACTTGACTTTAGGTGGTTGCAGATATATTCACATAGCACATTTCCTTACCTTCTTTAGGCCTTAACTCAAAGGCCACTTTATTATTTCATCACCTTATATGCAATAACAAGCCTTCATCTAACCTTCCCAGTCCTCCCTATCACCCCTTTCTTGCTTTTCTTCCCTGCATAGCACTTACCACCATTGGGCATATTGCATATTTTCTTATTTATTATCTGCCTCTCACCACTAAAATATGTTTTATGATGGCAAGGGTTTTGTTTTATTTACTACTATATCTGTAGCACTTAAAACCATGCCTACTATGTAGAAATGCTCAATAAACATGTGTTAAATGAGTCAGGACATGTTTGTGCACACATGATAGAGTACCTCTATAAACCAGTACATGAGGACAGATTCATAGCACTGAAGACAAATATATGGAGAAAATAAACTTAAAGAAATATATATTTAAATATGTTTTACTGATTTTTAGAGAGAGAAGAAGGGAGAGAGAGAAAAAACACACATCTATGTGAGAAACATCTACTGATTGCCTCCTGCATGCATCCCAACTGGGGATTGAACCCACAACCTGGGCATGTGCCCTGACTGGGAATCGAACCAGTGACCTTTTGGTGCACAGTACGATGCTCAACCAACTGAGCCACACTGGCCAGGGCTAAGAGATATTTTTTAAATATTAAGGGACTACTATAACACCCACTTACCACCAAGATTTAACAAATGTTAACAATTTATCATATTTGCTTCAGGTATATATATATTTAAATAACTGTTGAAAGTATTCCATATGTTCCCTTTACCCGCCCCCCGCTCCCATTGCCCCCCTCCAGCCTGCCCTTGTCCCCCACCCCAGGTCCTTACTGCCCCATTGTTTGTGTCCATGGGCCATGCATATATGCATGCATACAAGATCCTTGGTTGATTACCTCCCACCCACTCAACCTCCCCTCCTTGCCTCTGAGATTCCTCACTCTGTTCCACGCTTCCATATCTCTGGATCCACTCCGTTCATCAGTTTATTTTGTGACTTAGATTCCACATATGAGTGAGATCATGTGATACTTGTCTTTCTCTGACTGACTTATTTCACTTAGCATAATACTCTCCAGGTCCCTCCATGCAGTCTCAAAGGGTAAGAGATTCTTCTTTTTTACTGCTGCAGCGTATTCCATGGTATAAATGTGCCACAGCTTTTTAATCCACTCATCTACTGATGGGCACTTGGGCTGTTGCCAGATCTCAGCTATTGTAATTTGTGCTGCTATAAACATAGGGGTGCATATGCTTCAGATATTTTAATTTATAGAGAAACAAAAAATTACAGGTTTAGCAAAAACCTCATCTTCCACTCCTTTGTGTTCTCCAGAAAGCCAGTGCATTTCATTTACATGCACTTAAAAAATTCTACTGTACAAATATATACATCTATGTGTATGTATTATTGTTTTATGCATTTTAAATTTTACATAAGTGATGATATACTGAATATATACTTTTATGGCTTACTTTTTTTACTCATCAACATGTTTTTGAGAATTAGTGGATTTGATCTAATTCCTTCATCTGAACTACTGGATAGTTTCCATTAATAATGAATCAGTTTATTTTACCCATTTCTCTACTGATGGTCACTTAGGTTGTTTCCTTTTGGCTGTTACAAATGATGCAATATATTGGCTCCTCATGAAGAAATTTTTCTTGCTTTCTTAAACATTTCCCTACTTTTAAAAATTTATTGATTTGAGAGAGAGGAAGAAGGGGGGGAAAGGGAGAGAAGGAGAGGGGGAGAGGGGGAGAGAGGGAGAGAGGGAGAGAGGGAGAGAGGGAGAGGGAGAGGGAGAGGGAGAGGGAGAGGGAGAGGGAGGAATATCGCTCTTTGTTGCTCCACTTATTTATGCACCCATTGATTGTTTCTTGTATGTGCCCTGACCTGAGACAGAACCACAACCCTGGCATATCAGGACAATGCTCTAAACAACTGAGCTACCCAGCCAGGGCATAAAACATTTTTTCTATGTCTCCAGGAGATAAATTATTAAATTGTGCTTAGGATATTAAATTATGCTCATCACTGTGTTAGAATTTTGTTCTTACAAATGTTTTAGTATTTTTGTATCAAAAGAATGAATGTGTAAAAGTCAGGTGGACATTATGAATGTAAGTCAAACTGGACTTTTAATTTACCAGGTGAGTAAAAATTTTATAAATAAAGGGCTTTCTATTGAAAAGTCTCAACTCCAGTTCCCAATAAGCCAAATTTCATGAAGATTAAAGAACCTTCAGTGATAACCTTTGTGATGATAACAAGGAAGCTATATGGCCATTTGGATATGGCAGAAATCAAAAAGAATATTCTAAAATGAAAAATAGAAGCTCAGAGGTACAGTAAAAATTATGGGGCACTGGAGGAAAATAACCATTATATCAAAACTAAGAGGGTTTTCTAGCCCTGGCCGGTTTGGCTCAGTGGATAGAGCGTCGGTCTGCGGACTGAAGGGTCCCAGGTTTGATTCCGGTCAGGGGCATGTGCCTTGGTTGCGGGCACATCCCCAGTAGGGGGTGTGCAGGAGGCAGCTGATTGATGTTTCTCTCTCATCAATGTTTCTAACTCTCTATCCCTCTCCCTTCCTCTCTGTGGAAGGTCAATAAAATATATTTAAAAAAAAAAAAAAAGAGGGTTTTCTAAATTTCTTCCACATACAAGGTTCAGCAAAAAAGAAAGTAGGGAATCCATTGTTCCAAAAATACTTTAAATGTTTAAACTATAAATTATCTGTGTTGTGTTAACATGGCAAAAACATACCTTCTAATGCTTTTTATTTTCCCCGGGAATTAGGTACATGATTTAATTGCTTGCTTTGTTAATAACTCCAATTTTCTAAATAAACTTGCTAAATCAAATACTGACATTTTTAAAAGACTGTAAAGCAAGAGCCATTTGCATAGAGTATGAAAAAATACTCTCAATGAATCAAAAACTGAGTAGAGTCCCAAATTTGCCAAGAGTTAGCTATGTGACTCAAAACTCCTGGACTACATATCCTAAATTATAAATTTTTGCACCACATGACTGACTATTCATAAGTTCTCTTCCAGCTCTAAAATATTATTCCATTCTAAATAAATCCAAATCCACATCATTCAAGGCTTATAGTTCAAAGTTTCAACATTAATAATTCTTTTTGTAAAATTATGTTTTTATTTATTTCAGAGAGGAAGGGAGAGGGAGAGAGAGATAGAAACATCAATAATGGGAGAGAATCATTGATCGGCTGCCTCCTGCATGCCCCCTCCTGGGGATCGAGCCTGAAACCCCGGACTTGTGCCCTGACTGGGAATCGAGCCTTGACCTCCTGGTTCATGGGTCAACACTCAACCACTGAGCCACACATTAATAATTTTTGAAAACTCTTTCTATATATAAGCTTAATGGGAGGTGGAGAAGTAGAGGAGGGGTTGTTTGTTTGTTTTTAGGCCAAAGCTGTAAGCCAGGTATAAAAATCATGTAGGAACTGAAAGAATTCAACACACATTTCCTCCTGTACATCAGATTATGTGTGGTTTTTTTTCCTTCCTGGTTTAGAAACCTAGTAGACACATACATTTAGGAAGTCATCCACACATAGCCTATATTTAGATCATCAAGGTTGTAAGTTTAGATGGTAAAGATAAATGGTCTGCAGACTAACCCTTGGAGCATTCCATTGTGCAGAGGTTAGGGAGATGGGAAGATATCGGCAAAGGCAGAAAAGGAATGATTGGTGAAATAGGAGGAAAAAGCAAGAGAGTACATAGAAAAAGACTACATCTTCCCTTTCTGCCACTGTTTCAAGAAGAAATGATCATCTATGCCAAAACCTACTGAAAATAAGATGAAGAACTAATCATTAGGTTCAATAAGAGCAATCTTACCTAGGGGTGGGGAATGAGTAGGGGCTGGGAGGAGAGGAGTCAACAGGGGGAAATGGGTGATATCTGTAATACTATCAACAACAACAAAAATTAAACAAACAAACCACAACAACAACAACAAAAACCAAGAGCAATCTTGGTGGGATGGTGGAGACAAAACCCTAATTGAAGAATTAAGGTAAGGAAGGGGACAAAATATAGTTAAATCTTTGAGACATTTTGTTATAAAGGAGAACAATGAAATGGGGCAATAGATGGTGGGGGGGATAAAGGGGTCAAGATTTGTAAAGATGGGAGAAAAATGGTTTGCATGCAATAGAGAAAAAAAAATTGATGATTCACAAAGAAAATAAGGAGAATTGCTGAAGCCATGTCCTCAAATAGGTAAGGATATGGGATCTAGTGCACAAGTGGAGGGAGGAGTTAACCTTGGCCTAGTGCAGTGGTTGGCAAACTGCAGCTCGCGAGCCACATGCGGCTCTTTGGCCCCTTGAGTGTGGCTCTTCCACAAAATACCGACTTCTGCGCATGGGCCACGAAGTTTCAATCGCACTGTACATGCGCGCCCGCACATGATATTTTGTGGAAGAGCCACACTCAACGGGCCAAAGAGCCACATGTGGCTTGTGAGGCGCAGTTTGCCGACCACTGGAATGCATTACTTTTGCAATAGGGGGAAATTTTTTTTTTCAATTAAAAAAGGCTTTTTGCGTAGCTCTTTTTGAAAGTACAACTAAAATACTTTCCTAAAAATAAAATATCCAATATTTTTAAAAACATGTTTTTAATTCAGTAATTGTGCTATGCTGTTTTCCAAACAAAGATTTTACATTATGGTCTTTTCATCAGTGGCTAATTTTATCAATGCAAAGGAATCACTTACCATACTGTTATTGAGATTTTTGTCGACTTTGCAGAATGTATGTGGTGGACTTTCTCCTTTACTGGGTATAATAATACATATGTCTGTGACAGCCAATGTATTCTGAGTCATGTTTTCAGAGGCTCTTCGGTAAGTGATATAAATTTTTTGTGATGAGGTACTGCCGCTAATAGTTGCAGGGCGTCCATAGGGAGTACTTTGAATAATTTCACACCCCTGTTTCAATCTTTCTTTCCAGTCATATAAAACCCTAAAAAAATAAATAAAATAAATAAATACACAAACACAAAGCACCCTCAAATGAAAGGTAATATTATCAGATATCATGAACTGGTCCTTAAATGTAGCCAAGATTTCAATCTTTTTGCAAATTTGAATTGCACAGTCCCATATAAAATTAAAGGATAACTTTTCCCTACCAAGATTTAAATAATGTAAGAAAAATTCAGATTAACCTTTGTTGACATAAACTACAGGACAGCAATGATTAAGTGCAAAGGTTCCTGTTTTAGCGTTCCATTTAATGGATTTATATATTTATTTTTGTCTCTAAACCCAAGCATCTTCTTGAGAAAAAGCAACTTTGTATTGTGGCCAAAATTAAAATTTTACAAAAAGCTCTAACCAGAAGGTAAAGGACCTGCCAACACACTTTTACTTCCAATTCTTCCCTCAAATTTAAGAGATAATTTTAGTCTTTCAAAAGAGAAAATAACCTCAAAAGTATAGGGGAAAGACATGGGTTTTTCCCCGCTTCTTTATTGTGGTAAAAATCATAGGCTTTTCATAATGGGAAGGCTAGGCATCCATTCCTTAAGTCTTCTAAATACTATACTTAAAGTACTTGGGGAAACAAAGAAAATGTCATGATTAAATAATATAGTTTAATTCTTTCACAAAATTCACTGATTAGACTTTAAAGCTAAGTCCTTGGCATCAGTAAAAATAAAAAAAATTAAGGTCTACTATATTGTGTTTTTGCTATAGAAATGGTTGTAACTGGCAATGTCCGTAATAGCAATCAGTGTCCCCTTTCATAAAATCCATTATACAAAGAAAATTTAGTACCAGAAATTGGTCAAATTATTGCTTCCTGTTATAATTTTTAAAATATATTTTTTATTGATTTCAGAGATGAAGGAAGAGGGAAAGATGACACATCAATGATGAGAGAGAATCATTGATCGGCTGCCTCCTGAACGCCCCCGACTGGGGGGCGAGCCTGTAACACGGGCATGTGCCCTGATAGGGAATTGAACCGTGACCTCCTAGTTCATAGGTCAATGCTCAATCACTGAGACACACCTGCCAGGCTAAATAATTTTTAATTTCCCTTTTTGTCCTGGCTCTCAGCAAACAAACATTTTTTTTTTTGGAAAATTTAGAACTAACTTGGATGCTTAATCACAGTGACTATGTTTATTCTATTGTTGGCTTAATTGCTTATTCCTCCTTGTCTTTTTGCTTTTGCTTTTTTTCTGTTCTGTTTTTCAACCTTAAAAAAAGGTATTGTAACAGAGGAATTACACACATCTGAATTCAAATTCCTACTACTTGTTACTAGTTATACTATCATAGAACAATATAAACAAACAAAATAGAAACAGACCCACAGATACAGAGAACAGACTGATGGTTGCCAGAGGGGAGGAGGGTTGAGGGACTGGGTGAAAAAGGTCAAGGGATTGAGAAGTACAGCTTGGCAATTACAAAATATTCATGGGGATGTAAAGCACAGCATAAAAAATATAGCCAATGATATTGTAATAACTCTGTATGGTGCCAGATGGGTACTGGAAGTATCAGGGGGAACACTTTGTAAAGTACATGATTATCTAACCACTATTCTGTACACCTGAAACTAATACAAAATAATAGTGGATGTAATCAGCAGATCAGTGCATTCAAAAACTGTGGTACATCTACATAATGGAATATTACGCCGCTATAAAAAAGAAGGAGCTTTTACTATTTGCAACTGCATGGATGGAACTGGAGAGCATTATGCTAAGCGAAATAAGCCAGTAGGAGAAAGATAAATATCACATGATCTCACTCATATGTGAGATATAATGATCAACATAATTTGATGAACAAGAATAGATCTAGAGACAAATGGCAGGGGAGTGGGGGTTTAGAGATCAACCAAAGGACTTGTATGCATGCATATTAGCATAACCAATGGACACAGACACTGGGGTGGTGGGGGCTTGCCTGGGGTGGGAATGGCTGGGTGGGGGGGTCATATGTAAAAGGAGACATATGTAAAACTTTAGACAATAAATAAAAAAAATTAAAAAAACAGTGGATGTAAACTGTAATTGAAAAAATAAAAAAAAAAACTAAGATTTAAAAGGCAAGAATGATGTCATATTCTTCACAATAACAAACATATAAGGGTAGCTATAAAAGTAGTTGTTCATTTCAGTTCAAGTCCTTTCCTATTCCAGAATCCTTCCTATGCTTGGAAAATTCCTCATCTCTACTCTAGGGAACTCCAACACCCAAATGAGAATCTGCAACAGTGCCTTCATTTTATCCACAAGCTAAAATTCTGATGATAGTCAGTGGTCATAGGAGCAACTTACCTAATCAAGATTTAACAGCTGGTTTACTTTCTTTTTTTAAAATTCTTTATTGTTTAAAGTATTACATATAGTATTACAGGTGTCTCCTTTTCCCCCCCATTGACCTCTCCCTGGCCACCCTCACGCCCCCCCCCCCCTCAGTGTCTGTGTCCATTGGTTATGCTTATATGCATGCATACAAGTCCTTTGGTTGATCTCTTACCACCCCCTCTTCCCTCTGAAGTTTGATGGTCTGTTCAATGCTTCTCTGTCTCTATTTTTGTTCATCAGTTTATGTTGTTCATTGTATTCCACAAATGAGTGAGATCATGTGATATTTATCTTTCTCTGACTGGCTTATTTCACTGAGCATAATGTTCTCCATGTCCACCCATGCTGTTGTGAATGGTAAGAGTTCTTTCTTTTTTACAGCAGTGTAGTATTCCATTGTGTAGATGTACCACCATTTCTTAATCCACTCATCTGCTGATGGGCACTTAGGCTGTTTCCAAATCTTAGCTATTGTAAAGGGTGCTGCTATGAACATAGGGGTGCATATGTCCTTTCTGATTGGTGGTTCTGATTTCTTAGGATATGTTCCTAGAAGTGGTATTACTGGGTCAAATGGGAGTTCCATTTTTAATTTTTTGAGGAAACTCCATACTGTTCTCCACAGTGGCTGCATCGTTCCCACCAACAGTGAAAGAGGGTTCCTTTTTCTCCACATCCTCTCCAGCACTTGTCGTTTGTTGATTTGTTGATGATAGCCATTCTGACAGGTGTGAGATGGTACCTCATTGTTGTTTTGATTTGCATCTCTCGGATGATTAGTGACTTGGAGCATGTGTTCATATGTCTCTTGGCTTTCTGTATGTCCACTTTCAAAAAGTGTCTAAGTCCTTTGCCCATTTTTTGATTGGATTGTTTATCTTCCTTTTGTTAAGATGTATGAGTTCCCTATAAATTTTGGAGATTAGGCCCTTATTGGATATAACATTGGCAAATATGTTCTCTCATGCTTTCTTATTTTGTTGATGGTTACTTTTGCTGTGCAGAAGCTTTTTAGTCCCATTAGTTTATTTTCTCCTTAGTTTCCATTGCCCTAGGACAGTGATGGCGAACCTTTTGAGCTCAGCGTGTCAGCGTTTTGAAAAACCCTAACTTAACTCTGGTGCCGTGTCACATATAGAAATTTTTTTATATTTGCAACCATAGTAAAACAAAGACTTATATTTTTGATATTTATTTTATATATTTAAATGCCATTTAACAAAGAAATATCAACCAAAAAAATGAGTTCGCATGTCACCTCTGACACACGTGTCATAGGTTCGCCATCACTGCCCTAGGAGCTGTATCAGTAAAGATGTTGCTACGACATATGTCTGATATTTTACTGCCTATGCCATTTACTAAATATGTAAATGTCATATGAAGCAATACAGTAGCTCTTTTGCAACCAATTTAAAATTACTGCAATTCATGAATTAACAGAATAAAGACTGATTTTTAATGTAACTTTTCAAATATCAACCATTAATGATAGAATTTTAAAAGTAGAAGACAATTCAGGAGCTCATCTTATCTTCCCTCCAGTGTTAGTAAACATGACTACATATCCTCTTTCAAACTTAATATATTAGGAGACGGAACTTTTATAGACCCTTCTGGCAACATCAGTAGGGATGGTGATATCTTCCTTATTTTTAACCAAAACACTGTAAGTTATGAACCTATCCCTTTTTGTAACACAGCAATGAAAACAAGAAGGCTAATCTTCATCCCTTATAAATTCTTCATCCATTTTGAAGACATTCTTAGAGCTACTACTGGACTTTCTTTGGTCTTTTTCTTTCAGTTTTCCTGTGGGAATCTTATTTTTCTACCTTTTAAATTTTGTTCCTCTTTTACTACAAAAAGTTATGTCTTTACATTTATATAATCCTGTTTTACATATGTGTAAAATATGCATATATTCTTCTTTTAAAAGAACCCCAATCTTTGCAGAAATTGACAAACTGAGCCTAAAACAAATATTAAAATTCAAAAGGCCCAGAATAGCCAAAACAATCTTGAAAAAGAGGAACAAAGTTGGAATACTTACACCTAATGTAAACACTAACTACATAGCTACAGTAATCTAAACTGTCTAGTACTGGCCTAAGGACAGACATGTAGACAAACAGAATAGAACTGAGAGTCCGGAAATAAACCCATACATCTATGGCCAATTAATTTTTGAAAATGGGAGAAGAATATTCTCGTCAGCAGATGGTGCTAGGACAGATGGATATCCATATGCAAAAGGGTAAGATTGAACCCCTTCCTTAACCATAGACTAGTAAAAGCCTTCTTAGATACGATACCAAAACATAAGCTACAAAAGAAAAAATAGTTAAATCAGACCTCATCAAAATTAAAAACTTTTCAGCTTCAAAGGATACCATAAAGAAAGTGAAAAGAAACCCACAGAATGGGAGAAAATATTTGTAAATCATGTACCTGGTAAGGAATGTGCATCTAGAACATGTAATGAACTCCCAAAGCTCAACAATAAAAAGACAACACAATTAAAAACAGGGAAAGGATTCTGAATAGACATTTCTCCAAAGAGTTACACATGGCAAATAAACAAAAGAAAGATGCTCAACATCATTAGCCACCAGGTGAATGCAGATCAAGACCACAATGAGATGCCACTTCACATCCATCAGGACAGTTATAATTAAAATGACAAACAAAATGTTGGCTAAGATGTGGAGAAATTGGAAGCTTCATACCAGTATAGTGCCATTGGGAATGCAAAGTGGTACAACTACTTTGGAAAACAGTCTGGCAGTTTCTCAAAAGGTAAAACACACAGATACCATATGACCCAGAAATTCCACTTCTAAGTAAATATACAAGAGAAATTGAGACATATGTCCATACAAACTTGTACATGAATATTTCCAGAAGCATTATTTATAGTAACCAGAACATATAAACAACCCACAATCAACTGAAAAGGGATAAATTAATTGTGGTGTATCTACAAGATGGAATATTATTCAGCTGTATAAAGAGATAAAAGTATTGACACATGCTACAACATGGATAAACCTTGAAAACAGTGAAAGAAGTCAGACACACACACACACACACTGATTCCATTTATATAAAATGTCCAGAATAGGCAAATCTATAGAAATAGAAAATAGACTAGTGATTGCCTAGAGCTGAAGGGGTTCAGGAGAATTGAATAGTTACTAAAGTGAGTACAGGGTGTCTTTTGGCATGATAAAAATGTTCTAAAATTTATTGTGGTGATGGTTGTACAACTCCATAAATATCCTAAAAACTACTGAATTGTTCACGTCAAATGGGTGAATTGTATGGTATGTGAATTTTCAATAAATCTGTCATATTAAAAAGGAGCCCCAAGTTCAATATAGTATCTTAAGGAAAGCACTAATTTACCTCAAGATCCTTGTTTGATGCAGACTTATCCATTTATAATGATCATTATATTACATGCTTAAAAACCACCCTTTTCTTGTACTTTAAAAATAATTTAAAATTTTATGATCAGGATAATACATTAATTTTCTAGTACTTTTCTGTAAATGTTTTTCAAATTCTCTCCACTTTAAAAAAAATGTTTTTATTGATTTTACAGAGAGAGGAAGGGAGACAGAGAGAGAAAGATGGATTGGCTGCCTCCTGCACACCTCCTATTGGAGATTAAGTCTGAAACCTGGGCTTGTGCCTTGACTGCGAATCAAACTGGCAATCTCTGGGTGTATGGGACAATGCTCAACACTGGCCAGAACATCCCCCTACCTTTAATAGAAAGAAACTCAGACAAGATGAAAGTTCTGGGAACCTGTAGGACAAAGGGACACTGAAAAGGTATAATGAACAAAGTGATAGAATACAGGATTCTGGATTACATATGTTTTTCTTTTTCTAAAGCTGCCATATATATATTAATTAAAAAATACTAAACAGTTAACTTCAGAATCTATAACAATAACAATAATTGTTTTTTAATCCTCCCTCGAGAATATGTTTTATTGATTTTTTTCAAGAGAGAGGAAGAGAGAAGGAGAGAGAGAAGCATCAATGTGAGAAACATTGATTGGTTGCTTCCTGTTCATGCCCTGACCAAGAATCAAACCTGAAACCTTTTTTTGGTGCATGAGACAGCACTGTAACCAACTGCACCACCCAGCCAGGGACACAAAAATTATTTTAAAAAAAGACTTACCCAAGATCTGTAAGTGGAGGCTTATCTCTTCCTCTTCTATAGCAAAGATAAATCTGTGGCCCCACAAGACTTCCATTATTGAGGTCAGCTGACAATCCAGATGGGGTAACATCAATACACATATAATCCTGTGGCACTTCCTCCCCAAGAGATTTAATAATAACTGAAACATCTGTGATAGGCTCTTTTGGTTTAGCTACTTTATGACAGGCATCATTGAAGTGAATTTCTTCTTCAAAAGGCTTTGAAACATCAGTTAATCCTGCTACAACAAAGTAGTCAGCAACACGAGGCCCTTTATCTTCAATCATCTTCCATTACAGAAGGTTACATCTAAAAGGAAGGTAAAAGACTAGTATTTTTCTATAATAAGCCAAATAAATATGTGGTTTTTGTGCAAATAAAAAAAAACTACAAAAAGAACACTACCTCCTTGATAAATACACTAGTATACATTTCACTTTCATACATAAAAAGTATGCCTTTTTTAAAAAATGAGAATATAGTTGGCATTATTTGTGATTATAAAAATAACATAAGAATTTCCATTTTTGGCAATATGGATGCTTTGATTACCTAATTAGACAGAAAATAAAACCCCCATACCCTTTAAATATATATATATTAGAGAGGAAGGGAGAATGAGAGAGAGAGAAACATCAATGATGATAGAGAATCATTGATTAGCTGCCTCCTGTACGCTCCCTACTGGGGATTGAGTCTGCAAACCAGACAAGTGCCCTTGACCGGAATCGGAACTGAGACATCTTGTAAAAAGTCAAGAGTCTCAAAGAGCCCTAACTGGTTTGGCTCAGTGGATAGAGTGTGGGCTGCAGACTGAAGGGTCCCAGGTTCAATTCCTGTCAAGGGCATGTACCTTGGTTGCAGGCACATCTCCAGTAGGAGGTGTGTAGGAGGCAGCTGATTGATGTTTCTCTCTCATCATTGATGTTTCTGTCTCTCTCTCCCTCTCCCTTTCTTTCTGAGTCAATAAAAAATATGTTTTAAAATTGACAAATTAGTATTACCTGTTTTTATTTATGTAGACCCATTTGTATAATTAAAATTAAGTATGTATGAAAAGTCTAATTTCACAAAAAAGTTTTCTATATGCATTATAGTAATTTTAAATTTATATCAAGTAGGTCTAGTAAATGCATGCATTTGCCAGTCATCAAGAGTAAACAAATGCACACAGCTGGGGCATGGTTTAGTGCAGTGGGAACACTGGCACATGTTGAAACTGCTACAGAAAGTCACAACCACACAACAGAACCAATTAACCTCACGTGATACGGTGTGATCACGTGCTAATCATTTGCTGAATATTATTTACGAGCAGTAATTCTTATATTTAAATATGTAGACTATAGTTGTAGATCTGTAATATTTATTTATGTCAGAAAAATTACTACAGTGTTTTTTCTCAATATATGGCCTATTCGCTAAAATGTGTTAAAAGTAACAGTGAATTAATAACAAAAAAAATAAGATGTTAATTTAATTATAAGTAAATCTTGTTTAAAAGCATTTAAAATTAACAGCGTGTTAATTTTCACATATGACATATGGACCTGAAATTTTGTCCATTAAATTCAAGTCCATTAAAGCAAGGTCTACAAAATCATAGGATTACTGTATTGAAGTTTAATTGCTAGGTCAAAAGTTACATAACCAGCCTCTCTATAAGTGTTTATGTGGTTTTACGTGTCCATGAATTTTAAATGATAAGCTTTTGATAGACACTATTCATAAAAATTACTTTGGTGGAGCAATTTCCTCTCTTCATAATGAAGAGATTCAAATATTTTCCTTTTTTCCAACTTCATGTTATTTAAAATAAAGCATATAGTCACTATTGTGTATAATAGCTTTATGTCTTGCTATGCCAAAAGAAGGGAAAGCGAATGGAAATAGTACTATCATGGAAACATATATACATATTTAATAAGGTCTTTTGAAAGCTACTATTTCAGCTATTAAAATAAATAGCTATTGTACTAATAAGCAGATATTTGGGAGATATTTGTATGAAAAATTTGTTTTTGTTAGATCTTCCTGCTCACAAATTTTAGTAACTTGTTCTCATCCATAATTGAATTCAGTAAATAACTACTAAAAAGGAACAAGTTATTGTTCTTCATTAAGACATAAGAATAATTAATTTTAAAGTGGTGATAAAATTCTTACACATTTATTAACAAAAAAGTAAATTTTATATCACTCCAGTTCTCTTGCCTTGTTGTTGCTAGTGTTGGGGGTGAAGAGTGGTTAGAGAGGACTGCAAAATATTTTAAGGCACAATTGACAAAGTATGTAATGCCAAGAACATAGCTGGCGAATTTCCAGGTGACTTCTTAAAAGATCTAAATGCTTTTTCATTCATTCAGGAAGTCTACAATACTGAAAATGCACCTCTACTTTTTATTTTAAATCAACTGTTTTTAGAGTAAATTTGAGATTTAGAAGCTAGGGGGAAGACATTGTTAAAAATTACAAGTTAAAGAAAATACTAAATATATTTAATATAGAAATGAATAATTAATATTATTTCCTAGTAATTTTATTAAAGAGACTTTCATTGGCATGTGAAATTTATGATCTTTATAGAAAATACTAAATAGGTATGACTAAATGCCTATGGTGGCAAAAGTGACCAGAAATGACTTGGAAAGAGCATTTGAGGAAAGCATTCCTAGTCACACACACAACTTGGTTGGACTTTTAGTTAAATACATCAGAGCAAAAACTGTTAAACAATTAGAAGATAATTTTTGTTTCTTTCATTCTTTTTATTTTTTAGGTAAATTTCTTTAAGTTCATTTTGGAAACTGGGAGCCACACAAATCAAATATTTAATCCAACAGTTCACTAAGTATTCACAATAATATAAAACCCTGAAACAACTTTACTAAAGCTGAAGTAATAATATGTAATATCACATTATTAACCAATTATTGTTTTTAATTCTTCTTTGTTCAAAATGATATAGATAACTTAAAGAATTAGCTTATAAAAATGTTTATAGGCATCTTCTTAAAATTTCAGACACCTGCTTAGCTAGTATTTTACTTAAAATTAAATCTATTGTCTTTGATAATAGCAAACAAGGATGTCCTCTTTATTCCTTAAAGGTTCATCAGAATTAAATTAAGAAATCATTATAAGAAAGCTCTTACCTATTCAGCAACTATTGGAGACTTGTTTTCCTCCTTTCAATCTCTGCCCCATCAATTCAAATCCTTTTTTTATTTTTTATATAGTTCCATTAGGTCCGAATAGTTAAGCATTTGCTACTTAGACTAATCCTAAGGATAAGAAAAGGCAAGAGTGGAAATCAAAGGTAACATTTTAAAGACTTTTGAAAAACAAAAAATCTGTACATAAAAGTTTTACCAAATTACAAACTATTACTGAAATGGCAAAGTGAGCAAATATACCTGATATAGAGTCACAAATTCAAGATACATATAAAATGGTCTATAACTCAATGGACCAATTCAACTACTTCATACTCTAGTTCACTTATATAAGCTAGAAGAATTTTTTTAAAACATAATTCCACAGGTAATAACCTAATTCAGCTCATCTTTTCTTACGTTATCAAAATTAAACTAGAGACCACCAATCTCATCTTTTTTAAACTTCATCTCTCATTTTTCTTCCAACCAAGGCAATCTATCTACTGTCCTTCAAAAGTGGTTTTGCTCTTTTCCTCTTTGACAATACACTATAGCAGTGGTCAGCAAACTGCGGCCCCTTGCGTGTGGCTCTTCCACAAAATACCATGTATGGACGTGCACATACAGTGCGACTGAAACTTCGTGGCCACACTCAAGGGGTCAAAGAGCCGCATGTGGCTCGCGAGCCACAGTTTGCCGACCACTGCACTATAGTATTTCCTCTTTCTAGTCAATATATGTTCATGATATTTTTCAAATATTTTAACTGTATGTGGATTTTCATTTAAACTTCATGAATTGTACAAAAAAGCAAAAAAATTAAACAATCCCATACACAATAATAAATATGGCCTATAGTGACAATGTTTCCTAGTTTCTTTTGAGAACAGAAAATAACCCTCTTATCCTCATGCACAGTTATAATATAGAATACAAATACTTATATATTTTATTCATTTAGTAAGCATCTTCTAAACTGCTATAATATTTATAATTATCCTAAATGACTACATAATATTCCATCAAATGGAAATAGTATACACTGTAACCAACACCCTATTCTTCCATTCCCAGCTAGTCCCAAAGTATGGTAGATAGGTGTTTAAAAATATTTATTAAGTGAATGAACAGTTCACTTTGTAATCCTTCTAAAGCATATTATACTTAAATATAATGTCTTTTTCTATAATTCAGAATCAATATTCTGAATTTCAATTGCCCTAAATATTACAGTTGTTGTTAAATGTAGGATATAGATAAACTAGATGATCTGAGTCAAGTAACCAAAAACTAAAACCATCAGGACCTTAGGCAAAATTAGAAATTTATTCAAGAATTAATTGATTCATTCATTCAATAATTTTTTCATAGGTACTAAGATCTAACACTATTCTAGGAGCCAGTGATGATACTGATTAAAGCAAAAGCCTCTGCCTTCAAGGCATTTATTTAGTTCTACTTTTCCACATCTCTTTCTATACTTTTATTTACCTCCAACTATCTTTTCTCCTATCCCCCTTCCATATTCCAAGTGTGTGCCTCCACTATGCCCAAAGTTTCTCTACCATTTTCTCCCCAAAGTCCCATATGCACAAACATGATGATCCTTATTTTATTGTCCCTTCCCCCCATCTCCCTGAAAACTGGCACTCCTTCAGCATCAGCATTCTCTGGAAATTTTGAAAGGAAAGAAACCTTATTTGTATATCATATTTAAGAGTAGGTTAACTTTCTTTTGAAAAGGTTAAACACACACAAGGCAAACTTGACTTTTTAAAAGTAAGTTTTATTAATCCAAATTGTTGGACTATATGGAGCAAACTCCTTGAGCAAGGGAGGCGTTCTTGTCTCCAAGATCTACTTTGGAAGCACCTCCCCTTTCAATACCAATTCCCAAGCAAAAACCAACAACAAAAATCAAAACGTAACTGTAATTTGACAGCACCCTTATTAAAGATTAGCAACCCCTGATTTATTGAAAAAAAATAGTTAAGATAGAAATAATAGACATTTAGAGGGAAAGGAAATTTATTATTAGTCATAGTCTAAGCCTTCATTTCATAGCCAAAGAAACTGAAGCACAAAAGGTGGCTTACTTAAGGATACCTATCTAGTAAGTGGCAACCTGGACAAGAACTCAAGTCCCTTAATCCAGTGTTCTTTACATTTGAGGTTGCTATCTCTAATAAATGGTCATTAATACTGATCAAGGGCACATCTTTCAATAAGTTCTTTTGTGTCACTTGTTACTCATAATCATTATGTGGTGAATATGTGCCAAAATCTGGTTAAGAAATATGGTAAATTAAACTTTCAGTGTTTAATACAGAAAACAGCTAATAGAAATAAATCAAAATAAAAAACAAAAACTACTTACACATTACGAAGGTCTTTCTCTGAAAATGATGCCAGATCTCAATTTGTGAATTCTGCAAGCCTCAGAGTTTGAGAAATACTGTATTGAAAAGAACAAGAATTGAGCTTAAATGAATTCCAATCAAATATTTCCCCCTACAATGTCTTAAAGTTCTGTTAACAATGATAATTTTCAAACAAAATGCTTGCATATATTGTTTTTATATGGTTAAGAGCCAATAAGTAATTTTCAAACACTAGCTCTTTCAGAAAACACATTTCAGTCAAAAATAGACACACACAGAGCAGATAATGGGGACAAAAACAGAAAATAAAAATAAATGACATAATGAGTAAATATACAGAAGCAATGTGAGAAAGAAAAACATACCACTTCTGGGGCATTATATATAGTATCTCATTCCTACAGGAAAAATATACACATTTATGAAAATTAAATATAAACGCAAGTAACTTCCATATACAAAAGAATTCAACACCCTAAAGTATTTTCCCTTTATTACAAATTCTTTAAATACTTATACTAAAATCAAATCTGTTTTATCAAATCCTTAACATGGTTGAGATCTCATCAAGAAACCCAGGACTTCTATCCAAGACAATAAATGATATTGTATTATGGTATTCAATATGCCATTATCATATTTTCTTCAAAGTTGAGTAATTTACTTAGTAAGTTGTAGTTACGAGTAATTTTAAATACCAAATGGAAAGATGATGCCACTGACAAAGTCTTAGGGTATAACCAATCCAACTACATTGTACAAATCATTGTGGGTTAGCTTCACAATGCTGAAGACTTGCACAGGCAGGCGTTTCAGTAAGAGTCAAAAGCTTTTTCAGGAGAGCAAGCTGAAATGCAGTAATCACAATTACATCAAGAGGAAGAACCACAGCTTTAACCAATGTGGATTATCTACTAACTAAAGGCTCAGTGCACAAAATTCATGCATGGATAGGGTCCCGAGGTCTGGCCAGCGAACAGGGCCAATCGGGGCCTCCCTTCCCTGGCTACCGGCCGGGGCCTTCCTTCATTCTGCGCCGCCCCCTGGTGGTCAGTGCACATCATAGCGAGCAATTGAACCCCCGGTCTCCCGGTAGAACTCCCGAGGGGACAATTTGCATATCAGGCTTTTATATAAATAGATGACAAGGAAACAGCAGCAGCAACAGACACCAGATTTACCTAACTTGGTTTGTCTTTGAAAAGTAGGAGAAAAGGGTGGAAAGGGCCAAAATTATTTGAATCAAGATTTGATAAAATGTCTTGGAATGGAATGGGTGAAAAGAATGAATGAGAAATTATGTTAAATACAATCTTGTTACATTTTGTAATGCTACAACTGGTCAGAATGGATATATGTTTTAAAAACTAGCCCTAGCCGTTTTGGCTCAGTGGATAGAGTGTCGGCCTACGAACCAAAAGGTCCCGGGTTCGATTCCAGTCAAGGGCATGCACCTTGGTTGCAGGATCCTCCCTGCCTGGGGCTCTGGTCAGGGCTCGTGCAGGAGGTAACCAATCAATGTGTTTCTCTCACATCGATGTTTCTCTCTGTCTTTCCCTCTCTCTTCCACTCTCTCGAAAAATCAATGGAAAAAATATCCTCAAGTGAGGATTAACAAAACAAAATAAACAAACAAACAAAACTAGGACAGCATTCTACCTCAGACTCACTGAAAAATTCCAGTCAGTAAATATAGAGTGGCATATATATTAAATAGTGACCTGCTGAAACATTTCTTAAATTCAACATCAGATAAACACAAAAATTTTCCAGCTGAAATACTCTATGTATATAAAAATACTTTTAACTTTTGAAAATTATAGCTCCTGGTTTATTCATAGACTATCAGGCTTATTTAGCTGCAATTATGTATTATGAGGATGCTATAATAAATTCCAAATACATTTTCTGCTACATGATTTTCTTAATATAGTAAGAACATTTCTTACCATAAACAATGATCCACTAAATATTTTATTAATCAAAAAACAAATAGGATTTTCTTCAATGTTGATAATTTTAAATTTACAGCAGCGTTTACAATATCAAATATTTCACCTTTGACGAAATAAACTTCCAAAACCTTTAGTTTGATTTCATAAATTGTATGAAAACTGACCCATTATTAGAATAGATTTTCTATTACGAAAATGAGACATATAAAACCAGCATCACTTAAGTGTTTGCAAAGTTCTTCTAATTAAGACAACACATCACAACTATTGCTCTGCTTTCCACACATACATAAGAAAACGTGGAATAAAAAAATGAGTAAAATCTATCTTGTAGATCATCCTTTGATGTAAATGGAATGGAATGTATCACTGTACTTCCTAAAACTACATATGTTAAATTATCTTTCAGCACAGATTCCTTTAAATTGCTTTTTAAACATATATTAGTTTCAGGTGTACAACATAGTGATTTGATATTTGTATATATTGTGAAATGATCACCAGAATAAGTATAGTTAACATTCATCACCATAATTATGAAATTAAAAAAATTTTTTGTGATGTGAACTTTTAAGATCAACTCTCTTAGCTACTGTCCTTTATGCAATACAGTATTCTCAACTATAGTCACCATGCTGTACATTACACTCTCATGACTTATTTCATAACTGGAAGTTTGTACCTTTGACTCCCTTCACCCATTTTTCTCCCACTCCTCATCCCCTACTTCTAGCAACCACCACCCTGTTCTTTGCATCTATGAACTTGTTTTTTTTTACATTCCACATATAAATTAAATCATACAGTATTCCACTGAGCCACGAAAGCTGGGCATTTAAAAAATATATATATTTTTATTGATTTCAGAGAGGAAGGAAGAGGGAGAGAGACAGAAACATCGATGATGAGAAACATTAATTTCTCTGACTTGTTTCACTTAGCATAATGTCCTTAAGTTCTATCCATGTTGTTGCAAAATGCAAGATTTCATTCTTTTTTATAGCTGAATATTGCACATATAAACATATAAAGAAAATGTGTGATATATATATGTGTACACACACACAGGGTGTCCCCCAAAAATGTATACACCCACTTTGAATAATTATAAAGGCAGTGTTTACTGAAATACATTTCATTTTCAAAATTGAGCTATCAGCTGTTAAAGTATGTATACATTTTTGGGGGACAAAATATAAAGTATACACACATTTTCTTTATCCATTCATCCATCAATAGACACACTGTTTTTATATCTTAGCTATTGTAAATAATGCTGCAAATGAACTTGAGGGTGCAAATATCTTTTCGAATTAGTGTTTTCATTTTCTTTGGACAAATACCCAGAAGTGGAATTGCTGGATCATACAGTAGTCTTATAATTAATGTTTCAAGGAACCTCCATACTGTTTTCCATAGTGGCTACACCAATTTACCAGTACATTCCCATCAACAGTGCAGAAGGGTTCGCTTTTTCCACATCCTTGCCAACACTTATTTCTTATCTTTTTGATAAGAGCCATTCCAATAGGTGTGAGGTGATACCCCATTGTGGTTTTGATTTGCATTTCTTTGATGATTAGTGATGTTGAGCACCTTTTCAGATACCTATTGTCCATCTGTACTCTTCTTTAAAAGAATGTCTATTAAGATCCTCTGTCCATTTTAATTCTGGGATTTTTTGCTATTGAGTTGTATGAATTCTTTACACTTTTTGCATATTAACCCCTTGAGAGTTATATAATTTGCAAATATTTTCTCCAATTCAGTATGGGGCCTTTTCATTTTGTTGATAGTTTCTTTTGCGGTGCAGAAGCTTTTTACTCTGATGCAGTCCCACTTATTTATTTTTGCTTTGTTGCCTTTGTTTTGGTGTAAACCCAAAAAACCACTGCTAAGACATCCTGTCAAATAACTTATTACTGCCTATGTTTTCTTCCAGAACATTTATGGTTTCAGATTTTACACTCAAGTCTTTAATCCACTGAGTTAATTTCTGTGTACGATGTAAGACAGTGCTCCAATTTCACTCTTTTGCGTGTGGCTGGCCAGTGTGCCAAACACTATTTATTGAAGAGACTGTTCTTTCCCTCCTGTATATTCTTGTCCTCTTTTTCATAAATTAATTGACCATATATACATGTTTATTTCTGGGCTCTTTATTCTGTTCCATTGATCTTTGCACCTGTTTTTTTGTGTGTGAGTTGTTTTTTTTAATGTCAATAGCATATTGTTTTGTTTACTCTAGCTTTGTAATACAGTTTGAAACCAGGGTGTAAAATGCCTCCAGCTTTGTTATTCTTTCTCAAGATCATTTTGGCTGTTCGTGATCTTTTGTGGTGCCATACAAATTTTAGGATTGTTACATTTCTGTGTAAAATGTCACCAGAATTTTGATTGGGATTGCAGTGAATCTATATATTGCTTTGGGTAGTATGGTCGTTTTAAGAATATTGATTTTTTTCCAACCCATAAGCATGGACTATCTTTCCACTTATTTGTGTCTTCTTCGATTTCTGTCATCGTCTTACAGTTTTCAGTGTACAGGTCTTTCACCTCCTTTGTTAACTTTATTTTTCAGTATTTTATTCTTTTTGATGCAATTATAAATGAGATAGTTTTCTTAATTTCTCTTTCAGATAGTTTCTTACTATTATACAGGAACACAATAGATCTCTGTATATTGATTTTGTACCCTACAAATTTACTAAACTTATATTTATATTTAAATGTTTTTATTGTATTCATGCAATTTACCTATCTTATTTTGATTTCACCAGTTTTACTTGCATTTGTGTTTGTATATTTAGTTCTCTATAATTTTGTTACATTAACAGCTTCGTATATGCATCACCAAAGTAGAGATACAAAACAGTTCCATCACAAGGATCCCTCGTGTTGACATTTTATAAGTCTTGTCCCCTTACCATCACTGTCCCTAATCCCTGTGGCGTGGTATGTATGTATGTATTTTTTTAAACTAGAGAACACATACAGTCTACAAAGGAAAAGATGTCTCCAAAAGCAATGCACCCTTACAAAATAGGTACAGAAACCAAAGAAAAAAAGTATATGTGGTGAGGAAAGACTTGTTAGTCACATTTACTCAGACATCTGGAATATTATATTTGAACATGATTATACAAACATATAAATGCACAGACATATGTATACACATAAAAGATAAGAAGGACGGAGAATGATCATCTACTAAATCACAATGAAGATCAATCTCCGTAGTTCTGAGATAAACTTTTCTATTACGGTCAAATTTTAGACTAGATCAAGTGAACAACATAAAATAATGCTACAGAACAACTACAATGGAGACTCCTATATGCATAAGAACATAAAAAGAAGTCTTTTACTGTGTTCAGGGGTAACCCTGCTGCTCAAGGAGAAGTTAGGTTGGAACTACAGTAGCTGGTTTTCCCTTGAAAATATGGATCTGAACAGGAATAAACTGGAAATAACACACAGTGTTAACATACAGATAGATACCTCTTGTCTCTCCAGGCTGACTATAAACAATGGAAAGGCAGGAACTCTGTCTTTTGTTTCTTTTGATTCTGTCACATAAATTACAGCAGTTAAAAACTGATGGTAGGTGTGTAAATATTTATTAAACGAATAAGGCCAGTATAGTAGAAAAAAATGGGAAAGTTAAAACACCACAGAATCATAGGATTTTAGAACTAGAAGGATACATGGAGATTTAGTTTCAATTCCTTTTAAAACGGAAGAAATTGAGGCATATAAGTTAAACATATGGACTTAGATGAAATACATTAATTTATAATTTAACTCTCATTTGATTTGGAGTTCTACTATGTAAATACTTCAATTCAAGAATGGAAGAGAAGAGCCCGGCTGGGGTTGCTCAGTGGTTGAGTGTCGACCAGGAATCTAGAGGGCGCAGATTTGATTCCCAGTCAGGGCACATGCCCAGGTTTCGGGCTCAGTCCCCAGTGAGGGGCATGCAGGAGGCAGCTGATGGGTGTTTCTCTCTCATCTATATCGATGTTTCTACACTTGATCTTAGCCAAAAGGCCGAGAAGCAATCTCATCTCCCTTCCCATCTCTCTAGAATCAATAAAAACATATTAAAAAAAAAAAAAAAAAAAGAATGGAAGAGAAGAAAGCAATTTCCTGGGGAAACCTTTGTATTAATTAGTTAACATGGACTTTGATGGACAAATATTAACAGGTAAGTGGGAGAAGTTAAATTGGTTGAAGAGAATGGGGCAATTAACAGGTAAGAAAAAGAATGGTTGACCAAAAATAAGACAAAAGAGTAAAGTAGAAAAGGAAGAAAGTTGAACAAAGAGATATAGTAAGAAAAGGAGTATAAAAGGTGGGGGTGGGGTTTAATATAAAAGTAAAAAATAGTGCAGAAATGGGAAAAGTGAGAAATGATTAAATGGGAATGAGGAAATGGTATCTGGATAATTTTTAATGCTATTTACTACATCATTTAAAATAAAGAAACGATGAGATTTACCATTTCTACAGTCTAATCAGATTCACTATAAACTAACAGTAACAACAAATATCAATTACCAATCTTGTACTGAAAATCTATTCATATTCAGCACTGTATATGAAATGCAAACATATGGTGCTTACCAGTCTAGAGTAAATGGGAAGTCTGGTTGCCCTAACCAGTGGTCGGCAAACTGCGGCTTGCGAGCCACATGCAGCTCTTTGGCCCCTTGAGTGTGGCTCTTCCACAAAATACCAACTTTTGCGCATGGGCCACAAAGTTTCAATCGCACTGTACGTGTGCGCCCGCATGTGGTATTTTGTGGTATTTTGTGGAAGAGCCATACTCAAGGGGCCAAAGAGCCGCATGTGGCTCGAGAGCCGCAGTTTGCTGACCACGGCGGCCTAACCGGTTTAACTCAGTGGATAGAGCGTCAGCCTTCGGACTCAAGGGTCCCAGGTTCGATTCTGGTCAAGGGCATGTACCTTGGTTGCGGGCACATCCCCAGTAGGGAGTGTGCAGGAGGCAGCTGATCTATGTTTCTCTCTCATCGAAGTTTCTAACTCTCTATCCCTCTCCCTTCCTCTATGTAAAAAATCAATAAAATATATATTTTTTTTAAAAAAAGGGAAGTCTGGTTTTAAATGTTTCTTTCACCATCATTTTTTTACTTAATTTCCCATATGCATACCACTTCCATATCGCAAAGTTCTTACTTCCTCTTTGAATTATCATAAACATTTGTTAGCTGGCATCTAAAATGAATTGTTGCCTCCACTGGAATCTTCCCAAAAGTTTCTCTCAAACATACAATATCTGGTTTTTCTTCAGTATTTCAGTCACACATACACAAGGAACTTGAAATAATATTCATTGGGGTGATTAAAAACATTTACATAAGATAAGTAATCTAAAATTCAGTTATACTAATATATAATAAAAATGAGAGCCACTGATTAAAAATATCACCTTTCTTGAAAAGTAGATATACAAGATTTATAGTGCTGTTATTGGATTAATGCTTAACATTTTAATTTCTTAATCTCATCACCTATTTAAAGGTACTTTAAGCCTTTTAAAAAATCCCTTTTCACTTTTGCCTATGAACTGTAACATATAACAAATTTACTTGCTAAGAAGCAACTGAAAAGGACTTTGAGAATAATTGAAAACAAATTTGAAAGTTGTTATTGTCCCAGTTAATAATTACTGATAAAATTTTTTGACTTGTAGGACTTACTAGATGAACAAAGACTACAAACACAAGAAATCCAAATACTAACATGCTTGGAAGAATTGTTAACCTTGCAAATAATTTTTAAAAATAAACTTTGATCCCAGATGATGTGGCTCAGTGGTTGAGCATCAACCCATGCATCAGGACACCGGTTCAATTCTAGGTCAGGGCACATGCATGGGTTGCAGCCTGATCCCCAATAGGGGACATGCAGGAGGCAGCAAATTGATGTTCGTAGATCTCTCTCTCTCTCTCTATCTTCCTCTCTCTCTCTCCTTTCCTCTTTCTCTAAAATCAATAAAAACATATTTAAAAAATAAAAACAAATAAACTTTGAGGTACTACATCATACCTAGTAAATTAACAAATATGAATAAAATCTAGTTGATGGTGATAAGAAAAATAAGCACACTTGAAAAATAATGGCACTGTGAAATAGAACAATTTTTCTGAAAAGTAATCTAGCAATTACTTAAAACTAATTGTATTCTTATCAACAACTTATTCTATTTTGGTAATGTCATCAAGAAAATAGCCCAGCCAGTGTGGCTCAGTGGTTGAGCTCAACCTATGAACCAGGAGGTCATGGCACATACCTGGGTTGCCGGCTCAGATCCCCAGTGCGGAGCACGCAGGAGGCAGCTGATCGATGATTCTCTCTCATCATTGATGTTTCTCTCTCTCCCCTTCTCACTTCCTCTCTGAAATCAATACAAACATATATATCTTAAAATTTAATATCATCAATAAATGTATTTTAAAAATCAAACTGTTGGTCTAGGTTATTTATAACTGTACTTTCTTTAAAGGATCACAGAATTAGAGTAGAAAAGGACCTTAACAATCTTTTGGGTTCTGGACAGTGTGGCTCATTTGGTTGAGCATCATCCCATGCACCAGAGGGTTGTGGACTCAATCGGGGGGGGGGGGGGGGGGGCGTGCGGGAGGCAACCGATTTATGTTTCTTGAATTGATCTTTCTCTCTCCCTTCCTCTCTCTTTAAAAATCAATAAAAACACATTTTAAAAAATATTTTGGTTCAATCTCATCATTTTGTTGCTGAGTAAATTCAAGTGTGGAAAGGCAAATTTGACTTGCCCAAAATAGCACAGTTCATCTGTAGAAGAGCAGGGCCTAAAACTCCTTATTCCAGATCTCTTGCTACTATACCATGTAGACTATTTCACAGAAGCCTGAAACAATGACCCAGAATTGACAAGGATCAGATCAGCTTAGTGAAGCTAGATGACACATTGTTCTTTCTAAACCTTCTGATGGTCGGGACCAGCCCTAGATAATGCATAACTTCTATTCCTTAAACCCCCTTAACCTACTTTTAGCAGTCAAATCAACCTCCAGGACCTTCCCTTTCTTCATAGTCCCAAGAAAATATGTTAATCCCACTAACTACAGCTCACTTCCGAATTTCTTTTTTTTTAAATATATTTTATTGATTTTTTACAGAGAGGAAGGGAGAGGGATAGAGAGTCAGAAACATCGATGAGAGAGAAACATCGATCAGCTGCCTCCTGCACACTCCCCACTGGGGATGTGCCCGCAACCAAGGTACATGCCCTTGACCGGAATCGAACCCGGGACCCTTGAGTCCGCAGGCTGACGCTCTATCCACTGAGCCAAACCGGCCAGGGCATCACTTTCGAATTTCTATCACCAATCCTGACTCTCTACTGAGATCCAAAAGACCTATTTGATAACATTATCTGTATATCTAATAGCCAAAACAGAACTATTTCTTTGGCAAATCTCCATCTTTAGACCTAAACCCACTTCTCTGCCACACACACATTTGCACTCTAAAAATTCACCAGGAAGGGCATAAATTTGAATCTGGGATTTTTGCTTATATTATCAATCAAGATAGTTGATATTCTCAAGGGAATATGGGCTCCAGAAAAGAAAAAATAAACACTGCAGAAGTACAAGGGAGAGGTAAGAGGAAAAAAACCCACAAAAGAGTCCAAGAACAGAACAACCTATCCCAGAGCAAACAGAACACATTTCTTACATAAGCATAACAGACATCCTCAGAAAACTAAGTAGAACACTAGAAAAATAATAAGGAATCATGAAGAACCAACTAGAGATACTGGGTGTTAAAAATAATTGAAAATTTTAAAATCAGACAGGTTAAATAACAAAATGAATGCCATTAAAAATAAAATCAATGAGTAGATGATCAGAATGAGATGTTAAGAAGGTATAAAGATGCATTTAAGCCTAACCAATAGACATAGACACCAGGAGGTGAGGGCATGAATGGGGGGAGGGGGTGAGAGGGCAATGGGTTGATAAGGACACATATGTAATACCTTAATCAATAAAGAAAAAAAATTTAAAAAGAAGGCATAAAGAATACAACTATATAAAGACTATAAAAATAGCAGTTAAGTGCTCTGAAATCAGTTAGGCCAAGTTCAAATCCTGGCTATATCCAGTGTAAGAATATCAGATAATTAAACAAACATGTGCTTATGGTATTGCAAAAAAGGGAGCACCAGAAGTTTAAATTTAATTCAAATAATTTTTTAAAATTTAACAATGAGGTATCCTTTTAAAAATCAGAGCTTTGCTGATTTTGCTTATCTTTTGCTTATTTTATGGTTTGGAATTTATTTTGTTTTAGATTACAGAAGGGCACCATATTAACTTCAATGCTTGATAATGTAAAGAATTAAAGACAGAAATTATGACTCTGATTTTCTCATTAATCTAATAATTATTTATCAAAAATTTTTTGAAAAGTACCTATGTCTTTTTTTTTTTTTTAATACTAACATCTGAACTCCCTTCCTACATGCCACTATATGTATTCTGGAAGGATGGTGGACCTTAGAGTCAACCATGAAAGCCAAAAAGACCATATGCTTGCTTCTCTATTTAGGGACCAAGCACATAGATTAGTCAATTAGATGCTTTCATACAGAATTTGAGTCTAGAGTTAAAGTTGAAAAGACAGTTTAACATTCATTTTAGAACAGTGACATACAGCACCCATGGCAGTGTTCCATCAATGGCATCCAATGTCCTGCAGAAGAGCAATGGTATCTTGAATAGGAAAAGGATATTTCCGTGGCATAACTTTGGCAATGGTCTAGCACTGAGGATGGCTGGTTGGTTTGTTTCCTATTTGTTCTCAGAGTCTGGTTCTCCAGTCTTCCAATCATTTCTGTAAGCTAACTAATATCCTTCCAATAAAATCCTTTTCTTTTGCTTCTGTTAACCAGAGTTGATTTTTGTTGTTTGCATTCAAGAATCCTGAAATGGTAACCCTACCATGTGTCAGGTGCTGTACTAGGCACTGGAAACACAATGACAAATAAGATATAGCCCTGCCTTATAGGAGTATAATGGAGAATGCAGACAAGTAAACAAGAAGTTACAATAAATGATGTCTATATAATGTGAGTGGTCACAGAAAGCACAAGGACACACAGTTTAGGCTTGAAAAGTTGGAAAAGAAAAAGATATCATCTAAATCTTGAAATATGAGCAGAATAATAAAAGAGAGTTGAAAGGGCATTCCAAACAAAAGGAGCAACCAGTAAAAGGACTATAACCTTTTCTTTTTTATGTTCATTACCTCTTTCCTACACAGTATATCAAAAGCATATTTGAAGGACGAAAAGCAGACTGATAGATTTGAAGGGGATGAGAAAACAATCACAATTTGTGAATGGTGACAATGATGGTATTTCTGAGCTTGCTATATGAAAATGAGCCTCATGCTTGAAACATAGCCACCCACCACCACCGCTGCTGCAGCCACAAAACTGCCTCCCTTTTCTTTCCTCACCTACCTCAGTCACTTCTCAAAACAGTCAACTATGGAGCTCTGGGTCTGGGGGAGTTTTTTTTCATTTGGTTGGTTGGTTATTTGTAATGGGGGTGGTATAGGAATCATGACTGAGTGAATAAAGGAATTGAAAAGAGAAGGTGTTAATCAACTGAGAGTAGTGAAGCACAAAGCATTCTGTCAACTGCTTACACTAATTTTGCTTAAAGGAAGGTACCATTCTACAGGAGAAAAAAAACCTGATATAAAATATTTTACAAAATAGTGTGTGTATGTGTGTGTATGCTCTTTTATCTAAAATTAAAAGATTTCAGTATTGACATAGATCATTTTTAGAGTTTGTCTATTAATATTACATTAGGTTTACACTATGTATGGTTTTCATTGCTTACTTTTATAAAAATGTGGATCTTCATATGTGTTTTTTTAATTTATTGATTTGAGAGAGAGAGAGAGAGAGAGATTTGTTGTTTCATTCATTTATTCCTTCACTGGTTGCTTCTTGTATGGGCTCTGACTGGGGATCAAACCCACAACCTTGGTGTATCAGGGCAACACTCTAACCAATGAGCTACCTGGCCAAGACTGTAACTATTATAAGCTCTATGCTTGAATAGGAAAAAATCACCATATAAGTAAACTAACAACCAACCAACCACTATTTGAAAAATGTGATAAAGGAAACTGAAAGCAAATGATCAGTGACATCTCATTCTTGAAAATGATATCAAAGTTATAGAACCAGCCCTGCCAGTGTTGCTCAGTGGTTGAGTGTAGACCCATGAACTAAGAGTCACTGGTTTGATTCTCAGTCATGGCACATGCCCAGGTTGCAGGCTCGATTCCCAGTGGGGGGCATGCAGGAGGTGGCTGATCAATGATGTTTCTCTCTCATGGATGTTTCTATCTCTCTATCCCTCTCCTTTCCTCTCTAAAAATCAATAAAAACATACATTTTTTAAAAAGTTATAGAACAAAATTATTTTAGTAAACTAAAATCTACAACTCACCTTTAAAAAAAGTAGTGTTCACTAACATGTGAAGGACAGTTATGAAAAATAAGTTTTCATTTCAATTTCATTAAATTAAATGGTGTAAAAATTTACTACAGTCATAGCAAACTTCACACCACCTTTGCAAATTCAGTTCTGTGACAATGTCCCTGTTCAAATGGCCACTCTGCAATATTTGAGACCTGCTCTTTGAAGCCTTCCCTAACCTCTTTCCCCAGGACAGAATGTCATTCTCTCTTCTTATGCTTTAAGAGTATCCTATACAGATTTATATTATGATTATAACACCAATACTATACTTGTTTCTGTGAACATGTACTCTTTGAAACTAGATTAGGAATTCTTTGAAAGTAGGCACTGCTACATTTCCATCTCTGTAAATACCTGTTTTAGCACAGTTCCTAGCATAGTAAATGACAGCTGTCAGTAAATGCTTCCTGAATAGAAAAGTACATGATGTATTAATAATTACATTAAACATAAAGTTATTTGTGTTCATAAAACAGCATGGCTCAAACTTCAAATTCTGTATGCAGAAGCTAAAAAATCAGCTCCATTGGTTTTTATTTGAAATGGGGAGATATTTTTACAGCTCTCACAATAATCACCTATGGATCAGGGATGAAATAATTTAAGTTCTTTACTACTATATAAAAGACAATGAGTGGTCTCTTTTTTATTTAAAAAAAAACCAACACCTTAATTTCATTCCATATTATTCAGTATTCCTTTGTAATCACCACCTTTTAGGATATTTATTTGGGTACATACCTCTCCCTCTGAGAGTTGTATGCCCTGCATTCACTCCCCTACCATAAAAATGGGGCCTGAAATGTTCTATAAGACCTTAATTTCATCAACCATAGCTGACGGGACCAGACATAGACACTTGTCTCAAACTGAATTTTCTCCCAGGTGTTTAAATGTGATCATAAAACCATGAGTAAATATATGAATTTAAGAGGTAGAGAACTTGTTCAGCCATGCACAGTGGTAAAAGACAACATGTAGAGAGAGAAAAATGAAGTGGGCAAACAGGGAGAAGCAGAGAGACCATGCTGCCCCAGGGTGGTGAGAAAATAACTTCCTGTGTTACTGATGAGTTTCCAGTTCTTGGTCCCCTCCCCCTCATGAAGCTTGGCTGTACTTCTATCTTTAGGTACTGTAAAACCCCAGTATCCTTGCCATTAACATTAATCCCTCCCCCCTTTTTAAAAATTAGCACTTACAAACCAAAGAAATTTGATTTTAAAACCTCAAAAAAGAAAAGGTCATGCAGGAATAGCAAAAGGTCAGTTAATCATGGGGGGCGGGATTGTTAAAAAAATGGCTATTACATTGTTATGTTCAGGCATTCTTCAGCATAAGAAAATGAAAAATACTTACCACCCTAACAGGTCAAACAACATCCTATAAATCCAATTTCAGCATAGTGTGAGTCAGTATGATTAAAATTCTATTTCAAAGTTCAGAAACAAGTGAGAGATTACAAGGAATAGAGAATCTTTTAGAGCTTATTAGAGCAAATTATTTTTTTAAATAAAAATACTACTACTTACTACAATTTTGACCAAAAAGTAATTGGGGATATGTTTTTTCTGGTAATAATAGCCAGTCCTATCAGACAAGCCTAAATATCATTACAGTTTTCCCCATCCATCTACACCATTTATCTTAAAAACAAGCCACTTCAAAGAGTCTTCAACTAAAATACTCAGCGGTAGGAGACACTGACCTATAAAAAAGGATGCATTTCCCAATAGAAGTCATTACATGACATTAGCTTCTAAAATAAGACTGACATATTAGGTTTTCTATTTTATTTTTATAGTTTGTTAGTAAGAAGTTCCCTTTTTCAACCCAAACTATAAAAAAGTTTATTTAGTAATTTTCATATCCATATTGAAGAATGAATATCAGTAACTACACAGTTCCTTTGTTCAAATCAAGGCAAACTTACATTTGAAAGAAAAACTGACTAGTTTGCTTCAGATAATCAAAATTTTGGAAGACTGAGAAAATCTAGAAATGTAACAGTAAGTTCAGAGATAAAAATAAACAAAAGATATTTCTATAAAATTCTGGTATTCAAAAAAAGGTAGGAAGACATTAAATTTAGGGTAAAAAGAAAGGTTTATAAAAAATTAAAGTGATTGCTATAAAAAAGATTATAAGTAAACATGTCTCAGCTGTTTATAATAATGAAAGAAGGCAGCGGGATTGATAATTTTTATGACTTATATTGTCCCTAGAATGTTTATTGAAATTACATTTGGTTATTAGTGTCCAATATTCTGAGAATTTTATTTTTACTTTTTAATGACTATTTTTGTTTATTTTTTTATCAATTACAGTTGACATTCAATAGTATTTTATACTAGAGGCCCGGTGCATGAAAATTCATGCACTGGAGCGGGGAGGGGTCCCTCAGCCCGTCCTGCCCCCTCTCACAGTCCAGGAGCCCTCAGGGGTGGGAGGCGACCCAGTGATCAGGGGAAGGCAATGCCCCATCACACCTCTGCTGCTGCCACTGCTGGCAGCGCAAGCCTCAGCCGGCCCTGGGCAGCTGGGCAGCTGACATCCAAGGTTTGCCTGTGCCTTGGGCCAACCATGGTTGGCTGGGGGGCTGAGGGGACTGGGGGACTCCAGAGGCAGGCGCGCGGCAAGGGCGGGCCCGGCCTTGCTGCATGCCTGCCGCCCAGCGGGGCTGAGGGGACTGAGCGCCACCATCTTTGCAATAGTGTGAGGATCAATTAGCATATTCCCTCCTTATTGGCTGTGGGTGCCTCCATCTTTGCAACAGTGTGAGGGTCAATTAGCATGTTCCCTCTTTATTAGATAGGATTCGTTTCAAGGGTACAGCATAGTGGTTAGGCATTTATATAATTTATAAAGTAATCCCTCTAAGATGTCTAGTACCCATCTGGCACTATACATAGTTATTACAATACTAGAGGCCTGGTGAATGAATTCGTGCATGGGTGGGGTCCGGCCAGCCCACCCCGATCAGGGTGAGGGGGCCAATCTGGCCGGGTTGACCTGGGGGAGGGGCCATGTGTGGTTGAGCGTCGACCCATGAACCAGGTCACAGTTCAACTTCAGGTCAAGGCACATGCCTCAGTGTGGGCTTGGTCCCTAGTAGGGGGCCCGCAACAGGTAGATGATGGATGATTCTCTCTCATCAATGATGTTTGTCTCTCTCCCTCTCCCTTCCTCTCTCTAAAACCAATTAAAAAACATATAATATTTTTTAAAAAGCATTCCAAGGGCAACAGTAGCTATAATAGGCAATTTATTGAACATTTACTAAGTGTCAGCAACTGTTCTAAGTGCTTTATTTATATTAACAAATTTAAGCTTCACAACAATCTTATGAAGACACTAGGGGCCCAGTGCATGAATTCGTGCACCTTGAAAGGAACTGTGCGCCACAAGGCTGTGGTGAGCACAGGTGTGGGTCTTGGCCCATCCTCCGAGCCCCCATCCGGTCCCTCCCACCGCAGCCCCGCTACTGCAGCCTCTGCTCCCACGTGCTGATGGCGCCAGCCCACTCACACGTGGCCCGCTCACACCCGCTGATGGCGCGGAGCGATTGGGGCCGGTGCCAGCAGTGGGTGCAAGCGGGGCTTGCGCTATCAGCGGATGTGAGCGGCAGCTGCTGCCCCTCAGGAGCAGGGAGAGGTGGAGAAGTCCTCAGGGATGATTGGGGCCAGCAGCCACCGCTCGCACCCACTGACGGCGCCAAGTGATTGGGACCGCCATCGGGCACCGGCAGTGGGTGTGAGAGGCAGGTGCTGGCCCCAATCACCCCTCAGGACCAGGGGGAGGTGGAGAAGCCCTTTGATATCTTTCTACCTTGTTTTCCTTTCTTTCCTTTTTAAAAATGTTTTTATTTCTTTTTAGAGAGAGAAAAAACATGGATCAGCTGCCTCCTGCACGCACCCCCAACCCTTCGGTGCACAGGATGCTCTCAATCAAGCCACACCAGCCAGGGCCCACCTCATTTTTTTTTTTTTTTGATAGTTTGTCTCTTCTCTGTTCTTTCTATTTGTTTGCTTTTTAAAAAGAGGATGCAAGAATAAGGTACTAAGAAACTGTCACACACTTTACAAATAACAATAACATCCACAAATGAACATATATGCAGCCTATGTAAATATAAGATTCTCTAACATACAATCAAGTAATAGCTCCAAAATCTACTTATAAATTGGTTGTCTGAAACTCAGAACATATTTTCCCATAAAGAACGTTAAAAGAGGATATATGAGCACCAGGAGAAAGATGCTGCCTGAAGTGGCAGGCCTTGAGCAGTGAGACAGAAAAAACAGAGTACACATATGGCCTGATAGCCCAAGAAGAAAGTGTTCTCAACCACAATTTGAGAACAGAAATAATGTCTCATTCACCTTTGAATCCTCAGTGAGTGGCAAAATACAGCTGACCCTTGAACAACACGGGTGTAAACTCTACAGGTCCATTTACACACATATTTTTTTCAATACATAGTGTAAATGTATTTTCGCTGCCTTACGATTTTCTAAGTAACATTTTCTTTATTGTAAGGATACACTATATCATATATATAACATGCAAAATATGTGTTAATTGACTATGTTATTGGTCAACATTAGGCTATTAGTAGTTAAGTATGGGGAGTCAAAAGATATATGCAGGTTTTGTACTGCATGGGGGATCTGTGCCCCTAACCCCCATGTTGTTTAAGAGTCAACTGTAAGCATTATGCTAAGTGAAATAAGCCAGTCAATGAAAGAAAAATACCACATGATCTCACTCATTTATGGATAATAAAGACCATAATAAACTGATGTACAAAAATAGATACAGAGGCAGAGCAGCATCGAACAGACTGTCAAACTATAGCGGGAAGGCCGGGGAGGGTTGGGAGGCGGGGGGGGTGGGAGGGGAGGTAAGAGATCAACCGAAGGACTTGTATGCATGCATATAAGCATAACCAATGGACACAAGACACTGGGGGGTAGGTGAGGCCGGGGGAATGTCAAGGGCGGGGGGGGAGTGGGGAAGGAGACATATGTAATACTCTTTGTAATACTTTAAGCAATAAAACAAAATTAAAAAAAAAAAGAAAAAAAAGTCAACTGTACCTGGCACCTCTTAAACATTCAAAAACTGCTAACTAGTGACTGATCAGGCAATGAGAAAAAGACTAAGTCAAGAAGTCCATCAATAGGTGGCACTGTCAACACAGAACATTTTGATTGTAAGACCCAAACAGCAGCCACATACTTAAAACTATTACCAGGTTGGTGCTGTTAACTAGGAGAATGCCTTCACCTAAATTATCAGCTGTTTCCATTATTGTATATTGCATAAGCACCATATTTTGAGGGGTTTTTTGTTGCTAATATGAATCATAAAATAGTTTCTCTGTTGGAGCAGTGGTTATGTGGGACTTTCAGGATTTTCTCTTATGACCCTTGGAAATATTTTAATGTCATTTTTATGGTTATTAGAGTAATATTATTCAAAAGATAGAGCATAGAAAAGTATAAGCACTAAAATAAAAATTATCTATAATCTTATCCAGAGACACCTTTTAATATTTTATGTATACCTGCCATTCATTTTGCCACATGCTATATGACATGTTATAAATAATAACAGTGTATATATTTCCTTCTATTCTGACTTTTCATTCAACAATTGTACTTTCTCATGTCAGTATATATTTTGTAATATATGACTTTTAATAACTGCATATATTACATGAATTATTATTAATTTCACTATCCTATTATAGTGCATTTTGACTGTTACAAATTTTTCACTATTATAGTAGCATGCTATAGAAAATAACACTTTCTTATGTAGCCCTACCCAGTTTGGTTCACTGGATAGAGCATCGGCCCATAGACTGAAGGGTCCTGGGATTCGATTCCGGTCAAGGGCACATCATGCCTTGGTTGCAGGCTAGATTCCCAGCCTGGTCTGGGCAGGTGTGGGAGGCAACCAATCAGTGTGGCTCTCTCACATCATATTTCTCTCTCTTTGTCTCTCCCCATCCCCTCCACTCTCTCTTTAAAAAAATCAATGGAAAAATATCCTGGGGTAAGGATTAACAATAACAAAAAAATACTTTCTTATGTATAAAATTCTATACCACTGTTTTAGGATTCAAAGTGGTAACTATGATATACAGTAATAAAGTGTGTGGTGCTTGACTTCTCCACAACCCACAGATTCTATTGAGCAATAATCCAGGGCATTATAAAACCAAACAAACAAGAAAGGAAGAAGACATTTTTGTCCACTTTTCCTGAATCATTCTCTTGTTCCACATCTGGTAGGAAAAAAGAAAGTCCCACAAAGTCTCTGACATCAGAGAGAACAAGAACAAGTCAATTTTCCTGCTAGAACCACTTTTGTTTTCCACTTAGAATAATAAACCATCAATTTAAACAGGAAAAGCACAGATTTGTAATATATAAAAAATCTTGGTGTGAATCAGTGCTTAAATTCAGGTTTCCACAGTAAGTAGACTGCTTAGAAATTAGCTGCAAACAAAAAAGATAATGTAACTAATATCACTTAATGAGAAATGAATTTTCATTTAAAATTCTGTCATGATTTGTTATTGTTTGAATAAAGTAATAAATGTCATATACTCTAGCTCCTCCTTCATATAGCCTCCTAATTAATTCAAATATTATTCAAGTTGCCATAAATAGGCCAACAGCTCCTGAAGCTTAAAAATCAATAACTATTTAAGCCAGTGGTAAGTCATATGGAAAAGTTCAGAACAAATCAACATCAGTTTTGTGGCTCTCTTGCACAAACAAAAAATTTATATCGCTTACTAATTTTCAAGAGTGTAAATTTGTGTACATAAATTCAAAACTCAGGCCAAAATTTACTCATTTATTCCCAGTACATATTGGGCTTGTGTCAAGATCAATTAACTTCTCTAACAAGTACATTCTTATAAAATTTCACAATGAGATCTATGTTTAATCATTCAGAAAAATAAAATTATGTAACATATAGTATATATAACGATGATGATAAATGCTATTCTGAACGCCTACTGAGAGCTGCAGTTCAAAGGAAAATTGTAAAAATGATGTAAAAGTTGCCTAGAATGTTTAATTCCAAAGAAAGTTCTTATAAAACAAGTCAAATACAATCTTTTTGTTTCATTCTAAGTTCAAACAGGGTTCAAATAGCTCAGAAATTCTGTACACTTAAATTTCAAAAACTGAATCCCAGAACCATATTCTCTAAACATAAACTGAATAATTTGCCCAACAGTCCTTACTTATTACCTAATCTTACTGGTAGGTCTCCCAGAGACTACTTTTTACAGTAATCTCAAATATACTTCAATAGATTAGTGTAACCTGGGCTACGCTGTTTACAGGTGTCTCCGCCTCCTTCCACCAAGATGAGAGTAAACGGGCAATCAGAAAATAGAGACTATAAACACCAAGCCACAGCTTGCAACCTTATCAAACTGCTTCTTTACGTTTGGGCTACTATGTTCATTCATGTGTCATACATTTTCAAGAATAACGTATTAACGGAGTAATACAATCTGTGCCCTCACGGGTCTCTAGATGGCTGGCACGTCTTTTCTCCCTAAATAAATACATGCCTGTTGACTGATGCCTGTCCTGCTGTTGCAAACAAGAAATAACTGTCCTGAAAAACAAAAACCCTTCTCTAGGGCTCCAGGCGTAACCATGCGTTTGTATTAAAAGCACGCTGAGACAATAACAAAAATCTTCCAGCACATCTGTCATTTAAAAGCACGATAATGAAAAGCTGTCGCCGCGACCCAGTTTTAGGTCACAAGCTTTTTTTCATTTTTTTCTCCTCCCCCCTCTCCCCCCCAGAATGCGAGAAACTTCAAAAGGAATGGTGGCGACCAGGAATCGTTTCAAATCCCCCCTCCCGCCCCCCGCCCCATAAAAAATAAAATAAAATAAAAGACTGGGGGGTGAGGTGGAAACTAGCGAACTTGGACGCAGATCCAGCTCACGCCGGTCGGGGTAGACTAAGCAGACCCCTGGGAAGGAAACGGGCCTCCGGGGCCCCGCCAGGCTCCCGCAGCCGCGGGTGCCAAACACCGAGCAGGTGGGATTCCGGGAAGCCACCTCCGTCTTACGTAACGGGGTTGTCAAAATCCCGGCTCCAGGACCTCCCCTCTCACCGCCCCCGTCCCCACCCCCACCTCCCAACAACGAGAGCCCCGGATAGAAAATCCCCATGAAAACAGTGGAGCCCTCCACGCTCCCGAGGCAGGGGCGCGAGTGCTCCTCTCAGCACAGCCGCGCCATCCCGGGGCGGACGGAGCCGCGGAGGACCGCGGGCTCCGAGAAGCCCCCGGGCGGAGGTCGCGGCCGTCCGCGCCACCTCTCCGAGCCCGGCTGGCCCCGCTCCCGCACCCTCGGCTGTCACCGCTCCGGGCTGTGACAGCTCCACATGCCACCGCTGTCCGCGTCGCCGCCCCCGCACTCACCTCACTGCTGGCTCCCGAGCGAGCAGCGGGTCGAGCTGGGAACGCGGTGCCCGGTCCCCTCGCGAGCGGCCGCGGGACACGAGGGGCTGAATGCGGCGGAGCTCGGAGCCTGCTTAGCTCATCCCCGGCCCCGCGCTCCGCCCTGCGCAGCTCCCCCGCCCGCCCAGGCCTGCCTCTGTCTCAGTCAGACGGGACTCCCCCTCCCCTTGCGGCCGCTGCTGCCTCCGCCTCTTTCTCTGACTCCAGCCACCGCTAACTCCGCCGCTGCGACCGGCGCCATCTTGGCAGTGACGGAAGGGGTGGGGGAGGTCCTCGCGGCCCGCAAGAGCCAATCGCGGGCCAGGTCCGGCCATCGGGGGCGGGGCCCTAGCGCCTGAGACTGATTGCGTGAGAAAGTGGGCGGGGCTCAGCCGGTGACGCGCGGTGTTGTTGGGGGGAAAATGCGCCGTGTGGTTCCCCCTCCGGTCGGGAGATCCCCAGCCCGAGGCGCGCGTGGGCGAGACACACTTTCCCTTCTCTTTTCGTCGCCGGCGGGGCCCGGGATCTGTCTGGGACCCGCGGACCTGCTAGCTCCCTTCTCCGCAGCAGCCCCGGGAGTCCGGACAGCGCTGAGCCGGAGCTCCGTGCGTCTGTCCGAGGGCCGCTCCTCCACCCAGGGTGTTCACATTCCCCAGGAAACCCGCTAAGGGGTTAGCCACCACCTCGTAGGTTTCGGTCCCAAGATACTGAAGGTCAGATAAAATGCGAGCTTCAGTGGGTTTCTCTGAAAAGTGTGTAGATAAAACACCTATTGTTGACCGAAGGGGTGTGGATTACATTGAATTAATGGGATATGGCCTACTTAAACCTAGCGATGGCTCCACCATAAGTAGCTTTTGGCAAGTTGCCTCTGAGAAATGAGCGTAATAAAGGTTGGTTACCGCTGCAGGGTTGCTCCGAGGGTTAAATTCTATAACACATGCGAAACGCTTGGCATAGTGCCTGAAAGTACTCAATAAATGTTAGATATTATTCCATGGGCAACTGAAGGAAGAAAAAGGACCCTAAATGTCCCTCTGGTTTCAAGTGAGTTTTCCTAAATTGCACGGAATAGGCATTGATCTCTTTTACTAACCAAGTTTATAGCTCTATTTCCTATCTCCATAACTTCCATTGTATTCATTCATTCAGTCAACAAACATTCATTGAAACTAACGCTTGAGGTGGCTAGAGAAACAGACAAGGTCTGCCTTCATGGAACTGACAGTCTAGTGGGAAAAAGAGGGACAACAAAACATCACATTTTGAGGGGAAACATGTACAAAGGTTATAAGCAGAATTCTGACAATCAACAGGTTAGCTTTAAAAACAAACAAAAAAGGTGGTGAGGGAAGGACCATCTGAGGGATGAGAAGGAGCCAGTAATGTGAGAAATGAAGAGTGAATATTTAAGGCAGTGGGAGTGGCTGTGTAAAGGACCCGTGATAAGGAGGAGCTTGGCTGTTGGAACTGAGTGGAGACCATGGTGCTGGGGAATGCATAGAGCAAAGAGGAACCTGGCATCGCGCTGGAGAGGTGAGCGAGGGCCTAGGAAGACATAGAAGAAACAAGATTGGGTTTTATTGTAATTGCAACTAAAGCTATTGAAGTGTGCCCAGCTGGGGTGGCTCAGTGGTTGAGCGTGACCTATGAACCAGGAGGTCACAGTTCCGGGGCTCCATCCCCAGTGTGGGGCATGCAGGAGGCAGCCAATCAATGATTCTCTCTCATCATTGATGTTTCTATCTCTCCCTCTCCGAAATCAATAAAAGATATATTTTAAAAAAATAAAAACAATTGAAGAGTGGGGAACGACTCTGTTAGAGCAAGGGAGTTGGGAATAGTGATGCTTTAGATCTGACAAAGCAAACAACAAAAGCCTCTTCAATACTAAGTTGGTTAAATTATATGCTCTGATCTTCAATTACCTTATTGTTAAAAAGAAATGTGTGAGACTGTGTGTACAGAAAAAAATACTACTGTCCCTGAAAATTGTTAAATAATGTAAGTTGTTTCTAAGTGTTTTGTATGTTATGTTAATGTTGGGTATATTGCCTAATCAATGCTATTTGAGAAGTACATTTTTTATTGATTACAAGTAGTAATCCAAACCAGTCAGTCTTACTAAATTTTGCACAATGTGCTACAAGGGAAAAGAATATGAACTGTTATGTGTAGTTTCTTGTTGTTGTACTTTCAAATGTATTTTTAAGTGCTGAGCTCTGCATTGTCTAATAAAATTTGCTATCAAGACATGAATTTTTAAAATGTCATTACTGTAAAATACACATAACAAAATAGAATATTTTTACTGTACAGTTAAGTAATATTAAGTACAGTCACATTGTTGTACAACCACTGTCCATTCCTAGAACTTTTTTCATTATCCCAAACTGAAACTCTACTCTGTAACCAATAGCTTCTATTCTACTTTCTAAAACATGTATTTTTAAAGGTATGTGGTGAGGCCCCCTTCCCACCTCAAAATGGCAAATGGCCTCGGTGATTAATAGAATTCTTAGCTCTCATTGAAGTGTTCAATAAACCATACCATATAAGTTTGAAACCACCACCAAGAAATAAGGATTAGTAAAAGTTGTTAGCTTGGATGGCTAACACGTCATACTAATGAAGAATACTAACATAGGATCGATGAATATTTAGCACGTAAAAACTTTGTTCCATGACAATAAAATGTGCTCTATGGTCTTGTAAATGTATGCTCCAAAATGGCCCAGACAGCCTGTTCCTCCATTTATATACATCTACTCTAAATGCATATTTTTAATGCTATTAATTTTCATTAAAATAGAAGTGATTTTTATCTCTGGCTAAATTTAATTTTAAAAATCACTCTTGTGAATAATAAAATATAAAAAAGAAAGCATGTTTTTTTTGCCACATTTCAAATAACCAAGCATTCTATAAAGTTATGAATTTCAAAAGATCAAGATTTTGACCTGAAAACACTGAGTTGACAACTTTTAAAAATTTATTTCTTATTGTTGACACTCTTACAGATACCCCCTATTTACTCCCTTTTTGCTTTATTTTTTTTTAAATATGTCCTAATGCCACATTTTAACTCCACTAAACAAACTAAATTTATTTTTGTTGTTAAAATTTCCAGGGATTTTTAAAAATGTTTATTGATTGAGGATTTATATAGAGAGAGGAAGTTGGTGGGGGGTTAGGGAGGGAGAGATTTGTTGCTCCACTTATTTACATATTCATTGATTGATTCTTGCATGTGCCCTGACCAGGGATCCAACCTGAAACCTTGACACATTGGGACGATGCTCCAACCAACTGAGCTACCCAGCCAGGGCTCAAACTAAATTTCTTTTTCAGGCTGGACCCTTCCTCCTCTTGCCCATGTCATCCACAGTGTTTTAAACCCAACCTGAGGACATGGCTACAGCCGGTCAGATTGCGAGAGAGGTTATAGCATAAAAGGACACAAAGGAACTTTTGAGGATGATGGATATCAAGATTGTAGTGATGGTTTCACTTGACCTATGTCAAGTTTATCAAGTTGCATATTTTAAACATGTGTAGTCCTCTGAATGTCAATTATATCCCTACAAAACTGTAGAAATTGTACAAGTCCGATTGGGAACCTCCCATCCTTTCACAATTGGATGCAGACTTAGCCTTCCATTGGTTTTAATTGTTGGGATACCTACCAGGTCAATTCCTCTTTGAGGAGTAGCTTGTTTCATTAAAACATTTGACTAGCAACAAAAAGCACTCTTATTTATTTGTTTGTTTGTTAATCCTCATCCGAGGATATTTTTTCCATTGATTTTTTTCTTTTCTTTTTTGAGAGAGAGAGAGAGAGAGAGAGAGAGAGAGAGAGAAAAGAACATTGATGTGAAAAAGACACATCGATTGGTTGCCTTCTGCACTCGCCCTGACCAGGCTGGGGATTGAACCTGCAACCCAGATACATGCCCTTGACCGGAATCAAACCTGGGACCCTTTGGTGCCTGGGATGATGCTCTAACCACTGAGACCCTGGCCAGGGCAAAACCACTCTCTTTTTAAGTTGGTAAAAAGAGTCAAACATTTTCATTTTCATCTACATTACAGCATACCAATTAAAATATTATAAACATAGTTGCAAGCACAGTTTACAGAATGGTATTCTAAAAAGTTGCCAAAGTGGAAAAGGTTTCAATTGTATTTTTTCCTCAATCAAAGAAAACACTTTCTGAAAGAACATATTAAAAGGCAGTAGAAAACATTAAGCAGTACTTGACCTCATGCTCAGGAAGTGCCTTTAAGAATCTCAAAGCTCCTTAACAGTCATTTCATGAGTCCTCTAAGCATCCCAGGCCTATGTCACTATAGTCACAGTTAAACAAACTAGAAACCCAAGCGAGATTTGGGCAGATGAAAAATATGCCTTAGAAATTTGGGCCCCATGCCATTTCTGAAATTATGTCATTTTTTGCACCTGGTACTCTATATGGCTATTTCCTAGAAGCTATTTTTAAATACTGTGGCTTGAACAATGCAGGACGAAAGACCTATGAAACCGGTAACAGCACTGGAAGCTGTTGTACAGCCTAATCCTCTCCACCTGTTAAATCTATTCACCTTAATTGCTATGCCAGAAATTTCCCACATCCTATATAATAAAAGCATAGTATGCAAATTGTCCCCTTGACCGGGAGTTGTCCGGGAGTTTGACCAGGGGGCAGGGCCGATGTGGGGTGGGGAGGCGGGGGCGGGGGGAGGGGGAAGGAAGGGAGGCCCCAGCCAGCAGCCGGCAGTCGCTAGGGATCCTACCAGTGCACGAATTTTGAGCACTGGGCCTCTAGTCTTTACATAAAAACCTGGAGGCTTCCAAAAAGCGATTCTTGATATCTATGCCATGGGGCTTCCTTCAGGGTGAGAAAGCGTTCCACCAGGCACTTGTGGTCCTTCAGAAACGCGTTGGATGTGTACCAAAGCAGAACACACATTGCCAAATTCTATTCATTGTGGAAGTGTTAGAATGGCATTCCAGTGTAGTCAATCCACAAACTGAAATTTATTAGCAATGCTGTCAAATAATCAATTTATTTCTTAACGCAAATCTGATGAAATACTTTTGAAAGACAAATTATCTGAACAATTTGCAAAAATAATAGTGAGAAATGTCATGTTGCAACTGATAAACTCGAAACCTGATACTTGAGAGGAGTGTCCAGGGACAGGAGAGCTGCGGCAGTGTGAGCCACTGCTGTCTCTACCCTCTTGGTGGCCAACTGAGGAGTCATATATTTGACTGAGCACTTTTTCACACATTTAAAAATTATCACCTCTCAACATCCTCCTCAAGTGAATGCTTTTACCTCTCTCAACAATTCCTTCTAAATTCAATTTTTAGTTTTTAAATGATCTGCAAAAGAAAATTATTTTTATATAGTGTGTCTTTTTAACTGTCATTGTCCATAGTCAAGTGTGCACCCTGTCCTATCATTTTTAAATGATAGCACATTTTTATAACTCTTAATAAATTCACTTCAGTCAGTATTTATACACAAAGCACTATGTTGGGCACAGAAGGAAAACAAAGATAAGCACCAGACGTGTAACTCTAAAAAAAAATGGAACTATTAGAAGTTCTACAATAGATGGATGAACTTGTTGCTGGGGTGCCTTAGGGAGTTGAGTGATTAATTCTGATTGTGGGGATTGAAGGTGACAAATAGATGAATTTTGAACCAGTCCTGAGAGAACCTAGACTTTCTATGAAAGGCCAAGGCATCGTTGTTTGGGGTATGGGGGTGGTACAAGGCAGTAACAGCTTGGGCTTGTGTTGTTTTTTTTTACACTCTGAATCTTTATAACAGATGTATCAGAATTGTTCTCAACAAGTGAGAAAGAGATACTTATAAATTGTTTCAGCACTTTGACTGTCGTTGTAATGGCCAAAGGTTCAAATAATTTGGAAGGATGGATATCTGTGCTGACTTGCAGGAAATATGAGTCAGCTTTTCTCATGTACTCAGCACAGCTCTGTTATTACAGCTAGGATATTTGGGAAACATTAAGCTGAACAAATCAAACACCGTAATTCTTTTCTTTTTATTGATTGGCCCAGACATACATCCTGCAAGGGTAGACAACAGGAACACTCTTTTTATTGTCAAGGCTTAAGGAACTCTGCTGGCAAGGGGAAACACCTGCAATTGAAAAAAAAAAAAAAACAAAAACAAAAACACACAACTTCTGTTTTCTATATAATCCTTCAGGCTAGGAACAGACACATCTTTAGTCCATACCTCTCTTCTATGCTTCAGGATTGTGTATTCAACTGTCTCCAGACATCTTAGCACCAAGTATTTCTGAACCTCAGCATTTTTTAAGGTAAACTCATTATGCTTACTCCAAACCTGTTTCTCCTATATTCTCTAATTTCTTGAGTAGTACCCACAATGCACCAGTCACAAAAGTCAAAACCTGTGAGTAATCAACTCCCCTTTTGTCCCTCATTCTTTAACACTTAGCCATCAAACCAATTGATATCACCTGCTTAACATCAACTGTGTCCTTCCTTACCTCTCCATCTCCATTTCCACTGAGCTAGTTCAAACACACGTTTTATTTAACCTGAAATTTTGCTGCATTCAACTAATTGGATTCCCCATCTCCTGTCTTTCTCTCTTACATCTAGCCTTCCCTTTGTTGCCAGGTTGATCTTTCTAAAGAAGAAATGTGATCAGTTGTTCTAGATATAGTTTGAGGCTGCTAGCCTTCTTCTCTCCTTTCATTCTATTCTCGGTAGAAAAGTTCATCAGTGTCCACTCTTGATATTACCTAAGAAGAGCAGGGCATCAGGGCCTATGCTTCATTCTCCCCTGCCCCTTTCCAATATGTTAGAGACAGCCTCTCATTCTGAACACATTCAGACTCAAGATGCCAGGCTCTTAATTGAGAGAAAGAATTTAAGTAACCCATAAGCACAGTGTTTCCCTTTCCCACACAGATGTGTACAAAGAGATGGATTGGTTAGTTATATCGAGCTAGTGATATTAAGGGCAGAGTTAATCCAGAAGGGGAAAACTCTAACAATTTGCTTACTTGGGATTTGGAGAATAATAGACTGTTAGTAATAAAGATCTAAATTAAAAACAAAACAAAAAAAGATCTTCAAAGCCACTCCTAAGGGCTCTCTAGTGTCAGCATCACTTTACTATCTCTTAGAAACAGATATCCTTCCTCTACCTTCTCTGCTTATAGCCCTCCCTGCATGTTTTCATATTTTGTTGTAATTACTTTAACAGCATTTTTAAAATTTAGTAAACATCACCCTATTGATTTAATAGAATTTAGATCTAGTAATAGTAACTATGGAGTTTAAAATTCTGCTTAAAGGGAAGTAGAAGACAGTTGATAGGAGGCTTTTATGTGAATGTATTAGAACTGAAATGGAAGAAAGGCTTTTAGAAATGGCACAATAGGCCGTGCTGGCAAACTCCTGCCTGCCTGTGCAGTGCTGTCTGGAAGGCAGTGGAGGGTACAGTGAAGAAAGGAGAGCCATAGACTCCTTGATGTTGGTTTGAAGAGAGTATATAACAATACAACTCATTTTAAACAAACTCTATGATAAAAGAGAATTGGTGAAGTTATGGAAAGAGACAAGAAACATTCTTCTATCACATTCTCCTGATGATCACATAGGCTCTGTTTGCTACAAGGTCTGGAGCAAGAATTGAAACAGTCAAGGTAATAAAAATGGTGGTTGGTTGCAAAGGAAAATCTCAAGGGTGGAGTTCAGGTAAGATGTAGGGAAACTGGATAAGGGTAGGGCTAAGTGGATGGGGTTATAGAGCCATTGAGGTGGGACAGGCAATTAGGAATGGATTTAAAATGTGTCATCTGACCCATGTCATGATGGCTTTATGGGAATGACAATTTCATCAACTGAGTTTATGTGTCTCTGACACAGAACAAAGGACTTTTGAGTAGGAAGGAAATGTAGAGATCATCTAGTGACCATTCTATTTTTCCACAGGTGACCATTTGCCTACTTGTGATTTTTCCAAGGTCATATACATCCAACAGTGGAGGAGAGTTAGGACTGGAACCCAGATCTCTAGATTTCCAGTTCTTTGATTTCTTGACTATATAAATACCTATGAGTTCCAACAACTCAGAATTCCAAAGTTCCCATGAAGTAAGCTCAATACACAAGAAAATCCTTATTTTGGAGATGAAGAAACTGGGGATCATAAAGGTGGAGTGAAATATAGTCAATAATCCGATATAATAAAAGTCTAATATGCAAACTGTCCCCTCAGGCAGTCATTTGACCGGGAATTCAACCAGGAAACCGTGAGTTCGACGGCTCACTATTACATGCGCTGACCATCAGTGGGCGGCGCGGAACATGGCGGGCGTCAGCAACATGCTGTGACCTCTTGCCAGCTACCTGAGGGTAGGGGTGACAGGGACAGAGGTGCGGTGAGAATGTAGGGCATCTGCCGAGCTCGCTCTCACTCCCCCTGCTACCCTCACCTGGGACGGGCGGCCATGAGGAGCCTGCCCCACACCCACTCAGCCTCTTTTGGGTGAGCCAGGCCACAGTTGCAGGGACCACAGGGGCCAGTTGGGCTCCACGTGGGTTTACGCAGGAGCTGGTCTGCAAGGCCAGCCAGGAGAGAGCGCGCTGCCCGCCCAGCCTCCGTGTGGCACCGCTGGGTGGCCCAGAAGCCCACGCTGTGCCCCAACCCATGGCGTCCGGCCGTGCTCACCGCATTCCCATGTGGGAACCTGGGCGCTGTGACTCAGGCGGAGGGAGGCTCATGGGAGCTCGGGGGCCTAGGTGCTGCCCAGGGCCCAGAGGTCAGCTGGGACCTGCCCTTCTATGCCAGATGCTTGCGCTTCGGTCTCAGCCAGGCCTAGGGACTGCATGCGTGCACGAATTTTTTGCACTGGGCCTCTAGTGTTATAATAATTATGTATGGTGATAGGTGGGTACTGAAAATATCAGAGGGTACATTTTGTAAAATATATGATTGACTAACTACTATGCTATAAACCTGAAACTAATCTATATATATAAAAAGCTAATATGCTAAGTGTCCGTCCGGGTAATGACGTCACATAGCAGCGCCTGGCTTCCTCTCCCTAGTGACTAACTAGCCTCCTTGGAGTTTCTTCAGCCCAGGAACACGACTTGCTTTATAGCCAGGTAGAAACATTTTACACTGTAACCAAATGTCTGGGAAGCATTTTCCCATGCCTCATCTCATTTGATCCTCACAGAAGCCCTGAAGTAGGTAGATAGGAGACTTGGTAGAATCCTATTTCTTTTCATTAGCTGGAAAACAGAGATTTAGAAAGTTAGAAACTTGACCCGACTGAAAAGAAGTAAGAAGTGGTGGACCTTGAAAATGACTTCAGGTTTCCTCACTGCACAGAATATAGTCAAACACTGCTGCAGTTAAATATTTTACCCCTTGCTCTCCCTGCATGATCTACAATAATAATCTGCTTCCTGTTGATATTTACTTCTGTGTTGCCGACAATTACCTGAAAGAGAAGTTGGGGTGCTTCACTGGGCTGGAAAAAGTTTAGTTAAATCAGAAAGCAGGTCTAATTAAGCAAGTTTATTCTATATCTATAAAAGGCTACGTTGACTTGTGCATGTGTGATACATATAAAGATCTTGCTGGCGCCAATCGCACGCATGTGTTTCCATCTGTCATTATTGATTGTGAATTTGGTTGACACTTCTATTATAGAGAAAGGGTAGATAGCGATATTAAAATATTTCTTCTAATTAATTTCCTTTCAATGTGCACAAATTCATGCACCGGGCCACTAATACAAAGTAATACTGAGTGTAAACTGTAATTGAAAAAACAATTTTTTAATAAAAAAAAAAAAGGTAGAATGAATTTACCAAATCACATGGGTGGACTAGACCAGAGCCCAGGCCTCTGGGCCAATTCCTGGGCCAATGGGCTTCTACCAACCATACTACCTCAGAGACTCAAAACATGTGAAATCTTCAATGCCATGGGCCTACACACATTCCCTCATTCAAGCTACAGGTACTTTACTTTGTACTATTATGTGTTATACATTGTGCTAGGTGCTGTAGCAAAGATTACAAAACTGAAAGATTTATTTTGCCAGACTAGATTTCTATTTTGCAAGACTAAAAATTGTACGTTACCTAATTATCAGGGAAATGCACATGCCTTTTGGTGGTTGATAAGCTAGCAGGAAGTAAGTCTTGGTGCACTACAATATTCAGAATGTTTCACTTTCACCAGAGGATGGGTTTAAGATTCTATACTCTATTGCCCAATAATACATCTATCAGATGGGCAAACATTAAAAAGTCTGACATTACCAATGGTTACTGAGGATGTAGATAACTGGAATTCTCATGCTCTGCTGGTGGAATATCAAATGGCCCAACCCTTTCAGAAAGCAGTTTGGCAGTATTTAGTAAAATTAAAAATGCATATACCTTACAATCCAGCAATTCCATTTCTGGCTATATACTCTAAAGCAGCTTTTTTTTTTTTTTTTTTTGAAACTGTGATTCATGATCCATTAGTGGATTGTGAAATCAATTTAAAGGTTATAACAACCATTTTTAACAAATGAAATAGAACAGAAAATATCAGAGTAAGGATTGTGTGCCACTTAGATTCTCCCTCTCCAGGACTGAAGCGTTAATTGACCCAGATGCTAGGAGGGTTGACTGCCAACAGCTTTAAGCTGGTTCCCTCTCCAGGAAGAGAGCTATTTGCTCAAGGTCAGACTCTCTTCCTGGGTTGGCTGTATTCAGTAACTGATCAATGCAGGTGTATGAAGGCCTGACCCTCTTGCTCCAATTTGAAATTATTCTGGATCACCACAGACAGTGCAGTATCATCTGAGGTCTTTGTAGTCATTTCAGTAGATCCCAAAACTCCCTCTGTCCATTTCTGTTTCCTTCACTTCCCCACAGGTGCTGATCCTGGTACACTCCCCAATAAACATCCCCCACACAAATTTCTGTCTCAGGTCTGCTTCCCCAGCAATTTGGCCTGTGATGATATATGCATGTATGCATGTACAGGATCTGAAAGTAAAATTATGTCTCATCATATATATTGGCCACAAAAGCTGGAAAACCCCTGTACCTAGAGAAACTCTTGCACATATGCACAAGGAGGGATTTGTATTTCCTCATACTTAATTACTGCAAAACTTTTAAAAGAGAATGTCAACAGAATTTGATGAACTCCTGAAAGATTCCAGTATTGTTCTTTTTGTTAAAAAAAAATTAAAGTTATAACTTTTATTTTTTTTCAGTATTGTTCTTATTACATGGAACTTAGTAGTAATAAAAATAGGGGAAGAAAAAAAAATAACTTACAGGAAATCAACCAAACAGTTATAACTGGAATGTCTGTATTTCATGAGCCATTAAATTTTGACCAAATTTCTTGTATAAGAGGAAGTGACCTTGTTAACGTGCTTTCACTACTTCCTGATAGTAAGATAAAGTTAAAAATGCTTTGCTTTTGTGTGTAGATTTTCTGCAATAATAATTCATTGAATAAAATGTAATTTAAAAATATTTTAAACATATAGAAAAGTGAGAAAAGAAACCCATGTACCTATACAGGGTGGGGCAAAAGTAGGTTTACAGTTGTGGGTATGTGAAACACAGAGTTTATTCTTGTATATTATTTATTAAGTATTGAATTATTTTCCATATGAACAACTGTAAAACTATTTTTGTCCCACCCTATATGGAGCACTTAGAATTCAAAAGAAACTGGCTAACTTACATTAGAAAGAGGAATTCAGTAGAGGTTAGTGTTATTATCCAAAAGCATATGTAAGAGATAGACCTAAGGAAGAAACTGAAAAAAAAAAAAGGAAGCAAAATAAAAGTGTAGCCAGTAATGAAACTATAAATTAGGGTAAGAAGTGGTTGTGGCTTAGGGAGAGTCTGTTGGATTGTTGACTTGACCCTCTATTTTACTTACTTAGGTTGGGTTTTATCTTTCTACAGAACATGTGCCAAGAGATCTACAAAATTTAATGCAGAATCTTTATTAATATTTCAACTAATGCATTTATTTAAGGAAAATCCAAATTTTAGAATATTAGTAAATCCCATGTATAAAAGCAACCAATAAGAAACAAATCTTCAGCCCTAGCCGGTTTGGCTCACTGGATAGAGCATCAGCCTGGGGACTGAAGGGTCCCAGGTTCGATTCCAGTCAAGGGCATGTACCGTGGTTGCGGGCACATCCCCAGTAGGAGGTGTGCAGGAGGCAGCTGATCGATGCTTCTCTCTCATCAATGTTTCTCTCTATCCCTCTCCCTTCCTCTCTGTAAAAAATCAATAAAATATATATTTTTAAAAAATAAAAATAAAAAAAAATAAAAAAATAAACAAATCTTCATATCTAGAGATGAGAACACGGCGAGTCTATTTATAAGGAAATACAATGATATAAAATAACTCTAAATGATGATATGTAGGAATTTCCAAAACCACAGGGAAGTTGAAACAAGAAAATTTGGAGGTTAGAGTCTATTCGAAATAGCTGCAGATGAAAATTTGAGGAAGAATTGTTTATGGCCACCTCGGTCCTCAGAATTAAGAAATTCAAAGATTGTGAATAACTGGACCAGAAGCTGATTTGGAATTTCATCTAGATCAGCGATTTTCAACTGGTGTGCCAGAGCAGGCACACTGGTGTGATGCAAGAATTTTTAAAACATGCAATACCTGACTATTTAGTCAGGGACACTGACCTCTTTTCCCTAAGACTATCAAATAAAAAAAATGACAACAACCAAAACAACAATAGTCATCCGGTGTGAATGAAGAAAAATTAAACTCTTTTTTTTGTCAGATTGGCAAAAAATATATTTTTTTGGTGTGCTGCAGAATTTTAGTGATTAGTTTATGTGTGCCATGAGATTTTTTAAAAAGTTGAAAATCGCTGATCTAGATTGAACACATCTACACTAACTAGAGTGAAATATCTTCTCATATAATTTGCTCTTGTCACTACTTTGAATTGTCAGAAAAAGACTTATGACTTGAATGATGTTAAGCACCTGCAGAGTGAGATCTGTCACTTTCTGGAACTAGAACAGGAGAGATGTCAGTGACATGTTTTGTTTGTGAAAAGATGGGGCCTTTGGACCCTGGTTATTAGCCTATAGTTCCAGGGAAACTTCATATCCAGGGCCTAAGAAACCTCACCCAATATTTTTCTTTTTGGTCTAGTTAAATTCCTTAGAATAGAAAGTTATGATGCTAATTTTTTCAAGAACTGCCTCTGGGAAACTTTTGTATGGTCCTTTTTTAAAAAAAATTCATAACTTTACAGGAACCAGGAAAGGGAATTTTTGTATAGGATAAGACTAGAGTAGAAGGCCCAGGCATGAAGATATTAGCAAATCCTAGCCCAGATTTGGGAATACTAGGAGTAAAACCCTGACCTTTAATTTTCAATTAACTATCTCCCTTCCATTCCAAGTACAACCCCAACTACATCTTAATCATTTCCTCTTTTTGAGTATTTTATGATCATGGCTATAATTGTTTGAAGGACTTCTTAGATCTTTCATCACATTGCCTATCATTTATTTTGTGAATATATGTTGTCCCAGTTCTTAATTACATAGCTTATAACAACCTGTGTATTTGGATAGAATGATTGTTAATTACTATCATCATCAAAAACATTCAAGTGCCTATATATATATATCCACACAAGCAATCATTTACAAAAGAAATTCCACAGGCATAAGCCTTTTCTTCCATAAGCCAAAAATAACCTTAACACAAGATAATTATTTTAGGCGATAAATTTTCTGTCACCCATTTTTATCCCTAAACCCCATCTCAAATTCTGAAACCTCAAGAGAGGAATTGCATAGGATTACATACCTTTTCGGTACTTGATAAGTGATGATCAACTGTTATTGCATTGGTCTTCATAATTCTCATAAAGATGACAATCATGTATTTAGATGATTAATTCTCCTTAATCCAGTTTTGCCCTAAACTTTAGAGTCCCCGCAGTAATCACCTTAAATATTAGATGGCTCATTCAGGGTAGAAGCTCAGAGAACTTTAGAATTTTTTGTTTTAAAAATCAGTTACCTACTATAATACCTTCAGGTGAACAAGTGAAAAGTTATATAGAGTACTCTTTTCTTTCTTTCTTTTTCTTTTTCCTGTCCTCTGCGGTTTACAACAGACAGAGCTATGTTAAAACCACACAGCAAAGTTTTGCAACAGAATGGCCTTGAAATAGAATACTGCCCGGTTGAAAACTTGGGCAATCAAAATGGAATAAGTGAAACCCTGTCTGCTGGACTTTACATGTTTCTTCTTACAAGGAAAGCTATCACCTTTTTAGGAGAATATTATTCTGTAAGTGACCCTGTACCCTCTCTATATCAAAGCATTTTTAATTTCTATAAAATTCAGAATAGAACTATGACTAAGATATAACCCTACTATCTACAAGTGCTGCTTTAGTCACTAAAATGCTGAAAATAAATGCTACTACTTAGTAGCTACTATAGTGTTTCTCATTTCTCTTAAAAATGATAAAATCACTGAGGGCATAAATTTTTAAAAATTTACTATAGATGTCTATATACTTGGGCTGCACCAGCAAATGAATTAAACAGCTGCACTATTTCTCTAAAACCAAAGCCTGTTTCTCAAAAATGTGTTAATCTTTTTTCTTTTTGCAAGAGGCCTCCTTACTCTGGCCACAGATGACTTGCTCGGGTTTCAAAGTTTTCTTTTTTTTCAATTTTATTTCTGATAAGAAATTGAAGTGACAAATAGCAACATGTGGGCCACTCTGATAGACTGAAAATTCTCCTTAGGCTGCACATGGCTTGTGATAAATGTGCAATATGTTGTCATTAGAACTGCTTGTCAGACCATCTCAAAACATTTAGTAAACATGGTGTGTCTACTCAAAGCCAGCCTAACAAGAGTAGCTTTTTCACATCTTCCTCCGTTCCTATACACGTAAGATCATTTTTAATGTGGAAGCTTGAAGAAAGATTTAAAACACTTTTTTCAGTAGTTGTGGGTAAATTGTCAGGGTTCTTATAAACGTCACAAGTCAGTGGCCAGCAGTTCAGTAATATGGTTTCCTAACCACACAGAGCTATGTTCAGGCAGTCAGTGGTCTATGATCTATTTAGCAGCTTTATTGTGTTACTTGGAGCATTATTTTATGAAAATTAGGTGGCACAAAAGCCTAAGAAAAGCATGATTCTAGGACAATATAAGATGCCAATTTCCTTTGGTCTTGTTTTTTTTTTTTTTTTTTTTCTATAGAAGTTTCTTGGTTTCCTGGCTGATTCAGAAAACTTATTTTAGGTGGCCTTGGGATTGGTTGAATTATTCTATACATTAAGATTTTTTTAAAGTAGTTTATTGAAAACTCATCATTGAATAAGCTATTCTCAACACTTAAATCCTTCCTCATACAGCACTTGGACCTGTGAGGAGTTACATGAAATTGTCTTCTCTTAATGTTTTGTTTCATAGTTAATAAGTGAAAAGTCATTGTAACAAAATGAAAAAGATGGCCTAATTTTGACCTGGAAAATGTAGGATATCTTGCATTTGTGGCTGTGTATACACGGATGGTACAACAAAAAGTGGATTTTTTTTTTAAAATATATTTTATTGATTTTTTACAGAGAAGAAGAGAGAGAGAGATAGTTAGAAACATCGATGAGAGAGAAACATCGATCAGCTGCCTCCTGCACATCTCCCGCTGGGGATGTGCCCGCAACCCAGGTACATGCCCCTGACCGGAATCGAACCTGGGACCTTTCAGTCCGCAGGCCGACGCTCTATCCACTGAGCCAAACCGGTTTCGGCCAAAAAGTGGATTTTGGTAAGCACTCAATTCTAGTAATTTTGAGAAATGGGGAAAACTAGTCTGGACTTTGTGGACAAAATTATTTGGTTTGGGTTAGACCATTGCTCAAAAAATGTGGCAATGTGTTCCATGTTGCTGATGATTCTGTTCCTGTCAGAAAAAGAAAGCAAGGGAAGCAGCTATTACAGGCTTCAGCAAAAGTAGGCAAGCATATTGCTCTCGCACGCATAACAAAGCAAATGTAATCATTCAATTTGCAGGGAAGAATAATCCACCACACACTATGATTCCCACATTGTTTTTCATGGATTGAGAAAAAAAAATTTATTTGCAATTTTATTTTAATTTTAAAGTCCATTAATATAAAGAAGCTGGAATTCAACTCTTGCAGAAGTTAACTATGATTCTTTAGCTAAATGTTTCGTGGCTTAGCCTTAGATTTATGGTTCAGATTATTCTCAGGCTGCTGGCTTGGTTCAGAAAACCAAGTACTCTGTACAACTCTGAATTAGAAGTCTAAAAAAAACCCCAAACAACCCAAACATATTTTTCTTAATTATACTGTATTTTATAAGATTACTCCTTCTAAAGTTAGCTCTCTGATGGCAAAACCGCTGGGTGAAAAGTGAAAAACTCAGGGACTCATCTTGCTGTTTCAGATGATTTTTTTTAAAAAAGAGAATACAAAGTAGAAAACATCTTTTCAAAATAAGAAACTATAGAAAGTAGCCATGTAAATTTTTTAAAAATTAGAACTTCCAGAAATGAAAAACACAGTAACCGAAATCAATAACATAATGGGTAAAAAGAGTCTTTGATTCTTAGTCTCCATATGTTTTGCAGTTGTATAAGGTACAAAAAACTATGGTATATTAAAGTATATTTAACTCTGATGTGTATTGGTTTTTATTTCCTGCTAGATGTTAGCAATCTAAAAATAGAAAAACTGTTCACTTTTTAATGAGGTTTGGTACATAATCTCATAGGAGTTTTTAGAATGAGAACTGAACTTTTTTTGGAGCAAAGTTTGCCCTAGGCCAGCGGTTCTCAACCTGTGGGTCGCGACCCCTTTGAGGGTCAAACGACCCTTTCACAGGGGTCACCTAAGACCAGCCAGGGGTCACCTAAGACCAGCCATGGGCAAACTACGGCCCGCGGGCTGGATCCGGCCCATTTGAAATGAGTAAAACTAAAAACAAATAAGACGGTACCCTTTTATGTAATGATGTTTACTTTGAATTTATATTAGTTCACACAAACACTCCATCCATGCTTTTGTTCCGGCCCTCCGGTCCAGTTTAAGAACCCATTGTGGCCCTCGAGTCAAAAAAGTTTGCCCACCCCTGCCTAAGACCATCGGAAAACACATATATAATTACATATTGTTTTTGTGATTAATCACTATACTTTAATTATGTTCAATTTGTAACAATGAAAATACATCCTGCATATCAGATATTTACATTACGATTCATAACAGTAGCAAAATTACAGTTATGAAGTAGCAACGAAAATAATTTTATGGTTGGGGGTCACCACAACATGAGGAGCTGTATTAAAGGGTTGCGGCATTAGGAAGGTTGAGAACCACTGCCCTAGGCCAACAGAGATTGTCAGACCCTATGTTTTTTACCCAGTCTGACAATCTTGTTGTTTTTTTTTAGTTATTTAACATATAGTTAAATGAGTTTGGCAAATGTGTAGAGTGGTTAAACTACCACTACAATCAAGATATGGGACACAAACCCCCAAATTCCCCTGTGTTACCCCTTTGTGATCAAACCATCACCCCACCTTTAACTCTAGACAACCACCAATTTGCTCTGTATTCCGATAGTTGTGCCTTTTCTAGAATGTCATCTAAATGTAATCATGCACTATGTAGTCTTTTGAGCCTGGCTTCTTTCACTGAGCAAAATGCTATTGGAATTCATCCATTGTTTGTATGTATCAAGAGTTTATTCCTTTTGGGGAGGCCAGGGGATTGTCAAGGGCGGGGGAAAAAAAGGAGACATATGTAATACTCTTTGTAATACTTAAAGCAATAAAACAGTAAAAAAAAGAGTTTATTCCTTTTTTATTGCTGAGTAGTATTCCATGTTATGGATGTACTATAGTTTATCCATTTCTTCAGTCAATGGACATAAGGGCCGTTTCCAACTTTTGGTTATTACAAATAAAGCTACTATAAACATGTGTTCAGGTTTTTGAGTGAACGTGTTTTAGCTTCACTCTGATAAATACCTAGGAATGAGATTGTTATGTCTGTGGTAATTCTGTGTAACTTTATTAAAAACAAAACAAAACTGCTAAAGTCTTTTCTAGAGTGGCTTATCAAGTGTGCATTGGCTACCAAGAATGTGTGAGAGAATTCAGTGGCTCCTTGTTCTTACCAGTTCTTGCTATTTCAGATCGTTTTAGTTTAGTCATTCTAACAGGGAGGAGGTAGTACCTCATATGGTTTTAATTTCTATTTCCCTAATGACTGATGGTGTGGAACAACCCTTCATTGCTCATTTGCCATCCATGTCTCTTCTTTGGTGAAGTATACTGTATACTCAAATCTTTTTGCCCATTGTGTTTTGATTTCAGTTTCTGTGCTTTTCATTTCAGAAAGTTCTAATTTTTTAATCTACTAGGCTATTTTCTATTGTTTCTTGTTTTGAATAGGTGTTTTTCACTTTGTGTATTTAAAAAATAAAATATCGCTATTTCATCGTCTGTGTTTGCTAATTCAAATATCTGCAGTTTTTGTGAGAGTTATCTTTTGTTTCTATTGGATGTTGTTCCTGCTGGTTCTCACCCATAGTAACTTATTCCTTGGGTGCTTAGTGTTTATTACTGTGAGCTGCTCATTTTCCTTGGAAAATAATTTGTGGATTTTTTCAGTACATTCCTCTGGAGAAGGTTTGCATTTGTTTCTTCTATACTCTTGGGATCTATTTAATTTATAGTAATGTCTGGAGGCTTTTTAAAAAAACCTATTGGCTGTAGATTAAGGTTACATTTTTTCAGGGACAGAATCTTGATCCTTGGTTCTGCTTAGCACCATGGGAATTTTCCTTGCAGTTGTCTGAGGATGAACGGGTATGTAGGTTTTTTGAGGGTTTGTGTGTGTGTGTTTTTTAAAAAATATGTTTTATTGATTTTTAGAGAGAGAGGAAAGGAGAGGGGGAGAGAGAAAGAAACATTGAGAAGGAAACATCGTTGGCTGCCTCCTGCCTCCTTATATACCTACAAGGGATCGAGCCTGCTATTCTGGCATGTGTCTTGACCAGGAATCGAACCAGCGACCTCTCAGTGCATGGGACAATGCTCAACCAATTGAGCCACACCAGCCAGGGCTGTAAGTTTTTTATATCCACCTAACGTTATTGGGAGGAATGTCTCCCATGGGATTCTTCAAGCCTTAGGCTTTTGTTTCTGTTTCCCCCTTAATGAAACCAAAGCTGAAGTTCACCAGCTTGAACTAAGTGCCTTCAAGGCCAAAGGATTGAGCAACTGCAGCGGCATCATTTAGGTGACTAGACTGTGAATGGTGCCTCCTGGTGTTAAACATCTGGACAGTGTTGTCTAGTTACCTGTCTGGGTTCCTATTCTCTTTGAGCTGATAATTCCTTGCATTCTAGTTCATGCTTCAATGATTTTTAAACGTTTAGGAATTTTTAAAAATTTAGCCTTGTTAAAAAATTGTTTTCAGTGGGAAGGACAGCCTAAATGTCTGGCCTGCCATATGCCTGGAAATAGAACTCTCAAAACTCCATTTTATATACCCGGCAATTTATAAAGTATCTGATAGCCTCATTTATTCAAATAATAATTTCCTTTTTTTTATTCAAATAATAATTTCCTTTTTTTTCTAACACAAATCTTTATTAGGAATAGTTCAGTGGGATTATAAAGAATCTATAGTCCCTGTACTTAATTATTCCCTCATGAATTTTAAAAGTGCATGTATTAGATTTACATTGAAATACTAAAGTAGCTTAAAGGTTTAATCGTGGCCACAATTTTCTTAATGTTTCTCAGAAAATGAGTACATTAAGCCAGAATCATGCATGTCAGTTGCATCCCCATAGTTACGTTAAACATAACAAGGGAAATGTCTTTTGGTGGTTGATAAGCTAAAAGGAAGTGAGCCTTGTTGTACTACAGTATTAGGAATGTTTTTGAACGTTCGCCTAAGAATGGAAGGTTTCAGATCCTCCTGTATTACCCCTTGCTCAAACATAAATAAAAGTAGTTATGGAAAAACCATGTGTAATCAATGCTAAGACTAGATATACTGATGTCATGTAGAAAAACATCATACAGAGGATCCTTTTGTGTGGCTTATTTAATTCTCTCTGTTACATATAGTATTTGCTCTGAAATATAACTCAGTAAAGCTCTAGCAATTAAAGAGAAAGGAAATCAGTTTTAGTCCAATATTATATTAGCCCTAGTCCCCAAATGGGAAAAAAAAATTTTTTATAACACATATCAAATCATCCAGGGAAACCACAGAGTCCATTTGTGCCTGCATGTAGTAGATATTCAATAAATGTTGAGTCAATTAATTAGTGGACAATATATAATGGGCTGTTGTAAGGAAAGCATGCAATGGCTAAATGTTCATTTGATCAAATTATGGGAAAAACATTAAAAAAGGAAGATGCCTGGGATTCAATCCCCATTCCCCCCCCCCCCCCCCCCCCCCACACACACACACACACTCCTCGCCACTGCTATAGCCTTGGGTAATCCACAAGCATCTTGGGCTCCAATTTCTTCATCACTTACCCTACTCTTGGGTCAAACTGCCTGGCCGCTCCCTGTGCGTGCTACATGATTTCCCAATTCAATATCCTTCTCCTTACAGTTCTCTATCTAAAGTGCCTTCCCCCCACCTCACTGCATAACTAAACTTACCTAGCCATGGCATCCTACTTCTTAGTAATCCTCCTAATACAAATACTCACCTACCAAGCTTTTTTACGCCACCCCAGCTAGAAGTTACCTTTCCCTCAGATCTCACAGAACATTTCCCTCTTTTATCTCAATGGTGTAATTTAATACTTTATAGCTTATGAGCTTTCATGTAGATATCTGTACTAGGCTGGAAGTTCATGAGGATAAGGCTCATGCTTGCTATATTTTTGTAGTCCCCTCTCTCCCATATAATATCTAAAAAAAAATACATTATCGATTATGTGTTTAGTAAATACCTGCTGAATCTAAAAACAAAGGATAATAATGTTTTTCTTCTGATGAGAGAGGTGTGTGTCAGATGATAGCTTGAGGTCATTTCCAGCTTTTAAACCAATGATTGTAGAACACTGATGGTGAATGCTGGATATAAATAAGTAAAAAAAAAAAATTGTATAAGCAACCTATCCATTAACGGAAGAAGAAAAGAAGAATACTTGGATGGATTGGAGCACATTTAAAAGCAAAGATGAAGGGGGAAATTGATGATGCAAGAGTAGAAAGTGACAGAAGCATTATAGATCATTCTGTTCTAGTCATTTTTAAAAAGTCCTTTTTTTCACTGCATTTTTTAAAACTACATTGTACCTGTGTGCAGTTGGTATATGAGCCAGAAAGTGAATTGCATTTTATTTTATTTTTTAAAATGTTTTTATTGATTTTTAGAGAGAGAGGAAGGGAGACGAATAGAGAGAGAAACATCAGTGATAGAGGAACATCATTGATTGGCCACCTCCTACACAACCCACACTGGGGCTTGGAGATCAAGCCTGCAACCCGGGCATGTGCCCTGACCGGGAATCAAACCTGTGACCTCTTGGTTCCTGGGTTGATGCTCAACTGCTGATCCACACTGGCTAAGCTGAATTGTGTTTCATTATTATTACTAGAGGCCTGGTGCATGAAATTCATGCACTGCGGGGGGGGGGGGGGGGGATCCTTCAGCCTGGCCTGTGCCCTCTTGCAGTCTGGAAGCCCTCGGGGGATGTCCGATTGATGGCTTAGGCCCATGGGGAGCGGGCCTAAGCCATCAGTTGGACATCTCTCTCGCAGTCTGGGACCCCTCACTCCTTACTGCCCCCCTGCTCACTGCTCCTTACTGCTCGGTTCACTGCTCCTTAGTGCTGCCATGGAGGCAGGAGAGGCTCCCGTCACCACCACTACACTCGCCAGCCGTGAGCCCAGCTTCTGGCTGAATGGCACTTCCCCAGTGGGAGTGCACTGACCACCAGGGGGCAGCTCCTGCATTGAGTGTCTGCCCCCTCGTGGTCAGTGCACCTCATAGCGATGGTCATTCTGCCGTTCGGTTGATTTGCATATTATTTTTTTATTATATAGGATTATTTTTTTTAGAGATAGTAGAAGGGACCGGGAGAGATAGAGAGAGAGAAACATCAATGTGAGAGAGACACATCGATTGATTGCCTCCCGCACCCTCCCTGACCAGGAGGACCAGGGATCGAGCCTGCAACTGAGGTATGTGCCCTTGGCTGGAATTGAACCTGGGACCCTTTAGTCCACAGGCTGACACTCTATCCACTGAGCCAAACCAGCTAGGCTGAATTGTGTTTTAGAATGCAGTTAAACATCTCACAGACATAATGTTGAATTAAGAAAAACAGACAGCCCTGGCCAAGTGGCTCTGTTGGTTGGAGGATCATCCTTCCACCAAAAGGTTGAGGGTTCAACTCTTGGTCAGGACACATACCTAGCTAGGTTGCGGGTTTGATCCCTGGTCAACAGCCAATCAATGTTCTTTCACATAGATGTTTCTCTCTCTCCCTCCCCTCCACCCCTCTCTCTCGAAGAAGAAGAAGAAGAAGAAGGAGACAGTTCATTCCATATGATTCCATTAACATGAAGTTCAAAATCAGAATTTTTTGAACTTCAAAACTAATTTCTGGTGATAGAAGTTGAAATAGTGGTTACCCTTAGAGTGTGGTTTGGGGCACAAGGGGTGTTCTGAGGTGCTGGTAATTCTCTGTACTTGATCTGGGCAGTGGTTACATGGTGTATGCACATGTAAAAATGTTTTTAGTTGTATACTTAAGATTTGTGCACTTTAATGTATGTAAATTATACCCCAATTTTAAAAAATGCAGTTAACAAATTGGTTGCTCCATGTTATAACTGATGAGCAGGTAAGAGACAGATCCAAGCTATACAGTGTGTTTCCTGGAAAAATGCAGCACACTTTAAAATCCCAGAGTATTATCTTCAAACCTATTGCCAGATGGCTCTCATAATTAATGCATCAAAATGTGGTTAGAACTAGAAGAATTTGTGATGTGTGATAAAACGAAAACAACCAATGATCATATGGTTTACTCATTTTGACTTTCACTGTGACTGTCTGAGAGTCAGGATCACCAATAAATTGTCATGCATTAAGAATTGAAGAAGTCCTGTATGAGGAGACTTGCTAGCTGTGAAACCTGGAATGAGTCACAGGCTTTCTGGGCATCAGATACTTCCTGTTAAGTGGAAAAATATTTTATCTGATCAAAGAGAGAGAACAGGAGCAAGTGATCTCTTAAGACTCCTTTCAATTCTTAAAAACTTTGGCTTATGGAAGTTGGAACTACAAAGAACAACTCTGGTTAAAGCTTTTACACTCTTGGAATTAGGGAAAATCTGTAATAATAGGCAACAAAAAATGTAGGTGGAATTTGGATCATGCCAAGTGGTAAGAAATCCAGGCAGAAAACATCTTTTCAGATACAGCCAGTTACCTGAAACCATTTGCTGTTATTCCCTGGGGGTTTCCCTAGCCTTCAACAAGGGGTTTACCTAATACAGTGGTTCTCAACCTTCTGGCCCATTAAATACAGTTCCTCATGTTGTGACCCAACCATAAAATTATTTTCGTTGCTACTTCATAACTGTAATGTTGCTACTGTTATGAATCGTAATGTAAATATCTGATATGCAGGATGGTCTTTAGGCGACCCCTGTGAAAAGGTCGTTCGACCGCCAAAGGGGTCGCTACCCACAGGTTGAGAACTGCTGACCTAATAGTACAAGAAGGAGAAGGAGGAGGAGGAGGAGGAGGAGGAAGAGGAGGAGGAGGAGGAGAAGGAGAAGGAGAAGGAGAAGGAGAAGGAGAAGGAGAAGGAAGAGAGAAAGAGAGAAAGAGAGAAAGAGAGAAAGAAAAGTGAACATTTTTAGACTTCAATCAAAGCAAGTATTGTATGGTACGTTTTTCCTTTTTGGGTTTATAATTGCAGAAAATAAACCCATTGCAGAAAATGGTATTTCATAAAATGAATGAGCAAAGAGCACCAATCTAAGTTTAGCTAAAATAAAATCTTACAACTAGGAGGAACTATAGGCACCACCTCTTCTTTCAATATTAGGAAGTGTGAGCATCATATCTATTTTTCTAAAGAGGCAACTGAGGCCCAGTGAGGCCAAATGACTTGCCCAGGGTCACAGAGCTAGGAGGAACACAGAGTAGACAAAAAGCCACTTCTCAGCCTTCCAGCCTGTTACGTCTTCCACTGCATTAGGCTGCCCCCTGTGGTTCCTTTTGGATGACTTGAGCTCCAGGTAAGGGACAGGGAGGACGAGGACTTCCAGTGTCATTCATTTTATTTTTATTTATTTAATTTTAGAGTCAAAAGACTGTCTTTTAAAAAATATATGGATTTTTATTGATTTCAGAGAGGAAGGAAGAGGGAGAGAGAGTCAGAAACATCAATAATGAGAGAGAATCATTGATTGGCTGCCTCCTGCATGCCCCTCACTGAGCTACGCCAGCCAGGCCAGTGTCTCGTTTCAAAAGCAGTTGAGAAAGTGGAAAGCTAATAGAACTGGGAGTCAGAAGACCTCTGCCCTTCCACTTATAACTGGCTATGTGACTCTGGAAAACTATTAAACTTCTCTGAGCCTCAGTTTTCTCATCTGAAATAGCACCTCAGTGTCATTGAGGCAGATATCAGTTTAAATAACCTATGGAAAAATGCTGTAAAAATTGTAAACCAAAATGTGAATTTTTTAATTTTATTTTTTTAAAATATATTTTATTGATTTTTTTACAGAGAGGAAGGGAGAGGGACAGAGAGTTAGAAACATTGATGAGAGAGAAACATCAATCAGCTGCCTCCTACACACCCCTTACTGGGGATGTGCCCGCAACCAAGGTACATGCCCTTGGCCGGAATCGAACCTGGGACCTTTCAGTCTGAGCCACTGAGCCAAACCGGTTAGGGCCAAAATGTGATTATTAAAATGGAGATGTTCTTATCTACTTGGGCAATTAAGGAATCAGTAATCACAAAACAATAACACCTGATAAAAATGCTCTGGGTGAATACATGTTAACAGCAGGGCTGCTATTAGCATGTATAAAAATCAACAATCCTACTACAGAAATGTCTTTTATTTATCATAACAGTCTAGTGTAGTCACTTTTAATAAGTCTCCCAGGAACCTTTCCTAGCGTGTAGATGTTGATTGTAAAAACAACCTTTATATGAGGACATGTCTCTAATCTCTTCCATACTTTGCATTATAAATCTTTCAAAAATTTGAACCCAATATGGCAAATATGGTGTCCTATTGTTATTCTAATTTGCATTTTCCTGATTATTAGTGAGGCTTGGCATCTTTTCATCTTTTTATTGGAAGTGTAAATTGATAAAGCTTTATGGAAGACCTCTAAGCAGTACCAAGTAAAAATTTAAGTGCACCTCTTCTTCAAACCATAAATTCATGTTTCAATAGCTCCCTTAGAAAAATAATGCTCACATATGTGTACATAGAAGCATGTACAAGGTTTTTCACTGTAGCATTGTTTGAAATAGCAGATAACTAAAAATAACCTAAATAACCATCAACACAAAGAGTGGTCAGATAAATTGTGAAATACCCAAACTATGGAAAACTATGTAACCATTGAAAAAGAATAAAGTGGAACTTCAACATGAGAAAAAAGGCAAGTTGCAGAATAATATGTACGATATAACATCATTTACTTAGAAAAAAAACAATATATTTCTATATGCATATCTATGCATGTAAATAATAAGCAAATGTCTTGAGAGTTACAGACAAACTAAAAATAGGTTTCCTAAGAGGAGGAAACCAGGGGTGAGCAGGGAAACTTTTGTATTTTTTTTTTTTTTATACTGTACAGCCCCCTTCAGTGCTCACAGCCCAAGGGTAAGGAGGCAATGGTTTGAGGCTGCAACTTCCTCTGGCATGGGTCCACTTTTGTATTCTTTATACTGTTTGAATCCTTAAAAAAAGAATGTATTTGTGTATTACTTGCCTAATTGATAAAAATAAAGTATAGTTTAATAATTATACTGAACACTAAACTATAAAAGTTAAAAGAGAGAACATTATTATTTTATCATTTGGTTTATTAAAACTTCTTGGCTTTTCCAGAGTTGCCAGATAAGGATGAGGCCAACTAAAGCCGGATTAACATGATACCTACCATTCAAGTGAGGAGTGTAAAGGGTTGTCAAAAATACAAATCATCTAAAATCTAGATATTTGATGTAATGTAGAAATGGACTGACTATTTTTCCCCCATGGATATCAAAGAGGCACAAATTGAAGTTTACCCTCATGTCACTGGTTTTAATTTACTTAAACAACTGTGTGTCCTTATTAATATTTTAAATTGAGCAGAGTCTATTTCAATGAGAAATAAGCTCTCCTTTTTGGCATTGATTTTTTTCCACAAAAGTATCCCATGCTTAATTTAATATTAAAGATAAAGGAAAAACATTGGAAGTTATGAAGAAAAATGTAGTTCTATCATTAAAAATAAATATTTTAACTTTGTAGGTGTTTTTCCTTTTGCATATAGGTGTTCATGGAATTGAATACTATCCATACACATTTGTGTCCTTTCTTTCTTTTTAAATATATTTTTTATTGATTTCAGAGAGGAAGGGAGAGAGAGAGAGAGAGAGATGGAAACATCAATGATGAAAGAAAATTATTGATTGATTGATTTGCTGCCTCCTGTACATCCCCCACTGGGGATCAAGCCCGTAATCTGGGTATGTGCCCTGACCGGGAATCGAACTGTGACCTTCTGATTCATAGGTTGACACTAAACCACTGAGCCACAGCAGCCAGGCCTTTTTTTCTTTTAATTTATTGATTTGAGAGAGAGAGAGAAAGAGAGAGAGAAAGAGAGCGAGAGAAAGAGAGAGAGAGCTGTTCTTCCATTTATTTATACATTCATTTGTTGTTTCTTGTATGTGCCCTAATGGGGGATTGAACCCACAACCTTGGCATATGAGGATGATGCTCTAACAACTGAGCCACTGTAAGCATTTCTGGATATCATCACAGATTCTTCCAAAATGTTTAGAATGGCACAATGATATTCTGAAGTAGAGATACACTATCATTTATCCATCTAGTCTCTTATTACAGAACTAGGGGCTCAGTGCAGGAAATTTGTGCACGGGGGGGGGGGGGGCAGAATCCCTCAGCCTGGCCTGCCCCTTCTCATAGTCTGGGAGCCCTCAAGGGATGTCCTACTGACGGCTTAGGCCCTGCTCCCCACAGGGAGCAAGCTAAGCCACAGTCTGGCCTTCCTCTGCCGGAGGCAACTGGCTGATCAGAGAAAGGTACTGCCCCCATCACCCTCTTACTGCTGCTGACTCTGGCCTCCCTCTGCATGAGGCGACCTGGCAATCAGGGGAAGGTGACGCCCCATCATGCCTCTGCTGCTGCCACTGCCAGTCACGAGGCTGCTTGAGCCTTGGCCTTTGCAGGCACTGTGGCTTGCCTGAGCCTCACCCGGCCCTCATTGCCTGAGCCTCAGGCCCTCACAGAGGCAGGGGCCATTGATGGCTTGCCTGAGCCTTGCTGGCCCTGGGTAAGTGGCAGCCTCCATCGCACCCCCAACGCTGCAAGTCCCCGCCCCCCTCCCCGAAGCTGCAAGTCCCCACCCACCCATGCCTGCTGCGCATGCAGCCTGCTGATCGGTCATTACTGTGATGGAATCCGAGCCAATTTGCATATTACCCTATTATTAGATAGATATTTAGCTTGTTTTCACTTTTTTTTCACCCTTACACATAACTCTATGAAATATGTCCTTGCATAATTCTTTGCTTTCATTTTTGATTATGTCCCTGGGATATATTCCTAGAAATGTTATTATAGGATTGTGTTGGTTATTTGCCATTGCTAACCCCACCTTTTCTCTGCTTTTCTTCATTCTGTTTTTGTAGATTGCATCTCCAAGATCCTTTGACTTTTGGGATTTGATGAGTGGCACCAGGAGGAGATGAGAGGGCCAAAAGAAAGAGAAGTTTGGGTATCTCCTCCTCCGTCTTCCTGTTTTGAGTCAGTGGCTGCATGCCCCGCCCCATCTCCTGCCCAGCCCCCTTTCTTGGTGGTTCCTCCTCTACCCTTCCAGCTCTTACAGATTTCATAAGCGTATTTCCAACCTTTGTCCTGTTATCCCTAGAAATGGTAAAAGCTTCCCACTGTTCCTCTCTAGGTGCCTCAGCATCCCTTGTTTACTCCCTTAACCTGGCCTGCAAGTAGTTCCTTTATTAAAGTCATCCTGCATGAAATCTCTTTCCTTTTGAGATTCTGACAGACATAAACTTTTAGATGCATGTTTTAAAGATATTGCCAAATTGCATTGCAGCAAGTTTAGATCCATTTACATTCCCATTAGTAGCTTGTGAAATCCTGATGTGATGAGCTCTTAAAGTTGAAATAGATTTTTAAAGGCATCAGTCTCCCGTTTGTTATCTGGTGCCTTCCTCTCTGACGTCGCTCCTAGATAGAGTTCTGCCAGAGACCATCTGAAGAAAACTCATGCACAACGAAGATGAAAATATTGGGATAAGCAGTTGTGTATCATTCACAAACCTGAAAATCACAAGGTAAGAAGAGACCCTGGATTGTATTGTGAAAATGACCTCTTTCTGAACTGAATAAGGAAGAATACTTTCTGCCTGGCACACAGATAGTAAGTATATTATGTGGTTTGGGGATGTCAGCTCATATGCAGACGACAGCTAAACAGCAGGCCAGGAAAAGAGTGAAGATTCAGTGCTGCTGTCTACAAGGTCTTAGTGCCCATTTTGTGGAAGAATTCCTACTTGGTCTTCCTAGAAAAAAAGTTTGCAGGCACGTGGATTTTGAGAAGGAGAAGATCCACAAAGACATCCTCCCTTCTCAAATAAGAGGCAGCCACATGCTGGCATTTTACACAATGATTACTAGAAAGTGACTGAGATTTTGGCCACGCTGACTCATGACACAGGTGAAAATGTGCTGTTTCTATTTTCTTGCAAAATAATGAGACACCTAGTGGGCACAACATGAACATGTCTTTATGGGAGTTGGTGAATCAATTTCCAGGTAAATGGTATTCAATAACTGTCCCATGCTTAATTCTACAAAAATGTTCTTATTAGAGAAATACCAGAGCCAGGAATCAGATAAACTATTGACTCATTCAATAATCAAGATATACTATTATCATTTATTTTGTAGTACTCAATAGTTCTCAACATCTTTTTTTTAAAATATATTTTATTGATTTTTTACAGAGAGGAAGGGAGAGGGATAGAGAGCCAGAAACATCGATGAGAGAGAAACATCAATCAGCTGCCTCCTGCACGCCCCCCACTGGGGATGTGCCCGCAACCAAGGTACATGCCCTTGACTGGAATCAAACCCGGGACGCTTGAGTCTGCAGGCCGACGCTCTATCCACTGAGCCAAACCGGTTCTGGAGCAAAATCTTTTAAATATAATGTTTCTTTCCATAGCAGTATAATAGTCTCCACCACCAGGTTGTGGACTCCCTAAGGGCAGGGGCCACGCTGGTTTCCTCCCAACACTAGCTCAGTCTCTAATGCATGAGAAACAGGTGCTCAGTAAGAGTTTGATGAAATGAACTCATCTGAATGACCAGTCCAAGAAGTGGGATAGTTTCTGATTTTTTTTCTAGGTGAGAAGACCAAAGATCAAAGACTTGAGACAGTGTCCGGCAGTTTATTAAGTAGAAGATCCAACCTTGAACCATGTCCTGTACTCGACTTTTGCTCATGCCCAAACAGACTATGTGGGATAGCCCCCTTGCTCACATAAATGCCCACAGGCCCTCCCCTCTGATTTAGGTTGGCAACATCCATCTTTATTCCATTGCTAGGTACCCTTTTGGAAGGTCTTGGGTATTTAAATCAGGGGTGGTCAATCTATGACCCAAGTGAGGCCCCAGCAGGAGGCCTTCCTCAGAATTTTCCACATGAAATTACCTGGTAGCAAGCCCTTTTTTCATCTCATTATGGGACTTATGCATTTCTGTCTTCGTAGAACATATGTTTAGTTAACTACCTCGACTGGAGATGGTAATTTGCTTTTGTTACCAAGGCTTAGCCTAGGGACTTGTAAATTCCAAGGTGTCCCTGTCCAGGCTTTGTCTTTGGAAAGCACCTTAGGAAAAGTCCTCATCACACAACATGTAAAAGGATAACAAATCCTGGGAGATTATCTGGGCCAATGTTTCTCAAACTGGGGTTTAGGACCCTTGAAAGTTCCACTGATGAGTTCTTGAGGTCCAGAAATGATCTATTAATATTTTTAATTTTAGATATTCTTCCATGATCATCTAAAGTTAACATAAACACTGGACCACCTGGTTAGCCACCTCAGAAGTGAATCTGGAATTCACTGTCCCACACAAAATTTATCTTGGTACCCGGCAATCAACTAAAATAATATCATGTAACTTTAAAAATTGAAATATAATTCAAATACCATAAAATTTATCCTTTTAAAGTATACAATTCAGTGGGTTTTAGTTTATGCACAAGGTTGATGATTCACAACCATCATTACTATATAATTCCAGAACATTTTTATCACCTCCCCAAAATCCCGATGCCCATCCTGCTCTCCCCCAAACCCTGGCAACTACTAATCTATTTTCTGTCTCTTTGGATTTGTCTATTCTGGACATTTTATATAAATGGAATAACATGACATGTGGCCTTTTGTGTCTGGCTTCTTTCATGTAGCATGTTTCCAAGGTTCATCCATGTCGTATCATGTATTAGCACTTCATTTTTTTTCTTTTTAAAAATATGTTTTTGTTGATTTCAGAGAGGAAGGGAGAGGGAGAGATAGAAACATCAGTGATGAGAGAGAATCATCGATTGGCTGCCTCCTGCACGCCCCACACTGGGGATCAAGCCCACAACCTGGGCATGTGCCCCGACTGGAAATCAAACCATGACCTCCTGATTCATAGGTCAACTCTCAACCACAACCACACTGGCCGGGTAGCACTTCATTTCTTTTTTATGGCTGAGTATTTCTCCCATTGTATCCGTCGTTTACCCAGTTGATGGAATTTGGTTTGTTTCCACAATCTGGTCAGTATGAATAACGCTGCTATGAGAAACTTTAAAAATTGGGGTCTGCATTATAAACGTATGAACAATAATAGATACAGAGGCAGAGCTGCCTCACACAGATTGTCAAACTGCAGTGGGAAGGCCGGGGAAGGAGCGGGGTAAGAGATCAACCGAAGGACTTGTATGCATGCATATAAGCATAACCAATGGACATAAGACCCTGAGGGTAGGGGAGGCCAGGGGATTGTCAAGGGCGGGGAAAAAAAAAGGAGACATATGTAATATTTTTTGTAATACTTTAAGCAATAAAACAATAAAAAAATGTATTAAAAAAATTGGGGTCTGTAAGTCTTCAGATATGTTCTTAGGGTCTGTAACTTCACAAATTTCAGAAATACTGACCCTGTGCGACTCCATTGCTTAATAAATAAAGAAATGGATCAGGTGACACTCAGCGAATTAATGGAAGCTTCTATGACTAGATTCAGAGCACAGGCTTGTGGTCTTCCTTTGTCTATAAGAGGTGGGCCTCTTGGTTTAGGGCCTTCCCAAGTCATCTGTTCGGTTCTGGGATGGCAAGAGCCTCCATTTGCAGTGTGGTTAACACTTAACTAATAACACTGGTGTATGCTAATGCAGCCCAGATGCTGGGCAGCTTGTAATTCTCCAAACCTGGACTGAATACTGATAATATTTCCTCAGGCTAAAAGCCAGCAAAAAGAATCACCTGGTCAAACATCCCTGTCAGCCTGCTTTTCTTCGAGTGTCCTCCCAGGGGAGCTCTCTGGACAAACAAAGCTTGTTGACCCAGTTTGAAAGCCTGGAAAATTATCATCGGAATCACTGGGGCAACAGAGCAAGGTGCCAGGCCCTTGAGAAACGATCAGCACAGGCTTCCAGTGTCATTTGCATCCCAGTAGGGCGGGACCAGGAACCCCAGGGAGGCCTGCTGCTGTCACCCAGCTGCTCCTCCAAGTGGTTCCCAAGCTCTCCACGTGTGTGGTGCCGCAGAGGCCCGTGTCTGTTTTCCTCCCAGTGGGCTTTGCCTACAGCAGTGCAGAGAGTGACAGCTCAGTTGTAGGAAACCAAAACAAGCCTGGATACTTAGAGGAAGACGTTTAGTGTTCTTTGGAGCAAGGCCACAGGCTCTCAATGGGAAGGAAGGGCTGAAGCAGCTACAAAAGTTTCAAATTAAAGACCAAGAGTCCAGAGGCAGTGTTTTTAAATAATACTCACAGGAGTGAGGCCGACCCTTGCAAAAGAGTACCTCCACATTACTTAAGGAGTGTTTTATAATGTTCTGAAAATGCTACTTCCTAAATTACACAAAGAACTAAAGAAACTAGCCAGAGAAGCAATGCAGGTAAAAGTTGTTACAATTGCATGGTGGACAGTTTGTGGCTTAGATGGTATGATATGAGAAAGAGTGCCAAAAGCTTTACCAGTCCTCAAATAACTCTCCCACGGGTATAAAAGATTTCTGTGGAAGGGTGAGTACCAAGTGGGGACAAAAGAATAGGTGTTGACAGGAACAGGTAAGGTGACAGTCATCCATGGCCTCCCCCCAACCCCCTTTTTTAGAGCACCATGTTGTTCTAACACTAATTCTAGGGTCTTCTTCATCAGGAGGATGTAGTTTTAACACATAATTTGATCCAGAATTGTATAAATTCATGTGTGATTCGTGTTTTAAGAGAGTGAGCGACTATGAAATTCCTCCCACTTGTAGGAACATACATGAAATCTATCTCCTTCATGGTTTGAAGGATAAACTTTTGTGCCTGGAAGAACTAAGAAGAAGACAATTTGATCACCAAGCTTTTAGTGACTACTACTCTCTTCCCCTCACTTCACTTCTTACTTTCTCCCTTTCTCCTTTCTGCTTCTGACGGATACAGCAGATTTGCAGAAACAGGCTGTCCACTTCCTACGCTGGTGCTGTCACTACAGATTGCTTCAGAGGGGCTTGGGCAACGTGTCACTATCAGTCTTTGTCATCACAATCCTGGTGTCTGCCCTGTGTGCTGGGTGCCTGGCAGAGCCAGCTGGCCAGCCCCAGGCATGCCTGTGGATGCTCAGGTTCAAGACTGAAGGGAGACTAGAAAGCATATTCAGAATTAGACAATAATGATAAAAGAGGGACAGACTCAGGTAAAGGTAAGTGTTTCATCTGCCTAACTGTATCTTCCTGATGCGTGACAGTAATATGCTAGCAGCACTGTCCATGAGAACTTTCTGTAATGATGGAAAATTCTACATCTGTGCTGTCCAATATGGTAGCAACACATGGCTATTGGGCACTTGATGTGTGGCTAGTGAGCAACTGAAATTTTTATTTGGGTTCATTTTAATTAATTTAATTTAAACAGTCACATTGACTAATGACTACTGTGGAGATGCTAGCAGGTTTTTTGTTTTTTTTCTGCCAAAATTTTTTTGCTTCCATTTGGTCCATAGCATGGGAGAGGGCTCCAGGGTGATTAAAAGGCTGCTAGTGCAGTGATGGCAAACCTATGACACACGTGTCAGAGGTGACACGCGAACTCATTTTTTTGGTTGATTTTTCTTTGTTAAATGGCATTTATTTACTTATTTTTTTATTGCTTAAAGTATTACAAAGAGTATTACATATGTCTCCTTTTTTTCCCCCGCCCTTGACAATCCCCTGGCCTCCCCTACCCCCCAGTGTCTTATGTCTAAATGGCATTTAAATATATAAAATAAATATCAAAAATATAAGTCTTTGTTTTACTGTGGTTGCAAATATCAAAAAATTTCTATATGTGACACGGCACCAGAGTTAAGTTAGGGTTTTTCAAAATGCTGACACGCCGAGCTCAAAAGGTTCGCCATCACTGGCCTAGTGGCTACTGGGAGAGGCTCAGGTACAATCCTGACACCAGGGTCTGCAGAGGAAACCTTCAAAGGCCTCTGGACTTCAAAGACTTCTAATCATGCTTGAGGGTGAGCCTTTCGGAGGAATACTTGTCCAGCCTGGGGGCCAGTCAGCCTATGGAGGTTGTTAGGTAGTTGCCCTTCTTCTTGATGACTTTCATCTTCTCATCTAGGAAGCGGTTCTCCAGAAAGTTGCAGAGATGGGGGTCTGTGTGGACAGAACCCAGGGCATGCAGATCCAAAAGGGCTTGGTTAAAAAACACACAAAAGGGCTTGGTTCAGGTTCTTCTTTGGACAGTTTCTGCAAGTCCTGACAGAGGGTGTGGTGTGGCCACCATGCTGGTTTTGCATTTTCGAGAGACTCTGGGTGCCCTTCAGTTCTTCCTTGGCCAACTCTCAGAGAAAGTGACCCATACCCTCCAGAGCCACATAGTCATGGTTGAAATCGCCCAGAGAGAGGTAGATGCAAGAGGCCCGCAAATGCAGGTTGACCAGGTGGTTGACAGTGGCCTCCTCCTTGGTGGAAAAATTCTAAGGAGTCTGGGAGCTCATGGTTGCTAGGCAATTGGAGTTAAGCTCAATAAATAATGCTGACTGGTCTTGGAGGCAGAAGATGGCTCTGAAGGTTACAGCTGGAAAAGAAGTTGGAAGGTGGTGGGAGGCTGGAAGAAGGGGCATTCCTAGGTCTGTTCAGCTCAAACACTATTGAAACAAGAGAAAGATCTGCAGGACCACTGAGTACACTGCCGAGATACTAGTGTTTTAAAAGATAGCAGACAGCCCAGGCAGTGTGGTTCAGTGATTGAGCATCGACCCATGAACCAGAAGGTCACGATTCGATTCCCTGTCAAGGCACGTGCCTGGGTTGTGGGCTTGATAACCAGTAGGGGGCAGCTGATCAATGATTCTCTTTCATCATTGAAGTTTCTATCTCTCTTGCCCTCTCCCTTCCTCTCTGAAATCAATAAAAAATATATGTATATCTTTGAGTTCTGGGTTCAAATCCCAGTTCTTCTGTGTTGTTAGCTTGTAACCCAAGGAGAGACACTTAAACTATACCTCTTTTTACACAGCTGTAAGATGGGCTAATAATGCCATGGTATTGTTATGATAGGTAAGGTGGATGGGACCCTGGGTGGAAGGAAGGAGTCATTTACCAGTGTCCACAATCAACAAAACTGGCCACAAGTGTCTGGAAGAGGCAGAGGAGGCCCAGGGTGTGGATAACCTTTTCACATCTTGTGTTGTCTATTGTCTAGTTGCATTAAGATCTCTTATTTACGGACAGTTCCTTTTACTTTTTCAATTTTTTCATTAGAATATTTCAATTTAATTCTGAAAGGCAAGGACTATCCATTTGATTTTGCAGATAAGAAAACAGAGACCCCCCAAAAAAGAAATGAATTGCCCCAAAATGTTACACTGAGGAGTTAACAGAGGAGAGAACAACGATTCTGTTGGTCAGGGGCCAAGGGCTCCTCTGTCCAGGCTGCAGGAAAGTCCTCAAACTAGCGTGTGTGCAAAAAAGCCTCTTCTCAATTCTGTACCCTTCACATCTTCAATCAGCCGTTAAGAGTGCTGTGTGTCTCGGCATTGACCTACTCACAAAAACGGGTAGCAAACCTGTTTTCTGGAAGGCAGCAACTGTAATCTTTGCCATCCAAGAATCCTATACTTGGCTCCCACATGACTGTGAAGAAACGCTTTTGTCTTGCTATCTCATCCTTTCCCTGGCTGAGTCTATAAATGCTTGCTACTCCAGCACGGAGATATTTCAGCAGCTCTGGGCTTTACTCTAACCTTTGCACATCCATTTGCCTGTATCTTCATGCCTGTAATTACTTAATTGCTTTCTTTTAATGCCTGTAAGTAAGAGCTCTGTTATCCGAGAAAAGATCAGGAAAAACAAAGCCACCAAACGAAAACACAGGAAAACCATTTTTCATCTTGTGGTGCACAACCACGCCCCCTGTTGACAGAGGCATGCCAGTTTAAAAGCACAAAAAGAAATTCTTCACAACTTTATTGAGGTATAATTGATGTACCATAAATTGCACGATTTAAAGTGTACAATTTGATGAGTTTTAATATGTGTTTGTGCCTGTGAAACCACCACAGTCAAGATAATGAACATTTCCATCACAGACAGCTTTCCCATTTTAGAGTCGAACAGGGCGAGTGCTCCCAGTTCAAAATGTATGGTGGCACTGGCCCCTGCAGGCCCATCTTTGTTCCAATCTCTGTCCTCCATTTGACCTCTACATGGCTTTTCCTCCTTTCCAGTTTCAGCATTCCTCTTTCTGTTTAAGGACAACTCCTTTCCTGGTGCTCTGGTTGTCACTCCCTCTCCGCTTACCAGATACTGCCACTATCGAGCAAGCATCCCCTTTCCCTGCTGAATCATCCACTTCTTTTTTTTTTTAATTAAATTTTTATTGTTCAGATTACATTTGTTCCTCTTCCCCCGCCCCATAACTCCCCTCCTTCCAGTTCCTGCCCCACCCTCCGCCCTCACTCCCCACCCACTGTCCTCATCCATAGGTGCACGATTTTTGTCCAGTCTCTTCCCGAATCTCCCATTCCCCTTTTCCCCCCAAGAATAGTCAGTCCATTCCCTTTCTATGTCCCTGATTCATTATAATCACCAGTTCATTCTGTACATCAGATTATTTATTCACTTGATTCTTAGATTCACTTGTTGATAGATGCATGTTTGTTGTTCACAATTTGTATCTTTACCTTTTTCTTCTTCCTCTTCTTAAAGGATACCTTTCAGTATTTCGTATAATACTGGTTTAGTGGTGATGAACTCCTTTAGCTTTTCCTTGTCTGTGAAGCTCTTTATCTGACCTTCAATTCTGAATGATAGCTTTGCTGGATAAAGTAATCTTGGTTGTAGGTTCTTGGTATTCAGCACTTTGAATATTTCTTGCCATTCCCTTCTGGCCTGCAAAGTTTCTGTTGAGAAATCAGCTGACAGTCGTATGGGTATTCCCTTGTAGGTAACTGAGATTCTTTCTCTTGCTGCTTTTAAGATTCTCTCTTTGTCTTTTGCTCTTGGCATTTTAATTATGATGTGTCTTGGTGTGGTCCTCTTTGGATTCCTTTTGTTTGGGGTTCTCTGCGCTTCTTGGACCTGTAAGTCCATTTCTTTCACCAGGTGGGGGAAGTTTTCTGCCATTATTTCTTGAAATAGGTTTTCAATATCTTGCTGTCTCTCATCTTCTGGCACCCCAATAATTCTGATATTATTCCACTTGAAACTGTCCCAGAGGCTCCTTACACTATCTTCACACTTTCGGATTCTTTTTTCATTTTGCTTTTCCAGTTGGGTGTTTTTTGTCAAATCTTTGGTTTGATTCTTGTGCTCCTCTGGTCTGCTATTGGGTATAATATTCTTTATTTCAGTCCGTGTATGCTTACTTTCTAGTTTCTTTATCGTAGCATCGAGGGTCTCATTAGTTTTCATGAGGCTCTGCTCAAGTTTATAGCAAGCCCTCAAAATTGCGATTTTTAGCTCCATATCCTCCATTTCTGTCATGTTTTTTTGTCTCCGCATCTTTTATGCTTTCTTGGTGCACCCCCTTGTGGTCTTTGTGCACAGTCTTGTTCTAGCCAAGCCTTAATTGTTGTAGTTAACACTAGAGGGATTTGACCACCAGGCCGACTGGCTGTAGGAATCAGCTGTGTGGAAAACTTCAGTCCTCTGGGGAGGCGCTAGTCCAGCCTTTTCCTGAGGCGATCGGCAAATGGCTCTGCAGGGCTTGGGCAGGGCAGGCTCAACAGGGCGGGGGGAGGGAGCAGCTATGGCTGCTCTCAGTCCGTCTCCAGGGGCTCTGCCTCTCTGTCCCCGCAACCACTGCAAACCTCGGAGGGACCGTAGCCAGACAGTCCCGCTTCTCCCATTTGAGTCAGGGTCCCTAGAGACTCGCCCGGATCTGTAGCCCAGAGTCTGAGACTCACTCCTGATTGAAAACGACAACCGCGCCCTCAGCCACCAGCCCGCTTTGCGCGCGCACCACCGCACCACCGTACCTTTAAATTTTCCACACTGCGCCTCCTCTAAGCCTCGTAATGCTGTTGTTTTTCCTTCTAGTTGAAGAGTCTCTCCTCAGCCAGCCTTCCTGTGGTTCTGGTTGATGTCCGTTCCGTCTTTTAGTTGTATTTTTGAAGTGGTTGTTCGAGGCAGCAAACTCCGGTGTTTACCTATGCCGCCATCTTGGTTTCTCCCCATCCACTTCTTATCTACAGGCTCTCTCTCTCTCTCTCTCTCTCTCTCTCATCCTCTCATGAGGATATTTTCCCCATTGACTTTTAGAGAGAGTGGAAGGGAGGGAGGGAGGGGAAGGGAGAGAGAGATAGGTGTGTCTCTCTCTTTTTATTTATTTATTTATTTAGTTAGTTAGTTAGTTTAATTTTGTTTTATTGCTTAAAGTATTACAAAGAGTATTACATATGTCTCCTTTTTTTTTTTTTCTCCCCTTGACCTTTCCCTGGCCTCCCCTACCCCACAGTGTCTTGTGTCCATTGGTTATGCTTATATGCATGCATACAAGTCCTTTGGTTGATCTCTTACCCACCCCCCTACCAACCCTCCCTGGCCTTCCCACTGTAGTTTGACAGTCTGTTTGATGCTGCTCTGCCTCTGTATATTTTTGTTCATCAGTTTATATGGTCTTTATTATCCATAAATGAGTGAGATCATGTGGTATTTTTTTTTCATTGACTGGCTTATTTCACTTAGCATAATGCTCTCCAGTTCCATCCATGCTGTTGCAAATGGTAAGAATTCCTTCTTTTTTACAGCAGCATAGTATTCCATTGTGTAGATGTACCACAATTTTCTAATCCATTCATCTGCTGATGGGCACTTAGGCTGTTTCCAAATCTTAGCTATGGTATGTCTCTCTCTTTTAAAGAGATTTTAGAGAGAGAAAGGAAGAGGGGTAGAGAGATAGAAACATCAATTGGCTGCCTCCTGCACACCTGCTACTGGGGATTGGGCCCACAACCTCGGCAAGTGCCCTGACTGAGAATCAGACCAGGGACTCTTGGTTCATGGGTTGGTGCTCAACCACTGAGCCACACCAGCCAGGCTCTACAGGCTCTTTTCAATCTTAAAAATAAACAAAAACAAACAAAAATTAAATACCTCTTCCTGCCTCCCCATTCCTTTCTTCAGTCACACATTGCTCTGTGTCCTGTCTTCTTGTCATGGCCAAACTTCCAGAAATAGTTGTCCAAAATTACTCTCTCCACTTCCTCACTTCTCCTCTCTCTTAAGCCATTCCCCTGCCCCCACCACACAGACACTGTTTTTGATCGGGTCACTTACTAACCTCCCTGTGTTGCGTCCAGTGGACCAGTCTCAGACCTTATCATACTGGGCCACAGTTGACCACTCTATCCTTTACAAAATAGCTTAGCTTGGTTGTTTTTACAAAAGTAATTGATGCTTTTTTTAAAGAGTCAAACAATAAATAAAAGCATTAGGAGGCTCCTTCTAGACTCACCCTGTTTCACTGCTACAGATGGAGCCACTGCTGCAGGAACCCTCAGCTGATAGCATGGAGCAGCCTCAGGAAGTCCCAGAAATTAGTCGCTGAAGATTTCTAATTTGGGGGAAATCCTAGTTGCACTATAGACACCATAGAAGCCAAGAAATTGTTATAAACAAACACACAAACAGAGAAGGGCCTGCATTCAGCAACTCTTTGACTCCTGAACTAATCGTTGCCTTAAAAAAAAATTATTGATTGATTTTAGAGAGAGAGGAGGGAGGAGAGAAAGATACCAATATTTTTTCACTTTTAAAAAAATCCTCACCCAAGGACATGCTTATTGATTTTTAGAGAGAGGGGAAGGGAGAGGCAAAGAAGAGAGAGAGGGAGGGAGAGAGAAACATTGATGTGGGATATTGGTTGCTTCCCATATGTGCCCTGACCAGGCATCAAACCTGCAACCTACGTATGTGCCCTGACCGGGAATCAAACCCACAACCTTTTAGTGCATGGGACGATGCTCCAACCAACAGAGCCACCAGGCCAGAACTGTTGTTCCACTTATTTATACATTCATTTATTGATTCTTTTATGTGCCCCAAGGAGGAATTGAACCCGAAACCTGGGCATATGGGAGACAACGCTTTAACCAACTGAGCTACCCAGCCAGGGCAAGAGTTGCTTTAACTACTATCCTAGAGTTGGCTGGTTCTACTTGACTAGTCCCTATTGGTCTCGCCAGGCAGGAAACCTGCCTGGGTATGACTTTCCTAATAGCCACCCATTGTGTTCCCCTTCCTAAAGCTTATAATTGGGAGAATGACAGGAATGAAGCATAGGCTGACCCAGTGGCTTTAAAGGGGTATAGGTTTTTAGACACATACACAAAAACAGTGTTCTAATGACCAATGTTTTTACCCAAGATAAAGTACAAAACAGGAAATAAAAATCATCCCCCCAAAATCATCCAGAGCAAGAGCCATAACAATTTTGGTGAACATCCTTTAGACATCTCTATGCAGTATATACACATAGAATTGTATGTATAGTTTCACATACATGAGATCATGACTTACATGTTCTTCTGTAATGACGTTTTTCACTCAGAATATGTACTGGATGGATATCCAAGCCAACAGCTATAGACTAACACCATGATTGTTAATGTTTGCCAACCATTCAGGATATTTACTGGTATAAACCATGGTTTACTCAACCAGTCTCCTGTTGTTGAGCATTTAGTTTGTTTGCTTTTTTTTTTTTTCACCATAAACACACAATGATAAACATCCTGAGCTCAGCTTTTTGCTTTTGAACAATTTTCCCCTCAGGCTAATCTCTAGAGTGGATTAGCTCAATACAATGAAATGAATGCTTTACGTTTTGATACAATTAGGCTAACTTCCTTCCAGAAATGTTATACCAATTTATTTTCCCAGGATAGCTTTGCCCCATTATCACCAATATTAGGCTTTATCAATTTCTGATTTTAAATGTGGCTTTTTGTAGACTGATTCTGTTTGTTTGATTAATTTGAGTATTTTTCTTTCATTAAGTTCATCTCATTCACATTTATCATTTTAATTATTATGTATAGTTTTAGTTCTGTAACCTTATTTTGTTTTCTATTTTTATGCTTCCTTGGCATATCTTCATTTTTACTGTCTTTCAGTAGATTCTCTGTGTTTTCTTTGGATTTTTTTCTTTCTGATAATTTTGAGGATATTTTGCCTGCTTTTAGTTCTATAAGTGGGCATGAGTGCCTTTCATTAGACACTTAGATATGTCTTTCTCAAACAATACAGCATTTACTACTGTCTAATAATAGCTCATCTTTATTGTATGTTTACCTTGCCCTCATAACAACCCTATGATAGTGTATTTTCTTTCTTTCCTCCCACTAGCCCATATCTCCAGGCCTTAGTCATCTAATCTGAGTGCTATGTGTACCCTAAAAATTCCTTTGGAAAGAAAAATCAACCCTGGTTGGGTCTGAGCTCAAGATCTCCCCCTGGCCAATTGGGCAATGATGATTATTTCTGTCCCTCCCTCGACTGACAGTATCCCAAAGGCATTATTTTGTAACTAGTCTGAGCTGCTCCAGTATAGGCTGCACTTTCACATAGGTAATCTCATTGGGTGCTCAGAGCAAGCCTGTAAAAAAACCTCTGATCTCCCACGTTCAGGACAAGAAAACAGGTTTAAAAAAAGAGTGTGTGGCCTGGTTGCGTGGCTCAGTGGTTGAGCATTGACCTATGAACCAGGAAGTCAAGGTTTGATTCCTGGTCAGGTTGCAGGCTTGATCCCCAATGTGGGGCATGCAGGAGGCGGCTGGTCAGATTCTCTCTCATCATTAATGTTTCTGTCTCTCCCTCTCCCTTCCTCTCTGAAATCAATAAAAATATATTTTTTAAAAAATGAATGTGTGTGATTTGCCTTTGTGACAAAGTACTCTTAGTACTCTGTGGGAACACTCAGCCAGTGTCCTTTAACTGATAGCCACATTAAAAAAAGAATAAAACAGTCAACATCAAGACAACCCAAAATACCAAATTGAAATTCTTTAGGCCCTTGCCCAAGAATACACTTTGAACTGGATGCTATTTAACTCTTATCTCTCTGTTAAAAGAAGTTATATTTATGGAAAATTGCTTGAAGATTATAGAAGTCCACTTATCTCTCTAGATTTGTAAAAGGGGTTGCTCTAATTTTATGCAGGATGTGAATAACCATTACATGAAAGTATGGTCAACTAAGGAGGTAAAATACTGAGTTAAAGTTCTTACCAGAAAGTGCTCAAAGAGTTGCTTAAAAAAATAAATTTGTATTGATTTCAGAGAGGAAGACAGAGGGGAGAGAGAAATAGAAACATCAATGATGAGAGAGAATCACTGATCGGCTACCTATGCAGGCCCCACTCTGGGAATTGAGCCCGCAACCTGGGCATGTGGCCTTGCCCAGAATTAAATCCGGGACCCTTCAGTCCACAAGCCGATGCTCTATCCACTGAGCCAAACAAGCTAGGGCAAGAATTGCTTTTAATGGGCCAGTATGCACCATGAATGTATCAGAAGAGATCACATGCAAACTTATTTGACTTCTATTAATGTCTAATAGGATACTAGACAGTGATGGGTGGAAAAACCATTTCCATCAAAACCCCAACTAATTATTAATGGAAGAAAAAGTGAGTTCAGGTTTGCTAAGTAGTATAAAGCAAGTTTTTGAGAGAAATAGAAAACATTCCAGTTATTTGCTTTCAAAATTAAGAACAAAGAACATAAAACTATTTGAGTGAGAAGGTGAACCAACGTTGATTGGCCACTTACTCATGTTGGCTGTTTCACATACTTTATCTCAGGTAATCCTGACAAGTCTGGGGTAGGCTTCATTGCCCTACTTCACAGTTAAGGAAATTGAATCTTAGAGGGGATGATAATTTGCTCAAGTTCCTCACTTGGAAGTGAGGAACTAGGACTTGAATCCCTGTCTGTGTGATCTGAAACCTGTACTCTTTCTTCTATATCATTTTTCAAATAAATTATTTTAAAATGTTTTTCAGGTCGTGGCACCGCTTCATAGGAGTTGCTCGTTGTCTCGTGCGGGGCAGCCTGGGTTCTGTGGCGAATTAAACAGCCACTGTGTCCAGCAAAAACAAAGACCACACCACCAAGAAGCGCCCCCAGCTGGCAACATCTAATGTGCTTGTCATGTTTGACCAGTCATAGATTCAGGAGTGTAAGGAGGCCTTCAACATGATTGATCAGAACCGAGGTTTCATTGACAAGGAAGTTTGCATGATATGCTTGCTCCGCTAGGGAAGAATCCAGCAGACTCCAGGGCCTGTACATTTCACCATGCTCTCTTCATGATGTTTGGTGAGAACTTAAATGGCACAAATCCTGGAGATGTCATCAGCAATGCTATTGTTTGCTTTGATGACGAAGCAACTGGCACCATTCAGGAAGATGATCTGAGAGAGCTGCTCACAGGGATGGGAGGTAGGTTTACAGACAAGAAAGTGGAGGAGCTGTAGAGAGAAGCACCCACTGACAAAAACGGAAGTTTCAATTACATTGAGTTCTTAAGTATCTTTAAACATGGAGCTAAAGATAAAGATGATTGAAAGAACTTTAGCTCAAACTGTCCAATTACTTTGTCTGACTCTGTGTTATTTCCTGACACATCCCCCATCGTCATAGACAGAACTGTTGCACGCAACTTAGTTTCTTTCACAGCTTTGCCTCTTTGTTTTGATGTATTTATTCTAGACCTTTCTGCCACTTAGCACTTATATAATCAGAATGGGGATGAGTCTGTAAATTGTGTTGAAAAAGAGATTGCAAGTAAAAATCAACAAATATAGAAAAAATAAAAATGTTTTTCAATATTGAAAGTTAAGGGAAAGAAATAGAAGATAAGAAAGAAAATGAGAGAAGACACACAAAACAGCAAAAAAGGGAAAAGCCGAAAGAGGAACCAAGAAAGAAAGCCTTGTTGATTTGTCTTAAGATAGAAACATGAAATATACAAAGAAAGAAAGGCACAGAAATAGATATGTATTTTTTATAATTCAAACACAATTTCTAGAGTTTTACAGAGAGATACACAGAAGCTGATGTTTACACAAAGATTTCCATCCCTCTTTTAAAAATGTAGGCCTTCAGGAAAAAAAAATGGAGGCCTTTGAGTAGTGGCAAGAAATTTTCAAAGTGATGAGAAGCAAGGACCTACAACCAAGATTACCCAGCCAAGCGCTCATTTAGAATCGAAGGATATATAAAGAGCTTCCCAGACAAGAAAAGGATAGAAGAGTTCATCACCACCAACACAGCTTTACATGAAATGTTAAAGCAGCCCAGTTGGTGTGGCTCAATGGTTGAGCATCAACCCATGAACCAAGAGATCACTGGTTTGATTCCAGCAGCCGATTGATGTTTCTATCTCTATTCTTTTCTAAAATAAATAAAACATTTTTTAAAAAAAACGTTAAAGGGTCTTCTTTAAGAAAAATAAGAAAAAAAAGATAAAAGATGAACAATAAAATGACAATAAATACATATCTATCAACAATTGAATCTAAAAAACAAAATAGCCCTAGCTGGTTTGGCTCAGTGGATAGAGTGTCATCCTGTGGACTGAAGGGCCTGGGTTCAATTCCGATCAAGGGCACATGCCTGGGTTGCAGGCTTAATCCCGAGTGGGGAGCATGCAGGAGGCAGCCAATCAATGATTCGCTCTCATCATTGATGTTTCTATCTCTCTCACCTTCTCCCTTCCTTACTGAAATCAATAAAAAAATTTTTTAATTTAAAAAAAATAAATGAACAAGCAGAACAGAGATGGACTCGTAGATACAGAGAACATTTTGAAGGTTGCCAGACAAGAGGGAACTTGGGGGGAATGGGCAAAAAAGGTGAAGGGATTAAGAAGTACAAATTGGTTGTTACAGAATAGTCATGGGGATGTAAAGTACAGCATAGGGATAGTCAATAATATTCTAATAACTATTTATGGTGATAGATGGGAATGAGATTTATTGGGATTATCACTTAGTAAGTTATATAATATCTAATCACTGGGGTGTACACCTGAAACTAATGTAATATGTGTGTCAACCGTAATTGAAAAATAAAAAATGATTTTAAAATGTAGGCCTTTGGCCCTGGCCGGTTTGGCTCAGTGGATAGATTGTCAGCCTGCTGACTGAAGGGTCCCAGGTTCGATTCCGGTCAAGGGCATGTACCTTGGTTGCGGGCGCATCCCCAATAGGGGGTGTGCAGGAGGCAGCTGATCAATGTTTCTCTCTCATCGATGTTTCTAACTCTCTATCCCTCTCCCTTCCTCTCTGTAAAAAAATCAATAAAATATATTTAAAATAAAATAAAATAAAATAAAATAAAATGTAGGCCTTTGAATTAGTAATCTCAAAAGTGAACACCTAAAATAATCAGTTAAAATATTTGTATTGCTATCTCAAGTTGCGAAGTAAACAGATGTTCTTCAAGTCATATCTTTCTGAATTTTGATTAGAAAAATCTCTACTGTTACTCTTAGGAAATAGAGAATATCAGCCCTGTCCAGGTAGCTCCATTGGTTAGAGAATTGTTCTGATACACCAAGGTTGGGGGTTTGATCCCCAGTCTGGGCACATACAAGAATCAACCAATGAATGCATAAATAAGTGAAGTAACAAATTGATGTCTCTCTCTCTCTCTCCCTCTCTCTCTCTAAAGTCAATATACTTTAAAAAAAAAAAATGGAGAACATCACATTCCATAGGAGAAAATGGTTCCAGAAAATCATTCCTATCTTGTGGGTTCTTACAATATCTCTAATAAAGATTTTAAAAGCCAAATGCTATGATTTAGATTATATCTCATCTGATATTTGCGTTGTGTATTAGATGGAATTAAGATAAGAGACAAGTCTAGCCCGGAAGTGGAAAGGAATTCTTTTCCCCTTTCCTAAAATATTTGGATTGTACATAGATAATGTGCCTTATAGCATACAGAATGACATTTAAAATTTAATCTTTTGATATGAGACTGTTGATTTTTGTTGTTGTTCCTTTATAATGAAAAGTCTTTGGAGATGGGGTGGAAATAGTGGATACCTAGTGATTTGTCTAAAGACATGTTAAAAAACACACAATTTGGTAGAAAATAACTTTGTTAAAATAAAGAATTAATAAAAACTATATGTTCATGTATTTGTAACATTTTAGGCACCATGGAGTGACTTTACAACTCCACACATAGTCAGAATATTTGCCTATTTTCTTTTTTATTTTAATTACTGATATATTTTTAGCTAGTTATTTTTTTAAAATATATTTTTATTGATTTCAGATAGGAAGGAAGAGGGAGAGAGAGATAGAAACATCAGTGATGAGAGAGAATCATTGACTGGCTACCTCCTACAAGCCCCCCACTGGGGACCAAGCCCACAACCCGGGCATGTGCCCTTGACTGGAATCGAACCTGGGACCTTTCAGTTCGCAGGCCGACACTCTATCCACTGAGTCAAACCAGCTAGGGCGCTAGTTATTTTTTTAAAGCTATTTGTAGGTTTATCAATATGTTTACCAGTTCCCCTGCTCACAATTGCTTTTGGCACCCATTCCTTCCTTCAGAGTTCAGTTTCTTTCTTCCTAAGTATATCATTTAATAGCTCGTTCAGCAAGAACCTGTAAAAAGTAAACTTTCAGTCTTTTCATGTCTGGAAATTTCTTTTTTTCTTTTACTGGATGGAGGGATGAAGAGAAGAGGCCCACCTGGACCCTGGGCTCAGGGCAGTTTGAGCAGTGTCACTATCTGTTTCGTCAAGAGCACTAACTTCTTTTCCCTGAGATTGTCAAATAAAAAAAAATGACAGCAGCTAACACAACAATAGCCGTCTGGTGTGAATGAATCAAAATTATACCTATTTCTTTAGTCAGATCAGCAAAAATTATATTTTTGTGTGTCACAGAATTTTAGTAATTAGTTTATTTGGGTCATGAGATAAAAAAGGTTGAAAATTGGTGACCTAAAATATCAGTTCTTCTATTCTCTTACTCAAGAAATTTCCAGGGGAGCTCAGCCGGTGTGGCCCAGTGGTTGAGTATCGACCTATGAAGAGGTCACGGTTGGATTCCTGGTCAGGGCACATACCCAGGTTTCTGGCTTGATCCCCAGCAGGAGGCAGCCAATCAATGATTCTCTCTCATCATTGATGTTTCTATCTCTCTCTCCCTCTCCCTTCCTTTCTGAAATCAATAAAAAAATATTTTTAAAAAAGAAATTCCCAGGAGATCATTTGAGATCTTGCTTCCCAGCATATCTCATCAGTTTGGCTCAAATAAACTCATAAAAATTCTCTACAGGTTTGGATGTTCTAAAGTTATTTTTAAATCTCTTTAGATTGTTCTAGTATCTTGAATTTTGGAGGTACATTTTTCCCGTTTGTTGTTTCTGCCTCTCCCTGTTTTAATCTCCCTCTTAGTGATTTATTTCCTTATGTGATTTGTAATTTTTGACTTTGAGCTTATCTGTAGTAGTGTTGTTTCCTATGGGGTTGTGTGCTGTGGATTTTGAAGGTGTTTTCAAATAGGTCAGTTTGACAGTTTGCTGCTGCCAAGACCATGCAGGTTTCACTAATTATGGGAAAGTTTTTATGTTGTATTTTTAGTTCAAGATTTCTGTATTTGATGCCAAATTGTGTGTGTGTGTGTGTGTGTGTGTGTGGTATGTGAATAAATTAGGCCTTTCATCTAGCGTTATATAGGCACAGAATCAGTAGAATGGACTTATGGTCTTCAAGGTTTTAAAATGTCTCATTTTCCTTAAAGCTGTTTTCAGTTCCATATTTCAATTTTGTTTCGAAGCAGTAAAAATTGAGCTCTTACTTTCATTCATTTACCTTGTTGTAAAAAGTAGAGTGTGTTGTTTTAAATTAAGTCAACAGTTCAATACTAAGGGAATTTTTTCATGCCTTCTCTATTAGCTGTTGCTGTTTTCTCCTCCAGGATGAAAGGCACTGAGACTTGAAGAATAGACTTCTTGTCTGTAATTTACAGACTTGATTAGAAAACACTGTGAATTATCCTTTCCCTGAATAAACTTTAATGATTCACTGCTTGTTGGGGAATTAGAAACTATTGATTCATGTTCTGCCCCAGGAGATGTTGCCTCTCTCTGCTGAGGGCTGGGTTTGGGTTTCCACTCTGCCAATCGGCAGACCATTGCCCACTTTTTAATCTAGGGCAGGGGTGGGCAACTTTTTTGTGAGTGTGTGCCAAAACCAGCAAAATCTCTGACTCAAAATTCTTCTGCATGCCAACCCTAATTTTTTGAGAACATGTTATGCCTACTTGATATCTCTTTTTTTTTTTTTTTTTTATTAAATCTTTATTGTTCAGATTATTACATTTGTTCCTCTTTTTTCCCCCCCATAACTCCCCTCCTTCCAGCTCCCACCCCACCCTCCACCCTCACTCCCCACCCACTGTGTTCATCCATAGGTGCATGATTTTTGTCCAGTCACTTCCCGCATCTCCCACACCCCTTTTTCCCCCAAGAATAGTCAGTCTATTCCCTTTCTATGTCCCTGATTCTATTATAATCACCAGTTCATTCTGTACATCAGGTTATTTATTCACTTGATTCTTAGATTCATTTGTTGATAGATGCATGTTTGTTGTTCATAATTTGTATCTTTACCTTTTTCTTCTTCTTCCTCTTCTTAAAGGATACCTTTCAGCATTTCATATAATACTGGTTTGGCGGTGATGAACTCCTTTAGCTTTTCCTTATCTGTGAAGCTCTTTATCTGACCTTCAATTCTGAATGATAGCTTTGCTGGATAAAGTAATCTTGGTTGTAGGTTCTTGGTATTCAGCACTTTGAATATTTCTTGCCATTCCCTTCTGGCCTGCAAAGTTTCTGTTGAGAAATCAGCTGACAGTCGTATGGGTATTCCCTTGTAGGTAACTGAGCCTCTTTCTCTTGCTGCTTTTAAGATTTTCTCTTTGTCTTTTGCTCTTGGCATTTTAATGATGATGTGTCTTGGTGTGGTCCTCTTTGGATTCCTTTTGTTTGGGGTTCTCTGCGCTTCTTGGACCTGTAAGTCCATTTCTTTCTCCAGGTGGGGGAAGTTTTCTGCCATTATTTCTTGAAATAGGTTTTCAATATCTTGCTGTCTCTCATCTTCTGGCACTCCAATGACTCTGATATTAGACCGCTTAAAGCTGTCCCAGAGGCTCCTTACACTATCTTCACACTTTCGGATTCTTTTTTCATTTTGCTTTTCCAATTGGGTGTTTTTTGTCGAATCTTTGGTTTGATTATTGTACTCCTCTGGTCTGCTATTGGGTATAATATTCTTTATTTCAGTCCGTGTATGCTTACTTTCTAATTTCTTTATCGTAGCATCGAGGGTCTCATTAGTTTTCGTGAGGCTCTGCACAAATTTATGGCAAGCCCTCAAAATTGCGATTCTTAGCTCCATATCCTCCATTTCTGTCATGTTTCTTTGTCTCCGCATCTTTTATGCTTTCTTGGTGCACCCCCTTGTGGTCTCTGTGCGCAGTCTTGTTCTAGACAAGCCTTAATTGTTGTAGTTAACACTAGAGGGATTTGACCTCCAGGCCGACTGGCTATAGGAATCAGCTGTATGGAAAACGTCTGCCTTCTGGGGAGGCGCTAATCCAGCCTTTGCCTGAGGCGATCGGCAAATGGCTGTGCGCAGGCTTTGGACGGGGCGGGATCAACAGGGCGGGCGGAGGGAGCAGTTATGGCCACGCTCAGACCCGTTCCCAGAGGCTCTGCTTCTCAGAACCCCGGCAGCCGCTGCAAACCTCGGAGAGAAAGTTGCCCTCAGGTTCCAACTGATGCCGGATAATCCCGCTTCTCCCGTTTGAGTCTGGGTCCCTAGAGACTCGCCCGGATCTGGAGCCCAGAGTCTGAGACTCACTCCCGACAGAAAACGACAACCGCGCCCTCAGCCACCAGCCCGCTTTGCGCGCACACCTCGGTACCTTTGTATTTTCCACACTGCGCCGCCTCTGAGCCTCGATTTGCTGTTCTCTTTCCTTCTAGTTGTAGAGTCTCTCTTCAGCCAGCCTTCCTGTGGTTCTGGGTGATGTCCGTTCAGTCTTTTAGTTGTATTTTTGAAATGGTTGTTTGCGGCAGCGGTCTCCGGTGTTTACCTACGCCGCCATCTTGGTCTCGCTCCTACTTGATATCTCTTAAGGTGTATGTATGTGAAGAACCTTGAAGAAATAATAAAATTCATTCGAGCGACAAAAACACAGTATATGATGATGAAAAATACATTTATTTTTTAATGTATACATGTACACTGATGGTCCGACAGAAAACTTTATGACTCCATTTGACATTATCAGTGGGACTTTTGCTGCTGCATCACTGATGACAGAGATTTTACATCAGGTTTATATTTTGTGACCTTCAGAGATATGCATGAGCTACTACTTTCATCCGTCAGGCTACTCCTATTACGAGACTTAACAAAATTCATCACTGAGAACAAAGATTCACAAGCATATGTGGATGAAACCAAAACACTGGTCGGATCTAGGAAGGCAGGGAGAGTTAAGGCAGAGGCATAGAAATTGCTCTTCCCCGCTCTCATCAATCCATGTCTATGGTTTTTAAGATAACTTGTTATGTAAAGTTATTTATTTATCTAAGATGCACCTAGACTGAATTTATCTGAAAAATAAAAAAGTCGATACAGTGGGGCCTTGACTTACGAGTGTCCCGACTAACGAGTTTTTTGAGATACCAGCTGTCTCTCGGCCGATTTTTTGCATTGAGTTGACAGAGTAATTTGAGTTACAAGCTCCTTAATGAGCTCCTTAACGAGCTCGGTCTCAAATCAAATTAAACTCGTAAGTCAAGGCCCCACTGTATTAAGAAAAAAATTGTAAATGGAAGATTATAAGAGAGGGTTTCGAATGCCAGCAAAAGTTACTGGTGTGCCATGTTTGGCACACGTGTCAGGGGTTGCCCACCCCTGATCTAGAGTGCATGGAAATCTTCCTTAGGTCTGGCAGGCAAAGTTTTGGTACAGAGTTACTTATATTTCCACATCTTTCCCTCAAATGTTACCCAATTAGACCAAACTTTCCAGAGAAATGAGAGATTTCTCTGTTATAACTAGAGGCCCAGTGCACAAATTCGTGCACGGGTGGGGTCCCTAGGCCTGGCCGGTGATCAAGGCCTATCAGGGGGGCTGGCCGGCCGGGGGGAGGGACCATGGGAGGTTGGCCAGCCAGCCCCCTGATTGGGCTGATGGGGGGGGGGGGGGCGGCAGCTGGGGGGAGGAGCTGCAGGAGGTTGGCAGGCGACGGGGGGGGGGGGGGGGGGGGGGGAGGGGCACAGGAGGTTGGCTGGCCCAGGGGAAGGGGTCGAGGGAGGTTGGCCAGCTGGGGGGAGGAGTTGACTGTGGAAGTGCACTGACTACCAGGGGCAGATCCTGAGTTGAGCGTCTGCCCCCTGGTGGTCAGTGTGCATCATAGCGACTGGTCAACAGGTTGTTCCGATCGTTTGGTCATAAATGGTCACTTAGGCTTTTATAGATAGAAATGTTTGAGACCTGCACTATCCAATAAGGAAGTCATTAACCCATAAGTGACACTTGAAATGTGATCAGTTCAAATTGAGATGCATTGTAAATGTAAGATATAGAGTATGAAAAAAATGTAAAACGTAATGATAATTATTATATAGATTATGTGTTGAAATGATAGTATTTTGTATATATGTTGTGTTAAATGAATTATGTTAATTTTGCCTGTTTCTTTTTACTTTTTAAAAAATGTGACTAGAAATTTTGAAATTACTTATGTCTATTATATTCCTATTGGACAGCACTGCTACAGAGTCCTATGAAGAGAGAACCCCAAAAGTACTCTAATAAGAACTTCTGTCATTTTTCCTTGTACTTTCATCCACCATTTTTTTTACAATGTCATAATTTTTGGTATGAGTTAATGCTGTACCACTGCAATGCACACAAATGTAAAGGGTATATCTCACATGGGTGAGGTTTTAAGGGTAGCATAAAAGGTGAAAGTTGAATATAGTCAAAATTACCCTTGAAAATCCCTTAGGAAGGCCTCAAGATGTCCCTGACACACCGTCTTTTATTAAGTTCGACCCAGACCATTTTTTGTCTAGTATTAGGGCAGATCCTTCTTTCTTCAATGAGACAAGTTGACCTAGTTGGTTTGTTTTTGGTGCCACACAATAGAAAAAATATGTCATAATGAAGCATAATTATATTTGGTGTTGGGACTTTGGGGACATATGAATTGGTGAGTGGAGATGTCACAGGGTGTGTTCCAGAAAGCAGACACAGACTGAGTTTAGCATTCAAGACATTTATTTTTTAAGATGTTATTGGCATCAAGACCTATGGGAGGGAGAGGTGGAGAGCAAGGAGTGGGTACAGAGAAATGTTGGGTTGTACTGCAGGCTCAAATACAGCCTCAATCAGCCCCAGAGGGAGCTCTGGAGCGAAAATGTCCCTAGAGAGTTGTCCCAACAGTAAACTTAACGCCCCAACTTCAATGATATGGGCTGCCCTGGGAAGGATATAACTATGGATGAGGTGGCTCTGCAATTCCTGGAAAGCTGATAGCTGAAAGCTGTCTCCAAGCAACACTACCACAGCTGGGGCAACGGGTCCTTCCTTGAAAGGAGATTCGTACAGTGCATTTAAGGTGTCACCATAGAAAATTGTTTTCTTTACTTCCCAGCATCCATTTCACCCTTCAAAACTGCTCGCTGAATTCCTTCTGAGCAATTATTTCTTTCACAGCATGGGCCTTCTTTATGGGATAGTAAATGATATGCCCTGCCCTCCTTCTGAAGTTAAAGATCAACTGAAGTCTCTTTTCATGAACTTTTGAATTTTGAACAAAATGAAAGAAGGATGAAAAAAAGCTTCACATTTTCACATTGCAGGATGGAGTCATCCTTGATGTCCTGGTTCCAGCCCTGTTTTCTCCAGATTCATATTCATTCTGTGAGCTGTTCAATATACTTCTAATTAATGCCCACCTTTATTTTGATGAACTTAGCCAATTTATTTTGTTTGCAACCAAATAACCCCAATTGATGCTGGCTCCACCACATTGAAGTATATGATCTTGAGTAAGTATCTCTGAGCCTTGGTTTTCTCACCCGCAATTTAGTACAATAAAATCTACCTTGCAGGGTAGAGCCGGGGTAAGAGATAGTGTATTGGACCAGAATTGTAATTAATAGTCTAAGGCAGTGGTCGGCAAACTGTGGCTCGGCAAATCGCGGCTCGCCAGCCACATGCAGCTCTTTGGCCCCTTCAGTGTGGCTCTTCCACAAAATACCGGCTCTTCCACAAAATACCGACTTCTGCGCATGGACCACAAAGTTTCAATCGCACTGTACATGTGCGCCCGCATGTGGTATTTTGTGGAAGAGCCACACGGAAGGGGCCAAAGAGCCGCATGTGGCTCGCGAGCTGCGGCTTGCCGACCACGGGTCTAAGGGGTTATAAAACGAATGAGAGGGGGTCAATAGGGAAAAGGGAGGACATATGTAAAACTTTCAACAATAAAGATTTAAAAGTAATAAATAAGACTAATGAGGACAGTCTCTGGCCCTACAGTTCATAATTTGAGTTACTCTACCAGAATGTCAAATGCCATATATGGTAAACATGGGAATAATGAGGATTTCTTGTTTGCCAAATTTCTTTTTTTTGGACTGGGCTTCATGTTGCCTCCTCTATACTGCTCTTCTCTAAAGGGCAGAGGGGGGTGATACCATTCATGACACTGAAGCATAAATTAACGTAATGCGGGAAGGGGATAAGTAATCTGTCTTCCAAGGAATGTTGGACCAATGGATAATTAGATGGTAAGTTAAAAAAAATACATCCGCCCTGGCCACTGTGGCTTAGTGGGTTGGGGCATCATTCCCTACATTAAAAGGTGGCAGATTCAGTTCCTAGTCAGGGCACATACCCAGGTTGAGGGTTCGATCTCCGGTTGGGGCATGTGCAGGAGAAACCTCTCTCAGTTTCTCTTTCTCTCTCTTTCCCACTCTATCTCAAAAATAAATAAATAAAATCTGTCCAAGGGAGTTTATAGAAAAATCCTTTGAAAAAGCCAATATCGGAGCCCTAGCCAGTTTGGCTCAGTGGATAGAGCATTAGCCCATGGACTGAAGGGTCCCAGGTTCAATTCCGGTCAAGGGCATGTACCTCGGTTGCAGGCTCCATTCCTGGCTTTGGTCAGGGCACATGTGGAAGGCAACCAATCAATGTGTTTTTCTCTCTCTCTCTCTCTCTCTCTCTCTCCCCATCCCTTCCACTCTCTCTAAAAACCAATAGAAAAATATCCTTGGGTGAGGATTAACAACAACAACAAAAGCTAATGTTGGTCTTTGGTTAGAGTGTTGGTCTTTGCTTAGAGCAGCCGTGGGCAAACTACGGCCTGCGGGCCGGATCCGGCCCGTTTGAAATGAATAAAACTAAAAAAAAAAAAAAGACCGTACCCTTTTATGTAATGATGTTTACTTTGAATTTATATTAGTTCACACAAACACTCCATCCATGCTTTTGTTCCGGCCCTCCGGTCCAGTTTAAGAACCCATTGTGGCCCTCGAGTCAAAAAGTTTGCCCACCCTTGGGTTACAGTGTTGGTCTTTGGTTAGAGTGTTGGCCTGAGCATCGAAGGGTCGTGGGTTCAATTCCCAGTCAAAGGCATACACCTGGGTTGCAGGTTCAATTCCCAGCCGGTCCGGGAATTGCCCTGACCAAGAATCAAATCTTGACCTCCTGGTTCATAGGTCAAACCTCAACCATTGAGCCACCCTGGCTGGGTAGATGCTGTAGCTTATAGACACTCCTCCCTTGTTCCTCCCAATCAGTCCTCACTGCCAATATCATAATACTTAAATCTTTTTAGTTGAATTATTTATGTCTTTGTCTTCCTTAGGCTACAAGTGAAAAAAGCAGAATGAAACATTGAATGATTACTACTGAAATATTTACAGATGGGAGGACATAATGTCTGGGATTTGTTTCAAAAAATGTGGGTAAGGGGCAAGAAGCTGGTGATGTAGATGGGACAGGGTTGGCCACAGGTAAATGTTTTGAAGGGCTGGGTTATGGTATATCAGGTTCATTACTTTATTCTGTACCAGAGGCCCAGCACACGAAATTCATGCATGGGTACTGTCCCTAGGGCTGGCCTGCAATCAGGGCCATCTTCCCTGGCTGCTGGCAGCTGGCCCCACCCCCTGCCACCACCCATCCCCAGTTCCCCGTTCCCTATCAGGCGATAGGAGCCTGCCGGCAGGGTAGGGGGAAGAGACCAAGAGGTTGGCCGTTCCCGCCACTCGCTGGCCCTGCCCCCCACTACCAGTTGCCCTCTGGGTGGGGCAACCAGCAGGGCAGGGGCCTTGGCATGGCACCACCTGTGTCCACTGCCACCCATCCCCAGTTCCTCATTCCCCATTGGGTGATCGGAGTTTGCCTGGGGGAAGGACCAGGAGGTTGGCTGGCAGGCCCCAATTAGGTGATGCCTGTGGGCTGGGGCAGCTCCTGCATTGAGTGTCTGCCCCCTGGTGGTCAGTGCGCATCATAGTGACTGGTCGTTTTGCCATCTGGTTGATTTGCATATTACGCTTTTGTATATATAGATATTTTGTATATGTTTTAAAATTTATATGTTTTTTAAAATTGTATGATTATGACTAGTTAAAATGTGTATGCATAAAGCAAAGACTGGGGAAGAGAACACAAAAATGAAGAGTTTTGATAGCTGTTAGAGTAGTTGAACTATGGGTGAATTATTTTTTTATTTTTATTTTTTTTAAAATACATTTTATTGATTTTTTACAGAGAGGAAGGGAGAGGGACAGAGAGCCAGAAACATCAATGAGAGAGAAACATTGATCAGCTGCCTCCTGCATGCCCTCCACTGGGGATGTGTCCGCAACCAAGGTACATGCCCTCGACCGGAATCGAACCTGGGACCCTTGAGTCCACAGGCTGATGCTCTATCCACTGAGCCAAACCGGTTCTGGCATGAATTATTTTTTAATTGCACTTAATATTATTCTAATTTTTTTCAATAAATGAAAATCCAAAGGAAAGAAAACACACACACACACACACACACACACACGGGCACAACTTCTTTGAAGATAAGGAACAGCAATATGCTGAAGCTGGCTTGTATCAGATTGAAAGGACTGATTGTTAAATTTTCAGGAATTTTGCATCCTGGTTAACATCACATGTGTATTGAACTTGACCATGGTGGGGATATTTACACCTTTTAAATCAGCAAACACTAGAAATCAGTACTTCCAAGAACCAGTTGTTAGAATTTTCCACAGGTAAGGACTGTATCATATGCTTTCCTGCCTAGAATTATCTAAAGATCCTGAAATTAATGGGTAGGTACTTATCAATTATTATTATTCTATACATACTTAATGAGGTCCTGGGCAAGACGCTGTGATAGGCACTTTGGGGATTCACAGTATTATTTAAAAAAGAGAAGGCTATTCTAAACTTTGTGAGATACCATATACATAAGAGATTACAAGAAAAATATAGCAAAAAGTGCAATGCTCAGTCATCTGTAAGAACTGTAGTTAGCAAACAGCCTCCAACTGTTAGTGCCTTTAGGATCCACCTTAGTTTTCTGAGTGTACACATTAATGCGTAGATTTTTATGGTACATACCTTATTTCTCAACTAGAGGCCCGGTGCACAAATTTGTGCACCAGTGGAGTCCCTCAGCCTGGCCTGCGTGATTGGGCTGAAACCGGCTCTCCAACATCTCCTTGCAATAAAATTATACAAAATACAAAGAGAACTACAGTGACAGGAAGCAGATCAGCTGTCTAGAAACAAAATGGAAAAGGGAGAGAGGAATTAAAAGGTATGAGGCCCTGGCAGGGTGGCTCAGTTGGTTGTCACATCATCCTATACACCAAAAGGATTGCAAGAGGGTACAGGCCAGGCTGAGGGACCCCACCAGTGCACAATCAGAGCCGGGAAGGGATGTGGGATGTTGTCCAGCGGGGAGGGACCGCAGGAGGGCTCCAGGGCATGTTTGGCCCATCTCGTTCAGTCCTGATCGGCCAGACCCCAGCAGCAAGCTAACCTACCAGAGTATCTGCCCCCTGGTGGTCAGTGCACATCATAGTGAGTGATTAAGCAGCTTTAGCATATCAGTAGCATATTCGGTTTGATTGGTTGAATGGATGACCAGACAACCAGACACTTGGCATATTAGGCTTTTATTATATAGGATAACACTTATTTTTAAAATAGGAAATATGACAAATATGTCAAATATGACTTCTATTGTTAAATGTTTTCCTGCAAGGCCTAATGCAATAAGATAAGAAAAATAAATAAAAGGTATAACTTTTTTTTTTTTTAGAGAGAGTGGGGGGAAGGGAAAAAGAGAGAGGGAGAGAGAGAAACATTGATCGGTTGTCTCCTGTACGAGCCCCTGAATATGAATGTGCCCTGTAGGTATGTAGGTATGTGCCCTGAATAGGAATTGAACCTACAACCTTTTGGTGTATAGGATGATGTGACAACCAACTGAGCCACCCTGCCAGGGCCTCATACCTTTTAATTCCTCTCTCCCTTTTCCATTTTGTTTCTAGACAGCTGATCTGCTTCCTGTCACTGTATTTCTGTTTGTATTTTGTATAATTTTATACAAGTTAATTCAAACAATATGTATTCTTTTTTTCCCCCTGGTAGTGTTCATTTAGCATGATTATTTTGAGATTCATCCACTTTTTATTGCTGAGTAGTATTCCATTTTGTGGATATATCAAAAATTTGCTTATCCATACACCTGCTGATGGACATTTGAGCTATTTCCAGTTTTTTTGCTATTACAAATAATTCATCTATAAACACTCATATGCAGGTTTTTGTATGAATATATGCTTTCATGTCTTTCAGACAAACACCTACGTATGGATTGACTGGGTCATACAGTAATTATTTGTCTATTCTAAGCTTTGGCTCTACATCTAAAAGTATCACGTTGCCCTAGCTGGTTTGGCTCAGTGGATAGAGCATCAGCCTGTGGACCGAAGGGTCCCAGGTTCGATTTTGGACAAGGGTACATGCCCAAGTCTATTTCCAGTAGGGGGTGTGCAGGAGGCAGCCAATCAATGATTCGCTTTCATCATTGATGTTTCTATCTCTCTCTTTCTCTCCCTTCCTCTCTGAAATCAATAAAAATATGTTTTAAAAATAGTTTATGTAAAAGTATCACCTTTATTTTCTTTTTACTCACCTAACCAATTTAGTATTGTTGTATTTTTATTTTTTAATTATTAAAACATCTATTTTCTCCCCAAATAAACAACTCAGAAACAAAAATCACGGTCTGCTTGGTATTCCTTCTCTTTTAAGTAAGCATGCACATGGGAAATTACAAAGACTTGATGTGGTCCCATAATGCCAAAGCCAATTTACTCCTATAGGAGGCAGTGGTAAACACACAACCACATCTAGGGGTACAGGGTAGGAGTGTGGGGAAAGAAGGGAGCTGGTAATCATCGTTATCCAAAGAAATAACTTCGTAATGGTGGAATTTCAGAGGCCATAGGGGGTGTCATTTCTGGGGTGTGGATAAAAATGAACAAGTTAACTTTGGTCTAGAAAGTGAGCCAGCCTGCAGAAATTCTGGGAGGCTGTCGGGAAATAGGCAAATCGCCCAGAATGACAGGAATCCTGGGAAGACAGTCTTGTGCCACTATCTACCCTTTTTCCTGACCTTCTGTTTCCTGTTTTGTTTTGTTGGTTTTGTTTTGTTTTTTGTTAATCCTCACCCAAGGATATTTTTTCCATTGATTTTTAGGGAGAGTAGAAGGGAGGGTGAAGGGAGGAAGAGAGAGAGAGAGAGAGGAGAGAGAGAAGAGAGACACAGATTGGTTGCCTCCCATAGGAGCCCTGATTAGGTGACTAGGGTGGGGATGGAACCTGCAACCCAGGTGTGTGCCCTTGACTGGGAATCATACCCAAGACCCTTTAGTGCGAGGGCTGATGCTCTAACAATTTAGAAACACCGTCCAGGGCTGTTTCCTGTCTTTATCCACTTTAAAAAAACAATTGAGATCCAGTTTCTTTTAATTTTGTGCGTGCATTAAGATATACATAATAGCCTGGCCAGTGTGGCTTAGTTGGTTGAGCATCGTCCTATGCACCAGGAGGTCACTGGTTTGATTCCTGGTTAGGACACATGCCTGGGTTACGAGTTGTGAGTGTACAGGAGGCAGCCAATAGATTTTCTATCTCTCTTCCCCTCTTCTTCCTCTTTCTGAAATCAATAAAAAATATTTTTAAATAAAAAGAATACATAATATAAAGTAAACCATTTTAAGTGGTTCAGTGGCATAAAATATATTCATGATGTGCAACCATCACTACTATCCATTTGCAGAATTTTTAAATCATTCCAAATGGAAAGTCTGTACCCATTAAACAATAGCTCTCCATTCCTTTGTACTTTCTGTCTCTAAGAATTTACTCATTCTAGGTACCTCATATAAGTGGAATCATACAGTATTTGTCCTTTTGTGCCAGGCTTATTTCACTTAACAGAACATTTTCCAGGTTCACCCATTTGGTAGCATGTATCAGAATTTCATTCCTTTTTAAGGCTGACTGATATTCCATTGTATGTATATACCACATTTTGTTTCTATTCATCTGTTGATGGAACTTGTATTGTTTCCCTCTTTTGGCTACTTATTTCATGTCTTTAAAAAAGTATTTTCCCCTGGCCAATGTGGCTCAGCAGTCTATTTGGCTTTTCCAGCTTACTTTTCCTTTTTTTTTAAATCTGTTTTTAAAATTTAAATTCTTTATTGTTTAAGGTATTACATAAGTCTCCTTTCCCCCCTCACCACCTCACTATCTGTGTTCATTGGTTATGCTCATATGCATGCATACAAGTCCTTTGGCTGATCTCTTACCTCCTCACCCTCTGCCTTCCCGCATAGGTTGGACAGTCTATTCAATGCTTCTATGACTCTGGTTCTACTTTTGTTCATCACTTTATGTTGCTCATTATATGTAGAAAGCTTACATAGTGTTTTTTATTGTAGCTATTTCACTCCTTATTTCCTCTTGATTCTTGCATATGGTGTTGATTTTCTCACCCATCTGTTTATGAACTGTATGACCCTTATTTTGAGTTCTTTTTCTGACATATTGCACACCTCCGTTTCATTTAGTTCCTTTTCTGGTGATTTTTCCTTTTTTTCCTTTGGGGGTTGTTCTTCTGTCTCCCCATTTTTGCTCTTACTGAAGGATCTAGGTGTTGAGTCAAGTGGGACCTGTGGCTGCAGCAGTGGGCTTGGTGGTGGGTCACATGGTGGTGACAGTAGATGCTCCTTGGGTGGTCATGGGCAGAGACTGTCCCACGGACATGGTCATGGCAGCTGCTGCTGGCACAGCTTTTCATGCAGTCATTAAAGTGAAGGTTTCCAGATACTCCAGCCCTGTTTTCTGATGCTCTTAGTCTTTTATGAGGAATTAAGGACTCCAATCAGGGCTACAGAAGACACTGAGAGTTGTCTGGCAGAAGGCACTAGCCATTGTCCTGAAGCCGATTATTATCCCAGCTTACTTTCCTTAAGACCAGGTTTACTTCAATCACCCCTCATTCCACAAATGTTTGATGGCTCCCCAAAGTGTTTAGAAGCATGCTATTGGGTGTTCGATGGAAAAAGAGTTTTGTGGTCTGGTGAATCTGGTAAATGCTGTTTCAACACAGTTAAAAAAAGATTTCTTCAAAGTGGAAGAGCTGGTCTTTAAAGTGGCAATATGCTAAGTGTCAAGGTAAAATAGGTACAAATCTGTAAGAATATTTTTTATCCTCACCTGAGGATATGTTTATTCATTTTAGAGAGAGAGAGGAAGGGAAAGACAGCAAGAAATGATGTGAGAGAGAAACATCAACTGTTTGCCTCCCATATGCACCCTGACCAGGAATTGAACCTGAAACCTCTTAGTGTACTGGATGATGCTACAACCAATTGAGCCACCGGCCAGGGCTGTAAGAATTTCAACTGAGCCTCCTGGCCATGGCTGTAAGAATTTTTATGAGTTTATTTGAGTCAAACTGACAACAACTGCCAGGAAACAAAATCTCAATGGATTGAGAAAATGCTACAGAAAATAGCTGTTTTGCACCTTATTTTATACATTAGAATCAGAGGAGAAGCTGTAAGGGGACTACATGAAATCCATTGGTGATAGGTTAGGGAGGAAGGAGAAAGCATAGTGTGGAAATCTCTGAGATTGGATAAAAAGTAAAAGGGATACTTCTTTTACATTGTTAGGCATGGGATAGTTAACAATGAACATTTATAGCACATAGAGATGGTATGTGGGAGAACGAGATAACAATGAGGGATTCTCTGGTCTCCTGCACCTGTTTTGCCCTAAGGGGTCTGGAAAAAGATTACCCTGACATTCCAAAAGTATGTTATCAGAGATATACCAAAAGATAATAGACATACTCAGCTAAGGTAAAGATTGACCTTTGTCAAAGTAGATACCAGCCTAGGACATGGCTACTTGCCATGACTTACTTTTAGCTAGGAAGTTTTAATTTCAGACCATCCTATGTGGTTACTTTAGGTCTCTTGAGTTTGTAAGGCTTCCCATGCATGCCGCCCCTGTGCTTGTCAGGTTTAGTATGTGGCCCCTTTTTCGTCCCATGAGACAGGATAGTAAGCCAGGACAAGCGGAATAAGGAAACTAAGATAGATAGTTAAAGGTCCAAGCAGTTTATAGCCATTTAGTTAGTAAATTGCAAAATCCTATCTTCCCTGAACCAAGAACGCTTAAGAGTGTCATTTGGGCACATTTGCATAAAACTTATGAATATTCTATTGAAATCCTCCCTTAAGACCTCTCTTAAACTCCCAGCCTTTAAAACCCTTGAAAAAAACAAAAGTTCCAGCACCTAGTCTCCCTCCTAGGAGCACTCCCTCACTTTTCCCTTCCTCCTTTCCTTCCCCCACAGGCATGCATCCCTTAAACACTAAAGGACCCCCAAAAGCTAGCAATCAGGGAGCAATGGGCAGCAGCAACTCCTCTTGGGCTAACCTCCTGACCTTGTCCCTAAGGCCCCCTTTTTTCTGACTTAAAAATATGTTTTTATTTTATTTTTTAAAAATATATTTTCATTTTAGAGAGAGAGGAAGGGAGAGGGAGAGATAGAAACATCGATCGGCTGCCTCCTGCACACCCTCTACCAGGGATCAAACCCAAAACCTGGGCATGTGCCCTGACTGGGAATCCAACCACATCAAACCAGGGACCTCTTGGTGCATGGAACAATGCTCAACCAACTGAGCAAACCAGCCGGGCTTTTCTGACTTCTTAGTGAGCCAAAGCAGCCCAGCCTAGGCTCATTCCCTCACCTAGTCCCTGTTGCTTCTTCTATTCTAGGCTCTTCCTTGTTTCATTGTCTCCAGCTTTAATAAACGTCCTCTAAAAATCACTTGATCTCGTTTTGTGACGTCTTTCCTGCAAGAACCCACATACTACTGGCTGGCTGTAGACAGTAATGCATAAGGGAATTTCTAAGAGGGTGGGGAGAGAAGGTGTGTAGTTCTCAATTTATTTTGACAATGCAATCTTTCTTTTGAGGAACTCTATGACATTCTCAGAATGATACCATTGTAATTAACTAGTTATTAATAGCAGGAAAGGAGCAAAGGGAAGGTCAAATATAGGCTTGTCATTTGGACAGCTTCACCAGGAAGCTAAAGCTGTACGCTCAGCCAACAGATTGCTGGGGGAAGGGACTAGACAGGGAGGAGTAGACTCATGTCCAGTAAAGTTGGGGGGACACAGGGAAGGTACTTACTTATCAGTTACACCAGGGAACAGATCATTGGCCAGAATGGGTACGGCCACGGCAAGAGTGGGTAAAATTGGGGTACTTAATTCCCTGAACAAAGAAGCTCCCTCTCTTCTGCCTTTTGGTTTCTCTTGGTTCCCCTTATGTACTTAGGACTCTTATTGGTCAGGGTGAGCTCTCCTGCAGATACCCACATGGTCCATTTCTTGTCTATTGCTGCTGTAACAAATGACCACAAACTTGGTGATGTGGGTCTCACTGAGCTAAAATGGACACAATGGACTAATGGACTATAACTAGCCTGATGCTGAACTGGACCCAGCTGCAACATGGACTGGAAAGTCTGGACACTGGCCTTGCTTTTAGTTTTACTGAAATCCCAGCTACACTTCTTCTATGACTGGAACGGGACATTGGAAACCCAGGGATGTAATTCCACACAAATAAAAATCACTTGTCCTCCCATGCAAGTCTCAGAAAATTATTTTTCTTGAGATATAGTAAGGATCCTACCCCTAGCACCCAGTAGGGAAGAGAACACCCGAATTTCTCCGATAACAAGAACATACATTGAGAAACAATGACTTAAGGGGAAAAGTTCATAATTATTCTTCCGGCATTATTGGCCTTGCTCAACATGTTCTTATCATCTAATTTCCTAAAATGAGTTTCCTTCCTTGCTTCTTCCTTCAGGGGTCAATGCTAGTTCCTCCTCCTCCTCCTTCTCCTTCTCCTCTAGGGAGTTCTTTCTAATTCTTTGTCTCTCTGACCTGTGGAACTTATCACCAGAACTTTCATTATTTACTCCTTCAGAACTGTCTAGTTATTGATATTCTTCTTTTCTTGGGCCCATGTTGTGTACCTACCTGAGTAGTGCTAGGACTGTGTAGTGCAAATATTTAACTGCTTGAATAATATTGTGCTTCTTTTCCAATGTGGATAATATTCACCCTCGAGCAAGGAAGAATCTAGGCCTTAGACAAACCTTCTATTGCTTTACACTGTCGCAGAAAGCATTGAAAATGGTGCTGTATTAGTTGTCTAATGCTGCTGTAACAAATGACCACACACTTGGTGATGTGGATCTCACTGAGCTAAAATTAAGGGTGGTGTTCCTTCTGGGGACCTTAGGGAAAAATCCATTTCCTTGCCTTTCCCTTCTTCTAGAAGCCTTTGCATTCCCAGGCTCCTGGCCCCCTTCCTCCATCTTCAAAGCCACAAGTGCTAGTTGAGGCTGTTAAAGGACAAAATTCAATTTCAAGATCTAATTGGTTTTATATTAAGCAATTCATGAATCAGGCAGCATCTCATCTAGCAACTAGAAAGGAGCTTTAAGGGGTTGTTCAAACTAAAAGATTTTTATAGGCAGAAGGGATATTATCAGCAAAAGCAAAGAAAGGATTATTTTGTCCAGCCCGTGTGGCTCAGTGTTTTGAGTGTTGACCTATGAACCAGGAAGTTTCGATTCTCGGTCAGGGCACATGCCTGGGTTTCTTTTGGGCTTGGTTCCCAGTAGAGAGCTTGCAGGAGACAGTTGATCAATGATTCTCTCTCATCATTGATGTTTCTACCTCTCTCTGCCTCTCCCTTCCTCTCTGAAATAAATACAAACATACCTATATATATGATTATTTTTAGGTCAGGCCACATTCTTTTGGGCAAAGGAAATGAAAGGGGTTCTATCATGTAGATCACCTACCTCTCTGGCATTGATGATCAGGAGATTCCAGACTCACTGATTTAAAATTCTACTTCTGGGAGAGGCAGAAACTGCAATTAGGGTAGTAAGTTTTTGTTTGGTGACATGGCTTAGCAAAACTGACTCCATTTCGGCCCATTGTTTCTTTATTTTATTAAATAAATATATGATCCATTTTTATTTTTTTATTTTCTAAAATATATTTTTATTGCCCTAGCCAGGTTGGCTTAATGGATAGAGCATCGGCCTGCAGAGTGAAGGGTCCTGGGTTCAATTCTAGTCAAGGACATGCACCTAGGTTGCAAGCTTAATCCCTGGCCCTGGTGGGGGCCCATGCTAGAGGCAACCAATTGGTATGGCACTCTCACATCGATGTTTCTTCTTCTTTGTCTCTCCCACTCCTTTCCACTCTCTCTAAAAAAAAAATCAATGGACAAATATCCTCAGGTGAGGATTAACTAATATATATATATATATATATATATATATACGCACACACACACACACACACACATATGTATATGTATATATATTCATTTCAGAAAGGAAGGGAGAGGGAGAGAGAGATAGAAACATCAATGATGAGCCCTAGCCGGTTTGGCTCAGTGAATAAAGCAATGGCCTGCAAACTTGAGGGTCCGGGGTTTGATTCCTGTCAAGGACACATGCCTGAGTTGTGGGCTCGATCCCCAGTACAGGAGGCAGCTGATAAATGATTCTCTCTCATCATTGATGTTTCTCTCTCTCCCTCTCCCTTCCTTTCTGAAATCTCCTTCCTCTTTGAAATCAATAAAAATATATTTTTTTAAAAAAGAAACATCAATGATGAGAATCATTGACTGGCTGCCTCCTGCACGCCCAGGGGAATTGAGCAGCAACCTGGGCATGTGCCCTGACCATGCATGGGAGTCAAATCATGATCTCCTGGTTCATAGGTCCATGTTCAACCACTGAGCCACACCAGTGGGGTCTGTCTTTCTTCCTTTTCTTTTCTTCCTTCCTTTTTCTTTTCTTTTCTTTTCTTTTCTTTTCTTTTCTTTTCTTTTCTTGCCTTGCCTTGCCTTGCCTTGCCTTGCCTTGCCTTGCCTTGCCCTGCCCTGCCCTGCCCTGCCCTGCCCTGCCCTGCCCTGCCCTGCCCTGCCCTGCCCTGCCCTGCCCTGCCCTGCCCTGCCCTGCCCTGCCCTGCCCTGCCCTGCCCTGCCCTGCCCTGCCCTGCCCTGCCCTGCCCTGCCCTGCCCTGCCCTGCCCTGCCCTGCCCTGCCCTGCCCTGCCCTGCCCTGCCCTGCCCTGCCCTGCCCTGCCCTGCCCTGCCCTGCCCTGCCCTGCCCTGCCCTGCCCTGCCCTGCCCTGCCCTGCCCTGCCCTGCCCTGCCCTGCCCTGCCCTGCCCTGCCCTGCCCTGCCCTGCCCTGCCCTGCCCTGCCCTGCCCTGCCCTGCCCTGCCCTGCCCTGCCCTGCCCTGCCCTGCCCTGCCCTGCCCTGCCCTGCCCTGCCCTGCCCTGCCCTGCCCTGCCCTGCCCTGCCCTGCCCTGCCCTGCCCTGCCCTGCCCTGCCCTGCCCTGCCCTGCCCTGCCCTGCCCTGCCCTGCCCTGCCCTGCCCTGCCCTGCCCTGCCCTGCCCTGCCCTGCCCTGCCCTGCCCTGCCCTGCCCTGCCCTGCCCTGCCCTGCCCTGCCCTGCCCTGCCCTGCCCTGCCCTGCCCTGCCCTGCCCTGCCCTGCCCTGCCCTGCCCTGCCCTGCCCTGCCCTGCCCTGCCCTGCCCTGCCCTGCCCTGCCCTGCCCTGCCCTGCCCTGCCCTGCCCTGCCCTGCCCTGCCCTGCCCTGCCCTGCCCTGCCCTGCCCTGCCCTGCCCTGCCCTGCCTTGCCTTGCCTTGCCTTGCCTTGCCTTGCCTTGCCTTGCCTTGCCTTGCCTTGCCTTGCCTTGCCTTGCCTTGCCTTCCCTTCCCCTTCCCCTTCCCCTTCCCCTTCCCCTTCCCCTTCCCCTTCCCCTTTCCCTTTCTTTCCTTTCCCTTTCTTTCCTTTCCCTTTCTTTCCTTTCCCTTCCTTTCCTTTCCCTTCCTTTCCTTTCCCTTCCTTTCCCTTTCTTTCCTTTCCCTTTCTTTCCTTTCCCTTTCTTTTTTCTTTCTTTCTTTCTTTCTTTCTTTCTTTCTTTCTTTCTTTCTTTCTTTCTTTCTTTCTTTCTTTCTTTCTTTCTTTCTTTTTCTTCTTTCTTCCTTAAAAAAATACGCATTTTTTTTTAAGAGGCCAAAGTGTGAGGAAATAAGCCTTTATTTGAGATCCAAAAGAACAGCTATTAGGGAAGGACCGATTCAGAAAGAAACCCAAATAGGGTTTTGATTAGGAGATGAAGGCAAGAGATATTTATGAGAAAGGGAAGGGGAATGATTATTTGAATAGAAGGAAGGAATTTTCTATAGGTGCATGATTACTAACATAGTGATGCTAATTCTAAAGAATATCTTTAATTTTCACTCCAGTGTTCATTTCTGCTTTCCTGTTAGCTTTGCAAACAGTTGTTTGGAATACAGTGCTGCTTTAGGCCCAATCCAAAGGTTATTTTGACCAGTTTCAACATCCCAAAGGTTTGAGGAGTAACGCATGCTAGGTAGTTCCTCTGGGATGCCAGCTACAACTCCATTTTGAAGTGGCTCTGTTTATTACTTTTTATAAGGCCTTCTCACACCACATCACGACCTCCTCTGACTTCATTTTCCACTTTTAAGGACCCTTGTGACGATATCAGGCCCAACTGGAGAATCAGGGTAATCTCACTATTTTAAAATCAGTTGATTTGCCCTGGCCAGGTGGCTCAGCTGGTTGGAGCATAAAGTGCATCATAAAGTTTTCAGGTTCAATTTCTGGTCAAGGCATGTATCTAGGTTGCAGGTTCAATCCCAGGTCAGGGCGTGTATGTGAGGCAACCAATCCATGTTTCTCTTTCCCTCTCTTTCCCTCCCTTCCTCTCTCTAAACATATCATCCAGTGAGGATTACAAAACAATCAGTTTATTTGCAACCTTAATTCCCCTTTGATTTGCCCCCAGTTCCCAGGAACTGGGAAGAGAACATTTTTGGGGAGCCATCATTCTGCTTATTAGCCATCACCTTTGCTCAAAAGTCTAAATTGAGGGTTTGCATATAGGTGATATGGGCGGTGGGGGGGGGGGGGGGGGGGATTTGGCAATAAATGGGAAAAGTTTTTGGAATAATAACTGTAAATATAGAGAGGCCCTGCTGCATGATCTTTGGCAAATTGCTTTAGTATCCACATTTCTGCTGAAATGGAAATTGCCATCTTTGCTCTGTGTCAAATTATTTAATTATGTAAATGAGTTTAACTTAGAGCAGTGATTTTCAACTTTTTTCATTTCATGGCATACACAAATTACTAAAATTCTACAGCATGCCCAAAACTGTATTATATTTTTTGCCAATCTGACAAAAAATATTAGGTATAATTTTGATTCATTCAAATCAGATGGCTATTGTTGCGTTGGCTGTTGTCATTTTAAAATTTGACAATCTAAGGGAAAAGAGGTCAGTGCCCCCAACTATAGTCAGTTACTGCACATTTAAAAAATTCTTGCAGCACACCAGTTTGCTGTGGCACACAGGTCAAAAATTGCTGGCTTAGAGGATGTGGATCAAGAAGTTCTTGATGAATCTTGATAAGGAGGGTGGGTGAAATTCTCTGAATGACATCTGAAAATAGTTTGAGAGACTTTGGAGGAAAGTGAGTAAAAAGAGCCCGCTCTTGAATAAAGTTGGGAGGTTGAAAATTCTAGAAAAAGGAATCAAATTAATCCAAGCTTTTCAATTAAGGTTTGAGGAAAAGGGCCCAGGTTTAAAAAAGGGAGAAGTGAATAGGGTGTTTAGGAGGCACCCAGGTGACAGAAAGTACAGGATTGAAGGGGTACATTTGTGAGATCTTTGTAGGCAAAGGGTTAAATTTTATGAAACTCCCTTCACATATATATGTGTATATATATATATATATATATATATATATATTTGTCATAACAATTATCACTTGGTGAATAAATAAAAGAATTAAAAGTGTTGGTCAGAAAAATGTAAATGAAATGGTGCAGGTTCCACCGAGATTTGAACTCGGATCGCTGGATTCAGAGTCCAGAGTGCTAACCATTACACCATGGAACCACCACATGTGGAAGGGCGCCTTCGGCTCCCTAATTACCCCTCCCCCATCCACGAACCCACCGTGAAGAAGCAAAATCGACCCGTTCAAGTAAGGAGGTGCGGAAAATGAGGGAGGGGACACTAAGAGTGTGGTGAGCGGCTGCAAACCGTGTAATCAGCGAGGAGTCCAGGGCTGTTTCATCCTTTGCGCCTTCAGGAGGAGGTGAAAACTTGAACACACGAACGGTAGTCGCACGGCCCTCCCTTCCTGAGCTCAGGGGCGGGGCGCAGCCCCCCCCGGAAGTACTTCCCCTGAGGTCTACCGGAAGTGGCGTCCGGCAGGGAGGGGTTCTTTACCCGGTCAGGCAGCTGAAGCTCGGCGCTTGGGTTACCCCTGCAGCGACGCCCCCTGGTCCCACCGATACCACTGCTGCTCCCGCCCCTTCACTCCTCGGCCGCGCCATGGGCACCCGCGACGACGAGTACGACTACCTCTTCAAAGGTGAGGCCATGGGCTCTCCCGCTCTCCCCCGACTCCCGTCCGGGGGCCCGGGACACTCCCGGGGGGCCCGCGCGAGGCCACCTCAGGACTGGAAGTGGCCTTCCTCCGCCTTTCCCTCTCCGTGCGGCTTGCCCCTTGGCCTCCCAGCTCAGCACTTTTCCTTCCTTCGGACGGGGTGGGTGGGGAGGGTCCTCGCCGGCACCGGCCCGGCTCAGAGCGACCTCCTCGTAGGCCTTCGCCAGCCTCGGAGCCCCTCACCGAGTGTCCTGGCGGCGGGCTGCCTTCTCCCAGGTCATCTTCCTTTCCCGGGTTTGAGGCCCCTTCTCGGGGGTCGCCCCTCCCACCATCTTCTCTGGGATTTGGCGCCCCCTCCCCCTCAGTCTGCGCTCGGCCGGGCTCGCTCCCCTTCCTGCACCCCGGCGACCCGCCCTTCGCTGCGCTCCTCACCTAGCCTCGGCGCAGACCGCCTCCGCCGGCCTTCCCTTATCCGCCTCCCTGTCCCCCTGGCGCCTCCCCACCGCCCCGCCTTCCCCTCGGACACACAGCTCCCCCAGCCATGTCCATCCCGGGGCCAGGCCCCGGTGAACATCTGCGCGGCCAGCGGCCCGCACGGGCCCACAGCTCCGGCCGCCGGTCACCTCGCGCTGCCCCCGGGATTGGCAGCCCTTTCTCTGCCTTCCCTCCCCAGGCGGTGCTGAGCGCTCCCGGGGCGTCCGTGCGACCCCGAGGCTGGGGCGCCGGGCCGGAGGGGGTGGTCCGTCACCCGCGCGCGCACTTGTCGCAGTGGCCCGGCCGACGGGTGTGACCGCCCACCCGGCCTTCTCTCTCCCTCCCTCCCCGGCGGCGCCCGGCCCGGCCCGGCCCGGGGTGACTCTGACTCGGCTCGCGGGAAGGGGTTGCGGATGGGTGGTGGCTGTTATCCCTGCCAGACCTGCAGGCCCGGTTCCCGGGCAGGAAAGGCTGTGCGCTGCGCTAATGCGAGCTGCCTTTATCGCCATGGACTGGCCGCTTCCTGCTGCAGCGCTGGGAGGATCCAACCTGTTTTTGGAGCAGGAAGGGAAGAGTCCTCGTTGGCTACAGACCTTTCCCAAAAAGTGGGCGGCGGGGAGAAGTTGTGTGCCCTTCGGTCGAATTAAATATTTATTATAAGACAACACATATTGGAGGGTGAGGAGTGGGTAGAAACAATTGCTTATTGGTTAGTCCGGAAAGAATCCAAATAGTTGTGTGTGTGTTTTTTTTAATCAACAGAGATAAAGGGTACAGTTTTCAGTGAGAAAAGAGTACAGTAAATGCTTTTTGTTTTGTTTTGTTTTGTTCAGTGAATGGGCTCTCTCTCTGACGTTCTTTCTTTGCTCCTGAATTAGGAGGGCAGCCATCAGTGGTTATGATGCTGAACAAAGATCATTACCAGGGAGGGAGAAGCCATTGCTGTTAAAGCTTTACAGTGGAGGGTGGAGTTTAGAAAGAGTGTTAAGCACGGTGACAGTGTCTGACTTTGCAATTGGGTGCTAAGGAAGAATGATTGACCAAATGCAGCAGGTAACATTTCTTTACTTTACCAGTACTTTGCAAATCTCGGCATACTAGCTGATGATGCCCTTATCACCACTTGCTCCTCTGGGCCAGAATATTCTATTATACGGGGTGAATATGTTCAGTATCTACCCCCTGCCTCCCTCTCCCCTCCCCTACCCCCCATAGTGGAAAGTCATTTACAAGAAGAGGGTACCTAATGCATTTTATATACTGTTTGTTGAAGTCATCTGAGATCAGGTGATATTACTTAAGTGAGACCCTGGACATGAGTTTAGCTATTAAAGGGAGAATTTAAAAAATATATATTTTTTTAATGAGGTACTGTGACAGTGAGCAGCTAGCTACCTTTGAAGTAATTAATTCAGAACAAGATAGACTATCAGAGTATTTCTTCTGTTTGGTTTGGAACATAAATGTTGGTTTATAGAAGCCATTTCTTTTTCACTAAGAATATTATCCTGGGTTGGCTTAAGGAATTTGAACTTAATTTTGGGCTTAGAACATCCTACTAACAATGATTGAGAGCACAGGGCTTTGGAGTCACAGAGGCCCATTCAAATCCTGACTCAGGTCTTAAATCTGTTTTGTGACCTTGAGAAAGTTAACTTTTTTAGCGTCAGTTCCCTCATTTATAAAAAGGAACAGTATGTACCTCTCAGGACTGTTGTGAGAATTCAATGGGACTGGTTATAAAATTTTAGTTTCTGTGAGGACTCAATAAATGGTAATAATGTGAAAGAAGTTACTGTGATCTTGTCAGGTTTTTTTTTTTTAAACCATAAATCTTTATAAATATAAGAGCATTTAAATATTAGTAAGGAAACTTAAAACTAGGAACTTCTAAAGTACTTTGTTTCCATGGGGTATGGTTTCATTTTGCTGTATATTTTGCTGTTTAAGGTAGAGTGTTTAAAAAATTCTGCTGAGAAGGATTTCCACTTAACGTTCTTACAGGATATGAGTCACTTTTTTATTTATTTCAGTGCTGATTATTTAGCCAAATTCTTATTTATACAATTATTATTATTCAAAATGAATTAATAATAATTTTATTTTAAAATGGTTCATTCTAGACATGAGATAGGCTGCAGCTCTCTACTTGGAGGAAGGCTTACCTAGCAAACTTAATAGTTGAGGAAGTGGAAGTTAGTTTGTAACTCTAACCAATTAAAAATGAAGAGGTATTGTCCTGGCCCACTACACTGAAAACCAGATTCCGGTCAGGGCACATACCTTGGTTGGGCAAGTATGGGAGGCAGCCAATCGATGTTTCTCCCTCCTTACCTCTTTCCTAGTCCCTTCCTTTCTCTCTAAAATCAATTTAAAAAAAAAAGAAGCTGTGTTTTGATTAGTATAGGGTGATCCAAATGTGGGGAGAGCAGGACAGTTAATCTGAATTATGTATTTGTTCTTGAACATTACTCTTTTTAAAAAATATATATTTTATTGATTTTTTACAGAGAGGAAGGGAGAGGGATAGAGAGTTAGAAACATCGATCGCAACCAAGGTACATGCCCTTGACCGGAATCGAACCTGGGACCCTTCAGTCCGCAGGCCAATGCTCTATCCACTGAGCCAAACCAGTTAGGGCTGAACATTACTCTTTAGTTAAACTTAATATTAAGACTTTTGATAGGTGATTGATTTTATTTTTAAAAACTTTACTTTTTATTTTAAACCACAATGTGGTTAAGGCCCTGTGGAACACATAAGTGAAATAAGCATCAACCATAGTTCCTATTTACAAATATTGTGGTAGACACCAATCAACTCAGTCTTATTTTCTGAAAATACCTGGATTACTTAGTCTACAGAAAATACCTGGATTACTTAGTCTACACCATTTTCTTTTTAATCTCATTGTAGGTCAGTAATAATTAATTACCAGCTAATTATCAGTAGAAATGATCATAGGAACTTTGCTTTCTTGTATCTTGGTAGTTTTCTTTCAAAATTTTTGATTGAGCAACTCAGATTCTGCTGAGTCTGGAAAACATGTCTAGATTTCAGCCTTATGAAGATTCTTTTGGTGAGGTACTATGAATATACAGGATGAGGCAAAAGTAGGTTTACATTTGTTCATATGGGAAATAATACAATAACTAATCCTCCTATATAATAAAACCCTAATATGCAAATCGACCGAACAGCAGAATGACCGGTTGCTATGACGTGCACTGACCACCAGGGGGAAAATGCTCAATGTAGCAGTTGCCCCCTAGTGGTCAGTGCGCTCCAGAAGCCAGGCTCATGGCTGGCGAGCGCTGGGGTGGTGGCAGGAGCCTCTCTCGCCGCCTCCACTCCAGTGCTAAGGATTGACGGCTTAGGCCCACTCCCTGTGGGGTCCCGGACTGTGAGAGGGCGCAGGCTGGGCTGAGGGACTCCCCGCCTTTCAAGTGCCTGAATGTTGTGCACTGGGCCTCTAGTAAATTATAAGAATAAACTGTTTTGAATACTGACAAGTGTAAACCTACTTTTGCCCCATTCTGTAGTTCGAAGAGTAGAAAGATCTCCAAGTTTATTTATAAAAGCCAGTATGAAAACTATCGCTTTTTTCTTCAGGTGATAACTTACAGATCTGATAATACTATGATTGATTTGTTGAATTAAATTTTAGTTCAGCCTGGCTGGATAGTTCAGTTGGTTGGAGCATTGTCTTGATACACCAACATTGTGGGTTTGATCCCCAGTCAGGGCACATACAAGAATCAACCAATGAATGCATAAATAAGGGGAGCAACAAATTGATGTTTCTTTTTTCTCTTTCAACTCAATAAAAAAAAAAAATTAGTCCAGTATATTAGTTTGCAACGGAGTGTATAAAACTGAATGTGGTTGAATAGGTGGAAATTTTAATTACTTAATATAATTAATATGTATAATATGTTTTATGGCTTTTAGCTGCCTAATATTTGATATATATTGAACCAAATTCAGTTTTAGGGTTAGAGATGATACTTAAAATTCAGCAGATAAGGTTAACCAAGTGGTAATAAATACTGTCAGGCTATTTTAGAAATGCTATAGTTGTTTCATATGTAGATGCTGTTATTTATGTTTATATATTTTACTAGAGGCCTGGTGCATGGATTCGTGCACCAGTGGAGTCTTTCGGCTTGGCCTGTGCCCTCTCTCAATCCGGCCTGGGAGGGATCGTGGGAGGTTGGCCAGCCAGGGAGGGACCATGGGAGGGCTCCAGGGCATGTCTGGCTTGTCTCGCCCAGTCCAGATTGGCCAGACCCCAGCAGCAAGCTAACCTACCAGTTGGAGCATCTGCCTCCTGATGGTCAGTACACATCATAGCAACTGGTTGACTGATGGGTTAGACACTTAGCATATTAGGCTTTTATATCTATGATGATGGCTATAGTTATAGAATGTTCAAAGTACTTTTAACCTAAGATACCAGTTATGGAAAATAGGAAAGTCACTGCAAATTCCTTTCTTGAACTGTGTAGTGTGATCATATTGTGTGTTACATTTAAAAAATGCAATTAAATATTACCATCTTAATGAAAGAAACTAATTAAAAATTAAGTTTGAGTCCATGAAAATTTTTTAAAATATACTTTTATTGATTTCAAAGAGGAAGGCAGAGGGAGAGAGAGATAGAAACATCAATGATGAGAGAGAATCATAGATTGGCTGCCTTCTGCACACCCCCCTACTGGGGATGGAGCCCGCAACCCAGGCATATGCCCTTGACCAGAATTGAACCCAGGACCCTTCAGTCCGCAGGCCAAAGCTCTATTCAATGAGCCAAACTGGCTAGGGCTTTGGTTTGATTTTTAAATCATAGCCAATGAGTTCTCTCCTGTTGCTTAGATAATTTAATCTATTCTTACAAATTTTTTTTTTTTTTTTTTTTTTTTTTTAGTGAGCCTAAATGTTTACTTCTTAGTTTGGTTTCTCATTTGGTAACTGAATAGAAGCAGCTTTCCTTATTGTGTCATTTCTCAGCATCATCTTGGCAGCACTATTCTTAAACATTATCTTCTCTTGTAACTTAAGATATAATCCTTTAACAAGTTGCTAATCTTAATTCTAGCAATCTTGTCTATGTCTCGTTGAGATAACTATTTTATACTGTATAAAGCATTTATAAGTCTTGAATTATTTTTAGCTAAAGGTGCTATTTTTCATAATGTTAATTGTTTACATTGAGGGGAAAAATGCCCTCACTAACTTACTTTATGATGGCATAAAGATTTGAGGATGGGGAGACAATGAACATAGTTATTAGTTAAAGTGGAGGTCAAAAGGGAAGAAATAAAAAACTTTAAAGGGCTAGAGTTTTTGTGGGAGGGAGATGGTGTTTTTTTTATTTTCTAAAGGTGTTATCATTCTAGATGTCTTGCTCTTTGGCTCCTGAATTACTGATTGATATCTGAGTGCCTATGAAATAGAAATGGTTAACCTTTTGGGTTTCTTTTATTTCCTATTCCCACTTAAAGTGAGGCTTTTATACCTCAGTGCAAGTGTGGGACCAAAAATGATTCAAAGGAGGTTTCCTCTGCAGAACACTCAGCCTCTTTCACTGAGAGGCAATAGTGAGTATCCTATTAAGAGGGTAGACTCTATTACTGAAATTGGGATTTGATCTCACGTCCAGAATGGTGGACCTTGGAAACTAACATATCAACCAACCTTCCTATAAAATTGGAAGTGTATTGTATGTTACTTTCATAACCTTAGTATATTCTTTGGTACCCACTTTAAGGCATTTATTATAATGTCTGTGGTATTTGCCACCTCTACTTGACTATATAGCTAGGAATAACTCCTTGGGCTGCATGGAATCACTGCTGCCTGGGTGATTTCTTGCTGAATCAGCTGATAAAGGAAACCAGAAAGATATGCATTTGATAATATACTCCCTCCAAGACTGCCCAGAGGCTAGCTTTTATCCACTCTTATGGCAGGAAAGGAATGCATAATGGATTCTCTTCACTCTCTGACCAGAATGCAGTGAACTCTCACAGTTAAAAAAAAATAATAATTTTTATTGATTTCAGAAAGCAGAAGGGAGAGGGAGAGAGAGAAAAACATCAGTGATGAGAATCATTAATCAGCTGCACACCCCCTACTGAGAATTGAGCTTGCAACCTGGGCATGTGCCCTGACCAGGAATTGAACTGTGACCTCCTGGTTCATGTGTCGATGCTCAATCACTAAGCCACACCTGCCTCTCAGTTTTTTGTTTAAATATATTTTTATTTACAAAAAATATATATTTTTTGGTGTTTCTTTTTTCTCTTTCAACTCAATAAATAAAAAAGTTAAAAAAAAATTAGTCCAGTATATATATTTTTGCTCTATCCACTGAACAAAAACGGCTAGGGCTGCCTCTCAGTTTATTTTATTTTATTATTTATTTTATTTTATTTTCCTTTATTTATATCATTTTATTTTATTTTTTGCCTCTGCTTTTACATTCTTCCCCACTCCCTGTCCATTCCACCAAATCCCAGTTTCTTTAGTAAGGCATGGTTTTATTTGGTGTTATTTTTGCATATTTGATTTCCTAGTCCTGATGTCTAGATTAGCTAGTAAGAAGCATTAGTAGTTCACAATAGGAATAAGTATATTTCCTGAAATGCCTATAACATTTTTACAAAGGAAAAAAGTTTTGTCAGGCTCAGATCCTGTAAATCAGTGAACTCATTTTGTTCTTTAAATTTTGATAGACATGCTTTAAAATAATTTAACTGCCTATATCCCCATTGTTTTTGAAATTCTTAAGGGGAATATTGCCTTGGGTGAAAAGAATCCCCGTGTGTTTATTAGTTAATAAATAAACTGTCTCCTAAATAGTAATTATAGGAAATGATTTTATCTAATCAAAGCCTGTTTTAAAGCCCTGGCTGGATAGCTCAGTTGGTTAGAAAGTTGTCCCTATACTCCAAGGTTGTATGTAGGTTCAATCTTAGTACAGGGCACATACAGGAAGCAGCCAATGAATGCATAAAGAAGTGGAACAACAAATTGATGTTTCTCTTTCTCTTCCAATCAATCAATTTTAAAAAACAAAACCTGTTTTTTAAATAAATCATGAAGTGGTAAGTGAAAGTGTATGTTCCCTGTTGACTCAGAATTGTTAGTCAGCTTCCTAGGCTCCCTCAGAATTGTTAGTCAGCTTCCTAGGCTCCCTGTTAAACTTAGTGGATGGAGTGTTTGTTTTTGGAGGAGTCTCTCGTTTCCTGCCAATCTGTTAAATGCAAATGTTGTTTCTGTGATCTGGGTGGCAAAGTTTATAAACCTGATGCCTCATATGTTAAATGTGTTTCATTTTGCCCAGGTGTGAGTCCTGAGGTCACACCTACTCTTTGAAGAAACCAAGAACATTATATTCATTTTATCTCTCTATACCACCAACTAATATCCTTTGTTATTTTTCATGTCTGAGACAAGTTAGAGTCACAAATTGTTCATTTGGTTTAGGATTTATCTTTCAAGTTACCTTCTAAGGCAGCAAATTTCAACCTTTTTCATCTCATGGCACACACAAACTACTAAAATTCTGCGGCACACCAAAAATATATACTCCTATATTTTTGTCAATTTGACAGAAAAATAGGTATAATTTTGATTCATTCACACTGGACGGCTATTGTTGTGGTATCATTCTTTTATTTAATAATCTAAAGGAAAAGAAGTCAGTGCTTCTGGCTAGTCAGGTATTGCATGTTTAAAAAATTTTTGTGACACACCGCTTGAAAATTGCTGTTGTAAGGTGGTGTGCTTGTCTCATTCATCTTAGATAAAGTTCTTTGTCTTTTCAGTTGTCCTTATCGGAGATTCTGGTGTTGGAAAGAGTAATCTCCTGTCTCGATTTACTCGAAATGAGTTTAATCTTGAAAGCAAGAGCACCATTGGAGTAGAGTTTGCCACAAGAAGCATCCAGGTTGATGGAAAAACAATAAAGGCACAGATATGGGACACGGCTGGGCAAGAGCGATATCGAGCTATAACATCAGCGTAAGTCTCAATAGTTTTTTAAGTTCTGTGAAATAGGCTGCCATCAAGTGAATTGATTGCCATTAAGTTAATTAGCTGACTTTTGTTATCAGAAAAGATTTTTTTCCCCTTTTAAGAATGCCAGTATTAGGATTTTGAAATTTATTTATAAATGTGTTTTTAAAAATGTATAATCCACGCCCTAGCCAGTGTGGCTTAGTTGGTTGAGTTGTCCCTGCCATGCACCAAAAGGTTGGTTCGATTCCTGGTTGGAGCACATGCCTGGGTTGTGGGATCCCAGTAGGTGGTGTGCAGGCGGCAACCAATTGATGTTCTCTCTCTCTCCCTCTTCATCTCCATTCCTCTCTCTCTAAAATCAGTAAAAACATATTAAAATATATATAATCCATATATTTAATTCTTCCTAGTGTTTCCTTCCATTTTGTGGTTGTTTTCTAATAGTTACATATGTTTCTGTTTTCAGATACTATCGTGGAGCTGTAGGTGCCTTGTTGGTTTATGACATTGCTAAACATCTCACATATGAAAATGTAGAGCGATGGCTGAAAGAACTGAGAGATCATGCTGATAGTAACATTGTTATCATGCTTGTGGGCAATAAGAGTGATTTGCGTCATCTCAGGGCAGTTCCTACAGATGAAGCAAGAGCTTTTGCAGGTTAGTGATATGAGTTTCATGTTATTACAGTGATTCTGTATTTCTTACTGTCATATTTTCAGTTTTGATAATCCTTCCAATGAGGTTAATCAGTTACAGTAGTTTCAGAAAAGTAAACATGAATAAATAATGAATGCTCAGCAAGGATTGTTGTTTTTAAAGTATATGGTGACTGTTGGGCTCTTTTGCTTAATTTTGAGTCATTAAAACACTATAGTATTTTGAGTTTTTGCTGCCAAAAATTGAATATAAATACTGTCTCCTTTTCTCTCCTGGAAAGGGTAGATGAAATCTATTCTGTATTGTTTCTTTTTCCATTATGTTTCTGTGTTTACCAAGGCTGCTCTATGTGGGTTTGAAAAGTAGTAGACCAGGGAGTGTCAAGGATCATAGGCATTCAGCAGCTTAGGAATTATAACTTTTTAAGCTTTACAGGGGGTCTACCTATCTCTTGCCACTGTTCTGAAAGGCAACATTGTACATTCTTGGCTAGTGAAGGTTGTGAGCCTCCACTAGTGATTATCCCCATTTTTGGTTTTCCAGGCAAGAAGCTTTATTTCAAATAATATAGTTACAGAATTCTAAGTGAATCTTATATACCCATCCTTGTTTATACCATAGCTGTGTGGTTAAAGGACCATAAGGGATAGAAGTAGCAGGATATTTGATAATTTACTATATTTTGAGTAGTGTTATCATTCTTGTGGTAGTATTTAGGTATACCAAGTATTTATTTTAATGAACCCAGTAAAAATTTCTTATGTTTAATTTTAATCTACTAAAGTGTAAATTATCCTTTATTGCCAAGAATGGTATCCTTATTGCCAAGAACTTGGGGAAGTGGAACAACAAATCGATTATTTCTCTCTCCCTCTCCCCCTTCCTCTCTCTCTAAAATTAATTTTTAAAAAAGGAAAGGAAAGATCTTTTATATTTCCATTTAAAGCCTTGAGTGTATTACATCTCTTGTATTAACTTTGCACAAAACTGAAGTTTTTGCGTCTCCCCACAGAAAAGAATGGTTTGTCATTCATTGAGACATCAGCTCTAGACTCTACAAATGTAGAAGCTGCTTTTCAGACAATTCTGACAGGTAAGACTTGCATTTTCAGATTATACCAGTGGGAAATAAAAGTTTTAGGGAGATAATTTAAACAAATTAATTGGGAAAACAAACTGTCACATTCTCTGAGAATGACTTATCATTTAGAGAGCTACTAGAACAAGAGCTATAAAATTAGTTACAACTTTTGCTTGTTGAACTTTAATCATTCTAATTTATCTGGTTTATAGTGGGAAAATACTTTGAAAATTATTTGTTCACTTCTATTATTACCCATGTATTCTATAATTCATGGTCACAGAGTAATGCTTAAATGTACTTTCTAAGATAAATATTGAAATCCTGGCTATGGAAAGATATAATAAATGCCTTATTGAAATTCAGTAAAGTAAAGGCATTCTAGGTTCTGATGTGTGTTATAGAAGCAGCTAGGGAAAAATATGTTCTTAAAAATTTAAATGAAAAACACAAAGTAAAATTCTCTCATGATATATTGTAGAAGAAGCAGAGTGTCACCTGTGGAAAAAATCAGCCAGTTATTGCATATAGAAAAGTTTAAGTAGTGGGGAAGGAACAAAGTTCATGTTGTTTTGGAATGTGGATATGCAGACCAGGTCAACCTCAAGTATAAGAAGGCATTTTATTTGTGATGACTCATATTTACCTTGTCTTTATTAATCTTAATCCTTTAATAAATACTTAGATAGGTTGTTTTAAATACTTTAAAATTATATGTTACTTTTAAGAACTTGCTAGTTATTTGTTTTTAAATATATTTTTTATTGATTTCATAGAGGAAGGGCGAGAGAGAGAGAGAGAGAGAGAGAAACATCGATGATGAGAGAGAATCATTGATTGTCTGCCTCCTGCACACCCTGCACTGGGAATCCAGCCCGCAACCCCTGGCATGTGCCCTGACCACAGAATCAAACCATGACCTCCTGGTTCATAGGTGGACGGTTAACCACTGAGCTGGTCAAGAGCTCACTAGTTTTAATACATAGGATAGTCTTGTTCTAAAAAAGTCTATATGGATAAATGGTTAAATAAATGTTTTCAATTATAATGTAACAAGATTCTTTGTATGCAGCACTTGTATTAGATGTAAACAGGTTTTAACTTTTAAATGTCTTATTTTACTCTAAAAAGTAGGGAATAGACCTAGGATTTAAAAGCATGGACTTGGAAGCCTGACTTGGGTTCTAGTCTGGCTCCTCCACTTATTAGCTCTATAATCTTAGGTAAGTTACTTAATCTTTTTAGGCCTTACTTTTTTTTTTTTTTTTTTTTTTTTTTGTCTGTAAAATTTAAATATGTTTTGGGGAGTTCTGTTATTTTCTTTTTGGTGAGAGTCTGAATTTATAACAAATACCTTTGATACGATTTGCCTCGACTGTTAGGTTGTGACTTCAAGGTTTTTGTCTCTGTAATCCATAGAAAAGAATTGCCTCTCACTGAGACATCTACTCTAGACTCCAAAATGCGTACATGAGTTCGTGCATATAAAATACTTAGCTATTCCTGGTACCTAGTGAACATTTGATAAATTAGTAGCTAAATAGCAATTAAGGTATGAAAAAATTTAACTAAAAAAACTAAATAGTGGTGATTTGTATACCTATCTTATTAGAATTCTTTTCTGTTATCAAAAAATAGTAACTAGCCCTGGCTGGTTTGGCTCAGTGGCTAGAGCATCAGCCTATGGACTGAAAGGTCCCAGGTTCGACTCCAGCCCAGGGCACATGCCTGGGTTGCAGGTTCAATCTCCAGTGGAGGAGGCAGCCGATCAATGATTCCCTCTTATCATTGATGTTTCTATCTCTCTTTCCCTCTCCCTTCCTCTCTAAAATCAAGAAAAATATATATATATTTTAAAAAATAGTAACTAAAAGAACTGGTGCTGGGGTTGGATAAATAGTCTTTGGAACATAGTAGCTTTCATTTAGAATCTTGTGTGGTTTCATTGCAGATCATTTCAAACAGGCAAGATTTGGTTAAATATGCAGTATATCTGTAAATCCTACTTTTCCCTTTATAAACACTTAAGTGGATTCTATTGACTCAATATGTAGACTAATACTAATTTTAGACCTAGCAGGGTAGGCTTCTACTCTTTAACTATTTGCTCCCATTCCCTCTATAACTAAGGTCACTGAATCTCCCTGGTTCTTAGATTTATAGTGTCTTAAAATAAGGAAAGAGAAACAGGAAAGAGAAAAAAAAGTCATCTTGAAGGTCTGAGTCTCAAGGCCTCTAAAAATGTCACTTGAAAAACTTTTTAGTCAGTCCTTGTTGTTGGGATATTTTTTTTGTCCAATTGCATCTCCTCTGCTATAAATCTCAGTGTTTATCTGTGGGATCAGAGATCACTGCATATGGCAGCAGACATCTGTGCTGTTTTGCAAGTGTTAGGATGTTTGTTCGAAACTTTTTTTTTACCAGTGGGAGGATTAATGCATTGAAACAAACAGGAAAGAGAAAAATACTCATTAAGCTTAATTCACCTTAAATGTTAACAGTATTAAGGGAGCATTTACATTGTATATTGATGTTGCTATAAGAAAAAAATAGTTTTTTAGCTCATGGACACAGGCAATAGGCGGGGTAAAGACCTGGGGGGATGGGTAGGGGCTGAGAGGAGGGGATTAAAAGGGGGGGGGGAATGGGAGACATCTATAATATTATCAACAATAAAATATATATATTTAAACAAAAGAAAAAATAGCTTTTTAATTTTAAAATTATATATTGAAATATTACTATATATCAATAATACTTTCCATAGTCTTATTTTTTTCTTTTAACTTTGAATTTTGATAATTTCAAACTTAAAGAACATTTACAATCATAGTAAAAGAATTGGCAAATATCCTTCACCCATATTACCCATATTTACATTGTATATTGATGTTGCTGTAAGAAAAAAATAGTTTTTGCCTAAGTACTTTTTATTGTAAAGATAAGAACATTCTCTTTTATAACTGTAGTATAATTCTCAAAGTTAGAGTTAAGTAATAACTTTAAAGATCAGTGTTTAACTACAGACCTTATTCAGATTTTGCCAGTTGTTCCAATTATTAGCAAAATAAAGTCTGGAATTAGATCACACATTGTATTTCGCTGTTGTATCTCTTTAGTTTCTACTAACCTGAAATAGTTTGTCGGTCTTTTCTATATTGTAATTTTTTGGAAGGATACAGTTACTAAATTTGGGTTTTTGTCTACTGTTTCCTCATGATTAAGTTCAGGTTATGTATTTTTAGCAGGAACATCACAAAAGTGCTTAGTGCATCATATTAGGAGGCTCATGATACTGGTTTGTTTTATTCATTACTAGTGACGTTAACTTTGGTCACTTGGTTAAGGTGGTATCTGTCAGGCTTCTACATTAAATTACTAAGTACAAGTCATCTTTTTAGTATGAAGACTAAATCTTTTTGTGGTTGAAAGGATTTTACTTCACTTAGCATATTGACTTAAAAGTGGAGTGAGAGTTTTCAGGCATTACAGTAGTCTCCCCTTATCTGCAGTTTTACTTTCCTCAGTTTTAGTTACCAACAGTCAGGTGTGGTCCAAAAATATTAAGTTCCAGAAATAAACAATTTGTAAGTTTTAAATTACACACCGTTTTGAGTAGTGTGGTGAAATCTTGTGTCCTTCCACTCCATCCTGTCCAGGACGTCAATCACCCCTTTGTCCTGTGTTTCCTGCTGCACACACTAGCCTACTCATTAGTCACTTAGTAGCCCTCTTGGTTATCAGATGACTATATAGCAGTTCTTGTGTTCAAGTAACCCTTATTTTGCTTAATAATGGCCCCGAAGCACAAGAGTAGTAATGCTAGTAGATGATTCTAATAGATATACCAAAGAGAACTTAACCTGTAAAAAGTACTTCCGTTTGGTGAAAAGGTTTGTATGTATAGGAAGAAACATAGTATATATAGGATTAGGCACTATCTGTGGTTTTAGGCATCCACTTGGGGTTTTGCACTGTATCCCCTGCAGATGGGTGGATGGGGGCGGGGGGAGCTTCTGTAATTTTACTAGAGTTGTGAGAATCTCTTATTTAGGCGTAGTAGCTTTGTTCTTGCAATGTGGCAACTTTTAAATATGTGTCAGTAATTAAATTGGAGCATTTTTTGACCTTTGAGAAACTTACTTGGTGAGCATTGGGCTTGAAGAACACCTGAAAAATGCTGATCTAGGCTCTAGTGGAATAACTCAGGCCTGTGCTATTTTCACAATTCTTGTCATTGAAGAATTTTAGCTCTTTTTGTTCCCCAATTTGGAACAGTGGCATTTGACTTCCTTAGAATTTACTTTGCACCTTGATCCATACTTCCATTAGAGTAGAAATAGATATATGTCTTTTTTATTTAACTTTATCTGTTTATATTTAAAGCTGTCTTAATGTTTTACTTCATATTTAGGTTGATAAGATATTATTCTTATATAAGAAAGATAAAGCAGAATTCCTTTTCTTTCTAACCTTACCTATTCTTTGGACATCTTGAAAAGAGGCTGCACAGGAATTGGTATATCACATACATTTGTTTCTAAACGAGATTATCTCCTAATTGTCTGACCAATATTTTCCTCTTGATTTATTGCCTTATTTTTATTAGCAGGTATTTTTTTGGTGACTGCAGCAAATGAAAAATTAATCCATTTCTACAAAACAGTATACAGTACTTGTAGGCAGTTATACAGCACTGCTCAAAATTCTTGCTTTGTAATAAGATCTCTTTACTTATTTAACTTTCGATGTTCTCTGGAATTCTTCCTTTTCCTCCCATCCAGTATTTACTTTTCATGTAAGAACCTCTAAAATATTTTTTGTTTTGGTTCTCCTAATGTAATGTTTACTATAACTTGTTGAGAAGTTAAAATTTGTAGAGGGTCACATTTATTCACTTGCACTTGAAAAAGAACCAGCCATCCAGTTTGGGATTAGAGAGAAAACGCAAAGAATAATGAATAGTATAGCCCAGCTTAGTTGTTGAGGGTCGACCTATGAACCAGGAGGTCACGGTTTGATTCCTGGTCAGGGCACATGCTCAGGTTGCAAGCTCGATCCTCAGTAGGGGGGTGTGTAGGAAGCAGCTGATTGATGATTCTTTCTCATCATTGATGTTTCTATCTCTCTCTCTCTCTCTCCTCCTCTCTGAAATCAATAAAAATATATATATTTTTAAAAAGAATGAATGATATAGTTTTACAGTAAATTGATGATTACATTTATTCCTTAGCCACTAGTCTGATTGAATGACTATCTTTCTTTTTACCTTTGACACACTCTGGTCCCATCCCTTTCCAATGAAAATAATCTAAATGAAGACTCCATATCCTTTGTTGGCCTTGTTTTTAAAAAATTCTAGTCAGTAGTCTTTATTGTAATCTATTTTTTCTCTTGACGCTTCTTAAGCTTTGAACCAGTGTCAACCTTCTTCTCAAACATAAATTTTAGTACCACTCCCTCCCCCCTTAAATCATAAAAAAGGGCACACTTGTTGTCAGTGTTTCTATTAGTTTATGCATTCAGTTGACTAGCAGTACAGCTTGCTGTTCAGCTTTAGGAAAATTAGTTTTTAATTTGGAGAAAATGTATTAATTCAGTTTGTACATTTCTTTCTCTTTAACTTTTTGTTATGGAAAGTTTCCAACATAGTAAAAGTAGAATAGTATCATGAACTCCCATGTAGTTGTCAGCCATCATTATGGCTAATCTTTCCTCCACCTTCTCCCCCCACCATTATTTTGAATCAAATCCCAGGTATTACATCATTTCATTTGTAAACATTTTATGAGGTATATCTGAAAGATTAGGACTTAAGCCCATAAAAACAAAATCACTTAGGAATTGGCAGTAGTTTCTTATTATCATTTATTATCCAAACAATATTAAAATTTCCTATCTTAAGCTTTTTTTTACACTTCAAATTATAATCCAAATGATGTTCATATTGCAGTTGGTTGACATGTTCTAGGAGCATTTTGAAAACACAATTCCACTTTCTTTTATAACTTTATATTTTTTAAATTTTCAAGTATTACAGAAATAATATAGTGAACACCTTATACCCTTCATCTAGAATCATCAACTTGTCACATTTAGTTTATTTCTACATGTGTATATATATACTCCTCCCTCCCCCCTTTGCTCAATCTTTGGAAAATAGTTTGTACACATTTTGGCACTTTACTACTAAATATTTGAGTATTTTCTCTCCTAAGAACAAGGTAATCGCCTACATTATAACAATACCATATACCATATCCAAGAAATTTGTGTTTATACTGTATTATATAAGGTGCAGTAGTTTTTCCTGTGTGTACTAATGTCCTTTATAGATTTGATTATTACATTTTAAATCTAGGGTCTGGTCAATTGCATTGATGGAATTGTTTTATATGTGGGGTATCAAATAGAGTAGCTACTGATAACAGGTTGTTATTGAGTACTTGAAATATAGCTAGTGCTGCCCAGCTTGTGTGGCTCAATGGTTGAGCATCCAGGAGGTCACAGTTCTATTCCCAGTCAGGGCACATGACCGGGTTGTGGGCTTGATCCCCAGTTTGAGGCATGCAGGAAGAAGCCCATCAGTTATTCTTTCTCATCATTGATGTTTCTGTCTCTCTCCCTCTCCTGTCCTCTCTGAAATCAATAAAAATATATTAAAATCCTATATAATAAAGAGCTAATATGCTAATTAGACCAAACAGCAGAACAACCGTTCAGACTACCTTCTGGATTACCTTCCTGATGAAGCTGGGGCTGTAAGGGCTGACCGAGGCAACCAGGGCTGCAAGGACTGAGCCCCTTGCACAAATTTTGTGCATCGGGCCTCTAATTATATATATATATATATATATATATATGGCCTGACTGGCGTGGGCTCAGTGATTGAGCATCCACCTATGAACCAGGCGATCAGAGTTCGATTCCTGGTCAGGGCACATGCCTGTGTTGTGGGCTGGATCCCCCGGAGGGGGCGTGCAGGAGGCAGCCAGTTGATGATTCTCTCTCATTATTGAGGTTTCTATCTCTCTCTTTCCCTCTCCCTGCCTCTCTGAAATCAATAAAAATATATTTAAAAAAATATATGGCTAGTGAACAGAGGAATCGGGTTTTAAATTTTATTTAGTTAATTTAAATAGGTGGCTACTGTATTGGACTGCACAGATATAGAACATTTATCTCATTTTAAAAATGTATTTTATGGCAACTTTTTTCAAGAGTCTTAGCTGGTTGTTTGGTAGAGTGTCCCTCAATCTGAATTTATCTAGCTGTTTCCTCACGATAAATTCATTTTAAACATTTTTGGCAGGAATACATAGATGTCCTTGATGGGAATACATTGATTCTTTCATAGTGCATCATAATAGTAGGGCATATCATGTCATTTGTTGTAGTTTTAGAATTCCCTTACCTTTTGAGGATATTTGGGGTGAGGGGAAGCACTGGGAGAACAAAGATAAATAAGATATATAATATAGCCAGAGGGAAATACTCTTAGGTGATGCAATATAAGACCAAATAAAATGTGTTAAAAATACTTGCTGTAGGAATTTAATAACATTCATGCAGTTAGTTACTTATCAAACCTTTACTATTTGCTATAAGCCAGAGATATAGCAATGAATGAGGTAGACAGTTTTGTTCCTTACAGAGCTTTAACATTTAGTGGAAGGAGTAGACACTAAATAGTATTGATAAGTGTCATGTAAAATCTTAAGTTGCTTGTTTTGAATAATTATTTAATTACAATTTATCTTTAGTGTAGGAGGCAGTGATAAACATGATCTTTCTCTCCTGTTCCAAGAATTCTTTGGGATTTTGGCATGTTTATGAAATTGGGCTTTTCCCTATACAGCCAAGAAAAATACCTTAATGTTCGTGATAGTACAAATTTATTTTTATTTTTCTGTGGTACAGTGTCAGTGTATATAGGTTTTTTGCTAAGGGTACAATTAAAATACTCTCATGGTCTAATTATTTTTTTAATACTCATCCGAGGATATATTTTTATTGATTTTTAGAGAGAGAGGACTGCAGGGGTGGGGGGAGGAGGGAGGGAGGAAGAGGGAGGGAGGGAGGGAGAGTGAGAGAGAGAGGAAGGAAGGAAGGAAGGGAGGGAGGGAGGGACGGAGGGAAAGAAAAACAGAAACAGCAACTGTTTGCCTCTTGTACTACTTGCCCGGGATCAAACCCACAACATAGGTATGTGCCCTGACCAGGAATCAAACCTTTGTTGTACGGATGACACTCCAACCAACTGAGCCATCTGACCAGGGCTTTCATGGTTTAAGTTAGATCTAAGCCCATAAACTATGAAATTTCTTTAAAGCAAGATTTATTAATTGACTGGTGAATCTGTCCCTCTGAAATGGAATACCTTTGTTTCTCTTAATCCAAGGGAAATTGTTAAAATAATGGTTGACTCTAATCAGTGGCTGTTTGAAAATAAAACTTTAAATTTATGCATTTTCTGTTCAGTTTATTTGCAGTTTTCCCTGCAAATGTATCTTCTACCTTTATGTATCTTTTATGTCAACTATTGGATGGGTCTGTTCAACACTGAGTATTGCTGTTTCTTTTTTCCCCCTCACTCAGAGATATACCGCATTGTTTCCCAGAAGCAAATGTCAGACAGACGTGAAAATGACATGTCTCCAAGCAACAATGTGGTTCCTATTCATGTTCCACCAACCACTGAAAATAAGCCAAAGGTGCAGTGCTGTCAGAACATATAAGGCATTTCTCTTCTCCCATAGAAGGCTGTGTATAGTCCATTTCCCAGGTCTGAGATTTAAATATATTTGTAATTCTTGTGGTCACTTTTGTGTTTCATTACTTCCTCATACTTAACAAATTTTCTGTGTTTTAAGTCTGATTTTAGCTTTATAAAATCATCCATTTGTCCCGAATGACTGCAGCTTTTTTTCATGCTATGGCTTCACTAGCCTTAGTTTAATAAACTGAATGTTTGGATTCTTCAATGATTGTTTCCTTTTCATCATGGAAACCTGTCACTGTAGGACATAATAGAACTTGATCACTTGAAGCTCAGACCTGTTGGTCTTGATCAAATCAAGCTAAGAAGACTTTAGAAATAAGCTATCATTTTGCCACAGAGCAGCTTACAATTCATGCACTCTTCTCTCAGTGCATTATATATTACCACAAAGCTAAGAATTGCCCTATAAGCATAGCAGGATTTTGAAAGCTTGAAAATTTTCCATTATTCTGGAAGTCACTTTCTAAAATGCCTTAATAGGGTTATGTACTTTTTGTAAGCATCAAAGTTGATTCGAGAGGACACCTTTTTTTCTGGGCAAGAATTATCTTAATAAACACAGAAGATTGTATTGTGGTTTTCAGTTGTGTTATGGTTATGGGTTCTGGAGGCTGGGAATTGGAGAGACTGTTGGAGTTCTACCTGAGGTGCTTCTGTTGGAATGATCAGGCAGCCTAAGTTTAATGATAAGTCATCTAATTTATCTAATATCCCAGCAGTAGATTAGGGGGCATTTTATTGCTCAGGCAATAACTGGTTTAATGCTCTTAGTATCAAATTGTGAAGTGGTAATTTTTGTCTCAAAACCTTCCATTAAATGAAATGCAACCTAGTTTTATCACCATATTCACCAGCAGGCATGGATAATTCTTTTAATAATGCTGATTGTTTAGTTTTGCAGTATATTATGGAATATAGTCCAGTTAAATATCTGGTTTCAGTATGTCAAAAGAATACAGTGAGAGGTTAATTTCTACTCAAGTAGTATCACTTAACGGCATGTATTCTTTTAGTACTTAAGATGAAATAGTACTTTGAGTTTAAATAGAATGCATTTAGGCCATTATACAGACCTGAAATAGTATTCTTCCACTACATTATTGAAATCAATGGAGCAACTAGTTTCTCATTCAAAAATGTGCACACTAATATTTAGTTTTACTTTCTTGTGGATAATATTAAGCACTTACTCTGCAGTGTTCTGAAAGTTGTGTCAACTGAAGTGATTCTATTCAGGATGGTGGAATATCCCCAAAATATATATATGTGTGGGATTGCATAGATTACTATGTTTCACAGTTAATCTCCTGTCTTTTGCGATGCTCATGATGTGTGGGGCACACTGAAGGCATTGCTGTGGTTTGTCATTTTGGTTTTCTTATTTTAGTGTATTAGTATGATAACTTATCTGTTTGTAAATCACTACTTTGTATTTTATGCATGCTCTGTAACTTGGCTTTTTTTTTTTTTAGTTACTGATTTGGAATATATTCATATTCTAATAAACAGTTATAGGGGGACTATTCTTTATGTTGTCAGATTACATTTTCCCTTTGCTTTGTATATAGTCATAGAATATTTGATTCTGATGAATGAGATATTATAGGTTCTTGCATTACAGAGTAAACATGGAGTTGGAGGCACCATTGTGTGAATTCAGCTTTGGTTTTAGACATGTAGTTCAATTGTGCTTTTCTTGGAAAAAGTATTACCAGAAATACAAGGGACGTAATTAATCTCTGTACTTTCATACATAACCCTGTCACTAGACCCAGGAAGAGGCTTCATTGCTCCTTATTTTACTGAAAATTAGTAGTCAGTTTTTTACAAAATTATTTAAGAGAAGGAAAAAATAGGTAGTGAATTGAAAATGATAAAGTAACTGAATTTTTATCAAGTATAGACTTAATGTTGCTTTGGGCATGGTTGGATCTTGGGAGCAGTCCAAGAAACCAGAAGTAATAGAAAATGGCTTTGATTGCATTTCAAGTATCTTCATCCTGAACAATATCTCATGAGACAAACTGTTTCAAGTAAGAAACATTAAATTTTAAAATATGACAGTTAGGGCCCAAGGCAGTTTAGTAGAAATATTTTGCTGCTTGACCCTACTTTTTAGTTTTTTTAACTTTGATTTTTTAAAAAATTTATTATATTCTCCTGAAAAGTCAGCCATCTTGACTTGTTAAACTTCTTTGTAAATGTTCTCAAGTGCTATCTATGATTGCTTTTTAATAGGAGTTATTACTCTGTAAGAGTAAGTTTTTAAATTTAGCCATTGCATTGAGTATGCTAAATTCTAAGGAATACTAGCTGGTGAGTTATGCCAGAAGTTTTTTAAGTTCTGAAGGGTTCTGCAAGAAAGTTAAACTTAAGGGTTTGGATTGCCCATTAAATCTAGGCATATTTATTTAATCATTGGGAAAATGAACATCTTAAATTTTTGTTTTTATTGACTTGTATTTACAAAATACAAATGCTCTTAGTGGTTTGAGCTATTGTGTTTATCTCTTCCATCTACCTTAAAGAGACAAAATGACTACTTAGACAATTTTGGCCAGTACCAGAAGCAGGATAATTCAAGGACTGAGTGGATAATTAAGAACATATTCCAACCTGTTAGGTTTCAATTTATGGAGCTCTTTTAACAAAGGAGAAAATGGAGATTGGTTTGCTGTTTCACAACCACCATAAGCCTGAAAAAAAAATTAAAACAAAATATGAATTTTGTATAAAGACTGTGTATGATACTCATTCCCTGTGTGAAAAAAAATGATCAAAGACCATAAAAGGATCCTCTCCCACCACGTCATGTATTGGATTAGCATAACAGTCAGAGTAGAGCTGAAAAGAACAGGGCTGATGTTTTTCTCCTGATTGGGGCTGTGCTGGTGCCATACCTCTTTTCTGCCACCTTTTCTACCACCTATGCACTGTGCCAAATAAACTAGAGTTGTCATTCTAAAGTTTTAAAGAATGGTGTGTTTTCCCAAACTGTAGGAAGCTGATGGAAACGATGAAACAATATAAAATGCTATTATCACTACAACTTATGTAAGGGAAAACCATTAGTCTGAGAGATAATTTTAATTGAAGTATCTATTTCCCTGAAAATTGAATTGGAAGATAAAAAAAGGCTATTTGGAAGGAACTTGATACTAGGCAGGTAGGAGAAAATAAGCAAATTCTGTAAGTTAAAAGAAAGTATAATAGAGCACTGGACTGGGTGACAGAGACGTGGATTCTAGCCACAGCTCTTTAGTCGTTTTATTTCTGAGCCTCACCTTCCAGTTATTGAGGGGACTAGATTAAATTATTTATGGGGTTTACCCCAGCTCCAATTCAGCAATGCTATGAATGAACTCTCTCTTCATGTACTAGAGCCAAATTATTCATTTTAATTCAAATTTAATAGATAAGTAAAAATGAAATATATACTTTGCTTGATGATTTTGGTTTTATCATCATAACTTGATTAGAATGTTATCTTTATTTTCATCTTAACTCCATTAAATAAGATGAAAGCTTTCAGAACATTTGCAAAATGACTGTCAATTTCACAATATGGTATGCATCAAAGTACCATATGCGCTAAGCAGGGAGGAGAACTTGATGGGCTGCTATGTCTACTGTAGATTGAGAACTGCTTGTTTTTTGGCTTTTACTATTAAAATTGCTGGTTTTTAATATACACTTTAAAAGATACTCATGTCTGGGAGAGAACTTTTAAAAACATACTGTGTTTAATTTTTTTAAAATTTCTAATAGGAATCTAAAAGAAGGTAGGTCAATCCACAGCACTAGCTATTCAGTAGAACCAATTATTAAAGAACATGATATTAATGGCATTAGATCTTAGATCTTATTATCCCCATCCCAATGAATAAGTGTACTACTGCTTTTAGTACCCATTCCCCTACTGAGAACTTTCAGTCTCTCAGCATACCATCTTCTCAGATCTCTGTAGGGAAGTGGTATGGTTCCTTATCTGTAAGAGGTTTCTGACTATATTGTACTAGCCTCTCTGTCAAAGCTTTTCATCATATAGACCTAAGAATATTATAGGAAGTCATGCCTGAAACAAGACAGTCTGGAAGCCCCAGGATTCAACACTTTTCTGTAGGCTATCTTTGATATGAAAGCAGTTCTGGAGGAGGATGTTAGGAATCTGTTACCGGTCTAGGTTTACATTTAAGTGGATGCCTAAATAACAGCACCTTGTAAGATCTTAGGTCCCCATGTTTTCTCTTACACAAGGCTCTGGAGGGTTACCTGCTGGGCCAGACAATGGCTTGGGAGGCAGAAGCTGGAATGAGGAGGGATTCTGACAACTCTAGCTACAGACCAGAGCATCTACCTTATGTGGGTTTGGATTGGACCACTGCTCGGGGTCTTTCTAGCTCTTCAAGTCCACTAACCACCTGGCCCTCCATTTACTCCTGCCCTTTTGTAATTGCTACATTGTAAGATCCACAAGGACAGGGAATGAATGTGCTTTGTTCATATTTAAATTCCTACTATTTATCCCCCACCTTTAACCTTGTGTTAGATGATAAGGAAGAACCATCTTAAAGAGTGAAGGGGCTCACCTTAGGGTTCATTTTAGTTTAGCTTGGGAAGCTATAGTTTGACAATTACCATTCAGGTTAAAACATTTTAAATTATAAATTATAAAAAATTATAATTATGTAAATAATATTTAATTATACAAAATTATAAATAGTATAATGAGTCCCTATGTATCCACCCATCCCTTCTAAGAAGGATTTTCCATCTCCTCTTTTGCCACACACTAGATGAATAGCTAATAGAATGCATCATTCTTGAATCTTCTCTGTTGAATACAAAACCTGCAGTATTTATGGTGTTGGGTGGTATTCTGAGCCTCCTAAGTCATAATCTTGAACTATTGTTCTCACTAAATGCCCTTTTTAGCCTTAAAATTTTTTTTTTTTTTTTCAGCTGATCAGCATAGTTGGGTTCTCTAGCCAGGTTCTCTAGCCTTAAAATTTTTGGTTATGTTGTATCTTTTATTAAGATGTCAAGGTCCAGCCCTTGAGAGTTGTTCATTGTTAGGAGAGGAGGGTCTTTTCTGAACAAGTTTTAATCTCAAACTAGCAAAAATGTATTCTTGGTTAAACATTTTATTAAATGGGAGTACTTTTTGAGTATCACATAAGCCTTGTAAACAGACCAGTTGAAATGTTTTAATTTGACTTAAGTATGTACAAACCTTTGAAAGTCTGAAGGAGAAATTTTAAAATTATACCATTAAATACATTCAATAAGCTGTTTTTTTAGCATCTGTATTTTATAATAAAATTAATCCTGCTGCTTCTTTACTAGTTAGGCCACAAGGTTATGTTTTAAAAGGTCCTAAAATAGTTGCATCCAGAGTATAGTACTGGGTAATAACTTCTAATGGAAAGCTATTCATTGCTCTTATGCAAATTAGGTGGCCCTTATATTTGCCTTTATCCCCATTCCATAGAACAGCAGTCGCCGGGTCCGAAAGGTTGGCGACCGCTGCCATAGAACTACCTTTGTGCCTCTGAAGCTGAGCACAAGCTGTAATAGTTGCCTTTGAGTCCAAATCTTTGTGAAAACGAGAAATTCTCTATTTGAGTATACTAATGTTTATGAGCTATTTCAGTAATTTTTGGATGTGAATTAAGAATATGTAGTTCCCATTCATTACTTTAAAGGAAGAGACTCTCTTGTTATAAATTTAATAAAACCTTTTCACTTTATGTTCAAGCACCCATGAGGTAATTTTCACTCATCTAGCAGTCTAAAGTGACCACACAAAATGTAGGTTAGTTTTACCTTTACTGGTAAACCTGAGGTGTAGATTTTAGACACATTTTTGGTTTGCAGCACAACAGTAGGCATTCCTGTAAATTAGTTTGAGAAATTAATTTTATTTTGTACAAGGTATGATCCCTCTGCACAGTGAACAAATATATTACAAGTCTGCGTTGCTTAAAAAAAAAGTATTGCCATATCAGTCTCACTTATGCTGTTGTACAATGATTGTTTTCTTTACTCATTTGAATTATATGCACATCACTTTGAGTGAAGACTTAGTTTCTGTATAATACTTGAACATATCTTTCCAAGTTGTCAATAAAATGCACATGTTTAGGTTGACCATGAACTTATTTGTGACCGTGCTAGACAGAAGCTCCTAACAATTGCTCTGTAAGATTGAAATGTCTCTTACCAGTAACTCTTAGGTATGTGAAGACAACTGTTGTCACCATCAAGTAATCACACCCTCTGTCTTTCCCTTTTCCTGTATTGCCTGATTTAATTTGTGGTACATTTCCTTAAAAATCAGAATGCTAGAGTTGAAGGGTTTTAGGGTTCCCTTACCCCTATTTGCTTCTTCCTTTTTTTACACACAGGGGAAAAAGAGCCCAGAGAAGGCAAGTAACACTCAAATCTCTTGATCCATTGCTTTAGCAATTCCACCATGCCATCTCTTGCTGAAATTTGCCTAGAAGACAGTTGGCAAAAAAGAGGTGAAACTTGAACTTGAGTGATAGTGCTTGTTTGCAGTTTGCCAGGCAGCAGTTACTGTACATGCAGGGTAAGGGAAGAAGATAAAACCTGGGTTTGAGATGAAGTTCTCCTTGCTGATCTGACTTCACCATGATTCTTAGTTCTTGCTTCACAAAGGTAATTGAGCACTTGCTGCCCTGAAATACTGAGGTAAGCCTCTTATCTATATTTTTTTCTACATATGTATGAGAAATATTTACTTGGGTCTACAAAGTAATTTTCTAGTATTTATATTTAATAAGACTTTTTGGAAAGTAAATTTGCTATTGCTGATTGCTTGCTCCCATGCACACATGCAGCATTCATGTTAAGTATTAGATTATTTTCCCCTAACAACATTTGCTTAAGCCTTGAATGAAGTGGGGGAGGGGGGTTATTCATTTTTGTCCTTGCTTTTGCTGATTATTGGCCAAACTAATGGGTTCCATGGCAGACTTCCAATTTGTATCAAGGACTTCAGAACACCCACACTTCCTGTAGCAGCTATTCCAGCTTTGCAGTCATGTACTTCCTCTTCTGTATACCTTTTGGAAGTATTTTTACTGGCAGAACTATTATCAGAGAATGGAGTGGTATAGGGGTGCCCATTAGTTTTCATGGTTTGCCTTTCAGTCTTTAATTCTTGTGAGGAGGTCCTCTTTAGGGCCTGGGAGCTGACTCCATTTAGACTCATCTGAGCCCATTTACCTATGTTCATTAGTAATGGAAGGTATAGATATGTCTGAATACTGGGATCTGGAGCATTAGCTCATTGTAATTCAGTTTTGGCCATCTCAGCAGGTGGTGGGTTTAAGGTAGAAAGTAAAAGTTCTTCATGTCCTTATGTGCTGTTTACTATAAAGTTTTTACATCATGTTACAGCAACTGATTATAGTCCATTCTTTCATCATTTCAATTTAATTCCATCAGAAAGCATAATGTACTTTAAGCAATTTTAACTTGATATATCCTCTTTTGTTTAATTTCCTCTATACCAGGGGTGGGGAATGTCTGATTTGTGGGCCGTATAAGGTCTGAGAAATCATTTGTTCTGGCCGTGCCCAGGCATTAGTGGTGAGTTAATTAAATGTTTGACCAAATATAGCAGGCTAATTTTAAGTTGATAATTTTGTATGGCCTGCGAATGATGTTATAATTATCTAAATGGCCCTTAGCAGAAAAAGGGTTCCCCATCCCTGCTCTACACTTCTAGTTCCATATTATATCCAGCTCTAGATTTATGAAGAAATGCTTGAAAGCAAGTACTCTTCTGAGTCAAGGAATGCCAACCAAATAAACTTGATGAGAGGCTAAATAGCCATTTTTAGGGATACTTAATTCTTATCAGCCTGTGACTGCTTGCTTAAAGCATCACAGTTTTATTTCCCATGGAATGACTCAGGTGTTGGGTGACCAAGGAGATATGACAAGGCCAGGGCTGAGTTGGCAATGTTCTGGAACTTTGAATTGGCAAGATTTGGTCAAAACCGGCCAGAAATATTGTTGTAGACTGAAAGAGACTATTGAGCTTTGAAAACATTTTTCTTCTACTACCAGCAGGGGCAGAAGAGGGAAAGTTAATTTGTATTTATGTATTATTATTTTAGCTTTCAGTTTTATTGGTTGCATATAGCTGAACTCACAAACTCTGGTTCATTCTTAAACTGTTCTTTAAACTGAAATTGACTCTTAGAGAAAGGCTTCATCTATTACCATGGAAGATAATACTATTTTAGATAGCAAAATGCAGGTTCTTGAGCATCCTGATATACCTGGTGCTAATGAGAGAAGTATGGATTCTAATTTCTCATCTGAGATGTTAAGCCAGGTTCAGTGCTACACATAATTTGTATTTATTTAAATCTTATTTAAAAAAATTGAAGTTGTTAGCATTAGACTCCATAATAATCTGTAATCTTGGCCATTGTAATTTGATAGACCGGACATATATGTACAGGTACTTTAAGATTGATATTAGCACAGTTTTTGTCTATGTACTAATTATCTTAGGTAATCAAACAGATGTTGATGGTAACAGCAACCAAAAGTACATATACTAATACATTTTAGGTATTTTAAATTAATCCTCTCCCCTTCCCAGTCCCCCTTTCCTCCTAGGAAGGTTTATAAAACCTATTCTACATGCTCTTTAAGCATCATGTTTCAGATAATTAAATATATAAATAAATATAGTTAGCTATATTTTTAGCTGATGTTGATGAGTAGCTGTATCTTAAATGTTTTAAAAGATCATGTAATCCAGGTCTTTTGGAGTTGGGGGTTGGGTGGGTGATAGGATTTACCTTTGCAAACAGACCTTTTGAGCAATTACCCCAGTCCCACTTGGAAGCTCTTCTTTAGTTCCAGGTGAAAGTAATAACTAACACGCAGCTGAAGTCAGTCTGTACCATTATTTCAGGTCAGGGGATTGTCTTCTTTCAGAGTCAGAGAATATTCAGCAGAGCACATTGCAAAAGAGAAGCTTATCCCTCTTAAGACTGCTTGTCCTGGGAGGGCTCATTGGCAGGACTCAGTCTTTCTGGGAGGAGGTCATAATGACCAGGAATATGGCTGTTCCTAGGTAGGTCGTATGGATTCTGGATATAGCTGGAGTTGGGACCACGGCCTTCTTGGACCACACTGACTGTGGGCTCTAAGGAATATAGTGAAAAATGAGTTCAGAGAACAGATTAGCTTTGGTTGTCATGTTGGGGGGAAGAGAGTTCTATTTAACTGGGTGGTGAGAGAAGCCAAGGATTTATAAATCTGTGATAAATATGAGGGTTAGGACTAATGCTAAGAGATGGAAAACATAAGTGAGTGTGCTGTCAGAATCCCATCCAAAGCTTGGTCAAAACCAAAGAGATTTAGAATGTCTTAAATATTTAGAATATTTAGAATGGGTGGGTCCTTAATTGTGGCGTAAGGTTTTCACTGCTATTCTTAGTACTGAGCCCAGGAACATGGGTTAAACTGGGAGAAAATAGAAAGTGGTGATTTAGAAAGTTAATAAATATTCTGTTCTGATTGTTTTCTTTTTTAAACTGGGATTTGTATCAACAATCAGTTGAGGTGTATGTGTGTGTACCCACTCCCCACCCCCAGTATTTCTGCGTCATACTAGTCCTGGTATGTTTCTTTTTTTAAAGCAGAGTTGGCACAAGAATTTGATTTTCTGCATGAGAGAGGAGGGTAGTCCTGGGGAAGGCAGTTCGCCTTGGATTCCTTAAAAAGCAATAAAAAAAAAAAAGTGTGTTTTCAAGACAGGGTGAGTAGAGAGGGGTTGTTTTTATTTCAGATGCTGCACTATTGCCCTGATTTTGCTAAGTTACTTATTTGAGACACCTACCAACTTCATATATATTTTTATTAGATGTCGACAAGGATGGCACATCTGTGTACGGAGACCCCCTGTGCACAGGCGACTTCATTTCTACATAGCTGCTTTCTGGAAGCTTGCAGGTGAGGATGGGTGGGTCCTTAATTGTGGCGTAAGGGTTTTCACTGCTGTTCAAGGAACAAGTGCTAGAACTGCACACGGATTCTTTCATGTAATCTGCAAGGCAAGAGAGATTTCTTAGTATAAGCAAGGACATAAGACTTGGTTTAAATACCAGAAACAGACTGTAGTCAAGTGCATGTGCTTTCGGGATCCTGGAGCTGTAAAAGCCTGTGATAGTCCAAGATTTACTTAGGAAAGCATTCAACATACTTAATAAGTAGGCAGAGTTCTTTTTCTAAAAAAACTTATGTTTTTGGAGGGATAGGAACATTTTTGTTTTTAGTAGTCAGGTATAGCACCAGAGAGATTAATTTAAGATATTCATAATGTACTTTCACATCTATTATTTAATGTTTACAAAATCCTGCAAGGATAGTTGATAGTTTGCATTTTATAGGATGAAGGCCCAGAGAGAGATGAAATGTCTTGGCTAAGGTCACACAGCTCATAAGTGGCAGTGCTAAGACTTAAATCTATGCCTTGGGACTCCTTGGCTGTGCGTTTTCTGTAATACCATTCTTTCTGAATTTGTTCCGATGATTAAGATGCTTAGGTTCAGAAGAGGTTTTTTTTTTTGTGTGTGTGTGTGTGTGTGTGTGTGTGTGTGTGTGTGTGTATGTGTGTGTTTTGGCACAGGTGCTAGCAATTTGGTATCCTTTCAGCAGCAAATTGGCTGCATCCCTGTTCTCTGAGAAGCTTGTGATCAGAGGTGGGGCAGATAGAGAAGTGTAATAGAGGTCTCAGAAACACCTGGGTCTTCAGCTGGCCTTTGGAAAGTTCCTATTTTCTCGCAAGCCTGCAATGTATTCTCTGGGGCAGGGGTCCTCAAACTACGGCCCGCGGGCCACATGCAAATACAAATATTGTATTTGTTCCCATTTTGTTTTTTTACTTCAAAATAAGATATGTGCAGTGTGCAAAGGAATTAAACTATAGTCTGGCCCTCCAACGGTCTGAGGGACAGTGAACTGGCCCCCTGTTTAAAAAGTTTGAGGACCCCTGCTCTGGGGTCATTTACCTCAGTTCTTGTGAATGCTAAATGAAACCTATTTTAATAATAATTTTCTCTGATACTAGGGGAACTCATGCTTCCTCTCCTGCCACCCCTCAGGCATGCATCATCCTCCATACTTCAAGGAATGTTAGGGTAAAGAGATACAAACTAGTTTCCCAATATAAAGCCAGGTAACTAGCTCCACTAGAGAAAGTTCATTTTGTGATGGAGTCACACGAGGAAAGGGGAGCCCTTCCTTCAATTTCTATCCCATTCCCCTTTTAGAGATGATCACTGCCTCTTGTAGATTGTTCCAAGTGATCAGGGCTTTATTACTCTCACTCTCTGTGACCTGGCAGTTCTGGTCCTCATCTGTCTGAGGCTCTGCCAGCCTTGGGGGTGGGGGTGGAGGGTGGGGGGAGGGCACGTCTAGAAACAAGCACTGAGTTGGAGGGGCTTGAAAGTCGAGAGTGATCTATATCGCCTTTCAATTCTAAATTTCTACAAGTGGTAGCAGGTGGTGATATTCTTGGACGATCCTTCTCTAGAACTATCACAAATTACATTTGGGTTGCTATTTATCTCTGCTTTCTGCTTCCAACTTGTGAAATTGATGGAAATGTAAAGGGAAAGTGATCTTGTAACTCGAGGGGTGACTAGATGAACCTTTGTACAGTGAGAACAGAACAGAACATGCCATGTAGCTGAAGTAGTTGCGGTATATGTTACCACAAGTAGTCTTTTCTTCCCTAATGGTGATTGTGAGGGGATTTACTTTTCTGTTGGTGTAGAGTTGATGTCTGTTTCAGCAGGTAGCATTTCTTCAATCTTGTACAAAAGTACATTGACCTATTAGTTCCTTCAAGTGTTCATAACACCCTGTGGTGTAGGTAGAGCAATAATATGATTCTTGTTGCTCCCCCCCATTGCTTATGAGGAAATTGAGGCTTCATATGGGGAAGTGACTTCTCTAGGGTCATACTGCTAATCAGTAGCAAAGCAAGCTCTAGAACCAGGCTCAGAGCACTTTTCCATCACAACTTAGCCCACAGTGGAGAGGGATATTGTCTTGGCTCCATCTTAGATTATGGCCTCTTTCTAGCATAAAACCCTAGACAGAAGGAGAAAACATTCTTGCTAGACAATGAGCAGGCCCAGCCGGCCCCAGCAAGGACTAAAGGGAGGCTGCATTGTCCCAGCTGCTGTTGAGGCTCAATGGGGAAGGGGTACCTATGGGTCCTGTACCACGACCTGCTTCTAGTGAGTACTTTGTTTCTTCCAACTGGGAGTGGGGCTAAATCCAGGAACCCTGGTAGTATGGCTCATTGGTCCCACTTTGGGTGTTCTGAACTTACCAGCCAGGGAGTAAGGCACTGTGCCTCAGTGGCTTGTTTGGAAGCTGAGGATTGGAATTGCTTAAAGAAGGGCTGTCTCCTGAGAGAAGTCCTAACAACTCACCCCTCCTGTCCTCCCAAATACATCCATTTACTTTGTTTGGCAGCTGCCTCAGTTGCATATTTTCTAGAACAGCGTCGCCAACCGGTGTGGTCCGTGGACCACTGATAGTCCGTGAGGTCCGAAAGGTTGGCGACCACTGGTTTAAGGAAATCTTTGGATCAGTGGTCGCCAACCGGTGGTCCGAGGACAACTGGTGGTCCGTGAGGTTCGAAAGGTTGGCGACCACTGTTCTAGAACTTAAGGAATATCGATAGCTCACTTTGTGTGGCACTTAAAACTAGTATTTCGGGTTAGTCATTTGAAACTTGTTATATCTGTGAAGGAGGCTGGGCAGGAAGGACTAGTATTACTACTCTAGAAACGTGGAAACTGAAACTCATAAAGTTTGCTTAATGTTGGTAAGTAGTTAAGACTCAACCCCTGTCTTCTCTGATACCCAATCAAGGTGTTTTTCTCTCCTATCAGTTTCCTTGTGCTCCTGTGCTCTTCTCCGATATCTGTACTAACTGCAAAGTATATCTGCAACAGCTTCACCTTACCTTCAGGGAACACCTTTTATCTATAGGGCCAAGCCCTGCTGAAGAAGAAAGGCCAAGCTCTAAGCTTTTCATGGATATCCCTTGACTGATTCAGGGATAAGGCAGTGTGCCTCAGTGAGGAGAGCCTTGGCATTGGGAGAGCCATGGAGCTCTAGCTCAATGCCTAATAGAGCCCCAGCCAGGCAATAGTGCCCCTCTTTTCATTTCCACCAGAAAAGTCATGGCTGTTTCAAGTTTGGGGGAATAAATTGATGTGCAGCAGGGGACACACCTAAATGGATAAAAGAGAAGTTGGGGTTGTGGGGGAGGTGATTAGTGTCAGGGGGAAGCTGTGTTTTCCATAAAGAGGTCAGCAGTAAAGAAAAGGATGAAATGTGTGTGTGTAGGTGAAGTGAGGTGGTAGGGAAAGGTATTGAGTTATGGAATAATCTGGATTCTGGAACTGGTAGTTGGGGGACATCTAGGCAAGCGGGAAGCTACTCTCTTCTCCAGCTGAGTCATCTACCTGCCTGCCCAGAGGGAGGGAGATGAAGGGGAGAGGGCAGGACAAGGGGAAGAAGAACCAGCTGCTCTAAGATATTTCCTCATCCTTTTAGAGTTCCACCCTTCCGCCCCTCCCCAAGGCCAGTCCCTGCACTTCAGGGCATTTTACTAAGAAAGGGGAAGCATCAACCAAGGCTACCCAAGCTCTGGGGAGTCAGTCACTCCTCCTAGCCTGTAATTAGTATCAATATTAAAGGGTTAGCTCAATAATGCCCTAGCATTTGCTCTCAGCTAGTTCCTACCTCCCAAAAATCACACACAGCCATATACTATGGGAGGCAGAGGGAACTCTAAAATCTAATGTAGACATCTTAATTTGTAAAAGGGAGCAGCAAACCAGAAGGGGAAGTGACTTTCAAAGGCCACTTTGTAGGTGGGATCTGAATTTACCAGGGCTTTAGGTTCAAATAACATCTAGCTAAGGCCAATATTTTACTGTTGGGGAAAACCTTAGGAATCCCATCTTAGCTGACTACTATTATTAGAAGGCCACACTGCCTTTTTCTGGGCCTGAAGTTAGCATCTCTGGATTGAGAGACAGGATATGGGGACAGGAAAGGGAAGATATCAGTCAGGAGAACCACAGTAGTTGAAAAAAAGTTTTCAGGATATCAGTGCGCTCCTAACTACCTTGGAACTCAAGGCAACTCCAAGAAGAGACTTGGTTAGATTACCAAAGGGCATAAGGTGGGAAAAATGGCAGCAACGGTGGAATCCAGGATTTCAGGATCATGAAGGTGATGGAGGGTATTGGGGAAGATTTCTTCTACAGCAATTTGAAATGCCTGATAGACAAGGAATTGAACATGAGGTAGTTTGTTGCCAAATCATTGTGCAAAGGGGGAGTTCAGAGAATACTTAAAGACTCTTCACTCGTAATTGTTTGGTCCAGTAGGTTTAGGAAATAAGTTCATTCCTGGTACAAACTAGTTTAGTAAGTGTTTATTTAGGAGGTCAGCCAGTTATTGTGGGTTTGTTCCATGTCTTTGGTAAGTACTTCTGTAAAGTTTTGAAGTGGGACATTCCATTTTCCTCTTTGAATTCTCTTGTTCAGATATGTTGGTCCCCAACACATGCTGGTACATTTGCCTACACAGCCCTCTTTTCTCTCTAAAGGACGATTGTAGCCACAGTGGTGAAACAAAATCTGCACTCAGAGGCTCACATATATGACCACAAAACAGGAATGAATGACACTGAAGCAGAGACAGTGCTCTCCTTAGCGTTGTTTTATATTCATGGTTGCAAGTCTGAAAGTAGCTCTAATCACAATGGGCAGGACAACACAGTGCATAGGAAAGTTGTGTGCTCATTTGTTGAGGTGTCTGGGCTTGTCTTGAGCTTATTTATGATTCAGTAATGCATATTTTTAGAGCTGGAAAGGCCCTTAATAATAGTTCTGTCCAAACCTCATGCCTATTTGAGAAAGAAACAGGTCTCAGTTCACAGTGCTAAAGCAGTAGAGCTGTCTTTTCTGTATTAAGCCTTATACCTGCTGTAATGGTGCTTGCCTTCACTGGGATAGTTTAAGTCAAAACTCACAGAAAATTGCCAGAATAATGCTCCCAAGGGAGTGTTCGCTAGCTGGCCAGGAGCCTAGGGATGACCTCCTGTCTCCAGATGATTCTCTTAAGCAGTGTGCACTCTAACATGCTGATGGAGACTCGCCCTTCCTGGTTCTTGCTCAGAGCGCACTTCTCACCACCACCACCCACCCTTAGCTCACCCCATTTCTAATAGCTACCTTACCAAGGGCTATAGATGACTAGCTCTCCTTGGTTAGGAAATGGTTGTGTCTTTGGGTGTGTCTGAGGTTGAGTTGGATAGACCAGAACAGTAATCCAGGAAATCTGGGTCAGTCTAAATCAGTGGTTTCTAAGTGTTAGTTGGGTCATTGCTGCAGAGGAATACCCTGAGATGCTCTGTGCCAATGCAGATCCCAGGGCCCCACTTTAGGTCTACAGCATCAGAATCTTGCGGGGATGGGGTATGAACATCTGTAGTTTTAGCAAGCTTTTCAGGTGATTCTAGTGCACAGCTAGATTTACCATATCCATTGGGACCTCTGCTGTCAGTCATCTCTTACTTGGTTTGGCTGAGACTCTTAAATAGACCTCAGAGACAAAAGGACAGCCTTGTTACAGTAGTACAATCCTTTACAATATGCAAAAACACTTCTCATCTGTGATTTTATTGAATACTATGACAGCCTTGCTAGACAACAGAACTATAGGCATAATTATCCCAACCCTGTAGATGAGGAAACTGGGCCTTGGGGAGCTCACAGTCTAAGGTCTCAGTTAATAAGTGACAGAATAGCAAGTGACATGGTTCCAAAGCCACCTATTTCACACCTTCTGTCATTTAAACCTCCGGCCTCAGCCCAGGAACAGGACCTGACCTTTCATCGTGGCTTTTACTCAGAGACTTCCTAGAAGGACGACCCGACTTGAGTTCCCATGTGTTGGGATTAGTCCTGGTGTCCCTGCTCTTGGGGCAGAGATTTCTTGAGGGTGGAGTGCCATTCATCATTAGGGTATCATTTTCATTTCCTTGTGCCGCAGAAAGCCAGCAGGTGGCAGGGTGGCGTTCCTTACCAGTACAATGACAGGAGGCCTCTAGGGCAGGTAGATTGACTTTATTTCAGATTTTTAATCAGTTTAACTCGTACTAATTGGTTGGATAATGACGTTCTACATTTCCAAAGACATTTATTAGGCATCTATAAAAAACCCACAGCATTTGCTAAGCAGGTGCAACTGAGATCGAAAGATGAATTTATTATTATGGTTGCTCCTCCTGGGCGGAGCTACCCAGCAGCCCCAGGTCCTGTGGTCTTTTAACTTTTAAGGGGCTTGGGGGGAACAGGTGCGCAGTTCTTTCTGGTAGAATTTCTGGCCATTTCAGATCTGTACTCTTTATCTTGCTAAGCCCTTTCTAATGGGACGTCAGGATTGGATACTCTACCTTTGAAGCCTTTGTCCATAATGTATGTGTTTTGACGTCTATCCATTCCACAAGCACCTGCAGAAAGAGTATAAGGGAAGAAAAATATGGGTGTGTGTGAGGTTTACTTGGACTGCATGTGTAGGTTTCAATATTTTGTTTGCCTTTTTCTTTTTCTACCCTACCCAGAAAGTAACTAGTTCTTTAATGCTAGAAAATTGTTCTGGGTTTACTTTACTCTAAATCTTTTGGGCCATATAGTAATTCTTAAAAGGCTCATAAGCATTAATGGTGAGCTACAGCGCCCCCTGGCATATTCAGCATTCCTCCTCTTTAACCTTCATTCTAAGAGGAATGTTTTACAGGAGGCGATCAAAGACAGTTCTGATGCCACCTACAGTCACTATAGGTGAAGTTCCAGGCTCCAAAAGTATATGATAAGGAATGAATCAGAACCATTTTTTAGCTTGGGAAGGATGCTTGTTGTTCCAAATCCTAGTTCTTTTGGATTTTAGAATAGGGTGGAAGACTGTTTCTTACCTCTCAGCTCTGGTCCTGCCTCTCCTCTTCTGGATCAGAAGCTTGACTGAGGGGACCCAGAGAGGGAGGTGGACAGGTGACCGAGGTCATCTATATGGGATATATACTCATTCCCCACCCACAGTCAGCTTTCTTAGTTATTCCTTCCTTTTTGGGTGGACCATTTACACCTAATTGAGAGCTGTCTCTAAAAGTATTACCGGTGTTTTTCAATCCCAAGGATTTCTTTCCACCCTTTCAGTTGTCACAATTTATCCTAGGCTCCCTCAATGCATGGTCCTGAGCTCAAGCCACAGGCAGGACATACAGCTTCAGGGACCAAGGTCAGGTTCTTTGTAGCTGTTGATCCCAGAAAAGAAATTGTCTGGCATTTTTAGGTTGGAGCAGTAATGACACTGGCTCAAAGTCGGAGCCATTTCCACACCCTACCCCCACCCCCAGCTTTTGATTGAAGACACAATACTAGGCAAGACATGCAACAAGTGCTTACAGTTTGGCTCCTCTGGACTCATTAGTTGCTGATACTGACAAACCAGCCTGTGGCTGTTTAGATACTCCCCATATCTCCTCCACATAGAGTTCCCAAGTTGAATTTATAGGAGTCTACTCTTGTCTGCCGGCCTTCCATACATTACTGAGTGATAGGGCAGAACCAGGTCTAAGGTTTTCTCAGGTTTGCTATTCTTCTACTGGCCAGTAAGTACTTGTGCCCTTCAGAAACATGACTGCAATAGTCTGTATCCCTGGCATTGAGGTCAGCACTTTACACCAGACAAGGGTTTCCTTTGCCCTCCCTGAGGGACGGAGGCTAGGCTATTCACTTATCCCCTTTTCATATAACAGGAAATAGAGGCCCAAAGAGGGGCAGTGACTTGTCTGCGACCACACCAACAAGTGAGAAGTTGAGTTGCAACTAGACCTCTCCAAGTATTCTCTCCCATTGGCCACCAGCCTGGTTGGATAAAAACCCCCAAATGACTAAGTGGTGGCTCTGGCTACACTGGTTGAAGAGTGAGATCTCAGAGCAGGGAAAAATCTGGGCTGAGCCCAGAGGATGCTCCAATGTGGAAAAAGATACAGGGGGGTGGTAGTGTGTGTGTGTGTGTGTGTGTGTGTGTGTGTGTGTGTGTGTGTGGTGGTGGTGGTGGGGGGCAGGGGGAGGAGATGTAATTGGTGGGGTTACTAAATGCCTGGACACTGCCCATGAGCCCCATAGCCAAGAATACAGCCTCCTGGGTACAGGTCCAGGGTCTCTGCAGCCCATGCCTACTCAATCAGCAGATGAATGGGAATCTTCATTTAGTGTTACCGGGTCCAAAGACATGCAGGGATTGATAGAGCTGTTTCCCTTGAGCTCTAGAAACCAGCTAGAGCTTGAGCTCAGGCCAAGGTTGTCCAGTGTGCTGAGGTCCTGCCCTAAAGGGGCACTTGTAGGGAACCCACATTCTCTGTTCATTTATAGCTCTTGCTCCTGTGATACCTCCTGTAACTTCTACCCACAATCTTCATTGCAGGACTGACTTTCCAAGTATCCTTTTTTTGCATATTTGCCAGGCTGCCAAATTTAAACCTAATACATAAGCACAGAGGATGTCTGTTGACACATCCTGCCCCAGCTTCTCCGATCCCTACGGGACAGCCCTACCCTAGTATCTGGGAGAGCTTAGCCTAAGCCACTGGTGGGTCTGGGGGACATTGGGCTTTGGGTGAGAGAGCCTTCTGTTTGCCATCCACACTCAGATGACCCAGATAACCCCAAAGATGTTGCCATCCTCAGGTCATTTCTCAGTGGTTTTGGGTTGTAGTCTGTGGACTGCAGGGATTACAATTATGTTGTGTCCCCTTCCTCTAATACCAGTCATAGTTTGTCCACATCCACTGACCATGATGGGAGCAGGCAGGTCTCGTTTGTTAGGGAATTGGGATTGTAGACTACTCATGTTTGGAGGGAGGGGGGTTTCAATGGGGAGAGTTCTTGGATGAATGGGGATGGGTCAAGCGAGGGGCAGGAGTGGGAGGTAGGGCCAGTGCTGAGTCTGGACTGGTATGAGAGTCTTAGGGATAGAGGGTAGGGCTGGGGTTGTCTAACCTGGTGAGTGTGGCTCAGCGGGGTGGCTGAGGTGTCTAAGTTCAATGTAGAAGTCCTCTGGCGGGTACCTGGCCTCCAGGGCACTGATCTGGAAATGGGAGTCTAGTGAGAGGAATGACAGGGAGGAGCCATTATTCCCAGGGCCCTGGTTTGGCAGGGGAGGGGATGGGGTCTGAGGGTCATAGTAGGGCAGGCTGGAAGAAATTAGGGCCCCTATGTGTAGCATCCAAAGGGGCTGGGGCCAGCAGGGCCTTGGGGATTTGCTAGAGCTGAGGCCATTGGCCTTGCTTCTCCACCCCCTCTACCCCTACCCCCATCCCACCCCTTATAGGAATTGGTGTCCACTAGAACAGTGGAAGAAACCCTTGAAAGGGGTACCTTGTTAGGGCCTGGGTCAGACAGGGGTTCCTTTTCTAGATAGTGAGTGCATCTTTGGCCTCCATCTGGAATCTCCAAACCTGGGGCTCTAGTCATCTCTTTCCCTGGGTCACAGCCACCCTCTCCCTACCCCCTAATATAGGAATGAAGAGGGTCCTGGGCTTCATTTGCTTATAAGTCTGAAACAGGCGGTTGGGGTTCCTCCCCACACCCCTTCTCCCTTGGGGAAATCATGCTCAGAATTCATCTACTAACCTTCTCTCTTAGAGCGAGGACAGGGCCCCCATCAGTTCAGAGAAGGAGAACAGGGTAGGACATGATGGCAAGGGACCATAGTCAAACCACTACTGACCTAACACGTTCACATAGCTGTAAGGGGTCCAGCCTGCTGTGTCTCTGTCAAGGGACTTGTTACTGAGCTGTTTGGAAAGTAGGAGAGCCGGTTAATACCTAGTGCCTGGAGGTGCCCCCTGCCCAGACTTCACTCTTCCCAGCCTTGTGTACCCACCTATGTCCTAGTGTTGAGGGAAAGGGAGAGCTAGGTGTTCTGTGAGAGGCCACCTTGGTGTGGCTGATGGCAGCAGAGCAGAGGATACACCCATTTAAGCTGTCTGGCTGAAGCTGTAGGGTTTCCAGGTCTTTGGGGAAAAGGAGGGCAGGGGAAGGTCCTCCCAAGGGCAGAGAACCTGCCTGAACCAAGCTGATCCTGACAGGGGAAGTAGGTGGGCTCTGGCACTCTTCACCTGCAACAGGAGGCCATCTCCAGCACAGGATGGTGCTGAGGCCGCCTGCAACATCACTGGCACCTCGGCCACTAGACCGGGACTGAGTGTGAGAGTCTTCCTTTCATATAACCAAGGGAAAGCTTCAGGGTACGGTGTCCTTATGGTGTAATCCAGGGGTCCTCAAACTTTTTAAACAGGGGGCCAGTTCACTGTCCCTCAGACCATTGGAGGGCCGGACTATAGTTTAAAAAAAACTATGAACAAATTCCTATGCACACTGCACATATCTTATTTTGAAGTAAAAAAACAAAACGGGAACAAATACAATATTTGTATTAGTATGTGGCCATAGTTTGAGGACCCCTGGTAATCTTTCCTCTTCCTGCATTTTCAGAGCCGTGTGAGGCAAGGATGGTTATCCTCATTTTACAGGTCCTGCTTGTGGGTCCTGTACTTGGTTACACAGGAGTCTGCGGCAGAGCTGGGTCTACAATTCAGATGGTCTCAGCTCCGGGACCCATATGCATATTATCTCATCACAGGTGCCTGCTTTTGCTACCTGTGTCTTATCTGCCAGGCTGAGGGGTCTTGGACCACACAGAGCCACTTTGGACCCTGGGGTAAGGTGAGCCAGAGAGTTAATAAGTGGGCTCCTCTGCAGGAACTCCAGCACTTTACTGAAAGTGGTTGACACTTTTCTATTAGAATGAGACCAAGAATGACATAGCCACAAAGGACCTTGTCATCCCTGGCATCCTCTGTCTCTTACCTGCTGCAGCCTTGGTAATGTGGCTCTAGTTAATCAAGGGCCTCCTTCTGGGAAATGCGATTCCTTTCCCTTAGCTTTCAGTTTCTCGGATAAGCCTAAAGCTGAAGCTGGGAATGGGGATCTGAGCTATAGGGCTGTGTATGGGGCTGATGGCCACAGTCTTGCATATAGGCCTCAAGGCATCCTGTGTGCAGCACTCCCATTTGGAAAATCAGAGGTGTGTGGCCTTGGGGTGCTGGCTTGACAGTGGTTGTCCTTGGTTGTACAGTATCTGGTCTAGGGGGTTCAAGCTGCATTGCTGTCAGTTCTGTGGAGCAGACAGGGAGAAAGGTTTCCCCGAGCTCTAGGGCAGAGGCCTGGAATATAAAAACTGCTCCTGTCCATGTTCTTGGCAGGAGGGGTGTTACAGGAAGCCAGGAGTCTGGGCCTGCTATTGTGTGTATATACATAGGTGGGTGTCAGGAGGTATGGGCAGCATGAACCTGTCAAACATTGTGGTCCTTGAGGCTGTTCTTCCTCATTTCTGAACCTCCCACTCTGCCAGGTATGGGTCCTGGTACACCAGCAGGGCTCACTACACGTGTTCTGAGACATCCTTGCCCAAAGGCCTGTAAGATGACATCTTGCCACCAGCCCAGGGTTATGCTTGGAGCTGTGAGGGAAGGCCCACAGGACTCGCTGTTAACGAGAACACTAACTATGGCTGATGTTTGGGTCCCGCATCCCTTGCATTAGTTCTGATTATAATAAATGGTTGTGCACTGATGACGTGTGGTATGTCCAAGTACAAGGACATTAGCTGGTTACCTGAGTAATAGTGGTTACTCTCTAATGTGCTGATTGCATACATGGTATTGGTAACCTACTGCAGTGATTGGTGGTTTGTGGTGTAGTATTTTGATTACATGTGTTAACATGTGGCAAAAGTGGCTACATGGTGTACATAGTTATGTGACAAGGTTACACATGATTATATGATCACATGGCTTGGTACCAAATGGTTGCACACAGGGTGTGGGGGTTTGTTATACTGAGTGATGCTGTGGTTAGTTACATGTGATTCCTATTGGTTACATGGTGCTTGTTGGCTCCATGTAACCTGCAGGTTCCCTGTTTCATGCTTACAGAGTGTTTACATGTCCCATGGACCACAGGGCTGTGTTTAATGTATTGGCAGTTAGTTCCAGGGGGACTTTCCAGTGTGTGTGTGGGAGGGAGGGGCGGGGGCGGTGGTTACAGTTCCTTCCTGGGTAGAGGTGAGGGCTGAATGGGTGGACAGTGGATAGGGGCTGGGGAGTCAGGGGCCCGGTACCTTGGTGGGGCTGTTCCTGTCCAGAGTGCTGGCCTGGCTGGTGGCAGGCCCCCCGCACTCCAGTGCGTAGTAGCTGGAATTGGAAAAGCACTGGGCATGGCTGCTACTTTGAGACAAATCTGGGAAGAGAACAAGTTGCCACATACCATCATACTCTTGCCCCTGGCATGAGATGCCCCAATACTAATGCTTGGGCTGGTCAGCCTTGAGGGTGCTCTGCAAAGGGATAGCCAAGTCCTCCATCCCCCAAACTTTTGGCATCCACTACCCCTACTGAAATTTGTGGAGCCTGATTTCCCCTTCCCTTGCGGTGGCCTTCCCTGAAGCATGCAGGATGCACGGTAATGTTGCCAGTTTGAAGGGTGGCACCAGGAGCATGGATGAGAAAATGTTGGCTTTGACAGCCTCGCTTATCCCGCAGTCAGTACTTAGGGCTGTGCTGATCCTCTCCTGCCTCCCCCCAAAGGTTAGATCCCAGTAGTGAGGCCATAAAGAGAAACCTACTCCCCTTGGCTCCAGTCCTGCCCTCCTGCCCTGTGGTTTCCAGGACCTCTTGATAGGGCTGGGGGATTCCAGTGGAATGGCATGGGAAAACCTGGCCAACCTTGCTTATTATAGTCATAGAAGAAAATCCCCAAATCTCTGGGCTTTCATCAGAGGATACCTGCTTTGGTTGAAACCCCAGGGTGGGAGTTGGGAGGTGGCGGGATTGCAGGCCAGGGACTCTGAAGGTAAGGTCTGTATCTGGGCCACCTCCTTCTATCCTGTAGCACCTAGCATGGAGCTGGGCACACGGTAGGCAACATGTAGCAGGAAAGGGCTGACATGATGTTGGTTTTATAAATACAAGGTGTAGGAGGCTTCATTCAGATCAGCCATGAGCAATGGGGCCAGCTGGAGTGAGCTGTCATCCTTGTGCTCAGGGCTGAGGGCAAGAGAGGAAGGATCTGACCCAATAGTGTGTTCCTCCGCCCCCAACCCAGACTCCCATGGCTGATGTTTGAGAGTTACCACCACATTTATGGACAGACTGAGTTCCAATGGGCCTGGCCAGAGGGACGTTGCCCACACTTTCAGATCTCCCCCAAGTCAGGCACAATCCCCTTGGGGCTCTCCTGACTCTGGGAACTGGGAAGGGAGGTTTACTCTGAGACCTTCACCCAAAGGAGCAAAATTAGGACAGGGCCCTGAGTTGTCAGAGCCATCAGGCTGGGGAAAGGTTCCTCTGGGGAGTTTAGGAAAGTTGCTATTTAGGTGGGTGCTCTTGTGGCTGAAGGATGGGAAGGTCTGGGGAAATGGAAGGAGGCTCCTAATCACAGGCACTCAGAGCTGGGGGCCCAGGAAATGACACCCCTCGGGACCTCATCTACCTTTCTCAAATAGGCTCCTGCTCTCCACTCCCATCATCTCTCTAGGGGAGTCTGAGCATCCAGCCCCCACCACCCACCCAGCAGGCATGACCACCCACCTTGAGCAGTAAACTCAGGTGCCCCCCAAGGATAGGTTGTGGCTCTTCCTGGGTGGTGTGTGTGAGGGAGATGGGAATGCTGGGGCATAGCCCTTACCTGAGAGGGAGTAGTCAGTGCTGGTCATCCTCATGGCAGGTGTGTAGGAGACGCGGGGAGCCAGGTCGCGGTCCTTCTCTTTCTGCCGACGTCGGCGCCAGGCAAAAAGGCCCAGCAGCATCACAATGAGGAACAACAGGAGGACAATGCCTGTGACAGCACCCACCGAGTGCCGCTCTGCACCCAGCGCTGGGCTGATCTTGGTGTAGGGATTCAGCTCCTCCATCATGAGGGCGGCTGTGGGCGGAGGGAGGGCCTCAGCTGGGGCGCCTGCTGGCTCTTCAGATCTCTGTGGGACCTGGACTCCTAACACTAGGAGGCTTGGTTTTGGTCCTGGCCCTGGTCTTTAATTCCCCTGATCCCAACCCCTTACTGTGCCTATTTCTTCAACTGCCTAAAGTGAGTGGAGTCCTAGAGAACTCCCCAGGGACAAATGTGATCATGGATCGGAAACAAAACAATGTTTGAATATTTTACTCTTCTTCAAAAAATAAGTTAGATAATAACTCATTTAACCTTCCCAGCAGCCTGGTGAAATAAGGACTGTTTAATTCTTTCTCTTTCACAAATGAAGAAACTGAGTCACTGAAAGGTTAGGTAAGTTGCCCACGATCAACCAGTAATTGGTAGTGTCAGGTTTCTCATGAGTCAGAAAAACTGGACTCAGCCACTCTCCCTGCTTACTAGCTGTGTTTCTTAGATGTGACTTAGAGAGTCCTCAGTTGGCTCAGTAATTGCACCCTCTACAGGGGACTGTGAGCACCACCTGACAGATTGACAATGACAGCTGTGAGTGCTGTACCAGTGTGCCCATGATTACTTCCCACAAAACCCCTCTTGATATATGTATGGGCTAACCCCCATCAGAATGCAATGTGCATGGTTTTGGTCCCTTTTCTGTCATGTGGATAACTGAGCCCATTCTTCTCCCCCATTTCCTTAGAACCAATAGCAATAGAACTCACTACCTGTTTGCAGCACTTTACATAGGGGTCTTATGTATACAAAACCATTTCTCAAGGGCTCACATTATCTCAACTTGGTCATCCCAACTGCCCTATGGGGGTCTTCGGACTGTAGACCTGGAGCCAAGGCTGAGCCCCTTCGGGTTCCTTGGCTCTCAGTGGAACATCGTGCCATGAAGGAAGACAAGGGCTAATCTAATCTACTCTTTCCACTTTGCATGTGGAGTAACAGGTCCAATAAAAGGAAATGACCTGCCCAAGGACACTTAGCAGGTTGGCAGACCAGAATTTGGCAGGTCTTCAGATGGCCTGGTGACTTTCCCCAGCACTAGCTTGTGGTTACCCTTGCTTGGCTCACAGGAAGCTTGCCAAGGATGAGCACAGTGAAGCTGAAGCTGCCTACTCCATCTGCTCTCCAGCATCTGGAACCTCCTCCCTTCCGCACCCACCTTACTCCCCCTCTCTGCCCAAAGGTGAATAAAGTTACAAAGTGTCCTTATACAATCCAGTTGTTCCTGTTGGGATCTCCCTAGAGCAGCGATGGCGAACCTATGACACGCGTATCAGAAGTGACACGTAAACTCATGTTTTTGGTTGATTTTTCTTTGTTAAATGGCATTTAAATATATAAAATAAATATAAAAAATATAAGTCTTTGTTTTACTATGGTTGCAAATATCAAAAAATTTCTATATGTGACACGGCACCAGAGTTAAGTTAGGGCTTTTCAAAATGCTGACACGCCGAGCTCAAAAGGTTCGCCATCACTGCCCTAGAGTCTGCCTGCATGGGGCCCTTTCCACAGCCCCTTGCCTGAGACTCTGCCATCTGTGTATTACCTTGGTCACACCTGATTCCTTTGAATCCAGAGCTGCAATAACAGGTGCCAGTGACGTGGTCACAGGTGGCATTGTTCATGCACTCACATAGCTGCTGACAGCCATAGCCAAAGGTTCCTGGGGCACATCCTGTGTAACATGAAGAGTTGGGGTAGACAGTGAGATGCAGCCACACTCCACCCTCCTGTCCATATGTGGACAGCTCTGCCTCACAGACTGGAACCTACTTCTTTCTCTAGCTCCCGCTATGCTTTGATTTGATACTTGGGGGCAGACAGCACCTCTCCCCCTGAGTTGGGGGACACCCATCCCAATTTCCTTCACATTTAACACATTTATACAGTATCCTCCACATGCCAAGCCCTAAGCTGGGTGCCATAGGGGCTGCAAAGAAGGATCGAACAAAGTCTGCCTCCCTCATGACCCCTCAGGCTTCTGCTGTGCCTCAACAATCCACCATCCCCACCCAACTGGAGGAAGATACCAAACACCAACTTAGGCATGATCTTCGGCACCTTTCCTTGGAAGTTACTCCTGAAGTCAAGGGAGCAGGGTGTGGAGCCCGGAATGGGGGGCCCTTGAAGAGGGAGGCTGAGGCCCGGCCCCGACACCCAGGGGCATGGGTTGGAACAGCTTACTCTGCTCGCAGTGTTTCCCGGTGAAGCCTGTGCGGCAGGTGCACTTGCCGCTGATGTGGTCACAGCTGGCACCATTCTGACACTGGCACACGCGCCCACAGTCCTTCCCATAAAATGCTGCTGGGCAGCCTGGAGAAACAGGATGGGGGCAACTGGGGAGGTGCAGCTGGGACCAGACCTGTCTCTTGCCACCTCTCTCTGAACATGGAGTGAGGACTAGTGAGATCATGCACCTGGGCCATTCCCACACTCTGAACCCTCACACTGAGGGGGTGACTAGTCATTTGGACAAAGGTGTCCTGGAACTAGAAGCCAGGCTGGGGTCTCCTGGTTGTGTAGTAACAGGCCACTCCTCTTCACTCTGAGCCCCACTGTCCAAAGGAGGTCTGGTCTTGGTGATTGCTGGGGAATCCGCCAGCCCTGGCCTCCCGGGACTCTGGGCTCTAACCCCTGCATCCAACCAAGCTTCTCAATCCTAGAGGTGGGAGTGCTCCCAGCCCAGAGGCCTCTTCTCCCCCAGCCCTTGGACCCCACCTCTTCCCGCCTTCCACGGAAGCCCTGAACAATGCCCAAGGCCACCAGCAGGCCCCCACGGGATTCTGATGAGCTGGCGGCCAGGAGGCGGAGCTTACGCTGCGTGCAGAAGAGTCCGGTCCAGCCGGGGGTGCAGTGGCAGGCCCCATCCTCCGCGCTGCAGCGCGCCCCGTTGTGGCAACTGCATGTGTGGAAGCAGGCAGGGCCCCAGAACCCAGGTGGGCAAGCTGGGGGCGGGTGGGATGGTAGGGTAAGGGCAAGGCAGAGAGGAGCAGAGGAAAGGGAGGGAGAGGATGGAAGGGTGCACATCAGAGTCAAGATGCCAGGAGGCATCCAGGTGGCATTTCCTGACTTTTGGGGGTGGGGCGAGAGGGGGTTACCGTATTCTCAGAATTCCTCTGTTCACTTCTTGGCTCAGTCACCCAGGATTTTTATTAAGTCCAGATTCTCTGCCGACTCTCAGCTCTGAGGGCTCCTTAAACCTCCCCTCTTGGGACTGACTGATTTGGAATGTGTGTGTGTGTTAAATTGTAAACATCCTAGTTTATTATGTGAACACTGTGCGCTAACTTCCCCATGAGGATGGGAACTTCCCCAGGGTAGGAACTCTGCTCTTTTGGCTGGTGAGCTCCCTGAGGATGGCACCTGTGTCTCCATCAGAACGGAAATTCCCTCAGGCCAGACCATCTCACTGGGACCTCCCTAAGGGGTACGGCCTGGGTCTCACCAATCAGCCAAGGAGCTACACAGAGCATTAGATTGGGTACACCTTACATGAACAGCCCCCAGAATCCCGTCTAGGCTTAAATGGTGCCCAGGACCATTCACATGGGACACCCACAGGATGCCCTCGCCCCTATAAGGTGACTGCCCTGGCCTCACCTCACTTCCCTACTCCCTAACTCCAACATGCCAGTCAGTCCTTGCCCCTCTTCTCTCCATCCAAACATAGGGGCTACTCCTTGCTCAGGTGCTGATGGAGTATTAATTTTCAGTATTAACAATATTAATGGTACTATCAACAATATTAATACCTTTGATACTGGCAGTTAATAATGCCAGTGATCAATCCTAATAATTCATATTAGCTAGAGAGCTAAGCAGGACTCAGGTAGACATTCCTATCACAGGAGATTTCAGCTCTGGGAGGTAGAAGCACCAGTGGCAAGGAGTGGGGTGATTGGGGGCCTTACCTGGGGTAGGGGACATTCCCAGGAGGCAGCAGCTTACCCTGTGAGCAGTCCTTGCCAATCCATCCAGGGAAGCACTGGCAGGAGCCATCGATGGGGCTGCAGGTCCCATTGTTGGCACAGGAGCAGAGCTGGGCACAGTCCTGCCCAAAGTGCCCTCCAGCACATACTGTGGGCACAGGACAGCTTGGTACCTGCCCTTCCATCAATACTCAGACCACCACCCACAGCTGCATTCCCAGAAGTTTCCAGACTACAGCCATGACCATCCTGGTCTATTTAGGAGCTGCCCACCTTGGCCCTTCTCCATCTGCACAGGAATGAGTTCCCCCCTCGTGCCCACAGCTGCATCACCTCCAGCAGAGGAACCGATTGAAGCCCATGGGGTAGGATCACTTGACTGAGGTCTCACAGACACCTGGGAGAGCTGGGAATCCGACCGCTGCACCCATCCAGTGCTCCCTACACTGCTCCACAGCCTTCTGCCCTCCATTACCACACTCTTGCCAACATTACTAATCCCATAGCCATGAGGGCAGAGAATGTAGCTGGAAGGAGAGGGACAGATGCAGAAGGCAGGTCTCTCTGCTGTTTATTGGAGGACTGGCCCTGAATGTCTATCCTGTCCACCTATTTCCTCTATTTCTCCAAATCTGACCTGTTCCTCGAGCCTCAGTTCACCCCTGTCCTCAGGAGAGCCCCCTGGGTCCACAGGGAGCTTTCCCTAACCAAGCTTCCAAGGTATTTCCACCCTGAGTCGCTTGTAGGATTTGGTGTCAGCCCCTCCCGGAGGAGTCACTCATTGGCCCCTGGAAGAAGGGCTAGTTTTCCTCAGCTAGGCCACAAGCAACTTTAGGACTCGGTCTGAGTGTTAATCGAGCACCCCCCTTTCATTTCCCCCTGCAATCCATCCTCCACCTTCTTCCTACAGCTTTAGCTCTCTGAAGCACAGTTGTCTTCATGGCACACCTGAGCCTTGCCTGGCACCCTCAGTGGCTCCCCGGTGCCCCAGAATAAAATCTAGATCCTAGAGATCAGCACTTAATCTACCTCATTCAGACACATGAGCCACTAATTCACACACCACTTTCCAAATGCACCTCATGCCTATCATCACTCTAGCTCTTCCCTTCCCTGACCCTCATTCCAGCTGTAGAAATCCTACCCTGCCTATAGGACTCATCTTAAGTGCCACCTCCTGCATGATCCCACTGTAAGAAGTGGCTAGTCCTTCACTATCCATTTTCTTCTTCCTTAGTAGAGTCTCGAGTTTCAGCTGGGCCCATGGCCCCCTGAAATAAAGAATTTATTTCTCTGGCTCCTACATAGCATGGTGTGGCCATGGGACTACACTCTGGCCAATGGTAAGTGGAAATGTGTGTCTCTTTGCCTGTCCTCCTTGTTGAAAGATAATGTGGATTATGGATAAGAATGTTGGGTGAGATGGCTGGAGCTCAAGCAGCCATCTTTCATCAGACATGGAAGCCATGTGCTGAGATGGGAATGGCTGAACAAGAGAGAAGGAGCCTGGGTCCCTGACATCTTTGTAGGATACCCTACCATTCCCCAGTGGCCAACTTCTGGGTCTTCTCCTTGTTCTATTTTTAATGTGTGAGGAACATAATGTTTGTCATTTTCAAACCAGATATTTTGGGTTTTTATGTCAACTACTAGAGGCCCGTTGCATGAAATTCATGCACTGGGGTGGGGGGGGGTGGGGTGTTTTCCTCAGCCCAGCCTGCACCCTCTCCAATCTGGGATCTCTAGGGGGATGTCCAGCAGTTGAACATCCCTCTCACAATCTAGGACCACTGGCTCCTAACTACTCACCTGCCTGCCTGATTGCCCCTAACCACCTCTGCCTGCCAGCCTGATCGCCCCCTAACTGCTCCCCTGATGGCCTGATCACCCCTAACTGCCCTCCCCTGCCAGCCTGATCGCCCCTAACTGCCTCTGCCTCAGCCCCCACCACCGTGGCTTTGTCCAGAAGGATGTCTGGAAGACGTCCAGTCTAATTAGCATATTACTCTTTTGTTAGTATAGATAGCTGAACTTGATCCCACCTGATTCACTTCTTCTCTGTTCTGGGGGGCTATTTGTTTCTGTTGGAGCTTCTAGAACACTCTGCTAGTTTCTTCCCTGGTCTTCTGTTACTGTGGCTTGTGATCCTGTTTCAGACAAGGCCTGGGTTCTACCCATGTTTGTGTCCCCCACAATGCCTGGAGAAACAATAGTCTCTTAGGCACAGTGGCTGAGTGTGTGGAAATACACTGGCCACCCCTCTCCCCACTCGTCTCCCAGGTTCTGCTGCAAAAGGCAGCGCTTAAAAATGTCCCCTCTAGCCCTAGCTGATTTGGCTCAGTGGATAGAGTGTCAGCCTGCAGACTGAAGGGTCCCGGGTTCGATTCTGGTCAAGGGCATATGCCCAGGTTGCGGGCTCGATCCCTGGTGGAGGGCGTGCAGGAGGCGGCCAACCAATGATTCTCATCATTAATGTTTCTCTCCCTCTCTCTTCCTCTCTGAAACCAATAAAAAATATATATTAAAATCAGTCAATCAATAAAAAATAAAAATAAAAAAATGTTCCCCTCTAGACTCCAGGCTTTGTGAGGGCAGGAACTTGGCTCTCTTGCTCTTCGTTGGGTCTGAGAGCCCAGCACAGCACTTGGTATGCAACAGTCACTCAGGAAATGTTGCAGAACGGCCAAAATAGACCCCAGGAGCAGGGACCTTCCAATAGTTTCTGCTAGAAACTCCTGTTCCTTTGAGCTCCTCTCAGTTCAGCATACTCTCCTCAAAGCCCAGTACCAGCAGCCCTACACCCTCCAGGCTTCCTTGCACTCCTGTTATGGGGGAGGAACTCCACATGGAGGATCGTGGGGAAGTCTTGATTCTTGAAGAGAAGCAACTTCCCCAGGGCCCAGGCCTCTCTAACCTTTGGGCTGCACTCCCCTTTATGCAATACTGCCTGGCACCCATATTGCCAGCCCTTCTCCAACCAGATAGCAGTACCTAGGATCTGTGCCTCGGATCATTGTCCACTCTCTCCCTCCTGGACACGATCAGTGGTTGGGACAAATAGTAAAAACAGCGTGGTATGCCACCCTCTCCCGTAGAAAGCCTTGGGCTTAGGTTTTATGTGTTCAACAAGCCCTTCTATGGCACTTCTGTGCCCCAGACACTATTCAAAGTGCTTCACAAATATGAGTTCAGTGAACCTTGTAACACTCTCATTATTCTATATTTTCATTATTATTCCTTTTTATTAACTCTATTTCAGATGAGAAAACTGAGCAACCGAGAGGTTAAGTAACTTGCCCAGGTCACACAGCTGGGAAGTTCTGTCACTGGCTAAGGAGCTTTGAGCAAACCACATCACTCCTCTCAGTGTTTCCCCATCTGTGAAATGGGGATTTTAGCCTCAGGCTGTGGTTAATAGCTATGGGCAGGGTGGCTGATTGGGGCCCTGTGCTCCTGGTAAAACCCCTACTTCCTTCCAGGGCAGGTCCACTGCCTGGAGGATGATAAACATCTCTCCTCTTTGCAGTTCAGGCTCTGGCTTCAGCTTCCTGAAAAACATGTAGTCCAGGCCCTCTGGGAGGTGTTGATTTGGGGAACTCATCCCCCCTGTCCTGGCTAGAGCTTTCCACTCCCCCCCATCTCTAAAACAAATTCTGAGCTTCTCTAACAAGACCATCTTATCTTTGAAGTCTTTGTCACAGACACAAGTCTTTGACAAATCCACCCACAGAACTGCTAATGTGATTCGTATAATACATTAATTGGGCCACTTCTTAGCTGAATCAAGAGTGAGGCAAAGAGAGGGGTGGTGGAGAGAAGGGGGGCTGGTGAAAAGAAAACATCTGGTTATATTTAATCTATGTTTAATGATTCTGCATGAGCAATGTCTGTAATTTGTAACTCGCTGGAAAGCTGGTCATTAGAAAGTGTCAGTTCAATTTTTTACAAGGTTTGAGACTTAACCAGGGCAGTTGCCATTAATAGCAAACTCTATTAGATCTATATGTGGAAAATACACATTAGGCCAGTGGGCGATAAATCAGACATCGCAGGATCTGAGAGTTACTCCTCGGGCTGCTTAGGTCCTAATTTAGACTCAGCCTATCTGTATTGATGGCGGGGTCTCTGGTGTTTAATAAGTAAACCTCCATGTGTCAGGTTATGATTAAGCTGTCCTAGGAGGGCTGCAAGCAAATGAAACTGTCACATATGTTTCCCTGGGGCCCAAACTTCTCATGACCTCAGAGCATCATGGAGTCAACTTTTCACTCATACATATTAACGGCCCATCCACTTATAAAAATAGCCCAGCTCAGTGGTGATTATTCATCAAAAGAATCAGTTCCCTGGGAGGTGGTGAGCTCTCAATGGAAGTATTTAAGCAAAGGCCAGATGAGATTCCTGCACAGATGACCTTGATGTTGCTTTTAGCTCTAAGTTTACCTTAGTCTAAGATCCCTTCCCTCCTTCCAGGTTAGAGTGCGAATTCTCTAACCTTGTGTTTAAAGCTGTTCCGAAGGCCCCGACCACCTCCTCAGCCTTTCCATCCTTCAGCTCGTCCCTACTGCTGGACGGTCGCGTGTCCGCTCCCCTGTGCTTTGCCCAGGCTGTTTCCTCTACTCGAATGCCTTCCTTCCTTCTCTGCCTTTCAAGCTGAGGCCCAGCGAGGTCCTGCCCAGCACGGAGCCATCTCCCAAATGCACACTGCCCTGGGGACACTAAGCCGGGGGCTGCAATAAGCAGTGGTGTGTGCTGGAGCCAGCTTCGACCTTTGCACTGTCGTTAAATATTCAGGATTTCTGTGACAGGTGTTAAACCACTGGAATCAGACATAGTGGGAATATTTTATAGAAATGTGCAAACGTTATAAATCAGAGCTCTCCCCCACAGAGAGCCAGGTTAGCAGCACACCAAAGCAAATAAGCTTTGAGTGGTAGGGGTTGGCTGGAGTTGGTGTTGGGAAGGATTCCGCAGCTGAGACAGGAAATGAGGTGGTGTGTGATTAGTGATGTTGGCCTGAGTGCGAGGGGAGGAGAATTGCAAAGTTGCCATCTCCAGCTGAAGCCAGAACCGACTCCTCTGAGCTCCCACAGCTTTCTCTGCCTCTACCACTTGGCCCTCACATAAGCCATGAGGACCTCACCTACGCTTGTTTTATTTTTCATCCATTTAGCATGGGCTCTGGCATCAGAATTTGTTTCTTGCTCTGCCACTTGCTAGCTGTGAGACCTTCGAGAAATGATGTGACCTCTCTGAGCCTGTGCCTTTAACTGCATCATGGCTTTGTCTTATGCCTTGTGATGCCCAGGTCTTAGAAAGGTAGGCCCAAGCCCTGAAGAGGCAAGGAGCTGCCTCCACAGATTATGATGAGACTCCCAAACCCTTCCCTCCCTCCCAGGACTCCTCACCTCCCTGGCTCCCATCCCCCCTGAGACAGTACCTTGGTTGCAGAGGGCTCCAGAGAATCCGGGGAGGCACTCACAGATGCCGCTGATGTGGTGGCAAGGCCCGCTGCTGTGCACGCAGAGGGGGCACGGCTGGGCGCAGCTGTGGCCATAGAACCCAGGGGGGCAGACTGGGGGTGATGGGGAGATGTGGTCAGCAGCCCAAAGGGCCTCAGCCAGCCCGGTCACCCTTCCAGTTCCACCTAGTGATGAAGGGAGGCTCCTCAAACATACAGGGAGAGCCACACCCACCACACCTTGGAGGGCCTGTCTCTGTGCAGAGAAGAGCTGTGGTCTGGTCCTCTTTCTAATGAGGGGCTGGGCCCTGAACTTGGGGGCAGAAAAGCCAGGGGGGCAGAGAGGGGACTAGAGGAAGGGCAGGCTAGTTCTAAATGGGAACGGATGGGAGGATGAGGTGACTGAGGTGAGGTCTGAGGATGGAGAAAGGGGGCTCAGCCTTACTTCTCTGGCATAAGGGTCCTCGGAAGCCAGGGGCACACTCGCAGCTCCCATCCTCTGGGGAGCAGGAGCCGCCATTCTCGCAGCTGCAGGAGACGGAGCAGTTGGGGCCCCAGCGACCAGGCGGACACGTGCTGTCACAGCGGATGCCTGTGGGCCAGAGGCAGACTCAGGTCAGCGGTAAGAGGGGGAAGGGAAAAGGAAGAACAATGGGCCCGGCCAGCATGGCTCAGTGGTTGAGTGTCAACCTATGAGCCCGGAGGTCATGGTTCGATTCCTGGTTGGGGCACATGCCTGTGTTGCGGGCCGATACCCAGGGTGGGGCGTGCAGGAGGCAGCCGATCAGTGATTCTCTCTCATCATTGATGTTTCTATTTCTCTCTCCTCCCTTCCTCTCTGATATCAATTTTAAAAAAAATTTTAAAGGAAGAATGGTGGGAAGGGGACACCATGCAGTAGGAGAGGTGGAGGCAAACAGTACATCTAGGACTGTAGAAGAAAAACCCAGCCAAGGCTTGGCCTATCAGGGAGGGCTTCCAGGAAGAGGTGATGCCATAACTGAGTCCTAAGGGGTAAAGGGAAACTAACCAGGTAAAGGGAATCCTATGTGCAAAGAACAGGAGGCAGGAGAGAGAATCATGCCTTGAAAGAAAAAATAGTTCCATGTGGCTGCACCATCTGTATATATAAAAGCCTAATGTGCAAATTGTCTCCTCGAGAGTTCGACCAGGAGACTGGGAGTTCAATTGCTCGCTATGATGTGTGCTGACCACCAGGGGGTCGCATGGAATGAAGGAAGGCCCCGGCCAGCGGCCAGCAACCAGCAGCCAGGGAAGGGAAGCCCTGGCCGGCTGCCAGAAGACCCTGGTCGGCCCTGATTGCCTGCCAAGCCTAGGGATCCTACCTGAGCACAAATTTCATGCACCGGGCCTCTGGTAAAGTTCAAAATGAGATTTGGCAAAGAGATGCGATTGTGGGAATAAGGGATCAGATCATAAGGGCCTCCTTCATTTTTGACATATTAGCTGGTATCTAAGGATAGGCCTGGGAAAAACCAGCTATGGGGCAAGTGAGTGCTGTTACGGGGGTTGCACACACTGGGAGTGAGCTACTTGCCTACCCATGTTAGCCCAGGAGCCACTGGTTCTCCCTGGGTCCCAGCCAGCCAGCTCGGGCCTGGGACCCAGAGAGTGGGTGGGGTCTTTTCAGATTCTTTGACCACAGTCCTCAGTGCAATATGTATTTTATATCATAGGTGCACACATATGTATAATAGAAACCAAGCCTTTGAAAATGACATTTACTGTGTATGATGCACTCTGATATTCTCTCTGCACTGTGATATATTCTATTCATTAAGAAAAAGGAAAGCTAGTTGTGACCAACAAATGGATTTAATGACCTTCAGTTTGACCAATGGTGGCCTATAGGGGATGGAAAGAGGAGCAAGGCCTACACATTCTTTTAGAGCTGAGAGGAAATTATGTGTTGGGGGTGATTACCTCCAAAGAAGGGATTTGAAAAGGCCCGAGGCTGGAGGCCCCAGCTCTGGAGTGGGGTTTGTTCCCAGGCAGAACGTCTCACCTGTATTAATTAGCTGAATGGACCGGGTGGACCCTAGAGACCTGTGTGGCCTTGGAAGGTGAATATCAGGAGCTCAGAATATCAGAATTAGTTTAAAAATCATGTATGCCTTGTTATAAGGACAGGGATTTTGAGAGAAAGAAAAAGGAAGACAGGCCCAGTGAACACAGCTAGTCCTAGCAGCAGAGGGAGAGCAGTGCGACCAATTTAGCTGGAATTGTACAAGCCCACCTGGGCTGGCGGGGAGAGGGGGAGGAGGCAGGACAGCTGAGGGAACAGACAGGAGGGGAAGCAACAGGCTCCACTCATCCTGCTGTGCCCATCTAGCCTGGTGCCTGCGCCCTCTCCAGGACACAGGTGTCTTTGCAGAGGGTGAGGGGCAGCTTCTCTCCAGGAAACGGGTTCTTTCCCCAGTGAGAATGTGGGGCCACACTCCACCCCTGAATGGAGGCCTCTCCCTGGGGAGTGCTGGGTGCACAGAGGTGAGTTCTGGACCTGCAGCATGGACTGACTGCAGGGGAGCCTGGGGAAGGGGAAACCAAGGGGAAGCCGTAAAGCTGTGCAAAACCAGAGGCTGCCATCGGCCCCAAGGAATTCTTTTGCCCTTGGTGTTGGAACACCCAGGCTGCAGGCTGCAGGCCTAGAGACACTGCTGTTCCTGGGGGCACACGGACTAAGGTGGATGGACTCCCCCATCGGATGGGACCTATGATCCCGCCTATGCAGCAAATATTCTTTGTAGGATGACCAAGCACATGTGTCATAGACCTGGCTCTTTCCTAGAACTATATGCAGATGTTACTATGATTACTAAAGCACACTGCTTGCAAAACACCCTGCATCAAGCACCCTGAATTTATGGCAGCATTTGCTATTGTCTCCCCCAATTGGTGGGTATTAAAAGTGTGGCTACTCTAGTGTGTGGGATCCTCAAATTGTTTTCAGGTCAGGAAGGGGTCCTTTGTCTTGGAGATTAGAACCACAGGGATAAGGTGACTATGCTAGGATTGCAGGTGGCTTGCAAGGGCCCACTGGGTCCTAGGATTTGGCAGTTATTCTATTCTAGGCCTGATTCTGTGGGAGTGGGGCTCATGTTTGAACTTCTTTTATGTCCTAAGAGCTACCTGGAATTTCAGACATTGGGACCTAAGCGGGGAGAAGGGCCCAGGGCTCCCTCGTGCGGAGTGACCAGTTCTAGAAGGGGACTTACTAGTGTGGTCGAAGAGGCTGACCTTGGCCTGGTGGGAGGCTCTCCAAATGCTGAAGAGGCATAGCTTCATCAGCTACCTTCTCTAGGCCTGTTTCCCCTGTAGTTGAAGGGGGATAATGATTCCCCTGAGAGGTCCTGCCCTGCTAACCCCCAGGGAATCTCCCTGCTTCACTTTTCAGGACCCTCCACGCCTCTATATTGGGGTAAGAATCCACATACTGTGGCCTCTAGTTCATGCCCCAAGGCCAGCAGCCACTCAGCAGCCTTCATCCTGTAGGGTTTCCTTCCTGGATGTCAGCCCAGAGATTCAAGCATCTAATTGATAGTCACCAACATACAGCTTTGTCCCCACCTGTTATTTGAATGTTTCGTATTTAGGAGTCCTGTCTCCCCTGCCAGCAATTTGATGACAGAGACTCTGGTCTCCTGACACTTTGATCCTCCTTCCTTGGTCCTTCTAATGGACGGGGATGTCGTCTTGGTCATTTTTGCATCTCTGGTGCCCAGCACAGTGTCTGACACACAGTGGGTGCTTAGGGACTACTGCTCTTTTCGAGTTTTTCCATTCACTGTGGGCAGGCCTGACACAGTGCTGGACACATGGTAGCCGCCAAATAAAGACTTGGCGAATGCTTGAGTGAGGAAATGCTAACTGAAGGAGTAAATGGCTCCCCCTGAAATGGAATCCTGTGTCTCCCTTCCCTTGTCACTAATGTCCCGAGACCTTGGGCAACTCCCTTTCCTTGTCTGTAGCAGGAACAGGTTGGACTATTTCATCTTCAAGGTCTCCTTCACTTTGAGAGGAAAAACCATATATGGTTATAGGCCAGCTCCTTTCAATTTATCTCAAGAAACATGTAGTAAGCACCTGCTATGTGCAGGGCAAGATGAATTAGACATGAGGCCAGTTGTCAAGAAGCCTGTGGCTTATGGGGGCAAGGGGAGAAGACATGCATACACTTTGGGCCCAGAAAACCTGGTGCTGCGCCAGGCACAAGCAATATGCCAGGGGCTGGGGAGGGGCCACTGAGCAGGCAGCTGGGGCCTGTCCCCCTCCCCCTCCCTATCTCTCCTCAGTCCCCTTCTGCATGATAAGCCCCAGGACATCAATCGCTCCTTTGAAATGTCTTCAGGACCATGTTTGGGGAAATTAGCTTTAGAACAGCAGAGGCTTTACTGAAAGGCTGTCCATCAAAGACAGGATTTCTAAGCACCAGATGTCATTAAAATCTTATCAGCGCACCTGAAATTAAGGCAATGAAAAATTAAAGTGGGTTTCTACTTGGCTCCAGCTAAGAGTCTAAGGTGCCAATGTCCTGAAGGGCAGGGCAAGGGGAGCCAGGTCGAAGATTCTGCCGAGGAGGCAATGTCCCTGGCCCTGGGCTGCTCAGAAACTTTCTGCTTCCAGAGAACAGAGGCTGCTCAGCAGCCGGTGTGAATTATTTATCTGAGGACGTCCACTGCCAGCAATGCCTGCATTTCCTTCTTCTGAGGCCTGGCTAGTGGGTTCATTGTCGCAGTATGTCATTATTCAGCACTTCCTGTATCCAAGGTTTACATTTACTGAGCACTTACTACGTGCCAGGTACTGTTAGCACTTACAGGTATTAATTCATTTAAGTTTCAAAAGGACCCTGTTGTCACCAGGTTTATAATTATCTGCATTTTATGAATGGAGACTCCAGGCCCTGAGCGGTTAAAGGACCTGCCCAAGGTCACCAACCCGATCAGTCTGGCTGCACTCTTAACCACTGTGTTATCCATATCTCAGTGTGTGGCAGGCAGTGGATACAGTGGTGAACCAGGCGATATGGTCCCTTCCTCCACAGAGCTGATGGTGGGACGAGGGGGGCGGGGGGCAGATAATAAACAAATAGCTACTAATCTGAGTTCAGTGACAATTGCGGTTCGCACTGTGAAAGGAAAAACGTCGGGTATTATGAGAATAAATAAAGGTTAAGGGGGTGGGTTGTGGCTGGGGAAGAGAGCCTTGCCAGAGGAAATAACCTTGGAGTTGAAATCTGGTGGAGGAGAAGGCGTTATCAGTCGCAGAGACAGGGAGAGTGATCCAGGCAGAGGAGGGTGGTCGGCCTGGGCGGCTGGAAGAGTGAGGGATGGGAGGGGGCAAAGGAGAGGTGGAGGAGTTGGGCAGGCCCCAGTTTCATGTGGGCCCCAGGCCACCTTAAGGACTCTAGTTTTATATGAATGCCATGGGAAGCCACTGAGGCATTCTGAGCAGGGACTGATGTGAAAGGATCTGGGTTTTGAAAAGTTCACGTTGGCCACCATGTGCAGAATGGAAGCAGCCGGGCGAGAGGGGAGGCGCAGAGACCAAGCAGGAGGCCAAGGCAGTGCCGGCTGAGAGAGAGTGCCTGGTGGACCAGAGTGGGGGCCGTGGGAGGGAGAAAAGTGATGGATGGCCGGTCATGTAGAAACTAGCCTGGGCTAAGGAGAAAGTTCCTTGTCTCCCTCTCCACCATATCGTCTGCAAACACCTATGTCCACCAGGGGTCAGCCTTTGTCTGGTTCTTCATTGCTGTGCCCCTTCTTCTTAGGAGAGAGCCTGCACATAGGTGTTCAGTAAATACTTGTTTACTCAGATTGAATGGAATGGAGAGCTGAAGCCCAGGAAATAAAGGGAAAGTTACATATTTAGGAAGCAAGAGGAAGTCATGAAGGAGAGAGAGCAGTCAAGAGAAGCTTCCCAGGACCTGGGTGGTGGCGAGGCAGCAGGGGTTACCTGTCCATCCCGCCAGGCAGCAGCAGTGGCCGGTCACAGGATCGCAGCCATCGGCGTGGCTGCAGTCACAGCGCTCACTGCAGTTTGGCCCAAATGTGCCATCCTGTGGACAGAGGGGAGAGCGAAGTGATCAGACCCAGCTCCCTAGAGCTCCACACACTTCTGTTGGAATTTGATGGCAAAACTGAGCCACTGCCCCACAAGGACGCACAGAGACTGGGGCCGGGGCACAGTGGGAACACTTTTTATAACTGGGTGTCCACACAGCCATCAAGCCCCTCCAAGGAATTCTCTGGCTGCTTTAACAAGAGCATGGGGTTTGGAAGGAGGGAGGTGATGGTCCCGCCCTGCTTCTCAATGGTCAAGCTCAGAGGGCGGTAATGACCATCCATTAAAACTGTGAATGGAAATGCACTTTGCAAATTGCAACACATCAATCACATGTGAGGAATGACTGATTTATTCTTTGTTACTAGGGAAGAGGTGGTGACTAACACGTGTTGGGTGCTCATTAGGTATCAAGAGCCTTATGTTCTCTTTACAAGGACTCTGTGCAATGGTTCCATTCTACCCACAATTTAGAGCAGCGGTTCTCAACCTGTGGGTCGCGACCCCTTTGGCGGTTGAACGACCCTTTCACAGGGGTCGCCTAAGACCATCCGGCATATCAGATATTTACATTACGATTCATAACAGTAGCAACATTACAGTTATGAAGTAGCAACGAAAATGATTTTATGGTTGGGTCACAACATGAGGAACTGTATTTAAAGGGCCAGAAGGTTGAGAACCACTGATTTAGAGGGAAACATGGTTAGAGAAGGGAAGCATCATGCTCAAGGTAACAGGAGGTGGCAAAGTCAGGATTTGCACCCAGGACTGTAGGACTCATGTGACAACATCACATCAGTTGGTTTAACTTAGTCATATTTTAGACTGAGATCCGGTGATTAAGTCTGGTGGTTGTTGCTGGATAGTGCTTGGTTCAGGCCTCCCACACCCCAATCATAAAATTATAGATGCTGGAAGCAGAAAGAAGCTAAGACATGATCTATCAGGGGATGGCAACTCTGATGGCTTAGTGAGGGCCGTCCTATAGCACCGTATTGCGAAGGATCTTGAAGCTGCACTCGGGCTCAGGTAAACATGCCGAGTCAACTAATGTTTACCGAGAGCTGCAAGGGGCAAGGGATGCCACATCACCACATCACCATATCTGCCAAGTATTTGCCATTTTATAGATGAGAGGGCTGAGACCCGAAGTGTTTGGGAAGTGGCCACAGAGAGGTTAGAAGTAGGGCCGAGCCCTGATCTACGGTTTCCATCTGTGCTCTTCTCTGTGGACAAAATAACTCCAGGGGAAGGGTGAGGGGATGCTGGGCCCACAAGGACCTTTCCAGCCCTGGACACTCACCGGGCAGGGCAGCTCGCAGGTGTCTCCCAGCCAGCCGGGGGTGCAGGCGCAGGCGCCGTCTGTGGGGCTGCAGGCCGCCCCGTTGGCGCAGGTGCAGCTCTCGTTGCAGTTCAGGCCCCATGTCCCGCCGGGACAGGGCAGGCTGCAGTCGAGGCCCTGCCACCCTGAGGGAGGGAAAGGCTGTCGGCTCTCCATTCAGGCCCAGCACAGCCTGCTGCTCACTCTCCCCAGCTCTGCACAGGGCACCCTGCCCAAACCCAAACTTCTCAGATCGCTGGGTTAGGACACACATTTCAGAGTCCGATCCGAAATACGGTTGCCCCGTGCTGGGTGGCTGTGCCGGCTGTTAGGAGAGCTGGGGCTAGAATGCGGTCTCCTGCCTCCCAATTCTCACTGTTTTTGCGTGGGCTCATGAGCCCACCTGGGCTAGGGAACCAGCTGAGGTGGGGAGCGCGCTCTCAGCCCAGGTGGAGTCAGCCAGCCTGTCTCAGGGCCCTTTGTTTTGGGGACGGCCTGATTTCCCACTCTAGACTGGTCACTGGCCTGCTGGCCCTCAGCTCCGTTTCTCCCTCCCCACCTCTGTTCTCTGACCCAGGGGGCCAACCCCTGTAGCTGCACCGCCCAAGCCCCCCTCCGCTGGCTCTCAGACGGGCTTGCTGATGGGAGACCTGGCCCACAGACTGGAGGGCGGGAGCAGGAGAGACACCAGGTGTCTCTTATTTCTCTGCCTCGAGCCTCTAGTGGGGCTGTGTCTCCTTTGTGCTCCAGCTCTATTGTGCTGTCCCGCTGTCCATGTCCCAGCTCCACCAGGTGGCCCTCACTCCCAGGAGTGGCAGCAGCTCCTCCCACAGTTGCTAATCTCTGGTTGCTCACCTGCCCTTGTCCCTCCTTCAGCTCTTCTCACACCAGGCAGCGAATCCCCTTGGCCTGGGTTTCGGTGGCTGGAACCTCATGTACAGGCTCCCTGACCCTGCGTGTGGGTGGATGGGGCAGGAGCAGCCCAGACCCCTCCACTGGTGGCCCCCCGGGCAGTGCGCACCTCGAGGGGGTGGGATTGGGAAAGAAGGCACGTTACCTTCCTTGCAGGTACAGGAGCCGTCTACTGGGGAGCAGGTGCCACCGTTGTTACAGCTACAAACAGATGAACAGTTGGGGCCGTAGGTCCCTGCTGCACAGGGAACTGCACAGACCTCTCCCTGGGAAAAGAGGTGAGTTTTGGATCAGAGGTTGCCCCATGCTGGTGGCTGTGACCAGCGAATACTGGCCCTGACCCAAGATGTCCATGTTCTGGAGTCTGTCTGTTATCTTACTGGGCAAGAGGGACTGTGCAGATGTGATTAGGACCTTGAGCTGGAGAATCTTGGATTACCCAGGTGGGCCCAATCTAATCACACGAGCCTTTAGAAGTAAAAGATCATCAAAAGGGGAGCCTTGAGATATTCTCCACCTGCCTTTGAAGATGGAGGCGGGAGCCACAAGTCAGGGAAAAAGCGGGGGGGGGGGGGGGCCCTCAATCCTACAACCCTCATAACTGAATTCTGCCCGAAACCAACTGAGCAGGAAACAGAGTCTCCCCTGGAGCCTCTACAGCCGTGGGCAAACTACGGCCCGCGGGCCGGATCCGGCCCGTTTGAAATGAATAAAACTAAAAAAAAAAAAAAAGACCGTACCCTTTTATGTAATGATGTTTACTTTGAATTTATATTAGTTCACACAAACACTCCATCCATGCTTTTGTTCCGGCCCTCCGGTCCAGTTTAAGAACCCATTGTGGCCCTCGAGTCAAAAAGTTTGCCCACCCCTGCTCTAGAAGGAACACCTGCCCACAGACCGGAGGGACTCACCTGCCAATAACCATGACTGTAGTCCTGGCAGACCCATACTAGACTGTTGACCCACAGAAATGTGAGATAATACATTTGTTTTGTTTTAAGCCACCACATTTGTGCTAATCTGTTACGGCGATACAGCGATCCTCACCAGTTGGGGGAGGGTCAGGCTTCCAGGCCACAGCTCCAGGATGGGCAAAGCCCCCAGGGACCTCGACCTCTGAGTCTGTACTAGGTCGCAGCAGCCCAGAATTGAACCCTTCGCCTCTCAGTCTTATTTGATTGTCACCAGCAACCCCAAGACACAGATAATAATTTCCTATTCCTATTCACCTGAACCCCAGAGAAGTTAAATGGAAGTAATAATAGCTAATGCTTATTAAGTGCTTTCTCAATATCGGGCACCCTGCATCCATCATCGCATTTAATCCTCACAGGACCCTCAGGAGATAGGAACTATCGTCTCAGCAGTATTCGTACTTAATAGACAGAACAGTTGTATGGAGAAGTTAGTGACTTAGCCCAGGTCATAGAGCTAAAAATGGTTGCTCTCTATCTGAACCCAGCTGGCTGCTTACACATTCTGTTCCCAGGTGCCATAAACTGGCTCCCGGGAACGCATTCTCTGAGATGGGAGTTAGCGAGCTCTTGGCGGGTAAGGGGAGCAGGACTGGGCAGAGGGAGAAGCTCCACTGAGGTGCAGTTGCAACAGGACTGATCTTTGGGGAAGCTCTAGAGCTGGGATGGCCCTTTGACTTGTCCCGCCAGGGGAGAAGGAGGGAGGGCCTAAACACCCCACCAGTCACTGGGTCTCCACTGCCCTGGGGGAGGGGACATTTCAGGGGAAGCTCTGGGCTGAGGGCCATTTCTGGAGAGGGGCTCAGCCTGAGCCCCCAGCTTCCTGCAGTGGGGAGGAAGGAGGGCCTCCATCCTAAATGGTGAATTTGGGCAGCCCACTGCGCAGCCATTCCACAGGCCTCCTCGGTGGGCTATGAGCTCCAGCGGGGAGTTCAGAGTGAGGGCAAGCCACAGAGCAGGAGGCCAGGAGAGGGATGTCAGAGGCCTGGAGGTGGGGGTGGAGGGAGCCTTCAGTTAATCAGAGAAGCGGGTGTGTGTGTGTGTGTGTGTGTGTGTGTGTCAAGGCAGTGGAGCGGGAAGAGTGTGGACAAGAGTGCAGAGGAATGTGAGAGTGAAGAATGCTCCCGGGGAGCCGGAGGGCGGTGATTGGTGTCGGAAGGGGGAGGGAGATATTTAAAAGGGGAGTTGGGAGCCTTGAATGCCACGTAAGGGAGTCTGGGCCTTGCTCCCTGAGTCCCCCAGGACATGCCTCCCTCACTCAGAACCTACCCTGGAGCTGTCTGCTCTAGAGGAGGTGGTCACTGGATATTGAATTCCCACTGCATCCCCCAGGGAGTGTCTCCAGCCAGCTTCTGGGGTCTTACACCTCGGCGTACTGTAGGAATGCTGAGCAGATGGGACCAGGAGACAGAGCTTGTCTGGGCCCCACTAGCTGTGTTACATGGCATAGGTTACTGCCCCTCTCTGAGCCTTCGTTCCAGCATCAGTGAAATGACAGGTCTGAAGTAGAGGAGCTCACTGTTAACTCAAAGGGTCCCAGGCAGCTGGCCTCACTCCCATTTAGGCCACAGAGAGACCCAAGATTATGTCTGAGCCGTCTGAAGGGAGACTCCCCAGCCTTTTCCTCCTCCTGGCTCTTGAGCACTGGCTGGGTCAGGAAGGAGAGACTGGGGAGTGCAGAGTCCTGCACCAGAAGGTTCCACAGTTCCCACTCTTCCCCCTGCCAGTCCCTGGCAGGCCCTGACCAGCCTCGAGTCTGCCAGCACTCCCATTACCCAGATCACTCTAATTTCTCCAAGATTATAAATAGCCCATAGAACATATTTACGCTCTGAGAGCCTTGGTCCGGGTGCAAATTGCATGCACAGTTCATGGTTTTCTCTGCATGCGTTTACATTGAGAGCGGCTTCTCTCATGGTGCCCTCATTCATGTCCCCAATCCTGGGAGGCCTCCAGGGGCCTGTGTGCCCAGCTGAGGGTCTGCTGGTGGGGCTCAAAGAAAACTCTCCGCCCTGGCCCTGCTCCAGGGGCCAAGATGCAGAGCACCCGGCTGGAAATACCTGCTCCCCAGAATGCTGCACCTGGGCCCCATTCCCCCAGCACAGCCCATGAAAGGATATGGACAGTCAGTGTGTTCTTACAACAGCCCTGGGAGGTCACCAGGTTGAGAGGACTTTTTGCTTCCCAGAGAAGGAGACGGAGACTCAGAGGGCGAGTTATCCAGGGTCCCACAGTGTATTAGTGAGGGCAAAGGAGCAAAACCCAGACCTTCCTTCCAGAGTCGGGGCAGAGCCCAATGGTTAGAAAACGGACTCTGGTGTCATCCTACCATGCAGCCTTGTGCAATTTACTAAACCACTCGGGGACTCGGTTCCTCATCTGTAAAATGGGGATAAGAATATCCCTACTTCATAGGATTATTAAGAGGATTAAATTAGTTATCATATGTGAACCAGATAGAGCAGTGCCTGGCAGTCAGAAAGCACTATAAAAGCTACTACAGTGGGGCCTTGACTTACGAGTGTCCCGACTAAGGAGTTTTTTGAGATACCAGCTGTCTCTCAGCCGATTTTTTGCATTGAGTTGACAGAGTAATTTGAGTTAACGAGCTCCTTAAGGAGCTGGGTCTCAGAACGAATTAAACTCGTAAGTCAAGGCCCCACTGTATTACTGTGCCCTGGGTGGTGGGGCTCAGCAGTTAGAGTGTCCAAAGGGTCTCAATGGGTTTGATTCCTGATCAAGGGCACGTATCTAGGTTGCAGGTTAGCTCCCCCTCCCCCACCCCTCATGCTGGAGGCAACCAGTCAACGTGTCTCTCTCAGGTAGATGTCTCTCTCTCTCTCTCCCTTCTCTTCCCTCCCTCCCTTTCACTCTCTCTGAAAAGCAATGGAAAAAATGTCCTCCATGTAAGGATAACATAAAAAAAAAAGCTATTACTGCAAAGAAATAGTATCTCTTATGAAAAAATACACAAAAACCTCCAAGGTTTCAGCAGAAGACAGCTCTGGAGGAGGGATCTACCTCTCACTCACTGAACAAATTCCTGGGCCCATTTCCTGCCTCCTCCTCCAGCCTGGCTCCCTGGTTTCCCTCCTCATAGGTGAACAGCCCTGGAACTTTTACCATCACACACCAAGGGCATGGTCTTGGGGGACAGAATGAAGGGCTAACATGTGCCAGGAGCTGCTCTAAGCACTTTCTATGTGTTTGCTCTTAAAAGCCAAAATGTCCAAATGGGGAAGCAGCAGTTTCTAAAATGCACAGTTCTGCCCAGCAGGAAGGTGAGCTCAGTACAGCTAACTGAGCACTCCCCTTCCTCCACCTTGATGTCCTGACTCCGACTTGGTTCAAACTCCTCAGCAAGCACAAGGACTAACAGTTAAACTTTTTGTCAAATTCCCTACCTTCTGGCCTCCAATCTGAGGGTCAGGCATGGTGTGCAGTACATCAGCCATCTCTCACGATTGCCATGCCAAACAAGCCAATAATCAGCCTAACTTCTCAGGTTTAGACTAATAGCTCTGCCCCCCTCAGAGCACCCCCCGGCCTAGGCCTGGTGATTCTCAGGGTGCCTGTGCCAACCCCCCAACACACCGGCCATTGTCCAAACCACACACCTCCCCAGTTTGGGGGACCACCAGCAGGCCTTGGTCAGGATGGCCTGTGTGGCATCCAAGTCTACAGGGGTCATTATTTATGTCTGCACGTGCTTAGGTAATCAGTGCACACACCTGTGAGACTCAGAGTGCTTGTCTCTGGAGGTATCTGTTTATACATGTGTACGTTAGGGTATAATTTTGTGATTCCTTCCTCGTCCTTCCCTCCTGGTGTGTTCCCTCCCCAGCCTCCCAGCCCTGCTGGGAATTGGGTCCACACAGACACCGTAGTCCTAGCATACTGGGGGTCCTGGTTGGTTCACATGCCTGCCTCCATCTGGGCTGTGCGCTCAGGGAGGCGGAGATCTGATTTTATTCACATCCAGATTCTCAGGGCTTGGGATCCTGCTGGTACATAATGGGCCCTTGATAAATGTCGGTTAATTGAAATGAGATATTTGTGTGTACATGTTGGCTTTTACTGTGGACATAACCAGGAGGACCGGGCACTTTCCATATGCTTTCTCTCTCATGCCAAGCAATTCAACAAATGTTTGCCGAGTGGGGGCCAACTCTGAGCCAGCCCTGGTTGTGGGCTCCAGGGGCACACTGCAGCCTGAGATTTGTCTCTGTCCTTGGCAACTCCCAAGGCAGGGCCCACAGCCATACTCATGCCTGCATCCAACGGTGTTTGTCCACTTATTAATGTCTCCCCAGTTAGACCAGAAGCTTCATGAGAACAGGGATCTTACTGGTCTGGGTCGCCCAGTATCTCTAGCTCAGAACCTGGCACAGAATGGAGGCACTTTATAAGCAGCGCTGAACAAACGAGTGGCTCCCCTCACACACAGGAAGCAGAATATTATCTGGTCTAAGGACGCGTCCCATGCTACCACACTGATTCCAGGCCTCCCTGGGGGCTCTTGCCAAAAGGGAAAGCCAGGCCAGATCCTGGGCTACGTCAGTGTTCCATGCCACACCCTGCCACCTCTTGCCCCAACCCTGCTGGCCAGGCTGAGGGTCAGAAGTACGGCCAGAAAATTACCCTGTTGGCCTCTAGTGAATCCACTCAGAGAGACAAGACCCTCTGAGCAGAACAGTATCTCAGAGCTGATCAAATCCATCACCTTCATGAGGAGACCGAAAGTCAGAGTGGGTGGAGCTGGGGCTTGCAGGCCAGTGCCCCTCGGGACTGGCTGCAGAGCAGGGACTGTGTCTTATCCAGCCCCTCCCCCCAGCCCAGTGCCTGGCCCACACCAGCCTGAATGCACATCTGTTGATCTGTTCATACTCCTGGAAAAAGGACAAGATGAGAGCCCAGAACAGTGAGCTCAGATCAGACCACACATGCTTCACATAGCCTAGCACCTCTGCCCGCTCCCTCGGCCAGAAGTATATCCTCAGGCCCTTTATTGAAGCTGTTCCCCAAGATGTCTACCCAGAATTCACATACATCTTACTGCTGGAAACAGCCTTCTCCTCTGAGAGACTCGTGTCCTGCTAGGTAATAGACAGGCCTGGGTTTCCTTATCAATTATATGTGGCTGTTGAAATCAATCACTCTCCCCAGCATTGACCAGCATTCAGCACCCTCCCTCTACAAAGCCTCTCAATTTGAAAGACGCTGCTGTCACTCTGTGGGGCCTACGGCATCACGTTTTGAGCAGGTGCAATTTGGCCGGTAACCACATGCTATGTGACTCTGGTGGCAGCGTCCTGTCCACCAACCATGACCTAGAAATTCCCATGATGTCACCCACAAACAATCAGAGCTTCTGATCAGTGTATGCTAGTCTGGGATATTTACACAGAATTAATTTAATTCCAATTACAACAAAACAAAGCCGCCTTGGTGTTTTAGTTTGCCTCATCACAGGTAATGGAAGTTTGCCCACAGGCTTTGTGAAATGTTCAAAACCACTCTTGGCAGCCTGCTGCGGGCTTTGCAGGTGTTTAGCTTGGAACCACAGGCTGCGTCATCTCTAAGGGCCCTTCAGCTCGGATTCTCTAAGCACCTTCTTGCCTACAGTAGGAGGTCTTAACCCAAAGGAGTGAGGAACGGTGGAAATGCAGGCCCAGGGGTGGGAGCCCTCCCGGGCCTGTAAGAATCACACAAGCTGGGTGGCCACCTACTGTGCTAATGTACACAAGCATCTGGGACTGGCCACAGGCCCATTCCTAATGGTGGGGGGACAGACCCTCAGGCCAGACCTAGAAGGGATGGGTGGGGATCACTTGGTCCACCTGCCTTGCTTTACAGATGAGGAGACTGAGGCCAAGAGAGGGAAAGCAACTTGCCCAAGATCACACAGCCAATGCTGGGCAGAGATGGGTTTGGAACTCGAATTTCCTGGCTCCCATTTCAAGCACAGAATGCTAAGAGCCCAGCTGGGGTGAAACTCTGGGATAGCCCATGCTGCCCTGCTCGAATTAGCAGCACATTTACCACCTACGCACGAAACATCCAGAAGACATGGCTTTGACCTTGAGGAAGGGCCACTTGCCAAGGCCCAGAGGCTTGGGCCCTTTCTCCATCCCAGTTCACCTGCACAGCGCACACCTCACTTCCCACAGGGGCAGGTCCTGAGGTTCCCTCTTCACTGGGGAAAGCCTGCCAGTCCTGCTCAGTGTCTTCATTCTGTGAATGGGGGATGGATGTGAACTCTTCCTCCCATCCAAAGGCCTGTTAATTATAGATGCAGCATTGGCTATTAACATCTTGAACTTGATTTGAAAGAGCTACTGGCAGAGCGGAACCCCTGGTGCTAGTCCTGCTAAAGAGATGCAAATCTCCTCTCCGCCTCCCACCCGCCTCCTTGCACGAGGCGGCAGCACAGGCCCAGACCCCAGTGGGTAATGAGTTATATGTTCTATTAAATTTGTTTCAAATGCTGTTTATTTAATTTTCTCCCCTGCAATATGATGCTTTGTAGTTTGGCCCTGTTTGGGAAAATTAATCAGCAGCTGGGCTTCTTGTGTTCATCATCCGTTTTCCTTGCATTGGGCAGGAGGTTAATGAGAATTTTTTGGAGTGGAAGACGAAGATGGAGAGTGGTTGACCCTCCCTCATACGAAAGTGGGAGGCAATTGCGCAAGTTCGTCTCTGGGTCCCCTTAAATATGTTCTGTGGGTGGGAGGCAGAGTAAATGGAGTAGAACTGGGTTTTCTAGATCCTGGCCAAGGTGGTGGCGTTCTCCTGTCAGCCAGTGGGAGCTCAGCAGAGAGGACTCTGCCACAGGAACTAGGGAAGTCGCCCCGGCCCACACGTCTTCTTGTTGGAGGAGTAGGGATGGTTTAGGCAAGCAAGGGCCCTGGACCGGGGGCCAGAGTACACGGGTTTAAGTAAGGCAAAAGCCCTGGCTCACAGTGACCTGGCCTCGTTCATTCATCCATTCAATCCATGAACAATTGTGGAGCATCTACTGTAGGCCGAGTACTGTGGCGGGGCCTGGGGCTCACTACCCATTACACTAGATGCCATGAGACCTCAAGTCCCTTTAAGTCCCGTATTCTTCAACTTCCAGAGCACGTTTCCCTATTACCTGCCCCTGTGGCACTTACCACAATTGCACTGAATTAAAATTTCATGAGGGCAAGGACTGGGCCTGTTTTATTCAACCCCGTGGCCCTGGCCCTAGCCCAGTGTCTCGCCCACAGTCAGTGCTCAATGCATATGTATGAGTTAATCCAGTCATCCAGGAAATGTTTTTTAAAGCACTAGTATGTGTCAGACACTGTGTGAGGCCAGGTGCCACATGGTGAGCAGAACAGAGCTTGTCCCTACCCTCAGTGGAGTTTACCATGTAGTGGCTGGAGGCGGGTGGGGCACAAGATGAGGCTGGAGCAAGAGAGGGGCTCAGGCTAGTCCCCTCCCGACTTCCGGATGTCCTGCAGGCAGCCTCGGTGGCCTCCCGGCCTCTGGTTGCTCCTACTCCCCTCTCCCCACTGCTATTCCTGGAGTTTCAGGGCCACCAATGCAGGCTGATTTTTGGTGTCCGATGCCAGTCACCTCAATGCCAGCAGAGCACACGTGGAGTGTGCGTCACTGTTTGCAAAGCCCCTGGCCAGGGTCTGCTCTGCCACACAGAGTGCCAGCCTTGGGCTGCTGCCTCCCCCTACCCACCCTTCTCAGTCACCCCACTCCCAGCTCCAGGTCTGAGGCAGTGGGATTCCCAGGTGGGAGCCTCATTTGCGATTTTCTAGGGAGAAAGAGCGACACACGATCCACAAGAGCACAACTTGGACAGAATGCCAGCCACGCAGGCCTCTCAATGCAGAGCAAACCTCGCTGGACCTAATTAGTGTGCCACTGGTAAGGCAGCCCCTGCCAGCGATGCATGCTGGGGAGAAGAAACTCTGCATAAGACATGAGGAGCAGGGAGCTGGAGAGAGGAGCCGGAGAGAGGGCAGGAGGCCACTTGTCACAGCCATCCCCACTTTTTCCTCCTTGTGCTGAGGGAAATGCCCAGGCCCTTGCGGCTGAGCCATTCTGTCTGGCTCCCATGGGGGATGGGTGCAGAAGGCTGATGGTTAGGCCTGGAAGTCCCAGGTCTGTCCAGAATGAATAGGCTGTCAGTGACCCAAGGCTGCTCTGTACAGCTGTGCAGGCTGCATGAGGTGCCACTCCCATGACGTTACCACAGTTTGCTGTGTGTGAGTGGGCTTTGTATCAGTGGTGTGACAGCTGTGGGTGGAGTAGGCTTAGCATCTGCATGTTGGACATTTGGCCAGAGAGCCCCCCAGGGTGACCTGGTCACGGTGGCATGGGTGTGGTGTGCATGCTGTGAGGGCTGGGTATATGGGGTGGCGCATGGACACTGCAGAATCCAGACCCTCTGGTGTGGCTGGGTGGTGTGGGCCCAGACAGGGCCTGCAGAGCCACAGTGTGACAATAGTGACAGTGACAATGTCCCAAGTGGGAACCAGATGGTGGGGAACAGAGGGTCCCGCAGAAGCCAATTGCTTACTAAGGTCCCAGCAGAACGTGGCACATTCACAACGTAGGGGGTGCCGCTAAGCTTCCTGTCAGTGAATATTCTTGATCACGCTGAGTGCAGGAGGCTGTACCAGGCCTGGGAGCGGGCTAGGGTCAGGAGGTGGCAGGATGGGGAAAAGGGTAGCAACACAGGGGTGATCAGATCGACCTGCTCCCCCCAGCAGCTTTCTGTTCAGTGGAGAAACAGAAACATCTGTTAGGACAGAAACATCCTCACTGTGCCAGCAGAGTGGGCGTGCCAGCGTCGGGGCTGAGGGGCAGCAGGGGGACGGGAGCCCGGAGGTCAGAAGGCCCAGCCAGGGAAGCCTGCCATGCCAAGCTTCAAACTTTGCCCTACAGACAAGGCAGCCCCGAAGAGCGGGCAAGTCAGCACTGTAGGAAACCCCTCCTCCAAAGGCAGGAATCTGGGCCACTCCTTTCTATTTGAGAGGCCGAGAGCCCAGACTCGGGCAAATCCAACCGCTTATCGATTGTGGAATCATTAAAAAAAAAAATCATAGACCAAATGCAAAGCAAGTTCTAAAGTTGAAACCAGAGAAGCTTTCACCAGGGAACGAGAAAGGAGTGAGGGCGAGGAAGGTTGCCTCTACTGTCCACAGGGTCCATCCCTCCTGTCCCCCAAGTCCTGTGAATTATCTAGGTCTTCATAAAGCTGGCTTCCTCTGGATTCTTCTGGCCCCTGGAGGTTTCTCAGCCAAGTTCTCATAGAATGCTTCACCACACATAACTGGGGTCTGGAATGAGTCCTCAGGAGCGGGGGGGCGGGTTTGAAGGGAGCGCAGTTCAGATCAGCCCCCTGCAGGAAGGAACACAGTGGCTTCCAGCCTGGGGTGGAGCCTGGCTGGGGGAGAAGGGGCAGGAGGGGTTCTTCCCAGCATCCTCTGCCTGGGGAGGGGCTCAGCCCTGGGCTTGAGAGTGGGGAGGGTAGAGATGCTCAGAGTTGGGTGACCTTGCCGAGCCTGTCCCCTTGTGTATAAAATGGCAACAGTGACACCTAACCTCAGAGGGCTGTGAGAACTCCCAGGATGGCTATGAGAGGGTTTTGGAGTGGAAGGACTGGTACAGATGGCGGTCCTGGTGACGACTGGGTGCTCCGTCCACACCACCACCTGAGCCACGTGATGGATGCCTGACTGCCCTATAGTTGACGCCACCTCTGAATTGAGCTCTGGCGGCTGGAGCACCCCTGTGACGGTGGATAAGGTTTCATCCTGGGAGAGGGCAGTGAGCATCACTCTGGGTTTGCCCACAGAAGAGGCAGGTCACAGCGAGGGGGCAGAAGGTCCCCTCAAGCCCATGGGCTCTGGAACCTGGCTACATGGTTCAGGTCCTGGCTCTGAGGGACCTTGGGCAACTTGTGTTTTTTTTTTCAGCTTTATTGGGGTGTAATTGACAAACCTTGGCAAGTTGTTAACCTCTCTTTCAGTTTTCCTATCTGCAAAACGGGCAGGCAGCAGTGAAGATTACGTTGATCTACACAGTGCTCTCAGAACAGTGCCCAGCCCAGAGGCGTGCTATACATGCTTCAGGCATTCTGATGGTTACACATGGCCAGTAAGAGCCTAGGCCCACAGAAGATGTAAGAAAAGAGACCAAGATTTACCTGCTCTGTGTCACTTTCCTCGTACTTGCCCTGCTTCACCCTCACAACCATTTTGCAGGGTGTCCTGCGGGAGGTGAGGTCTCAGAGGTGACCTTCCCTACGTCACCCAGTGGGCAAGCAGCAGGGTTGAGAGTCAAGCCCAGATTTCCCCCACGCAAAGCCCTCCCAGAGCTCCCCCCACTCTGCCAACCTGCCTATATTGAAGAACCATTTCTGGGCAATGAAAACCAGCATGTGTTGAGCACCTACTGCATGCTGGGTTCTTAGGCTGCCATGTCACCATCTCCCCACACAGGGTTCAGAGGCCAAACACAGCACCATTTCATCACACCCCTGCTCAAGATTGCAAGAGCTCCCTCTTGGCTGCTGAATTCCTCACAAGTTCCCACCCTGGCCTGCAGGACCCAGGCTGCTTCGCTCCCACTATGTTCCTCCACAACCCGCTCACCTGGGCCTGAAGGCTGGGGGTGGGGGTGGGGTGGGGTGGGTTGGATGGGGTGGGGGTGGGCGGCCTGGCCTGGCTTCCCTGTGCCTGGCTCAGGAAATTAAAACCCCTCCGCAGAGCTTTTAGGACAGGCAAGAACAATTATTTAGTAATGTTCTTGGGAGAGAAAACTTGAGGATTTATTTTTGTTTTGTTTATATTTACCCCTATTGTTAGTTTTCTTATTAGCCCCACTTTGAAATAATTTATTCATGACCTTTCCTGCAACATCTTTCATTTTCCAGACACAATCACATCTTCTGGCAGGAATCCCTTCCCTTCCTGGGGTCCATAATTACTCCCGCTGAGCAGATTATTGGTGTTAATGACTAAGGGGAGATGCCTGGGAGGGGCCACGCTAGGTGGGGTCTTGAACTTGAGTGCAGGGGTAGCAGGAGGGGAGTGGGTTCTTCCTTTGTTCCAGACATGCAGCCCTGGGCGGGTCAGTCTCCGGGCCTGGGCCCACTGCTCCCCCTAATGCCTCTCGGGGCACATACCGGGGCACTTCCTTCAGTATTCTCAACGACTCCTTTCAGCTCAGCTTTACATCAGCCCCAGGATACAGGGTGCAGGGTTTGCACCCCCATTTTTCAGAAGATCAAGTTAAGGCACAGAGAGGTGAAGTGAGTTGGGCAAAATAAAACAGCGAGTTGGCGCAGAGCCGGGGTTGAATCCCAGGCTGACTACTGCCTGGTCCTCTCCTTAGCACTGACCTCCTCTCTCAGAGCATCTGTCCTGAGGTGAGTGTGGCCTAGGAACCATAAGTCCTGGGTTCTAGGCCCAGCTCGATCGCCTTAGACAAGACTTGTAATCGCTCTGAACATGTTACCGCATCTGTGAGATACAGCCTGCTTTCCTCAGAGGAGAGCTGAGAATGGACAAGCTCAAGTGTGAGATGGCTGAGCCCCAAGTAAGGAGGGAGACGGAGGGTCTCAGCCTCCCCTCCCCTCAAAGACACAGGTCAGGAGGTCAGTAGGCTCCAGATGAGCAATGAGGTTGCGGGGTTGTCCCCTTCCTAGGAAAAGGCCTGCGAGAGCCTCAGAGCTGGCTATTTACCCGCTATCCACAGCCCTCTCCTCTGCAGGCATTTCGGTTTGTGACCGAGAGTGCAGGTTCTGGGTGCAGACTCCGCCATGGACTCCACCGCTTATCGACTAGGAAGGTTACTTTACCTCTCTGAGCCCTAGTTCCTCACCTGCAAAGCGGGCATCCTAACAGCCCCCGCATACCGGGGCTGTGAGGGTTAAGTACAATAATGTGTGAAGAGCAGGGTGCCTAGCCCAGGGCCCGCTGCAGTTACTCAGGGCTCCAAACGTGTCCCCTTCCTCCAGACATTCCAGGGGGGCTCCTCTGACTCTCAGCCCCACCCTCCAGGACTGGGAGCCAGCAGGGGCGGAAACACTGTGAACAGAGACTTGGACAGACAGAAAATGGGAAGTGTTTAAGGCACGGACGCTTCAGACCTGCCCCGGCAGCTTCTGCTGCTACAGAGAGAGGTCAGGCACCAGGCCTGAGGTCGAAGCCTCGGCTCCGGCTCCGCCCGGTAAGGAGGGCGCTGATCCCGACGCGAGCACTGCAGGGGGAGGTGTGACAAGGGGCACATTTAGTTTCTAGAACAGAAGAGTCAGCAGTTTCCCCTAATAAAGCCACAACTTCGGGGTCCCAGAGGGGGGAAGGCTGGACTCAGCCTTGTGACATAAAGCCAATTTTCCCTACTTTGCACTGTGGATTAATTGCCAACATGATTCAACCCTCCAGGGACCCTCCACCCCATCCCTTTCTGCCCTGGGGAAAATTGCTAGGTGTCTCTGCTCTGCGGACAGCAAACTCCGAGGTGGAGGCGAAGGTGGAAAAAGCATCTGACTGGGAGTTATGTCACCCGCTTTCCGTTCCAGTTCTTCCAATGATTTGCTATATGTCACACTCGCTCTCTGGACCCCAGTTTCCTCCTTTGTAAAATGAGAAGATGCTTGAGGGAAGGGCTGAGTATTCGTCCAACTCTGTCATTATGAAGAAATATTCCTGTTTTGTGCTCACATCAACCCTGAAGGGCAGGGATTACTAACCTGTTTTATAGATGGGAAACTAGAGCTCAGAGAAGCTAAGCATATTGTCTAAGGTCACACAGCTATTGAACAACAGACTTGGGATTCCAATGCTGGCGTGTCTGACCCCAGAGTCCATACCCTTTGCCTCCAGTATGACTTCTTTATACAACCACATAAGGAACTCCTCAACACCCATTTACTGAGCATTCCTACACCAGGCTTTGTTCTAAGCATTGTATCTATTTTATCTAATTCAATCCTAAGAATAACAGTATCACATGGTACCATTATTTAGTCGGTTTTATGAATGAAAAACTAAGATTTGAGAAGCTTAAGTAACTGGGCCACGGCCACCCAGCAGGCAATGGCCGAGCTGGGATTTCAATACTGGAATCTGTCTGTGTGCACGCGTGTGTGTGCGTGTGCATATGTGTGTGTGTGTGTATCATTTCTACTGCTCTGCACTACCTAGGCTCCTCTGCTCACATGGGCATGGCAGTAGAGGGTGAATTCCTCATCCCCAGCACAGCATCCAGGAAAATCTTTTACTATGATCATTAGGAAGCAACTCAGTGGTGGGGCTGCAGGGAAAAGGAAGTCGGTTTTCTGCTCGTAGGGCTAACAGTCTTCAGACTGAAGTTTGATGAGCAAAACAATTAGAACAGGAAATGCGCACACATTATATACATGTCACCTGGCTATAACTTTCAGTCCACAGTCTCTTCTGGCCCCGCAATTGTCCTTGATCCCTAGTTCCAGTTTAGAAGCCATACAAGAGGCAGACACGCACTTTGCCCAGCTTGAGGGGGTGGGGGTGGACTGAGGGAGGGCGACATCTTTAAAGGGCATCGGAAACCTTAGAGGAAAATTCAATCACTGCTCCACTGATCTGGATTTTCATAACTCTCACCCCCTCCCGCCTTCCCCAGCCAGAGCCGCTGAGGTCTGTGCATGACCTACCGACAGCACGAAGAAAGGGGAGAAAAATGTGGAACTGAGTTTGTTCATTTGGGTGATGGAGTGCCTGCTCCCCTCGCCAGCATGCAGGGTTCAATAACGGCAGACAGGGCTTCAAAAAATTGCAGCATAAATAGATGAGCCCTTTAAGGTAATAGAGATTCTGTCATCCAGGGGAGAAATATAGGCCCCGAATCCCATGGGAGGGGACAGCGGGTCTGTCTCCCCCGCCTCCCATGCTCTCATCCCCATTATAGCCAGAGCTGAAAGGGAGCATCTGTGCTGAGGAATGACCAGAGGGCCCTTATCTCTCGGCCACACAGGCTCCACGTGGGGAAGAGGAGGCTGGGAGGGGGTCTGGGAAATCAAGTCTTTGCAGCTCCAGCAGCGACCTCACAGGCTGTTCCCTCCCGGTGCCAAGGTGGCAGCCATTAGTCCTCGGGCAGCACAGGAGGCTTCCTCAGGCTGGCTGCCTAGGTGAGGCCTAATTAAGGAAAGATGGTCAGCGGAGGCGCATAGTGGGGCTGAGAAACTGACCTTCTCCCCTGTGGTGAGAAAGTCTGTTCTCAGCTCTGTGGCTGCTCTTGGGGACCTGGGAGCCCTTGGTGACCCTGCAGCTCCCAGCCAGGAGAAAGTTTCAATTCTCACCTCATTTCTTAAAAAATAAAATTTATATATATATATATCAGAGAGGAAGAGAGAGATAGAAACATCAGTGATGAGAATCATTGATCAGCTACCTCCTGCACGTCCCCCACTGGGGATCAAGCCCATAACCCAGGCATGTGCCCTGACCTCCTGGTTCACAGATCAACGCTCAACCACTGAACCACGCTGGCCAGGCTCACCCTCATTTCTACCTGTACTCTCAAACAGGGTGCTTAGGACAGGCCCAGTCAGTCTCTTCAGATGGGGGAACCCTTGGGGTAAATAACAACGACACTAGCAGGGCAACGTTAACACTAATCTATCTAATAAAGAGCAAATATGCTAATTAGACCAAACAGTAGAACTACCCTTCAGATGACCTTCCGGAGGAAGCTGGGGCTGCAAGGGCCAAGCCCCTTGCACGAATTTCTCGAATTGGGCCTCTAGTAATGATAATAATAGCTAACACTTGTTGAAATATTACCACTATGCCAGGCATTCTAAATATTTTATAGGCACTAATTAACTCAATAATCTAATGGACTTTATTAATATTCCCCTTTCTAAGAAAACAGAGGCACAGAGAGGTAAAGCATCTTGCCTAAGGCCACACAGCTAATAAGCAGCAAAGCTGGTATGTGAAGGTAGGAAATCTTGCTCCAGAGTCTCTTCAAAACCACCACACAGTACTGCATATGGTAGAAGCTCACATCATTTACCCAGAGAACCCAGAGATGATGTTGGGGTAGCTGCCCCATCCCACTGCAGCTACCTGTTTATCTGAACTGCAGAGAAGCTAATGGGTAGACTCAAGCCCCAGCCCTGCTGGCAGGGCCTGCTGAGAAATGCAATAAATGTCCTTCCTATAAAGGTCAGTTCTGGAAACTTCTGCTTTAAGGGCATTGCTCGTCCCAAGAATTTCATTCATTTCAAAAATAATATATTGAGCAAAATGTTCACATTGTACATGGAGGGGGCAGTAGGGGGCACAGGGTTGGAGGGAGACAGATTCTGAGTATAAACCATTTCCTGTGGGAAAGGAGGAGATGGAAGGGTTAATTCTGAAGAGAGGAGCGTTCAGGGAAGACTCCATGGAAGAGGTAGCCTTTGCTTAGCCTGAAAGGTGGAGGAGGATTTTCATAGACTGAGATAAGGAAATTGGGGGTGAGCATTCTAGGAAGAGCATGATGCTTGAGAAAAGGCACAGGTTGAAGCACCAAAGCAGACACTGCGTTTGGGGAAAAGTGAGTTTGGTGTGGGTAGGACAGGTTTGTGGCAGGACTTAGCAGGAGATGAGGTTAGGGTAAACTAGTTTTGAGGAAAGGTTACAAAGGACTGAGGTTTGAGCTTTACTTGGTGGATATTGAGAAGCTGTGGAGAGAGGTGATGTGACTCTAGTCTCCAAGTGGAAAGACAGCTTGACTAAGTGCCCTTGCCACAATTCAGCTACTCCCCAGTGGTCAGGAAGAAAGGTCCTCTCTTTCTGGATCATTCCTCACGTGGGCACTCCCACCACCCTTCTAACCCGAGCACCCTGACACCCTCACTCTTTCCCCCTCACTCCTGTTCGCCATGGTGTTCTGACCAGCTGTGGACCCTGGGGTCTAACCCTGGGAGAGCAACCTTGAAGCAGAGACCAGTGGAGCTGTCCAGGGTGCTGAAACAACGCCACTCCCAATTTTAATTACTTCCAGTTGAACGACTGGCTCCCCTACCATTGTTTCATTCCCATTTTACAGATGAGAAATAGAGGCCCCCAAAGTTAGCACAACCAGAGCTAGGAACTGAGCTTCTTGCCTTCCAGCCCTGGGTTCTTTTCCGCCACTTGAAAGCCCTAATATAATTCAGCAATGCATGCCCCAAGTGATTCCATTCGTGCTGCCATGCTCATATGTAAAATGCCCAGTCTCTCCCACCTCTATCTCTATGTCCCCTTCGTCAAACATCGATAGGCATGTCCACCCCACAGTGCTGCTGAGACTGACCGTGTAGGGTACTTGAGTAGATCTGCCTGAGTGTATGCTTATGGCTTTGCTCTAGTGGGAACCCATGGATGTAGCTCATCCTCACACTCTCCTGGAAAAGGGTGCTGTGCTCCGAGGAAACAATGCTCCTCCACTACTCTCACAATTCACTAATAATTACTATAATTTTTACGGGTTGTCTACTGTGTTCCAGGCACTGAGACATTAACTTTCCATATGAAGCTTCTCATTCTTATGGCCAAGACTCCTCTCTACAGAGGAGGAAATTCAGGCTTCAGCAGGATAAATGACTTGCCAGTAGGCAGGGTGTGGATTAGAGGGCCAGACTATGAACTCAGATTTGTGTGGTTCCGTAGTGACCTATCACCTAACATATCATAGTTCAGTGGCTCTCACCACTACTGGCTTTGTGATCCTAGGCAAATGACTTATCCTGTTTGAATTTCTTTTTTTTTAAGTTATTTTGTTTAATATGTCAATATTATTTTTTTTGTTATTTTATTTTTTTTCCTTTTTTATTGCTTAAAGTATTACAAAGAGTATTACATATGTGCCCTTTTTCCCCCCTGCCCTTGACAGCCTGTTTGAATTTCACTCTCATTTGCAAATTGAGGAATGTGAAAGTGCACCTCTGTAGGGCTCCTGAAAGGAATAGAAACGAAGCATGTAGCTAGGACTCCATCATTGTTTGCTGCTAATGTGAATATTATTTTTATTGGGCACAAGTTCCTTGATGGCTGGATGGGTGTCTGATGAGACTTTCCATATCCCCAGCTAGGAAGGTAGGAAGGAAGGAGAAAGAGTGTGAGGGCCAGCACATCCAGAATGCCAGGTGGGAACTTGCTTCTGCTCTATATTCCTGTGGCCTCAGTGGGTAGGGACCACCTTGCTGGAGCAGGCATGTCACTGGGTAGTTCTTCACTATTTCATCGGCACTCCTCACATTTATGTTGACCCTGAGACCATTGTCAGCCCTCAGAGACTGTGCTTTCATAGAGCTATCCCAATATCCTCCTTAACAAGCCCTTGGCAGGGAGAGGTCTGGTGGGATGGGATTGCTGAGGATGAGTCTTCCCATCCATTACCACATTGGCTACTCACATCCCAAAACAGGCAGGACTGATGTGCCTCCCATCTTACAGATGAGGAAACTGAGGCCCAGCAAGGTGAAGTGACATGTCCAAGATTACCGAGCCTAGGATCAGGGTCTCCAAACACTCAGAAAAGGGCTATTATTTTAATTAGTCTCTAATAAATTGCTGATCCTAAAAATATCTTTTGTTGTTTTTTATTTTTAATTTTTTGTTAATCCTCACCTGAGATATTTTTCCATTGATTTTTAGAGAGAGTGGAAGGGAGGGGGAGAGACAGAGAAAGAGAAACCTCGGTGTGAGAGAGATACATTGATTGGTTGCTTCCTGCATGGGCCCTGACCAGGCCTGGGGATCGAGCCTGCAACCAAGGTATGTGCTCTTGACTGGAATCGAACCTGGGACCCCTCAGTCCTGGGGCCGATGCTCTAGCCACTGAGCAAAACTGGCCAGGGCCTTAAAATCTTTTAAGGAAAAAGGCAGGTACATACATTCACAAGCCAACCAGTAAATAAAGGCTTTGATAGTTATTACTGACTGTGGGACATTTGGGGTAGGGTTTCAGCCAAGTCTGCTCTGTTATCACGACCCTCCATCCTCTGCAGGCCGGCTCATTGCAGGAAGTCCCATTCATTCAGAAGCTGGGGTGAGGGCAACAGTAATGAGTCCCCCCCTTAGAGCCTGGTGCATGCAGGAATGAGTCACTAGATGAGAACAACTGACTCTTCTGTAATCACCTCCAGTGGCTCTTGTTCGATACCCAACAGGGCCCAGAAGAGCCTTCTCAGGTATAATGAGGCTGGGTGGGAGGAGATGGATGGAGATTTGCGGGGTCTCACCAGGGCAGCTTGACTCACAATCTGTCTTAGCCCCAAGCCCCAGGCAGGGGCACTAAACAGCTAGCTGATTTCTGTAAGTGCCAAGTCCCCGCCCCCCCCTACCCCCCAAGTTCAAGGGCAGGAAGTCATTTGCATCCCAGAGAGGAGGAAGAGAGACAATAGCCTGGCTTTAGACTGTTGGACCTCTGACCTGCAGGCAGTGGGCACACAGACACCAGCCTCTCTAGGCTCCCCCAGGGTCCTATTTTCCCTTCTGAGGAGCAGTGACTAAGCAGGCAGCTGGAGGTAAAGACCGGGGAACAGGGAGGTGGGACTCCCAGGAGACCCATAGATAATGTACACAATCGGACCATAAAAACCTCAGTGAATGCCCCCCCTCCCCCCCCCACACACCTCCGTGCTCCTACTTTTACCTCATTTCCCCCAGAAGGGTGTGTCTCCTGACTTGGTCCATGGAGTCTGCATAATAGACCCTCTTAGAAGTCAGATAGTTCATCTCCCTCTATAAACTCTCATTTACAGATGGCGGAACTGGGACCATGAGAGGGGAAGCCACATGGCCAAAGCCATAGAACTACCCCAGTAGTCAAGATGCCTGCCTCACTAGCAGACTGTGTGGTCAGTTCACTTCAGCTTCAGTCACCTGAGCTATGTGAGATTTTAATCCCAAACAACTTTCTCACCCAAACCTCAAACCTAGGCACTGCATTTTTCTATGGAAGTTATGGACAAAGCTCACATCAATCAAGGTAAATTAGAGACAAAACCTGCAGGAGAATCAGACTTGTTTCTTTTGAAGATGCCACTGGAGCTAATTCTCACCCAGCTTATCTGCACTGGGGAGAAGGAAGAGGGAGAGGAACTGAGTTTTGTTCTACAGACCAGGGGCAACCTGCCCACAAGACATGTCACCAGGCAAACCCACTCTCCTACAGTGCTAAGGGCTTCCTTGTAGGATCACCACCTTGGCAGCACACTGGCTTCAACCAGACCATACCCAGACCAAATACATCCACATCTAGGGGCGAGGCGGGGTGGGGGTGGTGCTGAAAAGCTCCCCAGGTGATTCCAGTGGACAACTCAACTTGAGCACCATCCCCTTCCTACAAAACCGAGGCCACTGATCAGCAGCACTGGTATCACCTGGGAGCATGAGACATGCAGAACCCTAGGCCCCTCCCCAGATCTATGGGATCAGAACCTGCCCTTTAACAAATCCCACTGGGGATTTCTAAGGTCACTGAATTCTGAGAAGTGCTGAGGCAAGACACTTGACATCTCTACACCTGACAGCAACTTTGCGAGGCAGGTGTTCCATTCCACAGGCGAGGAAACTGATCCTGAGAGAGGTTGACTTGCTGGCCCAAGGTCACACAGTTGGTGAGTAGGACAGCCTGGATGTGACCGTGGTTCCAAAGGCCATACTTCCTACTGCACAGACCACTTCCTACAGCACAATTAAAAAATATGGCCATGGCGGGGGGCCCTGAGTTTTGGGGTCATGAGACCTGCTAAGCAATTTCCACCTTTGAACAGGTTTGATTCCCTGGAATCAAACCTCATAAGCACCAGCATAATTCATGAGGAAATACAAATAGTAAACAAACATGTGGGGAAAAGGTTCACGATCCATAGTAATCAAAGAAATGCAAATTAGAGCAACATTTGAAAATGAGGAGCCATTTTCTAACTATGTAATTAGAAAAAAAAAGAATGTTAGCAAAGTTGTTTTGAAATAGGTACATTCATATGCAGCTGGTGGCAGTATAGATTTCTATAACCCTTGAGGAAAGTAATATGGTAACATCCATCAAGAGCCATAAATAATTATGCCCACTGACCCCGGGAATTCACCCTAAGGAAATCATTCAATAGGAGGGAAAAAGCTGTTTGTAGGGAGATGCTCCTTGCAACACTTGCTGGGAACGCTGAGAACAACTCTATGCATTGGGGCTGAGTTAACTGGGGTGCATCAGCTCCTGTGGTGCTACGTAGCCATGTAGAAGGATCATTAAGAAGCCCAGCAGCAAATGTTGGTGAAAGAAAGCAGATGGCAAACTGCCCATGTGCACTGTGATTATTATGATGTGAAAATACAGATGTTCCTTGACTTACAATGGGGTGACGTCCCGACAAACACATGGTAAGTTGAGAATATTGTAAGCCAAAAGTGCATTTAATACACACAACCTATGGGACATCATAGCTTAACCTGACCCACCTTGCACGTGCTCTGAACACTTACATTGGCCTACACGTGGGCAAAATCACCTCACTGCTGCTGCCGGGCCTCAAGAGGGAGCACTGTAGAGCATCTCACTAGCCCAGGTCAAGATCAAAATTCAAAGTATGGTTTCTACTGAATGTGTATGGCTTTCACACCACTGTAAGGTCAAAAAGTTGTAAGTCAAACCACTGTAAGTTGGGGACGGTCTGATTGTGTGGACATGGACAGGGGAGAGCTGGGCACAAAGAAGACAACTGGTGTTTCAGGGTGAGGGGACAATGGACAGAACCCCTCCTATTACTTTCACAACGACACACCCCAGCAGAACCGGCCCTCTGAAAACAGCCCTGAGGGCTCTCCAGTCACAGGCTCTGTGTCTGAGGGGGACACGGAGGCACCCGCATTCCTTATCCCTGGGCACAGGGCCACACTCCCCGATTCTACCCCAAGGCAGGAGGAGCTGGCCCCTCTTCTCTGGAGTGAGGGTGGGGGGTACAGAGCCATGGGAGACCCCTCCCATCTTACCATGAAGCCTGGGGCACAGGTGCAGCTCCCAGTGATGCTGTGGCAGTCGGCGCCATTCTGACAGGCGCAAGGCAGCTGGCAGCCGTCGCCATAGTAGCCAGCGGGGCAGGACTCGTTGCAGTGGTGGCCAGACCAGCCGGGCTGGCAGGTGCACGCTCCAGTTACTGGGTGGCAGCTGAGCACATGAGAGAGGATGAGAGGACGGTCTGGTCAGGGATGCAGGCATGTCCCACCTCCTGGTCTGCCCGGGGTAGCAGGATCAAAGGGTTTCTGAGGCTAAAGTGTATAATGTCTCATTTACTTGTCAGAAGACCCCAAGGCCATGTGGTCTTATTATCCCCAAGACACTGAGGCTCATGGTGGTTATATAATTTGCCTGAAGTCACATAGCAAGGAACTGACAAAATCAGGATTCGAATGCAGGTCTCTGGACCCCCAGACAAATGCTCTTTATAATACAAATACACAGAAACCAAAGCAGCAGGCAGCCTCCTCAGACCCTTCCCTCATGGACTGTGGAGTCCAGACCTTCACCAACTCTGCACCCAAGACTGATGTCTGGGGTGGGGCAGGCACAAGAGGGTTTCTGTGAAACCCAGCGGCGTGTTGCAGGTACTCAGTGAATGTTTGTTGAGTTAAATGACACCTCAGGGCAACCGGGGCCTCCCGTCTGTGGCAACGTCTGCACTGGGGAGGACGCTCTCTACCTGTGCTTCGCCAGGGCCCCTTCCTTAAGAGTGAGGAGACTGTCTCCATCCCCTACCTGTCTAGGCCAGAGAAAGGGCCACTGGGCTAAAGGCGGGAGCTGCCTGCCATGACCTCCCTTCACGATGAGAGGGGATGTGAGATGTGGTGACTGTGTGCTTCTCAGGGCTTCTGCGGGTGCGTAACTGACCGATGGCCCCAGCTGCGGTGTCTGGACTCCCTCACTGCACTTGCCCAGAGGCCACACTCTCCCTGGGCTGTTCCCAGCTAGAGCGCAGCAGGGATATTAAGGTCAGAGCACATTCCCAGGAGAGCTGGGACTCCTCTGGTGGGCAATGTTGGTTTAAAGACTTCCCACCTTACCAAACTTTCTTTGTGTAGTCTAAGACCTCCCATCCAGTCTTCCTTGCTTCCTTCTCTCCTTCCCGAAGGTCAGATCTGCCTACCCAGCCCCTTCTGATGATGCCTACCCAGCCCCTTCCCCACTTCCCCTCACAGCTGTCTCCCTAGTAAATCTCTTGCACTTGGCAACTCCTTCTGGGAGGACTAGACCAACACTCCAGAGAAGAGGCAGGATGGTAGAGACGAGCCTCTTAGATTCCCTGTTACCTGCCTCCCTGCACCAGAGTCAGCGAAGGGATGTGGTCGAAAGAAGCCTGCTCCGGGCTGGCAGGAGGAGCTTGGGTACAAGTCTCAGTTCTGCTAAGTTCCCCAAGGGCATGGGCTTTGTCTCCCTGGGTCGCTGGTGGATCTCCAGTGCCTGGCTCATACTCAGGGCCAATTAAATATTTGGGAATGAATAGTACTTTCACTATAAGTAATTATTTTCTGTGTCTGTTGACTTGTGTATCATATGTCTCCCGCCCGCCCCCCTCCCCCCCCCACGAGGTGACAGCCCATGGGGAGAGCCTGCTGTCTGTTTCACCTCTGTATTGTACCCCGGGATGGAGCAGGGTCCCTGGCACACTGGAGATGCTCAGTACATATTTGGCGGATGAAATAATGAACAAACTAATTGTGTGAAGCCCAACAAAGCCATTTCTCTTCTGGGACCCCCTGGAAAATGAGGGATGGACAGGAGCAGGCAGTTCCTGAATAGGAAGTGCAAATAGCTAGTAATCATTTTGGAAAATGTTGGATTCTTAACTAGTCTCATTAATCATCAATTGCATATCACTTTTTATCTATTATAACAGTAAAAAGATTTTTTGTTTTAAAGGAACAAGATTCAATGCTGGTAAAGGTTTCTGAGAAACAATGTGAGGGTATGTATCGGGAGTCCTGCAAAAAACATTCAGATCCTTTGGTCTGGTAATTCCATTTCTTAGAATCTATCCTAAGGAAATAATCATAGCTGTGGGGAAAGATTTATGCCCGCAGATGTTTCCCGAAGCATTATTTATAACAGTGGAAAATGGAAGCACTTTAAATAATAAATAACATGTGACCAGGCTGCTAAAGCGCCAGGTACTTTACACATATATTTCTAATAATCAAATAAGCCTGTGAACTGGGCATTGGGTCCTGTATTTTACAGATGGCACTTGGAGGTTAGGTGACGTGCCCAAGGTCACACAGCGAAATCAGTGGCAGCCGGGATCACACCCAGGTCTGTGTGACTGTGTTCTGTCCACTGCCTCATGCTGCCTCTGACAAAAGGATACTGGTGAAATGAATTACGACAATTCATAAGAAGGAATGTTTAAAAAAGCATTCAAATATCTTCCAAACTATTTAATGACATGATATAAGGTTAAGTGAAATAAGCAAATTATATGCAAAGTCATGATCTAAAGTATGAAAAAAAGTGATGTAGATATATACAGACATGGATGATGAATGATGAATGAACAAATTACAACAAAATGGTTTTTGTGCTCCCTTCTGGGTTGACAAATTATGAGTGATTTTGAATTTTTTTCTTTAAATTTCTATGTATTCCCTAACATTCCCAAATTGAGCATATATAGTGTGTCCCCAAAAAACGCAAACACACTTTAGCAGCTGATAGCTTAACTTTGAAAATAAAATGTATTTTAATAAATACTGCCTTTATAATTCAGTGTGGGTATACATTTTTTAGGGGAAATCCTATATTTATAAACAGATATAAAGCAATTAAAGTATAAATATGTAAAAAAAAAAAAGAATGCATGTAAAGGATGAGTTTTTTAAGACTTCCTGGCCTATACCTAACCAGTTTGGCTCAGTGGATAGAGCATCGGCCTGTGGACTGAAGGGTCCCAGGTTCGATTCCGGTCAAGGGCATGTACCTTGGTTGCAGGCACATCCCCAGTTGGGGGCGTGCAGAAGGCAGAAGGCAGCGGATCAATGTGTCTCTCTCATTGATGTTTCTAACTCTCTATCCCTCTCCCTTCCTCTCTGTAAAAAATCAATAAAAATATATTTTTTAAAAAAGACTTACTGGCCTAGAAATTCTTCCAAAATTTTCCAGAAAAACTCCTCCGTGAGGCCTACATCGTAAGGGGAGAAAGAGTGGCCTGCATGGATGCCAAGGGGCAGGCGGCCCCATTTAGTGGCCCTGACCCTCAGCCAGACAGTGTGGGTTATTCCTTTTTGTCCCATCACTCAGCAAAGCAGTCAGGCATGGCCTTTCTCAGTTCCGACTACCCAGGGGCCTCCTCTGAGGTCTGGGTTTAGGGTTAGAGGGACCAGCTCAGTCACTGAGGTGGAGAATGAAATGCTTGGACCCAGGAAATGGCAAGCAGGCGGTGCTGGCTGCAGCGATCAGCTGTGCCCAGCCTGGGAGATTCTAAAGGGTCTTAGGCACCCTTCTGCCCTTCCCATCTATAGAATCTCTTACTGCAGGTCCTTGTTCTTGCAGGAACACCACCCTATGAGAAGCATGCTAGAGATACAGTGAACAGCAAACGCTGACTTCTAAGCATGCCTGCATTTCCCATTTTCCACCACAGCTCTCAGCCTTTTGGCTGCTCAGAGGTATGTCTCAGCACCAGTTTTACTCTTCACCCTGAGCACCAGAAAGCTAAAAACCAAACTTGAAATTCTTTCTTTCTCTCTCCTTTCATATCCCTACACTTTTATTATCTTTTTAAATAATATATTTTTATTGATTTCAGAGAGGAAGGGAGAGGGAGAGAGAGAGAGAAACATCAATGATGAGAGAGAATCATTGATTGGCTGCCTCCTGCACACCCCACACTGGAAATCAAGCCCACAACCCAGGCATGTGCCCTGACCGGGAATCGAACCATGACCTCCTGGTTCATAGGTTAATGCTCAACCACTGAGCCACACCGGTTGGGCTATATCCTACAATTTCATTTTAAAAAACAAGATCTCTATTTTCTTAATTTGGTCACTTATCATGTTTTATAAAAACTCCAAAAATCCCTTTGAAAAGAGGGTGGGGAACGCCTGCTGCCTGAATGGCGCTGACTGAGCACGTGCTCACTGTGTTCTCAGCACCTTCTCCATGCCTCCTGCTCTCCTCCTCCCGAGGGGGCAGAGCCGCTCACGCCCGTGGGTCACAGGGCGGGCAAATGACTGCTGGTCTGGCTCAGGCAAAAGTCACGATCACTGGTGCTGAGCTGTGCTCTGGGTCTCCTTCCTCGCCTTTCTCCCATTTCCCCAGACACAGATTAATCACAAGTTAATGGGAGCCCAAAGTTGAACAATATAGGAATCTTTTCAGGGTGGATTTTTCTGCCTTTTTCCCCCCGGCTGCTCTGAGATTACTATCAATGCTGCATCTGTTGGCTGAATCAAATCTTTCAAAAGTAATACATGATCCTGGCTGCTAGAATTCGTCTCTGACAATCCAATTGTGGAGGGAGCTGGGAGAGGCCCGGCACGCAGGCACTCTTCTTCAAGGTTATTCTTTTACGAAGGAGGGTGGCTTCTTTGTGTGTCTACACAAAGGGAATGGAGTGCTGAGGGATCTTATCAGCCACTTGCGCCTTCCCGGGCACGTGGACTTAACCTCTTTGAAGCAGCCTTTCCGGAGGGGCACAGAGCAGACAGGCTGGGGATGGCTGGATGAGCAGGGTTTCCTTGGGGTGGGGGCTGGGAGTCCTTGTCTTCCTCGTAAAGATACTCAAGGCCTTGCAAGCCCACTTGGGAGGGCGGGCTTCTGTCGTAAGCTCTTACAACAGAAGCAAGCAGAAGCCGGAGGAAAATGAGGCTAGGCTCCCGGGGGCCCCATGCTCCATCTCGGGAGTTGGATGGAAGCTTCACTTTCAAAGACCACAGGAGAACTTTACCCGCCCTGGGCTGCTGAAAGGTGACGGACAGATTGGGAAATAGAGACAGAGAGAGGAGAAGCACCAGCTCTGGACATTTGTTCAGACAGAGGTAGTTCTGAGGTCAGGACTTGGGGGCCCCGGACCCCACCAGAACCTGCAGCTGCTCTGTTTTGGGATTAGGAGTTACAGAGGTGCCCCTCGGTTTTTCTAGGGCTCCAAGAGAAGGCTCTCTAACGGAACAAAGGTTCATGGGAAGAGGGAAGTGACCTGTGTCCACACAGAGGAAGACAGCTCTCTCTGTCCATGGGGACAGGCCAGTGCAACATGAGACGCTCAGTCAGACTGGAGGCTCTGAGCCTTGGCAATTTTGCCTCCCCCGTGCCACCCAGGAAACGTTTCTGGTTTTCAGAATTTGGGGGCGGGGTGTTCCTACTGGCATCTTGTGGGCAGAGGCCAGGGATACTGCTAAACACCCTAAATTGTACAACAAGGAATTATCCAGCCCCAAATGTCAACAGTGGTGAGATTGTGAAGCCCTGAGTTAGACTGAGCTTTGTGAGTGGTGGGGGCTCAGCCACTGGGGAAGTATGCCAAGAGAAAGGGGTGCAATATTTTTTAAAATATAGGGCTACGGCAGCTCAAGGGCAGAACCATCTGCTCAGTGCGGGCACTATGCCACGCTGAGGCTGCAGAGGTGGACGAGCAAGGCGCTCCTGCCCTCAAGGAGCTCAGGCTCATGTGGACTCTGAGGAGACCAGCCTGGGGGTTTGGCTACCCGGTGCTCTCGGAGCCTCCACTTCTAAGCAGCGCTACTGCCTCCCAGTCTCTGAACATGACACACATTAAAGACAGTAAAGTAAATAATAATCAATATTGGATGGGCTGAGATTAGCGACAGAGAAGAGGGAGTCCTTCCAGATTAATAATGCATCGAGGACTCCTTCAGAGAAGGGATAAATTATGCAGGGCCTGGCTGCTCAGGCACGGGAGGAAACAATAGCTCTTTCATTTGGGCCCTGGTTGGATCTCTGTGGCAGGGACTCGCCCTGCGTTAGATCTCAGTAGCAGCCTTGCTTCCTGTCCCAGAGAGGGGCCTCCATTGGCTTCCCAGCAGGCATGGGGGTCCCTGTGTCCCCTAACTATGAAACAGCCTGAGCTAGTTACCCAGTCCCCGGACAGGTCATGTGGAACTCCTGTGTTTAGAGCGTTGGAGCTCTCGCCCTGGCCTCTAGCCTAGTTGCCACCTCCTTCCCTGCCCAGCATAGCGGTCTCCAGTAGTTCTTTCTGCACACAGCCCTGGGTCACAATGACTTGAGCACAATGTGGACCAGCCATATATATATTTCAATGATTCTAAGATGCATTTTCTCCCACATTTTCATATCTCTGATATTGAGTGTGTTATACAATCAATGGTGCATCATGATTCAGTTGATAGCATTTTCCTTGTTTAATAGTCTATAAAATACAGCTGTGCCTCACAACTGGTTTTGAGAAAATATGATAGAAGGTGCTCAGTGTGTATGACTGCCCCAGACCTGAGTACCTACGGGCTGGACTAGTGATGAAGGACACTTTATTTCCTCTTTGCAGTCCACCCCTGCAGGCATTCAGTGTTTGTTGAATGAATGATTGAGCAAATGAGTGCTCAGCTCATATACAGGCCAATTCTGTTGGCTCCAGGCCCCCCTACAACAGTCTTCTTCCCAGTCCCCCCCCCCCCCCCCCCCCACTTGTAGGCAGCACTACCCCAGCCGCTCAGCTCCAGGGACTGGGACTGAGGACAGATTCCATCTAAGCCATAACACTCCCTAAGATGCCTCTGTTGGCACTGGCCAGAGGCTCTTGGGTGATTTGTGGAGAATCAGAAGCTGGAAATGAAGAGGGTCTGAGGCTAAGTCCTGGCTGTCCCAGAGACAGGGCTACAAACAGCAGCAGCATGCACTGCCCCGAGCGGCCAGTTCTCCCCTGAGCTGTCCTGCAGGCCCAAGGGGAGGAGGGAGCTCTCCCCACACTTTACCACCCAGATGAGAGGCAGCCACATAAAGGGCTGTGGAGGCATTTGTTGGGGACCATCAGCCTCATTTATATCAGAAGATGGTGCCAGCTGGTGTGAAGCAGGAAGTGAAGGGAGCCAGAGAGGTGCCCCAGGGCAGCTCGGCTTTCCAGATTCAGGCTCCTCTGGAAGCAGGGGTGGGGCCAGCTTCAGCCCAGGTGTCCCCAAGTCCCAAAGGACACAGCGCAGGGAAAAGCTGGCTCCAAGCCAAGGCCCTAATGAAGGGCCTGTCCTCTGTCCCTCCTGTCCCTCCTCCCTAGCTAAGGACAGCCCTCACTGATTTAAAAAAAAATCCTTACCCAAGGCCCGCCCAGTGTGGTTGAGTGGTTGAGTGTTGACCTGTGAATCAGGAGGTCACAGTCTGATTCCCAGTCAGGGCACATGCCCAAGCTGCAGGCTCATTTCTTAGTAGGGGACATGCAGGAGGCAGCTGATCAATGAATCTCTCTTCATTAATATTTCTATCTCTCTCTCCCTCTCCCTTCCTCTCTGAAATCAATTTTAAAAATATATTTTAAAAATATAAATCCTCAACCAAGGATATTGTTTCCATTGATTTTTAGAGAGAATGGAAGAGAGGGAGAAGGGAAGGAGGGAGGAAGGGAGAGAGGGATGGAGAGAGAAACATTGAAGTGAGAGAGACACATTGATTGGCTACCTCCAGCAAGTGCCCGACAGAAGGTGGAGATCTAACCTGCAACCAAGGTACATGCCCTTGACTGGGAATGGAACCTGAGACCCTTCAGTCTGTGGGCCAACACTCTTAACAACTGAGCCAAACTGGCTTGGGCAGAGCCACACTGCCTACTACCGGCCCTCTGTGGCTCCTGCTTCTGCCCAGGAAGTCCTATCTCTGGGCACCTTGGGGCTGGGGAAGCATTTGGTTAAATGCAGAGCGTGTGGAGGTGAAATGTTCTCCAGGACAATTCCCCAGGGCCTGTGGCACCGGAGCCTGCCATCCCGGCCTCCAAGGACTGTGTGACTTTACCCACCCCACCCCACTCCTCTGAAGGTCATCAGACTCCTCCTTGCTCCTGGGCGTAGGGGTCTCAGGTTAGCCCATTTTCAATGCTGACAGCCTCGTGTGGTGGACAGAGGCAGGTGACCTGGGTCCTGGTTCTGATTGTCTGTGAGGCCTGGGCTTTCCCTTCTTGTCATCAAAGTGGTCAGCAAAGACGGTTGCTGAGGTCCCAGTTCTTCCACTGTCCTGCCTGGATGACCGGGCTGCAGGTGAGGGTCTGGGCCCTGAGAAGCCCTCTCCCCACCAGTGCCCACCCACCCCTACCTCCAGTTCATACCTGATGGTGTTCTCAGCATCACAGGGGCAGGGCAAGGTGCAGCCTGGGCCGTGCAGGCCCTCGGGGCACAGCCGCTCCTGGCAGCGTGGGCCTTTGTAGCCCGGCTCACACTCGCAGGCACCGGTACTGGGTGAGCACTGGCCCCCGTTGTGGCAGTCGCAGTGCTGTGAGCACTGGAAGCCGAAGGTCCCGAAGGGGCATTCCTCTTGGCACCTGTGGGACAGCAGAACAGGGCTGAGGCCATGCCCCTCGCCTGCCCTCCCAGATCCACCCAGCACGCACCCCCACAGCCTCCTCCCCTTCCCTCTCTTCCAGACAGTACTCATTGGCATCCCGGCCCGCCAGGACTGTCCGTTCCCCCTTCGTGCCAGGTCCCCTGGTCCCCCGCACTGAATTTGCACAATCACATTTCATTGATCATAGGCCTTATGTTTTTTTCATTTTTTGATTGCAATAAAACACGTTACATAAAATTTACCACTTTAAGTATACAGTTCAGTGGCATTGTGTACATTCATATTGTTGTGCAAGCATCACCACCATCCGTCTTCAGACCGTTTTCCTCTTCCCAAAGTGAAACCTCTCTACCCATTAAACACTAAACCTTACCTTTTAAAACTGCATTTGAACATCTCTGAAATCAGTTAAGTCTTATAACTGATGGCATGTCATAGTGCAATTTCCAGTGTTTTTCATTCTTAGCAGAATATAAAATAATGATGCATTTTATAACCGGTGGCATCTTGGATTTGATGAAATGGGTTAATTTCATGTCCATTCTCTGTCTCTGCTGTTCTGCGTCTTTTGGGTGGATGTGCGGTCTCCCTTTCTCACGCGGGGAGGCGTGTCTCCTCTGCCAGGTGGGCTTTCCCCGGGAGCACAGGAGGCAGCCTCTTTCATCTGACTACAGAATTCCCCTCCCCATCAGACCGGAGACTTCCTCTTCCTTGGACTGAGGGTCCCCTCAAGGCAGGGGCTGAGCCTCTCCCATCCTCTGGTGAGCCCCCCCCCCCCCCCCCCCGCCTCAAAAGGACTAGGCCCTCTCTGTGTCCTGCCTCTGCTCAGGCCTGGTACTTGGAGCTCCCGGCCTAATGGTAATTATTTGACTCAGACTCACAGCCATTGGTTGTGGACCCTCTGTGGGAGGGTGTGACCCCCGCTCCCTAACTCCCTGCACATGCCAGACACCTCTCACCCCACCCCAGGGCTATGCCCAGGGGATGCAATTTCACTGTCACAGCAACTGGACCTGACAAGTTAAGGGGTGAACCCGGGGGCCTGTGGAGTACAGAGGTGGGCAACTCCTGCGCCCCAGAGACAAACAGAAACAGCCGCTGGGGTTTGGGATCATCCTTGTCCCGGCGCTGCTTTGATGGGGGGGACGGGGACGGAGAACCTACAGCTCCGGCGTCTGCTTCCTTATCACAAAAGGGGATGAGAACGAAACCTCACAGGCTGTTTGGGGATTAAATGAAATAATGTGTGTAAACGTCTAGAAAGGTGTCCCGTGCATGGTAAGGGCTCGGTAAGAAATGTTACTTATTATTATTACTCATGTAAATATTGCTTTTTGTAGTTCTCATATCAGAGCCCATCTGACTTTCTGCCTCAGATTCTGACATAAAAAAGCTCAAAGGGAACAATGTCAAAACGTTAATAATGGGGTGGACTCGGGGACTGACAAGTGTTTTGTCACATTTTCCAGGTTTTCCACAATAATTGGGAGGGGTAGCAATAAACGATGTTTAAAATATACAGCCCTAGTTTCTTTGTTAATCTTGGAGAGCCTTGAGTTAGAACCGGTGTTCTCCACAGCAGGGCTGGAGACCTGTGTCTGGGTGACCTCGGTTGCCTATTGTGAGCGTCAGTGGCCAGACCCCTGTGACGTGGGAGGGTCAGCCAGCAAGTGCCTGGGGAACAGAGCAGAGAGGGTGTTGGGCATGAGTCTTGGCAACTACACAAGGGGGTGTCTCTGTCTGTCTCTGTCCTTGTTGCCTCGAGCCCACAATGACAGGGAGGAGATGGTAGCTGGGGTCAAGCCCCCGGACTTCCTTCATAGGAAGATGCCACCCAGTCTCACCTCTCATAGCCACTGTGGCGAAAGGAGGGGGCCACAGGGGTCATGATGACTGCAGCCCCAGGCGCCAGATAGAGAGGGGCTTCCAGCTGCTCGTTCCCAAAGCCTGTCCCCAGGCCCCCAAAGCAGCAGATATTCCCATCACCCTCACTTTGGATTCAGGAGGCGGAGATGCCGACAGGCGAGGTGACTGCTCCAACCTCATAAAGCCAGCATGTGGCTGAGATGATCCCAGATCATCTTCCTGCAAATCTTGCTGCGTTTTAGCCAGGTGAGGCCTCATGAAGGGAAAGAGAACAGAAAAGAGAGGGAGGAAGAGGAGGAAAGAAGGGAAGGTCTGGAGAAGGAATGGAAGGTGGAAGACAGGAAGGAGGCAGGAGGCAAGGAGGGAAACTGAGGCAGAAGGGGAGGACGCAGAACATTGAAGAGCTGGAAAAAAAAATCACTATATGAATCGCCAGCCCTGTTCTGCCTCAGAATGGATTTTCCCAGGAGTCACGGAGCTTGGCTCCCCTCGGATGTCTCAGCTGTCAGGGGAAGAAACCCAAGCGCCCTGACCCCTCTTCCCTTTCACTGGAACATTCCTGGCCCCGCCCACCAGCAGGAAGGGCAGATCCCTGGACAGGGAGCCTCCTCTGCAGGGCACTTCCCCACCTGCCATGTTTCTGAAGTGACTGACTCCACAGCCCAGAAAAAGGATCTGGAAATGAAATATTGACAACCTAATCCATTTACATAATCAGCCTCTTTTTTTCCGTACTCACAATTTAAATAACTTATTTATTTAGAGATCAAGCAACGACTGCTAATGAATTTTACACAAAGCACGCTAATAACGGGGCCTGCGGAACAGAAGGGTAATCACAGCAGGAATTAGTTTTCTACTTAAACATCCTTCCTTTGCAACATATCAATCTAATGTGTCTGATATTGCCATTAACAACCAGATACATTGCTCAATTAAATTACAAAATGAGCTGCAAAGCCCTCGTTACGTTTTCGTGTTTAATTTGCACTGGATTCTGCCTATCCGGGGAGGCCTGCGTTATTACACCCACTCAGTTTTAATATGCTCGTGATGATGTGGGGTGGGTTAATGCAGCTGTCACCGACAAAATTCATGGAGGCAATTTTACAAAATATTAAACACCAGGCAGCCCGTTGTGGTGGGAAACCCAGTGTTACCCGGTCCTTCTACTGAACTCTTCTCTGTTGTTCGATTGGTGAAGCTGGCTAGAGGACCCTGAGGCTTCTGAGATTTCTCTCCGGTCCAAGGTCAAGGGCTGGACCCCAACAAGAAGAGGGTTGGATGACTTCTCCATTTGGGACATCCTGGCATTGAAAATGGAGAGCGCCAATGAAGCAGGGTCCACTGGTGTTGAGTCCAGTCAGCTGGAGCCCTGGGCCTGCTCCTCTCCAACAAGGGGGTTACATTCCCCATCCTGTGAAAGTGGCTGAAACAAAGGGGTCCTGTCCTGGCTCCCGACTTCCCGCTCCTGTCCCTATTGGCTCATCCTGAGAGTTTCCTTCCTGGGGGAAGATGGTCAAGATGGGAAGGTGGGCTCAGTGCTTCAGTCCTTCCTCCCCTCCTTCCCTTAGGGACCCAGTCTCTGACAGCGATCATGGCGGGATGGGTCCCCAGCTGTTACACCCCATGCTCTGTGCTTGGGGAGCTCATGGAGATAAACCCTGGCTCACAAAGAGGTGAAAGCAACCCCATGGCCATCAACAAGGATTTGGGGCTGACTCCAGTGAGAGTCGGAGGAGCCCAGTTATGTCGGTCAGAGGCAGGACTCATTGGTTGATTCTGCCCCGTCTCTGCTTCCTGATGTTACCTGGACAGGGGAGGTGGAGGAATGGCAGACAAATGTTCCTCTCATCCCACCTTGTCTGGGCAGAGCAAGCAAATCCAGGGCCAGAGAGGAAACATGGGCCCCCAGAACCAGGCAGGGGTTTGAGGGCCTCCTCTCTACTGCTCCTCTCTCTGCCCAAAGAGAAACATGTGGGTGAGAGTGCAAGGAAGGAGGCTTGACCCCAGTCTTGTGGGCAAATGCCCTCTTCCAGCTCTGAGTCTACTCACCACCAGACACTGGAACATTCCTGGTCCCGCCCACTGGTTGTTTCTCATTCTTCCATAGCACCCTACCCTATCATGGGATCCTTCTACTGTGGAAAATGTGCCCACGCGGTTATTCCTTAGTTATGTGTTTTGTGGATTATCCACTCTGCAAGGCTGGTTTGATCCCAGGACACTGGTGTCTTTGTTCGGTCTGCTTTCAGACCATAGGCCTTCAGAGGATGCCAACTGATGGCAGAACTCACATCAGGAATACAAATCCACTTCTAGAAGAAATGGTGCAAAATGTGTGAAATGAGTTGGCACTCTTGGCTTCTTTGCATTATTGGTGCCATTGCCTCCCTCTGGGAGGGCGGAAAGTAGAGAGTGGATGGTAGGTGCTCACCTGCTTCCCCAGGTGAGTCAATGCAAGTTCAGGGCTCAGGTCCCTGGGCTGGGGGAGGGGCTACATTCATCAGCCCAAGGGTGAGGAAGGAAGAGTTGATAAATCTCCCTGGCAGGACTCAGAATGCTCTCTGAGAAAGGAACGGGCAAGCTGGCAGGAGGATGCTGTGGGCTGGTAAATATCAGCAGTTCTCTGCAAGGCTGCTGTGCAAATGAGTGACACGAACAGCAAGGACAAGAGTTAACATCATCCTTACCTGTCCCCCATGTATCCCGCTGTGCAGTGGCACTGCCCAGTCACGTGGTCACACTGCCCTCCATGGTGGCAAGGACAGTCCTGGCTGCAGTTCTGGCCAAACGTCCCTGGTGGGCAAGGCTGGGCACACACTGCTCCCTGAAACAGAGGAGGAAAGACAGCATAGGTGGTGCTTCTGAGATGCAATCCTAAGGCCACTCTCTCCTGGAAGTGGCACTGTGGCTGCGGCCTAAGGGACCGCCCTGTTTCCTTAGTGGAACTTTCTCCCCAACCACAGACGCATAGAAAGTTGGACGTCATGATACCAAAGCCCCATTTCAGAGATGGGCAGACCGAGGCCAATTTGTTTATCTAGTTATTTAGCACACATTTATTTATTGTCTGTTACATACCAGGCACTGTTAGACACTAAAGATATAAAAATATGATTAAGACTTGATTCCTGTCCTCCCAGTGCACTGGGAAGCGAGACAAGGTAAAGCAGGGAACTAAAGTATCAGGTGCGAAGTGCTCTCACATTGGTACGCAATAAAGTGCTGAGGAAAAACAAAGAGACTATGATTAAACATGGTGATCTGGGAACATACATTTATCTCTACTTCTTTCCCAAGCCCACCTAATACCAGAGTAAAGGGGGGGAGATATAAACTTATAAGGACTAAAGGGATGGGGAGGAGACTATAGAGAATGAGAGCTGTCACTCTTGGAAGGAAAAGCAGATGGAGGAACAGAACTGCTGAGATTTCTGCTTACTCAGCAATGCCCAGTGCCTGCAAGGGAGTGTGGGAAGACATCAGGTTGCTCTGTAACCTCAGAAAAGCTCAGGAATCAGAGACAGCAGGAACCTCGGAAGGCCAAGGTGCAGGTGTGATAAAACAGAGAAAGCACTATTTGAAAACGTATGAAAGAGGGAATTAGCCCTAGCCGGTTTGGCTCAGTGGATAGAGCATCGACCTGCGGACCAAAGGGTCCCGGGTTCGATTCCAGACAAGGGCATGTACCTTGGTTGCAGGCTCCTTTCAAGCCTAGGCCCTGGTCAGGGCACATGCAGGAGGCAACCAATCGATGTGTTTCTCTCATATTGATATTTCTCTCTATCTTTCCCTTTCCCACCCTCTCTCTGAAAATCAATGGAAAAATATCCTTGGTGAGGATTTAAATAAAAAAGAGGGACGTAGACCCCAGATTTTTGTGCCCTCTTTTCAAATTAGCAAGGTTGGCCCACACAGGCTGTGGACACAGGGATTCCAAGCCGAGGGTGGGGTCCCATGGGAAACAGGGGTCCTGCAAAGCTCTTCCTGTGAAGGATCAGACCCTCTGCTCTCTTCCTTGCTCAGCTCCTAGAATGCAGATTCCCAGACTATACTCCCTGCGGCAGGATTCTGGAGGGTTCCTTTCGGGGACACTGAGAGCTCAGAAGGAAAGACATACAGATTCTGATATTTGAGGATCCCATCAGTCAACACACCTGGCATCTATCCCTGCACCCAGGCTTCCAACCAGCTTTTCTGGGGCTCATGGTAAAATCTGAGCAGGTGGCCAAGGAGCACCAGGTATTTGAAATGAGGCTCTAACATGAAAGAAGATTCTAACATGAAGAAGACTTGTTAGAAGAAGACTTCTAACAGGAAGGCTCTAACATGAAAGAAGACCAAAGCAGACAAATAGACAAAAGGAACAATGCAGGAAGCAAAGAAAACAGAAGAAAAACCTTTGCTCTCATGAAACTGAACGTCCTTATAGTTGTATGAAGAAATGTGGAGGAAAATGCCAGGAGAAACTAACAGATTTGAGTGTGGTCGCCTTTGGGAGTGGGCAGGGCATGACTTTCCTTTCTCTTAGTATTGCCGTGTGGTATTATAGTTAGGTAACTTTTAAAATATAACACGAATCTTAGATCTTTATCAAGCAGAAATCCTAGCCTGCTCTTGTCTCTTGCTGCCCTTCCAGCCTCTCCCCGGCCAGAGGTAGTTATTTCCCTTATGGAGATCGAGGATTCTCCCACAATTAATTAATCAATTAGTTCAACACACAATTATTAAGCACCGATAATTGCCAACCCTGAGGCAGCTAGTTTAGGCAGGAAAATCCTGCTGACCAGAGACATCTTTCAATATCATTCAATTTACTTGTAATGAATTAAGTGGGAGGCCTTTTAGCTCAGATGTCTCCTGCACACATAAGTCAGACAGCGAGGAGCTGAGAGGGGGAAGGAAGGACAGCGAGAGGCGTGGGTGTGTGAGGAGAGCAGCAGGGAAAAGCTACTCAGAGGAGGGGCCCCTCTTCCTCCTGGAGGAGGTGGGGGAGCCCGGGTGTGGCAGGGGCCTGTATTTCTCACTGCACCCCGCAAGCTTAGGGATTCTTGAGGGAGAGAGGAGTTTTTCTGGCCATCCTCTGAGTCGTCCTCTGCAGCCCTGGGGTGGACAAGGATACTCTGACCCTGAAAAAACATTCTGAGCCTTCTTGGGGCGGGGGCACTTATACCCCCATCTCCCTATTGCTGAGCACTGTGGGGCCCTCATGTACACACACACACACACACACACACACACACACACACACACGACAAGACCAAGGCTCCCTGAGGAGCCCAGTGGGAAAGTTTGGAGCACAGCGTGCTTCCTTCCAATATTTCCTGGGGGAACCAGGGATCCTTGTGAATGAATGCTTGATAGTCCCCAATTGCAGGCAACCCAGGTCTCTAACTCCTACACCCCGCCTTGGGCTTGAGCTCCTGAGGCCTTAAAGAATTTGATACCTTGGAAGACCTGCTGCTGGTGTGGTGGGAAGAACACTGGATTCAAAGTCAGGACTTGGGGTCAAATCCCAGTTCTACCTCTTCCCAGATGGCTGAGCTGGGACAAGTTATGTGATTGTTCTGAGCCTCAGTTTCTTCATCTATAAAATGGGAATGGTGACCCTGGTCTCCTAGGTGGTTGTAAAGATTAAGTGGGATTAGAGATGTGAAGGATCAGTGTCTTAAAGAGCAGGCCCTTAATTAATTCCACCCAAGCAGACATCTGATGAGGTGGTGTGTGTTAGGAGCCCAGTATAACCTGGGACTGAGAGGAGTGGAAAAGAACCACATAAACTAGTCCATCACTGCTGGTTAGAAGAACAGCTTTTTGGGGAGAGGCGGGGTGGGGGGGGGGGGGCGGCAGAGCAGGCAGGAACGTATCATCTTAAGAGAGGGCTGTGTTCAATATGGTTTCCCTCCAGCTCCTATGAGCTGAATTGTGTTTTCCCAAATTCATATATCCTAACCCCAGGGCCCCAGAATGTGACTGTATTTGGAGATGGGGCCGTTACAGAGGTAATAGAGTGAGGTCCTTAGGGTGGGTCCTAATCCAATATGACTGATGTCCCCATAAGAAGAGGAGATTGGGACACAGAACAGGGACAGAGGGATCATGTGAGGCAGCCATCTACCAGCCAAGGAGAGGAGCATCGGAAGGAACCAACCCGCCGACACCTTGACCTCAGACTTCTGGCCTTCAGATCTATGAGAAAGTAAATGTCTGTTGTTCAGGCCACCCAGCCTGTGCTCACAGACTAACACACCTGCCCTATGGCCAACTAAGTGCGTGTCTCCAATTGTAGAGGGACCCTGGGCTGCGTGTCGTCTGGGAGGTTGGAGATGCCGTGAGGCGATAGTCCTCCTCTCAGAACCGGTTAGACCTGTTCACTGGTTTTGTCAAAAGCTGGAGGACAGTGACTAAAGGGAGCATGAAAAAGGAGAGGGCTGAGATGGTAAAAGGGCTCAAGGCCATGCCAATGAGACATCTCAGCCTCTCCACGCATCTGAAGGCGTTTCTAATGATCACTGTGGTCCTGGGCAGCAGAGATGCGGGGCCACAGGCCAGGGCATGGGGCTTCAGAATCATCCTCCTCAAACCTGAGCTTCTATGATTCCACAACCTCAGCTCCAAACACTGCTCCTTGGCCCTCCATGGTAACTGATCCTCCCTCTTCGGGCCTGTTGTTCTCATGTGTGTGAGGGTGTCTGTGCATGGGTACATGCACACATTATAGCCAGCCTCCTCCATCAGACTGGGAACTCCTATGGGAGTGATCACATCTCCTGCCACCACGTCCATCTGCAGTGCCTGCTCTCATCAAGCTACTCACACCTGGTTTCTCTCCTCTGAAAGGTCTGAGAGCTCAGAAAAAGAGAGGAAGTAATTCCCCAGGCTCTTTGCAAAGCCGTCCACTGGAATGGGCTCAGCACAGCTGGGCAAGTGAAGTGTCCCATGGGCATATTCAGGGCCTGGTGGCAGGAATCCCCAGGTGGGAAGGGGGGGGCGGCGGCACTGGAGGGCCAGGCTCCTGGCAGCTCCTCTCCAGCTCTGCACAATGCCTCGGTTCCTTGGGGAGCTGCACTGTGTGAGTTAGTAACTGTAGTCTTTAGATCTGATTGTGGCATCCAGATAACACAAACAGGAGCCAAAGGAAAGTGAGGCCCTGGGGGAGGAAAAAGGGAGGACCCTTCTGCTCAGCACCCTCTCCTTGGCCCCAACCCTCTCTGGGAGGGGCCTCCGGCACTGGGACTCTGCATACCCGGGGGTATTAATAATTCATACAAATCGGCAAGTTAAATGCTGTGTCAAAAATAGAAATGCAATCGTCTACAATAAAATTAAAAACATAAAGTCCCCAAATCCAAAGCTTCTATTGACAGAGTTTCCTGTCTCACTGTGCTGGGGACAAAAACACATCTCTCCATGTGTTGGCTTCCTCCCTTCCCCGGCTTCGATCCCCAGCCTCCGTCAGTCTCTCTAGAGGCCTCTACAGGCTCAGGGCCTGTTCTCTGGGACCACGTCCTGATCGTCTTGATCTGACCTCACTGCCTGCTGCTGGGCCTCTGAGGACCAGCGGAGGGTGCTGGGATTCTGGAAGCTGGCCGGAGGTGGGAGAGGTGGGCGGGTGTGGGAGAGGTGGCAGCAGCCCCTCTGTCTCCTCAGAAGAGACAGAGAGACAGACAGACAGACAGACACCAAGGGTTGGGATTCAGGAGTCAGGAGGCCTGGATTCTAGCTCCACCTCCCTCCCAACCAGCAGTGTGACCTTGGGCAGGTCACTTACCCTCTCTGGGCCTTGGCTTCCTCACCTGGGAAAGGAAGGTATTGATAGACCAATGGTGTTCAAACCTTTTTAAAGCTGAGAAACCCTGTTTTTATGAGAAGTCTCCCCTAGAACCTCAACAGAGAAAGTACACATAGATTAAAATGGAGAAGTGGGAGTGTGTGGGAGCCAGAGGCCTAATTATTAGGCTCCCGCCCCCACTCTCACCCCCAAGAAACCCAAGGATTCTGTGAAACACAGAAGGAACTCCTATGGTCTCGATCAATTATTTCCAAATGCAGAGCTGCAGACACAGTTGGCTGCCGCGGAATCAGCTGGGAGCTTATTAAAAATTGAGTTCACTGGGCCCCACAAGGTCTCTGGTGGAGCCTGGGAATCTGCATTTAACACAGGCCCCGCGACTCTAGTGTGCAGCCGGGTTTGGGTGCTGCTGGGCCAGATGCTCCCCCAGGTCCTTTCCTGCCCTAAAAAACTCTGGCCAACCTGTACCTGTGTCAATGGGCCCTGCAGGCGTCCCTCCTGTCTGCCCCGTGACCTAGACGGGCACAGCCTCCCGAAATATTCTGCTCCTGCTCAGCAGCCCTGTCCTCTGGGGCTTTGCAAAGCTTCAGACCCCAGGATGAGGCCCCCAGCTGTCACTGAGCTTCCCCCAAACAGGAACGTCAGGGACTCGCTGCTTCTGAGGAGCGTGGGTCTATGGACGGTGAGGAGGGGCCCGGGCTTGCGGGGCATTTGGCTAAAAGGCGGCTGTGGATTGTCTGTGGCATCCAGATAACACAAACACGTGCAGAGCGCTTGAATTTTCAAGGCACTTTGGACATGCACTGCCTCCTCTGAGCCTTCTGCCAGCCCCGGCCGCTAAGGAGGGCAGGGCTGCCTGTTGTTATGCCCATTTTGCACATGGGAAGGCAGACACCAGAGTACCCGAGGGTTTTTTTTTAACATGAGACCTAAATTTAGGCCTGTGAAATTATAAATCCCACTGCCTTTCCCACAAGGGTAGTTCCCAGACACGAGACCTGGATTGCTTGAGCCTGCATCAGAATTGTCTGGAGCACGTGTTAAAATGCAGATTCTTGAGTCCACAGAATCAGAATGTGTGTGTGTGTGTGTGTGTGAATGTAGGGGTTGGAGGCTGGGAACCTGAAGTTCTGCAAATGCAGATGATCCATACCCTGCTGTCTGTCTCCTTACCTCTTCCATCCATACACCATGCTTTTTCTGCCACTTCTGGCCCAGAACCCATGGCAGCTCAAGTGAGTACCTATGCCCAAAGACAGAGCCCATCTATGAGAAGAATTCAACAACTTATCACGTGATGGGCCACAGATTCAGAGAAGTCAAGTAACTTGCCCCGGGACACACAGCACTTAGATCGTAGACCTGGAATTCAAAGCTGTGTCCAAGGCAGTGTCTAATGATGCCTATGACTATAAATAGGAGGGAGGCTATTTAGGGTGGGAGAGGAATTTAGCCCTCCAGGGTGTTAGTGAATGACATTCGGACCTCTTACAGTACCCCACCCAGAACCACTTACCGTCCAGCCTGGGGGGCAGGCACACTCTCCAGTGATGTGGTGGCAGGTGCCCCCATTCTGGCAGGGGCAGCGCAGCTCACAGTGAGCCCCATGGCTCCCAGGTGGGCACAGCTCCTCGCAGCTGCGTGGGGAAGAAGAGGTGTTAGATGCAACAGCACCAGTGCTGCCAGTCCCAAGGTTCCAGGGCTCCCTAGGAATTAGTGTACTAGGCACAGGTCAGCTGCGATGCAGTCCCGCTTCCTGCCAGGAGGGGGAAGCAGGGCTCAGACATAATGAACTGGACTGTGTGCCTGGGCCAGGACCTGTGGAAGGACGTAGGTGCTTTCAGTGTAAACACAGTGTTCCTCTGGGAAGGAGGGCTGAGGAAGGCTTCCCTAAGGAGACCTTCCACTTGGGCCTTGAAGTTGAAGCTCGTTTCACTGGGAGAATGGAAGGGCACGGCAGGCGGAGGAACAGCATGGGCACAGACACAGAAGTGGCCATGGATCCTGCCTTCAAGAGTCTGCCTAGATTCAGAGAGAGGGAGAATCTGGGGCACACCTCAGGCCAGGCTCTGGAAGGCTCCCAGTTACCACGACAGGCTCATGTGCAGGAATGGGCATGGGGTCGTGGCCTTGGGTCTTAGTCCAGTGACCCTGGCCTCTGACTGGAGCTAGCCCTGCAGCTGGCCAGACATAGGGGCAGGGACCGCCCTCAATCAGGATCTAGGGCTTCAATGAGTGTGTGTGTGTGTGTGTGTGTGTGAGAGAGAGAGAGAGAGAGAGAGAGAGAAAGAGAAAGAGACTTCAATCTTGCCTCTGATTGGGTCTCAACAAAGCAGTCTTAGAGGTCCCCTGACAATACAGACTCTCCAGGGAGCCAGAGTCTCTATTTGGGGTCTGAGGGAAGGAGGTAGGGGAGAGAAACAGGCAGAGTAAACTACCCAAATCTATGCATGGTATCTGGCCAGGGCCCTCACCCCCTCTGGTTTAAGTGGCCTGGAAGCGCCAGGACCCAGGTGAGCAGAGGCATGTGGGTTATGGTCAGAACAGAATCACAAGGTACGGTCTGGGCCCTGACCAGCAAGGGACTCCTGGGAGGAGTTTAGTGAGCTCCTCTGGCCGTGGGATGCCCCGCCCTTCCATGCAGAGTCCCAGCTCGCACCATTGACCCCATGGCGTGAGCGAGGTCTGGGCATTTAGCCTCTGCAGATTTAGGGTGAGAGACCAGGATATTTTACAGCCAGGACTATCCCGGCCTTCCAGCTGTTAGCCACCGCCCTGCCCACCTGCAAGGAGCACGTGGGGACCATGCAGCTGCCAACAGGCCAGCGGGACCCACCCCCTTCCCCACCCTGCTGCCACTTGACTCACTAGACACCGGTGTAGCCGGGAGCGCAGAGGCACTCGCCGGTGCGCGGGTCACAGCTGGCGCCGTGGCGGCACTGGCAGGGCAGCTGGCAGCCCTTGCCGTGGGTGCCGGGCGCGCAGAGCTCCTCGCAGCGCCAGCCTCGGAAGCCAGGGGCACACACGCAGGCCCCCGTGATGGGGTTGCACAGGGCGCCGTTCTGGCACTGGCACCGGTTGCTGCAATGGGGGCCCCAGTGGTCGCTGTCGCAGCCTGCAAGAGAGGAGCGGGTCAGGGTGAGGGCCCAGTGGACTCTCCTTGGGATGGGGGCGGGGGAACTAAGCCGAAGCGGCCTTCCATCTCTGCTTCCCTCTTCCCCAGTAGGCGGCAGTGAGGGGGTGTCTGGTGGAAGCTTTGGCACCTCCTAGCCTCCATCAGCTCTTCCCCAAGCCAGCAGAATAATCAGTCACACAGGCTAAGAAGTTGACTTCTTCAACGCTTCTCCCAGTCCCGACCAGCCCGTTCCAACCAATGCCCCCCGAAGCCCCTCCCCTGTATCAACCTTCTGGAACTGCCCTCGGGGGGACCTCCCTCTGCCTTTGCTAAACTCTTCTCGTTGGCGGTCTCTGTTCCTCTCCGCCAGGCCCTTTTTTAGGGTCTGCCACTCCTCTTCTCTGTGGCCCTCCTCCTCTGGGGGACCTCCCCAGGCCTGTTCCCATCTCTCTACCTTTCCCTCTTGTTCTGAGACTCATTAGTTTTCTCACCTCTTGCACCTCACCTTCTATGAGCATGTCTTCTAACTTCCTGCCCCTCCCCTGGCTCCATCTTTCAGTCACCCCTCCCATCTCTCTCTCCTGCTGCTTTTCCCCCGATCAATACTGCCTACACCCCTGGTTGCTTCATCTTCAGTTCAATTTCATTACTTTTCAGGCAGCCAACTTCAGAAGGAACAGGAAAAAGAAATGTTTCCCTGCGAGGTGACAGACAGCCTTCAAGATCGTTATATGTAATTAAATGTTTCAAAGAGTGATATCTGAGCCAGCTTTGCAGACATTCACTCGATAGCTGTGAAAAGGAGCTGAATAGCAGAGCCCCAAGCAGGTCACCCAGCCTGCTGCCGCTGCCCACTCTGCTCCTCAGCTGGTGCACACAGGGCACACAACAACAAGATGTCCTCAAACTCTTGCCTCATTCACTCAAATCCTGGAGCAGAGATGAATGTGGAGTTCAGGCATGGACAGGCACAAATGATGGTCAATGGAGGGGAAGACTGTCCTAGCGAAGGAGGACAGGCAAGGCTTCCTGGGAGAGGAGGCACCAAAAATGAGCTGTAACAGGTGACTCACTCGTCTGCCTTATCGTGGTGACCAGCGGTCCCAGTTTCAGCACTGAAAGTGCCGTATCCTAAGAAACCCTCAGCCCTGGGCAACTGGAATGGCTGGTCACCCTATTGCCTGAAGACAATGAGGTGGGTAATTGACCTTTGTGCTCCAGTGATTCTAGGGTTCAGATTCAGAGAGGAAACCGAGCATGGGAGTGGGATTGGGGCAGCTCAGTATGAGCAAATAGACAGCGGCGCTCAGTATTGGGCATGCACAAGAGCACAAGGTTCTTCAAGCCGGTGAGCGGATCTTTGGGGACTACCAACCCCCCTGCATGTACCTGCCACTTGCTGACTAGGGTCAAGTGATCAATGTCATGGAGCCTGTCCATCATCCTTTAGTACAGTGGTTCTCAACCTTGGCTGCACATTAGAATCACCTGGGAATCTTTTCAAAATCCTGATTTCTGGGCCTCATCATTAGTAACAAAGAAACAGAATTTCCGGAGGATGAGGCCCAGAAATCAGGATTTTAAAAAGATTCCCAGGTGATTCTAATGTGCAGCCAAGGTTGAGAACCACTGCTTTAGTAGATGGAACCATGTGGAGAGCGACTACAGTGTTTGGACAGGTTATGGTCCGAACCTGTGGTCCCACGTGGCTAAGTGATATAAGCTGCAGGAGGTGCAGCAAGTAAACAAAGCTTGATCAGGTGCATGTAATTGAGTAGATTGGAAACCCAGGCGAATGTTGTAACTATCTTGACCACGCCCTTACTTTGCCTCGTGGAATCTGGCTATAAAATAAAGACTCAGCTTACAGGCCGTGGCACTGTCTCTCTCCATCAGAGGGGGCAGCGTCCCACCCAGACCCAGCTTTCTTCTCTTGTCTGTCTTTTCTTAATCCTTCACCACCCCTCTCAGGCTCACCGAACCTGGCTATGCTGGCATGGCACATACAGAGCCCAACGTGGGGCCTGAGTTCGGGGGAACTAAAATTGCAAGGTGAAAGGAGGCTCCCTTGAGGCACGTGCAGAAAGTAAAAGTAAAATGAAAGTAGGGTAGGGAGTGGGGTTTGGTAGTCGCTGGGTGTAAAACATGGGAAATTCAGGATCTCAGGAAGGGGATCCCTAAAACAATGCTTAGTGAAGCATTTTTAACTTAAGTTTTGTTAGGAACTGTAAAGCAAAGGATGGAAGTCCTGGTCAGCGAGATGCTTATAGCCAGGCCAGGGCATTTTGTTAAGGACTGTCTGCTGTGGTCGGTGGTTGCCGACCTCAGTATGAGTTTTGACTGTTCGATGACCTGATAGCTCCCTGGAACTTTGGGTCTGTGTGGGACGCCAGACTCAGCGTTGGAGGTCTCCAGCTCTACAGGACCGAGGGCTGCTCGCTTGCAGGAGACAACTCCATGCAGCAGCAGCTGAAGAAGCTGAGGAAGGGACCAGACTTCCACCGGCGCCGACGGGGCTGACTGGGACTGGTGCCGGCTCAGTCCCAAAGCCAACCGTCCAAGCAGCCTGATCCTCAGAATCCAGGGGCGACGACATCTCTGAGAGGAGCCAGAGCATGGTCAGCAGCCTGAATGCCAAGGCCATCCCGCAGAGGCTCGCCGACCTGCGGCAGCTGTGGGGCCTCCTCATGGAGGAGACGGAGAAGCGGCACCGGCAGCTGGAGGAGGTGCAGGGGACCCAGAGAAGCTCCTTGTCCCTCCGTTCAAAAGACTGAGAGTTGCGATGCAGAAGATCTACGCAAGGGACCGAGGTACCAACATGGGGTCAGCTGAAGAAGTCAGCAGCAGATGGTAGAAAAGCAAGGAGTGGAAGCTACTCCCTCAACCATGTTTCTGGCTATGCTGGCGTTGGTAAGCTGCCAGTGTTCTGTAAAGTCTGCGCAGCCAAATCTGAGGACTCTGAGTCGATATCTACCAGCAGCAAAAGGAACTTTAACATGTCTGTAGTTTGATTTCTCTATTGCTGTGTTACATTGGCATTGTTTTGTTACTGTTTTGTTAATAGCCAGAGTTCTGTTCTCTCTTGTTGCTGTATTACATTAACATTACTGTGTTGGTTGTTTCGTTAATAGCCAGTTTTGTTCTTGATGTTTTGGTTATGCTGCATATTTGCCTACAGCTTTTGATGATGTAAATGAAAGTGTTTGTTTTTTTTTTTAAAAAAAGAGGGAGTTGTGAATAGCAGCTACAGTGTTTGCACAGATTATGGTCCGAACCTGTGGTCCCACGTGGCTGAGTGATACAGGCTGTGGGAGGTGCAGAAAGTAAACAAAACTTGATCAGGTGCATGTAATTGAATAGATTCGAAACCCAGGAGATCATTGTAACCATCTTGACAATGCCCTTACTTTGCATCATGGAATCTGGCTATAAAATAAAGACTCGGCTTGCAGGCTGTGGCACTGTCTCTCTCCACCAGAGAGGGCAGCGTCCCACCAGGCCCACCTTTCTTTTCTTGTTTGTCTTTCCTTAATCCTTCACCGCCCCTCTCAGGCTCACCGAGCCTGGCTGTGCAGGCGTGGCACAAAACCATGCCAGGCCCCATATCCTAATCACCCTATTTTGTTTTATCCCTTCTTTATCTGTGCCCCAAATATTCACACATACAAACTGAGCTGCCAAGTTATGAGTGAACATCCCCGTCTATTTTCCACCTGGCACCACTACCGTGAATGAGGCATAAATCAAGTACAATAGCCAAAGGAATTTTGAGAAAGAAGAGCAAAGCTGGAGGCATCATGCTTCCTGATGTCAAACTATATTACAAGCTATAGTAATCCAAACAGTATGGTATTGGCTTAAAAACAGACACATAGGTCAGTAGGACAGAATAGAGAGCTCAGAAATAAACCCATGCATACATGGTCAACTAATTTACAACAACGGAGCCAAGACTATACAATGGGGAAAGAACAGTTTCTTCAATAAATGGAGTTGGGAAAACTGGACAGGCACATGCAAAAAACAAACAAAAACTGGGCCACTATCTTACACATAGATAAAAATTAACTCAAAATAGATTAAATATTTGAATGTAAGACTTAAAACCATAAAACTCCTAAAAGAAAACATGGGCAATAGGTAAGCTCCTTTATCATGAGTCTTAGCAATGATATTTTTGGATTTGATACTAAACGCAAAGGCAACAAAAGCAAAAATAAGTAAATGGGGCTACATAATACTAAAATGCTTCTGCACAGCAAAAGAAACCAACACAGAGACAACCTACCAAATGGGAGAAAACATTTGTAAACCATTTATCTGACAAGGATTAATATCCAAAATATATAGACTCATACAACTCAATAGCAAAAAGCAGACAATGTGATTAAAAAACGAAACGGATGGTGGTGGCCTTGACTAAGGTGGTAGCCATTGGGGTGGACAGAAGGGGACAAGAGGCCAGCTGCAGGTATGAGGTAGAAGCAGCAAGGACTTTGTGATTGACAGGGTGCTTAGGGAAGGAAGAGGAGGGAGAGGGCATGTCACCCCAGCTCTGGTTTAGACTGTTGGGTGGATATCGGAATCACATTCTTTACAGGAAACACAAGGGGAAGAGGAAATATTGGGGGGAACAGAAGGTTAATTTTGGTCATTGTCTAAGGGACATCTAAGGTGGCACTCAAAACCCGTTCACCTACCACTAACTGATGCACTAACATTTGTGTGCTTTCATTCTTCTACTCGTCCATCCAAAAAAGATTTAGCAAGGACCTGCTAGTGCCCTTGTGGAGTGTGCAGTCTAGAGGGGACCGAGCCACCGGAGCAGCCTGTATGGTGCACCGCGAAAGTGCAATCATAAGGGCAGTCAGGGCATTTGAGAAGCTCGTGTAAGCCTGACAACATGGGTGCTCAGACCACAGACTGGGTGAGTGTGTGTGCATATGCACGCGTACAGGTTTGTGTCCTCGTGTGTGTATGTGTGTTTTATGGGGCTCCTGAAAAATAAGCAGGGAGAGTACTATGTGTCACAGTAGAAAACCAAGGAAACAACTAAAAAGTGTAGACTAAAAAGCAAGCAACTTGTCAGCCATGAATATAGGGGCAGATAGCCCCTCGTATCCAATTTAAAATATTCCCATTAAGGGGTGTGTAATCCATTTCACAGACATTCCCTCCCCCTTCCCCACAGCGATTAAATGAAAAAAGGTTTGAGTTCACAGGGATGAGCTTCAGTTATCTAGAAAATCCACTTACAAACACCTCATCTCCCCCCCACCCCCAGCAATGACAGAAATGAGGCAGAGCCGCAGTGAGTCAATTATGCGCCCTGTTGAAGGTGAATACAAACTATCATTAAAATTACAACAGAATTTTGCATTCTTTCACAGATAATCACAAACTCTTCCCAATTTGGCCTTGGAATGGTCCTTACACACTTTTTTTTTTTCTTTCTGTCACAGATGCTCCTTCCTAATTACACTTGGCTTTGGCTGAGTTTTCAAGTGGCTGTATCTTCTCGGGCAGCTAGTGAGGGCTTGAGGGGCACCCAGAAGGGTGAGGCGGGCTTGTTCTGTTCCTGGGAGCTGGCCACTCCCCCGCCCCCCAGCCAGTGGGTCTCCCTGCTGGCCTCTTCAGACTGGGGGGCCCAGGCCTGGTGTGCTCTGGGCTCCCCGCGAGGGGGAGCGGCTCCACCACTCCCTCTCCACAGACAAGCTTTTACATGTGTACCTGCAGTGGAAACACATCGGGCCGTGAGATAAAGGGGTACAATACGTTTTCTGGTTTAGTAATTCTCAGAACAACCCATTTGTAGGGGGCGCTATTATTCTCCCCATTTTGCAGATCAGGAAACAGAGGCCCAGTGAGGTTAAATAGCTTATCCAAGGTTACAGAGTTAGGGAGTGACTGGGTGTCTGGGCTCCTAACCCCTGCTTCCTACTGGGTGTGGATGGAAGCGGGGACCTGGGATGTTGGCCGCCAGCCGGGCTTAAACAGCCACCTTGGATAGTTCACAGAGCGATGAGAAGGCACAGAGACCCATCTGCCAGGGGTTGGTTTATGTGTGAATGGTGGTCATAGGCCCGGGTGTTCCATGACTGGCCCAATTTCATGTAATTTTATTCTCTTCAGTCAAAGTAATTTATCTATTTAGAATACTTTCCACGTGATGAAATATATCTAACATACATTTTGTCATTTTAATCATTTCTAAGTGTACGGTGAATTCAGTGGCACTCATTACATTCACAGTGCTGTGCAACGATCACCACTATTTCCAAAACTTTTCCATCACCCCAGACAGGACCCCTGGAGCCATAAGCAATAACTCCCCATCCCTTCCTCCCTTCTGGTGACCTCTGTCTACTTCCTGTCTCTATGAGTTTGCCTATTCTGGAGATTGCTGTAAGCGGAGTCATACAATATTAGTCTTTTGTGTCTGGAATCTTTCACTAGCATCACGTTTTTAAGGGTCATCATGTTGTAGCACATGTTAGCACTTTATTCCTTTTCGTTGCTGCACAGTAATCTATCGTGTAAATACGCCACAATTTGTTTCTCTGTTCGTGTCTTGATGGACATGTGAGTTGTTTCTACCTTTTTGGCTATTGCGAATGCTGCTGCCATGAACTTAGTGTACTAAATAACTATTTATTAAAGGAACAACTATGTTTTTATGCCTTTATTGAGGTTCTTGATTAGGAACAACTTGGCTGAACATTGTTTCTTTTGTCACCACTTCTATTCGGTGGTGCCTGGTGTCAGATCTCCTCCATTAATTAGCCTGGGTTTCTGTGGGTTGCAGTGGGGGGGGGGGGGGGGCTGGTGTGTGTTCTTGTTTGTACTGTCCCTGCCCCCACACGCACACACAGCCCCACACAGCATCCCACCCAGAGCTGGGCACAGGCCGAGCGCCAGCAGTGCTGACAAGGGTGGTCCTTCTCCAGTGACCCAGGAGCCCCTCCCAGCTGCGGAGGACGGAGGATGTGCTCCCTCAGGCAGTGGTTCTCACCCTGGCTGCTCATTAGCATCACCCTGGAGGTTCTAAACTACACTCCGCCTGAACGTCACCCCTGGAACTTCTGATTTAATTATTCTGGGGTGGTGGAGCCCATTACAGGCCCTTAAAACATTCAGTCGGTGAGAACTACTGTCCTTCTGATAACCTGTGTTCTCACGGGTCCTCTCAGGGGGATGAGCAGGAAGACGTTGGGCGTGGGGGAGGGGGGGTGAGAGAGATGGATGGTTCCTCCCATTCCACAAACGGGAGTCCTGAGTCTCAGTGAGGAGAAGGGGGAGGGGGAGAGGTGGGGGATGAGGAAGAGAGAGAGGAGGAGCCGCTGAAGAGAAGGTCAAGGGTTAGGAAAGAAGCTGAATCCACTGATGCTGAGCTGCCCCGGCCAGTACTAGAGCCTGAGCCAAGCCCGCACCACCCCCCTCCCCTGCCCCCTTTAGCAACAGAAAGGCTTAACATGGTCCTAGCACCTCCCAGAAATGTGTCATGGTCCCCTGAGTCTGTTCCCCATGGTCCCCATGGTCCCTGTGCCCCCATCCATCCCAAGAAGAAGTAGGGGGGCTGACAGGTCATGGGATTGCTCCCAAGTTTACAAAGCAGCAGTCATGGAGGCAGAGATGGAACAGCAGCCACCAGAAGCCATTCCAGCTGATAAATAAAGTGACTTTCCAGTGAGCGAAGCCATTTGTCAACTGACTGGCCCCGACAAAAGCACAGGCAAATTCTCAGAGGTTGAGCCCCTCCATGCTTTCCAGACCCAACTTGCAATTCTGAGGGAGAATCAAAGGGTGGGTCCCAGCCAATGCTTTGCAATCCTGGCAGCCCCCACCTCCTCTCGCTGGGCCTCTGCTTTCACATCTGTAAAATGGGGGAGGGGTCATTAGGTTGTCATAGGCCAGTGGTTCTCAACCTTCCTAATGCCAAGACCCATTAATACAGTTCCTCATGTTGTGGTGACCCCCAACCATAAAATTATTTTCGTTGCTACTTCATAACTGTAATTTTGCTACTGTTATGAATCGTAATGTAAATATCTGATATGCGGGATGTATTTTCATTGTTACAAACGGAACATAATTAAAGCATAGTGATTAATCACAAAAACAATATGTAATTATATATGTGTTTTCTGGTGGTCTTAGGTGACCCCTGTGAAAGGGTTGTTCGACCCCCAAAGGGGTCGCAACCTATAGGTTGAGAACCCACAGATTGAGAACCGCTGTCATAGGCGATCCCTACAGTACCTCACAATAAAGAACTATGCTCTCCACCTGTCAGTGGTGTCCTCATTAAGAAACACCAGTAGGGCTCTGGGCGGATGGCTCAGTTGGTTGGAGTGTTGCCCTTACACCAGAAAGTTGAGGGTTTGATTCCCAGTCCGGGCACATACCTAGGTTGCGGGTTTGGTCCCCAGTCCGGGCACATACTGGAGGCAACCAATCAATGTTTCTCTACCACATCAATGTTTCTCTCTCCTCCCCCTTCCTCTCGCTCTAAAATAAAAAGAACATATCCTTGGGTGAGGGTTAAAAAAAGAAGAAAAAACACCAGTAGGTAAATGCTGGGGTCGCTCCCCATTCTGATTGAGATTCTATGCTCTGTTGCTAAATGTCCCCACTTGAGAAACAGGCCAGAGGGGACGGGGTAGGAGGTGTGCTTGTCCTTTTGTGGAAAAGAAAAATCTGAGGTGGTTACCCAGGCTCTGAATTGAGCCATTGCTCAGCTCCCTATCTTTCCACCACTTAGATGGCCGGAATTAAATATTAATAGACCAAGGTGCTGTAGATTAAAACCCAAATCTCCTGACACAGTCCCTAAGCCTAGAAGATGCTGACAGCACAGGATTATAATGATGTATCATTAGCTCCTAGTGATCCATTTATTACACTTGTTACTTCCTCTGTGTTATTTAATCACACTCTCTATATCTCCTTTTGAGCTCTGCGGGGAGGCAGGATTCACAGGGGCTGCGTGGAGTTCGGACGGCCCCTCCTTGGTTCACGCTGTCCTAGGAGGACAGGGGTGGAGGGGTACACACCCACATGCAGGAGGCACCCCCAACCCCGTGAGCTGCATTCTCACCTGGGTTATATTATTTAATTCTCTTACTGACCCTGTGCCATTTATTCATACACTGCTTTGTTCAAAAAAGGATTTGAGGCAAACCATCTGAGGCGATGATTATCCCATTTTTCAACTGAGAAAACTGAGTTTCAGAGACATGGGATAGCTAAGTAGACTTTCTCAACCTTGGCACGACAGGCATTTTGGCTAGAAAATTCTTGGTTGTGGGGCTGTCCTGTGCATTGTATAATTTTAGCAGCATGCCTGGCCTCTGCTTCCTCGATGCCAGCAGTGCCTTTCCCTCCACAATTGTTACAGCCCAAAATGTCTCCAGATATTGACAAATGTCTCCAGATATTGACAAATGTCTCCTTTGGGACAAAATTGCCGCTGATTGCAAAAGGCAGAGTTGAGAGCCAGAGACAGGTTTTCTTAGTCCTAGGCTTTACAGGTCATCTCATGTACCCACCCAGCCCATACACACATTTGCAAGTCAGGAAACTGGCTCAGAGAGGCTGAGTGACTGGCCTGTGGCCACACAGCCAATGCACTGGAAAGCCAGATTTGAGACTAGCTGGCCATGTCAACCTAAGGCTCTTTCCATCCCCCCACACCAGCTTTTGGGAGATGAGTTAGGCTCATTTCCTTGCTTGCCAAACAATTACTGAACACCTACTATGTTCTATGCTGAGAAGCCCACAGACGGTTTGAGAAACACAAACAAAAAGGGAAATGTTGACCCATCAGAACCTGGGGTGACTGGAGGGGTGCTGGGGCAGCTACAACTAGGAAGAGGGCCCTACTGTCAGGCCAGGGGTCAGGAGGCCCCGGGAGCTGGCAAGGTCTCAGGGTAACAGGGCTGGAGGAGGGAACATCAAAATGCCCGGAACAAAGTCAGTCGCTTCAGCTCATTACCTTCCTCAACCCCATCTTCACAGCCTTGACTGTAGCTCCAGGCAACCAAGTCCATTTTAAGCAGACGTTACGCCATCAAACTATCAGGAGGGAGTGAGGAGGCTCAGCAACTCCATTTCATCAGAGCCCTGCATCTCTCTGTGGCTGGATGCATCTGAGTCTGCCTGCCAGCCCATCCTCAGCACTGCATTCCTCAGGGTCTGCAGAGATCCCCTATTAGAATGGACGTGTTTGTGTAGGTGGACATGTGTGTGTGTGTGTGTGTGTGTGTGTGTTGGGGGCGGGGGTAATCAGTCACATTATGAAGCATTATCAGCCATTAACACCCCAGCTATCTGTTAATATCTGAGCAGCAATGAGCAGACCTGGGAGCCAGATTAGGAAGTGGGTGCGTGCATGTTAAGCTGCTTTTGGAGAGAGGAGAGGGGGCCTGTTCTGGATGTAGAATGCCACAGTATTGTGTGGACAGAATGGGAAAGAAAATTGGGGGTTAGTTCCTTTGCAGTGCCTCACTTGTTCAATTCAAGCCACGACTCCTCGGGTAGCTGCAAACATCCCCACTTGACCGAGGAAGGAACCGAGGTTAGGTGAGGCAGGTGACTGACCCATGATCCCACAGCCAGTGTGCGCTCTGGCCTGTTTCTCAGCCAGGGATATTTAACAGCAGAGCCTCAACTCGCAGCATCGGAGCAGCCCTGGGACACTGGGGCTTGTTCACACCCAGGCTCTCCTTGTACAAGAGGATAGCGGGGCCCAGAGAGGGACGGGTGGTCCCAGTCGTCAGTGAGAGGCAGGAAGGGTGACTGCAGGACCCCAGTGAGGTCTCTGGCCGTGAGGAGCAGAGGCGTTGGTGTGCACCCCGCAGGTACCCCCCTTCTAGAGCCCAAGCTGGAACTCACTGCTACCCCTCCAGCCTCAACACCTCAGCCCTCTGTACCTCAATGACCCCAGCACTTTTGTCTCGCACATGTCAGCTCTGGGGTCAGTGAGGCCGAGGGTGAGGGACAAGCTTGGGACCCAGGAGCCGGCCAGTGTGAGTCTACCCTCAGCTGCTCAACCCTCTCCCCCAACAGGCTTTTAATGAGGGCCCAGCTCCCGGCTGCCCAGCTCCCTCTGATCTGTCTGCCTCACTGCCTTTGAAGCTTCCCAGCCCCAAAGACCATTTATCTCCACAATTTGCCTAGAAAGCCTCATAAATCATGTCTGTGCACAGAGGAATTACCTCTTTGGAGAGCCTTTCAAAGGCAGGCGGCAAAGACAACACAGACCTGCCAGGGGCCCACCTCATCGGCCCGCACGCTGCCCAGCAGGGCCCGTCCCTCGCTTTCCTATGCAAGGGAAACAGGGGGAGCGCTGGGTGTGGGGGTGAGACCCCCACGTGTGGGCTCTGAGGGAAGTGAACTCACAGTCCAAGTGGAAAAGGACATGGGAAGGTCGTGGGGCCCAAGCCCATTTCCTGTGAGGGGTGAAATCCTTTGACAGCCTTGTCCACCAGTTTCCCACCATTCCAACCCTCTGACTTTCTTCAAACGGTGAGGTCTGGTCTGGTGGAAAGAGCCTCTCTCTGGCTCTGTCACCGGCCTTGGGCAAGGCAGCACCCTTCCAGGCCTCAGCGTCCCCTTGGCAAAGAGGATTAGCTCAGATGAGTGGATGTGTTAAGTTGTGACTCACTGAGTCCAAAGAGGTCCTATACCTTGGTTGGGGGTTGGGGCCATGTAGAGGGGCCCACAGAGCATTTTTATTGTTGTTAATTCTCACTGGAGGATATTTTTTCCATTGAGTTTTAGAGAAAGTGGAAGGGATTGGGGGGGGGGTGGGGGAGGGAGAAAGAGAGAGAGAAACATCAACGCAGAGAGACACATCCATTGGTTGCCTCCCAATTGATGCAATTCAGGTATATGTCCTTGACTGGGAATTAGACCCTCAACCCTTTCCCAACGCTGGAACCACTGAGCCATACCTGCCAGAACCCACAGGGCATTTTAGAGCTCAGGCTTGGCTCACCTGTTGCCCTGCTCCTGACGCAGCCGGGCCCTCCTCACTAGGTGGGAGGGAGGAGAGAGGGAGGAAGGCGTATTGAAGCAGCTCCTGTAGCTCATTTAGCAGGTCACCAGCACTGGGTGTGTGTGTTGGGAGGGGGGGCGTAAAGCAAGTTGTGATTTGGGCCAGGGCAGCCTGAAAAGTCATGTTTAGAGTCAGCTAGGAGAAGGGGGTGAGCCAGGGGCAGGGTGGACCTGGACTCTCTGCCCAGAGGCCTGGTGGAAGGCTGTTCTCACAGTGGGTGCACCAGCGCCTCCGCTGTCCCAGCGAAAGGGATTCACACCTGAGCCAAGTGTGCTTTCGGCACAGGCACTACCTGGAGCTGACGGTGCTCCTAGTGCTTTGGATCAGAGCGGTGGAATCTATTGAGAACTGCTTGGTTGTAAGGTCCAGACTGAGTGGGGCTGAGAAGGGTGGAGGGGCCTGGTAGGTCCCGGGGGCACAGAGTAATTAAAGTCAGGCACGTGCGTGGCCTCCGGGGGTCACGTGAGACACTGTGAGATGTGCTTGCTGGAGGTGGAAGTGCACTGGGAAATTGGGGTGCAGTGGGGAAGGGGTTCATCTGCCCAGGAGGGCCTTGTGCAAGAAATGGGATTTGATTTAGGCTCTAAAAAGAGGGATAGGATTCAGCAAGTGGGAACGCAAGGGGAAGGCAATCCGACTGGACCAGAAGCAAAGGCAAGGGAGGGCGAATTCCGGATGGAAAGCCACCAGGGAGGAGGGTGTACAGAGCCCTGGCGGGGTGCCTGGGAAGCGGCTGAGGGCTTTGATTCCCTGAAGGGAGGCGAGGCCACTGCTTCTCAAACTGCCCAAGGGGAAGGACCAGGTTTTTCGTTTTGTTTGTTTTCCAGTCCAACATGGACAGATACGTGGACTTGACGCAACATGACTCCTCTGCAGGTCACACTGTGTGACACTCACCATGGGGCTCTGACAACACCCACGCGAGGCTGTTCCCTGGTCAGCAGATGAGTCCACCAACCATGGGCTTGTCTGTCAGCAATGTCCAAGCTCAGAGGCACAGACTCAGGGATGTGGAGAACAGCAAACCCAAAGGAGGAAGCAAAGTGTTGAATCTCAGAGCACATGTGTGTGCTCTGAATTTCTGCTCACAGCCAGACACTGAATTATAGGCATAAAAATAATTTTTACGACAAAACAACAGAGTTAGGTTTGCCTCACTTTATACAGTCATTCTTCCAAGTTCTTGTGCAATTAAATTGCTATTTGGAATAACCCTGTTTATCTGTATACTTTTGACCTTCCAAAGCAGTGGTTCTCAACCTTCCTAATGCCGCGACCCTTTAATACAGTTCCTCATGTTGTGGTGACCCCCAATTTCATTGTTACAAATTGATTAATCACAAAAACAATATGTAATTATATATGTGTTTTCCAATGGTCTTAGGCAACCCCTATGAAAGGGTCCTTCGACCCCCAAAGGGGTCGCGACCCACAGGTTGAGAACCGCTGTTCCAAATCATCTCTATGCTTATAGGTCATTAAAACAAAGATTGGCATTCCCATTGCTCAGACGGATAGACTGAGGCCCAGAGAAGTGAAGTGGCTTGTCCAAGGCCATCGGTCTAGTTAGTAGGAGAGTTGAGACTCTAAGTACTGAGGCTCTGATCCCACCCACCATTCTCCACGGCACTGTTTCCCCGGTGGGGTCACTTACCATAGGGCCGCCTCTCAGTAGGACACTGTATCTCTGGTATTTGGGTCCCATGCTCAACTCTGTCTAGCTAGTTGTGTCATTTGTGAAATGGTCCATTTATCTCTGTACAAGGAGGGACTCTGAGAGCAACTCCTAGCTGGACCTGCCAGTCAGAGGACACTCTATCCATCACTGCTGGGCAAGGACCTCTGACTGCCCTACAGAGAGGAGGCCTGAGGGTGAGTGACAAATAGCTTTCCCTTCTATTGAGAATTATTATCAAAGGACAAGGACCTCCTGGGATCTGCTAAGGTTGAAGCCAAGGAAAGACACTCGTGCTGTAGCAGTAGGAGTTCTGATTAGCTGTCCATTTGTTCATTGGCTCCATAAAGCTTTATTGAATATCTACTATGTGTCAGGTACTGGAGATCAAGTGGGAAATAAAAGGTAACAGCCTAACAGCATAAATAAACAATAAGCAAATATAGACCTTTATTCTGGCCTCTGCTCAAACGACACCTCCTCAGAGTCGCGTTGGGCCACCCTTTCTAAGTTCTTTTTCCCTTCCCACTGGCTTTACCTTTTCTTTCTAGAATTCATTCTCTCTGATATCATATAATCACTGTATTATATATATTATTTTCATCCTTTTCTTTGTTGTCTGGGACTCCCACTAGGATGCCAACTCCACGAGAGCAGGAGATTTGTTTTATTCACTGCTGTACCCTCAGTGCCTAGAACAGTGTCTGGCATATATTAGATGCTCAATAAATGTTTGCTGAACAAGTGAATAAATTAACAGTAAATATGTCAGGGTCTGAAGGTTCAAATAAGTGCTTGATAGAAAACAATGAGAGGGGCTTCCTTTCAATTGGGAAATCAAGGAAGGCCTCTCTGAGGTGGTGACATTTATGCTGAGAGCTGAAGGATGAGAAGGAGGCAGCCATGGGAAGAGCAGGAAGTAAGAGCCTTCCAGGTAGAAACAGGGGTGTGGGCAAACATCCTGAGGTAGGGACAGGCTGGCAGAGTCAAGGCACCGCAGGGGGCAGAGAGCTGGGACACTGTGAGAGCAACGAGAGAGGGAAAGGGCTCTGTAGGAGGTAGACGGGGCCAGATCACATGTGGCCATGGCAGGGAGCTGGGCTTTACTGTTAAGAGCAATGGAAAGCTCTTGAAGTGTTTACTGTGACTCAAGAGTAATGAAGCAGGACTTCCCTGTGAGCAGGACTGACACCCCTGGACGAGGAGGTCCGCAGTCCCTCTCTGCAGCCCACCATCATCCTGTGGACCAGGACGTCCAGGCTTAGAAGGAGCTAGAGTGAGGGGAGAGCGTGAGCATGAGACAGAGGCCTTCCACTGCTCAGGTTGGCGTGTAGCACTGCCTGGTGCCAGTGGGATGCCTTTCCCCTCCTCCTGTGCCAGGCAGGCAACACCGGGGGAGGGGGCATGAGGGGAAGGCGACTCGGACAGGGCAGCTGAGTGCACACAGCACCCAGGAGATTCACGGGAAGGTGCTGACAGTTGTACACAAGCTGAGATCTCATAGATTACCTGCCCCCACAGGGGCTTGCCAAATATAGTTCCCTTGTTGTGATTTACATCTCTGGATGCCAAGCAGCAACTCCTGAAGCTTGTCACACCCAATCCATCCCTAAATGTGGGTGCTGATTTGCCAGCCGTTGGAGAGGTGAGAGGGCCAGTCACAGCAGTGGTGGCTCTCGCTGTGCAGCTGAGAGCCCTGTGAAGGGGACTTGGGGTGTGGGGAAGGCCAGGGCCCCTCTGGGATGGATCACCAGTCAGTTACACAGTGGAGACCGCCACCAGCACATGAGCAAACGGGGCAGGTTAATGACTCTTCAGATTTCTGACGACCACAGGTGTGGCCTGCAGTGGGCAGAGCAGGCAGCCTCGTGAAGCAGGACACCACATTTTATGCTCTGGAGCAGTGGTCGCCAACCTTTCAGACCTCACGGACCACCGGTTGGCGACTGCTGCTCTGGAGCCCCCCTTGAGCTCTTAGGGGCCTGGGACTTCAGAGGGAATCTAACGAGCTTCACTCAGCAGAAGCGGCTCAGGCCTCAGCTGGGGGACACTCGGCCTCCTTATCCTTGTCCTCCACGCCAGAGCCACTCCGTAAGGTCCTGCAGAGCCCACAGCGTGGAGGGACTTCTCTAGCTCCTGAGACCCCCCTGATCCACTGAGGCTCAGATTAAATGCCTCCTCCTTAGAGCAGCTTTCAGGACTCTTCCTGCTTCCCACTTCATTCTAAATTCAGTGTGCCCCCCCCCCAAAAAAATTAAATAAATAAATTCATTGGCCCACTACTTTTTTTTTTTTTTTTTGCCTTGTATTGAGGTGGATGCTCGCTCACCAGTCAGGACCCCAAGCTTTGGAATCACCCAGACCTGCTTCGAATCCATCTCTGCCCCTTGCCACCTGTGTGACCTTGGCCACATAAATCACCCCTGAGGTCTAGTTTCCTCATCTCGCCTATCAAAAGGGGCTCCTGGGTGCCTTAGAAAGTTGTCTGCAGGATACGGTACAAACGTATCTGATTCAGGGACTCTCAGGTCGGAGGTACTCAGTACTATTCAACAAACTTGAAGAAAATGTAGAGAGAAATCAATGAATAAACGAAGCCATCGATCTAGGCATCATGCCATGTGCAAGGGTCAACTCATCAGGTAGCTGAATTATCAGCTGGATCAGTAAGAGGTCATTATCCTCATCGCCCGGCTCTAAGCTTCTCCAGGGAAGGACTTGGTGTGAGCTTTCCCAAGGGCAGAGCCCGAGGTGGTCCCACGGGTGAGGGAGGGGGGGCACAGGGCAACTGGGGCTTCATGCCCCTGGGCCTCTGAGGGACACGGAAGGCACTGCCTCGGGGTTTCCCAGCCCACCCACCTCTCCCTGCCCGGCTGAGGGCACCTGCATTCGCTCTCCCTGTGTACTGTGCCCCTGGCAGAGTCGCAGGCGTTCGTTGCAGGCAGCCTTTGGGGTGCAGGGGGGAGGCCTGAGCAGTCTGGGGAATCAATAGCGTTTGCTATAGGGACCAAGTCTGCTTTGTTCCCCGCTGTATACACAAGGCCGAACATGCTGTCTTCTATGTATTGGATGCTCAATATTAATGTTCGTTGATTCAATGAATAATTCACCAATGAACTCTACATGAGAAATAAACAGAGAGGCTGGGGATAAAAAGATGCCATGGCTTCTGCCCTCAAGTCTTCAAGACCTGGGGTGGGGATGAAGGGGACACAGTGACATGTGAAAAAGACAAAGGGAAAGTCACACTGGCAGTGAAGGCACTGATGCCCAGGGAGGGGTGAAGACCCTGTGAACTTGAAGTCCTCAGAAGAGGGGTGTCCCCTGGGGTTGGGAAGGTTTTAAGGAGGAGATGGGACTTGCCTGAAGGAAGAGTGGACGGAGGCATAAAGGAGAAGAGTCAGGGAGGCTTGAGAGAGCAGCACAAGCACAGGCCTGGAGGCGGGAATGGCATCACAGGTGTGTAGAAGAGTCTCTGGCTAGAGTATCTCTAATCTCCCTCACCGCTCAGGGTTAGAGATGGGGGTGGGGGACAGAAATTTAGCCCCAGAATGCTCACAAGAGAAGGGAACTCAAGGCACCTCTAGGGAAAGTCAGGATTGGGAACAGCTTGGGGCAGTGTGTACAGGTGGCTGTGTGTGGAAAGGTCCCTCTGGGGCCACTGGAGTCCCCACACCCATCCTCAACCCCCATAAAACTTCCTCTGTGTCTATCTGCACAGCACACAACATGAACTTCTGCCCATAGAGCCCTGCCTCGCGGCAACGTGTACCAGCCCTGTTTGCTGGTCTAAGAGAAGACAGAGGTATAAAGAGGTGCCTAGACACTGAGGAAGAAGGGACGATCCCGCAGGCTGGAGTGACATCAGACCTCACGCCCCAGCACTCCAGAGCCCAGCAGGGGATACTGTCACTTCCAAGAACCAGCTTCCCTGGAATCTGAAGTACTGCCAAGGTGGCTGCTTCCCCTGATGTCTGTTTCTCTACCTGCCTCCATTTCTATCTTTGCTGCCTCTCTCTCCACTCCTACCCCCTTTCCTGTCTTACCTTTCTTTCTCATCTTCCTCCCTTAATGGCTGGGACCCAAGGGCATTGGGTGGGAGGTCTTGGTGAGGCTGCCTTCCAGGATGTGCTGAAGATGTGTGGGAGGGTGGTCCGGGGGCCCTCTGAACTGGATGGGTGCGCCAAAAGGGGTCCTGGTGGACCTCCCCAATGTGTAGAGTTTTCTTTTCTTTTCCTTTTAAAGCATTTCATTTTCAAAGGAAGCCAGGCCCGAGTGACGGGAGCAGGATAAACTCAGGAGCACAATCAAAATCCCTTTGAACCTGGGCTGAGCGCTCTGTGGTCCTCTCCTGTTCAGGGTCGGGGGCTGGGGAACCCTTGATGCCTAACTGGCAGCTAATTGAATACTGGGAGGGGCAGTGCAAAGGGGGCTGAAAGCAAGTTGTTTGGGATTGGGCGAGCACAGCTCTTTTCAACTCAATGTAAAAAGCAGGTCTATTAAGGGTTTTCTTGCCTGCATCTAGGCGGTGGGGAGACAGGCTTCTGTTGCTTAATGAGCTCATGGCTCAAGCTGTCGCCAGCTGGGGAGCTCACGGAGGATTTCAAAGTAAAGTTAACACTGTAGTTAGTTCTAGCTAGCTACCTGTCATCACTGAGGCTCAGGGGAGAAAGAATGATCTTAATAATATGAGCAAACAGGAGGCAGGCGCCTCAGCAGAGATCTGCATGTGAGGGTGAGGGTGAGGTCTGGTCACTCACAAAGCCCAGGAGAACCCCAGACAAGTTTTTCCCTTATGGTTCGATGTGGACCAAGGAGAACTTAGAAGGCACTACTATGGGGTCCTGGCTTGAGCCTGAGCCGGACAGTAAGGTATAGGAATTCAGAGCATGACAACGGAGGCCTGGGTTCAAATCCTGATTCTGTAACGTGACCTTGGGCAAGTTACTAAAACTGTTGGTGCCTCAGTTTCCCCAACTGTAAAATGAAAATGATAGCACCTTCCTGGCAGGTTAGTTATCGTCATTAAATGCTATTACACAGTGCTTAGCACAGCGCCAAGCACGTGCCAGATGGACAATGAATCGTAGCAGTTATGATTATGAAGGGCCAGGGCCGAGTAAACTATCTGTAGGACTCAGAGTTAAGAATCCCATAGGTGACTCACAGGGAACGAAGAGGATGACATAATTACAAAGTGTTAGAGCTGCCGACACCTTAGCATTCCGCTGGCCTAGTCCTCCCCTTTTGTGGGTGAAGAATCAGAGGGAAAGTGGTCTCAAGGTCACATGATGAACTAGGGGAGCTGCTGAGGCTGGAACAGGTGTCTGGGAGCCCAGGGCTACTTCTACAACAGCACCTGCGCTAAACTGCAGGTGCAAGCCGGAAATGACTAGTGCAGCCCCGCTGACGTGGCTCACTGGTTAAGCTTCGACCTGTGAACAAGGGGGTTTGATTCCCGGTTGGGGAATATGCCCAGGTTGTGTGCTCGGTCCCCAGTGTAGGGAGTGTAGGAGGCAGTCAGTCAATGATTCTCTTTCATCATTGATGCTTCTATCTCTTTCTCCCTCTCCCTTCTTCTCTAAAACCAATAAAAAAATTTTTTAAGTAAATGAATAGTGCAAACACTCCCTTTCGCTTGCATTTTCCCTGCCATGTGAGAGTTGGTGATGGTGGTTTCCCTTACTTCCCATGTTTTCCTCATGTCTCATGAAAACAAATTTTCTATCCATAGGAGTGACTGATGGAGGGTGGGGAGAAGGTGGCTCAGCATAAGCCTTCAGGGCCTGAGAGTTGTCTGTTATCTGCCAAACAACCCAATAGTACCCGGAGAAAGAGAAGCCATGAGTGGCTGTAGTTTGTTGTAACGAGTGTCCAAACCAGTGCCCCACTTCTCCTGTCTTTCCCCACCTCACCTCTGCCTAACTTCCAGAATGATCTTTCTAAATCACCAAGCTGATGAGATCACTGCCCTGCGTAGAGCCCTTCTATGGCTCCACAGTGATTCAAGGCTCAAGTCCAGATGCATGGGGACTGGCATTCAGAGCCCTCCACACGCAGGCCCACTCTTCCCACTGCCCAGTCCCTCCAGGACCCTTCATGGCCAGGTTCCCAGTAGACCCTGCCTTCGAGTGCCTCTGCTCCATCACCCAGAGTGCTGCTCCACTCAATTCCATTCTCAACTCCCATAAGGCAAGTCAATTTAATTTACTTTATTATTCAGTTATCTTTACCATGACTCAAATTTCTCATGTGGGAAATAAGGGGTAAGCCATGGAGTTCTTCCAAATATGATTTACCTGATATTTCCACCCGCACCAGAGGGTGACCTGACTGAGTTGAGATGGAGAGCTAAAAAGGCAGTTGAACAACCCAAAAGGCCTATAAAAGGGATATACTAATCCATATCCCACTCCACATCAAAACCTTGGATAAAATTAAAGAGGAGATAATGGCCATGAAGAGGCTTAGGACAGCCACTGAGATCTTCAGTCAAGTCCTCCCTCCAGGTCTTGATTTCCTCATCTGCTAAACGGGAAAGGAGGTCTCCAGGAACCCCTTTTTGGCTCGAACATAACTTTCTGGGTTGCAAGGTCTTAACAATCATACAGATGAGCTGGGGGTGGGGGGTGGGGAGAAGAGGGAGCAGGAGGGAGAGGGAAAGAGGAAGTTAAATTAGGGAGAGGCACAAAGAGGGCTTCAAATATTTTTGTAACATTTTCTTTCTTTAAAAAGTATCTAAGGCAGATACAATGAATATTAAGATTTTTTTCAGTCTGGGTGGTGTGTATTTTTGATATGATTTTCTATAGGTCACAAATATTTAATAACTTAAAAAAGAATTTGGCGATCCTCTTCTCTGCAGTAACCATCTATCTCCCTGACTTGTCCACTGCATCATCTCCAAGTGCAAACCATACATCAATGGAAAGGACTGAACAGGGAGTGGTAAGACTCCCTACTGAAGGAGGTATTCAAGCAGAGGTCAGATGGGCTCTAAATATTGCAAGTGGTTTGTAGAGAGGGTGGAGGTTGATTCTGTGACCTCAGAGGACCCTGCTAATTCGCAGGTCTTGTAATGCCAGGGTTATGGGGCCGGTGGCGCTGTCTTTGGTGCTGAATCCCACGCGAATGAACTTCTGAACACACCATGGAAAGGCGAACAGCAGAATAAGAATTCCTCCCATTTTTGTCATTCTTAGATAAAAATTAATGTTTCAACTTCCAGGAGATTCTGGTGATCAAAATGACAGCAAGAAGCCCTTCTTATAGCGATTTCTGGTATTTGCTCTCCTAAAACTTCTTCTTCCACCCACACCCCCTGCTAGTATTTACTTCCTTCCCAACCCTATTGTAAATAAGCACAGAACTGGGACCCAGAAAGTTTGGGATTGAGTTCCAGCTCAGCCAATGACAGGCTGCATGACCCAGAGAAAATCTCTTCACTACAGTGAGCCTCTGATTCTTCCCCTGTCTAGTGGAGATAATTGCACCAGGTGATAAAACGCTTGAAAACATGCTTGCAAAACCGCTTAAGTGCAATATGATCCTTAATTGGTAATACTATTAGAATTCCTGCTCAAGTAGGTATGAAGTGGAACTATCTTTCAGGGTGGGAAGCAAAGAAGGCAGTGAGTGTGGGAGGTTGAGTTAAGCTAAGAGAACTCTTGAGAAAGTTTTGAGAAAAAACTGTCCAATTGGCTTCCCTGAGGGTAAATTAAAACCTTTTCAGATGGTGCCTGGTGACATTTGCAAACATCACAGAGTTTCAGAGTGAAGGTGGGCAGTGAAGCATCTAAAAGGATGGTGTGGTATCATTCACACCCACTGAGCTGAGGGGCAGTCTTACTGGGTAGGGAAATGAGGCCCTCCTGGGACAGGATAAAGGTTGGAGGGCTGAGTGTCAGGACCCGACTTCTTGTGTTGGCTCTGCCCCTAACCTGTTCACATAGTGGAGAACAGCGGGGCTCAAATCCAACTTACTGACTAGCTGTGTGACCTTGGGAAAGTCACCTCACTTCTCTAACCCTCCGTTTTCTCTGATGGAAAATGGGTATATGTACTAAAATCTATCCACCAGGATAGGGTGGTTATCAGAGTAAAACGAAATCGCTAACCTGTAGCACTGTGTGGTGGTTGGGATTTAACTTTTCTGAGCCTCAGTATTCATCTGCAGAATGGAGACAATAGGCCCGACCTTGCACATGGAGTAAGGACAGGAGAAGAGTCACACACCCTCACATCCATTTTGCTATCATTTCGAGGGAAGAAAAGAGGTGCAATGGGTCAGAGGAGAGAGACTGGGGTTTTCTAGTCTCTGCTCTACCACTGTTTAAATGCATGACCTCAGCTTCCACATCTTTAAAATGATGGATGGGATTTGGTCCCTTCCAGCTGAAATGTCCTACATACCCAGGCTTCTCCCTGGGTTCTCTGAGCCCACAGAGCTAAAGCCATGCTGGCCTGGAGCTCTCTCTGAGGGAGATGAGGAAGGGCCAACCCAACTACTTTCATTTTCATTTCATCACTGATTGGAGGGACCAAGCATCAAAGACCAGAGTAAAGAGACTTCCCTATCCCTCTCTCCTCCATGTGTGGCTGAGCTCCCAAGTGGGAATGGCTTGTACATGATGGGCCCTGGACGCTCCAGACAGAGACTCTGAGCTGTGACAGTCTCCGTGTTCTGCTGAGCTCGCCGCCTCTGGACTGGCTCTCTCCCTGCTGCTGGCATCCTCGACAGGAAAATTAATTGCTGTTGTCATTCTGCTTTTTGTTCCAGTCTATATCCCAGGAATAAGATATCTGAATGCCATTAAGTAACCTGTATATAAAAGCCCTTTCTAAAGGCCAGAGCAGGAAGCGCAGAGAGGTGGGCTCCAGGGAAGAGAGCCCACGGGAGGCCTGTGCATGTGGACACACAACAGGAGAGGGACCTTCATGCCTTCCGCGGGAAGCGGAGGAAGTAGAGCCTGGCCATCCAGCCTCACAAGCAAACACAAGCCCCTCACCCTTCCCACCCCAGGCGTGCCCCTCTCCACATTCCTCCTGCTACCTACTACTCCAGGCATACTTCAGAGACACATTGAGGGTTTGGTTCCAGACCACTGCAATACAGCAAGTATCGCAATAAAGCAAGTTATGTTTTTGCTGGTGGAGGGTCTTGCCTTCAGTTCATAAAACACCTGTGAGGTGCAGCAAAGTGGAGCGCAATGAAACGAGGTATGCTTGTATCTACCATTTTCCCCTCTTGGCTCAGTGGCTTGTCCGTAAGGCTAATTCAGGTTCTGATTCAGTGGCTGCACACCATGACCTGCGAAGGCTGAGGGGTCCACACTCAGCACTGAGTGAGTTAATGGAGGAGGCTCATGGGTCAGCAGCACATGTGCGTCACCAGGCATTTCTGCCAGCCCTGGCTACCTCCTCACACTGATGGCAGAGTTAACACACATCATTATCAGCACGAGGCTTATGCAGCGTTTACTTGGGACAACTTTAGGAAAATAAAGTCACACACATTGACACGGGATCAGTGCACACAGGGCTTATAGTCGGGTCTAACTCCCTTCTTTTATAGGTGAGGATGCTCTTGCCCAGGGAGGGACCGTGACTTGCCCAGGGTAACAGTTACAGGAGCTATAAACCAGGTCCCTAGACTCCCAGTCCAGTGCTCTTTCTGCCACATCATCCTGCCTGTCTCTAACAGCATCCCCTGTTCTAGAGCCCATGCAACAGCAAAACCTGAAATCCTGTCCCATCCTGGCCTGCCAGGTGGGCTGGGCGGCTGTGGGAAGGACAGCAGTGCATCCTGAAGTTCATAGAGCTCTTCGCTCGCATTCTGGGAGAAAACTCCTGGTTCTTTGGAGTCTGTCTACTTATGGTCTTAATTACTTGCATGTACAAGATCTTGCAATCTGTGCCTGGGGACTCTTTGAATTGCAGATTAATATTCAACTAGCTGGAACGATCTTCAGAAGGAGGCTCGTGGTAATTAAGTTGGTTAGAGAACACTTCAAACTAACTTTTTTATAGAACACAAGTGCTGTAAATTACCAGCAGAGAGAAGACCAGTCCCTTAATGGTCCCCTGTGGGAGTCACAGGAGGCCATGCACCTCATTCTGAGAAGAGGCAGTGTCCTTGGGGACCCCTTCCGAGGGGCTTCGGGACTGCAGACTGCAGGGATGGGAAGAGGCAGAGAAGGAAGTGAAGACGTGCACTGGGCTGAGAGGCTATCGGGCAGGTTCCCATCTGCGACTCGGGATTACCTTCCCCAAGGCCCAGTGACTGTCCTGGGAGGAAGGTGTCAGAGTGAAAGAGAGCGGCAGAGTGTGGGCATTTCAAAAGCAGAGGCTGGTGCTGCTGAGCAGAATCTAGCAAGTGAAAGTGCTGGCTCATATTTGGTCTTTTAAATAAAAGGGAAGGGAAAGGAGCGGAGCCTTGAAGAACTGTCTAAAGCTGCAGGTATTTTAGAAAATATTTTTTGATAGCAGGGCAAGCTATGTATTATAGACTAGATGCTCTTCCTGCTGTGTCATGCATGACAAACCAACACAACACAATAGAGTGTGACATTTGTCACAAGTGATTTGCTACTAATGTAGTACAAAGCTGGTGAATAATTTGTTTTTCATGCTAAATAACTGAAGTGTCAAGATTGTTAAGTGCATGATAACTTCCCTCTGTATCATTTGCATTTCTAGATGTTTTCTCAAATGAGGGAGGAAGGGCCAGGTTCCACCACCAGAAGCGACTGAGACTGCCCAGAACCCACAGCCAACTTCTCTTGGCCCCAGTCCATGTGAATAGCGTAGGTCACCACATCTGGGTGGAATAAAGACTGAGAAAACCACTCAGGAAGACATGGTCAGTGGACCACTCTCATTGGTGGGGAGCCACTAGGTGTCAGAGAGGGTGGGGCAAAAGGTGGAAGGAAGGAATTCCCCAGCTAGAGTCCCCCATGGTTCTCTATGTGGCATGATGTGTGTGTGTGTGTGTGTGTGTGTGGGGGGGGGGGGGGGTTGCTGAAAGTGGCCTGGTAGGAGCAGGCACAAGTGACAATTGTCCCAAAGCTGGAACAGAAATGCCCAGTTGCGGCAGGATTTGCCCTGTCTGTCCCTCCAGCAGCGCCAGCCTCTGCAGTTGGTTGAGGACAGACGTCTCAGGGACTGCTCTGCCAACTTTTGGCCACCACAAGATTTCAGAGGACCCTGAGGGAAGAATGGTGAGGGAAGGGGCTAAGGAGAGAGGTGGCACGGGGCATAAGGAGTAATAGAATCATGTCCAGGGAGGCAGAAGGCCTGGCTCCCTTCTTGGAAATGCCATTGCCCAGCTGTGGGTCTTAGACCAAATTTCTTCAGACTTCAGTTCCTTGTCTGTCAAAATGATAACTGCAGGAAAAAAAGCAAGATGTGGGAAGCCGTGTGTGGCAACCTATTTATGTGAATATAGAGAAACTAGAGACAGAATAGTGTTGTGTTAAAAAAGTCTCCGTTTCTTACAAGTTCCACCTCCAAAAAGCCTCATGTGACCTTAAGCAAATCACTTGGATGAGCCCCTTAACTCCTCAGAGTCTCAGTTTCACCATCTGTAAAATGGGGATGATGGCATTACCTACTTCATAGGACTGTGGTGAGGATTAGACAAAGCAATGCATGTAAAGCCCCTAGTGCAAGCTGTGAGAACGGATGTCCCAATGGTTTTAGCTATTACTATTAAACAACTCAATGACCCACAATAGGGAACTGGTTAGGCAAATGATGGTATATCTATGGAATATCATGCAGCCATTCAAAATTATAATTATGTGGCAAGTGAAAGAGTGATTATGCCATGCCATTGAGAGGAGCGAACATACTATCACATGCCATGTGTATATCTCATGATAAAATAAGGTATGCATGTGAACAAAGAATACAAAATAATGAGCAAAAATAAGGGTTTTTTTCCTCCCCAAATTCTGTTTTTTATGTTAAAAAATAAGGGTAACGGGTGAGATGCTCCTGCGGGGCCTCCAGTTCTGGTGTCTGGAGGCCTAGGAGCTCTGGACTCCCACAAGCCAAAGGATCCGGGGGTCACCTGGGATGCCGGATCCCAGATCTAGAGCCAAGCATGAAATGTTCTCAAGCACCTGCCCAATCAATGTCAAAGTGGCCCAGCTGACTCCTCTTTGGCTTAATTTACATCAATTGATTTCCTATGTTTAATTAATAATTCTAATTATGATGCAGCAAATTTACCCAATGGCCTCGACTGAATTAATCAGGGTCTATTGATTGGGGCTGAAGAGTTATCCCACAGTTTCTGATATCATCGATTTCCTGTTGGGAACAAATAAGGAAAGCACACGTACAGCAGATGTGGCTGTCATCTCTAAACGAGGCCCAGAAACACCTGCCCTCCCCCATCCCCCAGGAGCCACAGCTGCCAGGCAGCAGGGCTTCCCTTAGGAGCCCTGGGGAGGGCTTCTTAGCCCTCGTTCGCTTCCCTGAGGAAGCAGGGAAGGTGACTGGTAACAGGCCTGCAGAGGCACAAGGGAGTCTGCAGATAGGATCAACACAGTGTCTGCGGGCCAGCGGGTCTGGGCTCTGTTTATAATTTGTTTAGAATTCTACTGCTGTATCAGTGGGTAGAGAGTAACTCCATCTCACTGTCCCTTTTGTAGTAAGTGCCTTGGAGAGCCTCCTCTCTTGCCCAAGCATTTTATAGCTGAAGAAACCAAAGTCTATGGAAGACCAGGGTCTTGCCCGAGAGGGCCCACTGAGTTATTGCACAGCTGGGACTGGAACTCAAGTCTTTGGCTTCCATGTTCTTTCCCACCCACATGGAGCAGCAAGTGTGCCCAGCTGAGCTGGGGAGACTGGTGGGCAGGGACAGGTTTTGTCTTGTGTCTCTGATTTCTACCACGGGGAAAGGTTGGTATTCAGGGTGGCCTTGATGATCTTGACCTCACCCTCCCACCCTGGCTCTGGGCTTGGCTCCCATTATTAACCTCCTGGACCTTGAGAATTCAGCCTCCCACCCCCACCCCAAGTCCCCCGCCTCCACACCTGCCCTTGATATCAACATGGTGACTTATGTTACATTTCTGCAATCCCAAGTCCTTGGCGAAACAGCTGAAGTCCATGCCCTAAGTGCCTGCTCTGTGCTGGGCACCTTACACACGTGATCTGATGTAATCTCCACAACTCGCTGAAGAACAGATGTATGAGGAAACTGATGCTAAGAGAAGGTAATTTACCATATTCCCTCAGCAAATGAGGGACAAAGATTTGAACCTGGGACTTCCTTACTCCAAGGCCACCACAATGCCTTTGCAGAAGAGAAAAAAAGGAAAGGAATCACAAAAGGCAAATAACAGTGGAGACTATAGAACGTACTATGTGGTTTTCAGAACAACACAGTGAAGGGGTCCAGAGAGAACACCCAGTCGATAAACAGAAAAGTGACATTTGACTCTGGCAAAGGTAGGAAAGTGTGGAGAATGAACAGGAGTCGTTTGATTTGGATACATGAAGGCTTAGGGCAGATGAAGGGTTGAGGCTAGAGGAATAGGTTGGGGCTAGATCATGGGGGACTTATGAATTCCAAGAGAAGACTCTGGACTTCCTCTTTGGGGCCAGTGAGAGCAGCTGCAGGCTTTGAACAGAGGAGGTTCATGGTCAAGGTGCTGGTCCAGGAATCCTCATCTGATTAGGATGGGTCTGAGTGGTGACAGATCACATGAAGCAGGAACCGTTAGCAAGTTATCTCAACAGTCCAGGCACAAGCCAGGGAGACCTGGAACCAAGGCAGTGCTGGCAGGGATGGGGAAAACAGCAACACCAAGACTCAAGTAGGGTTGCAGCACCTGCAATCAATTGATTGTGGGGACCCCTGGACAGTACTTGGGTGACTGGCATGTCAAAATAATCTCATTGTACCTTGATTATATCTGCAAGGATCCTATTTCTAAATTAGGTCACATTTACAGGCTCCAAGTGGACATGAATTTTGGGAGACACTGTTCAATCCAGTACAAGGAGGAATAACACCTCTGCCTCACTGGGTGGTTCCTTCCTAGGGCTAGATGAGATACCGCTATGTAAAACAACTCCCTATATGAGACAACACTGTGTGAAACCACCACCCGTCTTCCCTTATTTTTCTTCCAGCCACAGAGTTTGCTCCAGAATCCCCAGCTAGGATGCCTTAGAAAGACTATTTAGAAGAACAAATTTAGGAGGGAGAGTGATAGTCACCAAAAACTGCCTTGAGACTCCCCAGGCACCTCAGGAGCAAGAACTGGGGTTGCCCATTATTCATTAAGTATCTGGGGAGCACCCCCAACATGGAGATAGCAAGCTCTGTAAGAGACAAGAGAAGGAAATGTCTCTTCTTTTATCTTCATGAACTTCCTGTCAGCATTACAGCACATGCAGCAACTGTAGCAAGCGGCAGGAATTAACTATGAGGACTAATAGCCCTCCCCAGAGAAAATCCCCACATGGAGATGTGTACCTCATAGTCACAATTCACTCTAGAGTAGCGGTTCTCAACCTGTGGGTCACGACCCCTTTGGGGGTCGAACGACCCTTTCACAGGGGTCACCTAAGACCATCGGAAAACACATATATAATTACATATTGTTTTTGTGATTAATCACTAAGCTTTAATTATGTTCAATTTGTAACAATGAAATTGGGGTCACCACAACATGAGGAACTGTATTAAAGGGTCGAGGCATTAGGAAGATTGAGAACCACTGCTCTAGAAGCTTCCTGATACCAGCTATAACCTCGTCAGTGGGGTGCTCATAAATGCTTAACAACCAGGTCTGCATAGAAAAAACAGATAAACCCTGATTTGTAGCATTTGACAATTTCCATGGTGTAAATACACCTACTATGGCCGACTACAAGCTACCAATCCTATATAATAAAAGGATAATATGCAAATTGACCCTAATGGAGGAACAACCGTGAATGACCAGTCGCTATGATGCGCACTAACCACCAGAGGGCAGATGCTCAACAAAGGAGCTGCCCCCTGGTGGTCAGTGCACTCCCACAGGGGGAGCTCTGCTCAGCCACAAACCAGGCTGACAGCTGCGAGTGCAGCGGCAGTGGCGGGAGCCTCTCCTGCCTCCTCCATAGCGCTAAGGATGTCAGTCGAACATTGCCCGAGGGGTCCCGGGCTGCCAGAGGGATGTCTGACTGCCAACTTAGGCCTGATCCCCTGGGGAGCAGGCATAAGCTGACAGGTGTACATCCCCCGAGGGGTCCTGGACTGCGAGAGGGCATAAGCCAGGCTGAGGGACCCCCTGAGTGCATGAATTTTTGTGCACTGGGCCTCTAGTATGTAATAACAGAACATAGAGTTGGGAGGAGATGCACACAATCAGCTCCTGTGAGCTAGTGTGAGTCAGCTCCAGAACACCATTGCACACAGTTACCTGGGGACCAGGAAGCTTGAGGAGGGGTCTAACACTCACAATTCCCCTCCCCACCAGCCAGCACCCTTTTGGATTAGTCACCACTGCAGTGGTCATCAGCCAATAGATATGAATTTAGAAGTTGTAAAACTTATTGAGGAAGTTGTGCATCATTTGGGAAGCCGTGGTGCTGCAAAAGGTGCTCTTGGCTATATCTGAATCTCGATTCTGCCACTTACTAGCTGTGTAACTGGGGTAAGTCATATGACCTCTTGTTAAATGATGAACCATTCATTTATTCATTCATTTATTCATCCAACAATTATTGAATCTTCACTGTGATAGGACAATGGGAAAATGAAGATGAAAAAGCTCACAATTTGGTGGAGAAGCGCCACAATAACAATAATATCACGGGTTAGGAATTGACTTCCCCAACCAAGGGGTCTACTCCAGAAAATGGATGGGAACACCCATAGACAGCTCCCAACATAGTACTTGGAAGAGAGTAAGGGCTCAGGAAATGCGTGTCAAATTTAGGAAAGCAAATCTTCAGTAGAAAATAGTCAAATCGATGGCCCTATCGAGTCGCCATGTTGGAAGTCCTGGGGATTGTGAAGATGACCGCTGGCTATAGCCTGGGAGGCTGGTGAGAGGGTCCCCTGACCCTGACCTGCATCTCTGTTCATCCAGTGGTCTTCTTCTTTCCCTGTGCTGCTGAGGGAGTGAGAGGGGTGGTCCAGAGGCTGGGCAGAAGATCTGTCTCTGTGACAGGAGACAGATCCTTTGACATCTCTCGGCCTCCAGTCATAGATTGAGATGGGGCAAAAATTTGCTCCTTGTTTGGAGAATTATCTTTTCCTTCCATTGAACTAATCAACAACAACACTTTTTCTCAGCTTCAGTGATCATCAGCATATGGCCTATTTTATTTCTTTTCTTTTTTTTTAAATAATTTTTTTTATTGCTTAAATTATTACAAAGAGTATTACATAAGTCTCCTTCCCCCCCTCCCGCCCCGCCCTTGACAATCCCCTTGGCCTATCTTATTTCAACTTATCAACTCTCCCCGACCTCTGCCCCTCCCCCTAGTTTTTTCTTTCAATGTTCAATTAAAATCAGTTGAGTTTTGCTGTAGGTCTAAAAAATATTCTCCTGAGTACTTTTCTTGCAATACTCCTATGCTGCCACCAGAGAGCAGCAGGCTGTCCTGGTTATATGGTTCAAATAATTTTATCTAAGATCAGAATTATAACTCTGAATTTTCCAATATAAACAAACAATTTGTCATTCTATTCTTTTTTTAAAAAAAGAATCTCATTCCTATTCATCCATTTAAAAAAAAAATGGAAGCAAGGAGTTAAACACAGTTTAAACACAGTGACTCCTCTTAGCAACGCCCTTGACAACCTGCAACATTGACAAATTGTCTCTGATCCAAACTGTCTTTTTTTAAACAAAGCTTCCAGCTACAAATCCAAGTTGACAGCCGAATATCACCTTCAAAACGACAAGTTAAATGAATTATTATTTGTAAAGGGCTTAGAAGAGTGTCTAGCACATAGGAAGTGCTATACAAGTATTTGAGGTTTTATTTATTTTCAAATTTTTAATTCTTTTTTCCTTTACACAGGAATGTAAATTTGTTTTGGCTCTGCAGGAATTAGCAATGTTAGCAATGAATGAGTCTTCATTACTCTGGTTTAATTATCCAGCTCCCTGTGAATGGGGAAAGGGATGCCTATGGAGACAGGAAGTTGTCCCAAAGGTGGCCTAGCTGGGGCCCAGGCTGATTTCTCTCCTCCCCTGACACCTCCCACAGGGGAAACTGTGGCTCCCTCTGGTTCACTCACGGTCACCTGACTCAGGACTGAGCCAAATCCCTTCTAAAAACAGAGATGTTGGACAGGGGTTATTTATTTTCTCTTTTCCTATCTGAGTTAAGCCAAGAAGAGCTGCTGGAGAAGCAGAGCCGGTGTGAGCAAGATCAATTAAATTATCATAAGCAGCAGGGGGATGGAGGAGGGGAGGCCCCACAAGCCAGGCCCGTTATTACCACACTGGAGCTGTCATCTGCCAACAGACAGCACACGTCAGGCCTGGCAGAGATGGTCAGATTGATGGGAGGCCTCCGTGCCACCTCGGGGAATTGTTGGCACCCACAGGTCCTTGGGATGCTGCTGCTAATGATGGTGACAATAGCCACCACCATTAACTGATCTCCTATGCGCCGAGGTTTCCTCCTGTAGCACCTGAATGAGTGTAACAGTACCCATTTTCCAGAAGGGGAGACTGACACTCAGCAATGCCAGGTGACCTCCTCAAGGTCACACAGCTAGTAAGGGGAAGAAGCTGGAACAGGGCCAGGTCTGTCTGGCCCCCACATTCCCTCTCAGGAAAAGATGTGTGTGTTTTTCATCCTCTCCACTCTGGGTCCTGGCCCGGCTGGCTGGACCCTCCTTTCTCCCTTTCTCAAAGTGTCTCCCCCAGGAGGTGTTTGCTTGTTCCTTGATTCCTGAGGGTCACCCTTTTCCTCGGGACCCACAGGCTCCTTGCTAGGGGGCAGTCTGGGGAGCTGCAGCCCAGGGGACTTTTTGCTGCTGTCTTTGTCCCAGGCACAGGATGATTCCGGGCTGGATTCTTTATCTTCCAAGGACTGCCGGGCAGGCCCATGCAGAGATGTGTCCCAAAGAGAGTGGTGGAGGTGCAGGGGGTAGGAGGGGGGACCTGACTTACCAACCAGTATGCAGAGTGTAGTAAGCCCTGGAACCTGACCCAGGGGTGACCAGACTTAAAGCCCAGGAAGAAAGAGAGATGAGGCAGGCCCTTGGAGACAAGACTTGAGAGGGTTTCTGGGAAGGAAAGGAGCCTGACTTTCAAACTTTCCTGGAAAGGAGCCTATTGGGGCTGAAACAAGAAACAGCTGAGTCAGCGAAGGTGGGAGGAAGGGCACTGCAGGATGTGTGGGATGGGGCGCGGGCTGGACAAGACCAAGGATAAGGAAGAAGCAGCCCCACAAGCTGCACCCAAACACAGTGCCCAGCAGGGCCTCCAGACCTGAGTAGGGTCCCAGGCCTCAGAGCTGGGCTGCCTGCAGGACAAGGCTAAGCGGATCATGAGGGCGATGGTCAGGGATGGACAGGGAGGAAAGCCAGGCTCTGCTCACATCTGTCCATCCCTGGTGATTGACTGTCTAGTCTCAGTCACATGAAGCCCCCAGCACAGCTCAGGGTCTGCCCCTCCATCTCAATCCAGTGACCAAGCAGAGCGTAGGCCACCCGGAAGCACTGCCAGTCAGGAGTGACTTCCACCTCACCTAACCTTGCCCCTGCAGGGCAGGTAACATCTTCTTAGCTCTTACCTCTGACCCTGTGAATCAGAGGGTGGCCTACAAGTGGCCCAGGGCTGAGCTGGCCTCAGAGGCACCCTATAGGGTGGGTGCAAAGCAATGGGTGAACCCCTGATGCCCACCCAAAGGTAGGGAGTAGAGACAGAGACCCCTGGTTCTATCTGCTAAGTCATCCAGCAGCTGGGACTGGGTGTGACAGTGTGAGAGAGGGTATGTGAAACGAAGAGTATGAGAGTAAGTGCTTGTGTGTGCAGGAGTGTGTATACAGGGTGGGGCAAAAGTAGATGTACAGTGGTGAGTACGTGAAACATCCAGTTGTTTACTAATTATCGTATTACTTTCCGTACAAACAACTGTAAACCTACTCTTGCCCCACCCTGATTATGTCTGCAATACTGTGGGTGTGAATGTTTCAGAGTGTGAGAGTCTGTGTGTGGTTGTGAAATAGTTCTGAAAGTGAGATTAGAGAAACGAAGACCTTTACAGAGTTGGGCAGACACACAGAGCCAAAGAGAGGCCGAGATCAAGAGAAATATTGGGGGAGAGAGGCTCCAGGGGGAGGCTAAGAACTTCAATGAAAAGGAGTGAAGATCTGTGGAGAGAAGAGGAGCTGACAGAAAAGTAAGTTGAGGAGGAAGAGCATTAAAAAGATAGCGGTTCTGCCCTGGCTGGTTTGGCTCAGTGGATAGAGTGTCGGCCTGCAGACTGAAGGGTCCCAGGTTGGATTCTTCAGGGGCACATGCCCAGGTTGCGGGCTCAATCCCCAGTGGGGGGTGTGCAGGAGGCAGTAGATCAATGATTCTCTCTCATCATTGCGGTTTCTATCTCTCTCTCTCCCCCTCCCTTCCTTTCAGAAATCAATACAAATATATTAAAAAAAAAAAAAAAAAAAAGCTAGCGATTCCACCGAGAAGGCAGAGTCAGTGATGCCTGTGTGTCGCCTTAGACGGCACCCCCCTAAGATGGAGTTGGAAGGTCAGCCTAACAGTGAGACCCACCACCCCAACCCCAGGCCTGGGGGGCTCTGGGGTTCCAAATGTTGGCCTTGCTCCCTTATAATGACCGAGGGAAGAGAGGAGGCTGAGGCAGGGGAGAAAGCACGTGTGCTTGGGAATGTGTGGATAGTTTGGTAGACAGGGCCTGTGAGTATGAACCAGGAGCATGTCCTGCAAAGGGGCCTTGACCAATTGCCTCCCCCCTACCCTGCTCCCGTACCCACATTCCCTCCCCCTCAGTAGTCCCAGAGGCCACCTTCAGCCCCAGCATGCTCCTCTCTTGCCAAGCGCCAATCCTGACATGACATGCTTATTCTGCTGACCTAAGTCTAATTTACTTGGGGAAAAAAACCTTCCCTGGCACCCAAATCAAATCAAATCACTCAGGGAAGGAAGGGGGTTGAAAGGAACCAGGGGAAATAAATGTATTCAGCAAGTGTATTTTTATTCCAATAAAGCTTGATTCAATAACCACCATGAATATTTCATTTGCAAGAGGCTGCCCCCTCCTCCTGCAGCCTGCACTGGTCTCAGGCCAATTTTACCCTCCCGCCCCGGAGGCAGCACAGACCCCTGCTCAGTGCCCGGGACAGCTCCCAGAGTGGAGGAGGAATGGCAGGCCCCCTCTGTCTCCCAGCCACCACCAGATCAGCTCCTCAGGGGGCCTGGCCTGGATTCAGGAATAGGGCAATGCCGAGAGCTCTGGATGGCTCGAATACTCACTCACACTCACACTGACTTGCTGTGCGACCTTTGTCACATTGTATCACTCTCTGAGCTTCAGTTTCCACTCCCTACTTTAACAACATTCTTATGAGGATCAATAACCACCAATAAAGATAGAATAGATATAAATGAACAACTTTATATACATCAGTTATTATACTTCCTGGAGCTCGAGAGCCAAAGTACGAGTTATGCACAACATTTTATCCCCGCAAAAGCCAACCTCCTTCCGGACCTATGCTTTTAAGCCGGGGGCTGACTCCAGCCCTGGTCTCAGAAGGAGGGCACATGACCAAACTCTGGCCAATCAGAACATTCCACCCCCCTGGTCAGAGTTCTGAGATGGGCCAACCACGCCAATGGGACTCAATTCTGGGACTTTAGTTGGAACAATTGGGTTAAAAGGTGCTCTCTCTTCATTGGAGATGTTAGGCTGAGCGACGGCGGACCTGGAGCTGCTGCTGTCCTCCTCAGTGACTTGGGAATTCCTTGAGAAGAGAAGGCTTGGGAATGAAGCCAACACAAAGGAAAACGGCCAAGGCGGAGACAGATTACTACATCATCTGAGCCCCATGATGCAGCTGTGCCTACAGCAACCACCACTTGCTGTTCTTTCCAGTTACAAGAAGCAACATATCCCCCTTTCTGCCTAAGCCAACTTAGGCTGGGTTTCTGTCACTTACAATAAAAAGTACTGGTTAATGCCTGGGATCTGAAGCATGTCTTTTCGTTGCATTAATTAGAGCCTTCTTTCTCCCCAGGAAAATGTCTGGGGAAAGTGGGACATTAGATTGAAAGAAATGGTGGGGCTTCAGCTGGCTGGTCCCATCCTCTCACCCCTGAGGCACCTTTCAGAATTCAGCGTTTTGACCTCTGGGGTCTGTTCACGGACTCACAGGCTTCAGCACACGGGGCGGTCTCGAGTAGGAGGAGGCGTTGGAGGCAGCATCCCCACTGTGCAGTGGTGTGCCTGAGGCTTGTTGAACATCAATAAGCCGGGACTGAGGCCTCGGTGCCTCCCAGACTCCTCTCTGCTTACAGAGTTCGACTCAGCATCACCCCATTTAACCCTCCAGCCTCGGGTGTGGGCGCCTCTCAGGTCCTGCAGCCCAGATTGCAGCGTCCAGAACAAATATGAACTTTGAGGACGTGGCCATTGCCTTCTCTGAGAAGGAGGGGGGGCTCCTGGATGAGGCTCAGAGACTTCTGTACTGCGAGGCGATGCTGCAAGTTTTTGCATTTGTATTATCTGTAGGTTGTTGGCATAAAACGGATGCTGAGGAGGCCTGTTCCGATCAGAGTGTATCTGTACAAGAAGTCACAGGTCAGGGTTTCTAAGGCAGCTCCAGCAACCCAGAAGACCCCTCTGTGTGAGCAGTGTTTCTCAGTTAAAAGATACTCTACACCGGACTGAGTCCCAAGCAGCATGCTTTGAACAGAAAGACTTCTTCAGTGACGCCTGTGTGAGAAACTTCTGTTTCACTGCAAACCCTCAGCAGCAGCAGAGGGCGGCCAGTGGAGAGAAGCTCTGGTCTCGTTTTTGAGCAGGTGCAGATTCTACTTATCTTGGGTGCCTTCAACCAGTGGGGAGGTTGGGAAATTCTCCCCAGACATCTCAGGGCTTCTCCAGCACCAGGCCCTCTTAACACCGAGGAGCCACATAGTGGCAGTGAGATGTCACAGGGATTTCTCAGTGGGAAAAGTCATCACCAAGGCCATGAAGCTGAAAAAGCTGCCATCCACAACCAGGAAGTTGCTCAACGTCAGGGTGTCTGCTCTGGAGAAGTAAATTATGAGTGTAGCAGACGTGGGAAAGCTTTTAGATGTATCTTTAACTTCAATCAATGTAGGAGACTTCATACTGGAGTAAAGCCGTATCAGTGCAGTGATTGTGGGACGTCCTTCAGGAAAGCTCTAAGCTCGCGGACCACCAGAGAAGTCACACTGGAGAAAGGCCTCATGAGTGTAGTAAAGGTGGGAAATGTTTTAGCTGCACACCTAGCCATGGTAGACATCTGAGAGTTCATACTGGAGAAAAGCCTTACATGGGCAAGGAATGTTTTGTCTTTCTCACTCAACAACACCGAAAGAGACGCAGACCCATCCACCTGAATATAAATCCCTTTTATCGGGACAGACACTGCTAGATTCCTCTTAAGTTTAAGGTACCAGTGAGGCTTTAAGGAGCTGCATTGCACTTGCCAATGTGCGGAGGCCTTCTACCTGATTGATGTCACTGTATTTGTGGCTGAAGTGACCCCCGTGCTCAGCTGACCAGTGTGTATCAGTCACAGCCCCTGCGTGCTCAGGGAAAATGAATTCTGCGTTCTCCCTTCGGCGTGAGGAAATTATGAATACTCTGAGCTCTTGGCAGGATCTTCATTCCTTCCTCTCTGGCTAGGAAATGTAGCTGACCCATGGTTCATCCACAGCACCATCCTCAGCTAAGAGCTGCCTCTGTCAGGGACACCGTGGTCCTCACATTATGCTGTGATGAATTTGTTCAGGTTCTAATTCACCATCCTGCAAACTGCTTGCTGCACACTGCTCTGGTTTATGATGATTTTGTAAAGGTGTTTTTGCTTTTGTACCTTAAAAAAAAAGGAATTCAAATGCTGTCCTTTCTGGTGTTGGTCAGTGGTTAGAGCACTGACCTGCAGACCAAAGAGTCCCAGGTTTGATTCCCTGTCAAGGGCACATACCTGGGTTGCAGGATCGATCCCTGACCCTGGTTGGGGCATGTGCGGGAGGCAACCAATCAATGTGTCTCTCTCACATCAATGTTTCTCTTTCTCTTTCTCTCTCTCCACACACTGTCTAAAAATCAATGGGAAATATATCCTCAGGTGAGGATTAATAACAACAAAAAGAATTCAAATGCAATCAGAGGCTATAGTGCTGGCTCCCCTGAGAAATTCCCAGCATCCCTTAGGGAATTGATGTAGGGTCCTGCAGGGACAATTCTTGGGGTCAACCCTCCCCTGCCGCCCCTGCAGCTCTTGCTTCTCAATGTTGTCATCAATCAGTCAATCAATCAATCAACAAAGGTGTAGTAACAGGATGGGCTCAGAATCATGAAGCCTTGGGCAGGTCAGATGTCCGCCTGAGCCTCAGTTTCCCTGTCAGTGAGATGAGGGCGTTGGACACGATGAACTCAAACCCAGCTCTAACATCGTTCATAGTTATGTCTTTAATATGTTTAGACACTTGGGGTAATAGAAATAAAGAAAGGATTCTGTCCTTCACCTCACAACTTCTTTGAGAATTTAAATTTAAAAAATCAATAATGCTGTCCTCAAGGCGAAATCTGAAGTAGAGAAGAACTGGCAGAGTGGTCTACAGGCTCCTTCCTGCCCGGTGATCTCTGAGACGGAGAGAGGCTGTGTCCCAAGGAGACACTCAGCAGCCAGCTCCCAAGGTCTCAAGCCTGGATGTTTTTTTTTCTAGGAGATTCTGGGCATCAGAGGAGTTTCCCAGGTGCCCCTGCCATTCCGAGCTGGTGTAGCCAAGTGTGGAACCAAGCCCCAGGTGAGCGGGTGTGAAAACTCAGGATGAAGAGGACAGGGAGAGCATGGGGACTGGCGAGGGACTCCTTTCTGCAATCTGTTCACTATTGCTTCCATTTGCAAGAGTTTGCACATTTCAAAGTGGCTTCTGGCAAGAGAGAAAAATATCTCCCCAGAGTCAGAGGGTGCCTTCAGGCTGGAGTGGGGGAGGGGGGCCTGGGACAGGGCTGGCACTGGGGAAGGCAGGTGTGGGAGGGCTCTTCCATCAGCTGGGGATTGAGGGCAAGGACAAATGAGGAGGCCAGGGAGGTGGGTGGGTCTGGAGGGTCCCTCAAGGTTCAAGATCAGGGACAAGCAACAGGTCAGATATTAAGACCCCTGCAACCAGAACAGAGTGCTACCCAATTTGCAAAATCTCTTCCTCTTCTCATCTCAGAACCCACTAGGTAGCCCCTGAGTCCAAAATCCATTAGAAACCATTCTAGTGACTCTCCTCTTCCCTACTCCCTGAAACTAACCAGTCACCAAATTCTGTTGATACTACTTCCCTCAAACTCCTTGGTGTCCCCCTTTGCACGCCCACTCGCCTTTGTCCAGGACCCGTCATTTCATAATGAACTCATTGCCTCTGCCCTCCCGGTGGTTCCTTGGACTTGGCCTCCAGCCCACTTGGTTCACCTGTAAAGTGAGAGGCTTGGCCCAGGTGACTTCTAAGCTCCCACCTAGAGCTGATGGTCATGACCACTGGTGTAAGGCAACTGTGCTTTGACCGCATTGCTAGGTCTCAGACCCTTGTAAGAGTCTAATGAAAGTCACAGACTCTCCCTATCAAAATGCACACACATACATGTGCGTGTGCACATACAGGCAGACCTCGCTTTGTGTTGTGTTTTATACGAATTGAAGTCAAGACCCTACACCAGCAAAAGGATTAGGACTTGCTTTATTGTGATACTCGCTACATTACAGCGGTCTGGAACGAAACCCGCAATATCTCCAAGATATGCCTGTAAATTCAAGGAGCTCACGATCGTACTGGGGCCCAAGCTCACAGACTTCAGGTTAAGAATCTTTATTTGAGCCCGGCCGGTGTTGCTCAGTGGTTGAGCCATCGACCTATGAACCAGGAGGTCAGGGTGTGATTCCTGATCAGGGCACATGGCCAGGTTGTGAGCTCAGCCCCCAGGAGAGGGCATGCAGAAGCCAGACAATTGATAATGCTCTCATTGATGTTTCTATCTCGCTCTCTTCCTCTCTGAAATCAATAAAAAATGTTTTTAAAAACCTCATCTCTGTTTGAATTCCTAGGGCCCCGGGGCTCACAGAAAAGCCCAGATGGGAATCCTATTCTTTCCTTGTCCTCTGGACAGACTCCAGGGGCAACTGCTTCTTGCCCTGAATGTCAGGTTGCAGTAAACTGCCCAGCAGCTCAGAGCCTGGGAGAAGCAGGGTTGTATCCACAAGAGCCACTAGACGTGGCCCTGCAGGGTGACGGAGTTTGCAGGAGGCCCAGCTGGGGCTGGAGAATGTAACCATGGGCCTCGGTCACACGCAGACCCAGTTAAAAGGCAGATGAATGGGCGGTCAGGTGTGAGGAAGTCAGCCAAGGCGCCGTGCAGCGAACACAAGGCACTTGTTTGGGTCTGCAAAGCACTTTCTGACTCCCTGTTAGCTAGCCTTTCTGAATGGAGAAGCCTCCCAAACACACTGCGGCCCCCGTTGCGAAAAGGCCCCTCTGTCTTTGCTCCCTGCAGAATGCACAGACATCCAAGTGGGGTCAGAGTGCAGGGAGCGTGTGCAGAAGAGGAAAAGCAGCTGAATCAATGGGCTGGATTACAGACCCTGCTGCTGTGGGCAGATAATAGCCAAGTGCCAGTTGCTCAGACCAAATGTCCTTACCCAGCACTGTAAGAAAGTGCCAATCACAGGGGATTAAAGCCAGCTGGGGCCACCCCTCCCTCCAAAGGCCTGAGGCTGGGCTATCAGCCAAGAACGGGCTGGGGATGTGGGGATGGTGGAATGGGCTGATGGGTGGGTGAAGGCCCAGCCTGGAGGCCTTGGGGGCAGCATTACAGGCTGCCCTTGGCCAGCTGAGGATCCTGTGTAGGCCCAGGGTGGGGGCTGGATGATTCCTGGGGGCTATGAGCAGAGCTGGCAGCCAGACTCGGAATCCTGCTAATCCAGCATTGTCTGTATCCTGGAACCCAAGTCAAACGCTGGGAGAATTCTTATAAGATCCACAAAGTCCCCCAAAGCCCCAGATTTCCATTAGAACCCAGGTGCTTAGGAGCGCAAGGTTGCCCAGAACAAATCCCCCAGGAGGGCAGCCGCATGGTCTCCAGAATTCTGAACCCGCACCTCTGGGGCTCCTCAGCCTGCCCACACACAAGACCTCACCTGACCCTCACAGCAAGCCCGGACGTGGGACTGTTACCACTGGGACCTCACAAGGGAGGACACCAAGGCTTGGACAAAAGTAGCTTTCCTAGAGTCACACAGCTGGGCAGGGGGCCTCCATGAGCCCCCGTTTCCTTGTTTGTGAAACAGGTATGACAACAGCTGCCTCACAGAAATGGGCATGAGTGCTGGCACTTACTATGTGTCGGCTCTGTGCTAAGCACTTAATGTGTATTATGTCGTGGATTTGCTTCAAGAATGCTGTAGGCTGGCGGTACCACCCCATTTGGCAGATATGGAAACTTGCTCAGAGAGGTGAGTAACTTGCCCAACGTCACACAGTGTGCAAGTGGCCAAGCCAGTATTTGAACCTGGTGGGTGTGGCTTGGGATCTTGTGAAAATCAAATGTGAAGGAGTTTTGTAAAGAGAGGAAGAAGCCAGGATCTCTATCCCTCTCGGCTTAGCTAAGTGAGGCCAGAGAGGAACTAGGTCTTGCAGGAGGTGAACCGGGTACCTATCTGGGTGGAATGGGGCTATGGGATATACATGTGCTGGTGGTGGTGGTGGCGGCGGTGGTGGCGGTGGAGGTGGTGGTGGTGGTGGTGGCGGCGGTGGTGGCGGTGGAGGTGGTGGTGGTGGTGGCGGGTGGCGGCGGTGGTGGCGGTGGAGGTGGTGGTGGCGGTGGCGGCGGTGGAGGCGGTGGTGGAGGTGGTGGTGGTGGTGGTGGCGGTGGTGGCGGTGGAGGTGGTGGTGGAGGTGGTGGTGGTGGTCGTGGCGGTGGTGGCGGTGGAGGTGGTGGTGGTGGTGGTGGCGGTGGTGGCGGTGGAGGTGGTGGTGGTGGTGGTGGTGGTGTGTGTGTGTTGAGGCCGGGGGGAGCAGTGGGGGAGGGGTTGTGGCAGGTGTCTCTCTGTAATTCAGCCTCCCATCACTCCTGCTCATGGCCTTTCGGGGGAAATCATCTACAAGAGGGGATTGTCTGCTCCTCCGAGATCAAAGCCTGGTTGGGAGTGAGCCCCCTCACTGATAATGAAGATGAATCCCAGCCAGGTCTGCCCAGAAAGAACGTTAACTAAATGAAGACGGCAGTTCAGTGACTGTGGAGTTTGTATCAGGGCCAAATTGAGCTCTCTCTTACAGCATGTAGATGCAAAACTTGGCCTGGTGCCCAAGAAAGGGGGAACGAACACACACACACACACACACACACACACACACACACATTCTTTCTCCCATCCCCAGCTGCTGGCAGCCACCTCAGGGAGGGGCTGGTCCCACACTGACTCTGGGTGGGGGCCTCCTCCTGGCTCACTCCAACTAGGCTCATTGACACTCCTGCTGGGCCCCTCATTCAGCCTAGAGGCGGGGAGGGGAGGGAAGAGGAGCAGCTGAGATGAAGACAGCTCAAATGGGAGGGGCTAGGTGCAACCGGAGTCCTCTAGGTCTCCTGTCTTTAACCTGAGGACAAGGATAGCTTGGTAGTCAGCCTGGGTTCAGGTCCAAGTCTTACAAGCTTAAGTGACCTTGAAGTAAAATCTAAAAATCTCCAAGTCTCAAATTCTTAACCTCTAAAGTGGAATGATAATGAAACGTGACACCCAGATCCATGCTGGGCAGCGCTGTGTGGATAGTGAAGTGATGGGCATCCTTTTGCCTGGGGCCTCTCAGAGCTTTCCTGGGTCCCTGACCCAGACTGAGCTTGCAGACCTAAGCTTGTGCAAACTTCTGATGGAAGCACCTTCTTCCCAGGCTCCGGATCAACCTCTCTACACCACACGACGATGGGAAATTCCTGGCCTGTGGATTTCCAGAGATCACTAACACTGACCAACACTGTAGTACATCACACTGAATACTTAGAAGGAGAAAACTTGTGGGGGTGGGGGGAGCACTAGAGGGGAGGTGGAGGAGGGGCGCAGAAGAGAGAGGCATGGCCAGAATTGGTTAGGACGTCCAGAACAAATTTCCTCACCTTGGTTGCACATTAGAATCACCTGGGGGAACTTATAAAAGTCAATGTCAAGGTTCAGCCTCCAGATCTTAACTCAGATCTCTAGCCTGGGCCCGTTTGAAATGAATAAAACTAAAAAAAAAAAAAAAAAAAAAAAAAAAAAAGACCGTACCCTTTTATGTAATGATGTTTACTTTGAATTTATATTAGTTCACACAAACACTCCATCCATGCTTTTGTTCCGGCCCTCCGGTCCAGTTTAAGAACCCATTGTGGCCCTCGAGTCAAAAAGTTTGCCCACCCCTGGTCTAGAAACAAGGTTTTTGAGCTTTAATGTGTGTGACAATCACCTAGGGACCTCGTTGGAATGCAGATTCTCATCAGGAGGTCTGGGTGGAGCCTGAGATCCTGTATTTCTAAAAGCTCCGGTGATGCTGACACTGCATGTCCAGGGACCACATTTAGAGTAGCACCGCCCTGACAAAGGCACAGGTCTTCTCCATCTCTATTCTTTGCCAGTCCTAACAGGCTTCCGCACAGTGTATGCCCTCAGTAACCACTTGTGGAACTTAATGTGCCCATAATTGAGACAGCAATAGATTTGGAGCCTGGTGGCCTGTATTTGAATCCTAGTTTTACTCTTCTAGCTCTGTGGATAAGGGCAAAACTCTTATCAACCATGGCCCTCAGCATTTGCATCTGTAAAATAGGTGTGCTGTTCGTGCCCCACAAACCTATAGGGTGAGTGGGAAAATAAAATGACATCATGTATATGAAACATAAACTGATATCAGTATTCTTGTTTCTTCTTCTTTCACCTGCTACCGAAGGGCACACATTCCACCCTCATGACTTCTTAGTGCCTCTATTCTGGCTGATTATCTCTAGCAACCTCATGCACCTGCACACCCCTACACGTCTGAAGTGAGTGTGCACTAGACCAGCGGTCGCCAACCGGTGGTCCATGGACCACTGGTGGTCTGTGAGGTCCGAAAGGTTGGTGACTGCGGCACTAGACATGCTAGCTATGCAGAGGCTTCTGAGCCACCCTATCCAGCTCCAAAGCCCTTGTCAGGCCAGAAAGCTCACTCAGAAACAAGCATGCTTCCAGATTTATAAACACACAAGACTCAAGAACCTGGGTTCAAATCCAGACTCTGCTCCTTCCAGCCACGGCTGAGCCCATATTTGGGCTCCCAGCAACCCTTATTAACCACCAGCCTCCAAACCACCCCCTTCTGAGGCAGCCTGGGCTGTGGTGCCTGCATACCAGTGTCTCTTCAAGCTGACCTGCCTGCAGACAGGCAGGAAGACAGGGCAGGTGGAACGCATGGCAACGCAAGGCCGCAACTTCTCCATCACTCTGAATCACAACCATTGGCTGAGACAATGAGTGCCACTCATTCTCCCCCATTCACAGTGGCAGAGCTCCAGCCTCTACCCCGCATTCCATCACATCTGCTCTCAGTGGGCCACCGCTTCAGCAGTGCCTCAGTGCCATGGTTCAGATTGAGCAGGTTTTGGGTGGGACTGAGAACCGTTGTCCTCCACACTGTCCTTTCCCCTTGCTGATGCCCATTAGGAAGCACTGGGTTTAGAATCAGAAACCCCGGGTTCTTCAAGTTCTGGCTCTGCACCTTAAGCTGTGATGTAAAGCTCACTCAACAGCTGGGACTCAATGTTCTCATCTGCACACTGGGGGTGGTGAAACCAATCATCCTAAAGGAATATTCAGGGTCAAAAAAGATCAAGACTGAGGAAACATGGATGTACCACACAAGGGCAAGGTGCTCTTAGCGCTGTGGCTCTAGGACACACAGCAGCATCCTCCTGGAGTCCCTGCCACAAAACTGCCCCAGGCCCAGCCATCCAGGGCCACCAGGTCCTTCCAAGGGTCCCTGGCCTGACAGTGCAGGCTCCCCCTGCTGGCTGCACCTCACCTTTGCAGCTCACTCTCTTCCTACCCTCCATCCCAGTTCCTAGTACACACCCTCGCTTTCCCATCCCCCTGTCTTTGCTCAAGTTGTAACCTCTGCATGGGTGGCTCTTCCTCCCTTCTCAGTCCTTCCAGAGCCTTCTCAATGGCATCTTCTCCAGGAAGACATCTCTTACTGTGCCCAGTCTCTTCTTCCTGGCAGCCATCCTATATAATAAAAGGCTAATATGCAAATTGACTGAATGGCAGAATGACTGGTCACTATGACACACACTGGCCACCAGGGGGCAGACACTCAACACAGGGTCTGGCCCCTGGTGGTCAGTGTGCTCCCACAGGGGGAGCACCGCTCAGCCAGAAGCCGGGCTCACAGCTGGCGAGCACAGTGGTTGTGGCGGGAGCCTCTCCCGCCTCTGCAGCAGGCAGACATCCCCCGAGAGGTCCCGGGTTGCAAGAGGGCACAGGCTGGACTGAGGGAACCCCCCTCCAGTGCATGAATGTCGTGCACCAGGCCTCTAGTTTATGTATAAGCATGTATGGACTATGAGCTTCCTGAGGACAGGGAGTTTGTCATATAGCCCCTGCAGCACCTAGCACAGATGCCGGCACATAGCAAGTATCCAATAAGAGTCTTTTGTAACACAGAAAATGTGTACCCTGGCTAGAGAGCCAATAAATGCAAATTAATGCAACATAAAGGTCCTATTTCATACTTCCCAAATTAGCAATTTAGGGGGGAAAATGATAACATGCACCACTGGCAACGTTATGTTGAAATTGGTACACATATCACTGATAATGTTGAAAATTGGAATGATCATTTTGGAAAGCAATATGGTAATATATAATCAAGGGTTATAAAAATGCTCATTCACTTTGACCCAGTTATCCCACTCTTAATGCTGCATCCAAAGGAAATCATTCAAGAGAATAACAAGTGTTACATATACATGAAGATATTCATTGCAACATTATCTATAATAGCCCCAAACGGAAAACAACCTAAATGTTCAACAATAGGGGAACTGTTAAGTAAATTATGGTATATAAACTCAACAAACTATTCCTCAGCCATTTAAAATATTTATGAAAACTATGTAACATGGAAAATGCTTATGGTAAAATGTGAAATAAAAAAACAGAGAATGTAAAATTATATACACATTATAACTATGTAATAAAAATGTAGGCATGCTGACAAGGATCAGAAGGGACTAGGCAAAATGAAATTAATTATTGTGTTAAGGTGGTAGGACTGGAGGTAATTTATTTTTATTTTTAAAAACATTTCCTATAAGATTGTTATAATGCCATTTTCACAATGCAAAAGTTATGTAGCCGAATAATAAATGTTTGTCCAAAGAATGCAAGAAGAGGGAGATGAGAGTGAGCCGTGCTGTGAGGGGGGCAGTTCTGGATCCGGCTTCATCTCTATTCCAGAGTTTCTTGGGCTAGATTCCCTGTGGTCTGAATAAACAGTGGGATTTTGGATGGGGCTGAGCCTTAGAAAAGCCTGGCCATGTGAACACAGAATTACCCTGCTTTTTTGGATGCTCCTAAATGATTTGGGGTGCCTTTGGGGGAAGGTTAGGTTTTCTCAGGGTCTCCCAGAATCCCTTGCTGCCCTACATGTACCTCCGGGGGCTGGGCCAGGGAAGGGTTCAGAGGATGTTCAAGCTCAAGGGGCTGATGGCGCCTGTGGTCTTCTTGCCAGGGCATCGCCCACAGGAGGCAGACTGAGCCTAATGAAGAAGGAGAAGCCTTTCTCTCCACACTCACGTCTCCTTACCTCTGAGCTTTGAGAAACCACATCCCAAGTGACTGAGACAGTTCCAGTTCCACCTGCTGTCCTGGCATAATTATTAATAGCTCCTTTTAGTCTCCAAAGTGTCCCAGTTGAGACATGGTCACATTACCCAAACTGCATCAGGGCAGGAAAATAGGAGAAGTTGGGTGTGTCTTTCTCCTGGGAAGCTCAGACCCAGAGATGTCAAGATAGGTTTTAGGTGGGTCCCAGTTCCCTGTTTCATAACTTCCGGGTGTTGTCTCTGTCCTAGGCACCTCAGGGGAGGACCCCGAGCCTTCATTCTTTCCTCCTGGAGCATCCTCTGTCTGCATCTCTCCACCAACATTAACACCCTCCTGCTTCCAATGGCTGCGTCTCCTCTCCTGCCTTCCTCTCAGCTGAGAGGTCCCTGTCCCTCCTCTGAACCCCTTCCTCCAACTAAGAGACTTTCCGTTTTAATCAGGTATTCTTTCCTGTATCACCAGTACCAGCGCATCCTCTGCTGAGCCAGTTGAGTTCCTTTCTCTATTCCTGAAGACATTTTTCATCCGTCCTTTCTCCAACCAATGTTATCTCGGCGCTAAACGGGATCATAATTCTGCCCAATGTCATGGGAAGTCTCAGCAATCTATTGCTTCTGACAGTGACAAAGTCCTTCAGGCTCAGATACCTGAGCGCACACTCACCGACAGATTTGGGCACTGCTTTTCACATACCCAAGCCACATGTCTGCGATACGCCTACTATGTACGTGCCATATGCGAATTTGCGGGCATTCACACTGCATGCCCAGCAGACACCACATTCCCACACAACACGTATGTTATATATATATCAAGAATTTAGCATATAATGCCCAACCTCCAGAGACTCATGCTATCAAACATATGACACATGTTGAGTACATGCCTCAGACCACACAATCACGACACACTCACACATTACACACACACACACCTCAGCAAAGGCTTTGGGGCTCCTGCAGTGCCAAGATCCTGCTCAGGCAAAAATGCTCTATTCTCGCCACAGAGGCCACGTCCCACACGACCCTGCACAAGAACTGAGCGCGGAGCATTTGTTACCGCTAATGAGCATTACGTGCCTAATTAATTCCCAGGCTGGGTTTGAGGGTCTGACCCCGGTCCTGATTTCCATTCTGAGAGAAAGAAATGGAGAGCTGGCGGGCTGACGTGCCGGGTCAGTAGGACTTAGGGCCCACTTGCATTCGCCCATCCTGTCTCCAAACCCAAACCTCTGGGTGATCAGCCTGACAGAACAGCAGACTTCATCCAAGTGGAGGAGAACTGGGTCTCTTTTCTGCCTGCCTTTCCGAAGCACCAAGACCAAACCCTCAAAGTTGGAATGTCCTGCGAGCATCATTTGGTGGGTTCCATGCTCTACCCAAGTAAAGGTCCCTCCACTTCTTCATGGAGAAGAGAGCCCCTTCTTGGCACCGATGCACACCTGATGCTCCCCAGGACATGTCCCCATTTGTGCACAGGCCGTGCTGCCCTCCCTCAGATACAGCAGAGGACGGGAGGCCTGGGCACAGGGTTAGCAATCACAAGACTCTCTTGGCAAACTGGCTTTCTGATCACCACACTCTCCTCCCCCTCAACCCAGCACCCCACCACCACCAGGTCAGACCTGGTGTGAAGGATGAGAACTGTGCCCCGCCAAGAGAAGGGCTGTCACCACTTCAGCAGTTTACTGGGGGGGGGGGGGGGGGGGGGGGCGGGGGTGGAGAGACCATCCCCAAGCAAATCACGGAAAGACTGTAAGGAAAGAGGGGCAGAGAAACTGAGCTTTGGCACAAAGCCAACCTGGATTCAAATCCACCTTCTGCCACCCATTAAGCATGTGACTTTGGGCAACTGCTTATCTTCTCTGGGCCTCAGTTTCCAGATGTGTAAAATGGGATAACATTATATTCCTCATGGGATTGTTGTTGTGCAGTTTAAATGAACTGATGTGCATAGAGTGTGTAATGGAGTGCCTGACACGGAGTAAGAGCTTATTAGGCAGTAGTATGGAGTTATTGTATAATCAGTATATTATTATTATTGCTATTATTACTATTATTGTTAATATTATGTCTGCTGCTGCTGCCGAACACCCTCCACGATGTAGCCTCCCCCTGCATACTGCACCTTTAGCTCCCAACACAACTGTTTCCCTCCATCCAACTAGGCTGGTCTCCCATGCTCACGCCCACTTCCAAACCTTTGCTCACAAGGCCCGCTGGCTGGGAGGCCCTGCCTCCTTTGTCCAGTCAAATTTTACTGCTCCATCAAAGCCAAAGCTCTTGCCCAACTTCCACCATGAACCACCTCTCTTATCACTCCCATTGAGGTCCTTCTATGTGCATTTCTATGGTGTTTGTTATTATGAAATACTTTAAATAAACAGAAAGTAATGAAACAAACACCCATATGCCCCCCGCTTAGCTTGCAAAAGAGAAGACAAATCACAATGCAACTGAAAGCTCCCAGTTCCCTCCAGATTGCGAATGTGATGTTTCCTTCCCAGAGTGACCAGCCTTCCGAATGTGATGTCTATCTCTGTCAGGAGCGTCTGCAAGTTTTACTACACCTACATCCCTATCAATACAGGTTTGTAGTTGTGCGTGTTTTTAAGCTAGACACACAGGCATGGAATCTGTAGCAGGCTCCCTTGTTCTCTGTGCCACATGCCCACGTGGGGCACTCCGCCAGCCTTAGCAATATTGAGAAAGAAGAACAAAGTTTGAGGTATCACACTACCTGATACCAAACTATATTACGAGGCCATGTAAAACAGCATGGCACTGGCATAAAAGCAGACAGGTAGATCAATGGAACAGAATAGAGAGCCCAGAAATAAACCCACATCTATATGGGTCAATTAATATTTGACAAAGGAGGCAAAAACATACAAGGGGGTAAAGATCGTCTCTCTAACGAATGGTGCTGGGAAATTGGACAGATACGTGCAAAAGAGTGAGACTAGACTACTTTCTTACACCATTTACAAGAATAAATTCAAAATGGATTAAAGACTTAAATGTTAGACTTGGAACCATAAAAATCCTAGAAGAAAACATAGGCAGTAAAATATCTGGCATTTTTCTTAACAAGATTTTTCTGCTCTATTTCCTTAGGCAAGGGAAACAAAAGAAAAAATAAACAAATGGGACTACCTCAGACTAAAAAGTTGAAAGGAAACCATCAACAAAATGAAAAGACAAACTACTAAATGGGAGAACATTCTCACCAATGATACATCTGATATAAAGAACTCGTACTACTCAATAACAAAAAAAAACAAACAACCCAATTAAAAAATGGGCAGAGGACCTGAAGAGACACTTCTCCAAAGAGGGCATACAGATGGCCATAGACATAGAAAAAGATGCTCAACATCACAGATCATTAGATTAATCCCCTTTTATCTGGCTTTCCCTTCCCTGAGCCCTCCCCCTACTCCCTCCTGGCAAAGCTCCCAAAGCAACTCCCTGTATGCGGGCTCTGCTTTTGGGGAACCCAAGCGAAGAGAGGATAGTCAGCTCTCTGTACCTGCAGGTTTCAGATTCAACCAACAATGGAGTAAAAATAATTTGGCAGGGGGGAGCAAAATTTGAATTTGTCATGCACCAAGCACAATGATGAATCCACACAAATAAAGAAATGTGTAGGGATATCTATAATAATAAAAACACAGTATGCCTATTAGACCAGATGTCCTTCGGACAACCTTCTGGACGAAGCTGCGGTGGCGGGGGCCGAGGCAGTCGAGGCAGAGGCAGCCGCGGGGGCTGAGCCCCTTGCACAAATTTCGTGCATCGGGCCCCTAGTGCAAATATAAGTTATATGCAACTACAACACGGTTTTATATAAGGAACTTGAGCAGCCACAGATTTTGATATCCGCAGGGTCCTGGAACCAATCCCCCGTGGATAGTGAGGGACTGTATTGCTTTTGCTCTCAACATGCGTCTAGAGAACTGCCTGTGTTTTTATATACAGCTCTATTTCATTCATTTTCACAGCTGCACAGCATTCCACAGAATGAACAGGTCTGAATATATAGCCTCTCTCTGGTTGATGGACACTTCTGTGACCTGCAGTGTTTCGCTGTGACCACCAGGGCTGCATTGTGCCTCACTGCCCATGTTTCCAGACAGCCCTCGTGGTTTCTACCACACTCTCTGACCCTCAGTCACATTCTGCCTCGCACATCAATTCAACTCTTTGGAGTCCGCATCTCCCTACCCAAAGGCAACCCCAAAAGGCTGAGAAAGGAAGGGAGGAAAGGAAACGAATTCACCCAATAAACTTAGGGAGGAGCTGGTGAACTTCAATACAAGCTGGATCCAGCTTGGTACCCAGTTTGATATTGTCATCTACTCTTAAAATGATCACTCATTCATTCATACTAGAGGCCTGGTGCACAAAATTTGTGCACTCGGGGAGGGGGGGTCCCTCAGCCTGGCCTGCAGCCTCTCGCAGTCTGGAAGCCCTAGAGGGCTGTCCGTCTGATGGCACGGGGAGCAGGCCCAAGCCGTCAGTGGGACATCCTTAACACTGCCACGGAGACGGGAGAGGCTCCTGCCACTGCCGCTGTGCTCACCAGCTGTGAACCTGGCTTCTGACTGAGGAGCACTCCCCCTGTGGGAGCACTCTGACCACCAGGGGGCAGATCCTGAGTTGAGCGTCTGCCCCCTGGTGGTCAGTGCTCATCAGAGCAACCAGTCGGTCCACCATTTGGTCGACTTGCATATTAGCCTTTTATGCCTGGGGGATGGGGCTGAAACTGGCTCTCTGACATCTCCCGAGGGGTCCCAGATTGTGAGAGGGTGCGGGCCAGGCGAAGGGACCCCACTGGTGCATGATTGGGGCTGGGGAGGGAAGCGGGAGGTTGGACAGCCGGGGAGTGACCGCAGGAGGGCTCCAGGGCATGTCCAGCCCATCTTTCTCAGTCCTGATCAGCCGGACCCCAGCAACAAGCTAACCTACTGGTTGGAGCATTTATCCCCTGGTGGTCAATGCACATCATAGCGACTGGTTGGCCAGTCAACTACCTGCCCCCTGGTGGTCAGGGCACATCATAGAGAGCAGTTGAGAGGCCTTAGCATATCATTAGCATATTACGCTTTGATTGGTTGAATGGACAACTGGACGACTGGACACTTAGCATATTAGACTTTTATAATATAGGATAGTCTTTCTGTGCCAGGTTCATTAAATGAGATAAGAGGCCTCCATCAACTTCCCCTCCACTTTTCTCTAATTTCTCCCTACATTTCATCCTTCTCACTTCCTCTTCTCCCTCTTTCTTTCTTTCTGGTTTACCCAGGGGTCCCCCCCCCGCCCCCCAGGCCCTGGGACCATCCTGTAGTAATATAGAGGCAGAGGCTGCCTGAGCCCCTCCCTGGCCAGCACAGGTGGGCCTGCCAGCACTACCAGCAATAACCTGGGCTATTTCTTAGAACAACACGCTGGTAATGATGTTCATGGCCTGTTAACCTGTGTGCAGATGGCCTGCCAGCAGCAATCCCAAGTTCCTGCCTGAGTGACTCTGCTGGGTGGGTGAACAAGACTCAGTCCCAGTAGCATCCAGCTCTCCAATCAAAACCCACATGTTCTGTCTGGGAAGGCTTTCCTGACTCTCCCAGATACCAAATCCTGTAGCATTTAGCATTTATATCTAATATTCACACCGGTCAATGACTCAACAAGCATTTATGGAGCACCTACTATAACCAGGAAATGAATGAACTCAGTACCCGACAAAAGGAGCCTGCCAGTTTTCATATCTGAGCTTGGTGGCTGGCTTCAGGCAGGTGACATAACCTCTCCACGCCTCCGTTTCCTCAGGGACAATCCCTACCTCAGAGCTGTTGTGAGGACAAAATGAGTTCTCCTGTGTGAGTACCTGGATCAGGGCCTGACATAGAGTCAGTACTCCCTGAGGGTTGGCCCTTGTAGCCTGGACTTCTCCCATGGCCAGGACGGGGTGGGGGAGGGGCGGGGAAGAAGGAGGCTCTCACACTCAGGAAAGAGATCCTCCCTCAGGGCAGTGGCTACGCACGCGTCAGGCTGGGAGCCCCTGAAGTCAGGGAGGGGTGGGGGGCAGGTATCAGGAACATGGACAGGAGGAGCCCTCAACCTGACACCCCTTGGCCACACCAGACCTGGAAGTTTAAGCGATTAATAGGCTGCAATGTTAAAAAAAATTCTTTTATTATCAGCTAATGGCAGTACTTACCAAAGCAGTTTTATATGTAATAAAACTTTTTTATTATCTTAGTCTTGGCTAAGAGAGGCAGAAAAAGAGACAAGCCCAGAACCAGGGAGAGAAAGAAAGGAGTAATTAACGAGATTAATAATGAAAACTTCCTAAGAGAGTTGGGGATGATAAATTGAGGCACGCACCTGGTTTCTCCTCAAAATTGGAGTGACGGGGAGAGGTGGGACTTCTGAGCCCACGTTTGGGGGAATGTTTAAACTCTGGTATGGAGAAAAGCGCAGGGCCCAGGGGAAGGCTGGATTCTTTTTCTGGTTTTGCTATTTGACCATGGGTATGTCACTTCCTGGCTCTAGTCTCAGTTCTCTCCTCTGGAAAATGGGGAAATTATTAAAGGGACCGATTACCCAAAGTCCCTTCTGTAGCTAGGGCTGGGCATCTTTGTGCTAAAATTCATTTTTTACTCTTTCCTCTTCTTTCACACTGGGGACAAGATTATAGTTTGTTTGACACTTTTATTTAACCAAGCTCTTTCACGCACATCCTATCAGAACATGGGAGAGGAGCTGGGAGAACACTGCTGTCACCATTTTACAGAAGGGAAACTGAGGACCAGATGAGCTAGGTCACCACTGCTTCAATTACAACTCCTAAGAGTTCAAGGTCATACCTACAATGGAGTAGATACCAGGCTGAACCAAGGCTTTGCTCCGAGGTTCTGCCTCCAAACCTATGTTCTTCCCACCATATGAGGCAATTTCTCAGAGCAGATGATGGGGGATCGAGCCAAGTTCACTAATCCAATCACCCGGGTCTCACTGGCACCTGTGCAAAGCAGCTCCTGGATCCAAAACAGGAGGGAAAAATAGAAATGGGAGTAGCAAGGAAGGCTTCGTTTAACCCTTCAGCACCTAGGGGGCTTCACAGCTCACATACGCCATCAGTCTAGGGCAGCGGTTCTCAACCTGTGGGTCGAAACCCCTTTGGCGGTCGAACGACCCTTTCACAGGGGTCGCCTAAGACCATCCTGCATATCAGATATTTACATTAAGATTCATCACAGTAGCAACATTACAGTTATGAAGTAGCAACGAAAATAATTTTATGGTTGGGTCACAACATGAGGAACTGTATTTAAAGGGTCAGAAGGTTGAGAACCACTGGTCTAGGGCATGGTTCTCAGAGTGTGGTCCCCAGGCAGCAGCGCAGCGTAGGTCTCCCCTTGGAGCTAATTGGAAATGCAAAGTCTCAGGTCCTGCCCCAGACCTACTGAATCAGAAATGAATGATAAATGGCTCTATTTTATACGAGGTAATGAGGTGGCTACCTTTACGATACAATGTTAGGAATGAATTTTAGGAATGGATCTCATTCATTACGCCACTGAAAAATATCTGCCTGGGGCAGATGTGAGGAGAGGTAGGAGAGGGAGAGGAGCTTTCATTCCACGGCGAGGAGGCCAGCAGGAGAAACGTCCCGGGAGTGAGACTGCAGTGACACCCCAGCTCCGAGAGGTGGTGGAGGTGCTTTGCTCAGAGCAGGTGTGGATGGCCACAGGGAAGGGAAAGGGGTGCAGCGAGTTCAGTAGGTTTTGTGCCACCCAACTCCACCCGTGAGCCAGCTCTCCTGGCCAGGGAAAGAGGGACGAGGATGGACATGTGTTGTGGCTTCCTGATGTGCTAAGCACTAGATATTTCGTTTAGTTCTCACAAATGAAAGGCAGGTGACAACATCCCCATTTTATGGATGGGGAAAAGCGCCCAGTGAGCTTGCATAGACTGCCCAAGTGGTGGCGTAGGGTTTAAGTTTACACCCAGGTGTCAATGATTTCAAAAGCCTCATCCTGCTCTCTCTGCTGGACTTCAGTGTCTAGGATGCCAGCTCTGCCCCAAAGCCTGGTACCTGCACAGAGGGCACAGCTGAGCCATCTGGCTGAGGGTTCGGAGCTGCGTCAGGTGGACACGAGGTGAGACCCAGCTCTCCCCAATCTCGACGTCTTAGCAGATCCTCCCAAGTTTCAGTGAAGGTGTTGGAGCTGCTGGTCTTTTAATGTTCACTAAGGCTTAGCAGAGGATAATGCCAAATGTGCCATCCGAGGGCTTAGAGTCCAACCGGGGAGACAAATGTAACCCAACTGAAACAGTTCCTAGTGCCAGAGAGAAAGTGGTTAAATACCAACATGAATGGCTTAGCAATTCAGGGAGGGGAGAGATGAGTGGGACCAGGAGCAGTTTGGGGGGTGTTGGCTGCAGAAAGTTTGGCACATCAGACTGGCTCTCCATCAGGCCTCTAACACAATTCCAGATGTTCCACTGATGTCTCCCCGACCTCTTTCCCAGACCATAATTATCTTTTAATGGCACACATTAATGCAAATTGGGTACATCGGGAAGCACGTTCCACAGCGAACACGCACTCAGTCCTCCAGCAGCGCCCCTCCAAGCACTGCAAGGTGAGGCAGGTGCTCTTCGGTGGTGGTGGAGGGGGTCTAGGCTGAGGGCTGGTTATGCGGGAGTTTGAAGCTGGTAGACGGAGAGGGAAGTTGAGGGCATCCCGGAGCATCCTACTCATCTCTCGTTTGGAGCACTCACACACTGCTATAACACTTCCATGCCCCAATGCTCTGCAGGCTGAAGCTCCAGAGAACAAGGCAACAGGAACAGCATGCAAGGGGGGAGGGGGCCAGCTGTGCACAGCTCAAGGTGCCTGGCCAAGAGGGAAAGGAGCTGAAATCCAGGCTGCCTTCAACTTGTCATTGAGGCTGTGTCTACGCAGAGGAAGGGCCGCCTTTTTGCAGTTTCACGAAGGGTCCACGTAGGCTGGTGGTGTCCCTGCTTGATCCTGTGCTTATTTGTTCCTAACTGTATCCCTGTCGCACAGCAAATACTGGACACGTATCTGCACCTCCGTGTATGTTTGTTGCATCAATAACAGCATGAAAATTAGCAAAATCCAAGAATGACTTCATGGAAGGAAGAACAACTCTGAGATGGGCAGGTCTGTTACTCCATCTCACAAGTAAGAAGCCAGCTTTCAGAAAATGGGGGCAGGAACTGTGGCTTATAGTTATCTTGAGTATTTTCCTTCTTTCCCAGTTCCCCCCTCTCTAAGCTCAACAGCTCTAAGCACACAGCAGAGCCTTGGTAAATCAATCCACTGGGATAGAGATAAACCTTGTCTGCTAAGACACACCGTGAGCTGGGTGAGTGAACAAGCACATGCTGGGGCAACGAAGGAAGCCAAGCCTCCCGCCCAAAGGAAGCCAAGCATCCCACCCACTCCGGCTGGCTCCATGGCTCTGGCCAGCGCCGCCATCTTTGTTGCGGAGTGATGGTTACTTTGCATATTACCCTTTTATTAGTATAGATAGCCATGTCATTCATCTGTATACTGTCTGTGGCTGCTTTTGCTCTGCAATGGCAGAGTTGAGTATTTGTGGCCAAAACCTGTGTGGCTCACAAAGCCTAAAATATTTACTATCTGGCCCTTTGTAGAAAAAGTTTGCCAACCCCTGTATTAACACATTTAAGCCTTCTAACGACCCTAAGTCATTAGTACTAATATTATCACCTTTTTACAGATGAGAAAACTGAAACACAGAGCAGTTAATTAACTTGCCCAGGGTCACACAACAGGGAAATGGCAGAGCTGGGATTCAAACCAGTGTGGGCAGGGGCCTGGTCTGAATACAAACGAGCTCTACAATACAAAATCATCTTCCCTCTTGTCCCTAAAGCAGGGGTCCATTTATAAAGTCCTGGACCCCAAGTATAAAAGGGGCTTAAGGCAACAGCTTAAAGCCAAATAGAAGAATGTTCTTGCTCATAATAAAGACAGAATGCACAGGGGAGCGCTGGTCGGGGCTGACGTGGAAAATGAGACCAAAAAAGTTCAGATAAACTTTGGGGAACAGACTTTTTCCCACAAATGCTCAGAGCACTGAGGGAATTTATCAGTTTCCTCGGGCTGCAGGAACAAATGACCACAAACTGGGTGGCTTAAAACAACGGAAATATGTTCTCTCACAGTTCTGGAGGTCAGCAGTCTGAAATCAAAGTGTTGGCAAGGCCACACTCCCTCTGAAACCTGAAAGGGATCCTTCCTTACCTTTTCCGGGCTTGCGGAGGTTTGTGGCAGCCTTTGGTGTTCTTGGTTAGTAGCTACAGCGCTTCAAGATCTACCCTCATCGTCACATGGCATCCTCCCTGTCTCTGTCTTCACATGGCCATTTTCTTATAAGGACACTAGTCAAGCTGGATTAGGGGCCCAACCTACTCCATCAGGACCGAATACTAATTTAAGTAATTACACATGCAATGACTATTTCCAAGTAAGGTCATATGCTGAAGTACTGGGGGTTAGGACTTCAAAATATATATATATATATATATATATATATATATATATATATATATATATATTTTTTTTTTGAGGGGAACACGATTCAGCCCATAATAAGGACTGTCTCAAAACTGAGGGGGCTGTCCCAACTCTTCTCTGAGTCAGGGAGCCAGCCAGAGACAGAGAGTGAACAGAGGCCTTCAGGCCACCAGGGTGGGCTGAATTCATGGCGATTTCCAATGCAAATGTCCTCTTCCAGAGCTTGTCCCCACAGACTGAGAGCTGCTTGAGGCTGGGGCTGGGTCTTATTCCCTCTGTCTCCACCCAGTAAGTGTTCAATAGCAGCTGGCAACCCAAAGATTAAATTGTCCCTGGTGACTGTTGGAAAAGTGGCTAGGCTACAGGGCCACAGGGTGGACCGGCTCTGTGGCTCCTGTTGGGCTGAAATCAGATGCAAATAAACTAGGCACTGCCAGGCCACCTGGGAGGCTGGGGCCACCTGGGGTAGGAGGGCCCTGCACTGGCCCCATCTGCTGTCCTGGCAGGGCTGCTGAGGGATGTCTGGGCAGAGGCATCCAGATGACACACAGCCCAGTGGCCCTGTGCCCACATGTTTGCACAGCTAATGGAATTATGCTCACGGGGTGTTGACACAAACAGAGCCATATTTGAGAAGGTCTTATCAGCCACCCCCAAAGTCTCAGATTATTGCAACAGGAAGGTTCTCACACATGCACAATCTGAGGAGCATTCCATCTAGAAGTGCTGGCTGCAGGGCTGGCCCTGCTGAGAAACAGAGCTCTGCAGGAGTTGACGTGGAGGCAGTAAGATACACCAGGCACCTACTCATGGTCCCACACAGGACTGGCATTTACTCACTCAACAAACACATCCTGAGCAGTTTCTAATCAGCAGTTTCTAAACACTGGGGATTTAAGGACGAAAAAGACCCTAATATCAGTCCAAGAGAGGAAAAGATATGCAGAAATAGGTAACCGTATGCTGAAACAGCTACAGATAAACTAACATGATACTAGACACGGGGAAAGTAGGTGGGGATGGAAGATGACTGGCCAGCCATTGATACTTGTTGAAGCTGGGGGATGGATACATGAGATTCATTATGCTATTTTTCTACTTTTGTTTATATTTCAAATACTCCATAAGAAAAGTTTTAAGAAATAGAAATTTAGAAGAAAAGATGCAAGGGGCACTTGGTGCCGTGGAGGTAGGGTGGAGAAAGAGTGTGTTGAGTATTTCCTAGAAGAGGCAGTGATCTGGGTCTAATCTGAGCAAGGACAGGAGCCATCTACCCTTGGAGAACTTATACACAGCTCTGTTATAGCAGGATGATGCAGAAGAAAAGTTGTTCCCAGCATCACCCAGACATGAGTTCAAATCCCACCCCCAAGTAATATCTACCTTCAGAGTAATTGTTGGCATTAAAAGAAAATAATAGACAAGACGGGGCCTTGCACTAAATCAGTCATCACTTCATCCATCTGTCTACACATTGATGCATCCACTTTTTATCTTCATCCACTTTCCATCCACCCACTCATCCATCCATTATCCATCCATCTTCATCCATTCATCATTCATCCATCTCCATCCAAATACCATTCATTCATCATCCATCCATCATCCATCTAGCCATCCATCTAGCCATCCATCTATCCACCATCCATCTACTCATCTGTTTGTCCATCACCCATCCACCCATGCATCCATCCACCCACCCATCATTCATCCATCCATCCATCCATCCATAACACTGAATTCTCTCTGTGCTCCACTCTACACTGTGAATTCCTTTGAGGCAGAAAGGGATAGTGTACATCTTCATATCACTGATGCCACACACAGGACCAGTGTCTCATCAAGTGCCCATTGCAAGTTCTGTCATGTCTGCATTGGGGGGCACTTGTTTTTAGAAATTAAACTGGAAGATGAAGAGAATGGAGTGGTGGTGTATTAACTGGGAGACTTGTGTCCATATAATGTGGAACAGGAGTAAATTCTTAACCGCAGTTATGAAGCCAAAACAGTACAAGATGAGAAAGCATATTCATCAGGATAGTCTGAGTCACGATGCCATAACAAACAACTTCCAAATCTAAGAGGATCAACACTACAAAGATTTATATTTTGCTCAAATTCTACTTTGGGTCCAGGCAGCTTTCCAGGGTGGTTGGCCTTCATGCAGTCAGCAATCCAGGAAGCTCCAATTGTGTGGCTCCACCATCTCATTATGAGGCCTCTGTATCTACTGCAGGGGGCAGCACCCCACCCCCAATACCTTCTCCCTCTCCTGTCCATGCCTAGAGTCCTGGGGCTGCAGAACCCAGCAGGGCTTTTGTATTAGGGTCTTGTGCCAAGGACTCCAGGCCTGGCAGGAGAGAGTGGAGGAATGGGGAGCCTGATGCTGCCTGCTTGCCACTGAAGGCACTTTCCCAGGGGTCACCTTCCTATCGTATGTCCTGAACCTCCCTCTGCATAAGCTTCCTCTGATTCAGCGCCCCCTGGCTGGGCATCTCCGCTTGACCCTTTGTAGCAGGGATTCTAATGCCCACCCAATATCCATGTGCTCTGCCATAGTTTCCAGGAGCCCAGAGGGGCCATGAGACTAGTCTTGAGCAGGGGGCTGTGAGGGGAGGGTACATGTGATTCCGGCGCATACTCTGGCTCTCTTGTTCTCTAACAACAGCAGTGCTTCATGTGGGCAGTGCTTTACAGTTTGCAAAGCACCTTCCCCACCATGATCTCATTTGAGCCTTACCACAACCTGTGCTAGAAGGATTATCATATCCTTGTTTTCCAGTTATGGCAACGGAGGCTCAGACAGGTGAAGTGATCTGCTGCAGGTCACACGGCAACTAAGTAGGAGGGAACTGTCTCTCCGCTCGATTTTTTTGTCTTATGTTGGTTTTTGTCTTCCCTCCAGCTCATCTCTTACCCCCCACACCCTGCTACCCCTAGACACACACCCACCATCCCAAATATCCAAATATCCAGACTGCATTTGGAAGCTCCTACCCTCACCGAGGGGGCCCCACCCAGGCTCAGGAAGTCCCACTTCCAGAAGGTGGGCTTCAGCCTCATGCATGGGTCTCACGGTGGGCTTGGCGGTCAGGCTTTCTCGAGAGCTCCGCTGAGCGGATCTGGGAGGACAGCGGACTCTTCAGATGGGCACTGCTCAGCATCCTGCAGATGATCCGCAGCCGCTGTGAGCAGAGGGCCTCCGCCAAGGGCCGAGGCTAATCCCAGGGGCTTCAGTTTGAGTGTTGGGGTCATGGGCTTCCTTGTTTACTTGGCTCTTAAGGGATTTGTTCCCGTACACACACTAGGCCCACCTTTAAAGAGAAAGCCGGGAGCAGCAGGGAAGAGAAACACGAGCAGGCAGCCCTTCACCCTCACCTCCCGCCCAGGCTGGCCTTGCCAACACATGCCTTAAGCATTTTCCCGCCTCCATATCTTTGCCTAGGCTGTTCCCTGTACCAGAAATACCTTTCCCTCGCCTCTACCTGGTCAGCTCTGCCCAGAGCTCTCCTATATACACTCAGCCAGTCAACTCCATGCTCCATTCCCTACCGCCCATCACCCGTCAGGAATGGGAAAAAACAAAACAAAACAAGGCAGGGAGGATGGTCTTCCCCAGGTCCCTCTGCAGGCGATGTGATAGCATCAGTGACTGACTAAATCAATACATGGGATTTCAGGGCAGCACATGAAGCTCGTTTGACTCAGCAGATTCCAAAATGCTGGGTCCAAAGGGTATTGTGCTGACCTGACCCCTTCGGGAGAGGGACTGGGAGGCAAAGCCCTGTCCGCACGGGAAGGATTCAGGTAGGTCCTCTCCTGATGGTGCTGTTCGGAGCAGGCATTTGAACAGCTGCTGTGCAGTTGTCCCTAACACGGCCTAATGAAAAGAGTCTTTTATTTTTTCAACAGAAGAACTGGGTCTGAATCCCAGCTCTGCACTTTATTGGCTATATGGCCTTGCGTCAGTTACTATACATCTCTGAACTTCTGTTACTTCCACCATTCCCTAGCCAGGCAAGTTATTCATCTTCTCTGAGCCCTGGAAAGCTGCCATTGGCCAGTAAAGCTGTTTGAAAAGACGAGAACAAAGGATCTGACAGCAGATGGGAAACCCAGAGAGTCCGGGAGAGTCTGGGCAGAGCAGGTCTCGCAAGATGCCCGAGTTCAGGGCATCCTCCTGGACTCAGGCTCAGGTGGCTCCTTGGCCGACAAGCTCTCCAGTGGGGCAGCCATGGGGCCTGAAGTAGAAGGTGCCACGGGGCCCAGGGAGGAAGGATTAGAGCCTGAGGGAACATCAAGTAATCACACAGGAGGAGTGTTTGTTCTCCTGCATGTCCCTGGAGCAGCCTCGACCCCAGGGGGTGCCTTTCTCTGGGAAGTTCAAAGAAAAAGAGAGAGAGCCATCTGTGTGGATTCTGACAAGGCAGAGATGGCTTCTTACTAAATCCACGGCTCTGCTGGGCGTAGCAGCCGTGTGACAGGGGCCGTCGACTTCTGAGCCCTCCCCAGCCCTTCACACCTGCCTCCCACTTCACTGTGACCATCACAGGGGATGCTCCATGGAAACACTCATGGACTGGACCCCTGACGCCCAGCACCTGGCCTATTCTGGCCAAGTGACTGTCCACCCTGCCCCAGGCAAGCAGGGAGGGGAAGGCCTGGCCATCCCAGAGTCCAGACGAGCACGTGAGACCATAGGAGGCTAACTTGCCCTGCTCGTGATATTGTAGGTTCTATGCGGCACCGGCACTAACAGACAACATCCTGATTGCTGTCACTTAGGAAGCCTTGCGGGGGCTCTGGGCTGAGCACTCTACAGGCCGTACCCGCTTTGGGCCTCAAAACAGCCCCATGAATAGTTATCCCCATCATCCCCGTCGGTTACAGTTGGGGAAACAGAGGCTCTGTGATGCCCCTCAGCCCAGCTCTCTCTCCTCGCGGAAGAGACCATAAGGGGTGTTTCTTATAACAGGAAAGAAGGGCTACAGAAAAGAGCTGAGAGTTGGGCAGGTGGGGGCGTAATTTCAGGGGGAGGCAGCCAGTGTCTGACCTGCATGTCCCACCCTCCGCAGGCTCGCGCCCACCCACCCCCCCTGAAAAGCAGGGGCCTGAGCCAGAGTCACCCCTGCCTTTGGGATGGTCAGAGCTGACTCTAGACAAGCGGTCACCTCCTACGCTGGCCACAAATCACACCAGGATCCACTTATTTTGAGGAAGGTGGAAATTTATTCCCCATTATCTTCCTCATCACAGAAGACGGTACTCTAAGTCCCAACTCTGGGTTTCAAATTGTGTTGTTCCTGGGGCCCTGGGGCCAGGGACGACGGGTCAGGGCAGGGGAGAGGTGACAAAGGAAAAGGGATGGTGTGTTCATCGTTCTAATTTACGGACGGCAATTAGCCTCCTAAGACGGCTAACCTTTCAACCTTCTGTCTGCCTTCACTGGGGGAACTATTGACATTTAGAATCTGCAAGCCGAGTGCTGCAGTGAGGGAGGCAATGTTTTTTTAATGGGGACTCAGAGCCTGTGATGTGACCCCCCGAGTCCCCCATGTCATTTCCATACCTTACAGGGTGTAGGTCAAGCTGCATTGAACAGGTTTGGTGACTGGGAATGATTATGTATGAGGCTTCCAGATGTAGCTGGTTTTGCATCCTTACACCCTCTCCCTGCTCTGGTCCCTCCCAGGAAGGGTAGGGGGAGAGGATGGCTCAGTCTGGGCTGGGCCCGGAGGCTCCACTCTCTCACAATCTAAGGAACTAAAAGATCAAGGTCCTTTTCCTGCCTGCCTTCTGCCATGAACCCACCCTCCACCCAGGATGGACTGTGCCTTCCAGTGGTTACTGCATCCAGCTGATTGCCTTTGGACAGTGTGGTGGGCTTCCTCAAGCCCAGCCAGGGACCTCTCTGATTCTTTAGTTCGTCCATCCATCCATCCATCCATCCATTTATTCATTTAAGCAACTAACACTTATCAAGAGCTTTATGTGCTGGGGACTGGGTATACAGCAGAGACTAGGCCAGCCCCAGCCCCTGTCCTTATGGCCCCTACATTCTAGCAGATCAGACACAGGATATGCAAAGTAAATACGTACAATATGTGGACTATCACATGTGCAGTGTGCGTGGGAGAACAATAGAACAGGGAAGGAAGAGAGAGTGTCGGGGTGGGAGACTTCTAATGTGGCCAGGAAAAGCCTTGTCAGGAAGATGGTTAAGCAATGACCTGAAGCAGTGAGGAGTGAGCCACATGGAGGCAGGGGGAGCAGCCAGTGCAAAGGCCCTGAGGTTCCCCAGAGAGTCCTGCCACATGCAGGGGACAGCAAGGCCGTTGGGGTGGCTGCAGATGAGTGAGCAAGAGGCGGGAAAGGGAGGCAAGGATTATGCAGGGCCTTAGCTGCCTCCCACAGGGCTTTGGGCCTTCAGCTTACTCTGAGTGCCATATGGAGCCAGAGAGGAATGGGCCAGTGTTTACAAAGGTCCACTCTGGCAGCTGTGTGGAGAGCAGATTTTAGGGGTCAGAGAGACAGGACAGAGAGCAACTAGGAGGCTGAGGCAGTAATCCAGGTAAGAGGTCCCCATGGCTACCTGCAGAAAGTGAGTCCATAAACCTCCCCAGTCAGGGGCCCATTCTGACCACCAGGAAGTTCTCTAACATGTGTTGGGGTTCAGCTGGGATTTTGAGGCCACTTCAGAGGCTGGCGCCGACCTCCGGGGGCTTAGAGCCTGTTCTGCGGGGAGGAGATGCCTGTGTTAAACGATGACTTGCCTTACCCTGCAGCATGTGCCGAGAGCTCTCCCCCAGGGAATCGCCGAGGGCCTCTCAGCACAAGGAGCAGGCTCAGGCGTCCCTCCCTGACAGACAGGAGTCCTGAAGGAAACAACTACAGGCCCTATGCCTCCCAGCGTGTGACGACTCACAAAATCCCTACATCATCTCATGCACTTCTCACAAAATTATTTCATTGTTGTGATTGTTCCCACTTTGCAGGTGGAGAAACTGAGGCCTCAGTGGGAGGACAGAGAGTGAGGACAGAGAGGAGAGGCTGGGGGATGAGTCTGGGGTGTGAGGGGCCTTGCTGCCTTCCATCCTCCATGCCAGACGAGCCCTATAGAGGCTGGGATGGGAAGCAAGAAAAAGGGAAGTTTTTCTTCTGGCCATAGACCCCCCCGGACTTTCGGGAGGTGACTCTGAGATCTGACCCATCTAAGACCTGCTAGGTCCAAGAGCCTGTTTCCCACAGAGGAAGCTGGCTCCACTCCATTCAGGAGAATAAGGTGACGAAGACAAGGGCTGTTCATTCTTAACCAGCCCTCTCTCAGCTCTCCATGGCCCAGCACATGGCAGAGTGTGGCCTATCCCAGAGTTGTTGAATGAAGGCGCTAAGGGCAGCCACTCAGCCTTTATGGGCTGGAGTCTCTGAGGCCTGGCTCTGTGGCTCTCCCGGCTGACCAGGGCTTAGAACTCAGGGGGAGGGAGGAAGCGACAGAGAAGGGATTGTTGGTGACCTCGGGCCACCTGTGGCCCTCTCTGGCACCTGCCTGCTCAGTCACTCACCTGGACCCATGGAGAGGGAGGGTGCTGTGCGCTCTAGTGGAACTTCCTCGGAAGCTTGAGCCCACATTCATAATAGATTTATAAGAACTGTGTGGACATGTTTGCTTTTTTTTAGCCCTTCATAAGTGATGCTATTATGGTGGCCATAACTCTTATTTACTCCATCGGCAGGCTGCTGGCAACAGCACAAAAATAGATTTGGAGAATTTATCTTATACATGCATCATGAGGAGGCAACAAAGGCGCACAGGTAAGATTTATGGGGGCGGGGGTGGGGGGCGGGCATCCATCATCCCCACTTTCGCATTAACGCTGCTCCTCAAAGAGGGCCATTATCCTTCTTAATCAGAGCAAAGTAATTGTTTAAACGTCCTCCCTGCAGCAGGCTCATCTCTCCTCATTGCTTTCCAGGCGGGGCAGTGCCGAGAGGCTTGGGGACACGGTGTTTGCTCAGAGGACAGCAGAATCCATGGTCAGTTACGACAGTGAGATGATGCACAGCCCAGTGTTCTCGTTAATTCCCCTGAAGGGAAGGTGTGAGCCAGAGGTGGGGTGTCCTACGGAGGGGGTGCTTGAATGTTTGGGAAGAGGTGTGCTTTGTGCATTGCAAGAACACAGAGGTTCCCATCTCCAAACACGCCACCCTCATTCCTGGTCCACCTCATTGGCTGTGTTGTGACTCCGATAAAATGCCATTTCTCCCTCCTGTCACCCCAAGCCTACCCACTCCATAAAGCCCAGCTCAACATGCCTCCTCCTTGACACTTTGCTTGGCTGCTAGCGGAGAGCGGGAGAACAAGGTACCCTGAGCTGATGCGGGTCCTAAGTCCCGACTTCACATTAACCAGCCTCTCCTCACGGGGACTTGGTTTCCTCATCTTTATCTTTTTTTAAAAAAATATATTTTTTTATTGATTTCAGAGAGGAAGGGAGAGGGAGAGAGAGATAGAAACATCAATGATGAGAATCATTGATCGGCTGCCTCCTGTACGCCCCCTACTGGGGATCAAGCCCACAACCCGGGCATGTGCCCTTGACCCGAATCGAACCTGGGATCTTTCAGTCCAAAGGTCGACGCTCTATTCATTGAGCCAAACGGGCGAGGGCGGTTTCCTCGTCTTTAAAATGGAAGGCCGCACCGGAGTGCTTCTAGGACCTTTCCAGCACTGAGGGTCACTGCATGCCTGGTCCTCACCGGCCTCCCACCTTTGCACTGCTAACCGACTTCAGGGGCCCTCATCACTGGCTACGTACTGGAATCCCTAGAGAACTTACACACACACACACACACACACACACACACACACACACACACCAAACCCCCCACACCAGAAGCTAAGCCCCACCCCTGACCAAATAAATTAGAATCTTGGGGAGGGTTGGGCATCAGTGTTTTTAATGCCTACTTGATTCTAATATCCAGCCAAAGCTGGGAGAGCCACTTGGGATTTGGATACCCAATTTGTAATTATTGTATCAAATGCTAAATGGATGGATAGATACATAGGTGGACAGGTGGGTGGGTGGCCGGTGGACGGGTAGGTGAGTAGATGGGTAGGTAGATGGAGGGCAGGAAGGAGGGAGGGTGGATGAATGAACGGATGGGTGGGTGCATGTGCTGTTCCCACTGCCTGGAGGGCCCCTCCCCATGCCAGCCTCTTCACTTGACAAACTGCAAAGGAGTCCTTACAAGTTAGCTCCGGGCCATCTCCATGAAGACTTCTCTACCGGCCTGGGCAATGGCGAGTGAGCGAACAAAGGACCATGGGCTTCATTTCTTACGCTGTTCTTTAAAAATCGCAGCATAAGGAAATCCAAATAATTAGGGTTTCACTGTACTTTATAAAAGTCCTCATTTTAAACACGCAGTCATGGAGGAGAACTCCCTTAGGAGGCACAGCCAGGTTTATCGGTGTGGGTAGGGGGGAAGATGGAGGGAGGGAGGGAGGGAGGGAGGGAGGGAAGGAAGGAAGGAAGGAAGGAAGGGAGGGAGGGAGGGAAGGAGGGAGGGATATAAAAGGAAAGAAGAGAATAGTCCAAAAAGTGTGTCTACATCTTGAGATTAATGTAAGCGGCTAGTCTCTAGAAGCAGGTGATAAAAGCGGGTGACATTACTGGTGTAGACATAGAATCAGGATAAGTGGTGGGTGCAGACATGGAGCCTGGATAACTACCCCTCTTGTACTGAACCACACAAGAAAGAGTAAGTGCCACCAACTCAGTCTTGGTAAAATACGCCCCCAATTCCACCATGAGTGGCACACTGCCCTGGACAAGACTCATGCGCTGTGACATTGCTCCTCTGACGGGCTGCAGACCCCTGAACCTATAGATTATTCCATGAAACGCAGTGACACTCTCTGCCCATTGATTCAGTAAAACTGTCGAGCTCCACAGGCCAAGGATAAAGCTCAGATAAAGTTCATATTCCTTAGCTAATCTTTCAATTATGCTCACCCATTTTCAACTGTAAATGATGTAATGTTAATCAAACATTTAATTTGCAAGTGTTTTTCTTTGTAAATGTCATGTACAAGGAGCTGTTCAGACGTGATCCACAACATAATTGCACCAGGGGGCCTCATTCGGTGGCATGTGCTTGCGCTGGTGCAGGAGCGTAGGGAGAACAGCGGCAGCCCCTTTGATTCCGACATTCTGTGAATTTCCTTTCTCATTTCAGAATAGGGAACATTTGGAAAACAAACCGGTGCTACTTACAATGTTTGGTAACATTCCGGTCTCAACTCAATTTTCACAGTAAATATCTTGCCCCTGAAGCAAGCTCTGTTATTCAAGGGCCAACTAAATGTAAGGGCCCGATTTGTTGTTCAATTGCTAGTTATTAAATCACCATGGTGGGAGGCCTCACATGGCCATACGCTTAGGTTTTCAGTACAGAGCAGCTTCACTAGGACTTAGGAGGCTCGTGGGGTATGGGGGTGGGTCCCACCTCTTTCCTAGAGGAGCCCCAAATTCCAGAGGCGGGGGGCGGGGGGTGGTGCGGGGGATGGACTTTATGGCCACTAGAAGGCATTGCCAGTTGCAGGAGTGGGTGATTGCATGACACGGCGTCAAAGGCTTCCGGAAAGCAGGGCAGCAGTGGCTCTGATAGGGTGACCCAGGCCCTGAGTACTTGAAATGTGGTCCTGGGCCAGCAGCATGGGCCTCACACATGAGCTTGTTAGAAATGCAGGCCTCACATTCCACCCCCTTCCCAGCTACTGAATCCGAACCTGCACTTTAACAAGCTCCCCAGTGGATTCATGTGCACATTACCATGCGAGAAGCACTGGTCTAGTTGCTGCCCCACTGCATCTCTTAATTGTTGGAAGTCTCTGACCATTTCATTTGTTGTACTTCTGGGTCTGAGAAGAAGAGAGAGGAGCTGCAGACCCGGCAGGGTGGGCAACAGGAAAGGCAGCAGGACCTAACTTTCTGAGTCTCATTTTTCCCATCTGTAAAATGGGAGGTCAAAATACCAGTCCCTCACAGCAAAATACAGTTGCTGTGAGGGTTATAAACAATGTAGACTCAGTGTCTAGCCCTGTGCCTGACACATAGTAAGTGCTCAGTAGATAGTGGTTCCCTGCCTACATGAATCCCACATACCTTAGTGCTCTGATCTTGAGCACAAGGCCTACAACTCTTAATTCAGGCAAAGAAGCCTTCATCTCCTGGGAAGAAAGAAAGCAAAAGCCAGAGTATCTAAGGGACCAATGTTATGAGGCTACAGGTAGCAATGACACAGAAGGTAAGTTCCACAAGAAGATATCACTTATCAATAAGGGGAGCAAACTAAAGAACCAGTCAGGACTTATGAGACTGGGGTTCCAGACCTGACTCAGACAGGAATTGACTGGGTGCCCTTGGGCCTCAGTTTCCCCACTTGTGCCATGGATCGAGAGGGTGGAATTCATCACCTCCAAGGTCCCTTCTAACTCTATCAATCCCTGATTCTGCTCAGAGATGCAGGGAACAGCTCTTGCCAAGCTGCATACAGACTGTGCTCACTGGGAAAATTAATTCAGTCCTCAATGTTGCAGTCTATAAATTACTGGCCAATCTGTTTCAGAAATATTAAGGGAACATTTATAAATTGCATCTTCCATTCAATGTTGCAGAGTAAAGATCTTGGGGCCTTCAGATGTTTATCTCACTTAAAGCCCCAGCTAGAATCAATCTCCCCCAGCCTTCACAGGCAAGAACATCGTTTCGGGGTGGGGGGGTGGGGACCATATGTCAGACTGACTCTCCCCTCCCTCTCCCTCACTCCCTGATCTTGATAAGTCACTTCCCCGGATTCAAACTGGAGACTTTGAGTGCAGCGAAGTGAGGGCGGGGAGGTTGGTGGTGACAGGAGACTGGAACGGGCACATCTTCGCCTCCTGATCAGCTCTCATAGGGCAGAGGGTGGCCGCGTGGGCTCGGGGGCCTGGAGAACAGGCCGGGAAGTTAAGCTGTCTTCTGCAGTAATTGATTTTGACAGCATAACAAGTTAATTCGTCACTGTTTTGCAACTTATTTGAGAATTCATGGGCAAGCAGAGTCCCACAGGACAGCTTGTAATCACTTGTACACTCAAATTAGGTCTCCCAGTTAAACACTGTTGATATCAGGTAGAGCTGAGCTCCTACCGTGACTGCAAATGGGCTGCTTTCACCTTCTCTATTACGTCAAGGACATGCTCTGGAGAGAGGTGATGCAAGCAGATGAAGGCCAAGTCATAGGCACCATAATTACAGAGCGATCAGGCTAATTGGAAATACCTTTATGGGAGGCATGAAAGGCAGACCAAGTCCCCCACCCCTTAAATACACCATCTTGTCTTCTCCTCGGTTAGTATGATTATGTTTAGGCTCGCCGACGTGTCATCATGAAAAATGGAATCAAGTAGGCTAAAGAGACTTGTTCTAGGCCCAGCTCCTTGAGTAGAATTAATACCTGAACTAAACCCCCTTCCAGCTGGGTCTTCCCAATACTTTATTACAATAGTTTATCAGGAACAGTTATTTTAATACCACACCATAAAGACGATATCAGGTGGCAGCTTTATTTCCCAGGAGTTAAATATTAATTGCCACACAAAAGGAATATAAAAATGACATGGGGAACAAATATTCCAGCTTCCTGCAAAGTGAAAATTCTTTAATATGAGCCTCTCCACAATAGGGTGCACACTGAGGCTTAATTAAAATGCACAATTATTCTGCGACATTTTTTCTTCTTGGTGGCTTCGGTGAGATGGGTTCACAGATGGAAGCCGGGGCCACATCCCTGCAGGATGGGCTGGCAGCTCACGATAAAGCACCGCCTCTGAGCAATAGAACAAGGCAGCCGCAATAAACAGATAATATCAGAATATAGGCCGTGCGGAAGGTAAATGCAACTTTACCTAAGAGCCCTAAAATGTTTTAACTACCATTTCAATCAAGCCGGGAAGTTTGAAATGTGGCACTAAACACACTTCTTGGAGAAGCTGTTTTCTTTCCACCCCCAGAACTAATAAATTCAGAAGGCCTACTTAGGCTAAGACAAGCAGGAGCTGAGGAAGCGGTTTTGGGAGCCATTGAAAAGATCTCTCCCTGGGGTCGAGTGGCAGCTCTGGGCTGGACTCAGGGGACCCCTGTGGCCCGAGGCAGGTTTGGGGCATGGTTTGCAAGCTGGGACACCCCACGTATGAACCTCCCCACACCTTGTGCGGTTCCAGAGGCCCAGAGGAAGGGATAAAAGTGCCTCTGGGTGGCCCGGCCATGTCCCCTCTCTGCAGAAGGGAGACTTCAAAAGGTCACTGTGTCCTGTCCCTTCCCTCCGGAGTGGCCCACTCCAATGCAAGTCCCACCCTCACTGAGGAAAGAGAGGGAAACGGTGCTGCCTTTGATTACATGCAGTGCTGTTGTTCAGCTGGTATGCGTCAGTCTGTCTGTTCCAGTGACTAAATTCTGAAATATTTTCATATGTGTTGGTAAAGACTCATTTCCCACTGCCCCACGCATCCTGACCTCTTCCTGGGACCTCCCCCACCCCTCCAGGACTCCTAACCACCCAGCAATGAAAGGGGTCATTCCAACCCTCAGCTTGGGGTCTGGGAGTGGGTAGGTCAGTGTCCCTCATCACACACACATTATTCCCAACATCACCCCTAGTTACCTTGGAGGAGCCTGCTCCAGACCTGGCCCCAGTTAGACACCGTTCATCTAAGCCCTAACTCACAAGGAGGACCAGTGGGAGGGTGTCAATTGGTGGCACCGCCAGGGGCAACCCAGGCCAGTGCTGCATTCCTGCCCCATGCTCACCATGCGGAAGTCCTCCCCCAGCTCTAACCCAGGTCTTTACTGCTCCCAGGCACCACTTTCTCTGGCTCAGTCCTGACCGCCTCATTAGGGCCGCACTGCCTCTTCTCCTGCAGAGGAGGACGGTGCCCTGCTCGGCAGGTCCTCTTTCTGCTAATTGGGTTTTAATGGTCCTGGCAGAGGGGGCAGGGGCTCCTCGGCCTCCATGTTTGGGCCTCATCCAGGCTTAATGAGCAACACCTGCGGCCCCCATGGCCCACTTGCTCAGTCTCCGCAGAGCCCCTCACCTTCTCACCCTGCCCAGTCCCGGAGACCCCACAAGACCGGCACACCGCTTGCTCCAGGCTCTTAAAGTCAGAGAAGCACAGGCCGTGCAGCTCGGGAAGAGGCAGAGATTTGTCAGGAGAGGGCCAGCAGGCCAGCAGCCTTTGAGAAATGCTAGGGACACATCCCAGACCCCCAGGGACTCCCCGGCCTGCGTTGTGTATAGAGCCGCTCTTTCTAGAAGCTGGCTCCTAAGCAGGAAGCTAATGTGCTGATTTATTTACCTAATTATAGTAAAACAAACAAGCTGGAAAGTAAGGCGGTCTGTGCTCTTGCTCAAAATGCAACTACACCTCCCTGCCTGGGTGCTTGAGGACTGGGCAGCAGGGAGACCAGCAAGGAGCCCAGTGGGACCCTGGGAAGAGACAGGTGGAGGTCTGGGCACTCGTTAAGGCCCCACCCACCACAGCCTCGCCCCTGACAGACTCATCTTGACGCCCATGTGCATGCTGCTCTGCCCCCTGCTCCTGAATGACCCCAAGCAGTCCAGCTTCCACACCTTTGCTTGTGCAGAACCCTTCATCCAGGCGGCCTTTCTACAGCACCGTGGACACTGGCTTCCTCCTTCACCCATTTCAAATGCCACTTCCTCTGTGGACTGTGTCCTCCAGGCAAACAACCCTCTGTCCTCTGGCCCCCAAGGCACTCTCCCGCCCACCAGATTGGGTTCCTTGGTTATTTGGCATGCCTGTCCCTCCTCTAGAAAGTGAGCTTCCTGAGGAAAGACCATAGCTATTCACCATCGTGTCCTTGGTGCCTAGCACATTGAGTGAGTGGTATTTTGTGGAAGTGAATGTGGACCAAGACCCAGGTGTTAAGAGAGAGAGAGACTGATAACAGGTTCACAGAGACAAGAGTGCAGGGGTCTGAGCCCCTGGGGCCCAGACCCTTTGGCAGGAGGCAGCTGGCTTGCATCTGGCTTGGACAAGCCCACCGGTTGGTGCCCACGGCCTATGGCACTGGCTCCCAGTCCTCCTGGAGGAAGAAGGGGCTGGACAGGAGACTGAAGGAAGCAGGGAGCCCCCATTCAGGGCCAGAGTAAAAGAAGGGGAGCCCAGGATGTAGGCGGGGAGTTAAATACAGAGAGACCTGGACCTCAGGCGGGAAAAGGATGTGACTTAAAGGCACATTACTGAATAGTGGTGACTAAAGGCTGCCTTCCCACCCCTAGCCCGTTAGGCCTGTGGGCAGGGTCAAGGGGTTTAGCCCTGACTGTGCTCAGAAGATCAGGGAAACCAGAGCTAGCACTCCCGAAATGTTATGTTATGTTATGTTATGTTATGTTATGTTATGTTATGTTATGTTATGTATAAAGCTCCATTTGCTCCACTAGCAAGACTTTTCTCCCTTGCTGGCATGAAGAATAAGTTGCCTACGGAGGAGGCAAATGGCAAGGAACTGTGGGTGGCTTCTGGGAGTTGAGAGCAGCCCCCAAATGATAGGCAACAGGAAAATAGGGCCTCAGTTTTATGGCTGCAAAGAGAGGAATTCTGTAACAATGGGAGGGAGCTTGGAAGCACATCTTCCCCAGTTGAGCCCCTGATGAGACTGCAGCCCATTGACATCTTGGTTTCAGCCTTATGAGACATCAAGTAGAGGACCCAGCTAAATCATACCTGAACTCCTGACCCACAGAAACTATGAGATAATAAATTTGTGTTGATGTAAGCCACTAAATTTGTGGTAATTTGTTATGCATTGATAGGAAACAAAATAAGGTGAGAGAGCAAGCTATTCAGGCATTTATGGGAAGACATTTCCAGGCAAAGGTACAGCCAGTGCAAAGGCCCTGGGGAAAGGAAAGGAATCCCACAGAGGTCAGAATGGCAAGGGAACAACTGTAGAAGATGTGAATTTTAAAAATACAATCTACAAAACCACTATGATACATACATAAATATATGTATTCAGAGCAATTAGGATGTCCCTTGAACCATAGTTAGGGTGGTAAAAAGGTGTACACTCACTGTCCCCAAGTTTTATTCAAATGTTAACAAGTCATATAATTTCAAACCAATAGCTCTGTACCTAGATAAACTGATACTTTCATTTGGAAACACTCTGGGACATTCTCAAAGCTTTAAATCTCATTCCCAAGTAGCTTCTGAAGGTTCTGAGTGAAGAGGGGCCTGACCTGACTGGTGTTCTGGAGTCCACACTGGCTGCTGGGCGAAGAGCAGGCCGCAGGGTGGCGAGGGCGGACTCAGGGGCCAGGTGGGAGGTGGCTGCACTGGTCTTGGTAAACAATGAGAGGCTTTGCTGCTGCTGTTCCCTTCCAGCCTGGCTGGTTTCTGGTGTGGCCTGCAAAGGCTGGGGAAATGACACAGCCTGGGCCTCATCGGAGACAACAGAAACTCTAGGCCACAGCTTCAGCCCCAAACCAGGCTGTAAGCCCTTAGGGTTGCATAAGCACCTCCTGTGTGCAAATTCTGTACCAGGGGCCACAATGTCACATTTTAGCTTTTCTGCCTGGGTTAGGAGGACCCCTGGTTGGGCCTGGGGGAGAGACAGGGCTTTCCTTGGGAACCCTTCTTAATTCCCCCAAACTTGGAGTATTCCTCAGTCCTCAAGCTCTCTCCACACTTGAGAGTTCTCCATTAAATTTGCATCAGTCAGATTAAAGTTCACAGAAAAATATCACATGATCTCACTCATATGTGGGATATAATGAGCAACATAATTTGATGAACAAGAATAGATCAGAGACAAATGGCAGGGGAGGGGAGGGGTTAGAGAGCAACCAAAGGACTTGTATGCATGCATATTAGCATAACCAGTGGACACAGACACTGGGGCAGTGGGGGCTTGCCCGGGGTGGGAATGGCTGGGTGGGGGGTGTGAATCAGGGGAAAAGGAGGCATATGTAAAACTTTAGACAATAAATACATAAAAATAAGTAGAGTTCACAGAAAAACCCAGCTGGTGTTGCTCAGTGGCTGAGCGTCAACCTATGAACCAAAGGTCAGAGTTCGATTCCCGGTCAGGGCACGTGCCCAGGTAGAGGGCATTCAGGAGACAGACGACAATGATTCTCTCTCATCATTGAATTTTCTCTCTCTCCCTCTCACTTACTCTCTGAAATCAATTTTAAAAAATTCACAGAAAAGAGGGATAAAAGGACTAAAACAAATATTTTGTAAGAACTCACTACTTGCCAGGTCCTGTGCTGGGGGCACTGATTTCCTAAGGGAAGCATGTGATTTGTGTGACCGTCTTCATTTTTTTCCTGAGGACACAAGCTCAGAAAAGTCCAGCAACAGGCCCAAGATTGCACAGAATCTCAACCCTGCAGTTGAGATTTGAACCCCATGCGTCCAACTCCACAAAGTCCATGCTCAGAACCCACCACCATGCCAGCCAACCAGCACTGTGGTGAAGTGCCGCTGCGAGAGAATAAAACTATAAAACAGGCCAAACCCCACCCGATAACCACTGTTGCCAAGCAACACTGAGCGAGCAACCACATCCCAGGACAATTAATGAACCAGGCAGGACCATGTCTTGAGAGGATACAGGTTTGTGAAATGACGTATGTTTCCCTAAGTGCTGTTACTCCATCGTCTCATAGACAGGGTGTAGATTTCTCCATCCGCCGGGAGCTCTGTGAGTCAGAGCCCCAAGCTCCCGCACAACCTGGGAGCTTCTGGCGGTACCAGGTCTCCTTCTAAGGACCACTCATCAGCCCTGCCTTCTAGGCCATCCACAAGCCGCTACTCACTGGGCCCTTGTGTCCATACAGAGCCCGCAGGTTTTAGAAACTGACGTGGGCAAGAAGAGAAGCAAAAACTGGGCCATGGGTGAGGCAGGAGGGGGCAGATGTGCCCCCCATCAGAGCACACATCAACACCCCACCATGGTACCCAACATTTTTTGGCAATTACTGGAAATAGGATTTAAAATGAAACATTGCAGGATACCAAAGAGCTAGGAAATCAATATAAACGATGAGTCTATTTGTTCTGTGGTGGTGGTGGTGGGAGGAAAAGTTGAGTTTCTCACCAGGATTGAAAAGGAAAACGAAGAGGAAAGTGGCCAGCGCCCTCCCTGTTTGGGTCACCCTTGGCTGAGCATGGGGCCCACCACATTGGGGTCCACACTGGGGCCAGGGGTTTGGTTAATTCACCTCAAGTGTTTGCCTCAAGAGCCTCAGACTGGCTCCCCTAAGAGAGGCTGGCCCTGGGCAGGCCCCGGGGGTGGGTGGTGAGCCTCCCCTGAAGTTCGCTGCTCAGCAAACATTTCCAGGGCCGGGCCAGGAGGACACTGCCAAGTGCGGCTTAATGGCCTCCCACTGCTCTTTGCATTATTGATTGTAATACCTGCTTAGACGCTTGAAAATGAGATTTTTTTCCTTCTATTGATTTTCCTGTCTTTGTCATTTGGCCAACAGCAAGATTTCCCCTGACTTTTCACTGCTGAGGGTCCCTGAGGAGGGCACAGGGAGGTGGGGAGCATTTGGGGTTCCCCTCGTCTTCTTCTAAGGAACACCCACATGTCCTGCTGCAGAGGGGCTGGGACCCAGGGGTCAGGAGCATACCTCAGGGTGGGGGTGAGCAGTTTGCCCTTGCATTTTACAAAGAGACACCCCAAGTTAACAGGACTCGGGGGTGAAAAGGCCATTTTGTCCATCTCCCATTCTAGACGGTTCTGAACAGGGAGCCACAAGGACAGCAACTTGAAGGGAAGGCACTAGGGGTGGGCAAACTTTTTGACTCGAGGGCCACAATGGGTTCTTAAACTGGACCGGAGGGCCGGAACAAAAGCATGGATGGAGTGTTTGTGTGAACTAATATAAATTCAAAGTAAACATCATTACATAAAAGGGTACGGTCTTTTTTTTTTTTTAGTTTTATTCATTTCAAACGGGCCGGATCCGGCCCGTGGCTGCTCTAGACAGCTCTGTGGGGTCTGGCTCTGCCTAGGAACTTCCCAAGCCCTAGAAAGGAAGGGCTCAATAGAGCGAGCCTGCAAAGTAGGGTTTCTGGCAGCTCAGGAACAAGATCACGAGAGGCTTAGAGGACATGTCCCCGAGAACAGAAGCAGAGGAGGAGAAAGGACGCAGCGAGAGTCCAGGGGTGTGGGCCCGGAGAAGTGGGTCTTGGGGTCCCAGCATCAACACGGAGCCTGCGGCCCATCTCCCTAGTCACTGACGCTCCCTCCCTCCTCCAGGCCTCCTCACTCACCAAGGTGCTGGAATTCATCGGGTGATGTTTCTGCAGTTTTGTTGGAGGGCCAGAGGAATCGACAGGAATTTACATTTTTGATGTGACTATTTTAATGATAATTATAAACACACACACACACACACACACACACACATCAGCATGTTGTGGGAACCGGCTGACCACATGGTAACTGAGCATCGAGCTGCCCTCCGTGGTCTCCAGCCTCTATCTGTCTGGGGTGGGGCCCCACGCTGCTACTCTCCTGGTTGCTTGCCAAGTGGAGACCTTTGGCCCCTGTGTGTCCCTGTCCAAGACAAGCCAGCACTGTCCTCACACCAAGCTCCACTTATAGAAATTGCCCAGACCTCCAGGCTCCCATGAGGCGAGGCCCTGCCATCTCCTTGCCAGGCCCCCAATGGGACTGGGATGCCTCCTCTGGATGCCACCACAGAGCTGAGCCCTGCCTATTGAAGGCACTGCCCTGGGTCAGCCCACCCGGCCCTGAGCTGAAGCTCGGAGTTATCCCACTTCCCAGGAAAAGTCAAACCCCACAAAAACAAGCCAGTGTGCGGCCATTTCCCTGAGGGTGGGGGAGGCCTGAGGTCAGATGATGCCCTCTGGCTCCAGCAATCCGGAGGCAGCGGAGGCCCCCCAGGAAGGACGGTGCCATCCACTTGCCACCCTGCCATTGACTCCAGTTCTCATCTATGTATGAGGGTGGAGCCAGCCCGCCTGCTACCAGCTAGGTAACCTTGGTACCTCTCCGGGGTTCAGTTTTCCTCATCGGTAAAATGGGTATAATATCCATCCCAAACTCATAGATTTGATGTGAGGACTAAATGAGTAGTACAGACAGAGTGCTTAGAATAATGGTAGCATACAGGACGTGTGTAATGAATGGAAGCTATTACTTACACAGTGGGGAAGGCGGGCCAGGTGGATCCATAAAGCTACACCAGGTCTAGTGTTTGATTAAATCTCAGCGACAGCCTTGTATGTTGCTGCTGCAGCTGCTATTACTCCTATGACCACCACCAGCAATAGTGATGCTTAGCTCAGTAAAATACGTCATGTCCACTGTCACATGTCACCACATCGGGGCCTCAGCACAGCCTTGTGAGACACACATTCATATCTCCATTTTACAGATGGAGAAACTGAGGCCCAGAGCAATGGCAGGGCTTGCTGGAGGCCTTGCAGCTGCCAGAATCCAGCTCTCCCCCACACTCTTTCCTGTCACCTCCACAGCATCTCACCAGTGGCAAGTGGGAGCATTTGCCTCTGGCCAACATGGCCAGTCACACCTGAGCCCGAGGGGCCCCTTTCCCACTTACGGAGGCTCCTGCTGCCACCATAGGAAGGGCTGCCCTATCAAACAGCCTTTTATGGCTCCCACAGCTGGATAACAAATGTCTTTCCAGCAGCGGTGGCTGGAAGCAGATTAATGTTTCCGTGGCCTTAACACTTCTCTGGCCCCCTTTGCCTGTCAGGTCATTACCGGCTGGTTTATAGTCATGAGGCCCTTTCCTAGTTCGCTAAACGGTTTGCATGAAAAAGAGACCACAGGGCCCAAGCATTCCAGGCTGCCTGTCTTCCAGGTCTGTGCTGGCAGGGACCTGTCCCCCTTCCATTGTTCGGGGTCAGTGAAGGGTATGTATGGTTAGAAGCATGGACTCTAGAGTAAAAATGCCAGTGCTACCATTTATCAGCGGTGTGGCCTCAGGCAAGAGGCTTTTACTCCATTGAGCCTCAGTTTCTTCATCTGTAAAATGGGAGTAGGTGTTTTTGAGGATCAAGAGTGACCGTTTATGTAAAGAACTCATTATATAGCTTGCACTCAGCCAATATGAACTCTTATTATCATTATCCTTCTCTGTGGGCCCAGAGAGGGCAGGGGCTCTGTCCTGCTCACTGCCTGGCACACAGTAGGCACCTGATAAATACATCCTTGATGAACAAATAAAGGGTGGAATTTTAGACCTGGAAGGGCCCTGGCAGATTTTTAGGTCGTAGGGTTTCTCTACAGTGGCACTATCACCATTTGTGGTTCAATAATTTTGTTGTGGTGGGGCTGTCCTGCGTGTTGTAGGATGTTTAGTAGCATCCCTGGCTTCTACCTGCCAGATACCAGTAGCGCCCTCCCCAACTGTGACAACCAAAACTGTCTCTAGATATTGTGAAGTGTCCCCTGAAGGGCAACCCATCCCTCCCCCCATTGAGAACCACTGATCTAGTGAAATCTAATGCCCTTATTTAAAACACTAGAGGCACGGTGCAAGAAATTTGTGCATGGGTAGGGTCCCTAGGCCTGACCAGTGATCAGGGCCAATCTGTGGGGTGATCTGGGGACCCCTGCTGGCACCCTCCTTGGCTGGCCTAGTGCTGCCCACTCGCCAGCCCTGCCCCTGCTGCTGCCAGTTGGGGCCTGCGGGCTGGGGGCAGCTCCTGCGTTGAGCATCTGCTCCCTGGTGGTCAGTGTGCATCATAGTGACTGGTGGTTCCACCATTTGGGCGATTTGCATATTAGGCTTTTATTATATAGGACGAGGAAGTTGAGACCCAGAGAGGTCTCACAGAAGTCACACAGAACGTTAGTGGTGGGCTTGTTGCCTCAGTCATCCTGTAATGGGGGTGATGGTCAGGAGGGGGACCCGGTAGCCAGTTGTAAAGCTCCCCTGCCCTGGTGACAATGCAGGGCACAACCATCTCTGTCTTTATACTGTCTCTCACTCATGAATTCACTCATCAAGCAAGGGCACCTACTATGAAGGACCACCAGGGACTCAGTTGGCTGAGAGTCATCAGGGAGTGGCAGGTGCTTGGCTATTGAGTGCTGAGTCCTGCCTTCCCATGGCCCTTACCCTGTCTCAATATCAGCTTCTGCGTCTATAATTTGGGAATGATAATCACACCAACTTAAAGATCACAAGTGTACAGTGTCCCTCATCCAAGTCTAGTTGAATTCAGAAAGGAAATTGTCTAGTGAGTGGTTAATCCAAAACTTTCTGTTTCTGAGTCTAGATAGCAAGGCTTGGGGCAGGCAGGGCCCTGTCAGTGCTGATAAGGGATTTGCCATGAGGATTACATGAGTAAACCAGCTGTCGAGGCATGTCTAAGCACTTTACATGTAATACCTTATTCAACCCCCACAACAACCCCCCCCCAAAGGTAGCAGCCATTTTACAAGAGGAAATCGAGGCACACAGAGGTCATATAACTTGTCCAAGTTCCCGCAGTTGGGACAATGGTGAAGCCAGTGTGCGTCCGCAGCCTGGGCCCTTAGCCTCCACAGGGCCAGCACAGAACCCAGCCCTGCTACTGCTGCCATTATTGTTGTTACAATATTATCCCTGGCGATGAAGAGGTTTGGTGACCCTGTCTAAGGCACGTAATACTTTTCATGGGGTTAAGACACTGGGACAAAAATTCTGAGGTTCTAATAGAGAAATAGGCAAAGATTTTCTGTAAAGGACCAGACAGTAAATATTTTTTGCTTTGCGAGCAAGACAGTCTCTGTCATAACTACTCAGCTCTGCCACTGTGGTGAGAACGTAATCACAGGCATCCAGAAGCAAATGAGCATGGCTCTGTTCCAATAAAACAGTGGTTCTCAACCTTCCTAATGCCGCGACCCTTTAATACAGTTCCTCATGTTGTAGTGACCCCCAATTTCATTGTTACAAATTGAACATAATTAAAGCATAGTGATTAATCACAAAACAGTATGTAATTATATATGTGTTTTCCGATGGTCTTAGGCGACCCCTGGGAAAGGGTCGTTTGACCCCCAAAGGGGTCGCGACCCACAGGTTGAGAACCGCTGCAATAAGACTTCATTTACAAAGGTGGTCTGTGGAACAGACATGGCCAGGGGCCATTTGCTGGCTCCTGCTTTAAGAGAAGTGCTAGAATCAGGAAGAGAGCCTAAGTCCCTGTCTCTCTTTCCCAGCCCAGGGGAAACGGCCCCAGTGGTCTGGGGAGGACATTCAGGAAAGACGAGAATACAGGTCACTGGGGCAGGGGACAGTTCATGGGAGGGGCAGCCATAGGTGGCGAGTGCTTGGGAAGTCCAGCTCTGGCACAAGTTCTTGGAGCCTGGGAGTTGTGGGAGCTGTGACTGGCTTGGCAGCCCCTTCCATGAGAGCCGGAAGTGAGCTGTCGGAGAGCAGGGCTCGGAGACTAGAAGGGCACACCTGCCGGGGGTGTTACCTGCTGCGCAGTGACTCGTGACCAAACCTCAGCTGCCCAGACCTGCCCTGGCTGGGACGTGGATGTCTTATGTGTCAATGACATTCACCTTGACAGGAAAGGAAGAACACCAGCGTTATGGGGCTACCACGGAGCCAAAGTGGTGCTCGACAACCTTTGGTTCAGAGGTTTGTAACCTGGTATTTGACCAGAGGCTGGCTCTGAGTGGGGGGGTGTCCCTAGCTAACTAGGTAACTCGGACTCAGGCAAGTACTATCTCACACACATAGTCTTCCAAATCCATCTGCCTCTGCCTGGCCACTCCACTCTCAGTGCCCTCATCCGAATGAGAATACTTGGCAAGGCTGTCGGCAGGATTAGATGAGACGAATGCCTGTGCGTGCCCACCCCCGCACCGACCACATTGTAGGTGCTTAATATGCTCCATCCCTCTCCCTAGCTTTTTGTGCAGTCAAACTGCTGTAGAAACCAAAGGAAGATTTTTAAAAACAAAGAAATATAGAATTGAGAGGAAACTATGCATTAGCTTGACCTCCCACAGCCCAAGAACTACGAAAAGACGGCTGTCATTCATTTCAGCTATGGCCTCTCCATGTCACTTAGAGGCCAGGTGTCTCACATTGCTCGTTCTATTCTGTGCCAAGTACTGCACGGACATAGAGTAGGGGCGATAAAAACCTCACCAAAGGCCCTCCCATCCTGCACACAGGCATCAGGCAGCACCACAGCCTGGCATGCCACTGACTCGCTGTCTCCCTTTACTAGACTCGACTTTCCCTCAGGAGAGGGTCTGCATTACTGCCTTGCCTCCCAGTGCCAGCCCGGACCGGCTCCGCAGAAGTTCTCACAGCGAGATTCAGTGCTGGCCTTGGAAGACGTCAGCCAATCAGCTTTTAAGCTACATGGAAAGTCACCGCATTTCTTGGTTGTCCTCTGAACCCTCTGGCTGTTACCAACGTCAGAGACGTTGAGCGCTGAGACCACATGCAGAGAAGTCCATCCTGCTTATCTTTATTCGCTAAGCAAATCGGATTGACTTATGAAAGCGAGTTGCTCGTTTCAATAGCAGGCCTGCCTGTGTGGCTTGTGCTCTCTCCCAGAGAAACCCTGGGCTGTAGGGCAGACCTGTCATTTCCTGTGATCTGGACACCCAGGGCTCCTGGTTCCCAGTCAGGGCTGTGAGCCCGGACCACGAGACATGCAATGCAGAAACGAGAGGGACACCCCGGTAATTTTCTTTGGCAGCAGCAACAGGAAGGAAAAATCAATCCACATCACTCATCCTGCTCCCAATTATTAAAAGAAAGCTGATTCCAAATCCGAGTTCCTCCCTGCTCTGGCTCACTCGGTAATTAATAGGACACACGCGCCCACTCAGGACCCGACCTGAGGGGATAAATGAGCACTATCCGGGCCCAGCGCTGTTCACAGCGCCCACGTCCTGCCACGTGACTCCCTGTGGACTCTTCCCTCCAGGAGCCCTTCCCTGCTCATCCCAGCTGGAAGGGACCTGTGTCTTCCTAGAGCTTTCAGCACAAGGCTGTGGTCTCACCTGCGCTCTGCCCTATCGCTCCTTTGGTAGTTGGGTGATCACAGCCACTAGACTATAGGACTGAAGGCACTGTGTGGGCATGAACTTGCCTATCCACCTATAAATCCTCAACAGAGCCTGGCTTAGCAATCGTCCTCCATGCATAAAGCAAATTCTGTTCTACTAAGTCAGTGGTCAGCAAACTCATTAGTCAACAGAGCCAAATATCAACAGTACGACGACTGAAATTTCTTTTGAGAACCAAATATTTTAAACTTAAACTATATAGGTAGGTACATTGTTATTAACTTAATTAAGATACTCTTAAGGCTTAGGAAGAGCCACACTCAAGGGGCCAAAGAGCCGCATGTGGCTCACGAGCCGCAGTTTGCTGACCACGGTTAACTAAGTCAAAAACAGACCAAGTACTAATAAGGTTTACCCACACACCAACCCTCTGGTCTTTCCTTTTTCTTATCATTCGGGTCTCGGCTCAAATGTTCCCTCCTCAGGTAGGCCTGTGCTGGCCACCCTGCCTCACTCCGCACTCTGTTTTATTGTCTTCATACCAAAATCTGAATTACCGTGTTTATTTCTGTGCTTGTTAGCTGTCTCCCTCACTAGAAGGTAAGCTCCATGAAGGCAGCATTCTCTCTTGCTCACTGCTTCTCCCCAGCACCTAGAACAGGCACATACAGTAGGCATCCCACACAAATGGATGAAATACGTGACATGTACTCACAGATGAGTGGATGAATGAAGGGTGAGTGGAGTCCGCTTTCCCTGAGCCTTCTCCCTGGTGGCTTTCCGGAAACCACGGGAAGGGGCTTACCTCTGAGCTTCTCCCTGGCAGCCTTCCCAAGCCACACAGAGTGAGGCAACTGTGTCCTGGGGCCCCCAGGCCAGCTGCAGGCCTGGAAGGTCACTCAGCGCGCTCCAGTGGTAGGACTAGAACCTCACTTTCCTAACTGGCTGTCTCCGGCTCCCGTCTCTCCCTTGCCCTATCAGCCCTTTGATTTAAGGTGGTAACTTTCCCAGGGAACAGCAGAACCTTAATAAGAACTCGGTTAGGGCTGATGGATGACACAAAGTTGGCACCAGCCTCAAGGTCAGAGGGAGTTATTTTAAACTATTCAGATTTACTAGAAGGGGAGCAAGTCAGGAGGATTTAGGGGCTTGCCTCCTGGAAAGACATGTGGACATGTCCCGGAGCAATCTAAGACGGACACCTCCTGTGCAGTCCACCCACACCTCTGCCCCGCCACCCGGAGATGGATAGCGAGGACTCCAGCGTGAGGGATTTATTGGGAGCTCGTCAAATAAATGTGAGGTTTGGGATTTGAGCAAAACTTTGTCCCCTCTTCCCTGTTGGGGCCCTCACCCAAGGAGGGGCTGTGGAGCAGGCTGTCCCTGAGAGGCCGTGCCTTCCTGCGGCCAGCAGGCTGTCTCTAATCTCCTACCGCCTCTGGGGACCCAGCCCTTCTAAGCCCTAGTGATGAATTAGACTCACTCTCCTCTCCATTTGTCTATCTCCTGCTGGGCCCCACCATCAAGGGCACATTTCGCCATCTTAGCTGCAGTGCCACAGTTCAGAGGCCTGAGCTGCCTTGTCACTTCTTTCCCATGCAGACCTGGATCTTTCTGGAGCTCAAGCTTCCTCTCCTTTCAGAGTCTCTAACTAATCAATCCCTGGCCATCCTTCAAGGACCGTTTCAGTCCTCACCTCGTGGGAGACACGGGCTCTGAACTTTGGACCCTCGCTGTGGCGTGCATGAGTACCTGCAGAGAAGAGTGCAGCCTGTGCCCTTGCTGAGATCCAAATGCTCGCCTGTAATATCCTCCCCACCTTCCTGCCTAGTCCACACCTCACACCTGGCATTGTCAGACCCACAGTAGGTGCTCAATAAACACTTGCTGAGCCAAACTGAATGGCGTGGACACCTAAGTTTAGTACAAACTTAACACTTTTTTCCTTCTTCACATGAGCTTAGGCGCTGGTCAGGTGCAGAAAGAGCTGACAAAGGCCTTTTCTTTTGCATATGGAATAGTTCAAGTATAATGCAAAGTTTAGAGAAAATTAAAACATAGTATATTCACCAAACAAATCTTAGTACTCCCCACTTTTGATACAGATGTTTTTGTTTTAGGATAAAACATCACACTGCTGAAACTCCTTGTGTATCCCTCCCGATGACTTCCTCCTCCCTGGGAGTATCTAATCCTGAGTTTAGTGTTTAACATTTCCATGTCTGTTTTTACTTTTTTTTACTACATCCAGATGCACCCATAAATAACATTATTCTGCATGCTTTTAAACTGTATATATATGATATTGTATGGTATGTATGCCGCCCTCTGCAACTTGCCTTTTTCACTCAATATTATATCTTTGAGATTCACCCAGGTAGACAGGCATGATGCTAGTTCATTGTTTTAAACTGCTGTGGAGAGCCCATTGTGTGAGCGCATTACCGTTTACCCACTGCCTCCTGAGGACCTCGAGGCTCCTGGCAGCTTTTCACCGTTACAAACAATGACACATGTTTGCGCACATTGAGGTCTTGGGAGCATGTCTCAAATTTTAGATTGTAGCCCAGAAGAGAATCATGAAATAAATATAAAGGGTCACAACAGTCACTTTTTAAAAATCCAATAGAAGAGACTTTAAAATATCAGTGTGTGAATATGTATGTGCTAGAACACAATATAAAACACATTTCTTAATCTCAGGTGTGGTAGGAAAAAAAATCTATTTGAGACACATTTTATGGGGTTGGTATTATCTTCAGGTTTATTTAAAATTACCAAATGGCTCCCTAAAATGGCACTGCCAATTCAGACTCTTCCCAGTGGCATAGGAGAGTGTCCATTTGCCTGCATCCTTATTAACACTTGGTATTACATCAGTTTTTTTCCAACTTTATGGATGTGATTTGGCAGCATCTCTTAGTTTTAATTTGCATTTCCTTGATTACCAGTGAGGTGAGCATCTTTTCATATGCTTATTGCCCCGAGTTATCCTTTTCCTATAAAGTGCGTGTTTATATTCTTTGCCAGTGTTTGACTTGGGTCGACCTTATTGATTTGTAAGATTTTAAAATACATATTGTGGATACTAATCCTTTGAGAATTATGTGTGTTGCAATTATCTGCTCCCAGTCTGTGGTTTCCCTTTTCATATTGCTTTGCTAGTTCCGACATCCTGGCTCACAATGAGGCAAAGGGAATCATGTCAGAGGCTGAGTGAGTCAGGAAGTAGGTCTACCTGCATCTCCAGAGCCCTGAATATAGCAGGCCCCTAGTAAATGTTTGGTGAGCATAATATCACCAACTAGGTAACTCTATCAGATTTGTCCAGCACAGAGCAAGGGCTCTTTGGAGATTTAATAAACCGAGTCACGGATTTGCTGCACCATAAGAAAAGTCTCAGCGTCCAAGCAGAGAAATCATGAGGAGGACATCGTCATTGCTAAAAGAGCATTGGCTTTACGGAAGGCTTTCTGGCAGGGTGCCTATAAAGTACAAGTTGCTTTAACTCAGAATTCAACTTATGCCCAGTGTTCCAGGAAACAAACTTGGGTCTCTAACAGGTGGCCCAGGCCTCTTGACATTCCTGTGAGCTCACAGTGGCACAGTGATTCTTCATAGTTTACGGACAGGCCAAGAAAAAGTAAATGTCTTGTCCAGGTCCTACTGAAGGCAGGGGCTAGGGCAGAACTGGATCCCACATCCCCTGATCTCCATCTGATAAAAAGTTGGAGCAGTGGGTGTTTAAAGGCAACAGACCCCTAAACTCTTAAATGTAGGTGAATAAGCGGAACCAGCTTAGGAAGAAACCTATTACCGGCTCAAGGCCAGGGATAAGTCCAAATATTTACATGTGTGTCCCTGGAATACATGGCAAAAGAAGAAGGACAAAAGTCATATCTGGCAGGACCTCTGAAGAGGACCAGGAATGAGAGCTTGCACAACTCAAAGGCCTGCTTGCCTGGGCTTGGAGCTCCCTGGGGGCAGGAGCAGGGTCTTACCCACCTCCACCTGCCCAGAACTTAGTGTACTGGCACATGGAAGGGGCTCCAGAAATGTCTACTGAATGGATGGATGTAAAAATAGATGGATAAATGGATGAACAAATGGATGTGTGCATAGATGGACAGATGATGGAGGAATAGATGAATGCAGATGGATAAACTTATACGTGGTTAGACAGATGGATGCATGGATGCATGGATGGATGCATGGATGAAGAGCAGGATATTTCACATCTGGAAGAAGCCGTAGGGAAGGGTTGGTCTCAACACAACCACTCACATATGCAGCCAAATCTGGAAATCCTGTCTTGTTGCTACAGCTATTCATAAAAAATACCGAGTGGCATAACTGCAAGAAATAATTGCTTCTAATTGCGCTGACTTATTCTGGCCATATAGTAGACATATTTTTATAACTTTATTAATTATTCAATTTGAGGCCTATTACCCAGCCTTCCAGGATGGGCTTTCCTTATTAGAGGGTGACAGATTCCCCAGTTCTGCGCTGCCTCTGCTGCTGCAGCGCTGTTGGGCAGTTGCTGCCTGCCTTGGGGCCCTACCAGTGTCTGAGAACTGGAGATGGAGAGCACAGCTCCCCGAGAGGCAGGGTGGGAGTCACAGGTCCCGGGACCAATAGACTCAGCTCCAGGTGCTCTGCATGGTCTGCCTCATCTGGTCTGGCCAGGGAGGCAGAAAGGTGTCAGGACACGTCCAACGCGGCCTCTGTGGGTCACCCTTTTTCCCTGATCCATTTTTCATCAACTCTTAATCACAGTGGTCTCCCCCCATCCAATCTGCTTCCCACACGGTGCCCAGATGACCTGCCATATGTTATCTGAACACCTCCGGTCAGGGACAGGGGAAGAGATCATGGGCCAGCTGGCCTGGAGGGACGAGGCAGGACTGGAAGTGTAAATCAGAGCCTGAAACCTCCCCTCCATTCCTATATCTGGGCCCAGATCTGGTCACAGGTTACTTGGGAGAAGAAACAGGAGGTGGCCCTATGAGAAGCAATGCAGACATAGATGATGCAAAATGAGCCTTCGGGGCTCCCCAAGGCCCATGGAGTAAAGCCCAAGCCCCTCGGGCTATTGCTGTAAGAGCACCATCCCACCTGGCCTGGCCTATCAGCGCAGCCGCTCCCACGCCTCCTCAGCAGCACCCTCTGCTTCAGCCACACCAGCCTGCTCCCCACTTAGTACCTTTGCTCATGTGAGTCAAGAATGCCCTCTCTTTCCACACCTGACCATCGAAGCTTCAAGCCTCATCCTTCTTTGAGCGCTGGCTCCACTGCCTTCTTAGCATCGTCCCCACTTTATGAGCTAGATGCAATCTCTGCCTTCCTCTGAAGGACCAACCTGACGCCTGGCCCACATTGCAATCCTTGCGAGCACGTGTCTGGGCAGCACTGATAGGTAAGAAGCTTTGGAAGATCAAGGGACATGGCTTCAAATTCTCCCAGACATCCAGCCAAGAGCCCCACACTCTGCCCTAGTCCCAGCACCACCACTTGAGCATCATCTGAAAGAACAAACACTTGATAAAGGGGGAGAACACATCCACTGGACCCCACTTAGCACTGTGTTGAATGCCTGCACAGGCTGGGCACCAGATGCCAGAGACAAGTAAGACCTCCTTCCATAGAGATGGTCTCAGGGGCTGGGGGCTGAGAAGGTAGCAAATATGCAATCAAATGATAATCCCCCAGGGAAGCGTGGACCAGCTGGCCATGTACATACAGTCAAGGTCTGTGGGAATCAGGAAGCATCACAGCAGAGGTGGCATCTAAGCTGGGCTTTGAAAGCAAAAGGGCAATGGGTCAGTGGATAGAGAAGGGCTGAGAGAGGGGAAGAGGAGTGGGGTGGGATGATGGGAAGTGAGGCTGAAAACTAGGCAGGCATCAGGCCCAGAGGGGTCTTGAAGGACTGACCAAGGAGCTGGGGCACTTCCTGGCAGGTAAAGGGGGTCCGGGAAGTGACATGATCTAGTTTCCATCTTAACCACCTCCCTACCTCCCACTGATGGGAGGGGCTGGAGAGGGAAGGCAGAGAGCCCTGTAAAGAAGCATTAACCAGAGTTGCAAGTGCGGTCTCCGGAGCGTGCAAATCCTGATTCTGCTTCTCCCTAGCTGTGTGCCCCTGGGCCAGGTACTTAACCTTCCTGAGCCTCAGGTTTTTCATCTGAAAGATGGGGAAATAATAACGAACAATAACAAATAATGAGTGGGATAGCATGTATGGTAAGCGCTGGCTATGAGTTAGGAGAGAAATCTAAACCTGACTTAGACTAAGCAAAGCCCAGACTTCCTGCCTTTCAGCCTCAAATGTCACCACCTCCACAGCCCCGTGTTCCGGTTGACATGTGCCTCCGTGGAAAGAGCACACCCTCTGGAGCAGCCGAGTGAGTGACTCACTGTCCCTGGACCTCAGCCTCAGCTGTGAAGTGGGTGGTAATCCCCACCTCACGGGCGGTGGGGCGCCAGGAAGACGAAATAAGCTCTTCATGTGGCGCCTGGCCCACAGCAGGCCTGGGCTGACTGGGACTGAACTGAAAGTTCTTTAAGACGAGGCAGCTCTTGCAGAGCCTGACCTGCCATGAGCAGGTTCCTCCTGGCCCCAGAGGATGCACCCCCCACCCCCACCCCGCTCCCTGCAGGGCTCCAGGCTGCCCTCCAGCTGGTGAGGCAGGTGGGAGAGGTTCGTGATTCCCTTCTCTAAGGAGCTGTGTTTCCCATGGAGACCCGGCCCACGTGCCCACTCTGGAAGTGGAGGCCATGTGCGTACGTGTGCGTGGGGGGCGGGCGGGAGGTGGGCCCAGTGTCCTTTTCATGCCCGAGAGGAGCCGGGAGAGGTGTCAGCACCAGCTGCCAGCCCCACACGATGACGCCAGCTTGGATCCTGGCCCTGTGTTCTGCTTTTGTCAGATTCCGGCGGGTTCTCTCACCCTCCTCCCTCTTCCCAGTTCTCGGGACTCCCTGTGTGTCATTTATTTATTAATTTTGCTCTCAGGGAGCAGATGGCCAGAGCGGAGCTGGCCAGAATGTACCTCCCATCGCTTCCCTGCCACAGTCCCCTGGAACACACAGCTCATGCAGACTCAGGCTACCCAATGTCCGTCTTTCTCGGGTAAAAACAACAACAACAACAACAAAAACACTGACTGTCAGGATCGGCTCACCAGCTAGGGCCTTGCCTGACCCTGCTCAGATGGGACTGGCCCCAATCTCTCTCCTGTCTGAGAGGCAGGGGGCAGAGGAGGGAGGAGGAAACCTCTGGCAGCTGCCCCAGGCCCCTCCTCCCCACGGCCTCCTTGGTTCCTTGGCCCTGGGAAGGGGGCTCTCAGAAGGTCTCCCCTCCTTCCTGGTGGGCAGCGTCACAGGAGTATGACTCAGTCCGGGGGTAGAGATGGGTGGGGGACCAGCTGCCTTCAGTCCTGGGTACTGGGGTCTCCACGGGCTGCCCAGCTCAGCCTCAGCCTCACCCCTACAACGGTCTGGGCCCTGTGAGGGCAGGGCACCCCATGTCGGCTCTCTCTCGTTTCTCATTTCTCCAGGAAGAAAGACATTCTAGAAGGGAGGACACAAACCTCTTCGTGGCTTCCAGGGCACAGCCGAGGCCAGGGTGTCCCAGAAAGAGGGAGACGGGCCGGGAGAGGTGATGGCTGAGGGCGGAATGGGGCAGAGAGGCCAGCAGATCCGTCCTCCTGCCATCGTTCCCCTGCGGGACTCGGGACGGGCTGAGCTGAGGTCCCTTTCAGCCTCCATCACCTGCTCCTCACAAGTGACTTGGTTCTCACAGTTCTTAGCCCCCTTCCTCTGTGTCCCGTGGAAAATCAGACAGACCCAGCCTGACACTCACCAGCTGTGGGACCCCAGGCACTCGCTTAACCTCTCTGTGCCTCAATTTCTTCTCTCTCTCTCTCTCTCTCTCTCTCTCTCTCTCTTTTGCCTCAATTTCTTAATCTCAAATGAGACCGTAGCACATATCTGGTTCCTTCCTTCCTCCATGGCCTCCCCCACCTCCCGCATGATGGCTTTCCTGAGCCACCCAGGTGCCCCTCCAGTAAAAGCCCCGGCCTCCTCTCCCCCTAGGCTCTTCCTCCTCCCTCTGCCCTGAACTGGTGGTTCTCGCTTCTGTTCGAGTTCCTGAGGATGGGGACTATGCCCTCCTCAACCCTAACCTCCCCCTGCAGCCCTGGACCCCGGCAGTGTTGGCGTCTGAGAAGTACTCGATAAATGTGCATTAAATGGAACTCAAGGGACAGAGAACATCGAGCCAACTGGGCCTGTGGCCCGGCTATTGAATTCCTTTTTGTTCAAAATTAGAATTCTGAGGTGAAGAGCAATCCTCTGACGCACAGACCTTGAACAAGCATTTGTGCCGCATCCACAGCTCCCTTCTGTCCCCGTCACGGTGACTGCGCCCAGTGCGCGGTGCTGACACGGAGCCCACCAGCCCGGGGAGGCCCACGGGCACAGCAGATGCCGGCAGAAGGCGGCCCAGGCGGTTCTGCGAGGGCCGCGGGCTGGGCAGAGAGGAGCGGAGGACCAGCAAGTGTAATTGCTTTGTGGTGATTCATCTGAAGTCGCTTTAACCTTGACAACCGGCTCAGTGTAGTGAATAAAGAGCCCGAGAGAGCTGCAGCCTCGCCTCCTGGTTGGCAAGACGCCCCTCTGCACGCCCCCGCCCGGATGAAGCAACCCAGGGCTCACCAGGAGCCCCCACAGGGGGGCGGCGAGGTGTGAGTCAGAAGGCTGCCCCCTCCCATGGCTGTCCCTTTCCCACTCCTCTTCCAAATCCAAGGATAAAGAGAGAATCACCGTAAGGGCGCACATGCTGACAGTGGGTGGGTGGGGAGGGTGGCAGAATGCCCTCCCAGAGGTCAGCAGAAAGGTCATCAGGGCCTTGATAAGGTGACATGATACTGGATTTTGACTTCCTGGAAACAGAGCATCATGGGATTTTAGAGCTGGAATAGCCACACAAACCTTCCTCTCATTTTACAGGTGAAACAATTGAGGCTCAGGGAGAGGGGGGCCTTAGCTAGGGCCACCCAGACAGAGGTGTGAAGCGAAGCCGGCTCCCCTGCATGTTATGACACAGGAGTTGCAGCCCTTTGGAGGTAGCATGGAACTGTGGGAAGAACACAGTCCTGGGTTCTAATCCCAGCTCTGCTCCTTGTTAGCTGGGCAAATGCCACAAGTTACTCCACTTCCCTGTGCTTGGGTTCCTTTGCTTGTAAAAGGGAGGTGACGCACATGACCTCTCCAAGCACCTGCGCACGGTGGGAGCAGGAATCCCACTCACCTTCCTTCTCAGACCCTGTGGCCCCCGCATGCTTCTTTCTGATCTCCTCCCTTCTCCTCTCCCACTGCTCGCGCTGGGCTCCTCACCAGGAAGGACCCCAGAGCTTTGGCAGAGGCCCTTCCCAGCACATCCGCGTGGCTGGGCCCACTCGCGTCCCTGCTTGGCCCTGCCTGTCTCCTTTCTGACCCCCTCGGCTGCTCCGGGACAGAGGCAGGAACCCGGACTATGTGCTATACCTTTGCTCTGCCCCCACGCCCTGTGCTGCCAGACTGTGCCGTCTCCAGTTCATCGGGAAGAAGTGTGTCCGAGCCCCTGAGATGGGGCTCTTCCCTGATGTACTTTCCAAGCCAGGCAGATGGCAAGGCTGGTCCCTCTGGAAGTCCCCAGTCCCAGAGCCCCCAGCCTGACCTCCAGGCCTGCGCAGAGAAGGAACCAGGAGCATCTGAAACCTTTAGGTCAGTGGTCGGCAAACCACTGACCGCCAGCCACATGTAGCTCTTTGACCCCTTGAGTGTGGCTCTTCCACAAAATACCGACTTCTGCGCATGGACCACGAAGTTTCAATCGCACTGTACGTGCGCACCCGCACGTGGTATTGTGTGGAAGAGCCACACTCAAGGGGCCAAAGTGCCGCATGTGGCTCACGAGCCGCGGTTTGCCGACCACGGCTTTAGGTCATCTGCACAAAAGTCTGTAGAGCAGCTTGGCCTGTTTGCTTTGCTATAATGAGACCCACCTGCCCCGAAGACAACTCTAGCCTTGAACTCCAAGGGCAGCTGGTAAGAGGCAAAGGCATGGGAGTCAGGAGACCCAGGATTAAGCTACAGCTCTGCCACCGCCTCCCTGGGTGACTGCGGGCGAGCAGTTTCCCTTCTCCGGATCTCCGTTTGCCCACGTATAAAATGGAAGGACTAGACCAGGCAATTTCTGAAGTTCCTCCCAGATCTTGATTTCATGGTTTCAAGTTACATCATGAGACCTCAGTGGCCAGGACATTAGATTTGGGATATTAGACCATACTTCCTAGCACTCCATTCAAGGAACGCGGGGAGCTAGGTTTTCATATACGTGAAGACGGCTCCAGGAAAACAGACCACCCAAGCCAGTGAAATGCGGGTCGTATGTGTCTCAGCTCTCAGCTCTCGTAGGCCAGCACTGAGCATTGTGGGAAAGTGCAGAGGCCGTGGAACAGCCCAGATGAGGTAGCATGAGCCCCTATGCCAATCCTGAGCCCGGGAACCCAGGCACAGACAGTGGGGGTACAAAAGACAGCCCAGCATGCTGGAGGGAAGACAGTCCCCAGAAAATGCAGTGGGGAAAGGGCTTGAGGCCTGATCCCTCTCTAAACCATCCTTGCAAACAGTCGCCAGCTTTCGGAGGTCTAATTCTGGTTATGGTCTTCCTGCCTTTCCCACTGCTTCTCAAGCTTCATCCCTAAAATAACCCTGCCTCCAGGCATGCCTGATGGCATAGCCACAGAGGTCCACCAAAGGCTCACATTATCACATTTAAAAAATAAATGCTGCCCTAACTGGTTTAGCTCAGTGGATAGAGCGTCGGCCTGCGGACTGAAGGGTCTCAGGTTTGATTCCAGTCAAGGGCATGTACCTTGGTTGCAGGCACATCCCCAGTAGGGCGTGTGCAGGAGGCAGCTGATCGATGTTTCCCTCTCATTGATGTTTCTAATTCTCTATCCCTCTCCCTTCCTCTCTGTAATAAATAAATAAAATATATTTTAAAAAATAAAAATAAATGCCAATTCTACACTCAGTTCTATAACAAATCTGTATGTTTTAATATAAGAAATAATACTTAAATTACTTATCAGGTAACTAATGTGCCATTGCAAGCTGAAAAATGTAAACTCTATACTTTCTTTTTTAAAAAAACTCTATACTTTCAAAAATCATTAGCAGAAGTCTTTTCAACAAATGATGCTGGGAAAACTTGATATCCATGTGTAAAAAGCTGAAGTTAGACCCCTACCTTATACCATGTGTAAATTTTAACTCAAAATGGATCAAATGCCATGTGCATGAGCTTAAACTATAAAACTCTTAGATAAAAACACAGGGGAAAGCTTTATGACATTGGATTTGGCAATAATTTCTTGGATATGACACCAAAAACACAGGCAACAAAAAAAATAGATAAGCTGGAATTTACCAAAATTAAAAACTATTAACAGAGTGAAAAGGCACCCCACAAAATATTTTCAATCATATATCTGATCAGGATTAAAATCCAGAACATATAAAGAACACATACAACTCAGCAGCAGCAACAACAACAAAACAATCCAATTTTTAAAAATGGGCAGATAACTTGAATAGACATTTCTCCAAAAAAGATACACAAATGGCCAAGCAAGCATCAGAGATGCTCAACATCACTAATCAACAGGGAAATGCGAATCAACACCATGGCGAGATCCCACTTTACACCCGTTAGGATGGCAATCACCAAAAACACAAAAAATAGCAAGTGTTGACAAAGATGTGGAGAAATCAGAACCCAGTGCATTGCTGGTGGGAATGTAAATTGGTGTGTACACTGTGGGGAATAGTATGACGATTCCTTGAAAAATAAACATAGAATTATTATATAACCCACCAATCCACTCTAGGTATATCTCCCAAAAAAGCAGGGCCACAAAGAGATATTTGTACACCCATGTTCATAGCAGCATGATTCACAAGAATCAAAAGGTAGAAGAAACCAAAGTGTCCATTGACAGATGACTGGATAAACAATATGTGGTCTACCAGTGGTCGGCAAACTGCGGCTCGGCAAACCGTGGCTCGTGAGCCACATGCGGCTCTTTGGCCCCTTTGGCCCCTTGAGTGTGGCTCTTCCACAAAATACCGGCTCTTCCACAAAATACCGACTTCTGCGCATGGGCCACGAAGTTTCAATCGCACTGTACGTGCGCACCCGCACGTGGTATTTTGTGGAAGAGCCACACTCAAGGGGCCAAAGAGCCGCATGTGGCTCGAGAGCCGTGGTTTGCCAACCACGGGAGATAATATTATTCAGCCTTATAAACCAAGGAGGTTCTGACACTGCTACAGCATAGACGAACCTTGAAGATACTATACTAAGTGAAATAAGCCAGTCACAAAGTGATACATATTGTATGATTCTTCTTATATGTGATACCTAAAGTAGTCAAATTCATAGATAAAAAAAATAGAATGGTAGTTGCTTGAGGCTGGGGGGAGAGGAAATGGAAAGTTAGTATTTAACGGGTACAAAGTTTCATTTGGGGAAGATGAAACAGTTTTAGAGAGAAATGGTAATAATGGTTGCACAACAGCATAATTGTACTGAATACCACAGAACCGCACAATTAAAAATGGTTAAAATGATAAATTTTATGTTATGTATATTTTACCACACACAAAAAATTTCTAGCGAAACATCTTAGGTCAAAAGGCATTAATCCCAGGCTAGTTTAGGAGCGTGGGCCTATTTCTGAGCTGTTAAATGTTTTTTTTGAATCTGCAAGGATAGCCAACAGCCAAGTCAGCCAGGGGTCCCACACACCATTCAAGATAAGAACACATTTGACTTGGCAGAAGCTACTCTTGGTGGTGTCCCAACTTGGTTCCTGCTGCCTTCATTACTCAGCCGGCTCTGCGGTCTGCCTCCTGCCCAGGGGGAGGGAGGCGCAGTTCCCACAGATAGTAAGACACTGTGTAGGGAGCTTTTCTGTCCTGCAGCCTGTGTGTGCATGTGGATGAAACCAGTTTAGTGGAATCTAAGAATGTGAGAGATGGCAGAGAAATGGGGGGAAGGGGTCTCTGTCATGTCTAATCCAGCCCTTCAGGGAAGGCCTGAGACCAAAACCAAAACATCATTCCGTAGCCCAGAACCCACACTTCAAAGCGCCAAGGGAGGGGAAGCTGAGAAGCAGCACCCAAGAAATACAATAATTAAATAATACACTGAAGGCTTGAATTTCCAAGTTGATTCTTTGGTAACATTTATAAAAGTTAACAGGGCATATTTAATTTAGGAATTGGCTCACGTCCTTCTCCTTACAGCTGAAACCTCATAAATGAAATATACTGGATCACTGCCCAGCGCGGAAATAAAAGTTATGAATAATGTTTCTATCTCAATCATTGTCACTGCTTTAATATTCCTAATTACTTTAAAAAGCTAGATATTCAATATAGGAAAACTTTTTTTTCTTTTTATCTCCACTTGTGAGATTAGTGCAATTTAATAAGAGTCACTCTGTCGTCTTTATTCAGGGTAGACTGACATTTCATCCTTTTACTCTTCATTATTATATAGGATGGAGGTTTATGACCAAGCATGCAGCCGCTCCATTTCCCCATATTGGTCCGTCTAACATCTCAGAATTACCCACAGTAGCTGATGTGTGTCCACCTACCAGGCAAATCAGCATCACCTCACCTCCTTTATGGAGCAGAAAGAAATTAGTTCAGGCCTTAAAGAAATTAAGCTACGGAGTTATACGTCTATAAGAGACTGAAAAGTCCCCCACCCCCATGCCAGCGCTGGATTCGTCCCCTTCGCAACCATCAGAGTCATAAATATCTTGGCTGCCACAAAGGGCAGGGCAGGGGCAGGCAGTAGATGATGGATCTTTATAACCCTCCCTGCCACTTCCAGGAATTTAACCTAAGAAGAAATTTGGACAAGTGGGCACAGATTTATGCACAAGGAGAATTACTGCAGCATTTTTACACAGGGCCACGGCCCCTGATCCACGTGTCCAAAAACCTCTAGAAAGTCCATAGGAAATTTTTTTTAAGGTCGACACCAAATTTCATTTAGAAACAAAATCTCCATGGAACTGATTTGTGGTTGTAGTCACTAGATGTGATCAGTTACATGTCACTTCAGAAGAATTATTATATTTCATCCCAGGGTATTGCCCCACTGAGGGAATGTGTCATATATGATATAGTCACCATATACTTTTCTAAACTCTGAAAAAATATAAATTGTGAAACCAACAGGTCCCAAGGATCTTGGCTAAAGGATGGTGGGCCTCAGATAGTGAAAAATCATGAAGAACTTAATTCCCATCAATAAGAGACTGGTTAAATACTTTGGTAATGCACAGAATGAAAATCTATAAGGCCATTAAAAACTTGAAGGGGGAATTCATGTTTGTTGACAAGGAAATGAATACATGACATGAAGTTGAGTTAAAAAAAAAAAAGCAAGTCACAGAATAGCACATACATTTGATCTAAATAGTCCACGTTGTATCAGATCTAGCTCTCAGTGCAAATGTGTTCAGAAATAACAGGGAGGGCAAGCACCCAACTGCCAGAAGAGGTTGTGCCTGGGTGTGCAGGTTTAACCTTTTTGTCTACACTTTTGGTGCCGTTTGAATTTTCTTTTTAACACGAACAGGTATAATTTTAGAATCAGAAAACAACAAGAATGCCCTGCCGGCGTGGCTCGGTGGTCGAGCATTGACTTATGAACCAGGAGGTCACGGTTCAATTCCTGGTCAGGGCACATGACTGGGTTGGGGGCTCGATCCCCAGTGTGGGATGTGCAGGAGGCAGCCAACCAATGATTCTCTCTCATCATTGATGTTTCTATCTCTCTTTCCCTCTCCCTTCCTCTCTGAAATCAATAAAAATATATTTTAAAAAAGAAAACAATAAGAATGATGCTTTTGATTCAACAAAAATGAAAGCTTCCCTGCAAGGGTGTCACCTGTATAGACATGTCTATGGACAGATCCCACTCAGAAGTCTCCAGAGACACACACTGCACTGATTGGAACACCACCCCCACGAACACAGGCCTCACAAAGACCCGAAGGCACTGCGGAGCACATGCAGGCCGACAGGCGTCCACCGGCACAATAGCCAACAGCTTCAAGCTGCTGGGAGTAAACCCAGTCACAGTGTGCCCCATGGCCGATTCCTCTATCGCCACAACAATATCTCAGGGCCACAACTTTCAAGCAGATCCTTCCTTCCCTGTGAGCACCTATGTCTTCTAACCCATTTCAACCTAAGGTTGTATTAATAGAGGCTGAGCATCTAGAAGGAAGGAGAGCATAATACTTGTTTAGGTTTAGGACCCACGTTTTTGCTTGACTAACAGCCCCAGTTTTACTATTTCCTAGCTGTGTGTCGGTTGATGGTTGCTTAACCTCTCTGTGCTTCAACTTTCTTATCCGTAAAAGAGGGCTAATAATAAACCCTACGCCATAGATTTGTTGTGGAGACTAAATGAGAAGATAAAGTGCCTAGTGCAGAGTAAAATTCAGTAAATAGTACTCATCTTTATTATTATTTTTTCATACAAGCCTGCACTTATATGGCCAGACCTAGGAATAATAGTTTAAAAGGAATAAAGGCCAGACCTAGAAGTAATAATAGTTTAAAACAGCGGTCGCCAACCTTTCGGACCTCACGGACTGCCAGTGGTCTGCGGACCACTGGTTTAAAAGGAATAAAGGCCACAGACAGTGGAGAGAAACCAGATGGGTAAGGCAGTTCAGGCCATGTCATGTGAGAAACAAAGGAGCTTGGAGAATAAAGACTTGGGGGAGGGAAGTGATCACTATCTTACAATATTTGAAAGGCTGATCCATGGAAGGGGACTCTGGTTTCTTCTATGTGGCCTCAGTGGCTATTATCAAGTGCTCTGAGATGACCGCCTTTCCATACACAGTGGCCTTGTCCACTGAGCTCCTTGGAAGAAATTCCAACATGGCAAGGAGGGTCATGGCTGCCCTGGCCTTTATCATGAGTGAGAACCAACTGGTAGAAGCTAGAGGCAGATTTCCACTCAGAAATGAAAACTTCCCAATAGTCAGAATGTGCTTCCATGGGAGGCAGTGAGCTCCTTGTTAATGGGGGGATTCAAGAAGTTGGAAAGCTCATGGCAGGGCATCTAAACAGTCACTGCTCTGAAGAATTCTGAGAGTGAGACTCTGTGAATTCCCTTCATTCAATGCAGCTATCCCTCAAAACAGGGTTGGAATGCGTCCTTTAGGACTTCCTATGGACTCAGTAGTACATGCCTTTGAGTATACCCAGGGGTGGTGGCTCTTCGACCCATGAGGCTGGATTTATTGAGAAAACAGCTGTGGCTGCTCAGCACCAAGTCTGATGACTGACTTGAGGGTGAGGAAATTGGGGAGCCCTGTTTTGTAATATAAAGTAGCAAGGCTGTTTCCCTACGTGCTTGATAAACTCACTCCAGAGGCAAAATTTACTCTAAACCGCCTGGTCCTGTTCATCGAGTGCTGCCTTCATTCTAGTTCCTTCCCCAGCCCGGAAACCCTGAGAGGCCCATGCCGGAAAAACCCTCCAGGGCCTGCTCCCTGCCCAGCACAGTCCAGCACATCATAAGCAACAAACACACTGGTACCGAATGGTGATTTATATGCACTCGGGCCCCTGGGACGCAGGATGTATTTCAGCCTCCATCAGGCTGCCCTTGACATTATAATCCAGCAGCAGCAAGCAGATCTGTCCCAGCAGAGCTCACCTAATCCAACTTAGATAGTTCTTCATCAAAGATTCATTGTAAGAAAAATTACACAAAACAGAACACGGACAAGCGGGGAAAAGCTCTCAGGTATTTCAACCAGCATGTTTCCTGTCGTTCACAGAGAGACTGGTTGAGCACACTCCGTTAACTCGCGTGTCCCTCAGGTTTACCCTTCATTGTCTGGAGGAGTCCCTGGCCCTGTCCTGTCTCAGTGCGGCACACCTCAAAGCGGTAAAACTGACGGGAGAAGGAGCCCCCATCCCCCGCCCCCCAGTCACCCACACATTGGAGAGTCTTTTGAACCCAAATGGACCTTGGACTCCCTGATCCGAGATAACCACCCAGGCTCAAAACAAAAGCACACCCAGCCTTGCTTTGGTCAGTATGCTCTCATGTACCAGCCAGACACGGAGGCTCCAGGAAAGGCCTTTAGAAAAAAAGGACCATAATTAGATATTTCCACCCCAGCAGAGAGTGAAAAGGGGCAAAGGCACCACACTGGGCCACCCAACATTCCTTCTCCATGTTTTCATCACCACTGTAGTCACCATGGGACAGTGGCTTCCAAAGATGGGTAAATAATGGGGCTGGATCCCTAATGGATTAGCTTAGCTAGGTGATTTACTCAAGTCACAATAAACAGGAAAGTCACTCTACCCCACCTCAAACAGGAAGAAAATGGGCTTCAACACTATCAAGCCCTCTTTGAAAATCAAGTAAGACCATGTCTTAACCAATCATGGTTGCAAGATGCACCATTGGAAAGGGGGTCAGTTGTAAGTATTTAGGGGAAATCAGCCAGAAGGGAAGGATTTACAAAGGACTCCCCTGAGCAGCTGTTAGGAATACCCATCCTCTCATTGGCCAGCCCCACAGTGGAGACAATGTCCTGTGTGTCACTTGATCAGTCCCAAGAGCATCCGCCTCACTCCCTGCTCACCAGGAAGCCTTCCCCAGAGAGATGGGAAGCACAGGTACTTCCCCCTACAAGTGTCCTGTTCTCCTACCTTTGGGCAGAGGCATCCCAGTGCCCACCGGGCTCATGAGTCAGTCCCCTGAGCCTCCATGAGCACCCACAAAACTAAGCCTTTGGACCAGCAAAGCTAAGGACCAGGCCTTGACCACAGTGACTTCCTGGGTCTGCACCTCCAGGTGTTTTATCAAAAGTCAGAGTTGTACAGATGACACCACAATCCCCACACATACACACACAACACACAATGCTGCTCCAGAACTCCACAAACCGTCACCTCCACGCCCCTCACAACCTCTCCTCCACGTACAGTGGGGCCTTGACTTACGAGTGTCCCGACTAACGAGTTTTTCGAGATACGAGCCATCTCTCGGCCGATTTTTTTGCTTTGAGTTGTGAGCTAAAACTCGGGTTACGAGCCAGCTTCAGATACCCCACCGCTAGTTGGTGCAGCGAACGTCACAGTGAACGCCACAACATCAGGTCTCACTCGTTCACTTTATGATTTGAAATACGAGTGATTTGAGTTACGAGCTCCGTCACGGAACGAATTAAACTCGTAAGTCAAGGCCCCACTGTACCATCTTGCACCAAACTGCAGGTAGGCCTTTCCCCTGATGCCCGCGCTAGCCCAGGCAGCTGCAGCCCAACACGAATAATTCAGCCTGTACTCAGCCCAGACCCTCCTGAGCCAGAGCCAGGGGGCCATCCAACCCTCACAGACCCCAGACTCACCGCTGGAGCAGTCGGGTCCTCCCCAGCCAGGCTCACAGTGGCAGGTGTCGGGGGAAACACAGCGGCCGTGCACGCACTCCTCCGTACACAGGGCTACAGGGGCCGGGAGAGAGGGAGGAAGAACAGGAACAGACAATGAAAACCAACCATCTGGTCAAGGAGCATAAACCACTTTACAATGACTCCCCCAGGCCCATGGATGTGCCGAACGCATCGCTGGCTTTGGAGAAAACTCAAGCCACCCCAGACCTCAGCTATTTAATTAACTCCGAAATGCATCCCACAAGAGTGTGCTTCATCCCGGCCTTGTTTCCTGAGATGAAACCCAAGCCTGAAGAATGGCAGCCTTGGTGGCTTTTCAAGAATGTCTTCTCCAAGGCTTAACACTCGGAGACTCTCCATGAGCCTAACCCTTCCTTCCACACCCTTGCTCTTTCCCCATCTGCTCGGGAAATGACCTGTCACACCCATCATTTGCTTTCCCCAATTGCTTTCTGCCATGAAGTCTATCAGGCTACTTGAAAAGAATGGGTTCCTCTCCTGCTTCCCCCATCCTCCTCCTCCCCAAATGTCCCTATTTTTGAGGCTCTCAAATGTCAGCAAATCTGCAAAGTACACAAATGCTGAGGAAAAGGCAACTGCTAATTATAAGAAAGTAATTAAGAAAGACATCCACGATAATGATAATTGTAATTAGGAGGTGCCTGGCAATGTCTTATCAGGCAGTCAAAGGCTATAGCCTCCTGAGCTGGGAAGCAACAGCGGCGAAGTTTCCATCAACTGCTCCAGCGCGGAGACGGCTTATTGGCAGTACTTTGAGGCAGGGGGAGATTACGGCTCTCTTCCTCTGACCTCCACAGTTCCTCAAGGTCATTTGCTCCTGAGAGATCTGCCCCACCATCTAAGCCATCAGTGAAGGATTACAGAAGACCCCACGGCCACCCCCGCCAATTGTGTGAGCTTGGGAAGTCAGCAGCTACCACCAACCCTGCCCGTTTCGTAGGAGGGAGCGAGATGAAGCACATTCTTCGGACAAGCAGCTGGCGCCCTTCTCTCTGCCTAGCACTGGCCTGGGGCAGCAGGTGGCCCCCGATCATAAAGGCTGTCCCTGAGCTACAAACACCGCCTGCTTCCACATCCACTGCCTGGCTTGAGAACCCACTGAGAAGTTAGACAACAAAGCCCATTTCATGTTGGTGTGGTGTCCTCTGGCCCCTCCTAAACACAGATGCTGACCCTGACGCTGTTGCCTTAGCTTTGGCCAGGCCTCCAGGCAAGGCAGACCCAGAAGAGCCACTTCAGATGCCCCCTGGTGAGTGGTCTGCAGTCAGCTTGTCCTCTGTGAGAGCCCTGGCACCCGACTGCTCATGGGTACAAGTGGCTTTGGGCAGAGTTCCTGTTTGTGTTGAAGACTTCCACAGCCCCTCACTTGGAGCTCCAGGACCTACCAGCTATCCTACTTCTTGCTGGGGAAACCGGCTGGACCCTGACCCTAGTGACCAGCTCCTCTTAGAATAGCGGTTCTCAACCTGTGGGTCGCGACCCCTTTGGCGGTCGAACGACCCTTTCACAGGGGTCGCCTAAGACCATCCTGCATATCAGATATTTACATTACAATTCATAACAGTAGCAACATTACAGTTATGAAGTAGCAACGAAAATAATTTTATGGTTGGGTCACAACATGAGGAACTGTATGTATTTAAAGGGCCAGAAGGTTGAGAACCACTGTCTTAGAACTACATGAGCTGCTCGCCCGGCTGCTAACAAGACCCCAGCTGGTCATCCCTGCTGCCCTGGCTCCCCGGGCTCCCTCCAGACTTTCCAAACAAGCTCGAATGGGTCAATGTTCCCAATATATGCTGGACACCATGTGTCCTTCCCTACCCCCTGGCTGGGCCCAGCCAGCTACCAGCTCTGGCCTCAGCTGCTCCCTCCTTCCCTCCATCTCTCACTCCCTCCGGCTGAGGTCCCAGCATGCTCCACAGCTGGGCCCCTCTGCCTTCCAGCAGACCCTTCCCATCAGCCTGTCAGATGAGCTCATGACACCTCCCCCTGCTTTCTGACCAGAAAGCAACTCTTTGATCCCTGGGGGTTCTGTCAGGTGTAGAGAGGGCAGTGAACCTACCAAGTGTCAGAGAAAATCATGCCCAACCCCGTCACTGTAAACATGGAGAAACTGAGGCCTCTGTGCCCTGGCCTCGTGGACATATGTGGCCTCTTGGCCAGGGAGGAAGGAGCTTGGGGACGAGGCTCCTGGGGACAGAGGCCTGTGAAGGCAGAGGGAGGTGAGAGGTGCCCAAGACCACGGGGCCTTCACATGTCACCCAGATGGGACGTCCTCCCCTGCCCAGAAGCCTCAGGGGCTGGGGGAGCCGGTCCAGAGGGAACAACATAGGGGTGCTGTGGTTGACCCCCAGGAAGGTGAGAGCTGAAGAGAGAGGACAGAGGAGCATCTACAGGGTGGGGCTGAGAAGGGGGCTCAGAGCTGCTCAATGGAGGGACTGGGGGTGGGGGGGGATCACCAGCACCCTACCAACCCTCGCCTTTCTCTGACCCTAAAAACCTGACCTCTGACCCACCTCCTGCCCCCCCCCCCCCCCCCCCGCTGGAAGTGAAGGCCTTCAGCTCACTGAGCAGGCTCCACTCCACACGGCCTGTTCCCTCGGGCCCTCCCCAGCTCAGCCCTGTATCCAGCACACTGAGGACTATTGCCCCACAAACCTTGGCCTGACTCCATGTGGTCCCTCCGGACCTCATTATCCCTCTCCCCTCCCTCCCCCCCCCCCCCCCCCCGCCCCCCGGTATTATGCCTGGGCTATTTGTTTGTCGAAACCTCAATCCATTCATATTTCATAGGTGTTGTTTAGACAGTGCTGTTTGAGGCATGAAATATTGATAGTAAATGCCCAGGCTCAGATGGCCGGATTTGGCATTTGGGCCACTGTGTGTTTGTGTACCTGGCAGGGACAGACTGAGACGGGGGTGCTGCAGGGAGAGTCTCCTGAGGAGGGGTGGCTGGAGGTGAGACCCATGAGCCTGGCGCTGGGTGGCTGACTCCCACACCAGAGCTCTGGGGTTACCCAGCAGGGGCAGCCCCTCTACAGAGGGCAGGGACTTATATAGCAACTGCTCCTAGAGCATTCTCTCTGACTCCAGCGCCCACCCCCACCAGCCGACCCCCTAAGTGGGGCTGAGCCTGCCACCCTGATCTCCCTCTTCTCTGCTCCTGTAACTCACAATGGGTGCATTTGGTTGATCCCTCTTTCCTTTACTCCACAGCCTTCTGCTGCTCGTGACAGACTGTGTGACTGAGGCCAGGCCCTCTCCTGGCCCCACTGAGAAATGTGAACTACTGCTCTCTCAGCTTCCCCCAGTCTACTGTCCTGCCTTGGTCCTCCTCCCAACACCTCAGGTGCCACAGGCATTTTTAGCGAGAAACAGCTTGGTATCAGGGTTAAGAGCACAGACTGCACCCAGAAAGCCAGTCTGGACCCAGCGATGCTACTTAGTAGCTCTAAACTGTGGGCCAATTATTACCCTCTCTGCGTCAGTCCCCATCTGTTCAATGGGGGACAGTGACAGGACCGGCCTCAGGCTGTGTGTGAGGATGAAATGAGTTGACAAAGGACCCAGAGCAGTGTCTGGGGTATATACAGGAAGTGCTGTATGAGTCTTGCTGTTATTATCTGTAGGGTGTCCTCAGACCTGGGGGAGGTTCCTTGCGATAGCTGAGCCTCTTTTATTTTTCACACATAGGTCATCTCCCTCTCTCTCACCTTTCACTCAGGTCCTGGACACATGGGGTAGGCTGTAGGGACCTACTGACAGACCACTGGTTGGGGATGGTGTGAAGGGCAGTTCCAACTCTACCCCTGGTGGAGAGGCCAGGGTAATAGATGAGTTAAGCTACAGTTACAATTATAGGACAATAAGCAAGTATTTAATCTTCCATGCCTAAGTTTTTTCATCTGTAAAATGGGGACAATAGTACAGTTATATATCACACAACAATGTTTCAGTCAATAACAGATTACATATATGACAGGGGTCCCATAAGATTATACAGTGAAGGGTTTAGCAGAAGCTTTTGCCAACTCTAACAAGCCTCTTTAAAAGTTTGAAAACAGCCCTAGCCAGTGTGGCTCAATTGGCTTAGCACCATCCCCGTGCAACTGAAAGCTGGCCGGTTCAATTCCCGGTCAGGGCACATGCCCAGGTTTCGGGTTTGATCCCCTGTCAGGAAGCAACCCATCAATGTTTTTCTCTCACATCGATGTTTCTCTCTCTAAAATCAATAAGAACATAATTTAAAAAATAAATAAAAGCTTGAAAACATGGTCCCCAGCATTAAACGGTTTTCATTAAAGAGAGAAATGTTCATGATACATTATCTGCTTACAAGCAAATTTATTAGAAAGAAAGAAAGAAAGAAAGAAAGAAAGAAAGAAAGAAAGAAAGAAAGAAAGAAAGAAAGAAAGGAAGGAAGGAAGGAAGGAAGAAAACAAACTGAGCAAATCACCATGGATATGTTTCTGAAAAGAGTGACACCTCCCCAAGAAGAGCCTGAGGCAGGTCCTGCAGGAGGTGCTCCCGAAGAAGGCACTGTTATCACAGGGATGCCAGCTCCATGCACATCACTGCCCCTGGAGACCTTCTGTGGGGAAGATGTGCAGGTGGGAGACAGTGATATTGATGATCCTGACCCTGTGTAGGCCTAGACCAGTGATGGCGAACCTATGACACGTGTGTCAGAGGTGACACGCGAACTCATTTTTTTGGTTGATTTTTCTTTGTTAAATGGCATTTAAATATATAAAATAAATATCAAAAATATAAGTCTTTGTTTTACTATGGTTGCAAATATCAAAAATTTTCTATATGTGACACGGCACCAGAGTGAAGTTAGGGTTTTTCAAAATGCTGACACGCCGAGCTCAAAAGGTTCACCATCACTGGCCTAGACTAATGTGTGCGTTTGCATCTTAGCCTTTAACAAAAAAAGTTTGAAAAGTGGAAACAAAAAATTTAAGTAGAAAAAAATCTTATAAAGATATAAAGAAATAAAATATTTTGTGCAGCTATACAATGTGTTTGTGCTTTAAGCTGTTATTACAAAATAATTGAGGAGCTAAAAAATTTTAAAAATTTATAAAGTAAAAAAGTTACAGTCAAAAAATGGGCAAAGGACCTAAATAGACACTTCTCCAAAGAAGACATACAGAAGGCCAAGAGACGTATGAAAAAATGCTCAAAGTCACTAATCATCAGAGAGATGCAAATTAAAATGACAATGATGTATCACCTCATACATGCCAGAATAGCTACCATCAATAAATCAACAAATGACAAGTGCTGACGAGGATGTGGAGAAAAGGGAACCCTAGTACACAGCTGATGGGAATGCAGACTGGTGCAGCCATTATGGAAAATAGTATGGAGTTTCCTCAAAAAATTAAATATGGTACTGCCATTTGACCCAGTGATCCCACTTCTAGGAATATACCCTAATACGCCTGAAATACCAATCAGAAAAAAATATATATACACCTTTATGTTTTAGCAGCACAATTTACAATAGCCAAGATCTGGAAACAGCCCAAGTGCCCATCAGTAGATGAGTGGATAAAAAAACTGTGGTACATTTACACCAGGGAATACTATGCAGCAGTAAAAAAGAAGGATCTCTTACCATTTGAGACAACATGGAGGGGTCTGGAGAATATTATGCTAAGCAAAATAAGCCAGTCAGAGAAAGAAAGTATCGCATGATCTCATTCATATGTGGAATCTAATGAACAAAATAAACTGATGAACAGAATAGATCCAGAAACATAGAAGCATGGAACAGACTGAACCTCAGAAGGAAGGCCAGGGAGGGTGGGTGGATGGGCGTGATTAACTGGGCAACTTATATGCATCTATGCATAGCCCATGGACACAGACAATAGTGTGGTGAAGGTCTGGGAGGGGCAGGTGCAGGGTAGAAGGGATCAATGGGGAAGGAAAAAAATGTACATCTGCAATGTTTTCAACAATAAAGATAAAAATGTTTAAAAATTACAGTAAGCTAAAAGCAATTTATTACTAAAGAGAAAATTTTTTGTAAATTTAGTGTAACCTATGTGTACAATGTTTATGAAGTCCACAGTAGTGTACAGTAATGTCCTAGCCTCCACAGTCACTCACCGCTCACTCACGGCCTCACTCAGAGCAACTTCCAGTCAGTCCTGCAAGCTCCATTCATAACAAGTGCCCTGTATAGGTGTATCATTTCTTATCTTTTGTGCTGTTTTTTTACTGTACTTTTTCTGTGTTTGGGTATCTTCAGATACTTAAATCCCATTGCGCTACAATTGTCTACAGTATTCGGTACAGTGACATGCTGCACAGGCTGGTAGCCTGGGAGCAAGAGGCTATTCCATACAGCCGAGGTGTGTAGTGGGCTGTACCATCTAGGTTTGTGTAAGTGCACAACGATGTTCACACAACGATGAAATCACCTAACGACACATTTCTCAGAACGTATCCCTATTGTCAAGTGACGAATGACAGTACCTACTCCATGGGTTGTTGCAAAGATTTAATGAAACAATACATGTGAAGTGCTTAGACCAGTGCCTGGCACACATAAGTGCTCAATGAGCATAAGTACTATTATTATTTCTCTCCCCCCTCCTCCCCAGCATACACACCCTCTCTCACTATGGGGTCTTGACTTGATGTCTAAGACAGCTAAGAGATGTTACCGCTTACCTCAGCGTCCACTTATCCGCACTACCATTCTCAGCATGTACTGAGTGCCAGGCCTTGGAGCTTTCACACATGCTGCCTCAACCCCTGTCATAGGCCATCCCAGGTCACCTTGAGGGAGTTGCTGGGTCAGCACCTGTCTCTCCCTTGCAGATCTCCAGCCCCTGAGGGACAGAGCCACTTCCTACTTGGCCTTTTTAAGCCCTCATGCTTCCCGGTACATAGGTGCTCATTACTTGTGGGCCACAGGGAGAGAACCACCTGGCACAGGTGAGGAGGGAGTGGCTGTCTCCCCGAGCTCAACTTCAGAGCTCAGTCACAGAAAAGCCACCAAACCTCTGCACCTGCCCCTTTGCTCAGGCTGTTCCTGGCCTGTGGAACCAGGGGGCTGGGGGACCTGAGGGATGGTGGTGCGGGTGCAGCAGAACAAGCTCAGCTGTGGTGTGAAGAGACCTGGGCTTGCGTCTACCAGCATCGAGCTCAGTGCTATCGAGCAACTCCCCTTCCTCTCTGGGCCCTGCGACTCTAAATCAAGACTAAGCCAGATGAGGCCTGAAGTCCCACTGAGCTAAGAATCACCATGCACTGCCAACCCGCCCACCCCTCCAGGAAATGCCTGGATGGCCACCATGGCTCTAGTCCCACCTCCTGTCCCCCCAGTCCCATCCCCTTTCTATGGCCTAGTAAACCTCTCCTCTTGACACAGGGACTCCTGGCTTCTGTCCTGGATTAGAGGAGCCAGGAGAACGGAGTGCGGATTCAGGCTCTGTACTACCCAACATACAACTCTGGGTATTTCTCTCTCAACTGTAAAACAAGGGCATTGGAACACATCATCCTTAAGGCTCCTGCGACTGCTGACACCCATGATGCTCCTAGGGCTGCTCTGGCTCACGATGTCACCTAAAGGCAGCTGGAAGCTTGAAATGCTTCCATTGGGCTCCCCAACCTGGGCCACCTGAGTCACCAAGGCCAGATACAGCCTCTGTCACCCATCACCACCAAGAAGGTAGGAGGGCGCAGCCACCCTAGTTTGCACATTAATGAAAGTGAAATATTTTCCCACTAGAATCCCCTAATCCACATGAGGTTCCCTCTGACTGGCCAAACCCACAGAAGCCTCCTTCTCCTCTGAATCCCATGGTACTCTCTGGGGGAACACAGCACACTTGGTCTCCTGCCACATCCCCCTTTAGCATGGGTTCATCTAGTCTCTCCAACTAGAGTCAACCTTCCTAGTGCCGCGACCCTTTAATACAGTTCCTCATGTTGTGGTGACCCCAACCATAAAATTGTTTTCGTTGCTACTTCATAACTGTCATTTTGCTACTGTTATGAACTGTAATGTAAATATCTGATATGCTATATGTGTTTTCCAATGGCCACGACCCAAAGGTTGAGAACCGCTGAACTAGACTGTGAGCTCCTTGAGGGTAAAACCAGAATCTTCAACATCCCCGATCTCCTCATGAGCCATGACTCACAGATACTCCGTGTGGGTCTGATGGTGATCCCTCTGAGCACCTGTGCTCTGGCAAACTCGGGGAGAAGGCTCAGGAGGCAGAGGGGGACACACGACAGGTTGGGGCTTGGGGGATACTGTGTAGCCGGGAGAAGAAAGCATTGGGTGGGGGCCAGGTCACAGCCAGCTGACAGGCTGAAAGCAAAGTGGAAGCCACTCTGTCCCACACAGAACAGAGACCCACGGACGTGCATGGCAAGGGGGCAGATTTCAGTCTAACCCAAAAGCAAGACTTCCTAACACCAGAATGGGTTCAGTAGTTCACAGGGCTGATTCCACAGGCAGGGAGCAACCCATCACTGGTAACACTCAAGCGGAGCACAGAGGACCTGCAAATGCTGGAGGGCCCAACCCCATTGGCTGCCCACTGCTATGTTTTGTTGGAGCACAGCCAGGCCTGTTCATTTACATAATGTGCATGGCTGCTTTTACACTGCAAGGATAGAGCTGAGTTGTTGCCACGGAGACTGCTGGTCAGCAAAGCCTGAAATATTTACTATCTGATGCTTTATGGAGCCTCCTGTGCTAGAGGTTTCCTGGTTTGATGAAAAAATCGGACTATGAGACATTTCAGACCCCCTCTGTTCATGTATCATCTACTCATCATCCATTATGGTCAGAAGCTCAAAATGTGCGTAGGAAATGCCGATGACGCCGGTCTCCTTTCTAAAGTATCCGCCTGAAGGGACGGGGCCGTCAAGCCGGGGGCATAACCTTCAGCGGCCACAAACGCTCACCTGGCACTTTATCGCAGACCTCTCCTTCCCCCGGGGCTGGGGACTAGACATACGGATGATTTCGTGACCACTGTGTTACAATCGATGGTCTTGTTCGATAGACACTAGTAAAGAAGTGTATGAAAAAGAGACCAAATGATACGTCCTTTCTCTTTGCTCAGCACTGAGACGCCATGGCCCCATTTCATTCTTGAGGCAGGTATTTTTACTACTCCACTTAGAGAGAGGACTCCAAACCACAGAAAGGACTGAACAACTGCAAATACTCATAGTGGCCAAGGGGCTGCGCTAGAACCGTGTTTCTCAACCTCATTTTCATGACTGTCCTCCCCCCCAAGCCCAACCAGGACTCATTTTAAACATTTTTTCTTAATCACCCCCTCCCATGAAATGCTACTACCATCGAGACACTATATATCCGTGTGTGTACTGTATGTATATCTGTGCTTTATGTATAAACAAAGAACACATTTTTACCTCCTAAAAATGCATATGCTAGATTTTCTCCATTTGCTCCCCCGGTCACTCCCCTCCCCTCTCCACCCTTGTCTGTGCCCGGAGAGGGGCATCTCCATGGATGCACTAACTGGCTTCTTTGCCCTCTGGCTTTTGGATGGGTTTAGCCAGTGGCAAACAGCAGCAGGAGGTGGGAGGCTGGGCCATGGGTTGGTGGTGGTGGTCCTCTCCCCATTAGCTCCAGGCTGGGGTGTGTGTGAGTGGGGGGCACGGGTTCTTCTGGCCCAGGCATGCCGTGGCTCTCCTTGGTTGCTAGCCCTAAATGCTGCACCGTCCATTACTGGTGTCCCTTACCCCTCCCATGCCCTAATAAATGTTTTATTAAACTCTCTCAGTGAACATGCCATCGGTTTCTTGCTGGGACCCTGATTCAGTGGCGAAGACGAGAACTGAACCCACATCTGTGTGATGCTGCAAGGCCTGCTCTTAACCACATGTCCCACCACCACCCCGACCACAGGCTGAGATAAGTAAGTTCCAGCGCCAGACCTGCCACCGACTTTTCACCTCTTCTGGTCTCAGTTTCTGTGTGTGAAATGAAGGGATTGCACGACCTAGTCCAATGTCCCTTCCAGCTCTGGGAGCCTAGGGCTCGGCTGTCGCATCTTTAAAATGGGGACAATGGTCCTCTACCTCACTGGTTGCTAATCACTACCTCACTGATTCAAGCCAAGTTTGAGAAGAATCCGTTCCACAAATGCAGGCCCAGAGCTTGGCATGGGACACATGTGCCCGAGGTGCAGGCGCAGGGGCAGAGCGTCAGCCCTGGGACAGGGGTGGGCCTGCATCAGCAGCCCAGGACCCAGTCTGAGGACCTTGGCATTGACCAAAGGGGCCAGGTCAGACATGGGGTCTCCTCTGCAAACTGCTGAGAAAACACCAGTCCTTCTCTAAGGCCCTTGTTCGTGGGAAGCTCTCAGTCCTCGATCCGATTAGCATTCCGCCCAAGATGACCCGCAAATCCCTGAGGTGCTCGTGGTAATATATTCTGCTTGGCGGTTTGCAAATGGTCTTACTAGTTAATGGAACTATAAAAATTACACGAAAAGGTCAAGATAAATAAAGACAACTTCCATGCTCCTGGCCATCTAGCCTGATACCCAGTTAGGACAAAAGAAGGCTTGGGAGCCAGGGAGAGGAGCAGTGGCCTCCCAGAATTCCGCAGCATATGGCTCCTGGAGTTTTCCCCAGAGCTCCAAGGCACATTGATCAGCCCTCCATTAGCATTCTTGGCAGGTCCCTCAGATCAGGCTGTCATTTGATTCTGCTTGGAAATAAAATGACCTACATCGGAGTGGACCTGCGTGCCAATTCCAAAGTGACACACTTAGCACCAGCGATCCTGCCATGCCCAAGGTCACACGGAACGTGGGTGGGGGTACGTGGGTGTGTGAGCGTCTATGTCAGGGAGTCACCAAGGGAATTCTAAAACAATTCATAGGTGTGTATCATTTATTCCTCTATAACTGCCAACCCTGAGTCCCCCCTACAGCCAGGGAAAGCCAAGATGGCTAGCCCTTCCTCTCAGCACATCTAGAGCTGGCTTTTAATTGCTATGGTCATATCTGGCTCCAAGACATGAATAGTCAATTTTTTTTAAAGAAGCATTTCACCTGCTGGACTGATAAGATGGAAGGACATTAAAAGCCAAGCACTGTCTTGGTCTCGGGCCTGTAGGCCTATAGGTTCCTCTTCTCCCCAATGGGGGGCCCTGGGGAGGCTCATACAGGACTCTGGGACTGGGTAGTCAGGGGTCTGCCACCCCCACCTTACCTGCTGAGTTGGCTCACAGCCACTCATAATTCGTAATTCAGTGCTACCCTGCCTGAGTTTTATGCCTTGGCAGTCCAGCATTATCTAAAAGCCTGGGTCCCTGTCCTGCCACTCATTAGCTGCTCATCCTCGAGCAACCTGTCTGTCCTCAGCTTCCTCACTATAAAATGGCTGTGGACTTAGAGAGCTATTGCAAAGAATAAACGAGTTCATGCAAAGCGCCTAGAACCAGGGGTGAGTGATAATTGTTGCTGGCTGGTTGTTTTTTATGCTGTTATTCATATTCCTCTTCTCAGGGCCATGGCCCCAGATGCAGTCCACCCAAGACGACCCACGCGGCTCATTTCCAGCTCAAAGGATGAGAGGATGGCCTGCGTTGGATCCATAAAGAATTCCTTATTCACTGGAGGTGTGGGGCTGGGGGCAGGGAAGGAGACAACCCAGGTTCAGCGCAGTGGTGAGTCCTAGGTTACCCACATACCCCTTTCCTCCTCCGTTTCTAAAAGGAGCATGAAAAAAAGGAGGCCACAGACTGGCTGCCAGGCCCTTTCTCTCACGGAGAAGCACCGGTTATGCTTCTGCGGGGAAATGTGAACTTGGGGCAGGGTCCCTGCATCCCAGGTCCTTTCTGCTCCCATATACCCTCTGCTTATTCATGCAAATTCCCACTCGCACATGCATTCACTCACAAGTCTGCTGCGTGCTGGGCCCCTGGGCAGGGGTTACGAAGAGGAGCCCAAAAGGCAGAAGTGGCCAGGCCTTACCCTGCCCTTGGGACTCCCAGATGGTGAATACTCCTCCTGCCTGCTCTTAACCCCTTCCCCCCAAGGAGCCCCTCTGGCCCTTTAGAACCTTGGGTGCCCCTCTCAGAGAGTGGTGCACAGAGGGCGGAGGGCTTAGTGCTGATTGTGACAGGCCAGGATCATGGGAGAGCAGAGGGCGGGCCTGGGAGCCTGGGTGTCTGGATTCGAGTTCTGGTTCTGCCACTTTCTAGTTGTATGACCTCAGGGAAGGTGCTTTACTTCTCTGGCCTCAGTTTTCTCATCTTTCAAATTGGGACAGTGGTCCTCTACCTCATAAGTTGGTTGCTAAGTTAAATCAGTACATGGAAACTGCTTAGAAAAAGCCTGGCACATGGAACCTAACTTTTTTTTTTCAAGGCCATCTATTCCATCTCCCTGCCTCGGAGCAGTCACTCACTCAAAAAAACATTTATTAAGCACCTACTATATGCCAGACACTGTACTAGGAATACCATAAGCAAAAAGCCGAAGTACCAACTTTCAGAATGTAATAGTGAGAAAGTGGGCCTGTGGGTGGGCGTCAGGTGAATGGGAGGGCGGGTAAGTGAGCCAGTGGGCAAGGGCACTAAAATGTTCCTCATGCTAACTAAAATCACAGCCAGTTCAGGGTATAGGATGGGCCCCAAGAGAAGGTAGGTAATTCTTTTGTATGTTGGCAGACAGGGGGAGGGGGTCCGAGAGGGGATGCTCAACTTGACATCCATTCATAGTACATTTACTGAGTACCTACTATGTGCCAGATACTGTATCAACCTTCCCCGCTTTCACAGATCATGGAAATTCTGCCTCAGGGTTTTCTGCAGGAAGAAAACTTCCTTTACCTTCTTTCTTCCAGCCCTCTCACTTCTCCAGCTTCAGTCCTCCCTCCTGCCCTCTCTTCTTTGGTACATGGTATTCCTTCCAGTTCTGAATGGGCCCAACCCTGGGCCTTCATACAGCCTGAAACTCCATCCAAAACTCAGCTCTCCAACTCTCTCACCTCTTACTTCTGCTTATACTTCCCATTAACTTAGATGCTACTTCTTCCAGGAAGCCTTCCATGACTGCACTGCTCCCAGACTGGGTTGGGTCTCCTCCCTGCTCCCACAGCATCCAGTTTGTCCCAACTTCTCTGTGCCACTTGTCTGTCTCCTGTCAGCTCTCAAAGGCAAAGAACAGGCCTGTGTAGTTCATCCTTATGTTCCAGCGCAGCAGCTGGCACAATGCAGGTGTTCAATAGTATATGTGGAATGAATAAGTATCTGAATCTGCAAAGAATCTCCTTTCCCTTCACACAGAGCCCCACCTGGCTCCAATGTGAGCCAGACCAGTTTGGTTGGGGTTCAATATATAATTCAGCTAAGACACCAGGGCAATGCACAGACCTGAGTTCAAGTTCTAAATGCCCCCGTGGTGGGACAGTGAAATGCTCTTCAGAAAAATTCCAGCTTCTCTCCACCTAATAAACAGAATTGTTCCAGCAAAACCCAACAAGAAGGATTTCAGTCTAGGGTTTTGGCCCCCCCACCCCATCCCAGCCCTAGGGGCCCCCAACCATCAAAGCCCTTGTCAGATCACAGACTCCCCAGGGAATGGCTCTTGTATCTCTACCAATCACCCAAAGATACTAGCCTGCCTTCGATGGCTCACCTCCACATGGCTCAACTGTTAATCATTGTTTATCAATTAAAATTGCAACTTGTCAGACTGTCCCTACTGAGCTCCTGTGTAAAACAATCACACCCAACCACGGGCCTGCTAAAAGGCGGGGTGCTGAGTCAATTCTCTTGATGGAGGCTGCAGGCTGCAGATCTGCTGTGGATGCTCTTGGTACCCCCTCGGTTTTTCCTCACTTTGTAAAGGGTTTTCCAGGCGGAGCTGTTCAAACCACCAATCCTGCATTCCTGCAAGGAGCAACCGCTTTTCAACTTGTTAATGATGCTGGCGCATAGGGCCTGAGTCAGCAACCCCCAGCACATGACCCAAGAAAATCTTTTCCTGGGCCCTTTTTTTCCCCATTTGACAGATGCCAGACTTTCTCCAGAAAGACACATTCCAACTGACTGATTTTTCCTTTGGGAAATTGATCCTCACCACCTCTGAGGAAAGCAAAACACGAAGCTTGTCGAGCATTTTTGTAATGCTCTGATTTAAAAACCTGTCCCCTGGTTCTGCCTTGCAACTTGTCTTCCCTGAGGGAGGAGCTGGTCTTTGCTCATAGCCACGCACGTCAGAGTCCCAAAGGAGGGGGCGCAGGGAGGATGGGCACACGTATGAACAGGAGGCCACAGGCAGAGCATGTGATTAAGCTCATGGGCTTCAGTTTGGACCGGCCTGGGTTTAAGTCCTGGTTCTTCCCCTTAGCTGGCTGTGTGTCCTTCAGTCAATGAAAGTGACCCAACAACACAAAGCCGCGGGTTCTCCACCTGTAAAACCGGGCCAATAGCACTACCTAAATAAAGGACTGTTGTGCGGGGCCCCACAAATCCCAACTCTTACCATCATGGCTGGTTTTGGAGGCGGCGGCCCACACACAACACGCGAACATGCAGAACTCAGGGACTTCAGCGGGCGCTCAGGACCACAGCACCTCACAGAAGGGGCCAAGTACTTAGGGTCCCCACTGTCACTGCTTTAGCCAGTGCTTGGAGCCCCTCGCCTAAGGGGGGAGGGCGCGGCGTTCCTGTGCCAAACTTCTACGGAGACGCTTCTCCTAGCAGGAGCAGTCACCCTGCTCCAACCTCACTCAATCGCATCACATCCTCACGTGAGAAAGACTCTCTCCAACCTCTGGGCCTTTGCACATGGCAGAAACCCTCTTCAGCCTCCTCTTTGCCTGGCTAATTCATCTCTCTTACATGTTGCCGATTTCAGGAAGCCGTCTCTAGCCACGCTCGATAGGTTAGGTGTCCCTGCTACATGCTCCCGTGGCACCTACTCTTCCCTGTCAACGCACAGGTTACGTATTACTGCTTTGCTTGTTTGACTGTCTTCAAAACTGGACCAGGAGCCTCTGAAAGAGGAGGCAACCAATCCATGCCTCTCTCTCGCCATCGGGTCCGGCACAGTGCTGGCACAGAACAGAGGCTTCATGAACATCTGTTGAACGTATGGATGCATCAATGAATCCCCTTTGATTTATGAACAGATCTGATTGCTAGGAAGCTTTTTGCTTCATTGAGCTGAAATCTGCCTCGTCGGAACTCGCCCATATTGGTGCTGAGTCCGTCCTTTCCTGCTCCCCACCCCCAATTCCACATGACAGGCCTTCGGAGGGCTTCTCTATTGGGACTGAAGCAGATGAGAAACCAAGTGACAGGAGCCCACAGCTTCGGAGGAGGGAGTCGCTGGCACCAGTGGTGTCCCACAGCGAAGTGTCCTTCCTTTCTTCAAAGTTAGCCTTTTGTCTTGGGCACTCCCGCGGGGCTGCTGCCGCCAGCCAGCACGGCGAAGCCCACCCCAGGTCTATGAGCGCCGCTGCTTCATGTCCCAGCGGGAACAGCCCGTGTCCCGCTGGGTTTAAATCTCATTGCTATCGAGCAGCTAAATCAGGAGCTACTTAGCACCACTGATTTAGGGCTTTAATAAAAATAATGCAAAGTGGAAGGGAAAGGCAGCTGTGAAGGTCACCGTCAGCCTCCTCCACCCGCTCCTGCCTTCCTGTTAGCATCTTGACTAGACTGGAGACACCTAAATCTCCTCGGCTCCACCATATGGGAGCCGGTGCTTTTATGAATTAGTCCTCATCACAACCACATCCCTTGGCAGCCTGGGCTGTATTTGTTTCTCGCTGAGTTGTGTTTAAGGATCTCCTGCCCTCTTTGAAAAGACCCTTTCTCTCCCTGGCCCCTGAGAGTCTATGACTCATTCGCCATGTGGACCACTCACAGCTCCTGCCTGAACAAGGCGGGAGGTGGCAGGACAGACAGACTCTCAGAGTCTCCACAGCCTGATGTATGAGCAGGGAATTTGCAGGCCTCCCCAGACTAGAGTTTAGAGAAGATTTCCATCCTCCTGACCCAAACCATTCCTTACCCAAGTGCAAGCCCAAAGTATTTCTTTACAGCCCCAGTCGGTTTGGCTAAGTGGATAGAGCGTCAGCCCTCAGACTGAAGGGTCCTGGGTTCAATTCCAGTCAAGGGCATGTACCTGGGCTGCAGGCTCAATCCCCAGCACAGTCAGGGTGCGTGCAGGAGGCAATCAATCCATGTGTCTCTCTGTCTGTCTGTCTGTCTCTCTCTCTTTCCCTCCCTTCCAGTCCCTTTAAAAGCCAATGGAAAAATATCCTTGGGTGAGGATTAACAACAATAACAACCCCAAAGTATGTCTTTATATATCAAATAGGCCTATTTGAACATTTAATGCCATCGTAATGAGAGGGGAAGCTTATTTTTAAGTAACCTTTTCCATTTTAAATCGCCATCACCTGTCCTGAAGTTTCTAAGGGGCACAGCAAGACCCAAGCCCAGGGTTCTGCTGGCCCAGAGCTGCACTCCTCCCCGCTCTCCCAATTAGCAGGCCTAAGCCTGCAGGGCAGCCAGATAAAGGAGCAATGTTGACACATGGGTTGAGTGAGCAGGGAAGGCTTCTTTTTTTAAAAAAAACACATACAAATAAAAATGTTTTTATTGATTGTTTTAGAGAGAGAGAGTACTGGAGAGGGGGAGAGATACAGAAACATTGATGAGAGAAAAACATTGATCAGCTGCCTCCTGCATGCCCTCTACTGGGGATCAAGCCCACAACTTGGGCCTGTGCCTTGACTGGGAATCGAACCATGACCTCTTGGTGTGTGGGACGACACTCAGTTCACTGAGCCCCATGGGCCAGGCAGGAAGGCTTCTTAGTGGAGGAGAAAACTGCAGTGGGGTGGTAGGAAGCACCTCACTTGGGCAGACTGAGGTCTGAGAAACACAGTCCCAACCAGCTCTCTCCTCTCACTCCAGTGGGCAGAGCAGGGTCACCTACCTCCTACTGTTCCAAGGCAAAGAACATGCCATCGTCTGGCTCTGGTGACATCCAGTCTGGTGCCTCCCACCCTGACTCACTCTGCCGGATGGCCCTGCCTCTCACCCCTCCCTGCTCCATGCATCCCACCCTGCCCTGGAGCAGCCCTACAGCTATGCACAGAAAGATGAGAATGGGCAGGCACTGTTCTCACCTAAATATTGTACCCACAGGCCTGTCTCTGTGTGTTTAGGAAACGGCACCACCTCAGTACACTTGTACTTGAGAAAAGGAGAAATGCTCACTCTGCAGGACGGCCATGTCCCGCAGCACCGTCCATGATAGCAGAAGCTGGAAAACAACCCAAATGGCCAACCGCAAGGGGAAGGGTACATAGATTCTGACGTGGCCACACAGTGGAAAACTATGCAGCCATAAAAAAGGAACCAGACCACTCTTCATGTATGTTAACACACACAAAGCTAGAGCTAAAGTGAAAAAGTAAAGGCAGAAAGGGTCTAGAGTATGCTACCATTTGAGTAAAAACTTAAAAGTGTAGGGAAGATATGGAAATAGCCTAAGTATCCATCAACAAATGAATGGATAAAGAAATGTGGCACATATAGATGGCTCCTGGACTTATGATAGTTACATCCTGATAAAAATGCATTTAGTACACCTAACCCACTGAACATCATAGCTTAGCCTCGCCTCCCTTAAATGTGCTCAGAACACAATATGCAAAATGCTGACAACACAGTACGCTCTGGTGACTGCAGGCCTCACTGGGAGCTACGGACCGTTGCCACTGCCCGGCATAATGAGAGTATCATATTGCATATCGCTAGCTTGGGAAAAGACCAAAATTCAAAGTACACTTTCTCACCATCATAACATTAAAAAACCATAAGTCTGGGACTATCTGTACACATGGAATACTATCCAGCCATAAAAAAGAAGAAAATCCTGCCATTAGCCACAATATTGATGAAATTTGAGAGCATGATGATGAGTGAAATAAGTCAGACAGAGAAAGACAAATACCGTATAATCTCACTTGTATGTGGAATCTTAAAAAAAAAATCAAACTCTCAGTAAAAGAGATCCAATGTGAGGGGATGGGGATTCGGGGAACTGGAGGAAGGCAGCCAAAGGTGCAGACTTCCAGTTACTATATGAGATCAGTGAGCACTGGGGTTTAATGTGCAGCACGGAGACCACAGTTAGGGTGGCTGTACGGTGTATTTGAAAGTTGCTAAGAGAGGAAATCCTAAGTGTCCTCATCACAAGGAAAGAACATTCATTTTTTCCTCTTTTTTTTTGTTTCTGTATGAGAAGAGGATGTTAACTTATTGTGGTAATCGTTTTTCAATATATGTAAGTCAAGTCATTCTGCTGTACACCTTAAACTTATGTAGTGCTGTATACCAATTATATCTCAATAAAACTGGGCGGGGGGGGGGGGGGAGCATAGGGAAAGAATGCATAAACATATTTCCTTACATATGCATAAAACGCCTCTGGAAAGGTGTACAAAAAAGTGGTAATACTGGTTTCCTCCAGGAAGGGGGAACTGAGAAAAGGCTTTTTTATTGCATCCCTTTGTAACTGCTGTATATTAAACCAGAGGAACGTGTTATCTGTGCAGAAAATAGATACCATTAAAACTGGACGCCCTGGAGGGTCGCTCAGTTGGTTAGAGCATCGTCCTAATATGCCAAGGTTATGGGTTTGATCCCTGGTCCAGGCACATACAAGAGTCAGCAATGAATGCATAAATAAGTAGAACAATAAGTCAGTCAGTCAGTCTCTCTCTCTCTCTCTCTCTCTCTCTCTCTCTCTCAATTTCTCCCTTCCTCTTTCTCTAAAATCAATCCATCAAACAAAAATTAAGGCACACTCTGAAAAGGGCCTCTTGTTAACATTCAGAAGAATCCTCTGGGAGAGGAAACACATTAGTGTCAAATTTATTAGTCCCGAGTGAGAGTAATTATCAGCACAGCAGGACCCCGAGGGGACAGGATTCAGGACTGGTACTTTTTGAAGAACGTTTATTCATTCGTTTATTTGACTCGAGGGGCCAAACCTTGGCCACAGCCTGAAAGTCTGATGTTAGGCTGCTGAGTGAGGGCCTGAGGAGTCGCCTCCCCAGCAATAGCCTGGTCTGCCACCCCCAGCCCAGGCCAGCCCAGTGATGGGGGCGGGGGGGGGGGGGGGGGGGGGGAGTGGTGAGAACAGGTTCCCCAGGGCCTCTGCAGTGCCTGGGAGAGGGGTGAGGCCAGCAGAGCACCAACTTCCCAGCAGCTGCAGGTCTCAGCCCAGCCCTGGGAGACCCTATAACACAATCACACAGATTCCCGGAGATGACGGAGATGACGTTCTCTCTGCATCACACTGAGAGGAGTATTGATTTTCTTTTTTCCAAATAAGACCCTTGTTCTCCCTCATTCCGACTCATCAACCTAATCTTGGAAGATGCCTCCTTCTGTCCTTTCTCTCTCCTGCCTCCTCGTGTTTTCTTCTCCCCTCCCCTCCTCTCATTTACTCCCTCACTTGCCTTCCCTCCACTTTGTTTCTGCATTAACTCATTCACAGCCCTGCTCTGAGCATCTCACAGGCTCGGCAGGCACACCTTCCTTCCTCCCTTCTCAGTTCTGGGCTCATCATCCAGATTGGTCACTCGGGCTCTTTGGTGGAGGGTGGGGGGGGGGCGATGGGGCAGTAGGAGGGAGGAGGGGGAGAGGGAGGGCAGAGGCGGCAGCATGTGCTGGACTGGCTCTGTCGTTCTAGGTCAGGGCCCCCAGGAGGGCCTGAAGGGATGCGGGGTTGGTCGGCATCAGCTCTCGAGAGGACACTGCATCCCAGCCACATAGCAGCATGCCCACATGTGAGCGCCTGCTTTGGGTCCCTGCACCCCTTCCTCTCTGTGCCCTCCACCCCCATGCAGTAAACTCCCTCTTGGAATGTGGGAATGTCCTTCCTCTCTCACTGCCCATCCACCTTCCCACCTTCCCTTCAAGGCTCAGCCCATGCCCCTGCTTTTGACGCATCCTGCCAGGAACCCCGGCTGGCAGGGAGGTGGCACTCTTTACTCTGTCACGGTTCTGGTGACACTTGGCTCCTCGCTATCTCAAACTCCTTAAAAGGTAGACCTTTATTTGTGGCCAGGTCTCTCCACCAACCCTGACTGCCACCTAGCACAGTACTTACAAAGGGAAGAAATTTGGCAGGTGTTTACGGAAACGAAGGAGGGAAAGGATGAGAGGAAAGAAGAAAAAGAGGGAGGGCGGGTGGAATTGAAGAAAGACAAAACCGATCTCTGCCTCTGAATTTTCCATGCATGTTATAGTTACTATTCATTTGACGCTTTATAATTTCTAAAGCACATTTATGTTTGTCATTCATTTGTTTTCCCAACATCCCCTAAAATAGAGGCAAGACAAGTCTGTCACTAACTCACTTTACAGATGGGAACAGTGAGGTTCAAAGACGTGAAGTTACTTGCCCAAGGTCACCCATACCTGAGCTGGCGAGAACTCAGATCTCCCGGCTCCAGCCATGGCGATTGGCACAGCCTCGCTCAGTACCTGTAGCGCTCCCTTGGCCTGCCTCCTAGAGCAGCTGGCACGATTAATTATTCTCTCCTCATATGTGGGGGCTCATCTTGCAGGCTGGTCTCTCAGCTGCTGGAGGGCAGAGACCCTTGACGGATGCTCCTTCCAGTGTTAGACACAGCGGCCAGGGGACACTTGCTGGTCTTTTTGACCATATGAAGGCCTTGCTGCAAGGCCCAGGCAGGGAGCTGTGCTGGGATTGGGGGCTGGGAGCCCATAGTACTGCTGGCTCCCCCAGTGCCTGAGAACACACTCTTCCAGAAGCCAGAAAGCCTGAAAACGCAAGACACTTACTTTTCCCTGGGGCAGAAAAGTATAGAAAGTGACAAGTAATTCAACCCTTTACTAGTAAATACAAATAACATGGCTCCTTCTGCCAACCCAGAGCACCTACAGAGGGTACAAAAGGCATGTACTCAACAAAATATTTTACCAAAACAAGAAACAAGATCAGGCCCAGAATGGTGGCGTGTGGGCTGCCATGGCAACCGAGGAACCCTTGGAAGGCAGCAGTCAGGGCTGTAGCCTGCATGCTTCCATGGCTCCCTACAGACCGGCATGCAAGCACCGCCCCCAGGGCCCCGCTCCACCTTCCTATAGCTCAGACTGAGGCCTCCAGGAAGGCAAGCTCCCCATCCCGGATTCAGGACATAGGGCTGTGTGACCTGGAGAGACACTTCTTGGTGCCCCAGTTTTCTCACCTGGAAAATGAGGATAGTGACTTCTTCCTTGCCACGGGGTACACAGAACGAGTAATTTGCAGAAAATACAAGGGTCATAGGACCACCTAGTGGTTAGATTGTGGGCCCTGGAGCTGGGGTTCTTGAGTTCCAAGTTCAACTCTACCGCTTACCAGCTAGGCAACTGGTTACCAAGGCAGCTCCTTAACTGCTGGCTGCCTCGGTTCCTCACATGCCTCTGGGCTCTCTAGGTAAAGGGCCTTGGCCAAGGGACAGGGATGGGGGTGGGGGATGGAGGGGAGATAAGCTCAGTTACCAGAGCAACCTTCTATCTTCCCGCACTTCACAGCTTGCAAAGACCCTTTTTTCCCATGAGCTCCCTTGCTTTTCTGTCCCCCTTTACTTGCAGTTCACAGCCAGGATTACTTGTCAGGAGATGGATGAGAACCCCAAGCAGCTCAGAGGAGGCAGAGAACTTGGCCAACTTTGTACAACAAGTTAACAGCAGAGTCACAGCCAGAACTCAGTGCAGCAAAGCCTGCTGCAGCGGGGCACCGTGCTGGGCACAGGGGCACTAGACTACCCAGGAAGAGTCACATCCGGAGAGAGAGCCAGAGGCCCATGAGCCATCACCCCCCAGCACGAGTCCTGTTCCCACAAAGGAAAGAGGTGAGCCCCAGAGAGTGCACAGAGCATTCCTACCTGTGGGAACAATGATGCCTCCCCCCACCACCCCATCACCACCCGGCTCTGCTCCAGACTCTTGCCTGCACTGGCTCCAGCACAGCTGTGATGCCAAGGCCAGGGGTTCTATTCCCTGGGAGTCCCATCCCCACCTCTTCTCTTCCACCCCCTGCCACGTCCTCCCCAGACCTCTGCCCTCTCCCCTCCACCATCTTTAGTTTCTTAGATGCATAAAGTGAGGTCCCATCTCAGTCTTTGCCGGAGCAATTCCCCTGCCAGGAGCTCCCTCCCCATCCTCAGGACTCGCTAGTCATCGTTCAGGTTTCAGCTCCCAATCCTTTCCCCTGATTTCCTCTCCTCCCATCGGAAGGTCTCCCTAGCATTGCCTCTCGTCACCCATGTTCTTCTCCTTCATGGCACCCATCAAAAATGTCATTCTTGATCTACTTGGGGGACGATTATTGAAAACCTATCTCTCACTAAGTTATTAGCTTCATGGGACAGATACCCCATCTCTTTCATTCACCCTGGAACATCCACCCCCTGGCACTCAATACATGTTGCTAGAATGAACAGTAAGTGAACGCACTGTTTAGCCATTTGAGCAGGCATGCAGCAAATGTTTGTTAAATAAATGGCCTTTCTTCTGAAAAGGTGCGGTAATCACTGTCATTAAGGTCACGACCCAAATAAACAACTTTTTCTGCCTCCCTATACTCTGTGGAATTGGATGTAAATAACACCTTGAATTTGTGTGTAAGAGAGTAAAAATCCAATTCATGTCTGATCCCACACATTAAACTGGTAAGGTAAGTAGGCTGCTATCCTCAAGATTGTGCCTGGGAGCTCAGTGATTCCTCAGCTTCGCATAGAGGTTAACAGAAGTATGGAGAGAAAGCAGGGCTGTTACTTCTACCCTGATCAAACCAGACCTGCAGCCCTTCCTACAGCCAAGAGGAGAGCAGGGAAGGCTGGGAATGATGCTTTGCAGAGCTGTGAGCTCCCTGAGTGAAGGGCCATGTCTGTTTTGTTAATTCCTGTCTCTCCATCACCTGGCCCAGAGCTTGGCACATAAGAGGTACTTAAAAATCAGTTGCTAAATCAACAAATGGCATTTTGCCTGGAAAAGAAAATAGGGGGAGGGAACAAGGAAAGGGGAGACAGTTTCTTAAATGTCTAAAACATTGTTATGTGGGAAAGAGAGACCTGTTATGGGGCATCTTTGTTCCACTGAAAGCAGTCCAAACCCACCCGGGCTCCCTTATGAAAGAATGAGTTCCCCGTCAACCAAGGTAATCAAACTGAGTGTGACCAACCATCTCTGTGGCGGTGACAGCAGTAGGGCCTGCATATTCCACAGAGCCCTGAAGCTCCATTTACATATTCACAAACATCAGCCGTGTGTAAATGATGGCCAGAGGCCTAGGTACAGGTTAGCATTCCGAGGTGTGCCCAGGGTCAGGGCCTGCAGGGTCCCACCTGCCCCGAGAACGTGTGATTCCCTGGCCTGGATGTACAGAAGGGTCAGGATCCACCCCAGGTCTTCAGATCCACAGTCCCCTCCCCCTGACAACCCTCCATGGACATGAGGCCAGCGGTTCTGGAGCAGAGGGTCTCACAACCTGGTCCTGAGCCTCAGTTACTGCATTGCATTTTGACCCTTGCTCTCCCAATAGGACTTTGCTTCGGATCATAAACTTGAACCTCCACCCCTAAGTGTGGGTTCCCCGATACCCACTTTCCCTTGGTGCATCTTCCCCACCTTGTGCCATCAGTGAGCAATCTCACTCATACATCCTAAGGTCTGGCTCGGGGTGCTGGAGCGGCTACCTCCCTGAGGGTCATCTCCCAGGTGTCCCCACCTCCCCGGCACGTAGGAGCCCTCATGTGGGGAGAACGAGGGTGCAACTGGAAGGAGGCTTCAGCTGGACCCAGAGACACAGGAGAAGAGGGAGGTGGCCATTTAAGGAACTGGGTGCCAGCAGCCTCTGACGGTCATGTGATGTAATTGTCACCCGCAGTCCTCCCCTCTCAGTGGGCAAGAGGAGAACAGCCTCTACCCAAGGAAAAGGGAAATTCATGAAGGAGAAGAAAGGGGGAGTGGGAGAGGACAAAGCCAGGCAGGAATGAAGTTCTCATTTCCAGCTTCGGCTTCATTGATCAGTGGCCTTTGCCACATGAGCACCAGCACCAAAGGCCCGATGGGCTTGGGTCTGCTTGCCCACGCCCAGGGCAAGCCTCGCTGCCTCTGGGGCAGGGTTAACCTAAAGGCCGGGATCAGCCCCTCAGCTGCTGTAGATAAATGGGCAAGGCCCCAGCCCCTTCTGGGGGAGACAATGTTGGCTTCCCCAAAGTCCCTCCTGGCAGACTCCGAAATAGTCAAGAAACCCTTCTAACTGCCTGTTGGCCCCCTGGAACCATTTAGACCCAAACCCTGCCTGATGGGCCTTCAGGGAGGGGGCTGAAAGGCTGGGTCCCCCACAAGCCAGGGAGTGAGGGGGCCACAGGCCATGCTCCCTCCCATCTGGGCTGTCCTGGGGCAATCAACCTAAGGCCAACTCACTGAGATCGAAGGTGAGGTCTCATTGTAGAGGCTCGGGTGGGATGTCTTCCTAACAAGAGGCACAGGGTGGTCAGGCTGGGGGGCAGAGCTGGCTCCAGATCAAGTTTTAAAGGCGAGAGGGCACTGCTATCTTCTGGCCACATCTCCCTCCCTTCACCAGTACCACTTTCTCCATCCTGGGAGCATGGAGACCAACACGTTACCTCCTCAGGTAACAGCGTTACAGTTTTGCAGGAACCTTCTGCAGACCAGGAAATCACCCAGGAGAATCTCTCTCACGGGAAAATTCCTGGCTTGTCAGTGGGAGGGCTATTGAGAGGCCCTGAAACATAGCAATTTCCATGATGCCATTTTTCTAAAAGCATTAGGGGGCCAGTGCATGAATTTGTGCACCTTGAGAGGAACTGTGGGCCACGGGGCTGTGGTGGGTACAGGGGCGGGTCTTGGCCCATCCTCTGCACCCCCACCCAGCCCCTCCCACCATGGCCCCTGGTCCCCTGTCTACCAGAAGCCCCACTCCTGCCACCACCACTCCCACCGCTGAAAGTGCGGAACAATTGGGGCCGGCACCAGCAGCGGTTGCGAGCGGTGGCTGCTGCCCCGATTGCCCCTCAGGAGCAGGAGGAGGTGAAGAAGCCCTCAGGGGCGATCGGGGCCAGCAGCTGCCACTCGCACCCACTGACAGTGCCAAGTGACCAGGGCTGGCACCAGGTGTTAGCAGCAGGTGCGATCAGGCCTGGCGCTGGCAGTGGTGCGAGCATCTGGTGGGACCAAAGAATTTTCAATAACCACCAGGGGCTCACCCCGATGACAGCGACCGGGGCCCCACCTTGGTCTGGCGCCCCCCGCTCACCTGCTCCATCATCCCACCACGGTCGATGCCCACCATGTTCTGTGCTTTACCACCTGCTGCCAACACCGCCATGTTTCGCGCGCGCCCTCTGGTGGTCAGTGCACATCACAGCGACCGGTTGTTTGATTGCTCCACTGTATGGTCTATTTGCATATTAGGGTTTTATATGTATAGCTACCCTCAGCTCACATCATGTGGGCCGACCCACTTCTGTCCAGGTCTACACAGTCCCTAGGCAAGAGCTTTGGCTTTGGGTTCAGAGAGACCGAAGTTTAAGTCTCTCTTCCGGTTCCTAGCTTGAGGACCTCTGGCCACTTCCTTGACCTCTCTGTGCTTCTTCTGCATCATCATCTGTGAACTGGGAATAACACGACACCCCCTCCCCCAAGCGCTGCCAGAAGGTGGCAGGGGAGCACCCACCATGGTGCTGGCACACTGTGGGCCCTGCGTCATTCTCCTTCTGCTTGCCTGAGACTGGAGCACATGCAGAGGCAAAGAGCTTTCATTGGGAATAAGAATACACTGGAATCTATTCATCATTCCAACCGGCTGGAGAGCTGGGGGCAGGGGAGGGCCGCCCTGCAGGGAGGATTCAAGGATTCCAGCCAACCAGAAGTCCCTCATCACCTTTAATTCTCCCAGAGAGAGCCTGCCCAGGTTGAGTTATCTTCTGTGGGAAAGAAAAGCAGCTCTGGACATTTTAACCTAACACGGATCATAGAGCAGGGAAAATATAACAGCCCCAAACCACTAAGCACTCTTCAACTAGATTTGCCCAGCCCTGCCAAAGAGGCAAGCAGCGGCCACAGTTAAAGGAATGATGTGTCTATTTCAGGAGGAAGTGGAAAGCCCACCTGCCCGGGATGAGGGAGGATTCCAGGGGAGCTGACGGGGCATCGGCCCACATGACCTCAGAGGCAGGTCCTGGCCAGGCAGCCCGGCAAGGAGGTGGCTGCTGAGTCAGGGTTCCTGGGATGAATGGCCGTGCAGTGGGCCAGAGCACAGAACACAGGGACAGTCCATCTCTCTCTGTCACCCACCCCTTGACGGCTAAGTTGGTGGGTTCCTGCAACACAGGCATGAAAATCGCAAGTCTCATAATTCACCCAGATGGTGGAAGCTCCCGAATGGTTCCCTCTCCAGAGACAGCTGTTCCACTGCTGGGCCATATGGCTCCCCTCGCTCTGCACCCTGCCCTGGGAAATGAACCACGTTCACGGGCAGCTTCCCAGATCTTAGAACCGTCTCTTGTTCTTAGCAGGTAATTAAGACCTCCAGCGGAGGCGGCCGCGCTGCTCCCTGCGTGGTTTGTACACATGTCAGGGCCGTGTTTGAAAGCTCCTTCAAGGTAAATACAGGGGCCTTTGCCTTCTACTCCAGGGGAGTGTCTGCCATCACAGGTACAGCGAGACTGCCCACAAGTCAGCTCCCCATTTCTCCACCCAAGGCAGGGCAGGCCCTCACCCCACCCAGACATGCCCCAGAATTCTATGCTGGAAGTGACCTTTGACGGAGGCTCATGTCAGCACAGATGGAGACAGATAAATCTTCCACTTTTCACCATTTGAGTTGTAAAGTTATGAGCAAAGACCTTTAAGACTAGCTGTGATTTGGGAATGCGCCGACCTCCTCAGTGGGGAATAATGAGCACCAGAGGGCAGAGACACTTCCTGTCACTGGCAGGCGGGGTCCCCACCCTTCTTTGGAGGACCCCTCTCTACAGTTCTGAGTCACTGTTTCCCTCTGGGACACCCAGGGCCTTGATGGTGCAGCATACACGTTCTCAGCTCTCCAAGTGGAAATGTTGCGGTCTGTGCACCCTCCCGGAGCAAGCAGAGCTGTGACTAGTGCCTACCATTGACAAAGCTGGCCTCCAGTATACTTGATGGCTCCACCCCATTCCCATGACACATCTCTGAGCCTGCCGGGAGCCGGTCCATCCTTGCTGTTTCAAGGGACCTGGCATATATGGCATACTGTTCTTAATATGTTTGCTCCCCTTCTTGGCGCTATGTGTTTTAACCAAAGTCACCTCTCCGAGAAAGGTTGTTTCCCCAGGTAGGAATTTTTCCTTGAGGTTAGGGAGGGGATACAACCCCTTAATTAAGTGCCAGGTGGGTAGTTAAGCTACATAATCTTTACTCCCTGGAATGGAGATAAGAAACGCCCTAACCTTTGTAATAGAAATTGACAGGATTAAAATCGGCTGGTATAAATACGGATGTAACAAGACAATAAACATCAGCTCCTCATCAGCTCCTCATCAGATCCTCATCAGATCCTAACCAGAACCTAGCCAGAGAACATGGCAAAAGATCCTGGACAGAACCTGGCTACAGAACTTCACTGGAGAACCTAGACAGAACATGGCAAAAGAACCTGGATAGAACCTGGCTAAAGAACCTGGCGACTGAACCTGGCTGGAGAACCTGGCTAGAGAACCTTGCAAGAGAACCTGACTACAGAACCTAGCAAGAGAACATGGCTATAGAACCTGGCGATAGAAACTGGCTGAGGAACCCAACTATGATGATCACCTGAATGCTGCCTTCGTGTCATTCATTCTTCGCCGACTCCGTCCACACCTTTGGGGACCCCTGGACCCGCTGGGGCTGGACCCCAACATGAGCCCATTAATATTTATTTGCCATTTTTTTCTGACATTTTCAAACATTTTTTTGGAAGTCAGGGGAGGGGGGGGGGGTCTGTGTGCCCCTCCTCCCAACCCTTGTCTCCTTCCATTCCTTTTGCCCTTGACCTAGCAGGGAAGCCCTCTCTATATTATCCTGCCACAATGGATAATGAGAGCCGGAGCCTATTAAGCACTTAGTGTGTGCCAGGCACTGTTCTAGGCTTGTCACATGAATTTACTTACCTAATCCTTGCAAGCCTAAGTGGAAGGAACTCTTATTATCCCCACTACACAGATGAGAAAAGTGAGGTACAGAGAGGATAGATAGCAGGGTTGCCCAGGCCAGGCTTCATCCCAATAGGAAATGGGAACTAGAATAGAAAGTGAGCAGGATAAATGGCCAAGTGGAGGGTTGGGATGACCACACACTGCAATGGTCTGATAGGCAACTACAGCCAATACCCTATCAGCTAAATTCTATCTACCCTCAACTTCCAGAGAGATCAGGCCCAGAATTTTCCAAAGGTGGCCTTGTAGCAGCTGAGCCTGCAGGCCACCAGCTATAACAGAATGGTCATGAGCATGGAACTGATACCACATGCCTGGGTTCGACTTCCAGCTGTATCACTGCGTTGCTGTGTGACCGTGAGCGAGTTAGGTAACCTTTCTGTGCCTCTATTTCCTCATATATAAAATGAGAATGTAGAAGTACCTACTGCACTGGGTTGTTGTGAAGATTAAATGAGTTAATACAGAAATGAGGCCTAACATATAGGTTGTGTTATATGAGTGTTATCTATGATGAGGTTAAAGATGGGCGGGGCTAGGAGGAGAATAATATTGTTATTTCTACTGCCCCATGGGCTAGGTGGGGGTTGGCAAGGGTGGTGATTACACAGCCCCTTAATGCTGTCTTGTGGGCCAGGGCTGGTACTCCTTATAGACCAGGAAAGAGGAACTCCAGGAGGTGTGTGAGTCGTTCAGCTAGTCAAAGCAGGGCTGCAACCAGGCTCCTAACCTCAGGCCGAGCCGGACGCTCCACTGCACAGATCCCTAGCACTGATGACAGGGAGGTTCACAGCCCAGGAGGGGACCCCGTTCTTTTAAACAGAAGGTTCCCCCACATCCGGGCATTGGAAACCTGGCTCCACCACTTACTAGCTGTGGCCCCTTGGGCAAAGCATTTAACTTCATGAGTCTCAGTTTTCCGGGTGGAAAGAGAGGAATCGTTCCCAGAAAGTCATCTTGAGGATAAAATGAGAACATATGTGAAGGCCCGGCACCCAAAATGGGAGTCCCGCCCATAGCCCCTCTCTGTGGAGGTGGAGTCTTCCAAAGGAGGCTGTTATCTAGGATGTGTTCCAGATGGGCTGGACGTGTCTAAAGCTGCTCTACCCTGTCTGTGGTCACTGTCAGCTCCTCTTCCTTGTCCCCACTCTGACAAGTAGTCAAGTCCCTAGACCAGTGGTTCTCAACCTTCTGGCCCTTTAAATACAGTTCCTCATGTTGTGACCCAACCATAAAATCATTTTCGTTGCTACTTCATAACTGTAATGTTGCTACTGTTATGAATCGTAATGTAAATATCTGATATGCAGGATGGTCTTAGGCGACCCCTGTGAAAGGGTCATTCGACCGCCAAAGGGGTCACGACCCACAGGTTGAGAACCGCTGCCCTAGAAGAACCTGTGGGGACATGTGCCAGCCCCTCTAGGGACACAGGCCAGGAAGAAGGGGTCCTGCTCTTGGGAAGCTTGGGAACCTCTCATCCACCACCTTAAAGCAAACCAAACAGGACTTCCAGAGACCTCTGTGACTGCTTCACGATTCTTTACCGATCGCATTGCCTCTACTTGATTCTCCCTCCGATTCATTTCAGTAAGAACTGCAGTTGCATGTTTTCGTTTTAAACTACACCAATGGTCTCATCTTAACTTTGTCCACTGGCTTCACAATGGGAAACACCTCCGCACCACAGTCATTGGAACTCCTTTTTCATGAAAGTTCAGAGCTTCTGACGCCGCAGAGGAGGAAGCTCGGGCCCGGGTGCACCCAGTCGCACAGCAAGGTGGCGCGGAGAGTGAGGAGAACGCCTTCTCTGAAAGCCAAGTCAGGGCTCACATCTGACAGCACCAGGAGGGTGACTCCCTGCTAGAGGATTAACCCAAGTCCTCGCACCCAGGCTCCAGTGGCCTCCCCCTCAGAGCCAGAAGCCAGCGTCGGGGAGGACTCTCAGACAACAAATGCTGCCTCATGCCTCCGGAACGTGGAGCCCCTCCAACCAAAACCGTCCCATCAGGCACCAGATGGCGTTGGGCTTTGGGGCTAAAGACCTCGGCTAGATCCAAACCCGGCAACCCACAGACAATGCAGCCCCCACTCTGGATCTTGCCTCTGGTGTTTCCACGCAGAGAGGCAATTAAAAAGGAGGAGGTGTGCTCTGATTAGAAAAAGACCAGGGCAGCTGCTGTCACGAAGCCAGAGAGTTTGTCCTGGGGCCCGCGCCTGCCCCATGGGTACAGGTAGGCGCCCAGAAGAGGGAAGGGAAAGGCAAGATGAGGAGGAAGAGGGAGGGCAGGTCCTGCTCAGTCGCTCTGCAAGGCCAGGCCCTGCCCTGCTTGCCTCCCCAGAATCAAATCGGCTGGAAGTGCTTTATGTACGTCCACTGTACGGAAACAAGATTAGAAGGGACAGGCGGAACAAAGCCTCGGCCTCCCTAACAAAGGCCCCTCCACTTAGTAAATTAGGAGCTCTTTCCACCTGACACACTTTTAAAGGGAAATCTTCAATTACCATGTGCTGGCAGGTTGGGCAACAAAAGGTCTGCCCCGGTGACTTCATTCCCAAAGCCCTGAGCAGGCACTGAAACGGTTTTGTGTAATAGAGATACTAATCTAGTCCATATAATTTTGAGAATCCTTTATGGAGGACTGAAGGACGTTTGAGCCCTCCAGCTGTTTAAAGAGATTTTCTGCAGCTTATGCGTTTACCTTGCCAATAGCTTCGCTGAGCAAACAGAGTCCTCTAAATCGCACTCACTGCTGATTTACTATCAGGCCTCTGCAGTTTGTTCGGTGGAGAGAACCTTGTGGATAAACAGAGGCCAAGGCCTTGCTCCCTCTGCCTGGCCACACCGAAGGGATGGGGGCTGCCTTTAAGTTGGGGCACCTCTGGCTCCCAGATGTGGGACTTTCCTTTTCCTTCCTATGAGGCTCAGCCCAGGGTAGAAGTGTCCGAGGGGCAGTTCTTTGGCCAGGGGCAGGAGGAGGCTCCTGGCTTTTGCCCTTGGTTCCAGGTCTGCCTCCATCAGGGGGATGAGACTGATGATGTAATCGGCTCCCCCTTCCCACCCCATCCTGTGCAAAGATGTGATTCTGGCTCCTTTGGTGACAATTTGGTACCACTCGCTACTTGAAAAGGAGAAGAAAGTGAAGTGGGAAAGGATGATAGGGAAGGTGACTCAGGAGAAACGAGGGAGACATAAACACAAACTCTAAGCCCACAGCCTGAAGATATACACTTGGTACACGGGTTATGGCAGCCCTTTCCGTGGGCAGACATGCAACACACACATACAGCAAGTATACACACAGAGAACACACATGTGCACACACACACGTAAGAGGTCCACTCTTTACACAGAGCAAAACCTCACAGTCATGAGTATACCTGTGTGTATGTAATAATAACCATAGCACTTACTATGTGCTTGGTTTACACTCACTTATTTAAATCTCCCAACAACCCCACAAGGATAGTATGATTGCTACCCCATTTTCCAGTTGGGTAAACTGAGGCACGGAGAAGCTAAGTAATTTGCCCACAGTCACACAGGCAATAGACAAGTGTCTGGCTCAAGGGTTTATGCTTTTGACCTTTACATTGTCTGGCACAACATGCCACACGAGCACCCATCATGAGTTGGGAGCAGCATCCACACATGAAAACTCGCAATCACACACACACACACACACACACACACACACGCACACACACAGCCAGGTACTCAAGCTGAGGCACCCCTTCCTCAGAGCTCCAGACACATCTCCAGGTCAAATGAGACCCAGGTGCTCCAGTTCAGGCCAAGACTTAGAGAAGGGTACTATTAAATGTTAAAATAGTAAAATGCTTCTGTTCTGGTTGGTAAGTGGTTGCCACCCTGCCCCTCTCCCAGCACCTACAAGGTTAACCCCTAGCTCCACAAAAGGCCTCCAGGGTCCTATTCTGTTCTAACCTACTGGCAGGAGTGCCCTTCTTTTAGTGTTAAATATTTTCCTTTGTACCCCGGGTATAGACAAGGTGGGGACAGTGGGATGTGTACCTGCAACAAGGTGTGGGGGTCTGGCTCTCAGGCCCTCCATGAATCTTAGCCAATGCCTGGCCAGCATAGTATGGGGGTGTCCAGCTCCCCCAACCAGTCCCAGCCCCTTGATGGGCAGCTGATCAGAGCTCTTCAAAGATGAGGACACTGAAGTGGCCATTGGGAGGCAGGGGAGGCTCTGTGTCATCATTTTCACCCTCACTGAAGCCACTCAGCTTCCCTTCGTCAAAGAGCAAGCATTAGAGCAGACTTGGCAACCGGAGTGTCCATCATCTGAAAACCCCCACTAATAGCCACTTTTTGAAACCTCTCTGCTACAAAGGCCAGGAGCCAGAAGGAAATAAGGAGCTCGGCAAACCAGGAGGCGTTGCATGGGGCTCAGCTCGAACCAGAGGGCTGGCCTCCCGGGACCTGGAATAGTGGTCTCAGTCCCTGCAGAGCCCCAACGCAGGGTCCCCAGACTCTTCACTCCCGTGTGACATGGGGTGCAGACACCAGAACTCTGGGAGGGACTCTGGGAACCCAAGGGACAGGGGGGAGTGGGGATGAGGGTCTCCTAAGAGGCAGGCCATCTTCCACTCCTGGGTCTCAGGGCCTGCTCAGAGACCACTCTGCTGGGTGTCCTTTGAGGCACCCAGGAAAAGCCAGCCCATTTCCTTCTAGGGCTGGCTTTTCCATGTGTCCTGCTGGGCTCTGTGTTGGGCGCTAGTCAGTGTCCTGTAGCCTGGGCCCTCAGGGGCTCACTGCCTAGGGCAGCGGTTCTCAACCTGAGAGTCACGACCCCTTTGGCGGTCGAACGACCCTTTCACAGGGGTCACCTAAGACCATCCTGCATATCAGATATTTACGATTCAAAACAGTAGCAACATTACAGTTATGAAGTAGCAACGAAAATTATTTTACGGTTGGGTCACAACATGAGGAACTGTATTTAAAGGGCCAGAAGGTTGAGAACCACTGGCCTAGGGAGAGAGAGTAAGAAGCTGACCACTGGAAGGGTGATAGGGGGGAAGGGGCTGAGATCAGGACTGGGAGTGGGAGAGGCAGGTGTTGGCAGGGCTTCCCAGAGACAACGCAGCTTTTCCTGGAGTCTCCAAGAGCCATTAGGCAGAAATTGGGAAGAGCAGGACCAGGGGTCTAGGAAGCAGGGAGAGCCTGTAGGAAGTTGCAGGGTGAGAGAGGATGGAGAATTTAGTTGCCTGGGTGGGAGGGGATTCACAGACTGTAGAGGGACCCTGGGGAAGCGAGATGCAGAAGGTCGAGTCTCAGCATGAAGAAGCCAGGGTACAGCATGTGAGTGAGCAGTAGTGGGGCACGTGGAGGGAAGTGTCAAAAAATACGGGAGGGGACAAGGCAGAACTGGAAGGGACTGGTGGCACCTCGGTATTTTTGAGCCACTATCTGTGCCTGGCACATTGGAAGCCACTGGAGACCAAATGATACGTTTTAAAAGGTGCTCCTGGCCTTAGGAGCTTACAGTTAACTTGTTCATTCACTCATTCGTTCGTTCGTCATTTGTTGAACACCTACTATCTGCCAGACACTGTTCTAGGAGTAGGAATGTCAGCTAGAATAAACCAAAGTCCCTTGTTCCTATCAAACATATATTTCAGTTGAGAAATTTTAGAAAATAAAAAAACCCACATATGTTCTATATTTCTATATCAGGCAGTGATAATACTAATAAAAAAAAAAACAGAATAAGGGGGTAAACAAAGATGTGAGGGAGGGGACTATTTCGAGGAGACGGAGTGAAATAAGGGCGTGAGTCACATGGGTATCTGGGGGAAGAGCATTCAGGCAGAGGGACCAGCACACGGGGCTCCCTGTGTGCCATATGCAGAAAGAGCCTGGAGGCCAGCATGGGAGAGGAAGGCTGGGGGGAGCTGGGTCACAGACTTAGCTGGGCCAGGCCATGTGGGGCTTGCAGCACAGTGAGAACATCAAAGGAACAGCACACGCCCAACAAGGACCAGAAATTAGAGGAGGCATTACATAGGTGCTGAGGGAATTCTGAAGATAGAAAGCCTTGGGGAAGTTTCCATAAAGTCATGGGGAGTCAGGCTGGGACGGGTCAGCTCCTTCGCAGGCTTTCCCTGGCCCAGGACACCCAGCAAGGGGACTTACATAAAGCCTGACTGCTCCGACACTCATAAAGGCTTCTCCTCGGAGGCCCCCGTCCGTCCGGAGAGCAGGGGTTTAATTACAGCGGCAGCTGGTAATTAAGGAGCAGCGCCTAGATTCTTCCACAGCTGCGTCAGCACCCAGGACCCTGCTGGCACCTCTGCGGCTGCGGGAAAGGCCTGCCCTGGAATTGAGGGCTGGGCCAGCAAACACAGCCAGCTAGACCTCAGTCTCCTCTTCTCCCCCGGGGCCAAGGTGCCTGAGCCCCAACGTCACGGCTCTCCCATCCTGCACACACCTCCTTGTCCTTCAGCCCTTCTCCGTCCTCCATGCTGCTGCCCCCCAAGCAACGGACGGAGCCCAGACACCACCGTGAGCATGTGACTGGTCGCTGAAACCTTTAGTGACCTCATGAGGTGGTCCAGGCTCCTTGGTGTGGTGCTGCAGGGCCAACCCCAGCCCCGTCTCCCCACCACTTTCTCCCCGTTCTTCCTGTGCTCCACAGGGCCCGATGCTGCCTGCTCTTTCCCACCTCTCTATGCTCCCGCTGTTCCCCCACAAAAATAATACCATCAGCTGTGGCTAACAGTTACCGAGCTCTTACTACGTGCCAGGCCCTGTACCAGACGCTTTCTCTGTGGAAACTCATGACAGCCCAAAGGGATAGGTGCTCGATACAGCCCTGTTTTATTTTACGGAGGAGAAAACCGAGGTAGTGGGAGGTGAAACACCGTGCCCAGGGCCACACGGGAAGGAGGGGCCTTCACACTGGTGCTGTCTTAGCCACTGTTCCTCTCTTGTCCTCCTCACAAGTTCCTACTCGCCATTCAGACTCCACTCAAAACTAACCTCCTTCAAGGAGACTTCTTTGGCCCTCCCTGCCCTGCAATTCCCCCGACAGAGTTAGTGGCTTCTCCTAAGAGACACCTCTCAGTATTTGATTAAAGTCTCTTTCCTTCATTCATACTCTCACTCACTCGATCAATGATTACTCAGCACTAGGTGCCAGGCCCTGTGCCTGGCCCCGGGAATAACATGGCTCCCCTGCTCCAGGAACTCACTTTCGGGAGGAATAGCTGGACAGGCGAGGAGCATCACAGCCAGTGGGACAGGCTGACAGCGGCCCAGAGGCTCTGGATGCAGAGCACACAAACCACGGCCACGTGGATCCCACACACGTGGTGCTCCAGAGCAGTGGTTCTCAACCTTGGCTGCACATTAGAATCAGCTGGGAATCTTTTAAAGATCCTGATTTCCGGGCTTCATCCTCCGGAAATTCTGTTTCTTTGTTACTAATGTTGTGGCCCCACATAACAAAGAAACAGAATTTCCGGAGGATGAAGCCCGGAAATCAGCATTTTAAAAAGATTCCCAGGTGATTCTAATGTGCAGCCAAGGTTGAGAAGCACTGCTCTAGAGGAAACAGGAGGAATCTGAAATAGGTGCCAACAGAGGGGTGTCCAGAGAACCCACTGGGCCTTGGGGAACCTGGACCGTGATTCACTCATTATTTCTTGAAGCCTGAAAAGCACTGACCAGTGGACAAGAACAAACCTTTGGTAGTTGTGTTTCTCGTTGTAAATGAATTCACTGGCATCAGGGTTAAGCATCCAGATTTTATGAGTTTGGTCAGTGTGAATCAGCCGCAGCCCAGCCAGTCTGGACATCCCACAGCACTGCTCTAAGCCCACAAGCTGGGGACCACACCGTGGGGGCTGTGCTAACTTCGGTCACTCAGCGAGGACCTGCCAGGGAAGTTAGGCAGCCGCTCCATCCCCACCACCACCCTGGGGACACCCTCTGCTTCTTTGCCTGCTTATGTAAAGTGTGCTTACCATACTGTGACTGCCTATTTTTCAAAAGTTAAAAAAGAACACACACACATTTTCCCCTCTAGCCCAGGTGCTTTGTATTCATGTCCATCCCAGGACTCAGCAGTACTGGTCATCTAGTAAATGTTGATGAATGGATGGTCAGATAGAAGAATGGATGTTGTCCTAGGCAGCAAAGCTCAGCACCAGGTGCTGGTGACCCAAGGGACAGCATCAGCACTGTTTCTGGGGAGGGCAGCAGGCAGGATTCCCTGGGGAGCCTCCTAAACCAAACCCATAGCTCTGTGCATGCACACACACACACACACACACAGCAATCCCCTAATTGGTACCTTGATCTGGGCACCTATAGGGACCCACCTTTGCAACATTTTGAAATCAAACCAGTTTGTCTTCACTTCCTTCCTCTCCCTACAAACTTCTCATCTGCCCTCTTGTCTGACCCCACTTCTCTCTTCTGGCCACAGGTCCCTCCTGCCGAGGGGAAAGTACAGGAGGGGACACTACTCTGATCTCAGTGCCTGAGCAACATCAGACCTGGCTGGCCTCTGCTCCTGGCCCCCACAGAGGGACAGATCTGGCCTTGGAAGTTGCCAGAGCCATGTAGAGGAAACTTAAAATTGCTGCCCACCAGCCTAGGGAAAAAGCAAGGGATTCTGGATGAGGAAAAAAAGTCTCCCACAAGAAACAAAGAACAAGGAATGGGGGGTGGGGAGTGACTGCTTTAATGGGTATGGGCCTTCTTTAGGGGTGATGAAAGTTTTAGAACTGGATAGAGGTCACAACTGCACAACATTGTGACTGCACTAAATGTCACAAAATCGTACCCTTCAAAATGGTTACTATTATGTGAATTCCCCTTTTAAAAAAATTTTAAAGGAAAAAGACCCTAAGCCTTCATCACACACAACATAGGCTCCCAAACCAAGTTAGGAACGCAAAGACTGGTAAGGAGCCAGTGAAAGCCATTAGTGTGCCTAATAAGAAAATGCAAAACTCGTGTGTGTATAGGGCTCTTGCTCAACCCAGGGTGTCGGGGCAGGGGGGAAAGACTAGAGTTCACAGCAAAAGAAAAAAGTACAATCTACATGAGGACACAACCCACAGGAAAGGAGAATCAGCAGTCCCCATAAAAAGGAAAATTGATACTCGAGGAACTTGAACTAATAGAACTATATAGCTCAAGATAGAACTATCTGAAAGAGACCATAAAAGAAATATGTTTAAAATAATTAAAGCAATAAAAGGATTAGACTTCATAATGAAAGAATAGGACACTACAGAAACAGCATGCAGATCTGATAAAGAACCAATAGAACTCCTAGAAACAAAACATATCACTGAAATTAAAACCTCAACAGACAGGTTAATTAGCAGAGCTAACGGATTTGAATAATGGATCCGAGGAAGATGTCCAAGATGCAACACAGAGAGATAAAGAGATGAAAAATGAGAGCCCAGGAGAGAGAGGATGAAGTAAGAGTCCATTTTAGAGCTCCAATAGGAGAGAACTGAGAGGGTGGAGGAAAGGAGATACTTGGAGAGAGATGGCTGAGAAATTTCCAGAAGTGTAAAGGACATGAAGCCTTAGCTTCAGGAAGACGTATACCTCTGAGGAGCAAACACTATGAATAAAAATAACTCCACACATGGACATATCCGAGGGAAACTGAAAAGCACTTCAATGACAAAGTCCAGACAACGGAAAAACATCCTCAAACTGCTGAAGGGAAATGACTGAGAAGCTAGAATTTCATAGGCAGCTCAACCATCATTCAAGAGTAGGGCAAAATAAAGGCATTTCCAGACAAGTAAAGCATAAGAGAGTTGGTCGCTTGCAGACTCTCCCGGAAAGAACTTCTTGAAAGAGACCTTTCAAGAATGCAGCCAAACTGAGAAGTGAGATGCGAGAATAGATGAGGAGCAAAGAAATCAGTAAACGTAGGAGTTGGCTTTAAGTAATAATCGACTGTATAAAACAACCACAATAATAAAACAGGGCTATCTAACCCCCAAAGTGGTGCGAGGCATTTAAAGGGTTAAATCTTACCCACCCTCAGGTTCCCCCAGTGCAGCCAGCCCCCCAGGCCTTCAGCTGCTGCTCCCTCTGGGCCACCCAGTGCAGACTGACCCCACCGGGCCAGAGCAGTCCCTCCTCCCAGCCAACCTGACGAGGTGCCCAAGTCTGCTGAGCACCCCCAAACCCCCAGCCTCCAGCCCAGCCAGGCCCATCAGCCATGTACCTGGAGCTTCTGGCTACTCCTCCTCTTCTGGGTTTGGATGAAAACCACACTGCAGGAGGCATGTGCTGGCATTCCAAGCAGCCACTGAAAGGGCCAGAGGACACCGCCTGGAACTTCGGGGGAGTTACCTCCCCATGGGGGAGACTCTGACCAAGGGGAATAGGAGACAGGAGGACTGGGCCGGTGAGTTCTCCTCCTTGCTGGCTATGCGGAGACCTGCTTGCTCCCGTGGCCCATCAGAAGAAGCCCTTGGTAAAGGGGATGCACCTGTTAGGCAACCTGCTGGGCTCTTTGCAATTTACTTGGTGAGTGCAGCAACCATCCTTTTGAATAGGAAGACTAGTGGTTTTCCAAGTTCGGTTCCCAGCCTAGACACAGGAGCATCGCCTGGGACCTAGTTAGAAATGCAAATTCTCCAGCCCCACCCAAACCTTCTGAATTGCGACTCTGAGCCTGGGGCCCAAGAGACTGTGTTGTAACAAGTCTTCCCGGTGATTCTGATATTAGGTTACCAGGTGCTCAGTAAAACATTTGAATGGATTGTAATTTGTGATTACTGTGTGGAACCTGTGATAAGCGTTACCACTGCTCACTAATTACGCTGGCCCTCGGCCTTCAACACCTGCCACAGCGCTCTCCTCTCTGCCATGGCAACAAGCAACATTGCCGGGTTGCTGCTCTATCAGCCTGGGTCCTGGGGTGAAGGTGGATAAGGAGCAGGCCATTGGCTAGCCCACAATGGACATGTAATATGAACAAAAAACGTTATTGTTTTAAGCCGCTGGGTTTGGGGTATTGTTTGTTACTGCAGCATAGCCCAGCCCATCCAGTCTGATACAGACTAATATTTTCAAAGTACAGAGCTTCACAAAATGCCTCAACCCCCCACCCCATGACTTAAAATGAGTTCTATCTGCAGAGGTAAAGATGCCCACTGCCCTATTTCACAAGGAGAAAGAAAGAAGGAAGTGTGCTTGCGCCCAGCGATCCTCAAGAAACATCTGATGCCTAGGCAACCAAGGAGGAACAAGACTAATGCTTATCTGTGGATAATGGTCAGGTGTGGGCAGCTCTGGTGTGGATGGTTGTGGAAAGGCTTCCGAGGATGGCAGTTCTGGGCCAGAGGAAATGGTACAAATAGAAAAATAGTGTCACCTGCATCTGAATCTGCTTTCCAGGACACTCATTCACTGTTTCATCTTTCTCCTTCCATACACCGAGATGATCCATCCTATACCCAGTGGGACCAGAGAGGCAAAGGGACTTGCCCAAGATTGCACAGCAAGTTACTGGCAGTCAGCCAAGGCTTTCACGATGGGGCCAGTGTCCTTCTACCATGTGCCGAGAAACAAGGCTCCAGGAAGGTGGCTTTGGAGGAAGGTCAACATCCCCATGGCCCTTCCCAGAGCTCGGGTGATGTTCCTGTGCAGGGTCCTGAGGACTCTCCACACTGGATGAGTTCTCACCAGGTTCTAGTGGACTTGGAGGTCCTCTGGCCTCTGGAAGGTGGGGAGGGGGGGCGGGAGGAGGGGCAGGGCTGCAGGGTTTTGGCTCCTGAATGCTCTCAGGTCTACAAGCTTCTCATCCAGCACCAGCATTCTGGGCACGATCCTTCACCCTCTCACTACCATTTCTCCCGCTCACGAGTTCCCCAACCCTGGACTCCATTCTCTCACACACAGGTGACAAAGCCTGCGGGGGACTGACACCCATCCATTATGGGTTGAATTGTGTCCTCCTCAAATTCATATGTGGAATTCCTAGCTAACCCCCAGAACCGCAGAATGAGACCTTATTTGGAGATAGGTCTCAGAGATAGATAATCGAGTTAAAATGAGGTCGTTAGGCTGAGCCCTAATCCAATATGACTGTGACCTTATAAAAGGGAGAAATTGGGGGACTGACACCCACAGGGGGAGGACTCCATGTGGAGAATGGTTATGTTGCCACAGGCTAAAGAACTACCAGAAGCCAGAGAGAGGCCTGGAACATCTGTCACACCCTCAGAAGGAAGCCACCTGCTGACACCTGGATCTCAGACTTCCAGCCTCCAGGGCTGTGAGACAATAACCTCCTTCTGGGTAAGCCACCAGCTGTGGTGCTTTGTAAGAGCGGCCCTAGGGAATTCCTAACTGCCGCCCCCTGCCAGCCTCCCCTCCCCTTCTCCCAGCCCAGATCTGCCCACCCTGCTCAGGCCCTCTCCGCGTCTTTGCTGATGGGGCTCCCTCTCCCATCCACTCCAACAACGCCCTTCCATCAACTCAAACCCCATAAAGCCTGCGAGGGATCACAGCTCACAGCATTCTCTCCTGCCTGAGTTTGTGTGGCCTGTCTAGCCGTTCCCACATTCCTCTCCAGCTGTTCTCTAATGACTTCCTGTACATTAGACTTGCCTTCCCAACAAGAGAGTAGGATCCACGAGGGCAGGAGCTGTTTCTGACATTCTGTCAGCAGCACAGCGCTGTGGGTGGCCACAGCAGGCATGTAAGAACCACTGGGCTGCCCTAACCAGTTTGGCTCAGTGGATAGAGCGTCTCGTCTGCCTGCGAACTAAAGGGTCCCAGGTTTGATTCCGGTCAAGGGCATGTACCTTGGTTGTGGGCATATCCCCAGTAGGGGGTGTGCAGGAGGCAGCTGATTGATGTTTCTTTCTCATCAATGTTTCTAACTCTCCATTCCTCTCCCTTCCTCTCTGTAAAAAATCAATAAAATATATTTAAAAAACAAAACAAAACAAAAAAACTACTGGGCTGAAACACCCTTCCCAGGCACCCCCTCCACTCTTCCCTGTAGCTGATTTCTCAATAACACTTGGTGAGTAGGCGTGGCCAAAAAGACAGCCTTTCCTCTTTATCCTGCCCTACTTTATAAAGACGCCTGTCAAAGCAGCTACAACACTCGGTTGCACATATTTTTGTACCAAATCTTTTCCTTCCACTAGGCTGCAAGCTCCTCCAGGCAGCATCCACTTCTCATGTGCGTGCACAACCCCTGCATTTGCAACAAGTGTACGTTGAATGGATAAACATGAGCATATGGCTGAAACGACTGACCATGGGGTCCAAAGACCCTTTAAGCATTTCAAAGGATCCACGAACCCCTGAAATTGTGTGCAAAGGGCCGTGTGCATGTGCATGTTTACATATGTAGTATGCATTTCCCCAGGGAGAGAGTCCATGGATCTCTGAGAAATTAAAATAAGAGCCAAGACTAAAAAAATGTTAAGACCCAAAGCTGCAGAGGAGGAAGCTGACATTTATTAAGCCCCTATCCTGTGCCTGATGGTTTAGGGATTACTATCCCCATTTTACATGAATGGAAACTGAGGTTCAGAGAGGTGATGTCTTGCCTAATCCAAGTGGTTCAGAGCAGACTCTGGAGCTACTAGTAGATAGCCTGGGTTCAAATTCCACTTTTACTGCTTTCCAGCTCAGTTACAGCGCGTTTAAGTATATGGACCAAAATCACACAGCTAGAAAGTGGTGATCTTGGCCAAGTTACTGAATTGCTCTGTGACTCAGTTTCCCGATCTGTAAATTGGAAGCAGGAAGGGTCCCTACCTCATAGGCTGTTGAGAGGAGCTGATGTTGATGGATGTACAGTGATCAGAATGGTGCTTGGACTCTGCAGAGGATGGTGATGAGGGTAAAGAGGAAGGAGCTGGGAGCGGCAGAGCTGAGATTCAACCCAGGCCTGTGTGCCTCTTGCCCCTCTCTGTCACCACCCCCAGCCTCAGCACGCCAAAATGCCCCCTCTCCCTGCCGAGACCCTCCTGCTCCCTCCTAGGAAAAGCCTCCCGTCCTGAGGAGTGTGGCTTCCTGGGAGGATGGGCCGTGGCCACCAGCTCGGCAGGCAGTGCCTGGCAGTTACATAAGGAGCAGGCGGCAGGTCATGAGCAGCCTTCCCAGTCAGCAAGACAGATCCTGCGCAACCAGGACACTTAGCGCTCCTGCCCTGCTCTTCATTTTCCAAGAGCTTGACCAGCATCCACTAATGGAAATTAGAAGGGGAAGGTGCTCATCTATTCCTGGGACCCCGTGCTGACATCCGAACTCCTTTCATGATTTCCCTGAGTCCATCACTGCTCAGAAGGGCCGTGCACACCCATCCTGCTCCATCTTCATGGCTCCATGTCCCACCAGCAGCCTGACCCTCGCTCCACTACAGGCAAACAGAGCGGCAGCTGTAAAGTCTTGATTCTGACCTCACCTCTACACCTGGGTCCCATAGTAACCCCATCCCAGCTGAAGCACTGACCACGGCCTTGGCCCAGCCCAGTCCTCTGCACTGCTTTCTGAGTTTGCGTTGGGTTAGTATCTTTGTATTGTTCCTGCAAAACCATCAGTATTGACCCCATTTGCCGGAGCATTTTTCATTCATTCCTGTAATGCAATTAGAATCGAGTTTCTCCAGCATTAGGGGAGATGTAACAACAGTAGGGGAAAATTGTCGTTTCATTCCCAACGTCAACACGCCCACTCTGCCCAAATTCTCTCTCTGGTGCTAGCTCGCTCTACCCACCCAGATGGCAAGGAGAATACTAACAAGGAAAATCACTCTTCAAATCTGCCTCCCAATGCAGAGGCAGAAGCTGTGTGGGCGGCCTCCCCTCGGTAATTAAACAGGGGCTCCAAGCTTCTCTGACAGTGTCCTGCCGTTGAGGAAACCTCCTGATGCCCACTGGAGAGCCCCAGACGGGTCCCATCCCACTGGTCAGAGGTGTGTGGGGAGAGTCCATTAGACTCCAGCAGGGCCCTCAACCATTCTCCCAGAGAGGGTCAGCGACTTGCCAAAGCCACATGCCTAGGAAGCTGAAGCCAAAACCCTGACCTGCAGGCTCTTGCTCCTGGGTGTCTCCCACTGTACCACACTGCCCCCCACCCAGAGGGCCTGCAGCTGCCAGCAACTCAGCCCTGGTCCCCAAGGCTTCAGTTTACTGAGCCACTGCAGACAAAAAGGGAAAGAGGGAACAAGTGTCTTTCATGAACCAACATTTTCTTTGGTGTATTCCAGTTCTTTTTAGAAACCTTCCCACTTCCTAGAATAGGTCCCTTGTGATGTCTTACTCTTGTCATCCTCCTTCGAGGTACCATGATTTTGTCATCCAATAATCAAGCCTGCCTTCCTTCCACCCATCCATCCATCCAACCATCATCCATCCATCATCCATCTACCTCTCCATTCATTTATCCACTCAGCTCCCCTTCCATCCAACAAAGCCTTCTTGAGCACCTACTATGCCCTCAGCTCTGTGCCAAGCACTCAGCACTTCTTCCCCACTGCTCCCCAGAGCGCCCACTCCAGAAATGTCCACTTCTCTCCTCACCCCTTCAGAGCCTAGGCCTGACTCGCTTCCATCAACCCTCTTAGGAGGTTGATCTGACAGACAATTCTGTGCTAATGTACTCGCATTAGACCCATTGTTCCCTCCGAGCTGGCAGCAGGCAGGGACTTCGGAGTTCTGAGGTCAGCTGAGACCTGCGGCCCAGGACCCAAAAGACAGCTCTACCTCTTTCCCCTCAGTCCCCCCCACTTCCCTCCCACCCCACTGAAGCCAGAGCAGAGGCAGCCCCTACATACGTATGCAGAAGTCTCCATTCTCGTAGTAGCCAGGGCAGCACTGGGACCTCCGCCGGTACATGGTCCGGAGGCCACGCCGATACGCCGTCTTATAGCTGATCCTAAGGCACAGGGAGAAAGCCACTTGAAAGTATTGAAAATCAATCACTCCTGTTAGAATGATATTTGTGTTAAGCTCTATTGAGGATGCCATTCAATAATCACTTTAAAATGCATGGTGGCTTCGAATATGAAGGAACACAATAAAGAACAATCGATGGCGGGGTTTGGGCAATGTAATACAGAATGAAACGGTGTTTGTTACACCTACTGACTTCTCCCCACTCCCTTCAGGGTGATACTGAGAAGGGTTGCGGGAGATGCTGTCTGGGTGACATTGTGGAGGGTAACTGGGGACTTTTCCTTAAAACTTCAAGGCCCTGTGCTAGAGGGGCCCAGGGGGTGACTCGGATGGGACTGGGATTCTGAGAGCTTCTGTGCCTCCTGCCAACACCCCAACAAGCAGGCTGCTCATGGCCCCCTGGAAATTGGTCCACTCACTTGGAGAACTGGAGCACAGTCATCAAAAGGACCCTCTGAGTGTGACTCAGACCCAGAGGTGAGTTAATCTCCCTCACACCAAAATTAACACCTCCTGCAAAGGGCTTTGCCTGCCGTCCCTGGGAAGGCTCCGAACCAAGCCTGGCTCTGCAGAGAACAAAGTTACATATGGAAAGGAAGCCGAAAGGCCCGGAGAGCAAAGGGCATTCTGGACTGGGAATCAGAGACCTGTGTTCCCGTCCTTCTGCTGACAAGAGCATTGAGACATCGCCCTGTGCCAGAGAGGTTTATAGGCAAAATCTCCTTCCATTCCCTCCTTGAGGCAGGTAGCTCCTTTATGCCCTTTATTTCATTTCTTTTTAGGGTTTTTATTCTTACTTAATTTTATGTTCCGCCTCCCACTTTGTTTTATGGATGAGAAGACCGAGATTCAGAGAAGTTGACTTGCTCGAGGTCACACAGCTAAACAGTTTCAGAGCCAGGATTCAAACCCGCGTCAGTCTAATTTCAAAGCTACTGGCTTAACCTGCTGCCCTGTGCCAGTTCCCACAGGGTGGCTTGCTGGGCTTATGGGATGGCCATCGTGAGAGTAAGAAAAGGGCAATGGATGGTGTGAGAACTGAGTCCTCGGAGGGAGTCAATGGGACACTGAGAGGCAAAGCTCCTTCCTCACACATAGGGTCATAATGGAGGAGATCTGAAGCGGCCAGTAAGGACCAGAACGAGAAAGCAAGTTCCCAAGGTCATGTCATTTAACTAGGACTCGACCCAGGTCCTCGGGCCTTGAGGCCAGAGCTCTCTCACTTCCCCGCCAGCACCGGGGGTGCATGGCCTGTGGACCCCTCCTCAGGGGGCAGAGAGCAGGGCTGGTCGTTGCAGATGCCGACAGTCTGCTTTCCACGGAGGGTCAGGCCAACTTGGGAAGGGAGTCTTACCACACAGGCTCCCAGTCCTTAAAGCCCTCGCTTTATGACAAATGACAGTGTGGGACTCTGGGGAAATCTGTGATATTTGGGAATGTCGTAAACTAAGGTCATTCTACTTTGTCAAAAACCCATAATGGAAAGCAAGCTGCTCTCAGAGTGAGGCTACTTTCCCGGCACAGGGAGGCAGCTCCTGGCAACTTCAGGGGTGGTGTAAGCACCTCTCAGGTAAAGAGCAACTGGGGTTGACTCGGAGGTCACCAGTCCATTCCTCCCTCCAAACAGGGCTCTCCCCAAACCCTCTCACGGAGAGGTGGTCTCGACATCACCACAGCCTCTCAGGAGAGAGATGCTCCCACTGCTATCCTGCTTGCTCCCAGTGCTGGGGTGAGAAGCAGGAGAGGGAAGGAGCCGGGGCCAGGCTGCTGTCAGGAGAATGATGCTGCGTTCGTTCAAACAAGGCACTCCACACGGAGCAGACTGATGGTGCCACTGTCAGCGTCACACTCTGGGTCATCAGGAAGGCTGCAAGGCGACTCAATAATTTAGCAAAATAGTTCGTGTTCCAGGAATGCAGCCTATTTTAATAAGCAGCCACTCACTCACCCTTCCCCAGCGGTGATGGACGGCAGCCGGGACTCCAAGGACCCAGCAAAGCCACCCGCAGAGCAAGCCTGGCTGGTTCAGAGCCTGGCTGGCTCAGGAAGGGAACGGGACTTCTGTTTCTGCCTCTGCCTGACCAGGTCCACAGGCAGCTAACTTGGCACAACTGGGGGAGTTGGGAGGAGGCACTGGGCCCCACCTCCTCATTTCACAGCCAAGGACTTAGGAAAGGGATGGGATAATGGCCGAGTAGTTCCTGTTAGACCAATCCTCCTGCAAACAGTTAGACAATCTGGGGAAAGGAGAAAACAACTACCTGAAGGCACTAGGGAGAGAACAAAGGTGGATACTAGAGCGGAGTGGACACTTGGAAGAAGGGAATGACACTGGGCAAGGTTAGCCCAAGGACAGACCAAAGTCAGCAATGCAAACCCCAGATGGCTAGAACTTAGACAGAAGATGCTCAGCCTCACTGACTTGAAGAACCACAGGACAAATATAGGGTGGACTCTGCAACTAGAGAGTGGGAAGGGAAACTCCAGAAAGACAAGAGCCGCAAAGAGGAAGCCCATATTCTTGGTAAAAATCTGCCCAAACTTCTGTCCCCTGAAATTATGTGTGTGGAGGGCAGGTTACAAGCAGCCCAGGTAAGGCTAAAACTAGTGAACTCTCAGTTTGGAAATTGAGTTTAGCCAAGTTAACTGGCTGATAAGACAAACAAGCAAGCAAGCAACCATGAACTGATACTCCCTAGAGGAGGGCGTTCATTTGGTCTGGCCCTGCTGTTTTCCTAGCAACATAATTTTCAAGTTGATAATTTTGTATAGCCTGTGAATACTGTTATAAATATCCAAGTGGCCCTTGGCAGAAAAAAGGTTCCCCACCCCTGCTCTAAAGGTACATAACAGAATTCAGTCTCTACTGTCTCTGCTGTTCATAACAGTCAGCATACAATGAAAAATTACTAGACATATAAAGAAACTAGAAAAATATTACCTACATAAGAGAAAAGGCAATCAATGGAGACCAACCTCGAGATGACCCAGTTGTTGGATTAGCAGGCAAGGATTTTAAAGTGGTTATTATATCTATGTTCAGTGTCTCACAGGAAGTTACTAGAAAACCCCAAATGCCAGGACTTTGGCTTTTCAGCATAGAGTGGGTTTCCCCTCCACGTGCTACCCACCACGATTCCTGCATAAATCCCAAAGAGGGACTAGACCCGCAAGGAGGAAGCAAGGAAATCTGGAACCAACACAGATGCTCAGCAACTAGGAAGTAAACCGTCTGGTCTCTCACTCATTCTCTCTTTTACTCTTCATCTGCTGTTTTTTCAGCCCTGAAGTAATAATGCCACCTTGGGTCTAATACCTCACTGTTCTCCATTCTCCCCTGCACTTTTCAAAGTACTTTCATATCCCTGGCCTCACAGGACCCTGCAGGTAGGTAAGGCAAGGATCATTCATCATGGCTTGCCCAGGGTCATCCAACAAAAAATGTTCTCTCTTCCTTCCCTCCTCCACCCCGCCCCTTGCCCCCCCGCCACCTCTGCCTGTGACATGGGAGCATGTCATGATTTGCAGGAGGGCTTAGGCAAGGGAGCAGGATTCCCACAGGCAGTGGTTGAGATGCTGAGAGGGTGTTGACCTCTAGCCTGCACTCTGTTCTCCAAGGCATGGGACTTCATCTGCTCGGGGGAGGGGGTGCGGAGGGGGAATGGCTTTCTAGGTTGGATTTCCCCCCAAAAGCAGACCTGAGACAAGGATTCAAGGACAAGTCCTTTATTTAGGAGGTGATCCTGGAAAGCACTAGGAGGGGAACGGGAAAGTGAGACAGGGAAATAAAGGCAGCCAATGTAGGGTGTGCTATTGAGCAGGTTACTGCTATGGGTGACAGAGCGCCTCTGGAATACACTCAGAGTTGTCCCCTCTATACTCAGGGGCAGGAAGCTGGGGTATTTACCTACCAACTCCCTACCTGTTACTGGTTGAGGAATGCCCCAAGGACATTAATTCTCAGGTGCCTCTAGCCTGACAGAAGCCCTCAGCAGAGCGTCTCTGGGGTTTAGTGTGAAAAGTGAATACCAAGGGGATACAGGTGATGCACTGGCCACATGTGTCACAGTGGCCTTTTACTAACTGGCAGAAAGGCAAACGCTGAGGGCCCAGTACCCTTTCTCTGCCCCGCCGTCTGAGAGAGGTACTCACCTGTGCCTGGTGCACTTGAACCAGTTGAGGATGTCTGTGCATCGTGTGTAGTAGATCTGGTCAAAGGGGTGTGCGTATGATTCTTGGACAGTCACAGCGTAGCTGAGAACCAGACGGGAGATGGAAGCCACAGTCAGCACTTGAGAGTCTGAGCTAATACTCAGGATGGGGCCTCCCTCCCCAGGGAAGGCAGGCCTCAACACCCCCTCTCTCCTGCCCCACTATCCTCCTTCTGCCCTGGATACCCTTGGCATCCACACCTACCTGATGCCTGGCTGGATCTAGGACACATGCCTAACTTCCCTTTGGCCCCACTCATTTCCTGAAATTCTAGTTATTTGTTCATTTAAAGGAGGGTTTAGGTTTATTCTATGTGGTTTTAGAAAGCATAGCCAACAGTTTTAAAATATGTATTTAGCCCAGCCAGTGTGGCTCAGTGGTTGAGTGTTGCCCTATGAACCAGGAGGTCATGGTTTGATTCCCACTCAGGGCACATGCCCAGGTTGCGGGCTCGATCCCCAGTGTGGGGTGTGCAGGAAGCAGCCGATCAATGATTCACTCATCATTGATGTTTCTATCTCTCTCTCCCTTCCTCTCTGAAATCAATAAAAAAATGTATTTTAAAAATACATGTGTTTAGATCTTTATGGTTTTCAAAACACCTGCATGGAAGTTAATTTTTGTAGCAATTTTTGTAGTTAACTTTTGTGAAGTAAGTGGTCCCATTTTATAGATGAAGAAACTAAGGCTCAGAGAGAGGTGACTTGCCCAGGTCACACAGCTGGCAGCGATAACTGTCAATATGTATTAACTGCCCTGCATTAAGTGTTTTAAACCCTTTTAATCCTCACACAGTCTTATAAGGTAGGTGGCATTGCTATATCCTCATTTCACAGCTGACAAAACTGAGCATCAGAGAGGCTAAGTGACTTCCCCAAAGTTACCAGTTACCTTCTGCGCTACCAAGGTGGCATCTCATCTTCCTGCCTGTTGGTTGTAAAAATGGACCCATGGGTGGAAGCCACAGGGAAGCAGGTCTCAACTTCACAAAAACAAGCCTTCCCTCCTGCCCACCCTGCCAGGAGTTGTATGAGAAGGCAGCCAAGCCAGAACATAAAGCACAGACTCACACCTCCTGTGCAGGCTGGGATTTCAGAATTCATTTTTATGTATGTTGGTACTATTCAGTGTTTTCCTCCCAGAAGGCTCATTGACCTGGGCCAGATGGCCAGGTCCAGGCTATAAAAGCCAGTCTGCTTTGCCTGAGGAAACTGTTGGTTTACTTGCAAGGGGTCTGGGCAGACCAGCTCCCTGACTCAGTCCACAGCAGGCTCTCTGACGCCGGAAGTGTGAAAGGTCTAGAACTCAGGAAGGCCAGAGTAGTCAGCCCTGTCCAGGAGGGAGAGGGGTGGTGGGACATGCTGTTCTTCTGAAGCACTGAGGATGTCAGAGGGCCCTTGCTGAGCCTCTACCCGGCAAGCCATGCCTCAGAGGCACATATCTATGCAGACTTGGCCCAAAGCCCTGTTTTATCTCCAGGCTTGGAGAAACGGAGGCAGCTCCACATCCACCCCTAGCTTCCCAAAGGCCCCTTCCACTCTGAAATTCCATGACCCTGTGCTCTGACACTTCACTTAGAGGAGGGAGAATGAATGAATGGATGAGAGTGCATGGGGGCTCTGGGTCAAGATTGAAACCTGTCTCTTGTTAGCAGCATGTCCTTAGACATATAAGACTCCTATAAGCCTCCCTTCCCTCACCTGGAAATCCGTGCTAAATATTTCCAGGGACTTCATGTAACTATTGTGGGGATTAAAGAGGGCAATAGTAGTGTCTACATCTCAGGGTGGGGGGAAGATAATAAATGCAAAATGCACAGTGTCTAACATGCTAGCCATCATTATTATAAGACTGGCAACAGCTCACCTCCTGTGCCAGGCACTGAGGAATATTTCCTCCCGGACCATGGTAGGGGAGCCAGAGCAAGACCCACCCACAGAATGGCCTCCCTGCCTTTGTTAAGTACTCAGGGTTCAGACAAAGCCCCCCCCCCCAGCACTGGGGAGAGTGGGTGCTCCAGAGAAAAGGCATCAGCCCAACGGTGGGGGCGGGGAGGGGGTCATGAGGGACAGACCTGGCTCTGCAAGAGTGCCCTGAGCCAAGCAAGTCTGTCAATGAGACCTTGAACCAACTCCAAGACTCGGGGTGAAGTGTGTGCCCCCGGTTTCATGCCTGGATGGTTTAACATGCTCATTTGCCAGCATGCTAATGAGGGGCCAGATTAATCTGGTAGAGCTGGGCTTTACTAGCCTGGGGAGGCCTTTCCGCTGGGTTTTATGGTGGAGGTGTATAATTAACAAGGAGCCCGCCAGAAGCACTAATCCAACTGGGAAGTTCTCCCCAAGTGGTCTCTGGGGACCGGGGTGTGTTTCTGGAATGACACAGACTAGATCCATCCATGTGTAACTGGCAAGAGAGCTCAGTTGGAAAAGCCAAGAAAAAGGAGGCGCTTGGTATCACAGGGCATCACTTCGAGAGGGTTAGAGATGCCCAGAGCGTCCTCAGACCTCATTTTAGCTGTTAGGGTTACTCTTTGTTCTCCCACCAAAGCTACATATTCAGCTGACAGCCTTGTGAACCTGAAATGCCAGCTCTGTGCCGGCTGGGCTCAGAATATGTTCACATTCCAAACTTGTTCATGTTGGGCAGGTGTAGAAACTTAGGGAGTTTGGTTTAAGTTTGAACTGATCCACTGGTGCAAATGGGACCGAGACAAGAGGGAAGTCAGGGTGGGCTTCCTCGAGGAGAGACACCTAGTTGGAGGCAGTAGGAAAGGCCACGGTGAGCAGGGAAGGAGGTATGTGGGCAGGAAGCAACTGTCTCAATGGGGACGGAGAGGTGGACAAGTCAGGGCTGATGAGACTAGAGTCCATAAACCAGAGACTAATATGGAATTCCACCTCTCGCCTTCTCACCCACTGGGAAATAAAGGTTTAAATTCACCATAACCAGGAGGCCAAGGGGCCCGAATCATCTCACGATCACCTTATGAAACCTCACACATTCCTTATGGAAACCTTATGAGCATACATATTCCTAGGCTCTACCCCAGACCAATGGAATCGGAGTCTCAGAGACTCCGTGTTTCATTCCATTCCCAGTGAGCCTGGTGTGCATAAAATCTGTGATCACCATTCCTACAAAGACAGAGTTGTCAACAAGAAACGGCAACCAATTATTAGCTTTCTGTTCCGCAAAGCACTTTTGCAAAACTGGTTCCCTGACCCTCCAACAAGCCTGAGGTTCATTCTCCCCCCTTCCACCTTACAGAGATGGAAGTGGGCTCAGAGTGGTTGGGAGACATGCCCAAGGCCATAGAACTAACAGTTGGAAAACTCCAGACTGGAATGAACCAGGGTCTACTGGTCACAGATCGCGTGCTCTTCCCACTTCACTGAAAAGGGGCACACTGCCTTCTGCTCCAGCCTGACTCTGTGGGGACTCCCCGTAGAGCGCCAGTCACCAAAAACCATGCTGGTGCAGGCACTGTCCCTCCAGAGCCCTGGGTGAGGGGCTTTCCCTGCCGTGAGACGGGACATTCACCCTCTTGGGCATGGAGCATGGACCACACCTTCACCTGTCCTCCTCCACCATCTGCTTCCCCCATCGGGCCCTCGTCTTAATTTTATTCATTTGATTTATTAACATCTAAGTGGCAGAGTCATCCTGGTCAGCATGGACAATCAATTCCAGGGTTTAATTTCGTTTTTCCTGATTGGGTCTCTGGTCACTGTCCTCTGCTCACCAAAATCAATACGTTAACCTTGTGCTTCAAAGTCAGACTGTCTGCAGGGCCCTGGCCTACTCCCTGAGGACCTCGTGCCGCAGCCGGCTCTTCTGCCTCTGCCCTCAACTGCCCTTCCCTGAGCAGCCCTCCAACCCCTCCCCCCTCTCCTCAGGGCAGGCTGCTGGCCGCCCACATGTCCAGGCTGCTGCACTGCTGCCAGTCCTGGGAGACCAGGGAAGACTTTACTGCATCAGAAAACAACACATCTGGACCAGAACCACTCACTGCACCCACCTGGCTGTGAATGGGCACTGGGCCTCTACTTCCTCGTCTGAAAAATGACTGGGAAGTGGGAATGCAGGGAGGAACACGAGTACATTGTCAACTGTGAGACTGCATCACTTAAATGGCCTGTCACTCAACCCCCTGCACCCTGACCTCCCACCACCCTCAGGCTCAGACAGAATCTGCCCTGCTTTGTCCTGTCTTTCAGCTCCATGCTGTCTCTCTAGCTGGACTGTTGGCCCTCGGTGGACAGCTTCTGGACCTCCTGCCTCTGCTTCTGTCCCGACAGTGCAAAGCTCAGGTGAGTGTCTGGCCATCTGAGACCCATGCCTTACCTCTCCCAGTGGCTGCACACGTTGGGGTCCTCGGGGTTCAGAGAGAGGACGGTTTGCAGGAGGGAGAAGACAATGAGCCCTGCCCCTGAGCGTGCCATCCCGGGCCCTGTGAGGAGAACAAAGGAGGTAGCGTCACTGACCAGCCACGTTCCCTGGCATCTGTTTGGCGCTGAGGCTTCTCACATGAAGCGGCTAAGCAGACCGGCTAGGCAGACGAAGTTTCCCATCATCGTTGCGCAATGAACATTTGATATTTTTACATGTGCAGTCTTTGACTAATGCAGTAACACTTCGAGGGTTCTGAGTAACCAAGGAGTAGGAAGCCTGACTCAGGGAAAAGTCAAAATCCCAAACCAGGGCATCTAAAAGTGTTTCGGCTTACGCACCGCTTTGAGACTCTAATGAAAGTTAGAGACTTTCTCCCCAGAAAAATACCCCCACACATTTGGCTATGATTTCAGGGTGTGCTCAGGCCGATGAGCCCATCCCTGGACCAAGAGCCCCAATTTAACGACTTTACAGGCAACGCCCTCCCTCTGTCCCCTTCTCCCTCATCTTCGATGTTCTCTGCCCACTCACTTCCTCTCCCTACACCCCCTCCTGCCACGAAGAAAGAGAAGAAGGTGGCTGGTATGGCCCTGGGGGAGCTTCCAGGCAGCTCTGGTCAAGCAAGCCACCCAGAGCTGCGTCTTGCTTCTCTGTTCCTACGGGATATAAAGTCGCTGCCAGCCAGAGTGACATTAGTTAGAGCACGTGGTTCCCACCATGGGATGAAGGGCTTGGGCAGCTTGGTAGGGGGATTCAGGGAGGCAGTTTGTTGAGCTCGATCTAAGCCCCTAAAGGGCAGCCTGTGACAGGCGTTAAGTGTGCCTACAAAGAACACCAACCCCCTTGTCCCCAACAAAGGACTCCTCACAGAGAACCATTGAGGTGGGAGTGGCTGAAATGACCCCTGAGAACTTCCCAAGGGTTCCCACCGAGCGGGAGTGCAGGGGTCTCCAGAGCCACCTCAGGGGACCTGGAATCCCTATGTGCTCACACATCGGCTATAGACCAAAGGGACACCATGACGCAGAAGTATGGCACCATTTTGCATGTGTACACAGATGCTATCATGATTTGATCAGAAGCTTTACTGAATTCAGAGTAGCTTTTCTTCTCAACCAGACACACTAAAAAAATTCAACTCCTATCAACTGGGGAGCAAGGATGGTATTAAAAATATGTTGACACTGGAAAGGGGTCCCCAGCTTGAAAGGAGGTTGAGGTTACAGATGAGGAAGCATCACCCGCTGTCTCCATGGGGACAGAGAAGAGGGGCATGGATGCTGCACACGCCCCCTCTTGTACACAGAGGGAAGCTAAATGGAGCTCCTGTCTTCCTGAGAGGTTAGCCGCTCTCCTCCCCATCCCCAATGTGTCCTTGTTAAACTCTTTCTTACCAGCTCCTTCAAAGATAAACAAATGTCACCAATTCTGTAACGCCATGGGGGTCCAAATTAATGATTAATGAGGTTTTTCTCTCTATTTGAGATCTGGAAATAATCTGGCTGAATGTACTCTGAAAATCGGTTAGAAAGGAGAACAGGGATCCTGGTGTTTCTGCTCAATATGCAGAGTCCGGGAGTGGGCAAGCCACAGCCACACCTCTCTCCCCCACCCCACCCCGATCCTGGTCCTCAGAGACCTAATCCCCCTCCGCAGCTCGCCCTTCACAAACTGGAGTCTACAGGTCATTTCAACCCATTCTCCTCAGAGAGGAGATGCCCCCGGCTGAGGGAGAGCCTGCGCAGGATGCCGCACTGAGTCGTAGTGATGAGCATATTCTTCCAGGCGGGGTTTGGGCTGACCAGACATCAGAGAAATCACATTAAAAAATGAACTCAGGGACACCGCACCCTGAAAGGCAAGGAGCCTGAATGCCAACTGCAGAGGACGCCTCTTCTTGGTTCTCTCTGTGGCCCCGTCTCCTTACCTTGGCTGCTCCTGGAATCGCCAGCATTTTCCTGAAAGGAGGCCCCCAACTGCATCTTCAAACTTATGAAACTTAAAACAACAGAGGATGAGGCCACCTGACAAGAGGAGATTGTTCCTCTGGCCCTGTGGGTCCGTGGTGACAGGAAAGGGGTGGGAGACGGAGGTAACTTGGAGCATTGCTGTAACTGGGAAGATCTTTTTAAATCTTCATAAAAACCTCTTCCTTTCAGAGTCAGGTCTGGACAGGACAGTGTAGCTGACTCCCACTGGCAGTGGGATGCCTGGACACTGGGGCACAGAGAGGGTGATGGGTGTTTGGGCGAGCACACAGGAAGTGGAGATGGACAGGGCAACACAAGGACACAGGCAGTAGGTGGCATTTAGACCAACAGTCTAAACGAGTTAAAGGCTTACAGGGAAGGGGCTCCCCAGGCTTCACACCCTCGCCTTGAACAGTCCCATCCCCAGCATTTGCAAAGTTCCCCACCTGAGGCCAAGTCTGCCTCTGTAGTAGTGTGGCGAGGATGGGAGGGATTGTGGGGCAGAAGGACACCCAGGCTGGGGTAGAAATGATTATTCCTCTTGGATACGCCCTCAGACTTTTCCTTTGAAAGTGGCCTCATCTACAATCTTATCACCAGCCCTCCTTCCTGGGTCAGGCTGGTCTTCCCTCCTGCTCTTCCTCTACCACTGTCCCCCACGCCCAACCTGTTCACACTGCTCACTGGCCTCAATCCCCTTCTTCCTCGACTCAACACATCCAAATACCATCCACATGAGGTCCAGCTCAGGCCCCGGGGCCCCTCCTCCCCCTGCAGGGCTTGGCACCTCCTGGCAGCCTAAAGCCAGTCTCACTCCGGCAGCCTAGAGCCTGGCTAGCAGTCCCCACTCCCCACCTTGCATGCTGTCTCCCTCGCATGTTTACTTGATCTCTCCAATGTGTCTGTGAGCATCTTGAAGGTGGGGTCAGGTCCTAAGCTGCACTAGTCAGTTCCTTTCGGGAACTGATTTCAGAAAAAGACATGTCACTGAGGCAGAGTGAAGAGCAGACACAAAGGAGCTGCTCCCTCATGGAGGCAACTCATGGCCATTCACTTTAAAGGGGCTTCCCTGGGCTCTCGGAGGATGGATCCCAATGACATGTATGCTTATGCCCTGACTGAGGGAAAATCAATCCTGTCACAGCGGTTATTAGGCCGACTCCATTCAGAGTGACAGAGGTTAACGTATCGAGCACCATCCGTTAGGACATTAATAATTAAATAAGAAAATGCCCCTGTTCCCCTGCAGAGGAGGAGAACATGTAAGGAGATCAGGGGGTTCCCTTCCCTCTTGGCCCTGCTCCCTGCATATCAAGCAGGAGAGGAAGGGAGCCAAGTTCCAGAGGTGGAGAAGTGTCTTACCCCGCGGAGGGAAAGACTTTACCCCTATGAACTGCGCATGGGGATCTGAAGGGAGAGAAGGCAGCCCGGAGGTGAGTCTCTTACACCTGCCCACGGGTGTAGTCAGTCTGCACCCTCGCCATGGCCCGAACTGACCAGCTGAGGGCTCCGGGAGTGCCACCTGCGCGGCCAGGGCTGTGCTGCAAGGACACAGGAGTAACACGAGCCAGCTACAGTCTATCTGAGGAGACTAAAGCAGCTGGTGGTTCAGTCACACTGTGGAGTGGATGGGACTAAAGATGGACAGAATAAGGAAAGGTAGAGTATCAAAAAAAAGGGGATTTCCAGAGCAGGCACAGCACAAGCAAGCGCATGGAGGCAGGACCGTGCAGGCAGTGCTGGAGGACCTAGGCAGCAGAGGGCTGCACAGCACAGCTGTGGTGGGAAACGCGGAAAACTGTGGGAGGCGTTTCCAGAATTGGGTTCAGTGGGACACTAGGCCTGTGGGATAGTGATAGAAATCTCCCAAAGGTTTCCGTGAGTGACTACGTTCAGGAGATGCTGCATGCTCTGTCTTCACTTTAAATATCCTCACATGTCTGAGCACACCTCAGGCTCCGAGAAGCCTTGAAGCAAGGATCTCTTTTACTTGGTTTCACCCGGCTTCCCATAGAGCTCTTCGTAGTGACCACGTTAGGAGCAGAGGTCCTCCATCAAGTTCAAGTCTGAAGGAAGGCCTGGTCCTGTCAATCTGCATCCTTAGAGTTCGTAGTCACTTGCTTATTCCAACACCCAAGGGCCTCTGCGCCTGGCAGGTGGTGTTGAAGGGAGTCTGCCAATGGGTAGTTAAGAGACCCTGACATCATGGCAAAGAGTCCCTCCTCCCTGCCTGGGCCTTGGCTCTGGCCTGGGCAGCTCTGCAGGCTGAGCAGACCTTAGAGATAATGGCCTCCTCTGGAGGGCCTTGCCTTCTGCTGGGACCCCCATCACCAGCACCTGTAGGGTCCAGCCTGTCTTTCTGATGACAGCACACACCTGGCCAGACACCAGCTGCTCACATTAGCCAAGATGCATAAAACTGGGGCAGAGGGCAGACAGACAAACAGATGGCCTCTGCCCTGGGGTCCACTGTTATGACCTCACAGTCCATCTGTGCAAAATTCCGCCCCCACCACTTCACTTCTGCCACCTGCCTAGTCCTCCTGACGGTGCCAAAATCTTCGACACTGGAGCCTGGTCCGCTTACCTAGAACCTGCTCTCCGTTCATCCCTGTCTCCCCCAGGGAGCCCTTCCTTCTCAACAAATTTGCATTAGTGGCAGTGGTCAGCACTATTTTATGGGCCTTGGGAGGTTTCCACGCACACAAAACTGGGGGATCAATTGGTTATGACTTGTTGGGCTGCTATGCTGAGAAATGGGGCTGAGTGGGAAAGCATGCCATGATTGATGAGTAATGCCTGTGGTGGGCACTGGATGGGAGGGGGACACACAGGTGCCATGCACTTTCCTCCCTGTCCTACGTTGCTGAGCAGTCGACACTAACTTTGGAAATTGTCCCTCTCCTCTGTGAATCATCTAGATGTGGCCTCAGCTCTCTGGCTGGCCTCAGAACCCGCCATCACTTTCCTTCCCTTGGAACCGCTGACCACACTTCACAAGGACAGGGGTTTTGGTCTTTTATGTTCACTGCTGTCCTCAGCACCCAGAGCGCTGTCTGCCACATTGCGTGTGCCTGGCCTGACAGAAGCCACTAAAGACCTGTCCCAACAGCAGGTCATCCTGCTTGTGTCAGGCCAGACACAAGTGATGTGACTGATCCTGAGGCTTGGGGTGTCTGAGAGGTCAAGGAGGTTGGTTGGCTATAGATCAGTGGTTCTCAACCTTGAGCTGCACATTAGAATCACCTGGGAATCTTTTTAAAATCCTGATTTCTGGGCCTCATCCTCCAGAAATTCTGTTTCTTTGTTATGGGGTGGGGCCACAACATTGGTAACAAACAAACAGAATTTCTGGAGGATGAGGCCCAGAAATCAGGATTTTAAAAAGATTCCCAGGTGATTCTAATGTGCAACCAAGGTTGAGAACCACTGCTATAGATGGTTCATATAGGAGAGGAAGAATTTCCAAAGTTAGTGACAACTGCTCAGCAACGTAGACAGGGCTGACAAGTGTATGGGCACCTGTGTGTCTCTCTCCCATCCAGTGCCCACCACAGGCATTACTAGTCCATTGTGGCACACTTTCCCACCCAGCCTGCTTCTCAGCATAGAATTATCCCAAGCAGTCATCACCAATTGATCCCCAGTGTTGTGTGTGAGCGGAAACCTCCAAGGCCCCTTAAAATAGCGCCCGACCACTGCCACCCTAGCACTAATGCAAATTTGTTGAGAAGAAAGAGCAAACCACCTCCTCAACCTCTCAGACATCCCACGCCTCAGGGTCAGCCACACTGCTTGTGTCTGGCCTGACAGAGGCCACAGGTCATACTGCAGGGGGCGTTCCACACTGAGTTAACACTGCACCATGGAGATACCAATGTGTTGGCGATGGATACAGAGGGCACAGTGACATCCTGATAGTGATTCAAAGACGCCCGCCCGGGCCACCCCACCAGCACTGGATGCGACTGCCCAGGAGCCAGCACAAGGCGAGCATTGAAGCCCACTCAATACCTCAAGCTGCAACTGGGGGCTGGCTGGTGTTCCGAGCGCCTCATGAAAAGGCGCTTTCAGGCCCGGAAAGCAACAGAGGCAAAACCCAAACTGGGACCAAAAAAGGTGGGGGGTGCCTCAAATTCCTCCAAGCATGTGGGTGTACATAGAGATTTCTATCTTCTATTTATAGAATACACACACACACACACACACACACACACACACCTCTTTTTTTCTGAATAAAACAAAAGAGCCAAGTTTGCTGGTAATGGGGCAATGCCCTTGCCCTTCATCTGCCTGCTGCGCTCTCAGCTGGCTCCCGTCCCCAAGCCCTTCTCTGTTCCCTGCCCTTGCTGGGGTCTGATTAGCGTGAGATGAAAGAGGAGCCGCTATCAGCCCATAATTAAGAGGCTTTAGCCTTTGCCTTGATGAAGCCTCCAGCCTCCCCGCAGTCCCACCAGGGGCCAGGTTTATGTGGAACGCTTTCTAATCTTCCTGCACTTAAGAAAAAAGTTTTAAAAATAAATCCACAGCTCTTAATCTCCCGAAGAGTGATTCCCTGACCGCGGGAACACATCCCAGAGCCAAAGTGGAGGCCCTGCCAGGTGCCTGCCCACTAGATAAATCAGAGGGGATTGGAGTCCCCTCTGAAGACATGGTAAATGTCCTCCTCTGAGTCTGGGCTCCACCACCCTGATAAATTCTGCTTTCTCCTTGGCCAGGAAAGCCTCGGGCTGCAAATCCTGAAAATGGCACCATGGAGGCCTGCAGCACCCATTAATCAGGATGGAAAGACTGCCCTGTCCCCTGCACCCTCAGCCCCGCAGAGAACAAGCGGTGGGCTGATTCCCAGGGCAGGGTAGACGCAGGGGTGTAGAAACCACTAAACTAATAAAGAACCCCCCACCTCCCATTATGCACAACTTCTGGGTTCTGAGCCATCAACTCTCCCCTTCCCAAGCCGGAAGCAGCTGTACCCCCAGCCTCCAGCCCCTCCAAAGATGGAGAGAAAACTTATCTGTGTTCTTAGGCCATTCCATTTCTTGCAAAGCAATTATCTTCATCTTTCCATTTCTTTGCAAATCAGGGCACACTCAGCTGGCCTGGCCAACCCCAAGGCTGCCTGTCCCTCCCCCCAACCCAGCCCACTCCAGGCCCTGTCAGCTTCCCTCTCCCGGGGCTGCAGGGTTCTGAGACTATGGGAGTCCCTCACGCCCGGGCACTAAATCATGGCCACATCCATACAACCTCCCACGACAAGTCAGTCACTCAGGGCCAGGCAGCCCCGTTGGGATTAGTCCCCATTTCTGCCCACTCTGAACACACATTTCTCAGAACACAGTGCCCATCAGGGAAGAGAGCACTGAGGGACGGGCCCTGGGGAACCAATCACCCATCACTGCAAGGTCAAGTCTCTGACCGAGGCTGGACTGTGAGAACAACGGGCTGGACAGCAAGCCATGTGCTCTCAGAGCTGGACGAGGACAGACCTGGAGCATTGACCGTCCAATGCTTTGTCCCACAGGAGGGGAAACTACCCCAGCTCACAGGACACGTTGGTGGCAGGGCTCATGTGAAGGGAATGGTGGACTCAGACTCAACTGGGCGCGAATCCTGACTCTGTCTTACTGGCTACATAACCTGGACAAAATCATTTATCTGCTCTGGGTCTAAGTGCTACACTAGAAGGTACTTGGTAAATTATTAGTTTCCTCCTGACTCACATTCCCCACCTCAAAGATCCTCCAAGCCCTATAATTCTGACTTCTAGTATTTCCAAGAAGAGGGGGTGGGAGTAAGGGTGGGGGGGAGATGCTAATGGAAAAATCCTCTGCCGGAAAACCTAGGCCTGGCCATATGGTGACTCCTGGTCTTAACAATACAATTATCAAGACCCGTCTCATCTTTCATCCATCCACTCAGCAAACACTTATTGAAGACGTGCCAGTCCCTGTGGACACAAAGATGACTCGGGCAGGGCCCCTGCCCCAAGACCCCCAAGCACCTGCCGGAGGGTGGGTGGGAATGCCGGGAGAGGGCAGCAAACCCAGGAGGTGGCTTATTTCAAAGCAGGAGGCCTTTCCCAGCAGAAAGCCCCGGGCAAGTGTGATGGGAAATCAGAGACCTTTGCAGAATCGATGCTTAACATCCCCGCAGGACCTTTCACAGGTGAGTCTGGCCCATCTCTATGTCAGTTGCCTCTGAAGCTACTCTTGGTCAGGCAGCTGCCTCTGAAGGTAGAGCTGCCCATTCACTCGCTCCATTCTGCCAGGGCTCAGAGCAGCTGTACTTTCCTCTCTCCCCTGGGTCTTCCACCCTGACTCCCACCTCAGCTCAAGAGCAGTTCAGCTTCCCATGGTCCCAATTCTTCCCCTCTGTCACTAACTTGCTGTGTGACCTGGGAAAGGTTGCTTTCCCTCTCTGAGCTTCTCTCTCTGCGTGTCCCCAAGGCTGGGGTCAGACAGCATCGTCTCTTGGACCCTCCCCGCTTTCCAAGCTCACCTACAATGTGTTGCCTTTCCCTGCCCGTCCCCTCCTCACATTCTTTTCTCTCTTCACCCTCCTCGGGAGTTGCCCCATCTCCCAGCAGCAAGGAGATAAAGTAGAAGAGGCAGGAGAACTGGATTCTAGTCTTGGATCTTGGAGAGCTCATTTCACTGCTCTAAGCCTTCTTTTCCTCTTTGACTACATGAGAAGGAGGGGAGAACAGGTTCTCGTGAGGATCACTGCAGCCCAGTACCGGAAATGCAGGTATCAGCGGCATGGTGACGGTTGGGACCCTTAGTCCTGCCCACCTCTCTGTGCAATCCTCAGCATCCTTTTGAAGACTGGCCTCTAGTATTGTCCTCTATTCCAGCCCAGTGTCCACACCAGGGCAGCCTCTGCCCCATCACACATCAGGAACCACCTCCCATCAGTCAGGAGCTAAACATGAGGGCCTGGCTGTCAGACGCAGACATGGCATCAGATCAGGGCCGCCTCTCCAGGTTTCCTTCTGGAACCTTCCATATGCATGTAGGCCAGGAGATTCTGAAGCCAGACACCAACTGTCCCAAAGCCTGAAGGGCCCTACGCCTGCACACTGGTAGTAAAAATGTGCACGGGTATGCTCTGGAAAGCAGCCTGGCCGTCCATAGCAGCACGTTTTAATGTATATCTCTAACCCAGAGCATTCACTGCTGCAATTTAATTTTTAAAAATAAACCAAGGCCAAGGATAGGCTCAAGAATATTTGCTGCATCATTCTATATAATAAAAGCCTAATATGCAAATCGACCAAACAGCAGAATGACCGGTGGAACGACTGATCGCTATGATGTGCACTGACCACCAGGGGGCAGACGCTCAACACAGGAGCTTCCCCCAGCCCGCAGGCCCCAGGCCAGCCAAGGCAGGTGCCAGAATGGGCCCCGATTGCCCCGCCAGTCTCCCCACAGAGGGAGGCGACTGGCGGCAGCAGGGGGTGGAGCCAGCAAGCAGGCGGCTCCAAGCCAGCCAAGGCAGGTGCCAGTGGGGTCCCCCTGGTCACCCCATGGGTCACCCCAGAGATCGGCCCTGATCATTGGCCAGGCCTAGGGACCTTACCCATGCACAAATTTCGTGCATCGGGCCTCTAGTCTCTTAATAAAGAAATATTAGTTGTAGCATTGAAACAACCTAAATGACTAAATCAGTGGGGGCCTTGCTAAATTCCACCATCCTATATAATAAAAGCCTAATATGCAAATTATCCCCTCAGGCACTCGCTATAACATGCGCTGACCACCAGGGGGCAGCACAGGACACGGCAGGTGTCAGCGACGCGCTGCAACCTCTCACTGGCTACCTGAGGGCAGTGGTGATGGGGATGGAGGTGTGATGAGAATGAGGGGTGTCCGCCAAGCTCGCTCTCACTCCCCCTGCTATCCTCCCTCAAGATGCCAGGGCTTGTGGGCCGGGGAAGCCACCACACTCAGGTGTCAGGCGCCTGCGAGGAGCCCACCCCACACCCACATGGCATCTTCCGGGTGAGCCAGGCCGCAGCCGCCAGGACTGCAGGGGCCAGTCGGGCTCCCCGTGGGTTCGTGCAGGAGCCGGTCTGTGAGGCCGGCCGGGAGAGAGCGTGCTGCCTGCCCAGCTTCCGTGCAGCGCTGCTGGGCGGCCCAGAGGCCCATGCTGCACCCCAGCCCATGGCATCCAGCCATGCTCACCACGTCTCTGTGTGGGGACTTGGGCACTGTGACTCAGGTGGAGGGGGGTCTGAGGGCCCAGGTACTGTCCAGGAACCAGAGGTCAGCTGGGACCTGCCCTTCCATGCCAGATGCTCACACTTCAATTGCCAGCCAGGTCTAGGGACCACACCTGTGCACAGATTTCATGCACCAGGCCTCTAGTGTTTACATAACAAAATAGTAGGCAAACATTAAAAATATTGACGTGTGGAAAATACTGTCATCTTTGGAGCAGGGGGCAGAGGGGACAATATATAGGACTTGTGCTTTCTAAGTCAAACTATTATGTTGCTGTATTAGTGTTTCTGACAATGAGCATTATTATCACTACTAGAGGCCCAGCGCGAGAAATCGTGTGAGGTGCCCCACCTCCCACCCATGCCGGCCGTGCAAAGAGGCGCGGACACACCCCACCTCCCATCCATGCCGGCCACTCGAGGAGTCCCCATCTCCCATCCGCGCTGACTGCGCAAGGAGGTGCCCCTCCTCCTGCCACACCATGAGAGCCGCTGCTGGGGGGCTGCGGGGGGGGCTCCAGCAATTCCTGCTGATCGGTCCTTAAAGCATGAGGGCATGACGATCATTTGCTTATTAGCCTTTTATTAGTATAGGTAATTGGAAAAGCAAAAATATTTTAATATACGTAAGTTCACTGACATGGAGAGATGACCCTGATGTATTACGTGAAAAGTACATGTTACAAAACAGCAGAAACATTATGATCGCATTTATATAAAACTAGAGGCCCAATGCACGAAATTCGTGTAAGAGTAGGCCTTCTCCCCCCCCCCCCCCCCGCCCCCCCGCTGCTGGCACCGGCTTCCCTCTGGCACCCGGGCCCCGGGCTTCCCTCGCAGCCCTGGCTTTGTCCAGAAGGATATCCAGAAGAACATCCTAATTAGCATATTATGCTTTTATTATTATAGATGTTGTGTGCGTGTGGGGGGGGGGGGGGTGGTTGTTGAGAGAGAGTGAGCAGGAACAGAAAGATATACGGAAAGATATTAAAAATGTTAACACAGGTACCTGGGTGATGATGTTTCAGGTGACTGACTTTCCTCTCTACACTCCCATATTTTATATTTTCTATGACGAGCTGGTCTCAATTTTAAATCTGAAAAACCACAATAAAGACATCTTCATTTTGAAAACAAAAAGACAAAATATGGGCAGCTCTTCCCCAGCTTACCCTCCTCCCAGCCCAGATTCTCCCTCACTGTTCCCAAAGAACAGGGATTCATTAAGCCCTCTAGGGACATGGGCCACTTTATGGGACTCCCCAGGTGGCTCTTGGAGCCACCAAGCTGGGGGGACATTCCCATTACAACTGTGTGGCATGTGTCCATGCTGCCATTGTATCCATGCTGTGATGGGAAACATTATGTCACTTCAAAGACCTAAAATGATCTCACGACATGGAAAAATGTATGGATAACGTACGATTTTGTCAGTCTATTCAGTAAAATAAATGAACCAGGTATTCCAATTTTAAAGGAAATTTATTGCAGCCCTTTGTCAATGACACTGATGAGTTCTGGCTCGCAGCCCAGTTAAGGCAGTGTGGGTGCTTCGCCTCACTCCAGGGCTCGTTCAGTCACCTGCACCCCCACAGGCTCTGCTCCTCCGGGGGTAACAAGCACCTGGAGCCGGGACTCAGTTCCCAAGTCCTAAACCCAGTCCTGTCTCTGACCAATTGTGTGGCCTTGGGCGGGTCACTGAACCTCTGAGAGTCCCAGTGTCCTCCTCTGTAAAGCGGGAATAATAGGAAAGCCTGACTCCCAGGGTCCTAAGAATCCAGAGATAAGGACTAGGAGAAGGGCCTGTAAACAGTAAACCACTGCATCAATATGGTCATTGATCCTCATGCTGGGGGCTGGCGGGGGGGGGGGGAGGGGGGGGTGTTACAAATACTCCTGGGGCGTGGGGGAGCCTACACAGAGAGAGAACACATTTATTAGGGTCCTCCAATAAGACTGCCTCTTTGGGGTGGGGACAAGTCTGCCAAGACAGAGGAAAAAGGACTGAAGATGAATTTTAATAAGTTTGTGATTTAGCCTAGCTGACCCACAGGCCAAGCTAGCGATGATTCCAAGTCTGAAACCAGAGCCCAATTTGGCTGCGCCTCTGGCCTAGGCTGTGTCTGACAACCACCTCCACAGCCGCATGCATTCGTAATAAAACAGTTCCTCTGAGCTCTGTCTCCTGCAGGAGCAAGAGGCTCACTCACCTTCCAGGATTTCAGCACCCCCTGCCCCCACCCCCAAAGGAAGGAGCCTCGAAAACAGCACTGTGGCAGGTAAGACCTGTCCTGCTTCTCCCCGGGTTTAATTTGCAGAATGGCACACAGCGCCCAGATTCATTGTGTTCCTGGCCTGATTATTCGTTGTTTATTTCGGTATTTTCCAGGAAATTGTTCATTAAGGATAAAAGCACCTGCTTACTGTAAGAGAACATTACACAAAGACTCTGGCATGGGGGCCCGGGAAGAACATTAATTAATGAAGTGAAACCGCACAAACACGCTATAAATTATAGGTCTAAAAAGACATGTCTGGCATTTAGTGGATTATGATAGAGGGCTGAAATAAAACGTCATATTTTAAGACCACGGTGGTGTTTTAACAAAAAAAAAATACACGGGAGGGAAAAAAATTACACAAAGGTGGCAGAGGTAACGATCTATTTCTGGAGCAACTAAAGCCTGCGCTTGCATTAAGAGAATTATAAATCAATTCTGTTTTGTCTGGGGGCCTTTACGCACGGTGTGTGCTAAATGAAAAAGCTTAACACGTCAGAGCAGCTCCTCGGGAGGGAGCGTGGAGCAATGCGACTGCGGCCTGGAGGCCCGAGAGAGGCCCGGCAGGTTATGAGGAAGAAGTGAGGAGGATCTGGGTCCAGTCACCGAGTTGGGCCCAGCTGGCAAAGGCCATCCTGAGCACCAGCGCCCAAGAAAAACATGTAACCAAGTCCCAAGGAGCTGGGCCGCCACAGAACCAGCTGGCCACACCCACCGGCGCCAGCCAGGCTTGGTTCTCACTTGGTGTTTTCGGCCCCAGGGCCGGTGGGATTTTTTATCCTGTCCTAAAAAGCAGTTTCCAGGGCGAGCTTCTTTTCTGATCATTTACTCAGCTTCATTCCCCTCACTTCCTACCCACTGCTGAACAAGGACAAGGCCTTTAGCGACGATGGCCCTGAAATCATGCAGACTCCTGGGTGATCCTGGAGATTGGGTCCTACTCGTCACAGCCCACTTACCAAGGCAGGAACGGAAAAGGGCACAACTGCAAAAGGGTTTGGTAGCAGATGCTGGAACCACAGAAAGGTCCTCTCTGCTTAACTGCCAACTCGACCGGGAATTCAGAAATCTGAACCTCCCGTTCCTCAAGGCAGAATGGAGGCGGGCAGGTGCCTCCTATGGCTCCAGCTTCTCCAGGTTGCTTCCTGCCCTGTCCCCAGGCGGGCTTGGCTGGTGAGGCACTAACCTTCCTTATGCTGAATCACCCATATGCCGAAAACAGGAAGCTTGTGCCAAGTCTAAACCATGCCTCCCCAACGTTCTAATTCTGTGGTGTGCCCACAAATTTCTAAATTTGCCATAACACGTACGGGGACTCAATGGGGTAGGAAGAACAGGAGGCAGGCCAGAAGCTGGCTACATACACCACGGCAGGCCTCTGACACACAGACATTTGGCTGTGCCAAGAGGGGGAGACGAAAGAAAAGGGGAGTGAGGTGGGTAGGAGTTGGGTTGGGGGAGCTGGCACTGAAAGTTTGAGCTGCAGGGAGCATCGGGCGCTAGTGCCATAGTCAGTACCTGGGAGCATGTACTAAGAATGCCCTGTTAATAGGCCTTGTTGGATGAGAACCTGGATGTGGACTGAGTCAAAGAGTGAACATTTAGTTCACTCACCAACTGAGGAGCAGCTCGCTGAGTGCCGGGGGAGAGCAGGAAATGAGTGGTGCCCGGGAGCCTGCCCTGTGCCAGGCACCTGGCACATCTCAGTCCTCGTGTGGCTCTTGGAAGTAGGTATTATGATCTCCGTTTGCAGGTGATGAAACAGAGGCTCACAGTTTGGAAGTGGATGAACTAGATCTGAACTCAGGACTACCTGCTTGCCTAGCACTATGCTTCCAGCTGTGTCTTTGCCCTTCAGACTCAAGAGCTTGTGTGTATGTGCGTGCGTGCGTGTGTGTGTGTGTGTGTGTGTGTGTGTGTGCCTGTGCACGTGCTGTGTATGGAGTGCTGGGGAGGGACAGGGTCATCTCTTTGGATCAGAGCTTCCTCCATGCTCACTGAATCTGAGCAGAGGAAGAGGAGATGCTGTGCTATTGTGAGAAAGGATTGGCTTCGGTGAGCTGTGTGACCTTGGGCAAGTCCCCTGTCTCCTTGGCATTTCACTGTCCTCTATTAGCTGAGAGGAAGCCTTTCTTAGCCAGGGTTCCTCATCTGGACCCCAGAACCCGGAAAATGATGCAGTGACTATTTTCTCAACTCTCCCAAGGAGGGTCCATGACTCGTACCATCTAGATGTTCAGGAAAAGCCAGGGCGTGGCATGCAGTGGACAGCATAGGGCCAAAGGGCTGAATTCTCTCCTGAACCTGGCTGAGAAGGTACTAGCTGGTCTTTAGGCCCCTGTGGCTCTGTCATCAGGAGGTGGGTGGGGAGGGTGCGAGCCTCCGCTACAAGAACTGGGCAGGGCGACATTCCTGAGCACAGCCAAGGCTGCAGATGAGGATACCAGACTCCCTGGACCAGATTATCTAAAATGACAGTGTCCTCTGTATGTATTTCCCTGTGTCATCCCTTAGCCCAGTGGTTGGCAAACTGCGGCTCACGAGCCACATGCGGCTCTTTGGCCCCTTGAGTGTGGCTCTTCCACAAAATACCGACTTCTGCGCATGAGCCATGAAGTTTCAATCGCACTGTACGTGCGAGCCCGCATGTGGTATTTTGTGGAAGAGCCACACTCAAGGGGCCAAAGAGCCGCATGTGGCTCGACAGCTGCAGTTTGCTGACCACTGCCTTAGCCTAACTACCACCTTTAAATGTGCCAATCTTGCCTCAGCTGTGCTTTGAGGAATCAAGGGAAAAGTTGGGGACAGATCTTTAAGGGGATAAGCCCTACCCCTCACTCTCTAACCTTAAGGCTAGCTGAATAGTGGGTGGGGATGGCGGGGAGGAATAGCAATAATTGGCAAGAGATCTGAATGGGATCAATAATGAAGCACATGACCCCTCTGCACCTCTCTTGCCCTCAGAGGAGTGGCATTTGTTACAGAAGGGGGCAGTTCCCCAGCAAGACAGAGCAGTCATTTGTGCCCCAGGCGTGAGCAAGGCCCACCCCATTCCTGCCCCACCCAGAAAATAGTTGAATCAGTGAGAGCGCGCCTAGGGCCTCCTCACCTGCAGTTCTGCTCGTGAGCCCCCAGAGGTGGGGGTGGGTCCAAGGCAGTGGGAAGGTGCAGTGCACTGTGGGATTCTGCAGCCACCTCCCGCGGTTCTCAAGAAACACCAGGCTCAGCAGTAGCCGTGGCAACATCTTTGCATCAAAAAGGACATATCTAGACAGGACAGGTGCATGCCAGACTCTGGATCACTCCACAAAGTGGAGACGAGGCTAAAATCACCCCGAGAGAGGAAGGCAGAGGAGACATTTATTTCAAACCGATTTCACCCACTGTGCAGCAATCACTAACACCAAATGGTAGAGCCGTGCGGCTCTGTGCCGGGGACGATAAATGTGGGAAGTGCGAGTGAGCGAGTGCGGCCCCCAGCCTGGCGCCGCTGCCATGAGGGGACAGAATCTGCTGACGGGTCTGCCTGCAGGTCTGAGGACAGCCTGAGCTGAGCACCTGAGACAGGCCAGGGACAGAGACACCCAGAAACAGGTCTCTCACCCCAGTTCTACCGGTAACCAGCCGTGTGACTCTAAATGAGCCCCTCACCTCTCTGGGCTGCTTCCTCATGAGGTGGAGCTAGAATCACTTCTCAGGTGGGTGCTCACCTGAGCAGAGGGCAGGGGCTTAAAGGCCTGAGTTGGAGCTTTCTAGCATCACCCACCAGCCATAGGACCATGGAAGATTCCTAGCTTCTCTGAGCCTCGGTTTCCCCATTTATAAAAAGCTGGTGACTCCCAGTCCCGTCATTTTAGAGCCCAACTTGGGTTCTAGCTAAGGTCTGCCACAGCTCTTCCGAGTCCTACAGTGGTCTCTGCAGCAACAGCGGATGAAAGGGAGACGGGCTCCCTCTCAGGGCCCTCGGCAGCTGGCGCAGAGCCAATGACCGGATCGATGAAGCAATGAGCAGGTGTCTGTTTCTGCATGAGGCCGAGGCTGAAAGGAAAGAGACCTGCCCAAGGTCACACAGCTGATAGAACTGACCTCAAATCCAGTTCTTTGGGCCCCCAAACCCAGTGCCCCTCCCACTCCACCATGCTTTCAGGAAAGGGTAGGGTGGCCGGTGAGTTGAGGGGAGAGGAGGATGGTGAGGTCCACCTGGACACACCGGATTCCAGGTACCAGCCCCTCAGTCAAACCCATGTCTGCTGCCTGTCCAGCCCCTCACCCAGCCTATCCTCAGGGGATTTCCTTTCCTGGGGGCAGAGACGCAGCCGGTCGCTGGCCAGGGTCTCTCCCTGTCACCTGCAGAAAAGCTTCTGGGATTTAACTTCCTAGGCCAGGAAGCCACAGCCTGGTCCCACTCTTTTCTCGCTGCCCTGCTTTTCGGACCCTCAGAAGCCATTTTCCCCGGTCCTCTCTCCCAGGACTGGCAATCCTCACCTTCTCATGGGCTTGTTACCAAGCATGTCCTTATCCACTGTCTCGTTTGATCCTAGAAGAGCCAGTTAGAGCTGAGGATGGTGAGGTGGGACTCAGGGTGGGGTGGGGAGGGGCGCAAAGTTTCCTCACCCTTTCCTCTGGCACCTCCTCTGTCCCTAGGAGACGGCAAAGGCAGAAATCACAGCACCCGCCCGAATCAGAGGCTCAGGGCAGGGCTGCACTCCCCGGGTGGGTGGCAGGTTGGGGAGGTCGCCCGTTCGGGGCAGGACATCCAGCTGCCCCGTCCCAGCACACACACACGCTAAGCAGTGGTGTCCGCCGTGACTGCGCATTAGAATCACCCAGGGACATTTTAAATATCTATGCTTGCAATCTCACTCCAGGCCAATTAGAACCAAATTTCTATGCGTGAAGCTGGGCCATGGGTTTTTTTAAACCTCCACATTGATTCTAATGAGCAGCCAGGGTGGAGAACCTCGCACTAGGACTCCCTGAGAGCAGGCCCGGGGACCCTCATTGAGAAAAACCTACCCAGGGGGTGACCTCATCCTTTCTCTGTCTCTTTCTCCCTTCTCACTCCAGCAGACAGGTACCCCTTCCTGACAATATCCTGGCTTTGCCCTGGACTCACAGGTCCCTGCCCCATCAAAGTCACCATGTGGCAGAAGCAGGGTCTGCTAAGCCACTAGGGAAGTTGCCTGCGCCTCCAAGAAGCCAGCCAGGTCCAGGTGAATGGAGAGGGAAAAGCTGCTATCCCAGAAAGGCCCATCGACCCCTCCCCACAGCACATCTATATGGCAACACACACAGAGCAGAGGGCCTTGTAGAACCCCCTACCCACCCCAGGACTGGCACAAGTGCCCTGGGCACCAGTCAACACCCAACCGTAGACAATGAATGAGCATCCCTTTACCAGCACCCAACAGGCATTCATGGCCAATCCCATTCCTGGGAAACCCTGTCTTTCTTCTCTGGCCCATCTCTCTTCTCTACCTGACGTGCCAGGCACTGGGGGGGAGGAGGGCAACAGTGAACAAAGTAGACCTTTCCTCCCCACAGAGCTTAGCCACGTGGAAGGTACTGTACTCCCCATTGTACAGATGGGGGGACTGAGGCTCAAAGAAGAGTGATGGCCCGCCCATCACCAGGCAGTGGCTGAGCCCACCAGGTCCTTCTGCATGGCGAGCCCTGCTGTATGACCAGCCTGGTCCTTTTGTCTAATCCCATTGTGAAAAGCAGCAGGACCCCTTCTGTGTGGATGAGAAAGCAGGGATCACCACATAGAGGGGGCTGGAGCCAAGAGCAGGCTCAGGTCCGAGAGCCCGAGATCTGAGAGCCTGAGGCCTCCATCTACCTGTCTTGCCCTCCCTCCCACTCCCTCCTCTAATGAAAATTCTGAGAGCTGCAATGAAATTCACCTTAATAACGCTCGTTAGAAATATGCTAATGGGAGGAAGCTGATATCATATGCCCTGAAACCCGAAGGGAAGAGGCAAAAAATTCAATATTGAGTTTTGTCTCATTTCAAAGCCACTTTCAAAGTGGCCATAAATCTTCCATGTGACGTGACATAACAAAGAGCTGCCAGCAGCCCGGGTGTTAAAAATTAGCAGTTGCAGGTGCTGAACTGAATGCATTTGCCTTTCAAGCCCTCACTACATGGAGAGGGAAGGGGCAAACTAGGTCCAAGGCGTGGGCTGACCTATCCTCACAGCCCCGCACCCTGTGGGCCCTGCGGCTGAGCCTGTGGCTTTGAGAGGCTGCAGAATATGCCAGAAGCATGAGGATCAGGAATCAGCAAGGCTCACCTTGAACCCATGCTGAGATGGGGTTGAACCCCCTAGGTCTGTGGCTCTGGGACAAGTCCCTAACGTGACCAAGCTTCGGGGTCTGGCTATGCGATTGGCGAGAGCACGTATACCTCGGAGTACCACGTGTGGTGTTGTCTGGCTGATGGCACAGTGGTGTAGAATGAACACGTGCTCTCCCATTAGCTGGCCTAGATCAAGAACCAGCTCTGTTCATTACTAGCTGAGTGACTTTGGATAGATGACTTAATCTCACAGAGGCTCTGTCTCCTCATCTGCAAATGGAGATGGTAATTGTATCCATTGTGAAAATTAAATGAGGTAATTACACACCGTATCGGATAAACTGTAAAAACTCATCAGATATAGCTGCTCTTACTATTGGGCACACAGTCAACAGTAGCTGCTGTTTATACGCTATCTCCTTCAGTTTCCCAAACCCCCTTTTCACTGCCACTGATGAAAACCCTTGGGTGCTGTCTCATCCCTTTTTGATTCCAATTTGCTGGGTAACTTTGGGAAACTGACTTAACCTCTCTGATTTTTAAATGTCTATTCTACAAAGATCCTGCTTTGATCTATCTAGTGCAGTGATTTTCAACCCATGTGCTGCAAGGCCTTTTAAAATATGCAATACCTGACTATTTAGTCAGGGGCACTGACCTCTTTCCCCTTAGATTGTCAAATAAAAAAAATGACAACCACCAACACAACAATAGCCATCTGGTATGAATGAATCAAAATTATACCTTTTCTTTTTTGTCAGATCAGCAAAAAATATAATTTTTGGGGGGTGTGCCGCAGAATTTACATAATTAGTTTATATGCATCATGAGATGAAAAGGTTGAAAATCGCTGATCTAGAGCGGGGTTATAAAAATCAAAAAGGTAGCCGCAACCGGTTTGGCTCAGTGGATAGAGCGTCGGCCTGCGGACTGAAAGGTCCCAGGTTCAATTCCGGTCAAGGGCATGTACCTTGGTTGCGGGCACATCCCCAGTAGGAGATGTGCAGGAGACAGCTGATCGATGTTTCTCTCTCATTGATGTTTCTAACTCTCTATCCCTCTCCCTTCCTCTCTGTAAAAAATCAATAAAAATATTTTAAAAAATCAAAAAGGTAATGCAAGTACAAGTGCTTTGAAATGTATAGTAAGTGACACAGGTATGGGAATTTCAGCAGGAAGGCTTCCCAGCTCCCATGGTTGGCCTCCCTGCCCAGACAGCAAGGACAGTCTCTCTCAAGACCTCAGAGGAAGAGCCTACACCTCCTCCAGACAACATCGACCGCAAATGACAACTGCCCATTCCTACAGATGTGTCACCGAAGCCCCCCCTACAGGATGTGTGTCTTCGTGCTCCGTCCTCGGGAAAGATAGAGACAAGCCAGTGGTCACCCTGCGGATGGGAGTTCCTCACCGTCTAGAACAGTTTATTTCCAATACACACAAACTTCTATGTAGCCCTCTCACGCATGACTTCATGGGGTTCATGCCAGGTCTGGCCGCCACTCCCACCTCCCACACATCTCCACCCCGTCAATGACAGGAATCCCCTATTGGCGTCAAATTGCTATCAAGTTTCTAGTGTGGTTTTTTTTCTCAATTTCTGAACTTCTCTCACTATAGACCCAACAGCTTGTGGGCTGACATCAATCCGTAGCGTACACTTTGAGGAGCCAGAAGGCAGTGGGAGCAGAGAGCAGGCCAGGTTCTCAGCTCCTGCTCCTGTGTTGTTTACAAAATTGACACCTTCTCATGGACTGTCCCGCCTCCTTCTCACCTGCCTGCCCCTCTCGGCCCATGTCCTCTGCCTTTGCTTTCTCTAGTTACTTCCTACGGGTTCCCATGATGCTCCCACCTGAAAACTCCAGAGGCCATTCTTTCCCACGCAGGATAACGTGGACACCTTTCCTGACCTGGGGTCGGGAGGTGGGGGATGGTGGCCAGTTCAAAGCTGCTAGGTCCCTGGATTGTCCCCTGAATCTCTTCACCTGCCAGTGAGACCCAAAGGTGAGTGAACCTCAGGCATCTCATCTGTTCCAACTTTGCCCTCCTCAACCTCTGCCTGTTAGAGTCGAGCAGCGGTTCTCAACCTGTGGGTCGCGACCCCTTTGGGGGTCGAACGACCCTTTCACAAGGGTCGCCTAAGACCATCGGAAAACACATATATAATTACCTATTGGTTTTGTGGTTAATCACTATGCTTTAATTATGTTCAATTTGTAACAATGAAATTGGGGGTCCCCACAACATGAGGAACTGTATTAAAGGGTCGTGGCATTAGGAAGGTTGAGAACCACTGGATTAGAGGCTGCTTGAGGCAGGAACCATCTCTCCACGCCTCCCTCCCCCAGGGCGCTCAATGAATAACTGCTGGTTCCTGGACAAGGCCATTCAGGGCTTCCAGAGCTGTAAGGAGATGCTGAAAAGAGCAGGCGAAAAAGAGCGCAGATGCCCCCGGTAGGAGGAAGTCAAGTGTCCGTGCCCAATGGCAGTAGCTCTTGCAGCCTCCTCCCGTCCCCTCTGCCCTGGGTCTCACGCACAGATCCTTTCTGGCCCCTCCACCTCCCTTTCCCAATAACCACAACCACAGATGCAGGGCCTGTGGAGCTCCCCTGACAGTGGCATCAGTAAACTCCCCAAAATTGCCCCCAAATTCCCAGTGATATGGCAGGTCATAATGCCAGAGGGTCTCGAGGGGCTTGATTCCCGCTGGGAAAAAGGACAACAGCCCCGGATCAGAGCCCCACTCCCCTTGTTTCCATGTAACCTTCAGTCACTTGGTCTCTCTGATCCTTGGTTTCCCCATCTGTAAAGTGGGGCTATTAATAGGACCTACTTGCAGGGGTCGTTGTAAGGACTGAGAATGAGGCGGTGCCGCCTGGGAAGCACTGTTTTTAATTCTTATTAGTGGGGATGCCCACGATCTCCCCAGGCTAAGTCTATCTTCCCACCCTGTCCCCACACCCAGGTACCCCCTGAGCTGGACAGACCACATCTCCTGTCAGCCTCACTCAGAATGCAGCCACGGGGGTTCGGCAAAACTTACCAAGCACAGAGCCTACTGTCACACACTTTCATAGGTTAACTGCAGAATTCGACAAGAGGGAGGGAGCATGGCCCACTCGTAAACATAACCAATTAAGGAGCAAGCCTCATCCTGTAATTATGCCACTGACAGAAATCTACCATCCCATGTAGCGGTTTTAGAGCCAGGCAGGGAGCCCGCACCCCTAGGGGCTCCCCCTTCCCACCAGGCCTCGGGAGCAGCACCCAGTCCTCAGAGGCAGCAAGCGGCCTTGGGCCGAGAAGAATGCCTTTTCCGCTGCTCCCTTGAAGTGGGGCCCACTGGAGCCCCCCAGACGTCAATTAGCGGCATCTGGCTAATGAACGTGAGATGCTCCATTTCGCTCAGTCCCGACCAGCTCCCCCTTTCATGTGGCTCTGGGGAGACGAAGCTGCTCTGATCCCTCGGATAGCTGTGGTCCCACCAGCTCCGGAGCAGGGGGCAGGGCCACCCAGGGGAGGACAGCAGTTCAAAGCCAGCCTGGCAGGCATGGTGGGGTCCAGTTGGGATCAGGAATAATTAGGACATTCCAGACCATGAGAATCAATAGCATAATTAACAAATATTGTGCTATTCTTCAGAATCTTGCTACAAATTATGCTGCCTTTGATCATACAATGTTCCCTGACTGTTAATGACATGTAACGTTAATTACCAGAGAAAGGGAACGACTCAGAATGAAGACTTCCTTGGAAAGTAATTAAGATTCTTTGAGGAGGTGCGGGGCCTATGAGAGGGACTTCCTCTCCGCCCTCCCCCGGTGGTGGTGACTTAGTGACCTCAGGAAACCCACTCTCCTTGTATCCAGCGGGCAGGCCTACATCCCTTGGGAAGAGTGACTAACACATAGTAGGCCTGCTACACAGATTTGTTAGCTGAATGAAAGAATGTGTGAATGAATAAAGAGGTTCACCTGGGAATCCATTCGAATCTTAGGGTTTGAGGGGGGGAAACACTTTGAATCATAATCTAGTCCCCTGTTTTCAAATGGGGAAACTGGGGCTCAAAGGAAGAAAACCATGCCCCCTGTCAGTTAAGTTTGGATGAAAACTCGGGTGTCAAACAATCGGTCCCATCCCCTTTCCACCACCACCACCCTGCTTAGCGCCCTCTCACCTTCCTCTCCCCCTTCCCTTCTCCTCCAGGCACCTTCTCTGGCCCTCGGTCCCCTCACTCCTTCCTCAGTCCTCTGGTCCTCAGTCCTCTAACATGCCCGCCGTCCTTTCACACTGATCCTGTCGCTTTCCACCGAGGCTCTCAGCTCTTCATGGGAAAGGACACAGGTTTATGTGACTCCCACATGCCCTCCAGCACGGACACCTCCCTTGGAGCCAATTACCTGATGGACAGAGCTCTTTAGTGGATGAGCCGATGGAAAGAGTCAGGCAGGTGCCCCTTAGCTTAATGAAATGCCCAGGAAAGAAACCAGCCCCGACGCATGGTGTGAACCAAAAAACACCCCCCTTCCTGCTCCCTTCAGCCACTGAATCGGACTCCAGGGTTCTCCCAGGTCCAGAGGAGCCACTTCTCACCTGCCTCTGCAGGAGCACCTGGAGGATGGAGATGGCATGGGCCTGGGCCTTAGGAATCATGGCACTGGGCTCAAGCTCTGCCCCCGTTCCCCTGTTGAGCTCCCTGAGCAATCTGTGCCTTCTCTCCAAGCCACAGTCACCTCACCTGGCGGCATGACAGTTCGGGTCAGAGGAGCTCATGCACATGAGCTCCCTATGTGCCAGATCCCCTCGGCCTCCCACTGGCTGGCGCTGGGCTCCAATCCAGACCCGGGTGACGGGTATCATCAGCTTGGGGAGCAATGCACAGGGTGCTGCCAACCCCAGCTCCCCAAGGATAGCCACTCCTGGAGCGCTCCGGTAACCTGCTTCTCCGAAGACAGGCGGGAAGCCCTGCTCTGACACCGGGCAGGGAGCAGCGCTGCGTGAGACAGGCAGCCGGCAGCGCCAGCAGGCGTGGCTGAAGTAAATGATAGTGTAACCCTTGCTACCCGAAACAACAACATCATAACTGTCAGAGCAATTTTCTACCTCAGTAGTTTAACACCTGAACTGTTGCTGCACTCCTCCCCCCACCGCACTCACTCGTGCTGGCTCTCTCTCCATCTCGCTGCGCACAAGTCAGCCCCGCTAGGAGCCATCCCTTGTGGAATTGCAGCAAATGGTATTTGCCTCCAGGAGCCAAGGGCTGCAGGATTAATCAGCACACAGGCCTTCCCAGAGGAGAAGGAAGGAAAAGCCCACAGGCTCACATACCCACCCTGCAGCTGTCAACATCTGGGTTACAAATAATCCAGGGACTTAACAGGGATTTCAACATTAGACAGCCTCTGACTCCCTGTCACAGAGATGCAGCTACTGTTTTCCATTGGCTGGGATCATATTTCTTTTCCTAGAAGGAGGAGCCAAGTGCTAGAAGGGCATGGGGGACAGAGGCACCTCTAAAATGCCGCCTGTGTCTGTGGGGGACCGGCCAGAGGAAGACACACATGCTTGGGTGATAGTCAAAATCTGCAACAACTGGTGGGGCAGAGGAACGGACCAGCTGCCCTCCTGTTGAGCCAGTGTACCCCTTTAAGTTGATGGATCTTGGTGTGGTCTCAGTGGGGTGGGTCCCAGGGGAGAGCTGGGGTGGCAGAGAGCAGCCCTCAGGGGACCAAGGGCAGCAGCTCCGCTATTTACCAACCAGTGTGGAAGATGTTCAATATTTTAACCAACCAACACACACACACACACACACACACACACACACACACCTTCATCCCTGGTTACTCTAGCAGAAACTCCCTGCTTTCCTGGGGAGCCACCAAGTTCTCTGACAGCCAACAGATTCCCTTCAGGGGCAACCAAGGGCCGAATCGGAATCACAGTCGGGATGTTAGAGCTGGAAGGGATCACTGAGAGGGTGCTGTCCAATCCGGGCCGGTGGATGTGGAAACTGAAGCTGCTCCTGGTCGGCCTGGGACTTAAGAGCAGGGCCGGAATAGGACCCTTGCCCTTGCAGGGCTCTCTGTGCTGACTCTGCCACCACAGCTAAGCCCAGGCTCCAGGTCACCACGCTGGGCTGCAACCAGTGATGCCCACCAGGGCAGGACAAAGGGGGAGATGAGGAACTTGCCCACATCTGCCTCCGGGTGAGGGCAGGGAGAGTGGGGGCAGGAAGGAGGTTGGACAGACCCTAAGACACAGGGCTCCGGGAGCCTGGGATAAAACACACCCCGAATTCCGGATGTGAGGCGGAGGTTAAGGGGTCGGGTGTCAGACGTTCACACCATTGCTGATTTCCTCCTGTCTCGTGGCCTTAAATAGCATCTGTCAGACATGAATCACTCCCAAATTTGGGATTTCAGCCATTTTTTGCCCATGCATTCCAGACTTGTGTTTCCACCTTCCTTCTCAATCTCCCTACATGGGTGTCTAGTAGACATCTCAAATTTACCATGTCCCGAACCTGCCCTCCCACACCCTCCCCATTTCAGTGACTCGGGCCGAGAATCTTGAGTCATCCTTGATTCTTTTCTTTCTCTCACACCCCTCATCTCACCTCTCAGCAAATTCTGTGGGCTCTTCCTGCAAAATGCATCCTGAATCTGATTTCTTCTTCCTGCCTCCACTGCCCCCACCCTGGCCACATCATCTCTCACCTGTCAGTAGCCTCCTCGCTGCCTCCCTGTTTCCACCCCTGCCCTGACTTGGTGACTTGCTTCCATGGTGAGCACAGCTCTTCCAAGCAAGTGGTGGGAGAGGGTGATGGTACCCCAGAGTGGCACCCACCCACCGAGCCAGGACTTGTTTCTTCCCACTGGAGACCCCGTAGGGAAGCTGCTGGGTCAGAGGTCAGGGAAGGGAGTATTCAGGGATCAAGTGGTCTCGGTGCCTACACTGGCATTTAGGGACACATCTGGTCCCCTCAGCATATGGACTCGCTCCCGAAGTCTCCAGCTGGAAGGGAGCGCAGAGGCCCTGAACTGACCTCCCGCCAGCATGTGGGTCTTCTCACAATAGCCTCTGCTCAGACACCGCCCCTGCCAGGATCGCCCATACCTGGCCGGTTCTGACTGCTCCCACACCTTTCCACACACTGGCCCCACGGTGCTCCACGCAATGTTCACTACTGAACACAAGTCCCCTTCTCACCAGCACGGCCTCCATGGAGGGCTTCCCACTGCGGAATCAGGGCTGCTGGCCACCTCTCCCCACACCCTGGGAGTCACTGGGTCCACCTGGCCCCGTCAGGGAGCCTCACCTGACACGACCCTGTACTCTCCTGGACGCAGGCCCCGTTGGTGGCTCAGGCTGTGCTGTGGCCCTGTCTCCGCCACTTCTCCTGAGTCAGAGGGGCAGAGCTGGACCCAGAGGGAAGGGAGAAACCTCTCCGGACGTCAAGGCTCCTGCCAGCCCCTCTATTTGAGCTTTCTGCTTCTCTGACTGCCCCCTTCCGGTTCCCTCAGCCTTCTTTACCTGTTAACTAAAACAGGCAAATCATATCCTCCCTGTCTGCGGAGCTCACAGCCAGCATAACAGCCCCTGTGGCCTGAGCCTGAGCCCACCTCTGTCCAAGTCAGGGCGTCTAGACACGGGCAGTGTCCAAACTGACAGGGCCTCGCCATCTCGGTGCGATTCCCTCTGTACCCAGAGAAGAGTGCTCAGCAGGAGGAAACGAGCTGCCACAGGTCACAGAGCTGGGCGAACGCCTCAGCCCAGCCCGGCCCAGCCCAGCCCAGCCCTCCAGGAGGCCCCGGGAGCCCGGAGTCAGACGCTCCAACGCCAGCTCCTGCCCGCGGGGCTCTCTCCCTGTTCGCACTGCGCTTCGGGTGAAGCCCAGGCTCTGGTATTGACACATCAGACATGGACAAGGCATCCATATCATATACAGCGACAATTCCAGGATCCACTCTCCACTTTCCCGATCACAATTGGCAGAATGGTATTAATCTTTGAAAACAAAAACCAACTCGGCTTTAATTAGTCAAAGTGATTGAAGAAACAGAAGTGTCCTGTCCCACCAACGTCACTTTGCACACCCAATGTCACAGCAGCTGCAAGACCCCTCACTGGGTCACACCAGTCGGCCACAGGGAATCAACAACTTGGGGGACACTAACTCGAGGGGGCCACCCGACTGCACCACGGCTTGGTGCCAGGTAGTCTCTGTAGCCCCACCAGCATCACCACCCACAGCCCTGTAGCAGCCCTGGCTCCAGAATCTCCTGCCATCTCTGCCCCTGTCCCCTGCACGAATGTCACTGAGAGAGGACGTTGTCGGGAGCACTTAAGCAGCACTCCCAGCCCCCCAGCACCTGTCCTGCAGATGCCTGACAGAGGAAGATAAATATAGTTGTAATATACAGCAAAGTGCATAACAAAGAATGTATATAGTTGTCTCTGACAAAGCTGACAAGCCAGGGCTGGCAGCTTTAATCAGTTCCCAGCTGAGCCCAGGAAATCTGCAGGAACACAGCTCTGACCTTTGGGGCCAATTTCTAAAGGGAAGGTTAAAGTTTTACTGCAAAGTAGGGTGTGTGGGGGGGGTTTTAATTTAAATGAAAGAAAGGTATGAAGTTGTATATGTACGCCAGCCCCCGAGGTGGTAATGGGAACATGGGAATAGAATTTTATTTTAAATTAATCCCTGGATTCCCCCTCCCCCCGCCCCCTACTGAGGTCCTTGGAGATGTTTGCCTCTGTGGGTGATGCACAGCGGTTCCCATCTGTCAGATGAAATGCTCGCTTGCGAATAGGCTGAAAATGCATGTGGCTGCAGATTTCAAAGATTCATTCATACGTTGCCAGAAAAGGGCCTAAATATTTAAAATGTCACTTTTTAAGCCCTGAATCATTTTGTCCCCGTAACCAAAAGGACTGCTGGGAACATCCACGAGACAGCCTCACCCATGGGCATTCCTCTTCCCGCGTGCAGAGTCAATAGCCAGAAGCTTTGTATAGGAAGCTGAGGAAATGTGGTTTAACTGCAGCCAACCATTTAAAGTCCTCCTTCTCTAAAGGCAGGCTTCACAAGAACACAGCCCCCTCTTCCCATCGGATGGGACCATCTGGACCCAGCCTCAGAGCGGCTTCGCGGAGCCTGCCCGCTCTGTGCCTGAGCTCAGGAGAGGACTGGGGAGCCAGGTTCCAGCAACAGCTGCTGCCCTTGAGCTCAGACAGCGCTTTACACCCACCTCTGGATCCTGATCCTAAAATGTACATCAGGATCACCTATAATGTATGGTGACAGGTGGCTACTAGACTTAACAGGGTGGTCACTGTATAAAGTTTATAAATGTCTAATCAACTATGTCGTATACCTGAAATCAACATACAGCATGTCAACTGTAATTAAAAAATAATACAAAAGGTAAGTAAGAAATCACCTAGGGTAGCATGAGGGGAAGGAGATTTTAGAAAATGCAGGTTCCTGGGCCCCCTCCCAGCCCCGCTGCTGGGACTCTCCACAGATGGAGCCCAGGAAGCAGAGTTCTGAAAGTTCCTCCGGGACCCTAATGAGCAGCCGGGCTCTGGAAGCAGGGGCCTCTTAGCCCCGATGAGGTGACAGGAAAAGATATCACTGCTCAAATATTTCCTCCAGCTTCTGGTGCCTGAACTCCCCCTTCAGAGAGAGGCCCATTTCTATAGCACTCCACACTCACACGTGAACCACATTTTAAAACAGGCCTGACAACCAGCTCCCGCTTCTACTTAAATATTTCTAAGCACTCAACCCTGTGAGTCTGAACTCTAACATTTTGAGACAAACCTAAGTGGCCTCTCTTTTTAAATGCCCTTATGGAATGGGAGAAAATATTTGCAGACCATCTATCGGATAAGAGGCTAATATCCAAACCATGTAAGGAGCTCATACAACTCAACAGCAAAAAATAATGACAATAATAATCTGATTTAAGAATGGGCGAAGGACCTGAATAAACATTTTCCCAAAGAAGACATGCAAATGGCCAATAGGTACATGAGAAGGTGCTCAACATCAGTAATCATCAGGGAAATGCCAATTGAAACCACAATGAGCTATTACCTCACACCTGTTAGAATGGCTATCGTCAAAAAGATAAGAAATAAGAGTTGGAGGTAAGGAAACACTTATACACTATTGGTGGGAATATAAATTGGTGCGGCCTCTATGGAAAAGATTATGGCGGTTCCTCAAAAAATTAAAAGTAAAACTGCCATATGATCCAGCAATTGCACTTCTGGGTATAGATCCGAAGGAAACGAAATCACTATCTTGAGGAGATATCTGTACTCCCATGTTTACTGCAGCATTATTTATAATAGACAAGACATGAAGCAACCTAAGCGTCCATCGATGGATGAATGGATAAAGAAAATGTGGTCCATATCTGTATATAATGAAAGATTATTCAGCCATAAAAAGAAAATCTTGCTGTTTACAGCAACATGGAAGGACCTTGAGAATGACAAATATTGTACAATCTCACTTATATGTGAAACTTAAAAAAGCAAAACTCATAGAAACAGAGAGTAGAAGAGTGGTTGTCAGGGACTGGGCGATGTGGGAAATGGCGGATATATTAGTTAAAAAGTACAAGCTTCCAATTATAAGATGAATAAGTTCTGGGGATGTAATGAACAGCATGATGATTATAGTTAATAATAGTGTAGTATATACTTGAAAATTGCTAGATCTTAAATGTTCTACACACACACACATACACACACACACGGTAATGATGTGAGGTGATGGAAGTGTGAACTAATTTTATTGTGGCAATCATTCTGTAACATAAGACCATCACATTGTACCCCTTAAACTTACATGATGTTATATGTTAATTATGTCTCAATAAAGCTGGAAAACAAACATTTTAATGCCCTTACTCTTAAGGGACATTTTAAGCTGTTTATACCTAAGTCTGAATGAGGTTCAATTTTTTTTTTTAAGACTTGATCTTACAGACTTTCCATGTGCCTGAACTTGGCTTGAGCAATAATGATTCTAATTCTGTCGGGTTATGAAATGTTTCCAGGCCCATGATCTTCACATTTGATTTCCAACAATCCTCTCACAGTTGTTACTGCCTCCACCTTCTAGATGAGAAAACTGAGGGTCAGAGAGTTTTAAAGACTTGCTCCCAGACCTGGGGCCAGCAAATGCTACAGTTCGGAGAACTCGGGTTCTGGCACAGCAAGAAACATTTCTACCAGATGCGTGAACCTGCCCTACAGTACCCCTCCCCAGCCGCTGTGGAGTCCCTGCTTGCGCATCTCCAGTGAGGGGGAGCGCACTTCTTCCCGCGGCTGGTCCAACCCTCCTCTCTCAGGTGGTAGGAGCCTGTTGTATAAGACAAGGAGCCAGGGGAGCATCCACACTGAGACAGCAGTAATGAGGACAGCAGAGACTGCTGACTAAGTGACCCACCCAATGGGCAGTCTTCCACCTGACAGCCAATGCCAAGCTGTGCTGACACCAACTGTGCCCATCTTGAAACATTTTTCTCCCCATCCTCCATTCCAGAGCTGTGTCCAAAAGCCCCAGAGCCCAGGGAAGAACCAAGAACCCCAGAAATGGCCCGACCAGCATGGCTCAGTGGTGAGCATCGACCTAGGAACCAGGAAGTCATAGTTCGATTCCCGGTCAGGGCTGGATCCCCAGTGTGGGGCGTGCAGGAGGCAGCCAATCAATGATTCCCTCTGATCATTGATGTTTCTCTCTCTCTCTCTCTCTCTCTCTCTCTCTCTCTCTCTCCATTCCCTCTGAAAACAATAAAAATATATTTTTTTAATTTTTTAAAAAAACAAAGAACCCCCAGAAATGACTGGGCCTAAGGTTGAGGCCATTTAAGGAAGATGCTTTGAATCCATTGTTAGGAGCTTGGAGGGGAAACCTTTCCAGATTTTCCAGTATCCTGACTTGCCCACAACTGTGGTCACTCCAGACACCATCTGCACAACCCACCGACATCCCCCACCCCAGTGGGGCCCTCAGGGACCTCACAGCACCTGGGAGGGTGAGAGGGAAAGATTAGGCCTGAGCACTGATGCCAGAGGGGCCACAATGACACTTGCACCAGCCCCGGGGACAGGCTTTGGAGCACAGTTTGGGGGCACGCTACCCTCTGGGCAGTTTAGTGAAGCGGAGTGCTGAGGAGATGGGGAGAGCGAAGAGGGAAGGACTCCTGGGGGTTAGCTGAGGGAGGCCAGGGAGGCCCTGGACAACAGCGCAGTGGTCTCAGGACCTTCCTCGGGCGCCCTGTGAAGAAGGCTCGTCAGGCTTAACTGCAGTTCTTCCAGATGAGGAAAAAGCAGAAAACCGCACAATGGATCGTCTGAAAGACTTCCGATAGCTCTCACGACACAGTCATTCCCTGTCCCCCGTTTTCTCTGCAAGTGGAAGTCCAATTTGTTTATGTGGCAGATGGAGACCTTCACCTCAGAAGGAGCACCAGCCCCAAAGGATGAGGTGAGATGGGCGATCTCATCACCCTTGGCTAGTGATTGATGTAGTGACTGATGTAAGAGTGAGCACATGTCACTGTTCTGGTAATAAACTGAACCAAGAAGTCAGCTTTAGAGAATGTTCTTTCCTAAGTAAAAGGGCAAAGCCTCCTGAAGAAAAGCTCTCCCTCTCTCCCCACTTCCTGCCTGGAACATGGATGTGATATCTGAGGGTGTAGCAGCCACTATGTAACCTTGAGAGACAGCCAACATGCCAAAGATGCAGAGTCAAAGAAAGTAAAAGCCTAGGTCTTCGATGACACTATGGAACCACTCTGCCAGTGTCAGATACCCAGCCTCCATGTGTCTTGCTATGTGAGAAGGAATTATCTCTGTCTATTTGCTTAAAACACTCTAATTGGTGTGTGAGGGTTCAGCATTCAACTTTCAACTGAATGCTGTCCTAACTAACATAGCCATGTGGGTAAGGTAGAAATATAATTACTAATGTAATTCATTTATTCATTCCACAAGTATTTGAGTTTCTACTACATATTAGGCACTGTCCTGGCCACCAAAAGGACACACTCCTGCCCTTGAGACACCTGTATTCCAGGGGAGGAAAAGACAGAGGTGATTGAGAAAATAAATACATAAAAGATGTATATGTTATGTGGTGAAAAGTGCTATGGTGAAACATAAAGCAAAAAAGGGTGGCATGGAATGCCAGGGCTGGGAGAGGGGGTGCAGCTTAAAAAAGAATGGTCTGAAAGACCTCACTGAACAGGTGATGTCTGAGCTCAGATTTGAAGGAGGTGAGAGAGAGCCAGGCAGAGGGAAGGGCAGCCTGTGCGTGCTGACGGGGAGAGCATGCCTTCCTGGAGGTAGGCTGTGCCATCCGGCTGCAGGGCTTGCCCCCAGCCCTTCAACTTACTTCTCAGTGGCTTGGAAAAACATCTAGAGTACAGCTCTTCTTCATCCCTGAAGAAGATGAAGTCCAGTGGAATGGGATGAGGGTGTCAAAAGATCTTGACAGGCTGGAGCAATGGACTGAATGGACAAAGATGAACGGTAACAGGAATAAAGGTCAGTGACTATGCTTTCATCCAAAATATCAACAGCACAACCCTAAGTGGGGAAAGACATGGCAGTCACGGGAGTGAGGAGAGCCCGGAATTGTTCCACGGCAGGAAATTCAACGGAAAGATGTTCCCTGGAAAATTTAACAATGCAGTCTCCATCTTCTTCTCAGTGGACATGTTTTAAACGAGGGTGCCAGCCCCACTCTCTCTGCACAGTCAGAACAGATGCCCCTGGAGGTCAGTGTTCAAGCTAAAAAAACAGACAAGCTAGAATCCACTCAGGCGCCCTGGGGTGGCCCCTCTGGGGAAGGAGCTAGGGAGCAGGAGGAGTGGGCACTTGGAAGGACACGCCTCCGTTCTCTTACTCACAGACGTCCAGGGAGCACCTACTATGTGCCAGCCACTTTGTTGGTTCTGGGAATAGAGAGGTGGCCTCACAGAGCATCCAAACAGCAACAATCCCACCAGTGGCTGCCACACTTTTGAAAACAACCCACAATAAGAAGTACACTTGTCACCATGACCCGCTAGATACAAATGTGTATACCTATGTGCAGTCACTCTTCAGGCCTGGCTGCTCTCCCTCTCCCCACTTCCAAGAGTGTGCTTTCACTTTAATAAATCTTGCCACTGCAGCTTGTAAAAAAAAACAAATGTATGCATATATGTGTAAAACAGAAACAAAGCCACACAAAGTTATATTTACCTATGCTACACGTGAGGCAATCAAAAAATTCCTATTTTAAAAGTTTTAAAATGGGAGTGGGGGCCCACTGCACTGATTCAGTGACCCACTTGTGGCTGGCCACCGCCATCAGCAAGGTGGAAAACACTGAACTATACCAGGACACGTGCCATAACATGGAACGAGCAGGTGCGAGGGCAGCAAAGACCAAGGGTCAGGGTTGACCATTCTGAGAAGTAATGTTTGAGACCAGAAGAGGGGCCAGGGGATAACCAGACATTTTACAAAGAGAATGGCCCAATTGTGGTGATGGTCGTACAACTATGTGAATGCACTTAATACCACTGAAATGTGCGCTTTAAAATGGTTACAATGGTAAATTTTTTGTAACATATACTTACTTTATCACAAAAAATTTTTTAGACTTAGAGAGAATGCCCACAATCACTGCCTTTACCTAGTGTAGGGCTGTGTGGCTTCATGAATACTATGCAGTGTTGTAAAGGGAACTGCTGCCACACACAGCAACATGGCATTAAGCTGAGCTCAAGAAGACGGACCTGGAGTGCTGACTGTATGACTCTATTTACATGGAGTTCAAGGACAGGCAAAGCCAATGGGTGGCAATAAAAGCAAAAATGAGAGTCACCTCTGGGAGGGGAGATGGTATTGTCTGGAAGGAGCATGAGTCGCCATCCGGGGTGATAAAAATGTTCTCTCTCTCGACCTGGGTGGGCGCCACCCAGGACTATCCATTTGTAAAAATTCATCGAGTTGTAAGTTTAAGATTTACACACTTGGCTGCTTGTAGATTATGCCTCAATAGGAAAGGAAAGAAAGTATTTTTTAAAGAAAATGAACATTTAAAAAAGAAAAGAAACATGATCAAATCACTTTGTGGGTGGAGGTTAAGTTCAAAAGTTATCAAGTAAAGAAAACATTGCATAGTCAGAATTGCCCTTGCGATCTCTTAAATCACCCATGAAGATTCACATAATGGGTGTATACAACCCCGTAACATAACGCTTATGCACTCTAAAGTTTGAGTAACACTAAGTCTGACAAAGGCTAGAAAAAAAAGGACATTGAGGCATGGATGCCAGGGCCGCAGTCACCTTTCTTCACAGTAACTGTCACCTCCTGTTGGGTAGCAGGGGAGGGCCTGCCCACCCATCCAGGCTTGTTCTGTCCGGCTTTAACTTTAAGCCACTATAACCTGTTTAGTGATAAAGTTGATTTGCTCATTGTAGAGAGAATGAAAGGAGCTGGGTTCTGAAGCTAGCCATGACTCTATCCTTAGGGTCCTTTCGTTTGGCCCCAAGGAAGAGAAATACGATGGAAACACTAGGAAGGACTCCAGCGCGAGAGAAGAAAGAGCTTGTGCACCAACGTGGAGGAACGCTCCGAAGATGGGCTGGTAGGTAGTGAGTTCCCCGTCAGCAGAGGCGATGCATGAGCTGAACACTTGGACCGGGTGACGTTAGACGCCCCTTCTCTCCGGGAGCTTCTGAGCTGGCCAGATCCCCTGGCTCCCTCTCCTGGGCATGTCCCTTCAGCCCACAGCTGCCTTGACAATGAGACGTGGAACTGGTGAGAGGTTCCCGCCAGGGACTGCAGGTGGCTGTCCTAATAGAGGATTGCTCTGCTGCCCCTGAGAATTTACGGCCTCCCTCCTGAGTTATGGGGAGGCGGGCAGAGCCTATAAAAAGGCGCCATCCAGGCTGTGGGGTGCCCGGGGCATCAATCAGCCACAGTCTGACCACTGGAGCAGAGTGAAGATCAGTCTGCTGGCTTCTCACCGATAAATTCTCCCTCCTGCACAGGATGAGCAAATGTGTCATATTTAAGAGATGCGTCTACCATGGTTTAATTCCAAGGATGTATGTGGCGGGTGGGGAGAGTGAGGAGGAGACAGCCCTAAATGTAGCCTTCATTTGTCCTCATCTCCCATCAGAGCCCCTAAACCCACCTCCCTCCAGTCCTATCCCTGAGCAAATGGTGCTGAGTGAGCAGATGACAAAGAACCATACACCTGGGGGCAGGGCTGTTGGCTGGGGTAAGGGACCCGGTGTGGTCTGAACGAGGCTGAAAGCACCAAGGTGGAGCCATCGTACCTCTTCTGGAGGCTGGGAGTGGACACCCTTCCTGCATCTTCTGTTACAGCAAGGACTGAGGTAGGAAAGCAGAGAAGGGCCAGACTGCCCTGGACTCAGGGTCGCTGCACTGCACAACTCTGCAGGCGCCTTTCATATCGTTGCCAATGTCAAAGGACGTGTGCAGTCACAGCCCAGACGGCTGCACACGGCAGTCCTGCTGGACATACATCAGAGGCCTTTCTTCCTGAGGATGGAGTGGTGGAGGGAACACTGAACCAAGAGTCGGGACCTGGTTCAACATCTAGCTTCTTCTCTGACTTGCCGAGGGCCCTGTGCACCGCTTCTCTGAGCCTGTGAAATGGGGACATTAATTCCTGTCCTGCTGGACCTTTCTCAACAGGCCAGGCGTGTCTCCTGTGGGCTTTGCGGAGTGTGAATAGAGGGCAACTTCTATAGGTGACCCTTTCAGGGTCCATTCAGACCCCAGTCCCAGTTTTTGGCCAGCCTGTGACCGTCTGCCTTCTCGGGGGCCACACCTTTCTGACACAGAACCTACAAGCGCCGACAGGATGCACATTCATGCGTAGGTGCTCCATGATTTCTGAACTAAAACGCAGTACATTTGTCTGACAACCAGAGAGAACCCTTGAAATTGGAACTGTCCCAGAAAGCCGGGGCCATCTGTTTGCCAGGCCCAGGCAGGTGACTGCAGCTGCCAACAGCTGTGCCCACCAGGGGGAGGGTCTGGGGGCAGGAGGAGCAACAACAGAGTACAGGCGAGCTTTCCTGACAGCCCCCCATCTCCAGCTGCTGGGAGGCTCCGGGAGAGCTGGCCGCCCTCTGAGTGTGCTCCGGCTCATCCTCACACTAGGGCAACACCCTGGCCTCCCCTCACAGCACTTTAGAAACAATATTCTCAAAAAAAAAAGACATAATTTTTGAAGAATTTGGGCTTAGCTGCTGAGAACAATAACCAAAAGGGGGGGTAGGGAGAGGGGACAGGACAGGGCCCTCAGCAAACCCGCTCTGGTGCCATAAGGTCCCCAGGCCCTCCATATATCTGCTCCCTGCGTGATCTCGTCCGGCTCAGCTTTAAACACCATCAGTGGTGGCAGCACCCAGATTCATAGCAGCAGGCCCTCGCCCCCGAGCTCCAGGTCCATACCAACTGCCTGCTTGACATCTTTCTTTGGCTGGTTAACAGGTTTCTCAAACTCCACATCAACACAGTGGAACTTGGTCCCCCCTTGCCCCAGGGTTTGCCACCTTGGGGAGGATACCAGCTAAGCCACACACCAGCATCTCTCACCTGCAGAAGTTTCCTATCCTCCCCCATTCAGTCTCCGCTCTACCCAGCAGACAGGGAGAGTGTCTGAAAACACAAATCAGATCCTATTGCTCTTCTGGTGTCTTCCCTTCACAATCAGAATAAAATACAAATTCCTTACTAGGCCTAGAAGACCCTCCATGACCCAGCTCCTGACCATCTCTCTGGCTTCAACTCACATCAACCCCTCCTTGTCTCTTTGCTCCAGCCTGATGCACCTTCTGTCTGTTCCTCCAGCAAACCAGGCTCGTTCCCACCTCGGGGCCTTCGCACATGCGGTCCTTTCTGCCTGGAAAGCTTTCCCCAGAACTCCCCATGTCTGTCTCCTTCTCATCACTCAAGTCTTCTCCTCTGAGGTGCTTTTCCTGACCCTGTCCACACTCACCCAGCAGCTCCAGCGTCTGGCATGCCGCCTGGCACAGAGCAAACCTGGATGAGTATCTGCAGAATGAATGTTAATGAAAGAAGTTGCAGACTCTTATAGCAGCAGGTAGAGAACACAGCAGAGGCAGGCAAATTGCTCCTCAGGAGTGGCTTTCCGATGCCCTGCCTTTCTCTCCTCCCTCCCTCGGACACACTGAGCTTGGTCACAGCCCCTGTGGCTGCACCCAATGCAGAGGCCTAAGGGCCATCCTCTCTCCTCACATGGATGCTGCCTCACTGCCCCAGCCCTGCCTTTCATAGCCACGTGGCTCCAGTGGGCAGAGCCACAGTGGAGCTGGGCACCTTGACAGGGGCAAACAGCTGCAGGATGACGGGCTAGGGAGAGAGAAACAGCCCAAGTCCAGGGCCAGCCAGAACAAAGGAGGTTGTGCCCCCAGACGACCCAGACCTGATCCTACTGTCATGAAGTTTCAGAGACCCTTGATGCACACACTCTTCTCCCACTTCATTTTACAGCTAGAGACAGACCCTGAAGGGAGAGAGATCTGTCTGATCTGCACAGCCAGGAAGTGAAGCTGAAATACCCATCTGGAGCCTTCACCTCCAGGCCGTGATCTGCTCCAAACATGGTACTTCTCGGCCTGTCTCCCAGGATGGGGAGAGGGGTGGGCCACAGCTCTGACAGGCCATGGCTGGCCTGGTCTCTGGGGATGCAGCCTCTCGCCCTTTGGGGTCCCCCTTGGCAAGCAGCATGCTGCAACGGCTGCCTGCTGGGCCTCCTGCATCCCCTGAGCCAGGTTCTTCCCAGCAGCCACAGTGAGCTGCAGAAAATAAAGTTCTGATCCTCTGTCACTCCTGCTCACAACTCCTCTCCAGCTCCCTTCAGGTTGCCTATAAAGCTCTTGCCTGCCCTGGCAGCCCCGCCTCCACTGTTCTTCCCCTTGCTCTCCCTCCCCCCCCCCCCGCCCCCTGCCCCCCATGGTCTTTGTACATGCAGTTCCCTCTACCTGGAATGTGTTTCCCTTCACCCCCCTCACCTTGGTATCTTGCCTGCCCTTCAGACTGCAGCTTAAACGGTTATTTCTAACCCCTCCAGGCCCTGCCCGATTGTTAGGCCTGCCTGCTGGACTCATGAACCTTTGCAGCACTCACCGCACTGTGTGTGTGTGTCTAATTAAAGATGATCTCATCCTGCACCATCCAATACACTAGCCACACTAGCCACTGGCCACATGTGCTACTGAGTACTCGAAATTCAACTAGTACGAACTGAGGTGAGACGTCAGTATAAAATATCTCATTAAGAATTTTTATATTGCATGTTGAGATGATAATATGTTAGGTGTACTGGGTTAAATAAAATATATTGTTAAAATTAATGTTACCTGTTCTTCCTGCCTTTTTCATCAGGCTACTAGGAAATTTTTAACTACATATGTGGCCGGCATTGTCTATCTACTGGACTGCACTGATCTGCTTAGCGCCTGCCTCCATCACTCAGCGCCCCTCCAGCTCACACCGTGCACTCCCAGGGCGGTCCCCCAGCCCCAGCACCTTGCATGGTGTCGTGCCCACTGCAGGGACCTAAGAAACATTTGCTAAGTGACTGCACACCAGGCTGCCCATCCCGATTTCAGGAAAGGGAAGTGATGCAAATAAGGCACCGGATCTCTCTGGTTTTCTCCCCACCTTCTCATCACCTACCACCCCACCCAGTGCAACAAGGACCCAGACCTTGAGTGGACTCCAGAGGCTTGGCCAGGCCAGGAGAGAGCAGGCCTCACACTCAGTGAGGGTGAGCAAGGTCTCTCTCTCTCTCTCTCTCTCTCTCTCTCTCTCTCTCTCTGGAATATCATTTCTCATGGTTTGGAATGAAACCCATTATTCCCAATTAACCTGCGGTGAACCCACAGTACTTGCTGGCTTGCCCATAATTATTCATCCATAGTAATAGCTAAAGTAAATTCTGGCGCTTTCAATGAACACTGACATCTCCTTTGGGAAAACTTTCAAAGATGCCATGTCCTTGGTTCCTTATCTAAGCGTCCCTGCCCCGTTTTGTTTCATTTTTGTGGCTAAGGCATCCTAGGCCAGAACAGCTCCATCCTGACACTGTATCCCTGGGTGAGACCCTGGCAGGGCTGTCCTGTACCCTCCCACCCACAGGCAGACGGGGTCAGATGGGCAGCATCCCGACCACCCTGGTCAGTCACACACACACACACACACACACACAATTAGCCGGTCCTTCTCAAGGTTCCCTTCACCCTGCCATCTCAGTAGCTGAGCTCCACAAGTCCACAGAAAGCATAAATCTTGGGCACAATTTATTTGGGGATGTCAGATGTAATTTACTAAGAGTAACTATCTGCCAAAAAAAAAAATCCAACTACTCATTTTAAATTAAGTGTGGCTCCTTTTAATCATTTTCTACTACCTAGAATGTTGCATTAATGATGCGGTGGCCTTCCCCCTATAATCACAATAATAACAACTAAGGCTTAAGCGAGGAACCGGGGTGGGCAATGGGGAGAGAGGGGGCAGGTGGAAGAAAGGCAGGGCGATGCCTCCTTCCTCTCAGCCTTGGGGAGAGGCGTCTTGTTCAGGAGAGGAAAGCCTCCTTGCGTTTTGCAGGGGAGACTGGCTAAGAAGCTGGTGGGTGGGGAGGGGTGGGGTGGGGTGGGCTGGGGAGGGGGGAAGTCTGCACAAGACACTAACCACATGCTCTACGTGGGGGCATTTCTTCCTCCCGTTAAGAGAGCAGCTCCTCTAACAGGGAAGCCTCGATGGTGGACAATCGGCACAGGCACCCGGTGGTGCAGGTCCCAGCCTCCTCCGCTACCAGAGGGGCATCTTGGGGCTTCGGCTTCCTGCCTAGAAAATGCAGATCAAACCTTTCTTGCAAAGTGGGTTGAGTGATGGGATAACTTCTGAAAGCTCCTGCAGCTTGTGAACATTCCAGCGATGACCATCCCACAGAATGAAAGTGGTGGCCACAGGGGCTCTGGAAAGCCGTCGAGGTGGACACTCTGGTGCCCCTGCCCCGCCTGCTGTGAGGGTGGGCTGTAGAGGCTCCCTCCTCCCCTCCCCACCCCCCCCTGCCAAGAACGGCCCTCGGTGACCAGAGCCCCCTGTCCAGGTCATCAATTCCCTGTCCAGTGCTCTCAGTCGATGGCCGAGTAAGACAAAAGGCTGGCTCTCTCCCACCTGGGAATCACTGAGTTCTGGTTCAGGCTCCAGAACCTGCCTCCGTGGGACAGGCCCGGGCCAGGCTTTCCCTGAAGCCACGCCCTTGCTTGTCTCCTTCCCCTCCCCCGCCCTGTCTCCCTCCCCCTTCTCAGGTTCTTTTGGAGAGCCCCCCAAGAATAGACCACGTGTTCGGAATCCTTGTCTCAGGCTCTGCCTTGAGGAAGTCGCTGAAGAAGCCTCATAGCCAGAGCCCCGAGTGCTGCGCGGCTGCTGCTGGAGTCGCGGTGACCACAGTGCCCGGCAGGATGCCACGGCAGCGCCGGGAGGGAGGGAGGACCACCAGTGTTTCTGCCAGAACCCCAAAACAGACGCCCACTTGGCTGAAAAGAAGAGTGGAAAAGCCAGAGCAGGGAGGAAGGCAGGGCTCCCACCAAGGTGAGGGCAAGGCCCCGGCCTCGGCCCCTAGTCCTGCTCCTGGAAGAACAGAGCTGATGCGGGTGGTGGGAAAGCCCGGCCACAAAGCGCCCCGAGATTCCAAGGATGGAGAGGACTGGGGGTCCCTCACCTGAAATGAGGCTGGGTTCTGTCCAGGATGCAGGGGCCCTAACCCTACACTGCCATGTGCCCTGCCCCTGGGGTGGGGTCCCTGGAGAAGGGGATGGCAAGGTAGGAGGAGGGGGCCGGCGCTGGGTTCTGAGTCACCGGTTCAAGTCTCCACGCATTCTCCCTGCCAGGTCTCTTTTAACCCACACTGAGACAGCCTCCACTGGGCTCCCCAAATCCAATATGGGGCGGGGTCACTCCCTGTGGATTCACCACCATTCTCTCTTCCTTCCAATGCCCCCACCGGACGTCTCCCCTCCCACCTTCACACCCTTTGTCAACAGCTCCTTTCACAAGGTCATCATTACCCACTAATTGTCCAAAATTTCATTCCCTCATCCTTCTTGGTTAAGAATTGATTTAAGGGACGAGTTCAATATCCCTGCCGTCTCCAAGTGCTTATTAACTCCCTGCGCCTCCAGCGCCCTGTGCAGAGCCCCGCTCACCTCACAGGGCTTCGCCCGCACTGATTGGTAAAGCCCCGGCGTGTAGGCCTGCAGGATGGGAGGCCTAATGTGCACTAATCTATCATTATTTCTCAGGCTGGCAGAGTGACGGATGGTGGCAGTGGATGGCCATGGCGGCCCGGCGCCTCCTCCAGCACCAGGCTGCGTGGGAAGTTGGCTCAGCAGGAGAATGACGGCCGCCTCTGTCTAGGCTGGCAGGGGAGGCGCTGTTTGGCAAGTGCATAGACCCAAGACATCAAACAGGAATCAATAAATGTCTCTCCCCCACCCCACCTCCCTCTGAGAGTCCATCCTCGGGCAGCAAGGTCACTGGGGCCATTCCCTCAGGGGCTGGACTGCCCATCACTGGGCCTCCTGGTAGCTGCCTCCGGTAGCATTCAACCAATGAGGAGCCCCGGCAGCAAATGGGAGGGACGAGAGGGAGGTCATGTGTTTATTAGACGGACCCCCTCCCTGCAGGGCCACCTGGGACTGGCTGTGTCCTGGAGGTCCCAGCTCCTTCCCTCTTCTCTCCCTTCCTCGCCCCTCAGGGTGAGGGCTAGACACAGCCTCACTGTCACTCACCCTTTCCCTCTGCTCCACTCACACCTTTGTAAGCAGTCCCTCCATTCACCTCTCCTCACATTACCCAGCTTGCGTGTGCCCCGTTTCCTGCTGGAGCCCTATTAGAAACTCCGAACAATACACCTCATCTTACCAACGAGGAAAAGGAGGCTCAAAGAGGACTAGCGCTTGCTGTGGGTCACACCATGAGCTATGGCAGGGCTGGCTCCAGAGTCATGTCTTCCGACTGTCTCATAAGATGATGCCACCTGACTTTCCGTGTTCTTCCCCTGCCCCCGCCTAACCATAGAACACATCTCTTTATTCGGGCCACGCCATGAACAATGGTGCCAGTGGGGCTCATAGACCTGCCCCTGCCAGGGATGGTAACATCAACTCCAGGGTAACTCTAGCCTCCTCGGCACCTTCCTGATGTTGGGACACCCCATCCGGCTGCTCTGTGGTCTGAGACACTTTCCTTCTAGTCTTTACAGCTGCCCCTCAGGCAACAGGGCACCTTTTAGTGGACATGCTGAGCCCCAGGCCACCTTCTCTCATAATCAAACCTCAACCAAATCAACAGATTGGAGGTTTAAATTTCCACCAAAAAGCTCATCTTTTTAAATAAGTCTTTCATTACAGAAGACAAGTATTTAGTCAATAAATTTCTATTCCAGCTTCTCCTATGGGCCAGGGACTAGACTGGGCACTAGAATTAGTCGAGCAGGGGATGTAAACAGCCAGCTACAACTAAGGGTGTTCTGAAACAAAATCTACAAAGCTGAGGATGAACGACTGGCTCCTCCTTCCTCCGCCCTTCTTACCTGCCCGCAAGGGGACCAGTGAGGTCCAGAGGGACAGCTCCAAGCCCTGTGAGCGGCACAGGAAGGGTCCAACCCACCTTTCTGCCAAGACTCACGGGAGCACCGGCACTGCAAGAGGTGTGCCGAGAATCAGCCACCATCACAGCAGATTAAGTCAGTGTTCCCCTCTGTAGCCAGGGCCCCTCCTCCAGAACAGCCCTAGAAGGGGCTGACCACGCGCTCTCCCTTGGCCTGAGCCACTGGCGCACACGCCCGCACACACTTTCCCTGAGACTAGATCCTCTCCCTGGGCTTCCAGGCACGTGGTGATCCGTCACCTGCTCGGGGCTTTGTGGTCTGTTCTTGGCACGTCATTCTATTCCACAGGAGTGGGAACCCAAGGAAACTGCCAAGTCCACATTCACCTGGCCCGAATCCAAGTCATCAGCAAATTCTATTTCCACAGCCACCTTGAGATGGAACAGGCAATCACCCAAAAAGGTTCCCCAAAGGTCAGCGTGAGGCCAGGAATTGGAAAGGGGCAGGGGGAGAGGGAGAGGGAGAGGGAGAGGGAGAGGGAGAGGGTTGCTCTGTTAGCCCTCAGGGAACTGCCCTGCCCCACTCCTTCCAAGAGGGGAATAAAGCCTGGACCCAGGGCTAAACCAGGAGGAAACTGGCCCCAGTATTTGAGTAAACCCCTGGGCAGGGGATTGAAAGGCCTGGATCTCTACCCAAGGCTGCCACTCCCCATCCAGGCCTCTTCTGTAAAAGGAGGGTTGGATCAGATGAGTCTCCGTGCTCTGAGGGGTGTGACTGCAGTTTTCTGGGGACAAGGAAGAGCAGTGGCCTAAACCCTGCACTCCAGACAACCAGAACCGCATAATGCCCTTCCTTCAACAGAGCCGCAAGGAGGACACCCAGCCCAGCCCCGCCCCACCCCTGGGCCTGTCTCACTGTTGGAAGAAGCTGCTCTGAGGATCTGGCCCAGCTCATCCCAAAAGGAGTCAAGATCCCCAATCCCCGGCAGACACCTCCTCCCCCAGCCTCCTCTCCCTTCTCCAGGCCATCCACTTTGGAGCCTGAATGATCTAGAACCGCGCTGTTCAATCTAGTAGCCACGAGTGGCTATTTAAACCTCAGTTCATCAAGATCAAATGCAATTTAAAACTCAAATCCTCAGTCACACTGGTCACACTTCATGTCCTCAGTGGCCACACAGGGCGAGCAGCCACTTACTGGACAGAGCAGATCCGGACACTTCCGTCACTGCACACAGTGCTCGTGGACATACCAGGCTGGAGGCGAGCCTTGTTGTTGCAAAGTGCTTCCCCTGGCTCCCTGATTCCTTCCTGCTGCAGAGTAAGCCCACTCTCTCCAGTCCTCGGGGTAAGGGGTCCTATCTGCCTGAGAGACAGCTGTTGGTCACCCACCAGAATCTGAGAAGGACACAGTCAAGCTAATGGTCACCCAGCACCTGGAAGAAGTTACTAACAGACATTACGTTTCAGGAAATGACAATGTTCACTGACCATCCCCTAGCCAGCCTCTCCTTCCTCATTTGCTCTGTCCCTCGCTAATTCCCATTCTTCAAGGACGTTTAGCGTAGGGAGGGGGCAGAGGAGAGCCAGAGAATACTGCGGGGCCCCAGGATTTGGGATATTTCTGCTGGCGTGACCAGAGGAAGCTCAGAAAACCCCAGCAATCATTTTTGGAGTCCTCCATTTTTCCAGAAACCATTCATATAAATGGCTGGGAAAGCTCCACCAGGGGTTAAAAACCAATAAAATCCCCGTCTCTGGTAGCACAGAAGCCTGGCAGGGGTGGGGGTGGAGGAGTGAGAACCAGACAGCTAAATGGGTTATCCAGAAATTACAGGAGGCTTTTAAAAGTAGAAAACTTAGCATATGTCAGGCCCATAATGTATAGACAATAATTAGTTTCCACTGAATTTTTGTATTTAATTTTGTGGTGACTATCTCCTTTTACATCATGCATTCAGCAATCACTCTTCTTCTTGCTTAATATGCACAGTAATCTTTCTCCTCCTATGTCACATATTCAATAATTCCTCTCCTCCGGTTCCAGGGGCGTAGGATGAGGGAAATGTCACATTTTAAATTAGTAACAGCTGTGTTTTTGTTTTTCTGTTTCACCTCCACTGATGCCCTGTAAGTATCGTGAGCTCCAAAAAGCAACGTGGGGCTCCCGGCCTGTCCTGGTCCTCAATTCCGAGGCCTTTGGGAGGGCTTGGCTCTGAGGATGGGACACGCCTCGGGCACCTAGCAGGCCAGAGAAGGGAGCACTGAGCAACTGGCCGGTCCCATCCCTGCAAGGGGAGGACATGAAGCTCTTCCTACCAACACCTGTGAGGGGCGGGCTCCACCCAGGCTCGTTTAGAGGACCCCCAGTTCTCTGTTTGTTCATATCCGCGGGCCTCTGTGTCTGAACTCCTGGACGTTGCCGCCGCTTCTCCCTGGGATGTGAAGGAGTGGACAGCAGTCAGGAAAGCAAGGCCGGGACTTGCGTGAGGTAAGTGAGGCACCTAAGGGATAAATGTAAGGAGGCGCTGGCTCCCAGGTGCCAGCCCTGCACTTGCAAACCCCAAGGGCCAATACCTCCTTAGTTTTTCCAGCCCCAAGCACTGTGTTTGCCTCATCCGGGCCCTGCCCTTCAGAAGGACCAACCCCTTGCAGGTCTGGGAGTCAGAACCCCTGAGAGAGAGATGGGAGAACAAGTGACTCAGGAAGGGAGTTCATTAAAATGCTTCAAGGGACTCCGACCTGCCAGAGTGTTGCTGTTGTTTTAAGACAGAGAGGAATTTAGCAAGAAATCAATCAACACACATGCTGATAACTTATTCCTTGACAAAAAAGAAACAAACCCCCGTTAATTTTTTGCAGCCTTTGGGTAGCCGGTGTCTATTGCCACTAATTAATTTTCCAGGACTTTCATTCTCCAGCTATCTCAAAACATGGTGTGTCTGTCAGCCCGGGAGGCACTGCCAACATCTGCTGTAGGGGCTGGTGATTCTGGAACCTGTGCCACACGGGAGGGAGGGGCTGAGGAGCACACAGCAAGCTCCAGGAGCTTCGGTGCCAGGCTCGCGACCCTGGCCTGCTCTGCTACCATACCCCTGAGCCTGTTCTGGCCAAGAGAACAGCCCTCGGAACACAGGGCAGTGTGCCCCGGGATGGACATGAACCCACTCGCACGCGTGCGCGCACACACACCTCCTGCCTCAGTTTTCCAAAGGGTAAAATAAGGAGATTGTACGCAATCCAGTTTCAGATTCCTGGACCCAGGTTTCCCTGCTGAGCATTAAAGCCATGTGGATCCTTGTCTAGTCTGTAGACTCCGTGAGGGCAAGATTGAGTCTTATTCATTCTGGCCCCTGCGTCCCTTCCCCAAAGCACAGTGCCTAGCACCGTCTTACACACAAAACATGGCCAGCTAAGGTCTCCCAGGTCGCACTGCAGCCTCCTCCCCTCCCAGCCCCAGCCTGTCTGCCGTCCCCAGACCAAGGAAGGGCTTCCCAGGCCTTACTGCTGGGGTCTCGGGACCCAGGAACCTTGATCTGGAGAGTCCCTTCTGCCTGCCAACTGTACAAGCTCATTCGTGTCTCCCCAAAGGAGCAAACAAAAACATGAGATTTGCCCAGCCAGGGTAGCTCGCTCAGTGGTGAGCATCGACCTATGAACCAGGAGGTCACCGTTCGATTCCTGGTCAGGGTACATGCCCAGGTTGTGGGCTCGGTCCCTGGTGGGGGTGCGGGGGCATGCAGGAGGCAGCCAATCAATGATTCTCTCATCACTGATGTTTCTATCTCTCTCTCCCTCTCCATTCCTCTCTGAAATCAATAAAAATATATTTAAAAACAAACAAACATGAGACTTGATCCCATAAAGTTAGCTCCACAGGTGAAAACTTCAGATTAAAACCCAAGAGAGTCTATAGGTTGCAGGCTTCTTCTATAACCTGAGCCCCATGGGTACAAACAAACTAGCGTCAGCCGGGACCCTCCCCTGACCCGATTATTCTGAGAGGATGTGAAGGAACAAGAACGTACCCCAAGATTCCAGGACAAACCAGCCGGTGGTGACGTCCCAGGCAGTAGCATCCCTGCTCGGGACCTGAGGTTTGGCTCACCTTCTTGAGTGGCCTCCTTGGGAAAGCGACCTGATGGGAGGCAGACCCTGCATGTCCCTTCTCAGAGCACCTGAACCCCACACACACACCCTCCCCGAGGATGCGGATGCTCTTCTCCCTCAGGTGAGCCCTCACCCGGGAGCCCTCACGCACCTCACAGGCCGCGAGGCCACATTGCATCTTGCTCCTCAGCAAGGCTTGTAGTTTCCTTTTATATTCTTTTTTTTTTTTTCTGTTTCCTCAAACAGTATGTGCCTGGAATGAATACCACACTCTCTCTGGCAGAAAAAAAAAGGAGTGTGGAGGGGAAATGTGAGAGCAGTAATCCATTGTAACACTTTAGGGGAAACTGCAAGCAATTTCCATTCTATTGATCCTCCCTGGGCATCAAAGCCACACTGAGTTTATTTGGAAAATTAAATTCTGGAGCATGTAGCACGAGAGGCCTCTAGTTAAGTTGTCTAGCTCTACGGCCACAATTTAATTACACTCTCACTCTGACTCTCCATTTACATACAGGAGAGGAGCGGGCACGGCGGAGGCTCCCTGGGCCCAGCACCCCACGCCCACAGCGGAATAGCCACGTGAATCTCAATTACCCTCAGCTGAGCACGCACCAGCTCCTCCTGCTGCTGCTCATTTACGTTTTAACATATGTGACCTGTAACAGAATATGTTCACTAAAATGTAAATGTTTACTAAGTTAATCTAGTATTTGGAGTTTGCTCCTTGTTCAAAGGTAACTTAAACACTGTTATTATTAGAAACAAAATAACCTATGACTGAGGCACAAATTGGTACAATGTGTTAGGTACAGTAAGTCTTCACTTAAATGGGTGTGTTTAGGTTCTGCAACTATCAGTAAAACAAAACCAGTTTTACCATGGGCTAATGGATGTAAACAAGAGTGAAGTGCCTATAGCATTTCATAAACATAATCATCAAAGTCTATCTGGTTCCAGCATTGTGTGTTGTTCGCAGGCTTTGGAGGCTCACAAACAAGTAAACGTTAGCACAGCGGTGCACACGCGCACGCACACATGCACACGCATGCACACACATGCACACACATGCACATCAGAGGGCCTGGCAGAGATTTTCCAAATTTTTACTTAGCCATCTACGGACTATGCACTCATCTTCTTTTATCTTCTATTATCATCCCAATTGCATGAGCACCTACAGGGACGTAGGATGAAAGTTTTAGAATAAAGAAAAAGTCCTTAATAGTGCATACACTTAGCTCCATGAAGAGCTCGCTACCTTGTTCTCATTTTCCTGATATCCTCTGTGGAAACCTGGTCACAGTCTAGCACAGGTCCACTGATCGCCTTTGGAAACCACTGGCATGGACCGATCTTTCTTCATTAGATGTTTATTTAGAGCTGATGCTGGGAGAGGTGTGGTCTCTGCTTGCGGCTGCTCAGCAGCCCAGGTAATCAAGAGCAGAGGGCCACTTTCATCCCTTTAAGGGGACCAACCTCGCACCTTCTGGGTTTCTCTGACCTTTTTGCCCCAAAACAAGGTAGAGTTCCACTGAAGTTGTCCTGGAGGAATGTCCTCTAGGCAACCAGCCAGGCCTCCTTCCCTACGTCCCACACACCAGCACAGAGCCTGACACATGGGGAAGCTCACTTCACAGTTGCTGAATTCCATTGAAAAGTCACTGGACAGTCCCCTGAGCACAGAGGAACCCCCATCCTCAAGGTCCCCCAGCCTCCTCTCTGCAAGGCAGGCCCCATCTAAGGACAGTCAGCATGCAGAATAGGGAGGGAGGGAGTCATGTCTTTCAATGAACTCAGAACCAAAGGCAGTAAGAGCCTGCCATGCCTCATCCCCTCACGCCCTCCATGAGCTTGCTCCCCAGACTCCCACTGGTCCTGAGATTCCTTTGGAAGAAGTGACTTTTCACCTACTGCAGGTGCCAGGGGTGAGAAGGGCTGGATAGAGCCGCGATGCTCAATCCACCGGGTCTCTCCAGAGGGAACATCAGCAGTATTTGACAAGCTGGCCAGCTCTCCCGGGAACAGAACTGTCATTAAGCCAAGTGGGAAATCATTACCTGATCTATAAATGATTACAGAGAAGTGGGAACTGTCACTACCTTCTGAGGAGTTTGCAGAATTGGGATTTTAAACAGACCTGCAAACCGGTGCGACACTCAGCTCCCTGGAGCAGCTGGCGTATTATTCGCAGGGAAAGAAAGGCAGAAGTTAGGCACTTTATGAATTCAGGGGGAAAGAGGAGGTCTCAGGGACTCTGGCTATCAAAGGATTTCAGACCATCCACGGTGTCAGCCAGAAACTTAACTCAAAGGAAAACATAACTATTCAGATCTTCTGCCTGACACTCTGGAGGCCTGCAACTTGATGAGGTCTTTCCACAGGCAAAATAAGCAACCAGAGTCACAGCTGCAGGCAACTCGGCCATTTAATCAAAGACACATCTTTTACACAGACGGAGACTGTGTTCAGCCCACCCGGATGAAGCCAGTGCGGAGAGGGGAGCTGGTGGCATCCTTAGGTGCCGGTGGCCCATCACTAGGGGAATGGATGAGTAACAAGTGGTGAAAACACACTACAGAGAACTCAGCATCAGTAAGAAACCATGGGCTTGGATGCAGCTCAAGCAATAAAGTCGATCCCAAACCACGGGGTGGGGGAGAAAAGTTGGGAATGGAAGGTTTGCTGCACACTAAAATGTATGTAAATGTAAAACACATACACAGAATGACACTACATATTTTATAGTGATGCATGCATATTTTAGAACATATTCCAAACACATTAGGATGGATGTGTTCGGGAGGAGGGTAATAAGAGTGAGGACAGGGGAAGGAGAAAATACACAAAGAAAGACCATACAAAGCTATTAACTGAGTGTAACTCACTCCACTCCCTGCACCTGCAGTCCACAGACAAGGCAGGGGGGCGGGGGCAGAAACAAAAGTCCAGACTGCTGAAGACAGGGCTTCTCAAACTTTGACGTGTATGCAAATGTCCTGGGATCTTGTTAAAATGCGGGTTCTGAGTCAAGGGCTGGGGTGGGGCCTGAGGTTCTGCATTGCTAACACGCTGGCGGGGGGCGGGCGGGGGGGTTACAAATGCTGCTGAGCCATGGACCTCACTTTGAGCTGCAAGGGCTTAAGAGATTTACCCAAGATAAAGAATGAGCAGCAAAGTCCAAGTAAGAGCCTACATATCCAATATGGATGAATTTCAAAATAATTATGCTGCATGAAAGAAGACAGACAAAAGAGAGTACATTATCATAATGGATGCTTCCATTTATCTAAACTCCTAGTACATGCATACTAATCCATAATGACAAAAGGCAGATCAGTGGCTGCCTGGACTTGAGGCTGGGAGGACCGATGGGTTACAAAGGAAACTTTTGGAGATAATGGATATATTCCCTATCTTGATTATGGTGACAGGTTTTCTAGGTACATACATATGTCAACTCGTCAAACTGTATTTCAAATGTGCGCAGTTTACTGTGCATCAGTTATACTTCAACAAAACTAAAACAAACAAAAAGGGCCTGTGTCCTAACTCCCACTAAAGATGCCCTGTCTGCACTTCAAGCGGAGCAGAACCGCTTTAGCTAGAAAATGCTCTCCAGGGCTGGAGTCACCCCGTTGTCTCCTCCAGAGCTCCTGCCTTAGCCCAGGGACCACCATCTCACCCAGGCCTGCTTGGGAGTCTGTGCCCCAATTCCACCCTTGTCCACCTTCTCATCCATTCATCTCCTAACCCCAACAGTTTAAAATCCTTCAAGACAAAGGGTATAAAGACCAAAAGCCAGCCCTGGCTGAGTAGCTCAGTTGGTCAAAGTGTCATCCCCAAAACACCAAGGTTGCAGGTTCGATCCCCTGTCAGGGCACATAGAGGAGGCAACCAATGAATGCATAAATAAGGAGAACAACAAATCAATTTCTCTCTCCCTCCCTCCCTCCCTCCCTCCTTCTCTCTCTCTAAAAAAATCAATAAAATTTAAAAAAATGTTAAGACCGAAAGGTGCACCCTGCCTTTGGTGCCTCCCACCTACTCCCCAAAAACCCTCTTAGCACCCCTCCCCTCTCACTCTCCACCCCTGCCACACTGACTTCCTTTTAGTTCTTCCAAAGCGCTTCCTACCCACTCGGGATCTCTGTCTACAATGCTCTCCTGCTGCCCTACCTCTCCTGCCTGGTGAACTCCTACACAGCCTCCAGTCCAGCTCAGGTGTCCCTTCCTCACCGTCTGTCCTGACCGCCGCCCAGCCCAGGCTCCTTTGCTCTACATCTCCCTAGAGCCAGGCTCCTTTCCCTCCGAGCACGTGCTCCGGGCTGTCACCGTTCCTTCCCCTGCACCAGGAGCTCCGGGAAGGGGTGCCATTCTCTTGCTTACCTCTATGCCAGCCCCTCGCACAGTGCCCGGCCCACAGGAGGTGCTCCATAAATACTCAGCTGTTGAAAGAATGTTCAGTGAACTGGCCAAAGGGGCCTCTGGCCATCCCTAGGGAAAGACATCACTAGGATTTGGGGACAACAGCTCATCGACAACCCAGACTCAAGTTCTGTGGGGAAGACCCGAACCACAACCTACCAAGAGCGCAGGTAATCCGAAAGTTCTCCCTCACATTCCGCCTGATCCTTAACCCTCCTTTATAAGCAACTTTGCATAATGTAAACAGCATGTTTGCTTTTGTGAGCCTTTTTCTTTCCACAGTTTCAACACCATTATGTTTGGATAGAATTATTTCCTTTCTGGCTTGGATCCCAAACTGTGGTACATTTCAGAGGATGATATGCACCTAAGCAAAAGTCCCCTCCGGCAAGGCTGCCAAGCCTCAGGACTTGCTCCCAGCCCGGATCAAAGGCTCTGGAATCAGAGGGGCCACTCCAAAGGGGATGAGATGGAGGAGATGGGTCAGGAGCAGAGACACCGGAAGAGAAATGGGTGCTTCACAGGGAGGAAAGGTCAGAGGGCAGGGGTCAGATGCCTGGTCAGCAGCCAGGCGCCAGATAGACCAGCTCATCAGAAGTAGAGCCAGGCAGGGCTCAAAGGGTTGGGCAAACAGCCAGGCATCTGGAGACCCAGAGGGCCTAGACCCGTGGTTGGCAAACTGCGGCTCTCGAGCCACATGCGGCTCTTTGGCCCCTTGAGTGTGGCTCTTCCACAAAATACCACGTGCGGGTGCGCACTTATAGTGCGATTGGAACTTCCTGGCCCATGCACAGAAGTTGGTATTTTGTGGAAGAGCCACACTCAAGGGGCCAAAGAGCTGCATGTGGCTCGAGAGCCGCAGTTTGCCGAGCCACAGTTTGCCTACCACTGGCCTAGACTAACCCCAAACGGCGCCCGCCCCCACTCTCTCCCAGAGCTGCTATCACTCCTGCTCTTCCCTCTGCTATAGCTCTCCCCGCTCCCCATTAGTGCCCTGGTCATGTCTCTTCCCAAATCCTATCCAGGTGTGAGGACCACCTCAGCAGCTACCTGGGAGGACATGAAGGGTAGGTCTCTGGACTTTTCTTCTAAGTCCAGCTACACCCCGCCCGATGGGGACATGGACATGCGTGAGGGGTTTCCCTGACACATCCCATAATTCTCAGGCTTCTCCACTGCTTGAGATGACACAGGAGGGAGGAATTTCACAGCACAGACCTCCTGGAAGTCAGAGAGATTCACGGTGAGCTGTGCCTGAAGTCCAGGCATTGCCCCGGAGCCCAGAGTTTTTGTAGGAGGAGCAGCTGACACCTGGGCAGCCAGTACTGACTCTGTCCACTCTGTCCCTGGACTGCCCAGTGAGCCTCTCTCTCCCGAGCTGCTTCCTGAAGACCCAGAGGGTGGTGATGCTGTGGGCACCCCTTCTCTGCCACAAGCCCTAAGAATCGGCCTCCATGGTGATAGAGCCGGCATCATTCTCCGAAGGCTTACAGGTCACCCAAGGTGGCTTCCAGAAAGGAGGCTAGAGAACAGGAAGCTACACACAGCGGGAGAGCATCCTCAAGACAACGCATGGACCACGTGACATGTGGCTGGTTGTGGGCGTACTCTTCCGTCTCCCTCACTCGGGGACCGGCTGGCTGTCACGGAGTGGCCCTGACCTGCTAAGCCAGCGGCCATGCTGAGCCTCCACCCAGTGGATGGGAAATGAAACCCAAAGGTGAACTCCCCTCATGCTAATAACAAAACGTTAACTGGTGGACAGTTTATAAATCGCTTTCTCTCCTCCTTGGCAGCTAGGACAGGCATGATTATCACCTCCTGTGAAAGAGGAAACTGGGGCTTAGAGAGGTTAAGAAACTTGCCCGAGGACATAGAGCAGGTGATGGATGAGCCAGGGCTTAAACCAGAGGCAGCAACAAGTTCGAAGTAAATCCCATCCACCGTGTAATCCTCGCTCTGCCACCTCCCAGCGGTGTGACGTTGGGACCGTTAACCTCTCTGAACCCATTTCCTCTCCTAACAAATGCATTAATTACTCTCTATCTCACACAGTACAAGGAGAATAAAACAAGATGAAAGTGCCGTGACATAGGAAGCAGTTAATAAGTGTTTGTTCCTTCTTCCAATTCCAAACCATAAAACATGTTGTTTTGGGACAATTCCAACATGGAGGTTGCAAAGGACTTTTCAGTGAAAAAGGAAACACGTTCTCAAGAAAGTGGGATCTAAGAACATGTCTGGCCAAGCAGGTCTCTGTCTGCAGCCACCTGGGTGCTGCAGCGTCCTCTTCCACTCCCCCCTCCCCTGCCCCTCCTTCCAAATGCATGGAAGCCCGTTCATTGTCCACTGGGGCCCACCCACTTGCTGTGCGTGGTCCGGTGGCTGTGCCAGGCCTGCCTCTAAGGGTGGAAGTCCATCAACAACCCTGAGACTGGCCAGAGCTGAGTTTCATACCCAGGGACCAGCCAGGAGGGCGGCTTCCCTCCCAGCCCAATCTCAGATTCCCACAGGCAGGCCCCAGGTGCTTGGTGACATCACAGCGGCCTTGTGAGCTCACGTGCAAAGCACTTCCTCTCCCATCTATTACTCACTTCACCGCCCCTGGAGCCCTAGCCGGGGGGCAGTGAAGCAGCTGTCAGCCCCCTTTTACAGGGAAGAAAATCACAAAAGATTGTCCAGGGCTATGGGGCTTGATCTCAACAGACCAGAGCCCCCATTTCTGTCCACCTCCGTGTCCTATTCTGGTGCCCTTTACAGAGTCCCATGTACTCGCTGAGGACCCCCAGCCAGACTCAAACTTAAACCTCCCTGCACCAATGTCAATTCCACGAGATTTTTATGACTGAGCTATAGTTATGTAAGAGAGTGCCCTTGCTTTTAGGAAATTCGCCTTGAAATATTTAGGGGTAAAGGAGCGTCATGTCTCAATTATCAAACAGTTCAGATACACACACCCAGGGCAGGGTTTCTCAGCCTCGGCACCAGGATATTGGGGCTGGATAATTTGGTATTGGGGGAGAGGGGACTGTCCTGTGCATCCTAGGGTATTCAGCAGCACCCCGGTCTCTACCCACCCCCCACTCTCAAGTGTCACAGAATTGTCTCCAGACATTGCCAAGTGGGGCCAAAACCGCTCCCTGTTGAGAACCAGAAAGAGAGAGAGAAAATGTCAAATGTGAACCTTACTTTCCTGTAAGTCTGAAATAATTTCCAAGTAAAAAGTTTTTAAAAAATTGATGAGTACTTAGAATCAAAGGAAGGAAGGAAGGAAATTGGAAGGAAGGAAGTTGGGAGGGAGGGAGGGAGGGAGGGAGGGAGGGAGGGAGGGAGGGAGGAAGTTGGAAGGAAGGAAAGAACTTGCCAGGGTTCCAGCTCTATCTCTACCCAGGGGCCTTTGCTCACAGGTTGGTTATGCTCCCACAGCTGCCAGCATCGGCGCATGCCAGAGCCTGCCAGAGCTTCCACACACATGTGCTCCTTGAAGCCTCAGCCCTGAGGAAGGTGCTGGAACGTCCACTGGACAGAAGGGGAGCCCAAGGCTGCAAGGGAGGTGCCAAGGTGCCCCGGGACTTAGCTCTGCTCCTCACCCCTTTGCTCCCCAGCAAGCACAGAGTGAGCACTGGGCCCTCCCAGCCTCCACCAAGCACCTTGTGGGCTCCTTTGCAAAAACAAAAAACAAAAACCCACAAATGTTAATCACATGCATGTTTTTTCTTTATCCTCCTTTCCCAAGGGGCAGTACTGGGCTGGGGGAAGTAGCCTTTCAGATGTTTCCAAGTCAGCAGTTTTGCCTCCTGCCTTCGCCTTGCGATCTCGATTATTCAGACTCACACTGGCTAGCTGCCATGAGGAGCAACTTGGTTATCCAGGGGGGAAACACCCCAAACTTCCCAATTAATAAATAAACAAACAAGGCAAGGAAGGCGGTGGGGGGAAGGAGTGGGGAGAGAAGAAAAGTAAATTGCACAGATGCAAATTAGAATTATTTAAAAATTAAAAGTTACTCTTTTAAATTATTTAACTTAATTACCACCCGGCTCTCCTGGGGAGACCGTCGCTTGTGTTCTGTGGAGCAGAGAGGATTAAGCAGAATCCTCAGGCACTAGCACTAGCCAGTCGAGGCGGAGGCCAAGAGAATCGAATTTTCAAAATACCTGTGAGTTGGGGGTGGAGGGAGAGGTGGGCTCTGGCACAAATAACAGTGAGAAGGGGGAGTGAGAAGCGTAATTAATGTGGGTATCACATTTCATGGCTTACAACCCACTTTCTCATTTTTATTTAATCCTCACACCCACCAGAAGGCCCACATTGCTATTCCCATTGTACACAAGAGACGCTAAGTAAGGTACGGTCACAACGCAATAAACCAGCCTGGAGCGCTGCTCCTACACAAAGGCCTGGGAGGCCCTTCCCCCCTCCCTCCTTACCCCCCCCCCACTCATCCACCTTCTTTGCCTTGTTTGTTGGACCAGCCTCCAGGAGGACATGGGAGGGGACAGTCAGACCAACCAGTCCTGATCCCACCTTTGCTGCTGCCCTACTGAGCGATCTTGGGAAAGAAACCTCACCCCCAAAGCCTGTTTCCTCCAGGGGAAGGGGGGATGATACTGACCGCATGGGCCTGTTAAGAGGGTTTCAGGAGACGTGTGTCTAAGGCACCTGGTACCTAGCCAATTTTCAATGAACGGGGCCCTTATAGCTCCAAGGAGCACCTGGGGAAGACGAGGGGCATTACATCTGCATTCTACCCTGAGCTGGCAGGCCCAGGCAGGCCGCACACTGCAAGCATCAGGAAGCTCTAAAATTCCCGCGGCCCAGGCAGCTCCCAGAGCAATCAAACCAGAGTCTCAGTGTGTCTATGGCCTCTGGGTGAGTCCAGCTGCAACCACAGTCATGGCCTTTATGCTAATCTGCCTCCACTTAGAATATAACATGAAGACGTGGATATACCATGGATTACTCTGCAACTGGAGGGGTTCAGGGCAGACACTCAGTGGAGCATTTCTCAGGGGCTCTGGAAGGGACGATGTGGCATGTCCCTCTTGGGGGTGGTAAGAGCAGAAATGAGCCCTCTGTGACTGAGAACAGAAGCAGGAAGAGTCGGGGGCTTTCCAGAAGCCCTCCCCCAACATGTACGGGACCAAACCAAGCCAGGTCCCCGGGCAGTAGAATGGGCAAGGAGTGGGGTAGGAGGGGTGGTGGGTGATCATGAGGAAGCTCCTTCAAAATGCCAGACAAAGGCCTCTAAGTGAGCCTGGCCCACGTGAGACCCTCAAAGGAACACTCCAGATGACATGACAGCCCCACCCCACTCTGGACCTTAGGACCTGCACACCATCCCGGGGGTGGCTCCATTCACCACCCCACAAGGCACAATGAGATTCACAATACACCCTCATAGGCCCTGGGCACTACTCAGAGCTTCAATTTCCTATCTATTAATCCAGGAAGGGTCTAATTTGCATGCCATTTGCATAAATTTACTTGTTTCCTTTCAAGAAAGACCCCAACACTAAGCAGGTGAGATAAAATAAATTGGCTTATTTATTGTCCCTCCTGCTGCAATTGTATTCCAACCTAACATCATGGAGTGTCACAGGGGAGATTTTAACACTGCAGCCTGGAGAGGACCTGGCAGGGGTAGGAGGGGGGCGGGCGGGGGGGGGGGGGGGGGGAGCAATGAAGACACATCCTGGCTGGACTTGCAGGGACAGAGGAAAAATCGTTTTCTCCCCCCAAAGCAGGCCAGGGGTAAGACGGAGGGTTGCCTCAGAAGAAGGGCCAGAGCAGTGTCACTGCTTCAGTTACACTGCCAGACATCAAACCCTATTTCGCTGTCCTGTCCTGCAGCAGGGACCACAGCCCTGGCTGAGCCCAGCCTGGAGGAAGGCCCACTCTTCAGAACAGTCATTTAATTCATATAGACACCCTGTCAGGGCCAAAGCACAAAGGATTCAGCCTTTAAGGTCCCTCCTGACTCCAAGCTCTTACACTGGGGTTTCAATTGATGCTTTGCATCACATAGTTGGTAGAAAAATCGATTATATTAACAGCTGGCACCAGAATTCCTCTTAGGGAAGGAACTGTCTGGGTGTTGGGAGCGGGGGAGCCTTTATATGCTGCTTCTGAGACCTAGACCCTGAGGGCAACCAAAGAGGGGGCACCATAGAGAGGGTGCCATAGAGCAGATGCCATGGAGAGGGAGCCACAGAGCGGGCGACTGTCTGCTTTTCTCTGAGAAGAGAGAAGGGCAAGATGGGATGAATCCTCGGAATGATGAGGGTAAGTCCCTGATGTCAAGATGGCTTCAGACTGAGCCATCAGCCCAGTTCAGATGACCTCTATACCACTGTCAATTCCCAGAAATCTTGAGCTCATGGAAATATTCCCGTGATCTCAGTGGGCAGCCCCTAAGCCCCCGACCCCCCACCCCGGGGCAGCAGTGCTCCTCTTAGGAAGGCCACTTTCCATTCCTCTGAGTGACCACAAACCTCCTCTCCTTGGAGCAGGAAAGCACTACGCTGCCTCTGCTGGTGCAGAGCGTGCTCCCCGGCCCTGCCCTGCACGCTGGGTTATCGCTGGAGCCCATTCATAGCTCCCTGTCTTCAAAGGATGAGGTAAACTTTTTTGTTTTCTCCTCCATTTCTTGATCCAAAGAAAAACCCAAAGGCTAAGAAATGCTGTTTCTAGAAACAATTACATGGTTCTCAGCTTCCCTCACCTGGGAAGGAGCTGGCTTTGGAAATGAACTTCCCCGCTTTTCACATCCTGATGAAAGGACAGCGGAGCTCATCAGTAACAGCACCACCAACTGGGTCTATTTCACAGAGGAGACAGCCTTGCCTCTCCAGACATGATGGGAGGACACAGCCCCCGCCCCGAGGGACCGCCCTGTCTGCTGGAGGGCTGTCCTGCCCTACTGAAGCGCTCTGCCAGACAGGAATACCCAGCCTTGCCTAAAAGGCCCACAGGTGCTTTTGGTTTTGGTAAAAACTCATTTTTTTACTCCAAGCCATTGTGATTCTACACATCTATGGCACATCCTCACCCAGCCGTTCATGGTCCCTGATGAAGCAGATTCATTTGTGTTTCTATGGCGGCCCCTATTCTGTACCCAGTGACTCCCTTAGTCCTTTCAAGGATTTCCCACTTCATTCATTCATTTCTGGAACAAAAATTGATTAAGCACCTACTATGTGCCAGGCACTGTCTTAAGCACAAGTGTATGATATGAAGCCAAGTAGATATAGACCCTGAATTCATGGAGCTTACATTCCTCAAGAGAGAGCTATTAATAGAATAATCATTAAGTATATAAGTACTAACTATAATATAGTTATATTAATTTGCTAGGGCTGCTGTTACAAATACCACACATTGGGTGGCTTAAACAACAGAAATGTATTTCTTTACAGTTCTAGAGGCCAGAAATCCAAGATCAAGGTCTTGGCAGGACTGGTTTCTTCTGAGATCTCTCTCCTTGGCTTGTAGATGGCCATCTTCTATCTGTGTCTTCACTTGGTCTTTCCTCCATGTCCTAACCTCTTCTTATAAGGACACTAGTCATGTTTGATTTGGACTTACCTATATGACCTCATTTTACTTTAATCACTACTTTAAAGGTTCTATGTCCAAATACAGTCACTCTGAAGTATTGGGGATTAGCATGTCAATATATAAACTTAAGGGGGATATAATTCAGCTCATAATAATATTCTAAGAAATAAAAGTTGGGGGCATATAACAGTGGGAACAGGTAACACAAACCTGACTTGTCTGGGGCGGGGGGGGGGGGGGGGGGGGGGGGCAGGGTCATTGAAGGCCTTCCTGAGGAAGTGACATTTGAGTTGTGTCTTGGCCTAAGTCAGTGGTTCTCAACCTTCTGGCCCTTTAAATACAGTTCCTCATGTTGTGACCCAACCATAAAATTATTTTCGTTGCTACTTCATAACTGTAATGTTGCTACTGTTATGAATCATAATGTAAATATCTGATATGCAGGATGGTCTTAGGCGACCCCTGTGAAAGGGTCGTCCGACCGCCAAAGGGGTCTCGACCCACAGGTTGAGAACCGCTGGCCTAGGTTCTCCCAAAGGTAGACCCCGAGACAAGGGCATGCACGCAGGTAGTTGAATTGAGAGGTGATCAGAGGGCAGGGGACAGGGTCAGGAGGAAAGACAGGCAGCGCGAGGATGTACTGTCGAGCAGGCCAATGTGACAGGCAACTGGGCTCATAGTGCTGGGGCTCCTAGGAAGCATCTCAGAAGTATCCACCCAGGAAATGAAAGGGAGAGGCATTATCCATCCCCGAGATTACCATTGATTAGGGATGGCCACACTGTACATCTACATTGTATGTGGGTTCCCAGGGGAGTCTCTCACCTCAGTGTCAGAACTAAGTCCTGGACAGCAAGCGAGAGGCATGGGGAGTGGACCGAGGTGAGCCTGTCAGATCACAACTGTGCAAAGCTGGTTAAAGCCTGTGTGGAACCGGTCACCACAGCAGGGGCTGGAGTAAGACGTGGAGGTGAGAGGATATGAAGTGAGGTCCAAGAGGTGTCAGTACCAGCTGTGAGCTGCAGGATGAGGAGGGGTGAACCAGAGAAGGGTAAGTGCAGGAAGAGCTTTCTAACAGAATGTGCAAAGACCCGGGAGCAGAAGGGAACACAGACATTCAGAACACTGAGAAGTCCGTGTAGCTGGGGCTCAGGGGAGAATCAGCGGTGAGAGAAGAGGCTGGGAAGGCAGGCACACGCCAGACAATGCAGGCCCCTATCAAAGACTCGGAACATTCCCCTAAGAGGGATGGGATCTATTGAGGGGTTTTAAGCAGGGCTAGGGAGAGCCTCATAACACATGTGTGTTTTGAAAGTTTACCTCCTTAGTGGAGACAGGTTTGGGGTGAAAAGCATGGCTCTTTTGTGACTTTCCTGAAGTGCAGCATTCATCCTACCTGCTTCCAACCAGGAATGAAGGTGACCAAAACCCAAAACAAAGAGGTCAGTGCCTCTAACTAAAGGCACCTGTGGTGCCTGTAGATATATCATGGCTTGAAATGATTTCCTGGGAAGGAAATGGATAAGTAGGAGGAGGAGGCCTCCTGGGAAAGGAAGAAGGTGACTGGTCAAATGTCCTAGTAAACATGCTAATGACAGATGTCTGGCAATAAATGAAATTTGCTAGCCGGGAGTCCTTATCTATGGAGTGCTTTTAGCAGATGTACCTGGTTTACCTGGGTGTTTAGGATTGTTTATGGTAAATAAATATGGAAATCTATGAATGCATGGAGCATGTATTGCTTGTGTCACTATGTACCTACCTGAGTATAAAGTTGAGATGTTTCAAAACCAAACTAACTCCCTTCTACGGAAGTTCCATAATCACATACGGTTCTTAGAGATCTCAAGTGGAAAGCTGGGCAGAGCAAGGCCTGACGTGCTGAAAAAGGACTTGGTGAGCTGCTGTCATGGTCCCAGACCTCTCCCTGCTTCACTTGTGCCTCCTGTATAATTGAAATTATTCATAAATCTTGATACTGGATAAGGTCTCTGATTCAGGAGAGCCTGGTTTGACAATTCAATGTTTTGTGTCATCTCAGCAGGACAATATATGCAGTCTCATCCCAGGTTCATTAAGTGCACATTTTCTCTGTCTTTTGGACCACTGTCTCTCACAGAGCTGATGTCTTTAGGTTCCAACTATATCTACAAAGTCTCCAAAATTCCTTTGTCCTTGACTGTGTCCTAATGCAGCAATTTTCAACTTTTTTCATCTCACAGCATACCTAAACTAATTACCAAAATTCTGCGACACATCAAAAATATATACTATATTTTTTGCCGATCTAATTTACATTCATTCACACTGGATAGCAATAGTTGTGTTGGCTGTTGTTTTTTTATTTGACAGTCTAAAGGAAAAGAGGTCAGTGCCTCCAACTAAATGGTCAGGTATTACACGTTTTTAAAATTCTTGCAGCACACTGGTTGAAAACCGCTGTCCTAATGGGTAGCTCACAGCCTCACTCCCAGCAGAAGTTGAACATTTACTCCAGTAGGGACCACTTTTTTTTGTAATATGTTTTTATTGATTTCAGAGAGAGGGAGAGGGAGAGAAGGATGGAAACATCACCGATGAGAATCATTAATTGGCTGCCTCCTGCATGCCCCCTACTGGGGATAGAGCCCACAACCCGGGCATGTGCCCTGAACGGAATCAAACCTTGACCTTCTGGTTCATGGGTCAATGCTCAACCATTGAGCCACACTGGCTGGGTGGGGCCACTTTTATTAATTCTCCCTGAGCCCCAACCCTCAATAACACCTCTGGGTTTCAAGAAATTTTGCCCACAGAACAAGTTACATTTACCAAGAAAAAATTAACAGTTTTTCCAACTTTAAATTAATCAAAGACATTCGTAACTACCATTCAAGAGCTTCTGACCAGCATGAAACCACCTGCCACGTGAACTTGACAGCATCTCAGATAAAAGCAGAGAAAAAGTCTCTTAACACGGATAAATGTTCAATGGGGGGAAGGAGGGAGGTTCTTTTTGAAATTCTGGATCTACTTCTTAAAGGGACCCCTTTAAGGTTGGAAACCACTGCTATATATATTCCTTTATCCTCATTCACTTTGCCCCTCGCCTCCCATTTCTCTGACCGTTCTCAAAGCGCTCCCCTTTTCCCTGTGGTTTATTTGCTAGCCCTTCCCCACCCACCTGAGCTGAAGGTCTGAAGCTCACCATGAATATTGGCTCCCAAATCCCAGGCAAAAATGGTAAATAACCATCTTGGGAGTAAACCACTGGGTGTGACTCTGAACCCACCCACGGGCTATTTTTCTCTCTCTCCGCCCAGATCTTCTCCTAATGGCTTGGGCCCCAACAATCCCACCCTCTAGAGCAGGTGTTCTCCAAGGCGGAGTGTACAAAGGGATCTGTGGCTTGCAAGGGGGAAAAAATAAATCTCCTATTTGTATTACTTGCTCTAAAAGGAGAAAATCATTGTTATTACTTAGTGTGCAGTGACAAAAAATACATGTAGATACTTTATTAATAAATTTATATATATTGGAGTAGAGCTCAAAACTTTTTTAAAAAACCAGCAGTGGACAATCCAAAAAATATAAATGCCACCGTTGGAAGAGTCTTTTATCCCCTACTCTCTTCTCTATCCCTCCTTCCTGCAGCCCTGTTGCCTGGGTGTTTTTCTAGCTGCACCTTTCTCAAATCTCCTTTCTGCTGCTATCTGCTTCAGCCCTCTGGCCTGCTCTTCACCTGACCTCCTGCACTCGGTGTTCCAGAGGCCCCTTGTGTGCTGACCAGCCATCAAATGGGTTGGAACCCTGCTCCCCATGCCAGCTCGAGACTCCCACACTATGACCCATTTCCTGAGCCCACAGTCCAGCTCAAAACCCAGGGCTCTACTTACATAGGTAATTGTGTAGTCAATACATATCAACAATATAAAAATGTCCCTTGCCCAGCTGGTGTGGCTCAGTGGTTGAGTGTCGACCTATGAACCAGGAGGTCACAGTTCAATTCCCGGTCAGGGCACATACAGGGTTGCAGGCTCGATCCCCAGTAGGGGGCATGCAGGAGGCAGCCGATCCATGATTCTCTGTCATCATCGATGTTTCTACCTCTCTCCCTCTCCCTTCCTCTCTGAAATCAATAAAAATCTATATTTTAAAAAAAGTCCCTTAAATGTTTTCTACCTAGTCGAAACTAAAAAGAATCTAAATACCTACCAGTCGGGTTTTGAGGGAAAATAAAACTTAGGGTATATATTATGCAGCCATTAAAAATTATATTCTCCAGAAATTTCTAATGGCATGAGGACATTCTCAAGCTATAACATCAAGTGCCAAAGCAGGCCTCAAAATCTACAAGTGTAACCTCAACTATGTAACTGTACATATGCAGAGGAAGACAAGCCTGGAAGGAAACTCACCAGTGTAACTGGAGACTTTCTCTGCCTTCATTCAACACGTGATTCAACAAGTACTCGCTGTCCAGCACTGAGCTAGACCGAGTTATGAAATCAAGGCTGATTTGGGTTTTCTACTGTATACATTTCTGGGCTTTTCTAGTTTTCTACAAAAAGCAAGTTTTACTTTTATATTTGTAAAAGTAAAAGAGAACTAAAAGTATTTTTCTTGGAAGAGCTTATACTGTGAATCCAAAGACTGAATTGAAAATCTGTGTTGTAGGTAGAAATTCCTGCTGGCTTACAACATTTTTTTACCCTTTGTAAAAATCTGGGGGCAATAGGGTGTTATTTCTTCTAGAGGAAGGGTGGTACCTGTTCTGGGTAGTTACGCTCCCTAGAAATTTAAGAATCTTCCCTCTTATCATCAGTTACCCTTCCCTACCCTCAGAGGCCCCGAGCGCTAGTGACTGGGCCCAAATTAGCAAAGGGGCTGTGACACAGCCAACCCCCTCTCCACTGGAATCCAGACGTACAAAGAGTGGAGTCAGACATAAGGCAGAACTCTCCTTTCAATGTGGTGGTTACACCATGAAATAGGGAGGCTCTCTCCCCCACGGGCCTCAGGAGTGGGCTGGGTAAAAGCAGGCCCTTGGAGCCTCCTTCCACCCCTAAGATCCCTGTGTGCCTCTATGGAGTCCTGAGGGGGTCTTGCTCTGGGGATTACCACCGCTGAGATCCAAAGCATCCCGCAACCTCCCACTGCCCAACAGGAGTGCTTAGAACAAACCCGAAGCCAGTGGGCGAGGCTGCCGGGCACACACACCTCATCCAGGACCAGCTGTGAGAGGGCCAGATGCCTCCAGGCCACCCAGGGCCACATGAAGGGTTTCTGATGCCCAGTGACAGACCGGAACAGAAGCCCTCACACCTTCATAATCAGCACTCAACACTCCTTGGACCCCAGTGAGGTTCACCCTTCTCCCTCATCCCACCCCAACCCCGGTTCATCCATCCCCCTCAGTAACACAGCCCCCTCCTCCAGTCTCATGGTTCCCTTGCTCCCTCCCCTTCCTCCAGGTTGAATGTGGGATTAGATAGGCTGTTTCAAGGCTGAGGAGAAGCCCTACCTTATAGCTACTCTTAGAGTAACTATAACAGCCGTGGTCAAATTATGGCCAGCGGGCCAGATCCGGCCCGTTTGAAATGAATAAAACTAAAATAAAAAAGACCGTACCCTTTTATGTAATGATGTTTCCTTTGAATTTATATTAGTTCACACAAACACTCCATCCATGCTTTTGTTCCGGCCCTCCGGTCCAGTTTAAGAACCCACTGTGGCCCTCGAGTCAAAAAGTTTGCCCACCCCTGAACTATAAGGATGCAGGGAGGACAAACCCAGAGAAAGTAGAAGACACTGGGGGAAAAAAAGGGCAAATGAAAGCACACAGGTGCACAGGGAGCTGAGGCCGAGCAGAGCTGTACAGGGGTGTGTACTCGAGAGGGTGAGGTGATGAGCTGTGAAAAACATGGATGAACAGGGGGTGGGGGAAGTCTTACAGAAGAAGTAACATTACCCTGCAATGTATGTGAACACTCCCTGCCCAAACACAGTTTTTCCAAATGATGTCTTTAACACCCTGACATGTTTCCTATGGTTAAAAACCTGCATCCAGGCCTTGCCATTTACTGCCATGGGTGGGTGGCTTTCCCGGTGTCCAGGAAGAGGAATGGCAGGTGGGGGCCAAGGCCATTGTCAGTGCCAAGACCTAATGTACTTACATGCACGTGCACACATAAGCACAAACACGCATTACAGACACACACCACACGAGCTTACACACACAGCACAAATACCCTCCATGTGCACATACCACACACATGTGGCACACATGCCAGGCACATACACATGCCCTCAACACGGCCATTAGAGCAATCAAAGCCCAGTGCCAGCTGGGCAGCCTGTATGGACCCCGGTGTTTTCCCAATGAAATATTTAATGGCAATGGAGAGCAATCATGCCCGCGGTGAGTGCACATGATGGCCCTCCACGCTAAGGTCAAGTTCCATTCTTCTCAGTAACAGCCACTCAGCCAGAGTGAAAGGGGGTTGCTCCTGTCGGTTCAGAGGGGAGGGAGCACGCTGCAGCCTGCGTGACAGGCTGCTACCCAATCTCCCACCACCCTCAGGGAAAGCCCCTGCCGCCCCTGGCCCTGCCCCTGGCCCTGCCCTCCCCATCTTCTTCCTTCCCCAGCATCTCTGAGCAGCAACACCCCAGTCCCTAACTGTTCACCCAACACAGCATTCTGAGCAAATCCTTCCCTTTCTGGAAGCTTCCCTTTGTTCGTGTGGTGGGGTTTCCTTCAGGACTGGCTGCCAGGCAGGGCTGTGCTCCCCTCTCCCGGAGCTCGGGTCCCCAAGATGAGGTGAGTGTCCTGTCAGTGGGAGAGGGCCCAGCCCAGCGGGTACCAGGGCAGACATATGAAGAACATGTGAACAGTGACAAAGAAAGGCACCGCTCTCTTTCAGCCTTGATCATTGGGTCCTTCCACCCTCAGAACCGAAAGGAACTGACCACAGGGGTCCGGCCACATGGGACAGCCGCTATGCCCCCAGCTCCTCCCCAGCCCTCACCTCTCCTGGCTGGAGAGAGCCCCATCCTCACTTCATACCACAGACAGAGCGGCTCCAGGAGCTTTAACTCCCAGACATCAGCCCCAGTTCCCACACACCTTAACCCTGCCTCTCTGCCCAGCCCCAGCAACCCCAAAGTGCCTTCTGCATCCCACCTGCCTGAGCTTGGGCACCCACCACCCCCCTAGTGGACAGCAAAGATATCTGGAGTGTCCACACACACAGGCCACCATGCAGCATTTATGGGGCATGACCAATCCTCTGGGGCAGAAGGGAAAGGTCATTGAATTGCACCCACCACCCTGTCTGGTTTCCCAAGAGGCAGCGTGAGTCAACTTGTTCTTTCATTTGGAACCGGCATTGGGGAGGAGGTGGGTCCTGGAGCCTTCTAGTCAGACTCCGGGTCCCAGGGAAGGAACTAGGGCACAAGCCTAAGTTGTCCTGAACACAGACTATGAGTACCTGAGGGGTGACCTTGCAGACGCCTTCTTATGCCACAAGTGGCCTGCTGACAAGAAAGATATGATCGCAAGGAGAACTCTGATCCCAGAGGGAAACTGAGTCAGGTGGTGCCAACTTTGAGCCCAGATACTTCTGTTCTTTCCTCCCCACTCCACCAAAATTAACCAAAACAAGACTGTTCAAAGGTTAGAAATAATCACTCTGATTAAACAGGACAAAGAGACCAAACAAGCAATGTGAGGATGCGTGATTCTTCATTGGAGCTTGGTTTGGGAAAAAACCAACAAGCTATAAAAGACATTTGGGGGACAATAGAGAAAACTGTGTTATAAACTGGGTATTAGAAGATATTAGGATATTATTAATTTTGTTAGTTGTGCAAACGTTCTTGTGATTATGTTAAAAATGTGTTTATTTGGGGGAGATGTATACTGACATGGTTAGGAGTAGATATCATGACGTTGCCATTTACTTTAAAAATAGTTCTGCAAAAAAAGATAATAGATGAAGCAAATATAGAAAAATGTTAACAACTGTTGAATGGTGGTGGTGGTATATGGATTTTAATTATACTATTCTTTCCACTTTCCTATGCCTTGGAAGATTTTCGTATTAAAAGGTTAAAACAAAAACAAACAAATAACAAAACAAACACTCTTAAAAGAAGGAAGAAAGGACCACAGGAACACTTCCAGGGTTTGTGGTGCCAGCGGCAAACCTCGATTTTCGCTGCTGAGTGACTTCTAGCAGAAAGGGCACGTGCACTGAAGACAGAGAGCCAAGTTCAAGGCCAGCCCAGCCCCTCCTCGCTGCCTGAACGTATTTTCTTTGAGCCTTGGGTTTTTCTTATCCGTAAAGCAGGAATAATAAAACCATCCCGCCAACGTGTGAGAAGTCAGTGAACTTTTACATGTGGAAGCACATAATACCAGCGGGCCCTCAATAAATATTCATTCTTGTCCTTTCTCTGCATCTCCCCTACTTGGTAAGAGGGTCAGTCTAATATGAGGCAATTAAATGCAAATGTAAGGATTTCCACTTCCCAGAAGATAAAATAAATGTACTTTCCCCTATTCCTTGCTAAATATACCTAGACAAGAAGATTGTGAAAGGTGGAAGGAAGAAGCAGACCAACTAGGGACCTCAAAATTCACAAGACAGTTTAAACCTAATTTTTCGTAACTTTTTTTGCTCGTCTGTGATTTAAAAGACAAGTGCAAAAAGCAATAATAATTAATCATCTCATATGACCTGCACTTCAGGGAGTCAAGGGTCTTCCAAGCAGCCAGCGTTCCCTTCTCAGGGGGAACACACCGGGCGGGATGTGGGGCACCAAGCTAATCAGACTCCCTTAGTATCAGACACCTCTACTCACCTCTTCTTGCTCCTGGCCTCACCTGTCTTCCCTGCCCTTAGTCAGCCACCGCCAGCCCCGTGTGCGCTCTGCCAGCCTCTGCTGACCCCACCTGGCCTCATGCCCCTGTCACAGCCCCCCTCCTGCCGCAGGACTTCCTGGGGTCCCTGTGGTGTAGGATGCCCGGGGGGCACTCAGCACCCACACCGAGGCCACCCAGAAGTGTGGAAGGCAACACTCATTTGTACACAGGAGCTGGAGTTAAACTCTTCCTTCTTCCCCCGATGCCGGAGTGGGTACAGACAAGATGGAGCCCACGGAGCTTACACCGGCAGTGCCCGCTCCATAACGCATTGCCTTGTATTTTCTCTCCCTTCTTCCCGGTCTTCTTTTTTCCCTCATTCCCACCTCCCCAGGACTATACTCCTCCACAAAGTAGCAATACGATTCTACTTCAGCTTTCGTTTTCTAGAGACCAGGACTAAAACACCCTCTTTGGGGGAATTAGAAAAGTTGGATAAACAGAAGAAAGGTCTCTGAGGTCCTGAGCAAGCTGGGCTTTCTCGCTGCATATCCCTATCCCGGGCCCCTAGGTCCCAATGTATCTCCCCGGGGAATTCCTTCCCTGTGAACTTTATAACTAGAACAATAAAAGCAGTGTCTTGCCAAGTGTGTGGCTCGGCCCCATGTTCCAGGCGAGCATGCAAAGCTGAGACATGGTCCAGAACTAGTCGCCAGCCGTTTACCCTGATCCAGCTCGGCAGTGGCTAAGGCCGGTGTCTGTTCTGAACTCTGCCAGGAGCCTGTTCCATGGGCCAATGCCTCACCTGACTGTTCTGTGCTACCAGGTACCAACTGTCAATACTTTGACGATGACACTGGGGGGGACACTCTCCTGACCCACATGGTACGTGAGAGAGCCTTGTGGAAACAGCGCCTTGCCTTCCGCTGGGTATATTCAAAATGCCAGGCTGTGTCCCTTCCCCTCCATAACTCCACCTGATGGAGAAATCAGAGAAAAACACACTGGTTTGTTGCCCTTGGGACCCAAATCAATAATACAGACCCATGGCAGAGGCCTAATGAAGCACCGTCAAACATCCCAAGTCATGCACAGGCTCAAAGGGGCCATCAGAATTCCACTCAAAACATTTAACTGAGCAGAGTTTACTGATGGGGACCATTTACAGAGGCATGGGGAGGATTAACGGAATCCACAAGGAATGTTAAAATACTTAGAGATTTGCAATGGTGGGAAGACCCGCAGTTCTGAGAGGGCAAAGTGAAGAATCAGGTTGGCAGGATCCAGGTGAGGGATAGAGCTGAGGACCACGGAGCTATAGTGATGGAGGACTGACGCAGCCGCTGCCAAAAGAAGCTCAATAGGGCAGAAATCCCCCAAGCTCTCTCTCCTGCCGCCCTCTAATTTCCCAATGTGCCTCCCTTTGATCAAACCCAATCAGAAGGCAGAAAGCAAGGGGGGCCACACAAAAATGGGCTTCTCAGGGCACAGAAGGGTAGAGATGTGTGTGAGGAGTACAAGTGGCCATTCGAGAGGCACAGCGGGACCATCAGAGACCCAAAGGGACAGAGGACACCTGTCACACGTAGTCAGTGACACACCAAAGACCAGGACCACCCAGCTGCAGGACTCAGCACCCACCTCCCATCTCACAGCTATCCGCTGATTCTCCTGTCCTGCCCCATCGGCACAGGCGTGGTGTGTCCTGGGAAGGCTGCCTGCCATGGGAAGCCAGGATATCCTCCCGGCTTCTGGCCGTGCCCTGGGCCCCCAGGAAAGGGAGACAGTAAAGGGGGCTTCTCCTCCTCACATGCCAGACCCTTGGTGCTCAAAGGCCTGCAGTCAGGCTAGACTGGCCCTTCGCTCTTGTCACACGGCCCCAACAACACAGGGATGTACTTCTCCCACACACACCACCCCCAGCTCTCTGCCTGGTCTCCACCCGCACACTCAGCATCCCCATGGCAGGGCCTGTCCCAGAGGCTGGCAGATGCACTGAGGGAACAGCCCGCAGAGTCCCCACTGCCAGGGACTCCCAGCCAGGACCCCCATGGGCCCACACAAGGAACACTAGCAGGGGGCATTCAAGTCAAGGGCTGGGCAGGTTACTCAAAACGCAGAACACAGGTGTCCAAAGGGGAAATGAACTGCAGGCTCCAAGCAGCTGCTCAGGACCCAGTTCTGTAAGCAAGTCAGCCCCCTGTCCTTGCCAGCTTTCCAGGCAGAGCTGTGGAGGGCCAAAACGCTGTTTGGTGGTATCAGGAAATTGTAGCACAGGGAAGGGCAGGAAGGAAAAGTCACAGGAGACAAAGCTGGCAAATCCCGTTGGAGGAGTGCTGGTGAGCTCCAGCTAACTCAGACCTGAAGTTAAAAATCAAACTGGCCCCCTCGTCTTCTCCTGCTCTCGCTGACCCTCCTTGTGAGTAAAATAAATGGAATCAGCCAACTAGATACTTAAGATCATAGCTCATGAAAGCTGCAAGGGACGAGACCAGCCCTTTAACTTACGAAGGAAGAGACCCAGGGCGGAGAAGCAACACAGCCAGACAGCGGCAGCACCAGGGCTGGAACTCCTCAAGTCTCCAAATACTGAGCACCCACTGTGTGCTGGGGATTCTTTCAGATGGCGGGGACACAGCAGTAAACAAAACAGACATGAATTAACCACCTAGAGCAACACCACCCAGGGAACTTTCTGCAATGATGGAAATGCCTACACTTTGCTGCCCACTGGCCACGTGTGGCCTTTGAGCACTTGAAATGTGGCTGGTGTGACCGAAGAACAACTTCTTTGCTTCATGTACTTCGCAGCTCTGTTGCTGGCCTGACCCTTCCATCACTATGCAATACCCCTCTCCATCCCTGATCATTCTCTTTGCTCTGAAGTAGACTTTGTCTGATACTAATATAGCCACTCATGTTTTCTGCTGGTTAATGTTTGCATGGTATATCATTTTTCATCCAGGAACTAAATTTTTAACTTTATTTCCTTTTAATTAATTTTAATTTAATTAGCCCATGTAGCTATTAGCTATAATATTTGGACAATGCCACCTTAGAGAACTCAGTTCAGTAAGTACTGTCTCCACTCTGCCCACGGCTAAGCAGACCAGCTCCTCCACCTGGGGAAACACTACCAGCCAGTCCCATGGAACTCAGGGGCCCCACGGTGTGCCCGGGGCAGGGGACCTATCCCATCGCTGTTCAAGATGGAGAGAATGCCCTGCCGCTCCTGCTCGGAAGCAAATGGAAATATCCCGGGGCAGACCGGCCACTTCTGAGGGCAAACTGTGTCTCTGTCCTTGCTTCAGGCACGCTCTCCCTCCAGGTCAGGCTGGCCTGACCCCTCCCAGTTCTGGTCCTCACACCACAGGAGGGAAGCATTCTTCTACTGTGTTCTGGAACCTTCTGGAAGGTCTTGTGCAGGAGGCAGGCCATAGTTTTTCTGGCTTGGCCTGGGCCTATTTAACAGCAGCTGGAAAGGACCCAGCACAAGGAAAGGGGCAGCCTCAGGAAGGGGAGCCATGGCAGCCTGGATCACTGAGATTGCTTCTATAAGCCAGCCAGGCAGAACCCTGCTGCCAAGGACCCCCAGGCAGAGTGACCGCCTCTCGTCTCCAAGCTCCCACACAGCCTCGCCCTGGCCGCACTGTGTTGCGCTGCTTACCTGCACTCTCACCCCCTAGCTGACATCTCCTCAAAGGAGCTCATGGTGTGCGGACATCCTTCCTGCACAGATGGCACACACAGAGGCTGCCCCTTCCCTCCCATATCACACCGTGGCCAGCGCCCAGCTCAGAGCTGGTGTGAGCGAGCGTGTGAAAGGATGTGGAGAGAAGGGGAAAGGGAGCAATTGCCACCTGCGCCAGCACCGGTCCTGCTTGGCAAGGACCAAAGAGCAGGGGGAGGCAGACCCTAGGGAATCCAGGAAAAGGGTCCTGGTGTCCTGTTTACCATTAACATCCAGTTTAGAACTACAATGCCTCCTCTCCCTCCCAAACACACTCTCTCCTTCTCTCTCTCTCTGGCGCTCTCTCTCTCTGGCTCTCACTCTCTCTCTCTCTCTCTGGCTCTCTCTCTCTCTCTCTGGCTCTCTCTTTCTCTCTCTCTCTGGCTCTCTCTCTCTCTCTCTCTCTGGCTCTCTCTCTCTCTCTGGCTCTCTCTCTCTCTCTCTGGCGCTCTCTCTCTCTCTGGCTCTCTCCCCACCTCCCCCCTCCCTCCCTCTCTCTCCCACCACCAGCCCGTTGCATTAACTCTACACAATAATGCTAAGCCTGAGTTCCAGTCTCAGTGCATCCTGGCTTTTATCTGCTTGTCCTTTGACATAACCCAGCATCTTTACTCCCCCGAGCATGGCTGTGCATCCTTGCATTGGTCTTATTCCTGGGCTTCGAAGGCAGGAGAGCTGGGAGAAGAATGGAAATGCCCCAGCTGGGGCCCCTGAGCCAGCGGGACCTCCACTTTAATTTAACATCTTATTTCATTTTCTTACCAAATAAACTGTCACCATAATACAGGAGCTGATTCAATTCAGGCAGAGCCACACAGATCACATCAGAAAATGACTGATAGTCTTGATGCGGAAATTGCATTTATCATACAGGTAAATAAAGCGGGAAGACACACACTCGGGATAAAGGTTTTGTGCACAATTGACCTGGGGTCCCCCCACAATTGAGCTGACTGAAATGGGGGGCTGGGTGGAGGAGGGTCGGTGGGACAATGCAGGCCAGCGGGGTGCAGTGCACGGGGTCCAGTCAGCATTGGCAGATGCTCCCAGACACGCTAGGGCACAGCCTCCACCTCCACCTGCACCAGGGGAGGGGACAGGGGGCAGGGGCGCAGGGCTGCCGCCCCCAGAGGACCTGGAATCACTCCACATTGGAAATTCATGGCAAATTGCTCCTGTAATTTACTGGTCCGGCTGGAGAGATGCATCTTTGAACTGCGGAGACCGACTTTGAAAATCACTCTCAATCCTGGCTCTCCAAACCCTGTCTGAGATGAATTAAAGGGAATTATGCACATAACCTCCCCCCGCACCCCCCGCCCCCCGCCTGGATCAAGGGGACACCCACTCTCCTTCAACTGCCTGCAAGCTGATTAGACAGACCGAGTTCACAGCAGAATAGGCACCCAGGCTGGGAAAATAAAATAAATTTAAAATGCAGAGATTGATGGCTTCTGCCACAAAGTCTCTCCAAAACCACGGTCCGTAAATTAGAATTTCCTTCGATGCTAAGGCATGGGTGGCAGCTCAGTGGCAGCGGATGGCCTGGTGGGGTCTTTGGGGAAGGACTCCAGATCCCCCTTGAAATCCACCCACTCTCCAGTGTAGGGGTCCACATCCCCGGGAGATGGCTTTGGTTCTAAAGGACACCCCATCACCCTAAGAAGGAGACGCTGAGGCACAGAACAGCCGGGTCACACTCAGCCCCCCACACCTCCTACACTAACACCTAGGGCCTAGCACCTCGCTGGTGCTCAGCAACATTCATGGGAGACCAGACCCGAGAGGACAGGGCCCTGCTGAGCAAACGCACTCCAACCGCATCCTTCTCTGGCACAGCACAGGTCCTAAGACAGCCACAGAAGGGAGGTGGTAGACAGGTAAATCCCAGAACTCAGTTCTGCTCAGACCCTGGTCTAGGCCAGAGGCACCTGGCAATCAGAAGTATAGAAATCTAGGTTTTTCACCAGAGAGACTGATATAGCTCAGGCCTGGTCTCTAGAGAGGGAGGATGGAGAAGGATGTATTGAAGGTTATGGAGAGCCTCCCAGAGTCACCCTTGAGGACTGAAACATTCACCCCTAAGTCCCTCTGTGTGAACGACCTTCAGCCAGAGAGAGCCGCCTGGCTCAAGGTCATGTCCCAGAACTGGGGGCAGCTGCATTTAATGCCTGGTTAGTTGGCCAAGCGGAGAGGAGTCCTAAGGCCTGGCCCTCTTGCCTTAAGGTGGGGCAATTCTGCAGGCCATCTCTCCTGCACAGCTCCCCGTGGGGTGGCAGAGCCTGAGGTGTGACTACCTCACGGCCCAGCATCTCCCTCTGCCCCACTGTGCTGCTTCACTCCCCCAGGGGCTGATGCCGAGGGCACAAGGGGGACAAGCCCTGAGGTGGCAGGTGCCACAGAAGTGGAGGTAGCACGAGAAACCTTGTCTAGTCTAGTCCTTCATGTCAGAGCCCAGGGGACCAGAGAAGAGAAGAGACTTGTCTCTGTCTACACGACCAGTCCTTGGCAGAGAACTGGGGCCTCCTGACTCCATGCTTCCCTAGGAACCTTCCAGAGAGGCAAGGCCCCAAGCATCCCTCCCAGAAGGAGGCTCGGCCCAGATGAGTAATCGGGAAAGGTCGCTTCCTGGCCCTGCTTGCCCCAGCTTTCACTCTGTCATTTTGTAGGCTCTTAAGCAAAAACCACGCTCCATGGTCTCTCAGCATTCTTTGGCGCATCTCATCAGCATCCTTCTCAGAACGGGGCATAAGCGCTCCAAGATTTTACGAGATTTATTGGAAGCCTTTTTCAACTAAGGAAAAAAAATACTGTCATCATTCTCAGCTGGGTTATTTCAGTTGACAATCACAATCACCTATCTATGTGTCCCCCAAATTTGATGGAATAAGATGGAAAAAAGAAAACAGAATTACAAATTACCCAACATTTGCATTGATTTGGTTAATCCCTAGAGGAAAATACAATTAAACGAAAGGAGCAAAATGAAAGCTGACTGATGAGTTGCCATTTTAAGACATTCGGTTCAATTAAGCTAAAAGCCTGCTCTCAGGACCACAGCGATCGTTCCCGAACACTGCACACGCCAGCTCTCCAAGTCAGGGCTCTCCAGCAAGAGTCGGGATGCTCTCCACGCCAAGAAGGAGGGAATCCCTGGAATTAGCACCAGAACCTGGCTTTCCCAGGTAGGACCAACATCTCAGATCCCCGCAGACGGCCAATCACCCCTTCCTGCGGGATGAGACTCAGTAGGGGACGGGGATGTAGGGCAGGTCATAGGTTCTATCACCAAAATGATGAGCTTCTTGTGCTGAATTCTGTGTGCTTGCCTATCTGCTTGTTTTATAAAAGGTGGCCCCTGGTGGGAAGTCAGGGCCTGTTTTGTCACTAACTAGCTTCATGCTCCTCATCCTTAAAATGGGGATGTCCTTGAATCAGGGAAACTGGAATGCTAGCTCCCACTCTGTTGATAACTTGAAGCGTAACTTCAAACTAGTCCTTCATCCTCTCTGCTTCCAGCTTCCTCAGCAGCAAAATCAGACTAAAGTGCCTGTTCACCCCACCACACTGAAGCTTAAAAGTATTGGAACAGAGAGGACAGTCTTTTCAATATATGGTATCAGAACCACATGATAAGGCCTTGACATAAGCCTTCTCTAGATATATAGATACTAGAGGCCCGGTGCACAAAATCGTGCACTGGTGGGGTCCCTCGGCCTGGCCAACAATCGGGCCGATGGGGGGGGGAGCGACGGGGGGGCAGCCCAGCCCGGGGGAAGGACCATGCGAGGTTGGCTGGCCACCTGCCCCTAATCGGGGCTGATGGGGGGCGGGGGGGGGGCATGGGGGAGGCTGGCTGGCCGGGGGGAGGGACCGAGGGAAGTTGGCTGTGGGAGCGCACTGACCACCAGGGGACAGCTCCTGCATTGAGTGTCTTCCCCCTGGTGGTCAGTGTGCATCATAGTAACCAGTCGACTGGTCATTCAGTCGTTCAGTCACTTAGGCTTTTATATATACTGATAGGTATAGAAATGTCTCTATAGAGATATATAAAGATACATATTTCTTAACTCAAAATGGATAGCTTAAATGTAGAATCTAAAAACTTTTAGAAGAAAACATAGGTAGGAGAAAATCTCCTAGGGCAAAAAATTCTTAAACACGGCTCCAAAAGCATGATCCATAAAAGAACAAATTGATCCATTAGATCTTATCAAAATTAAAACCTTTGCTCAGCAAAATAAAATGGTGTCAAAAGAATGAAAAGACATGTTACAGAGTGGGAGAAAATATTTGCAAATCACATATCCAACAAAGGACTTGTGTCTAGAATATAAAAAGAACTCTCTACACTCAGTGGTAAGAAATCAACAATCCAATTTAAGAATGCGTAAGTACTTGAACTTGAAATACTTCACCAAAGAGGATCTACAAATGGCAAATAAGCCCCATAAAAAGATGTTTGACATCATTAGCTACTAGGGGAATAAAAATTAAAACCACAATGAGATGTTGCTGAGGATCTCATAGCAGAGTGGCTCAAACAAAAATTAGTGACAACACCAAATATTGGCAAGGATGCAGAGAACTGGGATTGCTCATGCATTACTGGTGGGGATTTAAAATAGTACAGCCACTTCTGGAAAACAGTTTGGCAGTTTCTTTCAAAACTAAACATGTAACTACCATACAACCCAGCAACCGCACTTTTGAACACTTATCCCAGAGAAATAAAATTTACATTCACACAAAAACCTATACAACAAGGTTTACAGCAGCTTTATTTGTAGTAGCCAAAACCTGGAAACAACGCAAATGTCCTTCAATGGGTGAACGGTTAAACAGACTGTAGTTCACCCATAGCATGACTATACCCGGTTGAATAGTCTCCTCCCAAATCCATGTCCACCCAGAACCTCAGAATGTGAACTTATTCAGAAATAGGGTCTTTGCAGATATAATTCGTTAAAATGAGGTCTTACTGGATAAGGTGGGCCCTAACTCCAAAGACCAGTGTCCTTAGGAGGAGGCCATGTGCTGAGGGAGGCAGAGGGATGCACCTGAGCCAGGAGCAGCAGGGTGGCTGGCAGCCAGCAGGCTCTAGGAAGAGGCAAGGGAAGGCTTTTCCCCAGGGCCTCCCAAAGGACCGTGGCCCTGCCGACACCTTGATTTCACACTCTGGCCTCCAGAACTGTGACAATACGTGTCTGTTGTTTTAAGCCACCCCATTTGTGGTATTTTGTTACAGCAGCCCTAGGAAACACAGGATACTACTCAGCAATCTAAAGCAACAAACTGATACACCCAACAACCTGGATGAATCTCCAGAGAATTATGCAGAGTGAAAAAAGCCAGTCTCAAAAGGTTACATACTGTGCGATTCCATTTATATGGCAGTCTCAAAATGACAAGATGAGAGTGACGGAAACCAAATCAGTGGTCAGCAGGGGAGTGGGGAAGGAAGGGAAGGCCTATAGAGGACCAGCACGAAGAGTTTTGGGGGTGACTGAACAATTTTGTGTCCTGATCGTGGTAGTGGTTCTATGAATGTTTACATGTAACAAAATTCACAGAGAGACACACACGTAAAAATTGATAAAAATCCCCCTGGCCAGTGTTGCTCAGTAGTTGGAGCATCGACCTGCACACCAAAGGGTCATAGGTTCGATTCTTGGTCAAGGGCATATGCCTGGTTGCAGTTCGATCCCTGCCCCAGGGCACATGAAGGAGGCAACCAATCGATGTGTCTTTCATCAATGTTTCTCTCTCTCTTTCTTTGTCTCTCTTTCTTTCTCTCTCTCTCTCTCTCTCTCTCTCTCTCTCTCTCTCTCGTTGTTACTCTCTCCTCCCTCTCACCCTCCCTTCCACTCTCTCTAAAAATCAATGAAAAAAATATCCCTGGGTGAGGATTAACAACAACACAAGATCCAAATAAGATCTGTAGTTTGGTAAATATCATGGTGCCACATCAATTCCTGGTTTTCATAATTAAACTACGGTTATGTAAAAATGTTATCATGGGGGAAGAGTACCTGAGAACTCTCCACTATCTTTTCAACTTCTTTGTGAGCCTCAAATTATTTTAAAATAAAAGGTTTAAAAAGGAGTGTTGGGACAACTCAATGTTTTACAAGTGTAAAAAATATATATATTCTTACTCTTCAGAGTTGACTTATAGAAAGCTCTGGAGACAGACAGACCCAGGCTAGCATTTCCACTTCACCACCTGCTAACTCTGTCACTCTGGAAAAGTTAACTTCACTTCTCTGAGCCTCAGGTTCTTCACACATAAATTCTCATACAGAAATGACACGCAGTGCACATATTACAGATGCGACGGTATGGAAAAGCATCTGAAGTGATGGCTAACCAGGGACGGTTGCTGAGTAAATCTTAGCTCCCCTCTTCATCTCAACTGATGCAGCTCCTCCAATTTGTTTTCTGGACCTGCTGTTGTAATGTTTCCACCCTTCACGGTCAAAGAAGGTTCTCCTGGGAACCCAGGTTCTTCTAGAATTCAGGGCTTCCAGATCTCCTCACCTGGGCCCACCTTGGGCAGAGCTGCCTGAAGGTCCGACCTCCATGAAAACAATACCCCCTCCGGTAGCTCCAGCCAGCGTCCCTGTCCTCGGGCCCGAAGTGTTACTCGGACAGCTAATGACTCTCTCTGCTCTGAGACCGCATTACCTCCCCCTTTCCCCTCCCCTCCATCATTACTCCAGCTACTATTCCAAATGGCCTTGCAAAAACAAGAGTTGCTCCTTTACGGTTGCTAAGTACAGTTTACAAAGTACTTTTTACACATGTTGTACTTCCTTAGACCCCCAACAACCTTGGTTAGAGGCAGAGCAGGTGTAAGAATCCCAATTTTCCAAATGAAAAGAGGTGCACCATGGGGAGGTGGGTGAGGAATAGGAAGGAGAGAAGGGAACTCACATGACTAACCACCTACCAAGTGCCAGGCACTTGACTATCTTTCATATGATTATTACAACAAGATTTGACATAAGTACTACCAAAATCTCCATTTTGCAGATAAAAAAAAAACAACCCTAGTTCAGGAAAGTTAAGTAACAACCAAAAACACACAGCCAGTAAGGGCAGAATAGGGATCACACCCAAGCCTGCCTGTCCAAAGCAGGGATCTTTCCTTTCCATCAGGCACAAGGCCTATCAAGCTCTCATCCACCCATTCTTTCTTTCTTCCTTTCATTCATTTTATCAGGAGGCAATTGGAAATCCTTTCTCCCCGTGGAGATTTCCTTGAGTGACCAGGCCGCTGAGTGCTCTGGCCCCGGGCATGTGAGGACCTTCAGGTTTCCTCTTTACTCCACATGCCCCAAAGTCCCACCCTTTCCTATTTCGTCATGTTTCCACCATGGGAATTCTCCAGGCACCTGTCTCAAGTCCCACTGGGAGATAGTGGCAGGGCCTGGACTAGCGCACACCCCCGCCCCCCCAATCCTCCCGCCCTCCCCCTCCCCCCGCCCAGCCTCCCAGCTTGTGTCCAGCCCCCTCGGCACAGGTTCCACCCCAGCAGCGCTGTCACTGCTGAGAGTTCCACCTGCCTTCCCCCGGGCAGCTCTCCTGGGACAAGGCTGCCTGGGTCAGGGGCTCACAGTCCTTCCAGGGGTCCCTCCTCCCTTCCTCACTCCTGAATCCTGCCCATCCTCCCAGCCCCAGCCCAGTCCTGCTTCTCCCTCCAAAGCTTTCCAGATTAATCTCTCCCCAACGCTCCCTGCCTCCTACCCCCTCACCCCAAAGCCTCCGGATCTCACCTGCTATCACAACCACCGTGAGCCTCAGTTCCACCTTCCCAGCCAGACCACTGCCCTCCACCGCTGAGTGAACAAAAGCAAAAAAGAGGGAGGGGCAGACCCTCTTTGAGTATCTGTCCACATCAGTCTTACTTATGGGGAATCTGTCTTATCTTTTCCCAAACTTATGGAATTGGCCATTTTCCCCCAAAGAACAATCCAGAAGACCCCTTTCCCATTATAGTATTGCCTAATGACCTACTCAAAACTAAACTTTCGGGTAAAATTCCACTTTTAAGTTGAGACTTGCCCCCTCGTGACTAATTGGGATGCCAGGTTCAAACCAAGTCTTCCATCCATTAAATAAAGCCACATAAAACCTGTTCCTGAGAACAGCACTTTCCTGCTTCCTCAAGCTGGCCTGCAATAAGTATTCCTAATTGTGCTTGTTAAAAAGTGGATTTATGAATCCCAATTAGGCCACTTACACTTACACAGCAGCCGTTTCCAATACCACCAAGCCTTCCTTCTTCCCAGCATGGAATTATTTTTGGTGGGTGACAGGATAATCGCTGAGACATAAAAGGGCCCACTCGATACCACAGCAGCAGCCTCAGCAATTCCGTTAGGAAGGCTTGAGGACGAGCAGGCTGTGGACGGCAAATTTAAAACCACGGTCAGCTTCCGCCACTCCATACCCCTCAACATGTAGACACCTCCCTTGGTTCCTTCTCCTTGGATCCAAAACCACCTTCTCGATGCCTAATCCCACCCTGCCACGCCCTTCCTTCTACCCTTTATTGCCTAGTTGCTCCCCAACTAAAACTGCTTTCTCCTCCCACAGCTAGTTCTTCCACCTGAGCAGCCTTTCCTCATTCTTACTCTCCCCCTCTCCCTTGAAGACCAAGCTTTCATGGCTCCTCCTCCAAGAAGCCCTCCTTCCTAACCCAGCCTCTTGTATCTACTGATGTACAAGCACTGATTCCTGAATTATGTATCTGTCTCCAGTTCTGGGCTCCCTGAGGGCAAGAATTGGGTCTTATTCATCGTGGCATCCCCATGCCTACATGTGGAAGGCTGGCTCGCTCCTTCATTCCTCCCCTCAATAAAGTCATTGGAACCCAATTTAAAAATGGGCAAGGGATCTGATAGTGGCCAATCATCACATGAAAAGATGCTTAACATCACTAATCATTGGGGAAATGCAAACCTAAGCCACAGTGAAATATCACCTCTCCCCATCAAATGGCCATTATCAAAAGAACAGAAAATAACAGGTGTTGACAAAGATGTAGAGAAACTGGAACCCTCATACACTACTGGCAGAAAGGTAAAATGTGCAGCCATTTTGAAAAGCAGTCTGGCAGTTCCTCAAATGTTAAACACAGAGTTACCATATGACCCAGCAATTCCACTCTCACATATATACCCAACATAAGTGAAAACATACACTGAGTGGCCAGATTATTGTGACCACCCCATCAGTACAATGAAGTGAATCAGTTATGCGAATAATAATAATAATAAAACCTTGAGAGTATTTGCTTAGGAAGTTTTCAATATTCAGTATTTTTGGAAGTGTCCATGAAGTACTGACGGGGTGGTCATAATAATCTGGCCGGTCATAATAATCTGGCCACTCAGTGTATATCCATGCAAAAGCTTGTACACAAAAATAGCAGCATTATTCGTCGCAGCTGAAAAAGTAGAAACAACCCAAGTATCCGTCCACAGATGAATGGGTAAATACGATGTGGTATATCCACACAGTGGAATATTATTCAGCAGTGAAAAGGAATGAAGTGCTAGTTCATACTCCAATACAGATGAACCTTGGAAACATTATGCTAAGTGAAAGAAGCCAATCACAAATGATGCCATTTACGTGGAATGTCCAGAACAGGCAAATCCATAAAGACAGAAAATAGATCTGGCTACCAGGAGTTGGGGAAAGAGGGATGGGGAGTAACTGCAAATGGGTGTGGGGTTTCTCTTTGGGGTGATTGTGGTGATCACACCACAAGTTGATCGTGGGTGATGGCTGTCCAACTCTGAATATGCTAAAAACCATTGAATCATATGCTTTTAAATAGTGAATTGTATGGTATATGGATTGTATTTCAATAAAGCTGTTACCCAATTTTTTTTATTTTAAAATTGTTTCCTGAGCACTTACTATGTGGAGGACAGGGGAGTACTAGAAGGCTGAGCCGCAGTAGCCTGAGCCCCTGGCCACACCTCTACTCAGCGTGGTTGAGTGGGGGCATCCTTCCTCCACTATTACAACCTCCCTGAAGGTGGCAGTTCCCCGCTTGGCCCAACAAGGACAGTGACTGATCTCCTTCTTTGAATCAGTTTGCAAAGGGGAAATTTAATCAACAACAGGACAACTTGCTACTTCAAGATTTAATATAGTGTAGCAGTTAAGAGCAGTCCTAACATGAGACCACTTAGTATCAAATCCCAGCTCTGCCTGTTACCAGCTGTGTAATCTTGGACAAGTTACTTCACCTCCCTGACCCTGGGTTTTGTCTGCTGTAAAATGAAGGGATAACATTTCATCTACCTCATAAGGCTATTGTGTGGAGAAAATGAATTAATACATATCAAGTACCTGTCAGAGTATAGGTGCTATACAAGGATTAGCTAGAATAGTTCCCAAATGAGGGAGAGAATCTCATTAATTGGCTTAGTGATGGGCAAATCTTACAAAATTCATACCCATCTCAGTCAACTCCTCCAAACCCCCATTTCTCCTTGAGTTACACAGTTCTTCCCCAGCCCTCTCTCCCTTCAGCCCGCACTGCCAAATCCCTCTCCTCCCATATGGGAAAGGGTCTTGGCTCATTTGAGTGTTAGAGGATGTGGAGGTGAGAAAGAACACAGCAGCAGACTCTGGCCATCCTCGGGACCCAGAGACAAGGAGGCAGGTATGTGACAGGAAGAGGCTCAGGACAGCGGAGCAGCCAGCCAGAAGGGCCCGGCCCTGCCATCTGCTCTCCTGTCCAAGGTGTGTGGCCTGGCATGGACTCACACTTGGTCACAGCCCAGCACTTCTACCGAATGCCCATTTGGGAGCAGCGCCAAGAACCAGCCATTTCCCATCATGGGAGAGAGGTGAGCAGCCCTGCCCAAAAGAGGCCTCTACCATGTGCTTACCCGTCGTCCACACTCCATTTTGCTTAAGTATGGCAATAAGAACCAGCTCTCTCCCAAGGAGGGTGATGGTGGAGGGAGCTGTTTAGTAGGCAACTCGGCTTTTAGGAGCTCCTCTGAGGAGGTGGGAGACCAGTGCTCAGTGGGTGATGCCACTCTGTGCCTACCAGGTTCCTGCATCACGTTTGGATAATTAAAATGTTCCCAAACAACTGCCCTTTGGAGGGGACCCAGTGGGCTTGACCTCCTGGTCATGTCTGGTGTACACACACTCACACCACAGGCATATGTCAGCAAGCACACATTCACATAAGGTCACATACTCCCATAAACAGCTGATGTACAGACATGCACATACACACACTCATGCACATACACATATGCATACACACACATTCACACTATACACACACACATATATACTCACACATTCATACATTTACAAGCACATATGGTCACACACACTGAAGTACACACATGTGCACATAAACGGCTTATATACCTATAGTCAAACCCATGCACACACCCATACACACCCTCATGCATATGCAAACATGCTCATCTGCACCCATTCACTCCACACATTCATACCCACAAACACACATGCATATACTCACACTCACCTGTGCTCACAATCAAACATATGTTCACACACACACACTAACACATCAACATGCACACACACATACACACACACACACACACACACACACACACATACACACTCAGCCTCCAGGGCTCTGTGCTCTCCTGGGAGCACAGGCTCGGGGCCCAGCAGTTGAGGCAGAAGACTGTGTTCCCATTTGCAGGCTCTTTTCCTCCTTCAGAAAAATATTCCCAGGGGGGTGGCATGAGGAGTGGAGAACACACACGCCCATAGGGACTTCAAACACCCCATTCTGGAAGAACCCCCCAGCATGCCCACAGACTGTGGGGAGTGGTGCTGATGGTGAGGGCTGCCTTACTTCTGCTTAGGTCACAGAAATCCAGATTTTGCAGTCTATGGAGAACGTCTTCCTACACTTATAAAATCCCTGCCATACTGCTAACCTGCCGAATCACCTCGAGCCTCAGTTTCCTCGTGGAGTTGTTGTAAAGCTTAAATGGGATAATGCACGGAAACTGTGGAGTGCAGTGCCTGCCATATGGTAAGCCTCAATTAATGCTAGCTTTTATCCTAGGTATTATTATCTATATGCATATTAGTAACAATAAATCCCACAGCAATCCTGTGAGGTAGTCTTTCCCTCATTTTGTAAAAATAAAAACAAAAGCCCAGCACTTTCGATGATTTGTGCCCAACATCACACCGCCACATGGCAGAGTTGGACTCGGGCCTTCTACCTCCAGGGAATTCCCCCCTCTTCTTTGCCCTTCTCTGCGTGCACTGCATGGCCCCACATGTTGGCTTCTCCACATCTCCCTGCAGAGTGCAGAGGGGAGGAGGGAGGGCAGGAGCAGACAGTGTGCTCCTTCCCCGGTTCATCCCACAGACACGGGCTGGCTCTCTTACATTTCTTCATCCCCATTCTGCCTGGGGCCCCCAGGGAAGGGCTAAGCTGGGCTCATTCAGCAGGAGACCCCTTTATGCTTCAGATTCCCCTCTCCTGAGACCACCTGGGCTGACCACCCCGCCTCTGAACTGCCCCTGCCTTCCTGTCACATTGTACCCCCAAAACACCAACCAGGTAACTGGGGTAGAGGCGCAAGACCCCAACCCCAGGAACTAGTCTGGGTTCCTGCTCCTGCTCTAGCCCTAAAGCACCCTGTGACCCGGGGTGACCGGGGGCCAGTCACTTCCCCTCTCTGGGCCTCCATCTGATCTCTGCCAAATAAGAGGATGCAAAGATCCTTCAAGCTGTAACTTCCTCTGAGGCAGGAAGCTGCACGGAATCTCAAAATCCAAGGCAGGCTAGTGGGGAAGACAGTTTGGGGTGAGGGAGCTTTGTAAATCATGCAGGTCAGGAAGGCTCTTCAGAAGGGGCCACACAGGGAGGGCAATCAAGCAGTAAAGTCAACAAAGAGCCAGAGCCGCTGCCCTGCCCAAGGGCTTACTGGAGGCTGTCCCAACCACTGCCACGCGAACCCTCACAGCCAGCCAGCCCCGATCCCCCTCCTACTCTAGGGTTCCTTTTAGAGCTACCTGTGGAAGCCTATGGAGCCCCAGAGAAATGGGGAGCTGGGGTGGTACCCACCCACCCACACTGACACACATTGGAGAGGAGCCAGACCCAACAGGATGGAGCCAGGCCAGGCGAGCCTGCAAGAAAGGAGCTCCTCAGCCCCCAGAAAGCACAGCCCCCACCTCATTGAGGGAGCTGCTCCCCATTATCAGGCCCGCTCCCCCCTGCAGACTCAACCATCTCCTACCACAGCCAGCTGAGGGCCTGCAATTTGTCGACTTACACTAACACTGCCTGTGCTGGGTGTTTTCCATTCGTTCCTGCAGGCCTTCTCTGCACTGCTCCCCTTTGCTCTGGGCCCCAGGAAGCTGACCAGCATAGATTGTATAAGTCTCCGTTGGTCTCTGGCTTCCAGTTGGGTTTGGCCAATGGTTGCCGGCCTCGGGGTACTACACCGTCCTCTGTCAGTTTTCCTAAACTGACCTCACCTTCATAAGCAGTCCCTTTATTACACTCTCGTCAATTACCCGCTTCACTGTGCCACCTGTTTCCTGTCAGGACCCCAATGTATCACTCAAGGAGAATGTTCCTGGTCAAATAATGGTGACAAAACCATCAGGACCGGAAACAAGAGAGTTGGGCAGAAATAGCTTTGGAGTCATCTGGCCTGTGGCTTCTCAGTGGTGTCCTCCCACCGAATGCCCAGGAATGGCAATGAGTGTAAAACTCCTAGGGGGCCATGGTGGCTCAGGCAGCACCGTCCCCAACTGAACGGAGGCCACCACTCAGCCCCCTCCACTGTTGTCAGACAGAAATGCAGTCATGGAAGTACAGATCTAATTATTCAAAGAAAATTGAAAACTCCTATTTTTATGTGAATTTTTGTCTTCGCTTATGTGTTTTAAAAGGGAAATGCAAGCCTAACACACCTATTGACAAAAGAGAGCTGTTTGTTCTTCCCTGAGTTACACTCTGATGCTGAAATTCCATCTTCTACACACAATTCAGAGGGATCACAGCTTGGTGGCCCTGACAAGGCTGCACTTCAAATCTGCGAGACTCTGCTATAGAGAAGGAAGAGGACCGGCAAGGGTCCTCTGGGGAAGAGGGTCTTTGGCAAAGCCCAGGCCTTGGGGAGAGACGGGCAGCAGGCAGCAGTGAGGCAAACAGTCCCAGGCCAGGGACCGGAGTGGGCCCAGATGGAGAACTAGATTGAGGTGATTAAAAGTAGAGGATCTGAAGAGAACCAAGATGGTAGCTGGGACCTACTCAGTGCAGGGCTGACTGGCAGCCATTTCTGTTTGCTCTGCCCTGGTGATTCCCTGAGACCCCACCCCACCCAATTTACAACCCCACCCAGGCTGTGGGCAGTGGCTTTTGCATAGGAATGGCCTGTCCTTTCTCAGGCTAAAAATCTGTCAAACAAGCTGCAGCTGGGTCAGGGAAGTCCCAAACCTATCAATAAAAGGCCCAAGACCCAGCCCCAGCATCAGCCTGCCTTGCTTCACAGCTGGGCCTTGCCTGGGCACTTCCAAACCCGATACAAAGAGGATGGATCTGCAGATCTCTCTGTAGCTCCTGCTGGATGGCCCCAAGCAGTGGCTGACTTTGCACCTCCCTAGAGCCCTAAAAGCCAGTGTACACAGTGGTCAGTGTGAGACCATACCAGATTACAACTCTTCACATCCATAAGCGACACACTCAAGGGGCAGACTCAGTGAGCACCAAAGCCCCACTGAAGCAAGTCCTGCCTCATAAGGGTGTCTCTTGCACAGCAGCTCTTCCATTGTAGACATAGCTGGTCCTCACAGCCAATTGGCCTGGAGGTCAATCCCTCCCAGTGATACCAACAGCAATCAAGGCTCAACTACAACAAGACTATGCACACAGCCCACAAAGGGGTGCACCAATAGTGTCCACTCAGGTGACTGGGGAGGCTGAGCCATTGGGCCCTATAGGACACCTACTACACAAAGCCATTCTATCAACTCAAGGAGACTTAGCAGCTACTCAATACATAGAAACAAACACAGGGAAGCAGCTAAAATGTGGAGACAAAGAAACATGTCACAAATGAAAGAAATGGAAGAAAGCAAACTACTGGATATAGAGTTCAAAACCACAGTTATAAGGTTACTCAAGAATCTTCTAGAAACCTCTGAGGAACTTAGTGAGACTTTCAAGGATCTTAGTGAGAATGCCAAAAAAAAGGGAAAAGGACCAGTCAGAAATTAAGCATACACTGACTGAAATAAAGAATAATATACAGGGATTCAACAGTAGGCTAGAGGATCCTGAGAATCAAATCAATGATTTGAAATATGAGGAAGCAAAAAACACCCAACTAGAAGAGCAAAAAGATAAAAGAATCCAAAAATATGAAGATAGTGTAAGGAGCCTCTAGGACAACTTCAAGCTACCAACATCTGAATTATGGGGGTGCCAGAAGAAGAGAGAGAGCAAGATATTGAAAACCTATTTGAAGAAATAATGACAGAAAACTTGCCCTACCTGGTGAAAGAAATAGACTTACAAGTACAGGAAGCACAGAGAACCCCAAACAAGAGGAACCCAAAGAGGACCACACCAAGATACATCATAATTAAAATGTCAAGAGCAAAAGACAAAGAGAGAATCTTAAAAGCAGCAAGAGAAAAACAGTTAGTTACTACAAGGGAGTGCCCATACGACTGTCAGCTGATTTCTCAACAGAAACGATGCAGACCAGAAGGGAGTGGCAAGAAATATACAAAGTGATGAATAGCAAGAACCTACAACCAAGATTACCCTACCCAGCAAAGCTATCATTTAGAATTGAAGGTTAGATAAAGAGTTTCACAGACAAGAAAAAGCTAAAGGAGTTCATCACCACTAAACCAGTATTATATGAAACTAGAGGCCTGGCGCACGAAATTCGTGTGCGAGTACAGTCCCTAGGTCTGGCCTGTGATCAGGGCCATCTTCCCTGGCTGCCGGTAGTCAACCCCACCCCTCGCCGCCACCCACCCCCAGTTCCCCATTCGCCATCAGGGGATCAGAGCCTGCCAGTGGGAGGGGGAGGGACCGGGAAGTGGTCTGTGCGCCTCATAGCGACTGGTCGAATGGTTATTCTGCTGTTCGGTCGATTTGCATATTACTCTTTTATATATATATAGATGCTGAAGGGTATTCTTTAAGAAGAGGAAGAAGAAAAAGGTAAAGATAAAAAATATGAACAACAAATGACAACAAATACATATTTATCAATAACTGAATAAGAATCAAATGAATAAAAATCTGATGAACAGAATAAACTGGTGAATGGAATAAAATCAGGGGCATGGAAATGGAATAGACTGACGATTCTCAGAGGGAAGGGAGTGTTTGGGGGGGTGCGGGAAGAGATTAGACAAAGATCCTATATGCATGCACGTATTACCTATGGACACAGACAATAGGGTGGCGAGGGCCTGGTGTGGGGTGGGAACTGGGTGGAAGGTTGCTATGGGGCGGGGGGAGAGGGACATCTGTAATAATCTCAACAATAAAGATTAATAAAAATATATATAAATAATAAATAAATAAATACTAAAAAAAAGTAGAGGACCCATTAGATAATGAGCTGGCCTCAGAAAAGTTTGGGTTATTTTGTTTGTTTGTTTCCAAACTCTGTTTTGAGGCTGCACTAAGTTCTATCGGAAAGGTGCAGCGGTTAGTGCTCCCCATCCTGGTGGGGAAGGTGATGGCAGCACCGTTAGCTACAAGGAGAGCGGGAAATTAGCGTCCTTCACAAAGGCTCAGCATCTGTCTGCCTTCAGGACCATCAAATCATTTGGGGCTTAGGTGGCTATGTCCTCAAAAAGAGCATTTTATCCCTCCAGCTGCCTCCAAGTCCAGCCAAGCTCCCAAACTCACTGGGTAGGAAAAATCTCTCCAATGAGGAAAAGCCCTAGCTGGCCATTCCTCGGCCTCCTGCTCCTTTCCTTCCCTGGAATGCTCCAGAATGGTCACTTCCTCTCTGGCACTGCCCAGGCACCACCAGCTACTGCAAGGCTGCCTTTCAGATCTTCCATCCTGTGAGACCTTGCGCCCCTGGCAGCAGGGTGGAGCGGAAGCGTCACACCGCTCAGGGTTCAGACCAACTTCTTACAAATGGAGATGCATAAATATGTACATTATTGGGCATTTTTGGTGATGTGCCTGGACAGTCACAGGAGATTATAAGCAAAATAATAATGATGACAGATGCCTTACATTTATGCAGAACTTTGAACTTTAAGAATAAGAAATAATAAACCTAATAACAGTAATGACAGATGCCTTACATTTGTAGAGCACTTTGAAGTTTGCAAAGCACTTTCATAGGCTTAGCCTTAATTTTATATCATCTTCAAATTATTCTTATGAAAAGGGGGAATAGACGAACCAGCACAGGCAAAATGCAAATTACTGCCGATGCAGAATGATGTGGGCACGGAGGGCACTATACTCTTCTCTCTACTTGGGGATCTGTTTGAAATATTCCATTGTAAAGAGTTTAAAAACCAACAACACTCTAGTATGTAAGTAAAGTAAGAGGCATTATAATCACCGGTATTACTTTAAAGGGGAAGAAACTGAAGCGCAGCGAGGGGGCTTGGCTGGCCCCAGTCCCTAAGTTTGTACAGACCCACTCGACTGAGACAGAGAAGCAGCATCCCCACGCCTTGGCAGGTGCTTTCTTTCCTACATCGCTGTTGCCAAAGTGGGTCCCACAAACATCATTTTCTTGGAATGTTAAAAGGGTTCCTCAGAAACTGAGATCCCACGGTTAAGTAAGTTGGACAAAAGGTTAAACAAAGCAATCAGGTCCATTTTGCGAGACTTGTCAGAGCCTTTACAGGACATTCTGTAGAACAGTGCTCTCTAGAACACAACTGGAAAACATCTGGCTCCATCAGACCCACAGGCACAGAGGAGCCCTTTCATGCTTGCATCCCGACCCCCGCCAGCCCTCAGAGCTTTTTACCTTTCCGGAGACCAGAACGCTATCTGAATGAAATCCCTATGGAAGGATGTCCTGCAGTTGTGCCCTGCAGAGTGTGCACAAAGTGTTGGGTGACAGAAGTAGGACAAACACAATTTTCCAGGGGAGTGGGAGACTATTATAGAGTATGAAAATTACTTAAGGGCTGAGTCAGAAAAGGAATTGTCAACAATTCCAAGATAGCACATTAGGCTGTCCCTGGGCCTGACCCTCTAGGCTCCCAAATGAAGTCAGGGCCCCGTGAAGCTTCATTTTGGAGAATGGAAAGGGGCTGTTTTTCCTGCACAGGTTGCTCCTGAGCATTCTACAGGAACAGATGCTCTAACCCTCTCCTGAGCCATGAATTGAGCTACTGATTCAAGCTCCCTCCCCACCCTTCCTTGCTAATCCCTCACCCCTGGACCGTTTTGTGCCCACACCAGCTTCTTTGGCATTTTCACAGGCCCCTTGGGCAGCTATATTAATGCTTAATCACTAATGAAGCTCGGCTTTTTCCGTCTTCCTCTCCTCCTTCTTCCCCTCAGTAGTGGGATTCTGGGTCGTAGGAGAGCAAGAAAGAGGAAATATGATTTGTTCTGTGAAAGCTGGAAATGTATCTGTGTATTATCCTCAAATAACAAATAATCCTTATTGAGCACTTATCATGTGCCAGGCCCTGTGCTGAGTGCTTACCCACTTACAACCCCAAAAACTCTAGGAAGTAGGTCAGACTCACAACCTAAGGCACACAAAGGTGAAGGCATTTGGCCCATGTCAACCAGATAATGAGTGTTAGAGCTGAGCTGTGAACCCAGGCAGGGGGGTCTATAGCCATACCACCCTGAACGCACCCGATCTGGTTTGATCTCAGAAGCTAAGCAAGATTGAGCCTCGTTAGCACTTGAACCCAGGCAGGAGGATTCTAGAAACCTGCTCAGAGCCACCCCCAGCTGACAATCCCTGGTCAGCAGCCTGCAGAGCTGAACTGTTCCCAATAGAAAACCTTGAGAGTCAAAGATGGCCCAGGGGCAGCCAGCCTGGATTAACAAGACACTCGGGCTGTAGAGACCATCCCCAGCAACCGCAGAACTTTTGTCTCCACCCCCACCCCCAGTCCTGGTCACCTGCAATTGGGAGGCCTTTACCTGTAGCTGGACCAGTCCCGGTCAAAGCAGACAGGAGGAGTCTGAATTAGCTGTGCTGTCAGACACTCAGCATCCAAGTCCCAGGGAGCGCTGGGCAGCCTCCTGCCACCTGAGCTTTGGCCTGCCCTTTGCCCATGGCCTATTGACTCCCTCTAAAATATTGGGCTTCTGCTTTGTTTCCTAATGGGCACCGCAGTCCTTTGGGGACCTGAACTCTGACTAATATAGCCTGCTTCACCTTACCTCCCCCAAGAGAGTGGAACCTGATCCTACACCTCCACTCTCTGGTTAGGGTCTTGCTCTAGATCAGTGGTTCTCAACCTTCTGGCCCTTTAAATACAGTTCCTCATGTTGTGACCCAACCATAAAATTATTTTCGTTGCTACTTCATAACTGTAATGTTGTTACTGTTATGAATCGTAATGTAAATATCTGATATGCAGGATGGTCTTAGGCGAGCTCTGTGAAAGGGTCGTTCGACCGCCAAAGGGGTCGCGACCCACAGGTTGAGAACCGATGCTCTAGATGAAATGAGCACCCAGGATGGGAAAGAAAGGGATGGGGGTTTTACTGAAGCCTCCTTGTGTGCCAGGCACCTATGCCCACTAGGTACCTGTACATCTGCCTCATTTATTTGACCCACTCAACTACCTTATGAGGTAAGTAATAGTATCACCAATTTATAGATGAGGAAACTGGAACTCAGAGAGGTTAACTACAGGTTAGTGGAGAACCCTAGCCTGATTCAAAAGCCAACACTGCTAACAAAGGTGCCATAGTGTTAGGACCATAATAACCACTCTGCTGCTGTTAACAAAGGGAGGTGTAGCCCTAAAGGAGATAATGCCTCCATTTTACATAGCGCTGACACCCATACAGGCTAAACAGTGTGCTCAACTTCACATGCTGTTACTAACACCTAACTTAGCACAAATTATGTGCCAGGCACCTTGGTACTAACTTATCATGAATTATCACATTTAATCCTCACAACATGATAAGAAAAGTACTCTTATTATTACCCTCACTTTACAGATGGGGAAGATAAGGCTTAGAAAACTAAAACCAATTACTCAAAGTCACCGAAGTAAACACCTGCCCAGAGGCCATGTCCTGTGCTTCATTCCCAGCGTGCCCCCACTTGTGTCCAGTGCCCATGCCTCTCCAACATGACGCAGGGAACCTTAAACAAAGTGAGTCTACATCAGTTGAGCCAATCATGGTAATTCCTTTTATCATGCCAGTGATTGGTTTAGGAAGAAGCATAGGACCCAGTTCTGGCCAATAGATATGAGGAAAGCCTTCTTGAGGGCTTCTGGGTAACGTTTCATACATGAAGATGCCCAGTAACAGATGGGCACCCCCTTCTTTCACTGGACATTCCCATTTCTGAAATGTGATGACTGGAACTGCAACAACCATCCTACTACCCTGAGGCACTAGCACACACAAAAAAAGCCAACATGCTGAGGAGAGCAGCCAGAAACATTGGAGTTCTTATTGTATAAGTTTCTGATGCCATGCTTTCCTATTATTTGCAGCCTCTCTGATGTAGCCAAAGAGACTATGAACTTCCATCTCTCTGGCTCTAGATTCAAAAGTAGGTAGCTGGACATAACAACATCCACATCACAGGGGTACCAGAAGGAGAAGAGAGAGAGCAATAGAATACTACTTTGGCCATAAAAAAGGAACTGTTACCTTTTGTGACAGCATGAATGGACCTGGAGAGTATTATGCTAAGTGAAATAAGCCAGTCAGAGAATGACAAGTACCATGTGATTTCACTTATATGTGAATCTAATGAACAAAATAAATAAACAAACAAAATAGAAACAGACTCATAGATACAGAGAACAGACTGACTGACAGCTGTCAGAGGGAAGGGGGTTTGGTGAGTTGGGTGAAAAAGGTAAAGGGATTAAGCAAAGAAAAAAAACCTCATACACAGACAACAGTATGGTAATTACCAGAGGGAAAGGGGAGTGTGGAAAGGTAGAAGAGGATACAGAGGGCATAAATGGTAATGGAAGGAGACTTGACTTGGGGATGAATATGTAATACAATACACAGTTGATGTATTACAGAATAGACACCTGAAACCTATATAATTTTATTAAGCGATGTCACCCCAATAAATTCAATTAAAAAGTAAAATTAAATTACAGTAAAATAATAAAAAAATAAATTAAAATGCCAGAGTAAATGGTTAAACACATACACACACACACACACACACACACACACACACACACGAAGATCACTTGAGTCCAAGCCCAGAACTTGTAGCTGTATGCTACTCTAAAGACTGACTATCAAGCTGTCAACCTAGACAGAACCAAGGATGGTTCCATCTCCTCAACCTTGAGCTTGCCTGTTTCAAAAACACAGGCCTGACTAGCCAACCATGACTCCAAGCTCTCAAGTACAAGGATCCCAACAGGGGCCCTCAGCAGAGGTGGAGGGAAGATCCTGGAGCCAGCCCGGTCCCTTGGGAAACAAGTCTCATTTCAGTCTCCATGTCCACCGCCTTCCTCTGCCGCTGCCCCATAAATCTCCAGTTTATTAATCCTTTACGTGAAGCAGTCAGTTCGGGATCCTGATTTACTCCCTGTTCATAAAACGCTGAGAAATTAAAGGTGGAAATCACCCAAAAGGACACAGAGCCTCCACTGAGGAGCCCAAGCACTTTCTGGCCCTGAACCAGGCCCTCTCTGCCCCTCCCACCCACGAAGCCCAGGATCCGGTGATGTCATCGCATTGTCCTCCCTCACAGCCCAGAGCATGGGGCTCTTTGCTGGGCTTACCTCTGACCCCTACTCAGCACAGAGCAGGAAAGGAGGCGCCTCTGTCTCCCTGAAAACCCATTACAGAGTCTCCTACTTTCTGAAAACTTTCCTCTTCTTAAATCCCTTTTGCTACACATGGGGGTTGGGAGAGTGTGTGGACCAAGTTGAGGACAAAAAAATAGGTAGCTGATGAAAGCAATTCAAATACCAAAATATGTAACAAACCCATAGACATGACCAAGGAGGAAAATGGATACTTTAAATGACTTTACCCACCGGGTGGCTCCATTGCAGAGGATCATCCTCATTTCTCAAGCTTCTGGGTGCACCTCAACATCACTTCACCCAACACTCCCCACCACCCTCCAGGCACTAAGAACACTGTCGGTCTTTAAAATCCAGCAAAGCCTGATCCTTCTAATGAAACCCTAGGTGGGTCTCAAGGCTGCTGAGGTTCCCACATCTCACAGTTCACCCCAAAATTGGCTGCCAAATCCCAGCTCTTCCCCACAGGCATCAGGGTCTCATATCAAGGGCAAGGACTATTCTACAACTAGTTCTTTTTTTTTTTTTTAAATATATATTTTATTGATTTTTTACAGAGAGGAAGGGAGAGAGACAGAGAGTTAGAAACATCGATGAGAGAGAAACATCGATCAGCCGCCTCCTGCACATCCCCCACTGGGGATGTGTCCGCAACCCAGGTACATGCTCCTGACCGGAATCGAACCCGGGACCCCTCAGTCCGCAGGCTGACGCTCTATCCACTGAGCCAAACCGGTTCCGGCAAGTTCTGTACAACATATCTTTAGCCTGACTATATGCCAGGGGTGGCACCAAATACTGTGTGCCTGTTTGGCCAGGCCCCTACTCCTGATGTCCTTACTGTGTTATAAGACTGTAATAAGCAGAGTGCCAGGGGAGCAGAAACAAGGGTCACTTACCTCAACGGAGGGAGGGGAGTTCAAGGATAGCTTCCTGGAGGAGGTGGTATCTGGGCTGGACTGTGAAGGATGAGTAAGAGTCAACCAGACTAAGGAAACAGGGAAGGGCACTGCAGTCAGAAAACAGCATGAGTAGAGGCACAGAGCTGTGACGCAGCCTGTGTGGCCTGGGGCAGGGGCACCAGAAGCAGGCTGATGTTGCCACAGCATAAAGTAAGAGTAGATGATGGAGAGAGGACAGGAGAGGCAGCTGGGCCTTGACTGCTGTGCTAATGAACTTTGCCTTTACCCCAAGGTCAATGGGGAACCTTTACAGGGTTTTCGACAGGACAAGGACATGGTCCTGTTTGCACTTTAGAAAGATCCCTCTGCCTGCCACAGGGAGTATGGACTAGGAAGGGACAAGAAGAGAGGAGGGAGGCATTACAGGCAAAGGATGGAGAAGGTTCAAGGCAAGGCTGAGGGCTCTTGAGCGAGGAGCAGTTCTTCGGTCTGAGGGCACGAGCTGTGTCTGCCCTCAATACCATTCAAGGCCATGGATGGAGTCTGGATGGGACAAGGAGGAGTGAGGGGGCAGCTTGGGGGATCCATGGGGCATGGGAAAGGTTGCACTGGAGGGAAGGAAAATAACTAGAACCCCAGTCTTTTGGTTCATGAGGGGTCACTGTGAGCCTCCACGCTCACTTGGCCACAGTGGCTGTTGGCTGTCAGCCTCCTCATCACCCCCAAGACCCCTGGCCCCTCCTGCCTCTGCTCAGCCTCCAGATCCTCTTCCTGCCTGGGTTGGGGAGGAGGTTCTGCTAAACACCACCCATTTCCTCCATGAGAACAGAGAGGCAGAGGGGCCAAACCAAGATGGGCAGCCCACCCCAACCCCAGGGAAGGACTGGACTGTTGTCCCCACCATCTCATACTCAGATTCCACCTCATTCATCATTCTTAGGGCCCTCTGTGTACCTGGCGTAGGCCACGCCCCATCCAACACCCAACAACCCCTTCCTTTGTCCACTGGTGACACTATGTGGGTGCCCCTGCTATTGGGGTCCTGGCGCCTGTGTCCTGACCTCCATTACGCGCTGTCACACTGATTATTGAATCTGTTCATTTCCACTGGACATGGTGCCTCAGGACAGGGACCACATTTCCTTCGTTCCTCAGGCTGGTGCTACTCACAGCCTGATGGAAGAGACGCCCCATGTGAACACTGGGGTGAGTTTCCTTCTCATAGTGCCCAGTCTGCCCAGAGGAGCTGTTTCCTGACGGCAGGGGGCCAACACCTGTCTCCTTCCAAACCCCTCCCTGCACCTCTCTGCCAAAACAATACCCTCAAAAACGATGTTCTCACCATTCACCTCCAAGTAAGGAAATCAACAAGCATGTTTTCAATGCCCGGCCTGCGCCATTATCTCTAATTCTCATAGTCCTCCTGAGCAGCAACTATTACTACATTTTTTCAGGTTAAGAAATTGAGGTTCAGAGAAGCTAAGCCACTTGCCCCAGGCACACATTTCCCAGTCCCAGCCTGGACACCAAGCTCTCCTGCGAAGTCCACCAGCATGCAGAGGCCCAAGTGTGACCTTGGGTTGTGTCACGTCTCTGGCCTCAATTTCCTCCTCCAGAGACTGGGAAAACAGAAGGACCACCCTCACAGGGAGGTTTGAGAGAACTGGATGAGACAATCCATGAAGACTCAGGCACGCGGTGCCCGCCCAGGCACAGCTATCGCCCTGCTCGGCTCAATGCTACCTAGAGGGCAGGCTGCCAGCGCCCACCGCTTCCATGGACTCTACAGCCCCTTCCAGGGATGATGGGAGATGCATATTCCTGAATGAGAAGTGAACCAATAAACCCATCTTCTTGTCTGGGTGGGTATAAATTACAGCAGGAAGCTTTTGGGGTTGGTTTCGTCCGTGGCATTAGAAGTATCATTAATTATGTATTAAGTGTTTGAAAGGAAAAGACATCAGTTGCCTATAGGATGTGTTTGCATAGTAATAGAGGATTGATTAGATGCAATATCTACACTGAGGGCTACTGGGACTCAGGTCCCTGGGCTTCGCAGTGGTGGTAAATTACAGTCACAAAAATCTCTGCGACAGTAAATAATGGCGTCACAGTTGCTGAGGGGATTCTTAGCGCCTGCTGATGAGAGCTGGGCCGCCAGCCAGCCAGGAGAGGGAAGCAGGGCAAGGCCCCATGTCCCCACCGAGGGGGGTCCAGTTTTCTGGGTGGGTGGTCCCTCCCCCAGCCCAGGCCTGAGCTGGGCCAGAAACCCCTGCCCGCCTCAGTCTGCAGGTGCTCCAGAGAAAGGCTTGAAGATGCTTCCTAAAACCTGGGTTTTGCTAAAAGCTCTTCTGTGATTCCCTCTGGGGGTTAGATGCCCAAGTCGAGAGAAAATGCATGTGTTGCTTCTCAAACTGCATGTTGTGTGTCCCCTTTTAATGAGGAGATGGGGAAGGTTGGAGGAGGCTGCTCCCACTCCAGGGGAGAGGAAGGCCACAGAAACCCCCTTAGTCTGGAGCCCAGCATGTTATCAGGAGGCACAGGGACAGGCTCCTACCTGAGCAGCAGTGACTATAACAGGCAACATTAATGAGTGCTTTCTGTGTGCCCACCAGCTCTAAGGCTACCACATGGATTAACTCACTGTGCTGTGCAGCTCTGTGCAGCAGATGCTATCATGATCCCATTGTCAGGTAGGAAACTGAGGCACGAAGAGATCTCCCCTAGATATCAGCATTGCTGACTCCCTCACCTCCCTTGGAATTTACTTAAATGTCACCTTTTTATTAAGATTTTGCCTGATCACTCTTTTTAAAACTGCACTCCCTGGTCACATTTCCTGCTTTTTTTTAACCAATCACTGTCACCTTCAGGTATGCTGTATCATCTACTAGCTTATTGTGTTTACAGTCCAGCTCTCGCCACGAGAAGGTAAGCTCCACACGGGCAGGCATTTCAGTCTGCTTGCTTTATATCACTCACCGCCATCTTCCCAACAGCTAGAATGGGTCTGGCACACAGCAGGTGCTCAATGAACACGAGCAGAGGTTGAGCCACCTGCCCAAGATCACCCAGCTTTTACATGGCAGAGCTGGGGTTCAAACCCAGGCACTCTGGTCCCTGACCCAGTGCTCTGAATCAGCACGCTTTGCCCAGGAAGGACATTCTCCTCTCCGATGAAGACATATGCAGCTGTTACAGGGGGACCCAGCCTCGCCACTGCTGGAAGCTTCATGGGCAATGGTGATCTCTGAGCCCTTTCTGTTCACCTGAACTGAGCTGGGCATGCCGGGGCTTCTCGGAACAGCTCCCATCTGACCTTTTGTGGGCAAAGACAAGCAGACATGGTGCCTCAAAGACAAGCAAAAACAGGCCCTCTCTAAATAACCTCTGTGTCCTGGGCTGAATATTTATGTCCCGCCAAAATCATATGTTGAAGCCCCAACCCCAAGTGTGGTTGTATTTGAAAGTAATTAAGGTTAAATGAAGTTAGTAATTAAGAGGGGCGGGCAATCTGATACGATTATCAACTTTGTAAGAAAAGACACCAGCGAGTCCCCCCTCCCCACACTCCCTCCAGCACCAGCGGAGGAAAGGCCATGTGAGCACACAGTGAGGAGGCAGAGTCCTCACCAGAAACAAAATCAACAACAATCTTGACCTTGGACTTTCAGCCTCCAGAACTGTGAGAATATAAATTTCCACCCAGTCCATGGCATTGCGTTATGGCAACCCTAGCAGACTAATACATCTTGTCATTGCTAAGTGCTGAGTGGGTTTCTCACCTGCTCAAGAATGCTGATGGCTCCCCACTGCCTACAGCAGTGGTCGGCAAACTCATTAGTCAACAGAGCCAAATATCAACAGTACAATGATTGAAATTTCTTTTGGTAGCCAAATTTTTAAAACTTAAACTATATAGGTAGGTACATTGTTATTAACTTAATTAGGGTACTCCTAAACTGGCCTTTGCTAAAAACGTCCTCAATCTGATTGAGGTACGTTCGCTGAGGTCGACCCCTTCCAACTCTCCCATCCACACTCATCTGGTATACTTGTTTCATCTATCTCCTTTCGTTCATCCTCTCTATATGTCCAAACCATCTCAATATACCTTTCTCAATCCTCGACACTACATCTTCTTTCACTCCACAACATTCCCTAAAACTAACTTAATAAACTTTACTTAAAGTTTTAAGTCAACTTTGCACTGTACGTGCGCACCCGCACGTGGTATTTTGTGGAAGAGCCACACTTAAGGGGCCAAAGAGCCGCATGTGGCTCGCAAGCCACGGTTTGCCGACCACTGGCCTACAGGATAAGGTCCAGACTCCAGCACCTGATCCCAAACGTAGATTAACTAATTGACTAATGGTGGCTGAATCGGACCCTAAGTATGTGCCTTCCCAGATTTGCTCAGTCCCACCAGACTGTCGGCTACTTTTTCAATGGACAACCAGGCCACCACCACTGCATGGTCTCAGCTACCACCACCAACTGTCTCAGCCTGCCCTGGGTGATGGCCAGGCACTGGCACAACCTCCATTGCACCCACCACAGGAGCCAGAGCAGCTCCAGTACCCAGGTTCAACCCACTGGGCCTATAGTGGCACTGGCTGCTCTCACCTCCTCTGGACTCAGCTGAGGTGCCATGCCATGCCACAGCGCATGGATTAGGCTTCTCCAGGGGCTGCCCAGAAGGACCAAATGATACGACCCAGAAGTACAAGGGGGTTTACGCCCATGGGGAAAACTTGGGCCAAGGAGAGACCAAGATGCTGGCAGAAACACTCGCTCCCTTGACCCTCAATATCTGTTCTGAGTCACAGCGGTTCCACTCAGCTTAACCACAGGCATCCTTCCTGACCAAGCAGACAGGGTTCCCCCCTCAGGCAGCTGTGGCAGCTGGCATGTGCTTTGCCTGCTTCCTTGCCTCACCTCCCTTTCCTCTCTCTCTCCTTGCCCTGAGACTGCGGCCCTACTCCCAGTAAAGCATTAGTTCCAGTTTTGCCTCAAGCTCTGTTTTCCGGGAACACAAAATGTGCTCACCTGTGGATGGCCCCTGGTGCCCAGCAGGGCCTTGCTCAGAGTAAAGACACACAAGAGACGATAAATTCCTTGACTTTGAAAAGGAAACGAGATGCTGCTGACCCTCTGATGAGGGGAGAGTGGGACCTGAATCCTTGGAGACAAAGACAAGGACACTCCCGCTTCTGTGCTGTCTGAGCAAATGTGCCCGTGGGAAGGCAACCCAGTTCTCTGGGGACTTGCCTTCCTGAAAGGCACTGAAGGGATCCAGCCTGTTGCTGGTCTGAGGAGTGTCTGATGAACAATTTATACTGGGGTATAAAGACATACCATAGATCCTCTGTTTTGTAAGGGAGCCCATGGGGACTGGCAATGCTAACATTTACTGAGTCTTTACTATGTCTCAGGCAATACGCTAAGCCCTTTACCTGCATTGTTCATTTAATCTTCACAACACCCTATGTACTATTATTAGTATTAAGTACTATTACTATTCCTCCTTTTACAGATGAGAAAATGGGTGCTCAGACAGGGTAGGTAACTTGCCAGAAACCATGCAGGCAGGACTCAAACCCATATCTAAAGAGGGGATGTTGAGCACAGTGATGGCCCATAAGGAAGATACTCTGGGCATACAGCCCTCCTGGGGAAGGTGTTTTGTTTGGTATTTTCTGTGGCATTCGAAATTTCATTAATTATGTACTAGGTATTTGAAAGGAAAAGACATCCTTTGCTTCTTTGTTTCCTATAAGGCCAGCCCTGGCCTCAAGGTCTCTACCCAGCCAGGGACGGGTACAGAGGTGCCGAAACATCCAAGGTGGGCCTTCCTTTTCATCCCGTGGGGTACGTCAGTGGGCACTAGGGAAGCAAGCAACAGGCCACAGGTTGGACTGTATTTAGCCCTGGCTATGACATGACAGAGTTGCAACAAACATGGAATAAGAAAATCTTCTCCCCTCAATTGCTCTGCCCAGGGTCCAAGGCCTCTGGCCACGAACTATTCGACAGAAGGTAAACAGGCTTCCATCCATCCCTAGCCCCCCAATTCTGGGAGGGAGTGCTGGACCAGAAAAAATAAAAGAAAAAGCAGCAATTTTTAATGACCTTCGAGAAGAGCAACTACATTTTACCTTGAAAACTGCAGAACTGAAAGCAGAGTCTACATAGACAATGAAAATGAGATGCATTGATGTGCAAACGCAAATGCAAATGGGCCCGGGGCCTCAGCCCATGGTGCCTCTAGAGCAGCGGTTCTCAACCTGTGGGTCGAGACCCCTTTGGGGGTCGAACGACCCTTTCACAGGGGTCGCCTAAGACCATCGGAAAACACATATATAATTACATATTGTTTTTGTGATTAATCACTATGCTTTAATTATGTTCCATTTGTAACAATGAAAATACATCCTGCATATCAGATATTTACATTACGATTCATAACAGTAGAAAATTACAGTTATGAAGTAGCAACGAAAATAATTTTATGGTTGGGGGTCACCACAACATGAAGAACTGTATTAAAGGGTTGCGGCATTAGGAAGGTAGAGAACCACTGCTCTAGAGGCTAGTAAAGGAGCATGGACAGAGGCCAATTAGTGCTCCAGGGACCTGGGGTCAGGGCCTGGGTGTTCTGGGTGGGAGCACCTTAGAGAGGACTCCCGGTCCAGGGCTCTCTGTGCACTACACACCTTCCCAACCCCATGGCGCATCTGGTCACGCCAGTCCTGCACTATATACACGTGCATGCACACACTCACACACAAACACTGTCACCACGAACACAGGCATTAAAGCTCACACTCACAGAAACATGCAGTAACAGTTATGCTACCATGGAAACAGAGACACCTAGCCACTCACAAACAGAAAACTATCATTCCAACACAGACACGAGGCACAGACTCACTCACATGCCTACCTACACCACCACTCAAAAGCAGACACATGGATGAAAGCAGAGACACACACAGATAAACATACACAGACAGGCGCACACAGAAACACCCCAACTCAGACACAAAAAGAGACCCACATGGGAACACAAGCACCGATACACACACACATCCATACCGACCCACTGCAGCCGGTCAGATAAATCTCTCTGGGGAAGAGAGGAATCTGGATGTATTGAACACCTGCTTTGTGCCAGACATGGTGCAGAAACTTTAAATCCTCATGTAATCTTCACAAAGCAACATTAAAAAGTGAGGTGATTGTCCCAACATCTACTGACAAGACGAAGGGTGCCCACAGGTGAACTGCCCACGCTCACCCAGTAATCAGCAGGAAAGAGACCCCCACTTCGTATGATAGCGATGCTGCAACATTCCCCTCACCCAGCAGAGCCTTCCTGTACATAGTGGGACACAGAAATTACTGCCAATTAATTTTCCACCTCATGGTCCTCCCCAGCCAGTTGTTAACCCCATCTGGCTTCCTCAGACACACTCCCACTCTTCTCTATCTTGCCCTTCGTCCTATCAGCTGGGATGTGCACTACAATGCAACCTCACATTAATTCTGGCCTATATATAACCTAATTGAGAAATCTACTGGGGGAGGAAGAAAACCGTTTCTTTAACCCCAAATGGGATACAAAACCAGGTTTTCAGTCACGGACTGTCTCTGAGCGAAGGTTCACACTAGAAGAATGACTCTTTCCCCCCAAGTATACAAACTTTAAATGCCACCCTGCCCACCCCTTCCTACACACACACCCTAAAAATCAATGGGAAAAAAATATCCTCAGGTGAGGGTTAAACAAAAAGAATGAATAAGATTTCTCACTCCCTGTCATTAAGTCACTATGTCACCCTAGGCAAGTCACCCACTGTCCCAGGGTCTCAGTTTCCTCATTTGCCTGTGAGTGGTAAAGACGAGCTAATTCCCCAGGCCCCTTACCTCGCCCACCTCTCATCTCCTGGACAGCACAAGAGCCTGAGGCTTACAGCTGCCTGGAGTGTTCCCAGAGCTGTCCCCTGGCCTTGGGGACTCACTGCTAATGCTAGGATCGGAAGAGGATCTAAGGCCTGGGAAGGACTAGGTCAGCCATCAGCCTGAGACACTATGACCCCCTCGTAACCTTGAGAGATTCCGAAAGGAAGTGAGCTGAGAGCAGGGGGACCTGGAAATATAATAATTTTCGAAGTAGACCGGAGGAGTTGCAAAGTGCCACATTGTTGGTTTTGAGTGTATTTTAGGGACTCGGGCTGTCTTTCCAAATTAATATTCATGGGGATTGGTGTGCCATTTATTTGCATATGTAGATTATTGCTCATCCACTGCAGGATAAAAAAATGTTTAGGATGTTTTTATTTATTGTACTTATTTTAAGCTTGGATGATAACCCAGGCAGGTCGGGCAGGGGAAGGGCAGCTTCCAAGGGCAGGAGTGGCTTTTAAATAATTTTCCCTGTGAGGAAAGGGAGCGGCCTAGATCCACAAGAGTAAGTGACCCCTTACCCCGACCCACAGAATCCATTCCAGGACAGCCCTCCCGAGGTCATCCCATGGAAGCCCTATCTCAGGAAACCTGGCCCCCTCACGTCACCCCAAACAAGCCTCTGGAAAACCAAGCCCACCGCTGTCACTCAAGGTCACTGTCAAGAGGCAGACACCGGGTATGAGGTGTTACTTTGGACCAGTCACCTGAGTCCCTGTTTCTGAGGATGATACCCCACTTTTCAACGCTGTTGTAAAGTACACACTAGAGAGTTATGGAACGGATAGAAGCGATGGCCACACAACATTAATAAATGTATTTAATACCCCTGAACTGTACACTTAAAAATAAAGTGGTCAGTTTTGTTATGTGTATTATACCACAACAAAAATAGTATTTAAAAACAACACACTGGAAAATAAGCACAGTAAAAACAAGTGCCTGCTAACGTGTAAAACCCTAAGAAAGGTGGGTGTCGTTAAGGCATCACACCTACCTCTCTCCTGCGGGAATCAGCAGCCGCTCCTCCCAGGCGGCTTCAGGGAAGGCTCCATCCCCTGCCACTGCCACCTACAGCCTTCTGGGGGTCTGAGGACCATTAGTAAGTTCTATCCTGCTCTTTACCAGCTTCCCTTGTCTATTTTGAACCCAATAGCATGTCTTAACAGCTTCACCAGAAAGCTCTGCGTCCACTCTGAGAAGCTAGAGGTTCCTGAATTAGCCCAAAGTCTTTGTACTCTCAAAATTCAACGCGCCCTGAAGACTTGTGAGGGTCTGTAGGTAAGGAGGCAGTGAGGTCTGGTAGGAAGTTCGTGGGCTTTGAGTCATGCAAAACTGGGTGGAATCCAGATGCTGCTGATTACCAAAGGGACCTTGACCAGTCACTCTCTCAGAAACTCAACCTTCTCATCTGTGCAATGAGATTAATACTATTCTACCTCCCTCCTGAGATAATGGCACATAACAAAGGTTCAAAGCATGGTTTCTGTTATTCTGATTACAGAACAATTGGCAGTTCTGGCTTTAACTCATTCAGACCACTAGGGGCGCTATTTCGGAGCCCTCAAAGAGCTGCTCTCAAGCAGTGGTTCCATAGGCGCGATACCAATTCTGTAGTGTCGTGTTGTGTGGTGTGGTGCTGTGTTTTTAAAGGAATGTTATTTTTTAATTGAATTTACTGGGGTGACATTGGTTAATAAAATTATATAGGTTTCAAGTACACAATTCTATAAAACTTCACCTATATATTGTATTCTATATTCACCGCCCAGAGTCTAGTCTCCTTCCTTCACCGTTTTATCCCTCCTTTACCCTCTTCTACCTGCCCCATGGCTTTTCCCTCTGGGAATCACCATATTGCTGTCTGTGTCTATGAGTTGTTGTTTTGTGTTTTGTTTTTGTTTTTTGCTTGTGTTTTCATGTCAATAACTAAGCAGTGACACTCAGTCTCAATGCCCAGCTTTGTTTGCGTCAGGGTCTGCTGTTGCACTAGAATTAAACAGAGCTCCTTTAATTGTCGTGGGCTAATGAGGAAAAGGCGGCCGCTAATGCACAAATGCTTCTGTGCCAAGTGCCAGCCAAATGACCCCTCCGCAGGTGTAGGAACAAAGGTTTCAGAGTCGTTCCAGTTGAGAAAGTGGTGGGAGAGTGGAGTCACCACAGGGCACATGGTGGAGGAAGCAGCTAAAACGCTTCACACAGCCAAAACCACAATCCCGTCGCAAGGGGTGATTTAGTCTTAGTGGAACAAAGCATCTATCACGTTAAATTAATGCTGTTAATCTGAATGTTGTTGGCTTTGTAGTTTGCACTTTAATTTATGAACTTGTGTGGGATTTAAGGTTGTGTAAGAGTTATAAGCAAAGGCATAAGGCTTATGCCTATTTTTGTGTTTATATATATTTAAATACAGGGTGGGGCAAAGTAGGTTTACAGTTGTGAGTCCATGAAACAGATTTTATTCTTGTATTATCTTTTATTAATTATTGTATTATTTTCTATATGAACAACTCTAAACCTTTTGCCCCAAACCCTAAATTATTATATTAATAATTTAAGATAATATTGGAGATCTATGGGAAACTTTCCCCCTTTAAAATAGAACCATCTGTACAGTTCTCAAATTTTAAAACCATTGGCCTAAAAATTAGTGCAGAGACCAACCTGGGGGAGTAGCTAGAATCCCTAAAAATCAGATCTATTGTTTATTCTCTTCTATAATGGATGGGGAGAATGGAGGTTTGGCTGAGAAGAAACTGCAATAGAGTAGGCAAAGATTAAGTAACTTGCCCAAGGTCAATTACAGGTCAACTTTCCCTCCCAATATCCCTGCCTTAGATGGCAGAGATGTCTCCAGAATCTTGGGTGAATTCCTTGCTCCTGAAACATCTATTCCTCCTGGACTGAGAAATAAAAGCTAACAAAGAAGGGCTGGCTTCCTCAGCATCCCAGCCCCTCTCCCTCCCCCCTCAGAGCCAAAGTTGTATACCAGTCCTGGGGAAAGGTGGAGTCCTCCTCCCAGATCCAGGCAGAGGCTCCCAGCTCAGTGTTCGGAGAATGCCCAGAATAAAAGATTTTCTGTCCATTCTAAAGGGACCAGGGAGGAGCAGAGCATAAAGAAGGTTCCACCCACAGATTTCTGCAGAGCCCACCTCTTTCCTAACTCTGACACTAGCATCTCCAGTGAATAGACACTGAGCCCAGCTCTGAGCTGGGTCCGGAGGAGGGGCAATAAACCATTTTCAAGAAGCTGGCTCATTAGAGGGATGAGATTTACACAGGCCAGGCCACGCCCCCAGGAAGGGAAACTAGTCAGCAAGTAATCAAGGGCTCAATTGTGCAGAGGAGAAGAGCAAGCTGAAGGAACTGGAGGAGAGGTAAACCAGTAAAAGATGGCAAAGATGGAAACCCCCTAGAGCAAGCATGTCAAACTCAAAGGCTAACACGGGCCAAATAAACAAGGTTTAAGTGTATGTGGGCCGCAAAAAAAACAAAAGCTTCAATTTTCATAGAAACATAGGTTTATTTCAATAGAGACATGCTGAATACAAAGGGCTGAAATAAATGAGTAATCGTTAACATAAAACAATAGAACATTTTAATAAAAATTAATATTTCTTTCTTGAACATTAACTTAGCAGACACTAAATAACTGCACAAATTAATAAGCATAACGCAAATAAACCTATTTTTCTTGTTCTCCGAAAGCGAAACATTTCCTGTGGCGCACACCAAATAAGTCAGTACAAGACTAACGACGTGGACATCGGCTGCTAAAATATTCGCTGCTAGTATTAGTGGAGAGAAATGGTGCGCCTGCATGTAAGGGAAATGAATGCAACACAATTATAGTAATCAGTCACTAGCAAACATTGTAGTTCATTATTAATAATTATGTATAACAGGACATTGTAAAAATTAAGTTATGACATTTTTATTAAAATGTTTCTTACAGCCAAAACCGGTTTGGCTCAGTGGATAGAGCGTCGGCCTGCGGACTGAAGGGTCCCGGGTTCGATTCCGGTCAAGGGCATGTACCTGGGTTGCGGGCACATCCCCAGTAGGAGATGTGCAGGAGGCAGCTGATCGATGTTTCTCTCTCATCGATGTTTCTAACTCTCTATCTCTCTCCCTTCTTCTCTGTGAAAAATCAATAAAATATATTTTTAAAAAAATAAATAAAATAAAATAAAATGTTTCTTACATACCATTACATTGGCTGGGCCACAAAAATATTCGTTGTGGGCCGCAAGTTTGTCATGCTTGCCCTAGAAGGTGGGCGACCAGGACTGAGCTGTGAAGTTCGAATGGCACTTGGCTGAGCGGAAAGAAGCGGCGATTTCAGCCAGCAGAAACGGCCGTGAGAAGGGTGACTCTGAGACAGTGAAGAGGCTGGAGATAAGGAACCTTCACCTCCTACCACGCTTTCTTCATCTCCACTGCTGCCTTCTTGTTGATCCTCGGACCTACCAGGTGAGTTCTCACCTCAGGGCCTTTGCACTTACTATTCCCTCTGCTTGGTGCTCTCTGCCCCCAATATCCACATGGCATCCTTCCTCTCAATTTCTGCTCCAATGTCACCATCAGAGAAGCCTTCTCTTTGTAAAATAGTGTAAAACAGCAGCATTCCATCATCATACATACCCCTTTACCTGGCTGTTTTTCTTCATTATAACCATCAAATTATATACTGTGTTTGCTTTTTTACCATCTGTCTTCCCTCACTTCAATGCAAGTTCCATGAGCCAAGGACTTTGTTTTGTACCTTGCTATATTGGGCATGTGGTCAATATTCAGTATTTATTCAATGAATGAATGAATGAATGAAGAATGCCACAGAGGATGGAAGAATGACATTCATAGCTTCTGGAGCTGGTAGAGACCTCCAATAGACCACCTTCCTGTTGATAAGTCAACAGTGTCTTCCTTTCCCGGGTAAGAAAACTGAGACACAGAACTGGAGTAATGGCAGGTCGGGGGTGGATGAATAAGGTCAGATGTGGGCAGAGGAATTCAGAAAACCCGGCTCTCAGACCCAGCTTGATACCACTAGCACAATGTTTTATGCTCTAAAGGGAATCTCTGGCTTAGGCTTGAGGATGACAGGAAACACAGTCAAGGTAAAAAAGTGAGTGATCTATAGAAGCCACAATCTAACAGGAGGGGAAGGTCCTCAGGAAAGACTTACATAAATGTCAGCATTTAAAAAGTCCCCAAACACACTCTCAGGACAAAAGGGAATCTGAGGATTGTCAGAGAGAGGAAACAGGATGAGGCAAGGAGACACAGCAAATCGGGGGCAAGAGACCAGAGAACAGGGCACCCACAGGGTCAGGAGAACCTCAAGAGATATGAAACAGAGCACAGAGGAAAGAACGTGACTGTGCCCCTCACTCTGCCCCCTGCTGGCTGAGTGAGGTTGGCAAGCCACTTAACCTCTCTCAGACTCCACTCCCTCACCTATAAAACGGCGACAATAATCCTGACCTCACAGGGTTGTTACAAGGCTGAGTTAAAACAGTTCCTTAAAAATCACCTAAAATAGTGCCCTACACAGAGCCCATTCATCAATTTCTTTCTACATATTGAGGTTAAAGGGAAAAAAAAGTGAAGATTCATTATTTTCAGGTAAATAATTTTTTAAACATATTTTTATTGATTTAAAGAGCGAGAGGAAGGGAAAGGGAGAGAGAGAAACATCGATGTGAGAGCCAAACATTGGCTGCTTTCTGCATGCCCCCCACCAGGGATCAAGCCTGAAACCTGAGCATGTGCCCTGACCTGGAATCGAACCGGCAATCTTTTGGTGCCCGGGATGATGCTCAACCAACTGAGCCACACCGGCCAGGTCAGATAAATAATCTTAATTTCCCCTATTCCTGTGATTTATTAATCAATAAATACGCATCAAAGGGCAACGTGCTTGCTGGCCACAATGCTGGGTACAAAGAAAGATCCACCCCACCTCATCTCAGACTTCCATGGTCTTACATCCAATTGGGAAGCGGAGGGACATTCCAATAAAACGCTGAACAATGACACCAGCAGCACCTGATTAAGTACTGAATTTGTGGTGCAGGCAATAATTGCTACAGAAGTTCAGAGGAAGGAAAGATCGATGCTTCAGGATCGCTGTGGGCTCCAGTGGTCAGGAAAGGTCTAATGAGGATGCAGCTCAACACTGGCCTTGAAAGAAAGAGTGGTATGGGTTAAACACAGAGAAGAGCAGAACCTGAAGCGGAGTCGGCAGTGGTGGTGAGTCCTAGCAGTGAGAATGGGAAGACAAGATAGGATGCAGCTGCTTGTGGAGGCTTTCAAATATATATTTGAGGAGTCTGAGCTTCATTCATCCAGTGAGTACTATGAAAAAGAATGTAAGGTAATGGGTGGATTTAAAAAAAAAAAAACAACACCATGTTTTAGGATGACTTAAAGGAGAGAGAGAGATGGGAGGTTGGAAAATGGCATCCTGAGCAACATAATGTGTCTGCAACCATGGATTTTAGACTCACTGCCACCCCCGCAGTAGAAATTACAGACTGTGCTATTTGCACAGCTCATGGGCTGTTCCTAAAGACATACATCCATCCCTGTGGCCCCCATGCACTGCCCTGTGGATGGGAGATCAGAGCGGGAGGCCAGTGCCATCACCCCACATGAGATGGAAAGAACAGGAACAAAGCAGATATCTCATGTCAGAAAGGACTTACATTCAAGAAACATAATGAAAACCAAAAAAATTTGGTGTTTGAATGTTGGAAACAGAGGAAGGAGGTGGGCATCAAAAGTGTTGCTAAGATTTTAATACCAACATCTGGGAATATAGTGCTGCCAACAACAAAAACAAAGAATCCAGAAGGAGAGATGGCTTAAGAGATGGGAAGACGTTAGACTTCCTTTTGGCATATGGATTTTACAATGACAGCCAGACATCCAAATAATAATAATATCTAATAAGCAACTGAAATGTAGTATGAGAGGTGGAGTTTGATGGGTCATTCAGAAGTGGAAACCAGGAATCCAGGACTGGCAAGGAAGCCACTGTGACCTGCCTCCCAGAACCACAACCGGCCATATTTGGATTGACTGTCAAAGACACTGTGATTGTAGAAATAAGATCTCATCTTGGCCTAATGGTCCCATTTACCATTGACAAAAGAAAAGCAAGTTAGGCAGAAGGAGCTCATAAGTCATCCATGCCTAAATATTGGTGCACCATGAACCATTCCCTCCAGGAAGTCTTCTCTAACTATTGTGTTTTTCACTGATGTCAATTCCTCCTGCCATAGTTGGTCTGCAAGTCATAATTATTTACTCTCTGGTTCTGCTCTCTGATCTAGTCCTCACATGTCTCCTGCACTAGATAATTCTTTGATGTCAGAGATCAAATCTTTAAATAATCACCTACTTCTCCTATGTCAATCAAGTGTAATTATTGGGTTAATCCAGATTTATGTTCCCAACAAATTCCCATTAAACTGAGGCACAAAGAAGCAAAATACCTACCCAGAGTCACAGGAGTAAAAAGGAGTGGAGAGAATTAAAACCCAGGCCTTAAACTCTGTGGTAGGCATTGTTGTTTGCTTCTTTCTCCCTTCCAAAGCACCCTAATGTTGTTCTTCTCTGGGGTTCAACACACACATCAAGATTATTCTAGGCCGATTATGATGATCTCCTTCCCTTGCCTGTGATTGTTTAATGCATGGACGTGTGATTCACAATTCCAGCCAATGAGAAAAGGGACAGTCTGCTGAGGAGCTCCTGGGAAAAGTTCCCTTCCTGCCTCTCTGCCTCTGCACACCACAGTAAGGGTGTGACACCTGGCACTATTGCAGCCATCTGTGACCTTGAGAACAAGGAAAGATGAAAAGCATCTGGACCTTTCATGATGCTGTTAAACCAGTGAAAGAACCAAGCTTGGGGCAGACATAGCCTAGACCTCTTGTTATGGGAGATACTAAGTTCCTTACTATTTCAGCACATTGAGTTCAAGCTTTCTGCTATTTGCAGCCCTGACTGATACTGACTCTCCATTCAAGGGCTCTTGTCACTATAGATACCAGAGCCAAGCATTATGGGAGATATATACTAGTAATAGGGGAAAGTCCTGGTCCCTATCCACACTGTGCCTATTCCAAGATTAGACATTCAATAACTATTCAATCTATATTTGATTAAATGACCCTCCCTTTGCTCACCAGTTACGGGAGATATATTCCCTGAAGACATCTCTCTTCTCTTTACTGAGCCTCACTGAGTTTCAGCCTAATGTTTTGACTGTGCTCTCAACATTACTGACCAAGTCTTTCCCTATGGCCACCTCCCACATCTGAAGATCAAGTTAAAAGAAAGGTGCTTGCACTTGGCCCAGAGAGACCATCATTGAAACTCTGCATTCCTAAATATTTGTTCTTTGAAATGTCTTTTTCAATTAGATCTCATCCAAATGTTTGAGAGTCGGGCTGAATTCCAACTTCCTGCTCCAGAACAGACATGTTGAGCCTGCATAATTACTGCAGCCAGCTTTATTTGCTGTAAAAACATAGATTTTTTGCTACTTCTCAACTGTAAAATAATCAATAAATAAAATCCAGATGAAAAATGCAAGCATTTAGAACAACTCTTTTATGGTTCCTTTCTTTTGGGTCTAATTAACATATTGGGGATAAAGTGTGCTGCTACGTTCACCCAACCAGCTAAGTTGAAACACAAACTCTCCTCCTGCTGAGATACACCTTAAAGTCAGAAATTTTATAGGTGAAACAGATAGACAGAGTTTCAAAAGATGTTGACATGTTCAACAAACAGATCCGTAAACTTGTGATGGGACTTCCTCCAACCTCTGTCTGTTCACAATGGTTGTTCAATTTCCTTCTCTCTCCCTTAAGAACACATTGCACAGTTACTGTCAAATGAAACACAGATAATCCTATTAGCAGGAGAAGCAATCTCTCTGACTTTCTTTTAAATGAAGAAGACATGCCTTTTTGGACAATGACCACCCAGGCCATGAAAGTTTCATGGGGGCTCTCAGAGTGGATGACACCTTTTCAATTATAACTGCTATAATAAACCCCCACAGAGCCATGGGGCATGGAGCCTACATCCACCGTGCGACACCTATGTATTCCCTAATTATATTGCAATATATTCTCTCTGCGTGCACTGATGAAGATAAAATATTCTTTTAATTCTACGGCCTCCTTGGGGGTAAGGGGAAGAGGATTATACATAGGCAAGTTCTGAAAGTTCCTAGAGCAAAATCAAAGCCTTTGTTTTAGGCTCCCCCATTGCATAAATCTCAAGAAAATAATTCTCTTTCCCCTGTTCTACCACACTGGTTCTCTAAGTGTGGTCCCTGGACCAAAAGCATCAGCATCACTTGTTAGAAATGCAAATTACTGGGCCTACTCCAGACCCACTGAATCAGAAACTCTGAGGGTGGATCCCAGCAATCTGTTTTTGACAAGCATTCTACATTGAAGTCTGAGAACCATTAGTCTACAAAATAGGAAGAAAAGAGCATCACTTTGAAGTAAGAGATCAGGGATACCTGGACTCTATAGTGGCTGGGTTGCCCTTTCTGCATAGCTATCCCAATTTGCAGAGTCAAGGCTCCATTTACTCATCTGTACAATGGGGCTATAGAATTCGCCAATGGCTGTGGATGCTGGAATTTAAGAGGCATATGGTTACCTGGCACCAGTCTCTATGGATACCTAGCAAGACCACAACTGCCAACACTCACCAGCTCCCTTCTGACATCCCCGACTGGAGACTGCAGAAGCTTTGCAGAGCAGCTCTCTCCACTGCCATATCTGAGGTCATCAATGCAGCCGCCTCTGGGTTACCCTTGGCAACCAGAAGCTGGGGTCATGGAAGCCCACAGAATCTCAGAATCTCATAGCCAACAGCTTCAAGTCTTTTCACCTTGGAGCCTTGAACCACTAGAGGGGAGGCTCAGGATTCTCTGTGTTATATTGTCCCACTTCAGCACTTTTTCAGATATTTTTTTGTGAATTTGCTTCCACTCTGCAACTAGACTTTAAATCTGTGGAGGACTGAAGCCTACAATGTCAGCATCATGAGGTATGGGACTCTGCCTGTTGGGATCACTGCTGTATCCCCAAGATCAACCCTACCACAAAGTGGGAGCTCGAGAATTATTTGTTGACTATTCCTATTGCAGTAAATGCCCTACCTTTAGTCGGTCCAAAACACTCAAGTATTTAAATTCTAAAATTATGGTTGGAAAGGGACAAAGAAATTATAGTTGATCCTTAAACAACATGGGTTTGAACTGGGTGGGTCCACATACACTCAGATTTTTTTTTTCAATCAATATGTTGAGTTCTGCCTGCCATAGTCACAAATTTGGCATCCACAGATCCAACCAACCACGGATATAAAACAGTATTTTTCACCTGTGGCTGGGAATCTGCAGATGCAGAGGGATGACTATATACACTGTCCTATATCATCCTATATGATAAAAGGCTAATATGCAAATTGTCCCCTCGACCGGGAGTTCAACTGGGAGTTCGATCATGGTGCGGGGCCAGCCAGCCAACCGCCTGCAGCCCCTTTCCCTGGCCGGCCCCACCCCTTATTGGCCCCCCCTACCCTGATTGGGGGCAGGGCTGGCCCACCAACCGCCCATGGCCCCTCCCTCCAGCCAGCCCAGCCCGATCGCCCCAATCAGGACGGGCCAGCCAGACCCCACTTGTGCACGAATTCGTGCACCGGGCCTCTAGTTTTATATAAGGACTTGAGCTTCCACTGACTTTGGTCTCCACAGGGGTCCTTGAACCAATCCTTGGCTGATATAGTAAGGAATGGCTGAAGTTTGGGGAGGTCAAAAGTTATTCACTGTTTTTTTACTGGGGGTTAGTGCTCCTAACCCCTGCCCACCATCCCAAGTTGTTCAAGGGTCAACTGTATTTGAAACCCAGGAACGAGCAGAAAGAAGAAAAGGAGAAACAAAAGCTTGAATATTTCCCAGCACCTTGGAGTGCTGACTTCCCAGCCAATTGCTCACCCTAACTAGAAGACCTCTGGGCCAGGTTCTGATCTTGGATGCAGAGCAGCTGGATCTTCTAGGTGCCCTAGGGCTTCTCGAGATTCAAAGGTCAAATTCTCATTTGCCCAGACCCTGCTGTTCTTTGATCACCAATTTAACAATTTATGAGCTTTCCTGCCTCTCTCTTAGTACTCAAACATTGTGCTCCAAAATCCCCCTTCCCCAGCTGAAAATCTACCCCAGGCTAAATCGCAAATCCTCCCTTCTCAAGGACTATCCCTAATCCTGCCCCCTCCAAAATTAGTCTCACCTGAGAAGCCTATGCAGTCTTCCTTTGCTACAAAACAATAGCTGCTCTTTCCCTGTGGACTGCAGTTTATGGAGTCTATGGACTCTTTACCCCAGACCTAAGTTTGGGCACAGGATAGGTAGCAACAAACTATCACCTAAGTGATTTTTTTCTGGGACATGATAACACAGGACCTAACAAGAGAATCCAGAGACCAGTCCTCTGCCTCTAACCTCATACATACATGCCCAGTCCGCAATGACTTGCTGTGGCATGACTGGGAACACCTGTGCTGTGCTGAGAACTGGTAACATCAGCATAGAGTCCTAGAAAAAGCCCTGAACCAGGAATCCGGAGACCTACCTGGTTTACGGTTCCCTCCCAACCTTAACTAGCTCTAAGCCAGTCCCGGCACATCTCTGGACCTTGGTTTGCTGATCTGTGGGATGGGAGAAAGAGGTGGGACTGCAATGGTGGACTCTGAATTTCCAGGGGCTTAAACAATATCTGAGCAACATAGAGACCTGTGCGTGGTGTGCACCCGCTGAGAATGGAGTGCTCCTGGGGGGACCCCGCCCAACCTGCAGGGAACGATAGCCTAGGGACCCTCCCCGCAAAGCCCCCCGTTTTCCGTCCCACTAAACCTACTGTAAACCTTTCAACAGAACCTCTTCAACAGCACTCCAACAAAGAGGGCTGCGAGGCCAGGGCCCCGCTGGTCCCGATAAAGCCGCACCGGGCGGCGAATCCGGCCTCCTGGACTCCGGGAGCGAAGACCCGAGTCCACGGCAGGCTCCGACAACCCGGGCCAGCCTCGCTCTCAGCCACCTGAGCCGGGCATTAACTCCTATTTTCCAGGCAGAGCGCGGGAGGAGCGCCGATGCCCGGGCACGAGTTCCCCGGCCAGAGCGAGCAGAGATGACCGGGAGCCCAAGCCACCGAGGGGCTTCCTCCAGCCGGCCGGGGCCGTGCCCTAGGCGTTCCCCGGGGAACAGAACGGGAGGTCCCGAAGCCGAGGCACTTTGAAATATTTTTCTAGAGCACAGGAGCACGCGGGAGAGTCAGACCAGCCTCGCAGCGCGGGCTCCAGGGGACAGATCCTGAGAAGTGACTGCTGTAGGATGGAGCCGGGAGTCAGGTCCGGGAGAGCGCGGCCAGAGCTCGGGGCTCCGGAATGGTCCAGCCGAGGCTGCGCGCTCCCCGGTTCCCCAAGGGCGAAGGCTCCGTCCCACCCACGGACCTTGACGCCCGCAAGGAACGATTTTGCATATTTTAAGTCGTATTTTTTCTAACAAATCAAGAAAATAAAGCAAGTCCAGGAGGAAGGCGGTTGCGCTCTGCGGCTACACAACCACCACCCATTTCCCCGCCTCCTACACAACCGACCCGGGCTGGCGAGAAGTTGGTAACTTCCGGGCCGCGCTCCGGGCGCGCACGGCGAGTGCCTCGCTCCTCTTAACTTCGGGAGCAGGGGTCGCCGCCCAGGGCAGGAGGGACGTACCAGGTGTGAACCCAAACGTCGGCGTCCAGGACTTCTCTGGAGAGAGTCGGAGCGACGGGAAGAGAACGACATGAAGGGGGTATACGTTCCGTTTAGCGCCTCCAAAAAGCAAAAGCGCGCATGGCATCGGCTGGGGCTGGGTGCCTGCGAGGCGCTCCGCTGGCCGGGGCGGGGGCCTGGCCGCGCCCCGCAGGCTCTGAGCCGGACCCGGGCAAGGAGGGCGCCGGTTGCAAGGCGCGCAGCGGACGCGCCCAGGGCGGCTCGGGGGCGGGAGTCCCCGGACTCTGAGGGGCGGGTGGGCGCCTTCCCGGGGACAAACGCGCCGCGCTGCTGAGCTCCAGTCTTCCCCAGCGTGGGCACTGCGTCCCGACTGCGGCCGGAGGGCTGGCGTGTGCCTACTCCCGGGCCACCCCCCTCACATCCTGCCCGGACCCCCTGGCGTTCTCCAAACCCCGGAATTCACCCCCCTCCTCGCTCTAAAGTCGGCTTCCGCGACCCGGACCCGGGCAGGACCACGGGGATCCACGGAGCCCGAGGAAAGTTAGTCGCGAGGCTGCACAGCCCTATCCCGACCCGCGTCCCCCCGTATCCCCGGCGGTTCGGAGCTCCGCGTCTTGGCAGTCCCCGCCCGGCCACCTACCTGCTTCCGCGGCCGCCCTGGGCTCGGCCGGCCAGTCGCTGGGTCCGGTCCTCCGGAGCCCGAGCCGCGCCGGAGCGCCGGGCCAGCAGCCGCAGCTGTGAGCTACCCGGAGCGGGGCGGCGGGCGGCGGGCGGCGGGCGCCGCAAGCGAGTGAGCGAGCCGGCGGGCGGCAGGAGCCGCGCTGCTGCTGCGGAGCCAGCCCCCACCCCCTCCGTCCCTCGGTCCCTCCCTCTCCTTCCCCACCAGCCGCCCTCTCCCTGCTCGCGTCTCCCGCCCTCCGTCCCCCCCACCCCCCCCCCCCCCCGCCTCCTTTTTTTCCCTCTCTCTTCCTCTTCGGTCTTTTCAGACCCTGCTCTCTCGCTTGCTCTTTTCCTATCTTTTAGTCTCTCTCCAGATCCCTTTGGGTTCCCTTTTCTCTGATTCAACCTTTGCCAGCATCTCTTCTCACCTCCCTTCCCCCACTTTCGTTCTTTTGCTCGCTTCTCTTCTATCCCTCTTTTCTCTCTCTACCCTCTGTCTCTCTGCTATTTTCTCCTCCTTCTAACCTTTGCAGGTCTCTACTCTCCTTTCTCATCCCTACTTCCCCTCTCTGTCGGGGTGGGTCAGAACGGGCTGCCCACCGCCTCCTTCTAGCTGCTCCGAATAGGGGAGCCCCCAGCCATGCTGGTCACCATCTGAGGACAGAGAGGACGTGCCAGGGCTGGAGGCTGGGACCCCAGACAAGTGTTTGATAAACATCTGGAGGGCAAATAACCCAGAATGTCAGCCCCCTAGACGTGCCAGGCTGAGCCTCGCCTGGGAAGATGAGGAAACTGAGGCCCAGAGAGCAGAGAGGTGGGACTTACCTTGCCGAGGTCAAGTCCAGAGTCAGGGCCTAGTCCATCACTGCTCCCCACAGCCAGGACGGGGCTCCTCCGCTGACCTGGGGATTGTAAGAGGCCAGGGGCCCATCCAATCCTTCCAGCCTCTCTGCCTGCCCCAAGCCCCCAGACCCGAGACCCCAGTGCCAAGAGAGGAAGCTTTCTCCCCCCAGGAGAGCACCTGGGACCTCCCCATGTCCCTCCTGGGTAGCCAACCGGGTTAGGGGGAGGACCTGGCAACGGATGTAGCTCTGGGAACCCTTCTCCCCACCGGGACCCCTCTCTAAAAAAGGCGGGACTTCCCATCTTCCTCCTGCTTGTCAGGGGTGGAGTAGCAGCCTCGGGGTGCTTTGCCGTGCAGTTGTCTCCTCCTCTCCTTGAACTACAAGAGCAGAAAGGCCCAGACGTGGGGAAAGGTGCTGTGCACATCTCAGGGAGGAATTTTTTAGAATAAAGCTCACATTATCGGAGGCTTTGGGGAAAGGTGAGTCCCTACCTGTGTCTGAGCACCTAGCCCTCGTGCTCCCACCGTTAGTAATGGACTCCGTTCTGATCAGGGAAGTCCCACCCCTGGAAGCTTTGCCTGGCACTTCCCCATCTCAGCCCAGTGAATCCAGAGAGAGGAAGGGTCCTGTTTTCATAGACCCCCTTCTGCCACCTGCTTTATCAAGACAGGACCATGATTCTCCTAGGTTCATGCCTGATTGCTGGGACCAGATGTTGTTCCCCTTCAGTACAGTCCCTTCTGTGGTAGCAACCAGAAGCAGACCCTCCATTCGGCCCCTGGGTAGACACCTTGCTTGGGGCGTTGCCAAAACTCCACACAAATATCCCATCAGGTTTCTGTCTTGGGACATCAAATCAAATAAATGACCTATGCCTGGCCCAGCGAGGGTGGCTCAACAGTTCATGAGCGTCAACCCATGAACCAAGAGGTCACCTGCTCGATCCCCAGTAGGTGGTGTGCAGGAGGCAGCCAATGGATGTTTCTCTTGCATCAATGTTTCTGTCTCTCTATCTCTCCCTTCACCTCTCTCTAAAATCAATAAAAACAGGTCTTTAAAAATTAAATAAATAAACAAACACATGCCTGGGCCAGGGTTGTCACACCACAAAATCAGAAGCAGCATCTGATCAGGGCTGGGACTAGGCTGAGGCAAGTGAGGGTCCTAGGGTACAAGATTTAAGGAAGCAGTCACTCTCAGGGTGGTGCAAGTATGGGTTTGGCATCTGAGAAAGAATACCTCCTTAAATGCTGCATCCTAGGGCCTACCTGCCACACCCTAATCCTGGCCTTGAAGTCAAATCTTAGGGCTCTCACTAACCAGCTGTATGACCCTGTCCATCACTGCAATTCTCCGGCCTTCAGTTTTCCTACCTCATGCTGAAGAGGCTGAAAAAGATGTTCTCTGAGGGTTTCTCCAGCTCAGGGGTGCTGCAGTTTGTGGGGATCAGAGATGCCGCAGGCTACCAGTTCTAACTTTCTGGGTGTGTGTTCCTGCTCTGCCACTTACTGTGACACTTAATCTCTCTGACCTCAGCTTCTCTATCAGTAAAATGGGGATGATAACAGTCCTGTAAGCCCTGGGAAGAATAAACCAAATAATACACACAGTGGCACTTGATAACTGTTGGCAGTTAATATTACATAAGGTAGGTTTTTGCTATCTTCTTCATCTTCCCATTCCCTTTTGGATTGTGAGTTACAGTTCCCCTCCTTCCCACCCCCCACCCCCCCCACACACCCTCACTTCTGTGTGGTAGCTGTCCATTTATAACTCTTAAACCTTAGTTCTAACAGGTTTGGGGAGGTGGGCAGGTCTTGCTGGAAAACGATGCCACCCCATCTCAATAAGCAAATGCATGGGCAGCACCCGTGTCTCTCACACACACTCCCACACTGCCCAGGAATTGTGAGGCTGAGTGTACTGGCCCCCCGCCATGCCAGGCTGGGGACCGCCTGGTTTTCTGCCATACTCTAAAAAGCCACCTAGATCTAAAAGCTGCACCTTCTCTACCCATCTGGCAGGCCTCCAAGGACTCATGTCCCAACAGAGCCAGGAACACTTTTAGCAAATATCTCTGAGGGTCAGGTTGGGGTCACATTGGAGCCCGTGATCCATCATTCATTTGCCAGTCCCTGAGAGCCTGCACTGAAAGGTACTGCTTTGCACATCCTATATGCTCAACCCAGCCGCAACAAGTTTACTCTGGAAGTTATGACGTCTTGGACCCCACTACTCATCTAAAGGCATAATCTGAGACAAGAGTCCACTGTTTAGAGCTGTAAGCCTTGCTCTCAAAAAAACGTACACTCTAACTGGGCAAGAAGACCATAAAACCGAGGAGTTGAGTGAGGTGATTGAGAGCAGGAGCCCTAGAAACAGATGCCTAAGTTCACTTCCTGGCTCTATCACTTAGCTACGTGTTAATCTCTCTATGCCTCAGTGTTCTCATCTGCCAAATGGGAATGATAGTGAGATAAGCACTGCTATTATCTCCATCTTATAGAGGAGGAAACTCAGGCTCAGAGAGAAGAATTGCCTGGCTCAAGTTCACTCAGACAGTAAGCAGAGCCCAAGCAGAATTCACTTATAACCTTTGCTCCCACCCTCTACCTTCTCCCCTCAGCCTCTCTGATCTTTCTTCCTACCGGGATCCCAAGTGTCTCTTCTCCAATGAGATGACATCTGAAACCCAGTTCCATTTCCACCCTTCTCTGCACAATTCAGTCTAGATGGGGATGGCAGGTGAGGAGGCAAAAACTCTGGTGACCAAGATGGGACCTCTTTCTTCTTAGAAATAAATTATCAAATAGCTAGGACACTAGATAGACTGTCCAGGGCTCAGACCACGATGGTCCACACCTTGCTTCACTCAAGTGAACAAGAAATTACCTTTTGTTTTCCTTCCCTCGCCCTCCTTTCTTTATGGGGAACACCTTTCCCCTCCCTCTTCCTGCAGAGCTCTGGCTCCAATCCCCAGGGACAAACATGCAGCACACACCAGGGATGACTGGAATCTGTTGAGTGATGGAGAGATTTCAGAACCTATTCAATCTTTTAAACTCAAGTGGAACCTGACATATGAGAGTGCTTGAGAACATGTCTATCTTCCCACCAGACTCTAAGGTGTTTGGGGTCTTATTTACCTTCATGTGTATTATAAAGCCTAGCATAGGGCCTTGCCTTGTTACAAGAATAAATATCTACAACTTATTAATAAAGTATATACATGGTTTCATTTAAACCTCCCAACAATTCTACACAGCAGGCATTATTATCCCCCTTTCATGGAGGGGGAAACTGAGGGTCTTAGAGAATAAATTGCCCAAGGCCACATAGTGACAGAACCCAAATTTGAACTCAGGCCTCTTCAAAGCTCTTTGCTCAATGTAGTGTCTTGTGTTGCAGAGGTGGACTAGGGTAAGGTAAGCAAAGGGCCTAGGGCAGCCGTGGGCAAACTACGGTCCGCGAGCCGAATCCGGCCCGTTTGAAATGAATAAAAGTAAAAAAAAAAAAGACCATACCCTTTTATGTAATGATGTTTACTTTGAATTTATATTAGTTCACACACACACTCCATCCATGCTTTTGTTCCGGCCCTCCGGTCCAGTTTAAGAACCCATTGTGGCCCTCGAGTCAAAAAGTTTGCCTACCCCTGGCCTAGGGCAACGTTTAAGAAGGCACTCGCTCTCAAGTACCATCTACACTTGCACAACCCTGAGAAAAAACAACCTTTGGATACTCCCCCTCCAAAAAATTAGAAGGGACGGTGTCATAGCCATTGACAGGGTGTAGAGGAGAAACCATGGAGCAGACAGGATCTAAGGTTACATCTGCTCACATAACACACACTGACAGAGTCCACCCCAACACAGCCTCAAGTATCTCCACTCACCACAATCTGCCCAATGTACCAATCACTAAGAGATAGCAACCCAGTGCGACTATGGACACACCAACAGACACCCAATGCCTACACATGATACAATACAATTCCTGCACTCACTTAAACACGGGAGGGAAGCGGAGGATCAGACTAAAGTCCAAGTGAAACGAATCTTCAAAAGCTTTTTCTGAACCCACAACCACCAATCGAAGCCTTGATTAACTTGGTTGTACTTATTAAATTGTGATCAATATTTAATAACTTTGAATATGGATTGAATATTTAATGAGATCTATTTACATATAAACATCAGGAGTGCCAATTGCTTTGAATTGAGAATGGAGTTTGTGCCTCACTCTCAAAAGCTAATGCTGGAGATCTTTCCATCCTACATTTCCACGGATTTATTTAAATTATAGGTTATCACCATGACATTATTACTCTATCATTTATTATGATGCTCCATTATTATAACAAATTACTACACAGTTCCAGGAAATGTGGCATTTGGACAGTGAATTTTCTTGCATCCAGGCAAACTTGGATTGGGTTTCTTGTTCTCTTTCCTCCATGTTTACCAGGAAAAGGGACCAAATATGACACTAAAATGCATCTTGGCTTAAGCCCGTAGTCCTCCCACAGGCACAAAATGATCTGGAAGCAATTTATGTGGTATACTTTGTTTAAGACCAATTTGCCCAAGAGAAGAAACTCTGCTTTGTGGACTGATGACAACAATATGAATTTCTGGATCTTTATTTATAAAAATCAGAGAATCAGATGCAAACGCAGCTTTCAAAGGTATCATGGAGATTCATGAAAGTCCTTGGAGGATTTGAGATTCCAAAAATTAATAAATGAACTTAGCATATCCACAGATGCAGATTTTACATATTACCATTATATTAATAAGTAATTACCTATCACTCTCTGGGTAATAAGTAATTTTAAAATGTGATTTGTTAGGGGCTGAAGTTAAATAATTGGAAACAGTCCTCTGTATGCCACAGCAGGCAGCGGCCCAGCAGGACATAAACTGCTCACTCACAAAGGAGAGCAAATGCATTCTCCATCAAACACCTCATCTCACGGACACACCTTTGTCAGATTCTGATTTGCTTTGATTTGGGTCTAAAGCAAATGTAAATGATGCTGCCAAAAGAATAGTAATGACAATGACACTATCAGGTGGAGAGTGAACCTTCTGAATCAAAGTCGGTATAAGCAGACTTCTTGGATACTATTTTTATTTTATTTGCAACAGATACTAGTAATTGGAAAAAGTATATCTCTAAAACTTCCCTCTCTTCCCATTTTCGCATCCTAACAGATAACCACATGAGTTCACCTGCATGCCTTGAATTTGACATAGTGTTCTGGGTTCCCTAATTGTTTGTTTGTTTGTTTGTTTGTTTACTTGGGGTTTTGTTTTTGTTTTTCTTTTTGTTAATCCTCACCCGAGGACATTTTTTCCACTGACTGTTACAGAAAGTAAGAGGGGGAGAGATAGAGAATCATCGATGTGAGAGAGACACATCGATTGGTTGCCTCCTGCATGCACCCCAACTGACCAGGCCAGGAGGTATGTCCCTTTACAGGAATTGAACCCTAGACCCTTCAATCCTTGGGCCGATGCTCTAACCACTAGCAAAACCAACTAGGGCTGGGGCCCTAATTTTATTTCTGCTGTTCTCAGAGTCTAATTTCCCTTCCCATCCTCTTTAAAGCTTGGCAAACTCCAGTCTTATCCTTTAAAACTGCTCATTGACAAGGTCTTCCTTGGCCCCCTCACCATCCCTGTTTATCTACCCCCACTAGCACTTTTCGCATTGCTGTTTGACATCTACAGATCAATCTGTTCCTATTGGATGGTGAATTCATAAAGCCATTACAATATCTCCAGTGTCTTGCACAGTGTCTGGCCTAATGTTGGTTGAGTGGATGGATGATTGGACTTTATATAAAGGCACATGGATTTTACTTTTGGCTTTTATCCTTTGACTTGAGTTGAGCGAGGTGTTGGTGTAGGAGCCATCTTCCTTTCCAGGAAGCTCATAATGTCATCATTCATAGACTCAAGTCAAAGTTCAAGGGACTAGGCATGCCTTTGTTTTACAGATAAAATTGTTACCCTCATGTTTTCATTCAGCAAACATTTATGAAGTTCTTACAATGTGCCAGGCTCTCCACTCTCTGCCTTGAGTCACAGCCCAGATTATTGAATCAACACATGAGGATTTCCAGGAGCACACAGGGTCCAGGAACAGCCTCTTTTGTCCAGCACTGTTAGCATTTTCCCTGCAGCATCCAAGAGACTGGGGAAAGGGGCTGGAGTTGGGGGTTGGACTCCTGCCAGTGGTAGCTTGATCTGTTAATCCTTAGCTTTTTGTAAGTGCCTCAATCCTCTGTAGAAGTAGGTAGAGTACTCAGCTTTCACACATAGAGCAACTGCCACCCTCCTCTCCGGCTCCCTCTGCCACCACTCCCTGCTCTGTGCTGGGTTCTCCAGCAATGTCGAAAGGCCTGTGGGCCATGTGTCCATTAGGATACAAGCTCCATCAAGAAAGGGTTTGTCTTGTTTACCTCCATATACACAGCGCCTGTGGAACATAGTAGGCCATCAGTGACTGTTTCTTAGATGAATTAATGAATGTGATGTCATACTTTGTCTTTGCTAGTGACATCTCCTGTGTTTGGAATGCTCTTCCATCTTTCTTCAACCTAATTCTTCCTCATTCAGCAAGACAGCTCAGGCACAGTCTCCCCTAGGAAGTCTTCCTTGAAGCCCCTGGGGTGGACAGAACACCACTCCTCTGGGCTTCTTGGCACCCTGTGCATAGGCCTCTCCTATTATGAACCACAGCATAGGGCATTTATCTGTTATGTCACTACTTCCCACACAGGCCTTTGAGAGCTTGAAGACAGGAGCCCTACGCTATTCATCTTCATACCCTGAGCTCTTTGGCAGAATGTCTAGAACATAGAAAGCACTCTATAAAGATTTATCAAGTTGAACTAAACAGCCCCAAGTGGATGCAGATTGGGTCATACTCAATGTGATCGCTGATTCATTTGGTCATTTGGCAAATATTGATTGAGTGCCTATGATGTGCCAAGCACTGTTCTAGGTACCAGAGATCCAGCACTGAGCCAAACAGACAAAAATAATCATAATGATCGTGCTTATCAGTTAAACATGACCCAGATATTTTACCAGGCTAGTTAGGTGTTGTATCGAGTCAATATGAAGATTATTTTAAACTTCAGCTTTAACCATAATATCAAGTCAGGCAGGAAATTCAGGATCCCAATAACTCAGTAGACTCTCTTTCCTGGACTTCGGTGTCTCCACCTATATAATGGACAGTTACCATAGTCTTCCATGAGGTATATGTTTACAAGGGTCCTCTGAAATTCCTTGCACATTTTTAAATCTCCATAATTTGCCTAGAAATGCTTTGCAAATAGCATTAAGTATTTCAAGGCTTAGAAAACACTCCACAGTTGCACAAAATGTGTTTGTGTTTAAGATCCCATGATAAATAAAAAATTGAAGTCCAATCAGGTTTCAATTCAGTTGAAATTCAATTTGCCTTTAAATGCCATTTATAGATTTCTTTGATCATACCCACCACCTATGTAACATTAATAAGACATGATCTTGACCTTTACAAAGCCCCAGTTTAGTGAGAGAGACTGAAGCGTACCTATCTACTGTAACAGGTAAGACTGAGAGATGCTGCCACCCAGGTATACACAAGTGCTGTGGGATCGCAGAAGACAAACATATTCATTTTGCTTGGGGAGGTATCCGGAGGCTTGACAGAAATGCTGATACCTGAGCCAAGCCTAAATCCATAAGTAGAGTTTGACAAACAATGAAAAAAGGGGAAAAACAGACTAGAAAGAGAAGTAGTGATAGAGAGCACATGGCACACTCATGAAGGATACCTATCATAGGCAGCTGGAGCAAATGTAACTGCAGGGAAAAAGGGGAGAAAAGGGTTGGAAAGGTGAGCTGGACTCTGATATTGACTGATAACAAGTTCAAATTTTATTCTGGAGATAATGGAGAATATTATTAAAGCCTAAAGGTGGCTGGCATGGCTCAGTGGTTCAGTGTCAACCTACGAAGCAGGAGGTCATGGTTTGATTCCAGGTCAGGACACATGCCTGGGTTGTGGGCTCTATTCCCAGTGTGGGGCATGCAGGAAGCAGCCAATCAATTATTCTCTCTTATCATTGATATTTCTATCTCCCTTTATCTCTCAAGTCAATATAAATATAAATATAAATACAAATATAAATATAAATACAAATATAAATATAAATATATATATTAAACTTATTTTTAAAAGATTTTTTTAAATGTTTACACTCTTTAATCCAGTAATGAGATTTTCGGAAACAAATTTTAAAGAAATAATCAGAAATTCACCCAAATTTGCACGCACAAAGATGATTACAATTTATTTATAGTAGAGAAAAGGGTTCGTTATAAAGTGATGGAGTATTATATAACCATTAAAATCTAAAGCAACTAGGAAACAAATGATTGCATAGGATAGAAGATTATATAACTGTGTAAAGAAAAATACATAGCAAAAATAAAAAGCCCAAAAATAAAAAAGACATGTCAAATATAAATAGCAGTGGCCTCTGTGAGGGAATTGGGATTCCCTCCCCGCTACACATTCCAAATTTTCTACATTTGAGCACCTCATTCTTCAAATCAGAAAAAGAGAAAGACAACTGTCAGCTGATTTCTCAACAGAAACTTTGCAGGCCAGAAGGGAGTGGCAAGGAATATTCAAAGTGATGAATACCAAGAACCTACAACCAAGATTACTTTATCCAGCAAAGCTATCATTCAGAAGTGAAGGTCAGATAAAGAGCTTCACAGATAAGAAAAAGCTAAAGAAGTTCATCACCACCAAACCAATATTATATGAAATGCTGAAAGGTATCCTTTAAGAAGAGGAAGAAGAAGAAAAAGGTAAAGATACAAATTATGAACAACAAATACACATCTATCAACAAGTGAATCTAAAAATCAAGTGAATAAATAATCTGATGAACAGTATGAACTGGTGATTGTAATAGAATCAGGGACATAGAAAGGGAATGGACTGACTATTCTTGCGGGGGGGGGGGGGGAGGAGTGTGGGGGGCGCAGGAAGAGATTGGACAATAATCGTGCACCTATGGATGAGGACAGTGGGTGGGGACTGAGGGCGGAGGGTGGGGTGGGAACTGGGTGGAGGGGAGTTACGGTGGGAAAAAAGAGGAACCAATGTAATAATCTGAACAATAAAGATTTAATTAAAAAATAAAAATAAATAAAAAAAAATAAAAAGAGAAAGAAATGCACCCTGTGTCTTGATTGAATCATGTCATCTAGGTCTGCCGGGGCAGTCCACAAAATGAGCAATGTCACAGCCAGATCACCCCCCTGCCACGTGATCCTAGAATGTGTGGAGATCCACACATGGATTGAGCCAGTGTCCTGACCATGACCTGTAAGGATCCAAATTCAAATCATCCCATTTATGCATAGGTACTCAAACATTAAAAAAAAAAAAGGCAGAAAAATTCATCTTAAGTAAAAATACACATCACTAGAACATTGCAATTTGTTTAGTCAACACTTCTGTTAAATATGACCATGTTTGTTCTTTAGCCTGATGGTGTTGATCTTCAGGGAAGGAAAGGGGAAGAAGAAAGAACAGATCTAGACCTTTGAGGCCCACCCTGGAAAACCCATTGTCTGGCTAGGTGCTACAACTTACTGTAAGATTGGTGAGCCCTCTCAGAGGAATTAGAGTTAAAGCTAATAACCCAATTTGGAATAATTTAAAGCTCTTTTTAGGGAAGTTTTTTACTCAATTGGGCTCATTATGTATGGGTTTAATGTGAAACAATTTGTTCTTGAAAGCTAACATTATTGTTGGCAATAAAGATAGGAAGTGGAAATAAGTTTCCAATATGTAAAGCAGATTTATTTCTCATTTCATATGGACTTGTTCCGGGTCTCTGCTTATGAATCACAGCGTGCTCCCTGCCATAAGATGCTGTCCATGCAGTTGGTTATGATAAATGGTCTGTAATTGTGAATCTGATATTGGTTTTCAATATTAAATTTATCATTCTGTCCTCTTAACAGATATTAAATACTTTTAAGAATGTATACATTTGCCTGATCCATCTGTGATTTTTCAATATGTAAAATTTATTAGTTTCCTAGTTTTTTGAGATTTTAACAGCCGACAACATCATTAATAATGCTGAGTAATGGAGCTGACCTCTTTTAAACCTCGTTCCCTTCCACTAATTCAGAACATCCAAATTGAATCAAAATGTATTTGCTTTAGGGACCCAAAAAGAAAACGATCAGTAGGGCATCTGATTGAAAGGCAGCTCCCCCAGGATGGTCATCCTTTGGCCTTTTCACCTCTGAGCCCCTGGCTGAGGGAGCCAGGCTGGGGCTGCCTCCTCCCATCGGATGAGCCAGCTTGGGCAGCCCGCCACTCCCTCAGCTGCCTCAGTTTCTTTAGTGCGGAGTGATTGATGATAATAATAATGCCGCTTGTCTGGCTCCCTCACGGAGAGCGCTCTGTGAATTAATGGAAGCGTGCAGGCTCTGCACTGGAAGAGCCCCCTCCCGGAGGGCTCCTTGCTGCCCTGGAACTCTATTCAAGCTTGGCTGGTAAGGATTCCTGCCCTTCCCTGTTGGGATAGTGCAAAAGAAGGCTGAAAGAAATCAGGATGCTGAAAGAGAAACAAGGCTGTGTGAAACACCAACAACAAAGCAGGACTTGCCCTGCCCCTTAGTCCTGTGTGTAAGGCCACCCCTGCATGTTGCCACCAGAACAGCATGAAGCTAGCTCAGGGTCAGAATTTGTGCCTTTTCTGGGTTTGTCATTGCTGGGTTTTGTAGAGCCTACCAGGCTACATCTCATGGTTCCTATAGAATCCACTGTGTCTAAAACGAATCATGCTTAGTCCCTTCCCAAGTTGACACTGAGAAGCACAAAGGCCTATAGAACTGAGCTCTCAAGGTCAGGGATCATGTTGACCACCAACCGCTGAAGCCCCTTCACCGGGGCCCAGAAGGGGCTGGAACCAGTGCTGTGCACATAGGCCCTGTGCCTCATGACAGGCCTTGGGAGAGATGGAGAGCACACTTAAGGACTCAGAGGGTCACCTTCTCAAGGCAACTGCAGACAAGCAGCCCCCTGCAGCCTCCAACCTGTGGATAATTGAAAAATAACTGCCTTTTCTTCCCGAGGCCTAATTTCATATTCTGGCGGCAGCCTGATTGACTTTCAGTCCGATGCAAACCGGCTTCTGTGGAAGTTTTATCTATTTAAGGATTATGGGCTGAGATCAAACCTATCAGAAGAAACTGGGAGCTGTCAATAGGGTCACTGAGAGGTGAAAAGTTTCCAAAGGGCCCCTGAGTCAAGAGGAAACTTCTTTTTTTTTTTTTTTTTTTTTTTTTTGCTCAGTTTTTGTGTTAAAAGCTTTTTTTTTTTTAATATTTTAATAATTTTTATTTCTTAAAGTATTACAAAGAGTATTACATATGTCTCCTTTTTTCCCCCCCTTGACATTCCCCCGGCCCCTACCCCCCGCCCCCCCCCGTCCCGTGTCTTGTGTCCATTGGTTAATCTTATATGCATGCATATAAGTCCTTCAGTTGGTCTCTTAATCCCCCCCCCCAACCCTCCCCAGGCTTCCCACTGTAGTTTAACGTTCTGTTCAATGTTGCTCTGCTTCTGTATCTACCCCTGTTCATCAGTCCATACTGGTCCCCTTTATTTGTCCCAACCTCACTGGAGTAGTCTCAACCTCACCAGGGCCGTCTGAGCCTCACCAGGGCCGTTTCAACCTCACCGGGGCCGGCCCTACCTCACGGGGGCCGGCCCTACCTCACGGGGGCCGTTTCAACCTCACCGGGGTTGTCCCTACCACACCGGGGCTGTTTCAACCTGACTGGGGTCGTCCCTACCTCACGGGGGCTGTTTCAACCTCACCAGGGTCGTCCCTACCACACCGGGGCCGTTTCGACCTGACCGGGGTCGTCCCTACCTCACGGGGGCCGTTTCAACCTCACCGGGGTTGTCCCTACCACACCGGGGCCATTTCAACCTGACCGGGGTTGTCCCTACCACACCGGGGCCGAGGAAACTTCTTTTTTGCCGAAAGCCAGAGGGCCACCTGGTTCCAGACCTGGCCTACTTGCCCAGATCAGATAAATTACCCCAGTGGAGACCAGAAGCCAAGTCTCCAAACTCCCTGTGCAGTGCTTTTCTGCCCTGCCAGCATATGATTCACAAACTGTTACAAAGGAAGATAGATCGCCCCCAAGTCACAAGCATTTCAGAACCTTTTGTGGACTCAGCTTTTACTCCCCAGGCCTCTTGCTATCCTTTTCATATAAATGGCTAGCCACCTCTCAAACCCATCCCTCAAAGCTTACGGTAATTTTAACCTGGCAAATGTCTATTGAGTACCTACAAGTATCTAGATGCTTAGCACTAGGCCAACTGCAATGGAGATACAAAAAAAAATAGTGTAAAATGCAGTCTCTACCCTCAGGTAGGATTAGTAATGGCACTGCATTTAATAATCAATTATTAAACATCCACTGCATGCTGGCTGCTGCAAAGGCACAGGAAAAAGAACCATACTTAGTCCCTTCCCAAGGAGCTCACCTTATTAGAGAGAGAGAAGATCGTCACATACAACTCATGACAGTTTGTAGTAAAATATAAAGTTGTGTGGTTGAGCAATGAGTACAAAAGAGCCGGGCAGGATCCACGTAGGAAATAATAAAGTAAACCTCATGGAGAAGGAGGCAGCAGAAATGGGCATGAGAAATGGATGGGATGGGGACAGGCAGAGAGGACAAAATAGACTGTGTGTGTGTGGGTGGGCGGATGGGTGCGCGCGTGCTCAGGAATTACTATCTTTATTATTCAGCCCTCCAAATCTCTGCCCACACATTCAGGTACTTTCCCACACATATCTGACAAGGGACAACAAATGTTCCTGGAGCACCTACCTCATGCCAGGAGGCATCCTTCTCTTGCACTCATTATCATATGCATCTTTCTCAACCACCCCACCAAGTAGATATCATGATCCCCTTTTATGGGAGAAGACCCCCCAAGCTCAGTGGGAAAATCATTTGCCCAAGATGGCAGCACCAGTGTTGGCCAGGCTGGGATTCAAACCTTGGTCTTGGCACCAGCGCTCATAATCCTTTACCACTGAATCACATGGACTCTAGAGAGTGGCAGTACTCCAGAAGGTCATGCTAGATGAGCATCTAGAAGGAAGAGGACAGAAAGGAAAATGGCTCGATGACTGTCCTTCTCAGCATGACCAGGCCAGGTGCTATGAATGACAGGGAACAGTCACAGGAGATCACTCACCTGTGGAGGCAGCCCCTCCAGCATCCCCTGGGACATTTCTGGGACCTGACATCCCAACTCTTATTTCCCACCATGATGTGACTCCGTCCTCTTGAGGCTACAGGGCTCTCTCCTGCAGCAGCTGGAGCCCCTGAAGGCTCCTCGCCCTTCATCCAGGGCACGGCAAGCTTAGTTAGGTTTGGTGCCCAGAGAAGGGCTATCTCTTAGCTGTGTCCTCTGCTAAGGGGCGTGAAAGGAAAAGAAAACACCTCACTGAAAATACATATCGTTTCAGCGCTTAAATGGGTCCTGTTTTAAACCAAGATCAGTGTAATTAAAATTATAAGACAATAAGACCAAAGGATATCCCCTCACAGTTCTTAATTAGGTGCAAGATAAGAAAATAGAAATTCTGGTATAGCTTATTTAAAAGACATAATCCTGACATGAGACCATAATTAAAATGAAGGCCTCATTCTTGTTTCTTAAAAGGCTCTCTGTAGACAGAGAGGTCTGATTGGCAGACAAGACACATGAGGGGCATGTGCTCATTCTCAGAGTGACTATTCTGAAGATGACTACGCAGGAAGCTCTGGTCTCCAGGACCTCTTTTCTACAGTCCCAGAGTCAGTCCAAGATGGAAGAACAGGAAAAATACCAGGGTGTCAGGATCAGTGGCAAGGAACCCTAGCCTTGGTACATTAACATCAAATACAAGAAGTGGTTACATCTCTTAACCACGGGCATGCCGGAGGTGAGGTTACCACATTATTGTTGTCATCATCATTATTGTCCTCATCATGATGGCTGCTGCTATTAACATTTATCTGCACCAGCATCGTACTCTGCACAGCAGAGCATCAATGAAGGTGCAGCTCCTGCTTTGAAAATAAACACCTACGCCTCCCTACTGGTTTTTGCTCCAGCGGGGTGAACCAGCCTTCAGCATCACAGGAATACTCCACCCTCCCTCTGCCCCATGATGCTGTCTCTTCCTTTTCCCTGAGCAACTTCATGTCTCTGGATCTGCTTGGTGCTCCGGGGCCCTGTCTGGGTTGCTTGGCCCCACACTGGCCTCTGTGGCCAAAGTCAGGGCTTAAAGAACAGACTAAGGGCAGAAGCAGACATAGACAACCAGGGCCGAGATGGAGCTAGAACAGGCAGGGAGCATGCAGGAAAGAAAGCACAGTGTTTTCTTAGGACTGGCATGTGAATCAAATTAACACTTCACTGAAGGTCAGCATCCTACTGCTCCAGTCCTTTCATTTGTCTTACCACTTCATTCTGCAATCTCCTGCTTTACAATTCCTTGCATACACTTTAAACATCAAGACCCACACTACAGTAAATTTTATCTTTGCAAGACTTTGGAACCCGAAAGCATTGCCAAGTGTCCATGGCCATCTAAGAAATGTACAAATATTATATATACACATCAGTTCCTCAAGCAAAAGTCCCACTTTCCACTGCCAAATGTTATTTTTTACAGCAGGTCTGCCAGATGAGTGAAGGCGTATATTTCATCAGTGAGCCACTTTTTATAGAGTAGGGAAAAAAAAAGCCCCCAACACTTTTATTGCTTTTTAACCAACAGGATTTCTGAATGCAAATGAATGAATCACCTTTGTAATGATTGGCTGCCTGAGTTTCCTTGTCACACACAGAACAGGCACCGTGGATGTGACTTGTATCTTCATGAGTCCAGGGAAAGATAAAAGACTGACATTGCTACCAGTGAATTATGAGATTTGTCTTTATCAGGGACAATAAGGTCATAACTGAGCCCAGCCACTGCTTATTATATTTGTGTGCCATCTACTTTTTTGTATAATGTAATCCAGGCGCACCTGGGTAAGCTGGAGGAGCCCCGTGTATAAATTAGCCATTTTATAAAGCTGCATTAAGTCTTTAGGGCCACCAGGGTACCTTTTAATGCATTGATGCCACTCTTCAATAGACACCAGTCTTCCTTTCTTTTGACCTGCATTTCAATGACAATCTGGTCGAAGAGGGTAGCTAGAAGGACTCTCCTACATAATTTAAAGGTAGAGAGAAAAAAATAATATGGAGAACAATTGAGAGCTGAGATATATATGTATGGTGTGGCTCAGTGGTTGAGTGTCGATCTATGAACCAGGAGGTCACTGTTCAATTCCTGGTCAGGGAATATGCCCAGGTTGCCAGATCCATCCCCAGTGGGGTCATGCAGGAGGCAGCCAATCAGTGATTCTCTCTCATCATTGATGTTTCTATCTCTCTCTCCCTTCCACTCTGAAATAAAAATTTTTTAAAATATGTATGCAAATAACCAATGTATTCATTCACTCATTCATTCATTCAATACATTTTTTAAACATATTTTATTGATTTTTTTTTTTTTATAGAGAGGAAGGGAGAGAGATAGAGAGTTAGAAACATCAATCAGCTGCCTCCTGCACACTCCCTACTGGAGATGTGCCCGCAACCAAGGTACATGCCCTTGACCAGAATCGAACCTGGGACCCTTGAGTCCGCAGAATGACGCTCTATCCACTGAGCCAAACCGGTTAGGGCACAACTATGGAATTTTTAATAGCAATCATGAAAGAAATATACTTAAGTGTTTGAAGTGGACAAAGTATATTATAGACTAGTATATAAAATATAAGTCTATAATTCCATTTTGAAAAACATATATTCACATGTAGTGGTTGAGAATATTGGCCAAGTTAAGCCTCAGTTTCTTGCACTAGGAGTTGTCTTTTGCAGTTACTAAGAATAAATGAGTCAATCTAAACAAAACACTTGGAACAATACTTGATTTGTAAACATATGATAATTGTTAGCTGTTACATACTCACCACTACATAATAGGATTACAAGTGATTTTTGTTTGCTGCTTCATACTTTTTATGTATTCTACATTTTCATTCAGTACATTTTTATTGAAAATCTAATTGTATCAGACATTGTCCTAAGCATGGGGAACAGTAAACAAAACAATGTCCTGTCCTTGTGGAGCTTACACCCAATGGGATAGATAGACAATAAACAAGCACATACATGATTTATACATATTTTACACATACACATCTATAATGAGATGAGTATAATAGTAGATTCTGGATCCCAACGGCCTTGGTTCAATCCTGCTTCTGTCAATTACTAGCGGCAGAACCTTAGGGAAGCTATATACCATCTGCTGTCTCAGTTTTCTCATCTGTAAAATGGAGATAATAACGATACCTAATTCACAAGGTTGTTATTAAGATCAGTTATATCAATTATGTAAAGTATTAGTGTGTCAGGCACATAGTCTGTATTATATGTGTGTGCCATTAATATAAATTCCCTACTTATCAGGTAGAGATAAATAACAAATTGAAAATAAAGATGCCGTAACCGGTTTGGCTCAGTGGACAGAGCGTAGGCCTGTGGACTGAAAGGTCCCAGGTTCGATTCTGGTCAAGGGCATGTACCTTGGTTGCGGGCACATCTCCAGTAGGGAGTGTGCAGGAGGCAGCTGATCAATGTTTCTCTCTCATCGATGTTTCTAACTCTCTATCTCTCTCCCTTCCTCTCTGTAAAAAATCAACAAAATATATTTTTTTTAAAAAGAAAATAAAGATATTGAGAGGATGAGGGTACTATTTTAAACTAGGTGGTGGGGGAAGGCATCTCAGGAGGGGACATTTGAACTGAGACTTGAATGAGGCGACAGTACAAGCCATGCTAGTTACCAATGAAGTGCATTTTAGGCAGAGAAAATGGCAAGTAGAAAATCCCTGCAGTAGGACAATGCTTGGTGTGACAAGGAGCATCAAGATGCAAAGAATGGCTAAAGCAGAGGAGGGGGGAGAAGGACAGGAGATGAGACTGGTGAAGTGGCCATGGATTGATTCCTTGTAGGCCATAGTCAGGGTCTTGAATATTATTCTAAAAGTAATGAGAAGCCAATGGAAGGTTTTGAGAAGGGAGTGACAAAATTTGTTTGAAAATCTTCTGTGTATGTAGGACCCTCAAAAAAATTAAAAATCATGCCTGGCCAGTGTGACTCAGTGGTTGAGTGTTGACCTATGAACCAGGAGGTCATGATTTGACTCCCAGTCAGGGCACATGTCTGGGTTTCGGGCTCAATCCCCAATAGGGGTTATGCAGGAGGCAGTCAATCAATGATTCTCTCTCATCATTGATGTTTCTATCTCTCTCTCCCTTTCCATTCCTCTCTGAAATCAATAAGAATATATTTTATTTTTAAAAAAACATAACAAATATTGTACGATTCCATTTATACAAGGAACCTAGAGAGTCAAATTCTTAGAAACAGAAAGAAAAGTGGTTATCAGGAGCTGAAGGGAGGAGGATATGAGGAGTTGTTTTGCAAGATGAAAAGAGTTCTGGAGATTGCACAACAATATGGGTGTAACACTACTGACTGTACACTTAAAAATGGTTTAAAATGGTTAAGATGGTGAGTTTATGTTAGGTTTTTTTTACCACAATTTTAAAATATATATATTCTGTATGGAAAATAGACTGGTGGCAAGTAAGACTGAAAGCAAAGGAGACCCCTAGATGTTAGTTATCTATCGCTACATAGCAAACCAACCCCAAACTTGGTGGCTGAAAACAACAACCATTTCATTATCTCTCATGATTCTGTGAGTCAACTGGGCTCAGCTAGGTGGTTCTTTTACTCCATGTGATACCAGTTTGGGCTGTAGTCCTGGGAGGGTACAACTGGCTGAGATGTCCATGATGCTCACTCACACACCTAGCACCTTTGTGGGACAGTGAAAAGGCTGCGCTGAGCTGGGGCACTGACTGCTGGGCCTCTCTCACTCCATCCAATCTCTGGGCCTCTCCCTCTTCACATGGCCTCTCCAAGTGGTCTCTTCACTTAGTCTCTCCAGAAGAGTAACTGGATTTCTTAGAGGTGGCTCAGGGCTCTCAGAAGTACAAAAGCCTTCATGAAATGCACAGAATCACATCATCCACCTTCTACTAATTAAACCACTCACAGAGCAGCTGAAATTCAACACTGTAGAACCACATGACTACAGGAGGCCCGGTTCATTGGAGACCATCTTTGGAGACTAGCCTTACAGAATTGCTGCAGAAATCCAGGTGAGAAAGACAAATGCTTAGACCAGGATAACAGCAGTAGAGGTAGTGAGAAATGCTTGATTTGGAATAAGATTTGCTGATGGCTTAGACATGGGGTAAGAAAAAAAAAAGGGAGTCAAGGATGAGTTTAAAATTTTGGTCAAGGCAACTAAATGAGTGGTGTTGTCATTAATCAGCTAGCAAAGTGTCACCAAGAGCGTGGGCTTGGAGTCTTGGAGTCAAATCCCACCTCTTTTGTTTATCACCATATTATCTTGGTAACTCATTTTCTCTGGGCTTCGACTTCCTGATCAGGAAGATATAAATAATAATACCTGCTCACCCAGCTTGTAAGGTCATCATGGAATCAAATGAAATCTTGTATAGGGTGGGGCAAATGTAGGTTTACAGTTGTTCATATGGAAAAATAATACAGTAATTAATAAATAATAATACAAGAATAAACTGTTTCATGTACTCACAACTGCAAACCTACTTTGCCCCACCCTGTATGTAAAAGCAATTGTCTTGTGTTTGTTATAAAATGCAGTGGCCGGAGGAAAACCACACACCTTGAAATCAGGAAATCTGGTCCCAGTTGCAGGTCCATCTTAGACTTGCTGTAAGAACTTAGGCAAGTCATTTAGCCTTGCTCTGTCTGTTTCCTTATAAAATAAGGCCATAAGATCTGCATTCCCTGTACCAAAAGCATTTTGGAGAGTCAATCACCGAACATGTAAAGCATTTTGGGGTGTTTGTTGTTGTTTATCAGATAAAGTTTATTTAGAAAGTCACAGAGGAAGAAGACATGAGCAGTAGAAGAAATGGGCTCAGGAAACAAGTTATAGAGGCAAAAGAAGAGCCCTGGAGCTTAGGGGAGAGAAAGGCAAAGGTAAAGGTAAGGCGCCTCAGGAGAAGAAGGGAGGAAGGGGAAGGTGTGGGCGTGCTCCCAGGAGGGAGAGCATGCTAAAGCATTTTTGAAAAGTTGTAATATAGCAAATGGAAGGTATTATTATTACATCACTAATTACCCAATATCAAGGCTTAGAGGGGGAAAAGCAACAACGATAGGGTGGAGTCTATAAAAATCCCCCCTTTCTCATGTGACCCAGGGGTTCCAGGCTTGGCTTAAGGAACAACCAGGGGAGAATACCATTCAGAGCTGCTGTAAAACACAACCCATAATTGCAAGTCAATCATACACATGGCAATAGAGTTGTGAGTTATTCACAATAATGGAATACAGATAACAAGCTTATATTTGTAGCCCTTTGACTCTGAGGCAAACTCCTTTGTTGCTTGGTGTGCTTTTTAATGCACCGGAAAACGAGAGGGTGAAAGCAGCAGGTCACATCATGGAAGCAAGGAAACAGCAGCACCTGAGGGGAGAAAGGCCCAAATAAACATCTCTCTTCAAAGGCGAGTGTGTGACATCTGGGGCCAAGCCAGGTTCTGGAACTCAGACCAAGGACAGCAGGACAAGAACTCCAATGTCCCCAGTGGTCACAGAGAGCCTCTGGGTTTTAAGGTCTCGTCTGAAAGACACCCACACACTGGTATTCAATTTATTCTCCGCAGAAGAATAAAAGACTGAGTCAATGCTGCGAGGAAATAAACTTGGGTTCTGACTGAGTCGGAGCGGATGGTTTAAACACTAACCCGGCCCCTTCAGGCAGGGGAGCACATACACACTGAAGGACGCGGAAAGCAGTCATCGCCTCTTGAAAAGAGTGCTTCTGTTTTCATTATCATTTAAGGCTGTAGTCAGCGTTGAGCGATAATAAGAAGCAGGCATGGGGGAAAAAAGCACCCAACTCACAGACATACACAATAAAAATGCTATTATAGACTTTTGTGAATATAAATAGTTTTTTAAATGAGGCTGCTAAGACTGGCATCTTAGATGCTCCCTGAAAAAGAGTCATGTTTATATATTCCAAGGTGCACCCGTCACCAGTCTCAGCTTTCGACCACAAAATGGACTGGGTAATTTTGGGGTGAATGAATATCAATGCAGACTGGTTGTGTTTGGCAAAGAAGGGAGATGCAGATCAAAGTGAAAGGAACACAAAGGGCGGAGAAAAAGCACTTGATGCCCGACAGGGGAAAACTGAAAACAAAGGGATAGGAAAAATAAAAAGGAATAAGGACGCGTTTACTCAGAATCCTGTTAAACAATGCACCCTCTGTTGTACCTAAGTACAGGCTTCATTTGGGGGTTTTTGTCTTTGCATTCAACAACAATCCCAAAGAGTCAGGTGCCAACTTCTTTGCCTCCCCCAATTCTGACAAAAGCATTGCAGTAATTAATGAGTATTCAATAGAAGCATAATAATATCGCTGCTGGCATTTCTTTTAACAGAGTTACTCCATACATACATGAGCTCATAAACTTCAAGGGGAACTAGTTGAAAGGGGGCACATTGTAACTCCATTGTGAAGGTCAAGCTCAATTTGAGCAAGGTAAAATAAGCATAAGGAAGGACTTCAATGGTGGAGCGTGGTAAACCCTGAAAGCATAGTCAAAAGAGCTTGCTGAGCTCTGGCTGGTGTGGCTCAGTCGTTAGAGCATTGGCCTGCGCACCGAAAGGTGGTGGGTTTGATTCCCAGTCAAGGGCAAGTGCCTGGGTGGCAGGTTTTTCCCCTGGCCCTGGTTGGACAAGGGCCTCATATGAAAGGCAATGAATCGAAGTGTCTCTCTCACATCAATGTTATCAATGTTTCCCTCTCTCCCTCTTTCCCTCCTTTCCACTCTCTCTAAAAAAATCAATGGAAAAAAAAATATCCTCGGGTGAGGATTTTAAAAAAGAAAAGCTTGTTGAATTTCAGAGGTGTGAGCTTCCTGAAGATAGAGATATAGACTAGAGTAACTACTACATATCTTTCAAGTCATTCAACTGTAAAACACTCAACCAGGCAAGGATGTGTGATGGGTGGTCTACTAGATCGGAGACTACTGACCACCAACTGGAGGAGGTACGGGGGGCTTGCAGGTCTAACAAGTCAGCAACCACTTACTGGTGTTAAGCCCATGGAGTGTGAGTGAAGGGATGACCATGTGCAAAGATCAGCTGAAAATGTAGAGCACTATCTCTGGGTGCCCCATCAAGGCCTCAAAGCAGAACTCAAATCAATCTGCTCTTCCTGCCATCTCCCACTGGACCTCCTGCCACACTTGGCTCTTTTACCAAAAGTATCACTGATATCCTAATTTCCAGCCCAAACCTAGAGTCATTCCTCCACCATGATGTTACTGCTCCTCCTCCTCCTCCCCTGTTCATTACAACCTGTCTACCCCGAAGTCCTTATGTCACCGATCTATCCCTTCTTTTGAAGTTCCTCTGCCTTTCCAAGGTTAAGCCATTTCTCCTCTACAGGAACTTCCCTCCCAGTGTCCCTCTGCTCTCATTTCCTTCTTGTTCCAAATCATCCTGATATCACCTCCAGATTGATCTTCCAATACACTACTTGGATCATACCATTCCTCTGATCACAAACTTTCCAGGACTCCCCATTGCCTATGCAACAAAGCCCAGGATTGGTTATCCTGTCATTCAAGATCCTCCACAATTCTGACCCAGTTCTCTGTCATGGGCCATTTTCCACCACCACGGGTCTTCTTGGTGTTTCGCCTTCTGTTCTGTGTAGACTTAATGCTTGGCCATCCGCTGGCCTGAAATGATAGTTCTCTTCCCTGAAGGTATAAATTGTACACTTATAGTTTCTAAGTGTATTTGGCAATACACTTCCAAATAAACATCCACTGGGCAAATCATGGCTCATTACCTGTGGCATTTCATGTTTTACATAACACTGTGCTGTTATTTAATGTTTGCCTCTTTGTGTCTTCCTAATCAGACTGAAAGCGCCATCCTTGTCCATTTTGTGTGTGTGTGTGCCCTAGCCTAGTGCTCTGAACAGAATAGGTACTCATTAAATACGTATTCATTTAGAAGGGGAAAACCTTAAGAACATTCTTCTACACAGAGATCTTGAAAGGCAGCAATCTGCTCTGGAAATCACAGAAAAGGACTGCCTTCCCCAAAGGCTTCAGCCCCAGCTGAGGCGACACTCTCTACAACCTACTTCCTCTCACCTCCACAGCTCAACTCAAATTAAAAATTCAAGAATTTCACTGGAAACACCGGACAAGAGCAATGCAGACCCCTGTGAGAAAATGCTGTAGCGGTCCTGGTTCCAACCCAATAATGATGAGACTAGTTTTGGCTCATGACATAGTAATCCCTCAGTTGGGGTCAGGAGGACAGGTTCTGGCCCAAGTGGAGTGAAAACATGTTCATGTTCCTGTGGGTGCACACATGCCCGTCTGCACAAACTCAGACAGACGACATAATCATCCTCAGCCGAATTTTGAAACTTCGTTCCCAAATAGCCTGTGGAATTGAATTTCTGATATGAGTGCATATATGGATATGCATTTTCCATTACTTGTTTAGGCAGACTATAAAACATCACTGTAGAGGAGCCACCAATTTATGAACTGGTTGCATGCTTCAGGTTCATTTGTTGGCTGTTTGGAACTTAGAATGCATTTTTTTCCTGGAAGCAAGGGTGTGCACAAGCCTACTTAACCCCTAATGGACTGTACCATAATATCACAAAGTGATTTTTTATTCTATTCATCAGGGGTTTGCAAACTCAAATGCCTATAGTGGCCAGGTAGGCAATGCAAATGAGGAGAGTCAGGTCAGGAAAATAGAAAATAACAGGGGCTGTGCTGCGCATGTGTTGTTCATCTAAAGGGAGCACAGCTCCCCAGCTCCAGGGGGTGGCTGCCATGGGAGGATGCAGACCCAATGCAGCAGATCAGGAGAAGCCAAAAACCAGAATTTTATGTGAAAATAGTTGGCAACTAATTTGAAAAAAATTTTATACACACAGTGCAGATGAAACAAGACTCATCAGGGGACTAAAATTGGCCCATGCTTGCAACCTCTGCTCAATAATGTTGCTTCTTTGGAAGAAAAGCAATTTAATTTCTATAAGTCAATACCAGGGAAGTAGTTCCTCTCTTTTGGCAACGAGGGTGGCTCTTCCTGGGCACTAGGCCCAGGTGAAGGCTCTACCTTGCATGTGAGAGAAGGCTAAAGTATTTAGTGCTCTGTCTAAGAACCTGAGGCTGATGCAAGGCCCCTGTCCTAAATCTAAGCCCCGGCCTGGCCCTATCACTGAGTTGAGGATATGACCTTTCCACTCTGTTCTGAGTGTCAAGATCACTTGTTAATAGAGTATGTGTAAGTTAGGATCTGCCCATGTTTTGCTTTTGTTGTGGTGATTATTATTGCTCTATATTTTGGATGTCTGTTTTTTCTAGTTATTAATGTTACATTAGGTTCCCTATAGAAAATTTGTAAATGTTTCCCTCCCAGAAGCAATCACTATTAATAATGATTAATTCTTTTCAATCATTTCCTTTTTAATTTTTTCAGGTTACACAAGTGTAGTAGGTTGAATGATGCCCTCCAACCCCCCACCCTACCACCCCAAAAATGTATGTCCTTGTCCTTGTCCTAGTCTCTCAAACCTGTGAATGAGACCTTATTTGGAAAAAGAATCTTAAGGATCTGGAGATGTGAAGGCCATCCTGCATCATCCAGGTGGGGCCTAAATCCAATGACAAATGTCTTCATAGGAGATACACAGAGGGGACACACAGAAAGGTAGGAAACAATGTGACCATGGAGGCAGAGATTAGAGTGATATGGCTACAAGTCAAGGAATGCCACAGCCACCAGCAGCTAGAAGAGGCAAGGGAAGGATTCTCCCCTAGCCCAGTGATGGTGACACATGAACTCATTTTTTGGGTTGATTTTTCTTTGTTAAATGGCATTTAAATATATAAAATAAATATCAAAAATATAAGTCTTTGTTTTACTATGGTTGCAAATATCAAAAAATTTCTATATGTGACACAGCACCAGAGTTAAGTTAGGGTTTTTCAAAATGCTGACACGCCGAGCTCAAAAGGTTCGCCATCACTGGACTAGAGCCTCCGAGGGAGGGACGGGGCAGACTTCGGACTTCTGGCCTCCAGCACCGTGAAAGAGTAAATTCCTGTCTTAGCAGTTTTGTGGTAATTTATTACATCAGCCCTAGCAAACTAATACAATACATAAATAAATGGTTGTAATTAATTCAAACAATACAGGATTATGTAAAGTAAAAAGGATTATAATCTCCTATGTGCCATACAAATCCCTCTGTATTCCCCATGAATAGTAACTGTTTAGTAATAAGCTGTCTAGGCTTTTTCCTATGCACTTGACACACACACACACATATGCATATAAACATATTTATGTATTTTGTATCTTTTAAAATAAATGAGATCATGATATTCTGCTACTTGCTTTTTAAAAAATTCAATATTTCTAGGGATTATTTGCATGAATGTACACAAATATCTGCCTTATCCTTCTCACTGACTGTGGTATATTCTATGAACACAGCCTAAGCCATTGCTTTTACTAATTCTAAACTTTCTGATGTAACAATATTACAATGATAAGTCAAAGTTGATTTTCTTCAGCAACTGAAGTTATTTCCCTCGTTTCAATCTACACATTAAAGTGTGTGTGTGTGTGCGTGTGTGTGTGTGTGTGTGTGTGTGATTAGTTCTGTTCACCAAATAGTTCTGGCTCTCTGCACTAGGAATTGGATGTGACCAAGTGACCTGCTTTGGCTACTGATATGTGAGCAGAAGTCACTGGTGTCATGGAAGCTTTAAGAGCAAGTATACAGTTTGTCTCATTCCTGTCCCCTGCCAAGCAATTGCAGAAGCATGGCAGAGATCAGGCTAGGTCTCTTGGTAAGGATGACACAGAGCAGAGGGACATATGATGTGAGCCAGAAGTAAGCCTTTATTCTTTTATACCACTGAGATTTGAGGGCTACTTGTTACTGCAGCATAACCCAGCCAATCATAACTGATTTTACATATATGTGATGTATATATCATATATATGATGTATCCATCTCATATACATATAAATATGTATACCTCCTATTCTTCTAAAATTGAAGAAAGCCTAAAACAAGTGGCTTATAAAAGAAAAGTATGGTTTATTATAGCCTGCTCAGTATTAATCAACCATCTGATTAGCAATACACTTTTACTTCCTGTTTAATCATTGATCCTTTCTACATTTTCACTAAGATGATGAACTTAATGCTAAAGGAAATGCAACATGTTTTCAATGTCACAAATATCATACTAGTTATAAATAGATAAATATGTTTGGTGGGTAAGTGGGTCCATGGCCTTGCTTTTAAGTCTATAAATATCTCTATATTCTGTATCGATCAATGAAGCAATGGGTTTAATGTCATTCTCTATTGTCTGTACTTTTGAAATAATGGTGCTCTGTGGGTTCAACGAACAGCTCTTTCTCTCTCTTGCTTCTAAATAGGGAGACTGGCAGGTGCTCTTCACTTTAAGGAGGGCTTTTCTCTGATCAACAGTGATGCCTTGAGCTCCTTCTTTTCTTCCTTCCTTCTTTCCTTCCTTCCTTCCTTCCTTCCTTCCTTCCTTCCTTCCTTCCTTCCTTTCCTTTCTTTTTCTTTTTTAGAGAGAGAGTGGAAGAGAGAGGGAAAGACAGAGAGAAACATCAATGTGAGAGAAACACATTGATTGGTTGCCTCCTACACGCACCCAGACCAGGGCCTGGGCTGGGGAGGAGCCTGCAACCAAGGTACGTGCCCTTGGACAGAATCAAACCCAGGACCCTTCGGTCCGCAGGCCGACGCTCTACCCACTGAGCAAAACTGGCTAGGGCATGCCTCAAGCTTATTAAAAAACAATATTTGTAGAACTGGAAGAGGATCAAAATGCCTTCAGTTCTCCAAGTCAAAAAAGATAAGACCTTGAAGGCTAAAGTGGCAAACATAACAAGAGTCTCATTGTTTCAATGAAAGATATCAAAAATCCAGGCCTTTTCTCTCCTGGGCAAAAGAATATTTTTAAATGTTAAAATGTCAGGTATAATAGAAAAAAATGTAAAAAAAAAAAAAGAGCCCTCCTGCTTTTCCCCAACCAAACACAGCAATCAGAGAAGGTTCCTTAATCACAGCTCTGACCCCATCATAATTCTGTATGGGAGATGGGCAGCAAATACCAGCAGCTAACCAGTCTCCCAGGTTTGAAGACGGCAGCTAGCCGCCCAATGAAGGATGTCTCTGATGATGACATCCTTTTTAAATTTTATATTTAAAATTCAAATCTTCAAAATATGCCAGGCTTTCTATCACCTGTCACAGTGGGGTTTTGAGAAAGGATTCTAATCTGGGGGACTCAGCATCACTCCTCTTAGGTAGGAACTGAGGGGTAAAACAAAAGATGGTTTTTACCCACAAGACCCCCTGAGACACAGCCCTCTCCAAGCTGATCCTGTGTTAGCAAAAGCGGCTGGACGCTATGCAGTGATTCCTAAGTGAATCTGGGCCCAGTGTAAATCATTGCTTCTCAAGGTTGATAGAATGTGGGTTTGTACTGGTGCAGTTTTCTCCCCTTAGCTTGAACTAAGGCAGCATAAATCTATCACTCATTTACTTTTGCTATAGCCTCTGGATTACTGGCCTAGTTCTCTTATTTCTTTTTAAGAACATCACTTCTGCTGTTCTCAGATACTTACTAAATATCATATTTTTAAATATAATTTATTGAGAGAAACTGTTTATTATAAATTATTATGGTAGTGCTATGGTCTGAAATTTGTGTTCCCCCAAACTCATGTTGAAACCCTAACCTCCCAAGATGATTGTATTAGTAGCGTCTTTGGGATATGCTTAGGTCATGAGGGTAGAACCCTCATGAATAGGATTGGTGCCTTATAAAAAAAAAAGATCCAGAGCCCCTCTGCCATTTGAGGATAAACAAGAAGTCTGCAACCTAGAAAAGGGCCTTCATGCAACCATGCTGCCACCCCGATCTCAGACTTCCAGCCTCCAGACTGTGAGAAATAAATTTCTGTTGTTTATAAGCCACCCAGACTATGGTATTTCATTAGAACAGCCTGAATGGACTAAGAGAGGTAGGCAGGATTCTGAGATGGCTCCCAAGATTCCTGTGCCCTGGCATACACATACCATCTCCAGGTTATTCAAGCACTAATCTAGATGCTGCTGTGAAAGGATTTTACAGATGCAATTAAATTGCCAAATCAGTTGACCTTAAAATAGAAGATTATCCTCAATGGTCCTGACCTAATCAGGTGAGCCCTTCAAGGGACTGGGTTTTCCTGGGGAGAGCATGAGGAGGCATGTGGAGGGGCCACATGACAAGGAACTGCAGGGGCCTCTGGAGCTTAGAGCTGCCCAGCCTGACAGCCAGCAAGAGAACAGGGGCCTCAGTCCTTCAACTGCAAGGAACTGAATTCTGCCAACAACCCCGTGAGCTTGAAAGAAGACCCCACATTCCATAAAGGGATCAGCCCAGCCAACACCTCGATTTCAGTCTTGAGAAACCCTGAGTAGAAATCCTAATTTGGCCATGCCCAGACTTCTGGCCTACGGGAACTGAGATTATAAATGAGTGTGTTTTAAGCTGCTACATCTGCAGTCACTTGTTATGCAGCAATAGAAATCTATTACAAGCAGATATAACGTTCTTACTGTGGCCTAAAATATAAAGGAAGTTAAGTAGAAATGTAACTTTAACTTTTAGCCCTCATCCCTCATTCTTCTTCCTTTGGAACCAAATACAAAAGTGTCGTTTAATATGCCTTTTACTTACTAAAAAGTTAAATTGAAAAGTTTAGTACTTTGTTTATCCAAAACCTGGAAGGTTTTCTAGAAGTTAGGATCATTGTTAAGCACGCCTTATTCTTTATGCCACTTTTCACAACTTTTCTATTGTAATTATAAGGTTGTATAATTCATAGTCTATCTTTATAAGACATAAAATGGAATTCACTTTCCCAAACATATGCAGTAAGAATATAGCAAATAAACAGGAAACCTCCTTCTAATACATTCACCCAATAAAATAACTAATATATCATGGCTAATATTCCACTGGTAATAATAATCCTACAAGGTAAATGAAAATTTAATTTCATCAAATAAGATCAATGTGAAAAAATTAAATGACAAATAGTAATGCTTCTATTTTTGAATTATAAGTAGCTATCCATATAACTGAATTTTCTTCTAGTCTTACTCAAGACTTAAAGCATTTTCTTTTTATTTTCTGTATTAATCAATGAAGCTTAGTTTCTAATTAATTTTGGAGCATCTGAACCTTTAAGCTCCTGGATAAATGTATTGTTTAATACTAAAGGTTTTTTTTTTCCTTTTTTATTACTGAGATTTGTTTGTCTCAACTAATTGGATGTGTTTTAATGGTAGTATGCAAAAGGCCAAGTTTCAGCTACTCAGATACCAGCACAAAAAAGGAGTTCAGCTGAAAAACCCTTCCCCTCCACCAAAAAAAAAAAAAAAAAAAATTATATATATCAATAAACAGCGCCCCTTAGTGGTAGAAGAACAAAATTATTGGTAGGTTAACAGTACAGTAACAAACTTGCTGAGATATAAAATTGGTAAGTACAAAATAATTTTCTCTTTTAAAAAATTAGGAAGAGTTAAGCAGAACATTTTAGAGTAATCATTGCAAAGTGGATTATGTGAATCCATAGCATCTTTAGAAAGCCAAAAGGGAGCCACTGTATCTGCTGGGAAAAGTGAAAATCTAGGATTAAGAGCCTTTAACACATATGAAATTAAATTATCCCAAAGACAAGTAGCAGAGTAAACTCAGTAGCCATTTGTCCTCCCATGACTCTCCCACTGAGCTAGTTCACAACTGAAAGTCAGTTGATTCTTCAGATAAATGGGATAATTTTAGACACGTACATGACTCTTTAGAATCATTGACTTGTTAATACGGCCAACAACATCTGTCCTGCTAGCTGTATTTTATAGTCAAAATCACTAAGGCTCATGGAAGTTAGGAAAGTAGTAGGGTCACCCTAGCGCAGTGGTTCTCAACCTTCTGGCCCTTTAAATACAGTTCTTCATGTTGTGACCCAACCATAAAATTATTTTCGTTGCTACTTCATAACTGTAATGTTGCTACTATTATGAATCATAATGTAAATATCTGATATGCAGGATGGTCTTAGGCGACCCCTGTGAAAGGGTCGTTCAACCGCCAAAGGGGTTGCAACCCACAGGTTGAGAACCGCTGCCCTAGCGGGTTTGGCTCAGTGATTGGAGCGTCGGCCCTCGAACTTAAAGGTCCCAGGTTTGACTCCGGTCAAGGGCATCTACCTCGGTTGCAGGCTTCATCCCCAGCCCTGGTCCAGGCATGTTAGGGAGGCAACCAATCAACATGTGTCTCTTTCACATCTGTCTTTCTCACATTGATGTCTCTCTCTGTCTCTTCCCCTCCCTTCCACTGTCTAAAAAAATTCAATGGAAAAAAATATCCTCAGGTGAGGATTAACCCAAAAAAAAAGAAAAGAAAGTAGTGGGGTCAGTATTTGAATGGCACTGTTTCCAGTTCTCTAACCCTAAAATAAGTGGGTTCATCCATGGTCCACCATATAGAATGTGCTCCATTCTGTAACTCACTGTTTACTCGCTGAAAAGTGTAATGAGTCAACCGTCTGAGCTCTGTAGCCAAACTTTTCAGAGCCTAACTCTAGCTTTGCCACACACTGAATGTGTGACTTGTGTCTCAACCCTTCTGTGCTTCTGTAAAATGTAGTTGGTAACAGTATCACAGTCAAGGCATTGTTTTGAGGATCAAATGAAGAAAACATAAGAAAAGTGCTTAGAACAGTGCCTGGCACCTGAGAAACGTTGGTGTAATTAGCTGATACTGCATACATTGACAAGCTGTTCAAAAAGTTGCAAATTTGGGGGTTATATTTAAAGCCTTCTAGGATGAATACCAACTATCAACAACGGTAAATTACTTGGGAGAAGTAGACTTTGGATGCAAGCAGAACATCAATGTTTTTACTTGGCATACTTCAGTATTGTTGGAAAGTGTCGCAACAAGCATGTTGTACCATTGTACTTTTAAATAGATAAGTCAAGACAGAATATTTCAAAGCCTGCTTCAGTAATCCATTCTAGCCCTTGGAGCTCAGCTTCCAGAATGCCTTTTATAGATTTAACCTCCTTGTCCTCTTAGCCCTTTGTACAGATGTCCTGCCCTCTGTAGACTAACCTTTTGATGAGACCTTTTGATTATAATCCAGTGGTTGCTGATGTCTGCACTCCCAGAGTGCATCTGCACAGGGCATGCAAATGTTACAGACTCCTGCAGTGTAAGCATGCTGGTGCTCAGCCTGAAAAGGGGCTGCAGTCATGCACCAGGGAAGCCGGGCCACCACTGAGATTTCCATCAGCAACAGAGTGCTGAAAGCTGTCACAGCATTCTGCTATCTGGGCACCAGGCTGTCTCTCTGCACTTAGATTGACAGGGAAAGAAAAAACTGAAAAGAGAGGCAAGCCACCAAGCATCCTTCCCGTGTGTCACTGCCATGGCACCAGAGCCCCGACCAAACCGGAGCACGGAAGACCACAGCTGCTCTCCCACCTCCTAGAGCAGCAGTTCTCAACCTGTGGGTCGAGACCCCTTTGGGGGTCGAACGACCCTTTCACAGGGGTCGCCTAAGACCATCGGAAAACACATATATAATTACATATGGTTTTTGTGATTAATCACTATGCTTTAATTATGTTCCATTTGTAACAATGAAAATACATCCTGCATATCAGATATTTACATTACGATTCACAACAGTAGCAAAATTAGAGTTATGAAGCAGCAACGAAAATAATTTTATGGTTGGGGGTCACCACAACATAAGGGACTATATTACAGGGTCGCGGCATTAGGAAGGTTGAGAACCACTGTCCTAGAGGATTGCACAACTTAGAACTATTGTCACCCTTGAGCAACTTCATCGAGACTATCTACTAAGGGTGTGGTTTTTTTTTAAACAAATAGTCAATTCTCAAGCCTTTACTCTCCTTTGTAAACAGGTGTGTATTAGCTAGGGTAATGCTAGCTGCTATAACAAAAGTTTATTTCTCCTTACATTAATCTTCTGTGGATGCTCTTGGGTGGGAGAAGCAGGGCTCTGCTCTGCACAGTCCATGTTGATGGGGGCAGGAGTGGGTTTGCTGTCTTCAATGCTGGCTTCCAAGATCCCCTGAGCTTCCAGCATCTAGCTGGTAGAACAGGAAAGAGGAGCGTTCATGAGAGGTGTTTATGGGCCAGTCCTGGAAATGGTGCCATAGCATTCTGTGGCCACACCTATCTATGTGCAAAGGAAGATGGGAAATGTGGTTCATCTGTGTGCCCAGAGAAGAAGAGGGCATGGATTTGCTGAACCTGAGAGCCAGTCTCTGTCACACACACACAAAACACATATTCACCTTGAAGGACTGTGATAAGGATTAAAGGTGATATGGTGACTTATGCTTGGGCCATTTGCTATTGAGGAGAGGGGTGAGGATGTAAAAAGAGGTGAGCAGTAGAATACTTAAGCAGACACTGGATAGTGGGGCTGAGCTGGAGTGGTCACAGGCACAACGGTTAAGGTGACGGCAGAACAGACTGACAGAAGGGTGTGAGTTGGGGACACTCAGCCACTACTGCTGCTCACCAAAGGGTTTCTGTGCTCTGCTTTTGGGCGGGTGGTCATGTGACTAGTTCCAGCCAACAGGCAGAAGGAACGTGTATCACTTCCTGTCTGAGCTTTTAATTGCTGGGGGAAGGCTCTCCAAAGGGCTCTTTTCCCTCTGGCAAAGAATAGCAAACAGTATTCCAGAGAGGGCGGCCTCCATCAGTCTAGCTTCCTGTGAAGGACAACAGAGTGGAGCTTCCAGTCACCCATGCAATGTCTTGGTTTTTTTAAGTCACTGGGATTTTGAAGTTGTATCTTACTGCAGCATAGCCTAGTTTATTCTGACATAGAAACCTCTTTTTTTTCAGGCAAGAGGAATCAGATGGTCTGTGAATCAGATGCTTGTCCATTTTAGGTCATCACTTCCAAGAACTCAGGGGCCATGCTTTTAAGAATATAAGTTAGCCCTGGCTGGTGTGGCTCAGTTGGTTGGAGCATTGTCCCATACACCAAAAGGTGGCAGGTTTGATTCCTGCTCAGGGCACATACACAGGTTGCAGGTTGGATTTCACACACACACACACACACACACACACATTAGGGGGTGAGCGGGAAGGCAGCCAATTGGTGTTCCTCTCAACCTTCCTCTCTCTAAAAAATAAATTTAAAAAAATATATATATTTTTTAAAAGAACATAAGTTATACATCATTGCCTCAGTGCAAGCAAAAAAAAAAAAGCTTGATGAGCTATGGATTATTTTAAATACTGATAAAATCAGTTTTCAGTACAGCTGCCAGATACACTCTTTCTCAAAAGATCATTAGTTACAATTTAGAGAAAGCTTAAAGCTACAAAATGCCAAGGGGAGATGTTAAGAACATAGAATCAGAAGTAAGAGAAAAATGAACATGGGAGAGCTTTGGAGGGAACTGTGGGCAGCAGTAGGAAGCATCCTCTGGGATCTGGGATCTCTAGAACTGGCCTCCTGAATTCAGGAGGGTCTCCTGTACTGCGGGTTGCTTTATGGGGCCTCCTAGTGTTCTGGCCTATGGACCAGCCCTATAATGTTTTCCTAACTTGTGAAATTCCACCTCAGATCTCCCTCACATTATCCCATATTGCAGATACCTTGGCATAAAAACACAATGAGTGAGGGACTATGACTCTTTTTTACTATGTCCCCCTAGAATAAAAGTAAGCGATCCAACAGGACACCCTAGTTCTGCTTCCTTCAGCATAACAAGAAACGCCGATGTTCCCAGCCAGCTGGTAGAACTGCCTGAACTAGAGCTCAACAAGCAGACTATAAACTCCTTAGATACAAGAGCTGCATTTTATTCATCTGTGAACAGCACAGTAATTAGTGAAGAGCCTGCTTTGGCTTGAATGTTGATTCCTCCGCTTAATAACTGGGTAACTTCGGCCACTTAACCTCCCTAATCCTGCTTCATCGCCTGTAAAATGGGGATGATAATGCCGGACTCCCCTGACTTGCGGAAATTAAACGTGACAATTGTATGTCATGCTTCTGGTGCAGCTCAAACGTCTTTGTTGAGAGCTTGAACGAACGGTGGCTTCTATCCAACTAAGGCCGTGTGATCTCAGGAGAAACTCCACCAAGTTTAAAGGAAACTGCCTTTGCCAGAGGCTGCAAATGCTACGACACGGGGGTTAAAGAGACACGTCTACACCTCGAGGGACGGGCTTGGTTTTCATTTCCTCCGCATTGTTTCCATTTTCATATGGATTAAAAATACATGGAATTAAAAATAAATACAATTTTTTGAAGGGGGGGGGGCGGGCTGGCAGGGTTCCTGGTTTATTTGCTGATTCTTTCAGCTCTTTCAGGGACAGCAAGAACACAGTAATGATTACCCTTATTAATATGGCTGCTCGTTCCCATCTGGACCGGGGGGTGGACACAAAGTATAATCATCCTCTGTAGTTGTAGCAAGTGTTTCTTCACAAGACCTTAGGGTAGCTTCCATAGCTTATCTTCCCTTACGCCTTTGGCTTGCCCCTCCGCCACCTTCCTGCTCCCAGGCCATTGAGGGGAGGGAGAAACGGAGGCGGGGAGCGGGGTTGGGGGCTGGCGTCCCCGGCCGGACAGGAGCACCCCCCAACCCTCCACCCCGGGCCGGGGAGGCAGGGCCCGCAGGAGCCCCGCGCGGGCCAGGCCGCCGGCCCAGGGGGCGGGCCCGAAGCCGCGGCCTCGCCTCCGACCCCGCCGCGCCCGCCGCTCTGCTCGGGGCGGCCCCGGGGCCCGGAGCTGGGCCCGGAGCCGCGGCCGCGCCGCCGCCATGCTGCAGAAGCGGGAGAAGGTGCTGCTCCTGAGGACCTTCCAGGGCCGGACGCTGCGCATCGTGCGGGAGCACTACCTGCGGCCCAGCGTGCCCTGCAACAGCCCGCTGTGCCCGCAGCCCGCCGCCTGCCGCAACGGTCAGCCCGGCGGAGGAGGGCGGCGGGGCGAACGCGGAGAGAGAGGCCGGGAGAGAGGGGCCCGGGCCGGACGGGACCGAGGGCGGCCGGGCAGGAGCGCGGGGAGCCGAGGCCCGGAGGGCGCGGGGGTGGCGAGGCGGGAGTCGTGCGTCCCGGGCGGCGGAAGGACGCGGCCGGAGGCGGAGCGCGAGGCCCGGGACGCGCCGAGCCCAAGCCCCCCGCCGCCCCGGCCTCCCGGTCTCCCGCCGCCCCGGCCTCCCCTGCGTCCGGACTGCGCGTCGGGATCTGGGAGCGGCGGCCCCGAGCCGCGGAGACGCGGGGCGCGCTGCTTGGGGGGCGCTCCGCGTAGGACTCCCGGCTGCTGCGCCCGGGAAATGGAGGGCCCAGGGCAGCTGCCTCCCGGCCCCGAAGCCTGGGGACGGGGCCCCCGGGAGACCTGAGCGCGGGAGCCGGGCCTGCCTGCCCCCAGGGGCGCAGGCGGAGAACCGGGAAGCCCTGAGCTGTGGGCCCCTCAGGGATGGGCGGGACGCGAACCGGTGGCCTGGGCGCGGGCCCTGCTGCCGCTCTTTGCTCCCTGCACGTTCTCTGGCCCCGGCCCCGATGCCTCGGGCGTTTATCCGGGGGAGAGAGCGCCCTCTTCCCCTGGGGTTAGTGAGCGATGTGCACCCCGGTGAGCGGGAAGGTCAGGGGGGAGTTGGACTGGGGACCGCAGTGCACTAGACCTTCCCGCACTGGCCCATCGGACGCAGAAGGTTACTTGCTGGTCCTCTTCCCTCTGGGCGAGATGAGCGTCCTGGGCCTTTTCAACGACTATTTGGAATCCTTAGCTTGATTAGGAATTGATGGTTGAGGGGAACCTTTCGGTTACCGCTTGGCTCCCCAGCTCCCTGACACGGCCTGGGCGGGCACCCTGCCACCGCCCTCGCTTGCCCGGAGCATCTTTTCTGGACCTTGGAGACGTCTGCGCATGTTCACAAACTGGAGACAGCACCGACGTGGAATTGCTGGACAGAAACAAGTGGCTAACGTGTACATGTTTAGAGTGCCTCGTTTAAATGTGAGGTTCTCCCGAGTTAACACAAATATTCAGGTTGTGTTGAAGATGTGCCCTTTTTTTAAAAAAAAAAAAAAAAAATCAGTTATCCCCTCCTCCACTGGCAACACTGTAAACCACACTGAACTTTTATTTATCACCGCTTCAGAAAAATGAAGGTGCTGAATTTACCTGAATGTTGGGCCTCTACCAAAGCACATTTGTCTTGTCCTTTAAAAACTTCACAGCGTAGTTAAGGTTGGAAGTTATTTTGCACAGGAGGGCACCATGACATTGAAATAGTAATAAACCAGGTTTGCAAGTGTTGTCTAATCTCTTACCTTTTGAATTATGTTTCAGAGGGGAAACTCTTGTCTGGTGATGTGACTCATTACATGATCCCCGATTGGAAAGTTGTTCAAGATTACCTCGAGATCCTTGAGTTTCCTGAATTAAAGGGAATTATTTTCATGCAAACAGCTTGTCAAGCTGTGCAGCATCAAAGAGGCCGGAGGTATCTGTTTTGCATTATTTATTTATGGCGTTGATGCACCCCCACACACACACACACCTTTTTTTAGAAAAGATCCTTTGTTGCAGGGGGAGGGGATGCATTTATTATTTTGTCAGAAAATATTTTTTGAACTAATTTAGTATTCTCTTTGCTGGTAGGAATGCAATAACATTATTTTATATTTCTGCTTCAACATCTGTCCAAAAGATCTGACTGTAGATCAATAAGCTGCAGTGTCCCCAGTATTGGATATTTAAGATTCTTGGCTTTTGGTTTACATTTTTATAGTGGTTATTGCTTATTTCTTGTTGATAACGCATATTATTTAATCTTCTTATTTATAGATCTATTGTTTCAGATGCTTACTTTTTATTCCCTTGGGGAAAAGTACTTTATTTTTAAATTTTAGACTCCGTTATGGTAGATACAAATCGTATTTGTAGTGATTTATTTAATGAAATCAGAAATAACTTGTTTTATTTTTAGATTACTAGTATAACTACCAACCATGGTAATTGTATTTGCTAAACAAAGGATTTTTTTTATTGAAATCAGTCTAAAATGCTTGCCTTGTACCTTTTAAACAAATGCTCAAAAATTGGTTTTGTTTCAGTTAACATTGGGAAAAGATTTATGATTTGAACTTGAAGCCTCATGCTGTATGGAAACAGCATACAGTATTACAAACTATATATCCAGACTCTTAACAGCCCAAGTCATTTAAAAAGCAGAAACTATGCATTTATTCTTTTTTAAATGTTGTAGTTTCTTCAGATCTTGGTCGTAAAAGATGAACTGTGTTTATTTGTATATGAAAATGATAAGTTGTCCTTATTATATGCTCAGTTCCAAAAAATATGCATTAACTAGATTGTGTGCAGGTTTTTCAGACAGAATATTTTTAAATGAGCTTGAAGTTGATTTTGTTCAGACAGAAAGATATAGATGTTTATACACATTCAGATTTAAATGCTGCTCTAGGTGTCGTATTTCAATTTCTGCTACTAAAATCAATTTGTTGTTATCATTCAGATTGCTAACACACTGCAGAGCCTTTTCAGCTTCTGTTTTCTAAAATATTTTTAATATTAAGGATTGTTTTTAAAACCAATTGCTGGGACATTAAAAAACAAAGAATTGGGATTTAAATGTCTTTTCTCCTGAACATTTCAAAAGTAGTTAACTTGATGAAAAACTATTGGTTTTCCATCGCTTTACCATGTCTATGAATATACTAAATGTGAAAACAAAAGATGAGTTATGAAGTAGGCCAAAAGATAACACCCTGGTTTTCCCATTTGGTAAGCACTTTTGGGGCCTCTAGTTTCAGGCCTGGAGTAGTACACAGTCTTAGTTCCTTTCTCAACAGACCTATTGTCTTGTTGGGGTCGGATGTAAGAAGCAAGAAGGTAATTATGACACACCTTAGACACAGGTGGGATAATTTAATGTGGACTATACAAAGTGCAGAAGTATATATGGGGTGTGGGGATTAAGCTACAAAGTCCTCTGAAGGGGTTAGAGCAGTGATGGCGAACCTATGACACGCGTGCCAGAGGTGACACGCGAACTCATTTTTTTGGTTGATTTTTCTTTGTTAAATGGCATTTAAATATATAACATAAATATCAAAAATATAAGTCTTTGTTTTACTATGGTTACAAATATCAAAAAATTTCTATATGTGACACGGCACCAGAGTTAAGTTAGGGTTTTTCAAAATGCTGACACGCCGAGCTCAAAAGGTTCGCCATCACTGGGTTAGAGACTGGTCTTAAAGGAGGGATAATGAACATGATTGATGTTGAGAAAAAAGAGGCAGGAAAGGAATCAGCAAGTTTGGGACTTGCTGCTTTGTTTATCTGTTAAGCAACCAGCTGGTGTATGCAGATTGACATAGCTAAATGACCTAAGCTAGAAAGTGTCATATGTTGAAAGCTAACTTTAGAATTGATGATAGCTGTTGAATAGATAACATCCAGGAGTTTGCTTTATTAATCTGGCATTCATAAGTGTTCAAAATGGCCTCAAAATGGTTCATTAGTATATTGTACAAAAGTGTAAGTCATTTGACTTTTTATATTTAACCAAATGTGGCCTAGCAGAAGCTCTGTGGTGTTTGCTTCATTTAATGTTGGGAAACATTTTGTTTTATTTTTCAGTTCTTCCTTGGAAATTTTTGAGATGCTAGTAAATAATTTTTTATATGCTTTTAGGAACAGTATTGCTTAGGAAAGCTTTGTCAGTTAAAAATACCTGCTCTGACTAGAGCCGGTTTGGTTCAGTGGCTAGTGTTAGGTCTCCGAAGGAGAAATGCTTGAGGCCAGAGTGGTGAGGGATTATGAAGGAGGAATGCACAGAGTGGTGAGGTATTACAAATTTATTTGATCATCCCCACACCAGGTGGCTGAGCCTGGATGGCTCCAGCACCCAGTGAGGGGAGTCAGCAGCTTTTAAAGGACTTTTGGCGGGATTTTTCTGGGCAGAGACTTCTTTATGCATACCCGGAGGGGAGAGAATGGCATGTGGTCACTGCAAGTGTAAAGTGGTCTCAGCAAAGAGAATGTCCATGGTGAAATGACCTGAAAAGCCAGTTCCTGGGGGAAGGGTATCAACTCAATTGCTCCATCAAACCTAACAGCTAGAGTGTCAGCCTGCAGACTGAAGAGTCCTGGGTGGATTCCAGTCAAGAGCAGGTACCTCAGTTGCAGGCTTGATCCCGAGCCCAGGGGGTGCATGCGGGAGGCAACCAGTCAATGTGTTCTCTCTCTGTCTCTCCCCCTCCCTTCTACTCTATTTAAAAAAAATCAATGGAAAATATCCTCTGGTGAGGATTAACAAAAAATAAAATAAAAGTCCTGCTCTGGTCTAGTGTCTAGTTTAAGGATGCCTTGCTTTCTCCTTTTGACCCCCCTTTCTGATTTCTTCTGTATAGCTTTAGAGTCTCAATAGTTCTTGCCTAGTTCCTCGATATATATCATAAGATAGGGATCATGGACTATTATAGTCAAAGAGGATCTAAGAGGCCAACAGGATCTATCCCCATTCAATACATCAGTGTTACTCAACATGAGTAATATCACTGACTTTGTTTCTAAAAGAAAACATTTCTCATGGACACACAGTGTTAATTTAAATTATTTTGTTGTATTACTATTTAAATATCTTTAAACATAAATCTAGGTGTAAGTCCTCATGCTTAAGTACTTAATACAACACTAAGACCAAATAGAGCCCTAGCCAGTTTGGCTCAGTGGATAGAGCATCTGCCTGTGGACCAAAGGGTCCTGGGTTTGATTCTGGTCTAGAGCACATACCTTGGTTGCAGGCGCCTCCCTGGCCCAGGCCCTCCCTGGTCGGCTTGTGCAGGAGGCAACCAATTGATGTGTTTCTCTCTGTCTTTCCCTCTCTCTTCCACTCTCCCTAAAAATCAATGGAAAAATATGCTAGGGCGAGGATTAACAAAACAAAACAAAAAAATCAAACCTTCAAATTCAATAAACAAAACTGTAAAATCAGAAAACTGCAAATGAACATTAATTTAATGTGACAGATGACATTAATTTACTGAAGTGAAATTACCAGAGTTGGAGAGAGACATAGCTCTAATCTACTCCTGTATTTAATATGACTTTGGGGGTTTTTTATTTAAATAATATTGATGCAGAAAAATGGCCTGGTCTCGTTAGTATATTATATAGAACAGTATGAAAAGTTAAGGTTTTGATTGTTCAGGATAATCACACATTGTGCCATCTAACAATCCTCAAATGATTATTTAATGAGGGGTTTCTTGATAACTCTGTAAGGCTGTCTTGTTGACCACATTCATTCACAGGTGTTTGTTTTTTTATTCAACAAATCTTTATTGAAAGACTATAGGTTCCAGAAACTGCCAGCACTGAGGACACAGTAGTGAACAAAAGTGGATATGGTCTTGAGGGGAGCAGGCAGTATCAGGTAAACAGATGGAGAACTGCAGCTGTGACAGGTGCACTGAAGGCCAGGTACAGGGCTCCAGGAGAGCCGGAAGTCATCAGGGAGACGGGAAAGGCTTTCCTGAGGGCGGTGCCTCTACTGAGCTCTGAGGGATGAGTGGGTATAAACCAGAGAAAAGCTTCCCAGGTGAGGAAACTGCTGTGTAAGGTCATAGGGAAGGGAATGCTGCTCAAGGAACATAAAGAAGGCCCTGGATTGAATGGTAGACCTCTAGGCCTCAGGGATGTCAGTGAAGGGTATTAAGCAGGGTGAAATGACATAATTAGACTGCTGTTTTGAAAAGATGCCTGGGCCAGTGGAGAAAAGGCAGGCAGAAGACAGGAGGCTGTTGCTTTAGTTCAGACAAGAGATGTTGATAGCTTAGAGATGGAGAGAAATAGACATTTCAAATAGCTATTTAGTAGGTAAAATCTATAGAACTTCCTAAGTATGTGACCAAGAGAATTGAAAACATGTCCACGCAAAAACTTGTACATGAATGTTCATAGCAGCTCTATTTATATTAGCCAAAAAAATGGAAAAACCCAAATGTCTATCAGTTGCTGAATGGTTTCATAAAATGTGGTTTATTCGTGCAAAGAAATATTAGTCAGCCATAAACAGGGATGAAGAACTGATACATGCCACAACTAGATGAACCATGAAAATATTATTCTAAGTGAAAGAAACTAACCACACAGAAAAATTATATAGTGTATGATTCTACTTATATAAAATGTCAGAATAGGTAAATCCCAGAAACAGAAAGTAGATTAGTTAGGTTGCCAGGGGCTGGGGGTCAGGGGAAATGGAGAATGACTGCTTAATGGGTATTTTTCTTTTGAAGGTGATGAAATGTTCTGGAATTAGATCGTGGGCATGATTACATAAGTCAGTGACTATACTAAAAACCATTGAAATGTACATTTTAAAGGGTGAATTTTATGGTATGTGAATTATATCTCAATAAAGCTGTTACTTTTTTAAAAAATCTGTAGAACTTAGTATGAATTTAGATAAGTGAGGTGAGGAAGAAGGTGGTGTCAAGGATAACACTAAGCTTTCTGGCTTATGTAAGTGGATGGAGGGAGGATGCACCCAACGAGGTCTAAGCCGGAGGGGCAGATAAAGGTCTTGAGTTTGAAGTGTCTGAGGCTGCCAGGAGGGCAGGCACTGACCGAAAGGGTACTGCAGTTAGAAGGCAGTCATCCAGCTGGTCCAAAAGATACTCTATTAGAAATGTTTTAAGAGTATCACCTAATATAAATGTGTTGGGGTCCAGCCCCAGCAGGTCCAGGTGTTCCCAAAGGTGTGGACGGAGTCGGCGATGAAGGAATGACATGGAGACAGCATTCAGTTGATCAGCATAGCGAGGTTCTTACTTTTTTTTGTCCTGTTAACATCTGTATTTATACCATTTGATCCTATAAGCGTGCCTCTATAATCACATCATGGTATGTTTTGGGTAACGTTCTACAGTTCCTTGTTTCTTATCTGACCTTTGCCAAAAATCCTGTCTCTATCTAGTTCTGTTGATTTTAATCTTGTCTAGGTTAATCTCTGTGTTCCATTACAAGGGCTATTCCAAGGTCACTGCTCTACTGATAGGCTACAACAAGGAAGTGACTGAAGGAGATTATCCTACCCAGTAAAGGTTATGTCCTTCCCGCCTCGCTGCTTGCCTTCCCTGGGACTGCCCTGTGTCGGTGGATCTCCAGGGGTATAGGCTTTGGTGATTTCCCTGGTGGGCAGACCCCTGGGGATGTGGGCCCAACCAGTCCCAAATTTATTGCCAACAGTCTTAGTCCAAGTTCTTCATAAGTAGTACATGGTATTTCTATAACACTAGGGGGTTTCACTGATTTATTCTCTTCCTTAGTCCTGTTAATCCCTAATTCCAGGGGAAAATCCTAACCTGGGGAAACAACCTTTCTCGGAGAGGTGGTCCTGTTTAAAACACATAGCACTAAGAGGGGGAGCAAAACATATGCCATATACGCCAGGTCCCTTAAAACATAAGCTGTGCAGATATTTCTTCCCTGCAGCGACTGTGTCAAGCAGCAAGGGTGGACCGGCTTCCAGCAAATTCCCCCATTTTTATTTTTTAAATGACAGCGCGTGTAAATAAATCAGCAGCCACCTCTCAGATTGGGTTGTTTAAGACTCGGAAGACCTGTTTGTGACTTTGCCAACAGGTCAGTCCGAGGCTTAACCCTATATCGGCTCCCCACATAAATGGAAACATAAACTTAAAATTCTTGTAGAAAACTCAAGGACCTTTGAAAGTAAGTCTACTAGACCCTACCAAGGTTCTGGGGAAACTGGTTGAAGAAACACAATGCTGAATGCACAACTCACTTCCCCACTGATTGTGGGACACCCACTTCTAATCCCCAGAGAGTATAGTCAGCAGGGGCATGGGATGAAGGGATGTTGCATCTGTAAGATCACCTTGAATAAAAATAGTAAAAAAAAAAAAAAAATCAATTTAAAGAAGGTAAGTTCAGCCTCACTAAGAAATTGTTTGAAATGTTTTTGATAATAGAGATTTGGAAAACACTGAAGCCAGTCCAGGGAAACTAGGGGTTTTCTGTAAGACTGGAATTTTTAAAACTTAAGATAATGTAATTGTACTTCACTGTCTAAAACTATTATTCTCCGATCATTCAAGCCAAACTTGTTCAAGGCACTATGGATGTTCTTTGCTGGTTCCATGCAGATTTCTCAATTCTACTAGTATAATATGCACCGCCAACCCTGACTAGCAAAAAAAATGACTGTATTGTATGTGTGCACTATTAAATTATAACCATAAGCCCCCATGCCTACAAGAACATCCAGATGCCACACTCAGAGTGATTCCCTGTTTCTCTCCTGCTTTCCCGTTAATAGTCTGGTGCCATTGGTTTGTTTTATCCAGCTGATAGGTGGTTGACAAATGGAAGCACACTAAAAATCTAAGGAAAATATAAGGGGATGAAACTTAAAATTGAGAAAATTCTTTTTTAAGTTATGTAATTTTCTAAACATTAGGAAGAATCATCTTTCTTCTCATTTGGTGCTAAACCCCCTGGATCTGGCTTGTAGAACAAGAACATCAGTATTTGGGAAAGACAGGATTTGAGAATACCTGGGTCAAAAATGCAGTGGCATAACAAATGCTGTGTTGTGTAGGAAGCCTAGCAAAAGAGTAACTGGGTTCTGAGAATGTCAGTTTCTTCTGAGGAATATCCTGTATGGGATCACTGTTGTCACAAAGAGTTGTGAGTTCATTGATTCGTTTGAAAAACGTTTATTGAGCACCTATTTTGGATTAAGCACTAAAGATGCAAAGATGAACCAGACTGTCTGCTATCTTGAGCATCTGTACCCACCCCCCTCCCTTGGGCCCTTTGTCTGGCTAACTTCCATTCATCCTTCAGGACTCAAGTGTTGCCTCCTCCCAGATGCCTTCCCCATCCCTCTCATGTTCTTGTCACACCCTGAACTTTGCCTTTCGTGGCACTTGTCCCACTAAAATGGGCGGTTCTGTTTTTTGTTTTATTTTGTTTTACCAATTAGTATAGCTATTTTTAAAAATTGTGGTAAAATATATATAACATAACATTTGCCATTTAAAAGTATACAGTTCAGTGACATTGAGTGCATTCCTGTTATCAACCAATCTCCAGAACTTATTTCATCTTCCCAGACTGAAACTCTACCCCCATTAATCACTAACTTCCCACTCTTCCCTTCCCCATCCCCTGGCAACCACCATTCTACTTCCTGTCTGTAAGTTGACTACTCAAGGAAATTCATATAAGCGGACTCGAACAGCACTTTTGTGCCAGGCTTATTTCACTCAGCATCATGTCTTCAAGTTTCATCCATGTTATAGCATGTACCAGAACTTCCTTTTTAAGGTTGAATGATATCCCATGGTACACCTTCTGGTTTTTCCATTTACCTGTCAAAGGACACTTAGGTTGCTTCCAGTTTTTGGCTATTGTGAGTAATGCTGCTCTGAACAGGGGTGTACTAATATCTTTTGAGACTCTGCTTTCAATTCTTTGGGGTCTCGACCCAGAAGTGGGATTGCTGGGTCTTTTGGTATTTCTCGTTTTTATTTTTATTTTATTTCATTTCATTTATTTTTTTTTTTTTTTTTTGAGGAAGGGGTGGTTCTGTTGTGTTTACCATGAGCAGGACTGCTTCAGACAAAGGACAGCAGTGAGATGTCTGGGTGGCGGCCCCTGAGGGCATGCAGTGGAGCAAAAGACCTGGCACATGGAAGAGTGCAGCAAAAATTTGCTGGATGAAGGATGTTGAATAAGGGGGATGATTTGTAAACAAATAATTACACTAAGTTCAGGTGCTTTATTGGGAGTGTATAAAATGTGACAGCAGATAAAGGGAACACAAACTATGGAGGATATGATCAGAAAAAATGGGCAGTATGTTTTTGGTGTTTCCTCTGAAATAATAAATTGTAGATGTTTATGAAGCCTCTTCTAAAATATTTCTTATTGCTTAACAAATAAATGCTGATTTGAAAAAATTCATGCATGTCAGAAATGTGTAAAGTAGAAAGTAAAAGTATCGGCCTCACCGGTCTACAGGGATGATCACTGTTGACAGGCGGTGTAGACTCTTCTGTGCATAATCTAAGAGGTTTTAAAAATGATTTTCAGTGTATCTGTGAACGTGGGAAAATTACCGATTTAGTGGGTTCTAGGCATTTTGGGGTGGGGCAGCTTTTTCTGCACAGTGGGATCTGTTAAGGAAAGCTGCCATCCACAGAAGTGAAAATCAATCCCTTTGTTTATTAGGGAATTATAAGTTGTATTATTTGATGATTCAAATAATGTTTTTTATGTTGGCTCAGTTTTAGAATTACTAAGAAAAGAAAATCAGTGTTTCTTGTTTTCTAATGAAATGTTGAGGCCACGCAGATAATGGTGGTTAGCATTTATTTGGAGTGCTTTCATGAAAAGACTAATTTCTTAAAAACCCATGGTGGCAACCTGGTGGTGGGAATGGAAGGACACAAATTTTATTATACTAAATAATAAGTCAGCGACCTTGGATAATTTTTATGTTAATTTAATATCTGGTTTAATATCAATCTCTTTTTAAATAAACATTGTCTTCCTGAGAAATAACTAAATATTCTGTAGTCCACGTTACCCAGACTATTGAAAAGCACTTTCTCAGAAATTGACCCATATAAGACCTCATATTTGATTTGTGACTTGGACTAACATTGGAAGGATCTCCTGATGGGAAACCTTAAAACTCTCTGTTAGTTCTCTGACAGGTGAAGCTGGCCCCACTCATGTAAATGATGTGGCTGCATAAATAAAATTTACAGATAAATCCTCATACTTAGTTTTCTAGAGCTGCCAGCAAAAAGTAAAAGGTACTAATGCCTAATGCCATTTAGAGAACAAAGTGAGGTACAAAAGTAAAGTGTGAAAGTCTGCTGGCCTCTGTGTCCTCCGTGAGCCTTTAAAGTGGGGGCTCTGTGGGGCAGCGTCGTATAATTACATAATAAATGGCCAGAAGTCCCAGAAGGAGGAAGAGGTCTAGAAGGGCTGAATTGATCCACAAACTAATTAATGAGGCCCTGCCCAGGCACATTCTAGCAGACAAAAATTGAGAAAGAGCAGCCCAATGATACTGTGCACACTAAGGCCAATATTAAATAAATGGTTCTCAGGTTTTAAATGATCCATCTTTTTCTCTAAACTGCCTCATCTTTTTTGATCCTTAGCAAGAGCTGGCAGTAGATGAGTACCTGCTATGTTAGATTTATTTTTCTCCTCTGTGTCACAGACAGTATAATAAATTGCGAAACCTCCTGAAGGATGCGCGTCATGATTGCGTCCTCTTTGCTAATGAATTCCAGCAATACTGCTATCTCCCTCGGGAAAGAGGAGAATCCATGGAAAAGTGGCAGACCAGGTATGGCACTGAATTGCTGTGTGTGTTCATATGATCTTCTGTAATTTATTTATCATTGGTTATTTGGGCATTAATCTAAGTGGTATGCTAAAATCAACAATTATCCTGGAACCATGATTAATGTTGAACTGCTTACCATGTCAATATTTTAGATATGTCAATTGAATACCTAATTGATCTATTTTAGAAGTTACAATTAGGAAGGTTATACCCAGAGTAAGTTTGCCCCAGACCCTAATAGCTAGCAGGGTCATTCCAGTGATCCAAACATCATCACTTTAATGCTTGTGTGTGGGAAAATGGGGAGTCCTACTCTTAAGCTAAGATCTCAGTTTTTCTGGCATAGCTCTATTATCCCAGCTAGTCTTAATTAAGCTGAAACTGGCAGGTTAATTCCAGTAGATCTGTTTTAGGAAGAGCCGTGTCATAGTTTAGGTCCACCTAAAAGCAGAGCCTGAAGCAAGGACTTGGTGTGAGTTGTTTACTTCTGAGGCAATTCCCATAAGCGGGACTGAGGAAGTGGGGAGAGTGAGACAGAGAAGGAGGGAACGCAGGAAAGGATGTGTTAATGCTGTGGGAGACCGAGGCTCAGTCCTGCTGGGATCCTCTGAGAAACTGAGTAGCATGTGCCTAAGAAGTTACCTCGAAGGTCGGAGGCTAGGGCTTTGAGTTTGTGCCCCCTTTAGCTTTTTAGGATATGCTTTTTCATTTATTTTTAGAGAGAAGGGACGGGGGAGAGAGAAACATCCATCCGTTGCCGCCCATATGCGCCCTGACCCGAATCGAACCTGCAACCGAGGTATGTGTCCTGATCCGGAATCAAACCCGCAACCTTTTGGTGTATGGGAGGACGCTCCAAGCAACTGAGCCACCCAGCCGGGGCTTGTTTCTTTATCGTGTAAGCCTCACATAGCTTGTCATCCATGTGGTGCTGTGTCACTCAACCCTCTAATTAAAAAGTGTTAATAGATGGCAGAACCTCATAGTTTTTAGGCCATATGAAGAAATGAAAGAGATTGGAGTGGTGGCTGGATGTCGTAGGGGAGAAGAGATGTCAAGCACTTTTTGATTCATCTTTGTGTCCCCCAGAGTACCCAACCCCGGGGTGTATTTATAATGGTGTTCAGGAAGTATTGTTGAGTGGATAGTTCGCTGTATAAACCAAAGGATAGCAGATCGAAAGTAAGATATAAAATTCTGAATAAGAGCTTGTGTTTGAGGGCTCACCTGCCCTTTGCTTTTCTAGGAGCATATACAATGCAGCCGTTTGGTACTATCACCACTGCCAGGACAGGATGCCCATCATTATGGTGACAGAAGATGAAGAGGCAGTTCCACAGTATGGAAGTGAAACAGAAGGAGTGTTTGTGATTTCTTTCAAGGTATTTCCAGCTGGGGTGTGTGTGTGTGTGTGTGTGTGTGTGTGTGTGTGTGTGTGTGTGTGTGTTCATTTCCTAAGTAGTTCCCAGAGCACTCTAGATCCCTTTGGCAATATAGGAAAGGAAAAATAACGAATGAAGGAAGACTTGAAGAAGTTCCGTATCTTCATTACTCCCCAGCTAATTAATCTTGACTTTTGCAAATCTGGGCAAACTACCTGTGACTGTAAGGCCTACAGCATCTGAGACCTCAGTCCAACAAGCCCCTGTTGACAGAAACTCATGTAGTTTCAGCAATAACAATATTAGTGATGATGATGATGATGATGACAGGTTGAATCTTATAAAATTGCCACTCTTCTGTTCTTTTGACCTACACAATGGCGATTTTACATAGTTCCACCAACTAGCAATAGCCGACATATCTATGCCACACACTGTTCTAAATGTATTATTTCATTTAATTCTGGCAACAACCCAGTGAAGTATGTGTTATCATCCCCATTTTATTGGTGAGGAAGAAAACTAAAGCACAGAAAGGCTAAGCAACTTGGCCAAGGTCACATGAGTAGAAAGTGGTAGAACTGGGATTAGAACCCAGGCAGTCCTTATTCCAAAGCTCTTAACTATCATGCGTTACTGCCTCCCAAATAATTCCTCTGAATACACATAAAACACAGTTTTAAAGGCCAGTCTGGTTTCTTCACTCTTCCCCACTTATGAATATGCATGGGGTTGAGAGACTAAAGGAAGGGGTGAGACATGATATTGTTTATGTGAGGGCTGTTGGGTCAGTTTGGTGTACAGATCCCAGGAAGGAGCAGCATTCTCGGTGACAGGTTCTTGGGCCGTCTTAGCAACACATTTCTCCTCTTTCGTAGGTACCTTTTGGGACAGTAGGATGAGTATTAATCTCTCTGTCGATTACATGTCTCTTCTGTCTGCCCAGTTGGTCAATCAAGTTCCAATGGTTGATATCTTTTTTTGACTGAGAGACTAGAATGAGGCCCTCCATTACCCCTGTCAGTTTACAGAAAGTCTAGTTGGATTTCAAATTGTAGATTCTATAAGTGTTTCAAGGTGTGTGTATTGCTAAAGATTTTCCAATAGAATTCTCTTGGCCCCACTATAAAAAGTGTTCTGGCGTGCCAGTGAATTCCAGGGCACTGGATATTAATGGCAGTGTCACTTATTTTTTCTGTTGCAATACATCATGTCTTGTTCCTGCAGAGGACAGTTGACTAAAATTACATTTTTCCACTTTTTGTGAAAATTACTTTTCTTTGTAGTTCAGTGGTATAGTACAGTTTTATTTTGTATAGCATCTCCTAAGCAAACTCCTCTGTGACCGAGGGCTTCATAGAAGTGAATGATAACAGGAGGAAGGAGATACTGTGAAGATCATGTGCGAAGGAAGCCCAGAATTTTCTATGGGGACTTGAAGTTAGATTGGGAAGAGCAAAGGCAATAAACCCTCTGGAATAGGTGGTTTATCATAGTAAAAGTTAATCTTGGTAACTTTTATGCCTTCTCTTTATAAATTCAAACCTTGGATAAAAGTACTGGGAATTTTTCTGCAAAATAAATTTATTGATTTACATAAAGTCCTTAATTTATATAGTATTTGCTGAATTGGAGACCTTTGGATGAATTTATTTTATTTTATTCATTTTATTTTTTTTAAAGCCTGGTGCTTTTTTAAAAATCACTTCTAATCATTTAATGTAGTTAGTTGCAATTTAGTTTAGATTTATGTGTGGGGTTTTTTTTTTTGCAATTTAGGAGTAAGACTTTTATTTTTAAACTAGCGGCCCATTGCACGAAGATTCACGCAATAGGCCTTCCTTCCTTCCCCTGGCTGCCGGCACCGGTTTTCCTCCGGCACCCGGGACCCAGGCCTTTGGTCTGGCCGCAGCGGAGAAGCCAAGCCTCTTCAGTCTTCAGTCTTCAGTCGTCTTCAGTCTTCGCTCCGTGCCTGTGTATGCAAATTAACCCTCATCTGATTGGCTGGTGGGTGTAGCAGAGTGATCACCAATTTACATATTTCTCTTTTATTAGTGTAGATATATTTTAATTGATTTCAGAGAGGAAGGGAGAGGGAGAGAAAGACAGAAGCATCAATGATGAGAGAGAATCACCAATGGGCTGCCTTCTGAATGCCCCTTACTGGGGATCGAGCCCGCAACCCAGGCACTCGGACACCTGGGCACGTGCCCTGACCAGAAGTCAACCATGTCCTCCTGATTCATAGGTTGACACTCAACCACTGAGCCAGATTGACCAGGCAGACTTTTTCATCAGTACTTTTTCCTTGATGTTTTAGCTATAAAACATTTATTTGCTTTGTCAATGAACATGTTAAGTTGTACTGTGGCTTATGCAACAGCTATACTTAAGCAAGCCTTATTTTCAATTAGCACTAAAACAGACCACTGTATATTCACTACTCACTGAGTTGCCCATTTTGTTTCATACTACTCACATTCTTGTTTTAAATGCCTTTTAATTTTAACAGTTCACTTTACAGTGCTGTTTACTGAAGTTATTTTTTAAATAAAAATGCATAAATTTAAACACACACACTTAAGCAGACAACTTTTACCAAGGCTCCTGTAACTTCTGGTGTCTTTCCTGACCCCCCCTCACACAATTTTCTGAATTATGTTTTCCACCTTACCCAGCTGTACCACAAGAGCAACTGCCACTAATCCTAAGTAAACATTTCCTATTCTCCTTAGGAAGAATCAAACCCAGCTTTTACCAAACCTTTGGTGTCTGAGGCTATACTCATGGTGTGCAACCGTTGCTTTTTTTGAGCAGAGACTAATTCTTGGAGCTGATAAATGATAAGTGACCACAGAATTGGGGTACCAATGTTAGCACAGACAGAACTTCTGGAGGACTAGGGTAAAAAAGGAAGTAGTTTGAACAGGACCCTGAAATTAGTGGGAGAAAAGCTAGAGTTAACAAGGATCATTTATTTTCTTTTTAAGTACAGAAAGAAAATGCTAGATCCTACCTTAGACTTAAAGTTGAATTAATGCCCAGCCAGTGTTACTCAGTGGTTGAGCATTACCCTATAATCCAAGAGATTTGATTCCCAGCCAGGACACATGCCCAGATTGCTGGATCGATCCCCAGTGTGGGGCCTGCAAGAGGCAGCCAATCAATGATTCTCTCTCAGCATTGATGTTTCTATCTTTCTCTCCCTCTCCCTTCTTCTCTGAAATCAATAAATATTTTTTTTAAAGTTGAATTAAAAATCCTATCTAAATTTGATTTTGTTTAGTGAGAGTCGTCCATTTGAGGGAGTGTTCCCTGGACACACAGAGTAGAAGTAACACAGCCAGCCTCACCCACCACACCGTCCTCTTGTGCGTGACCGCCTTGGGGTTTTGTCCAGGGCCTTTCTGAAAGAACTACTCCAAGATGTTCAATGGAATTCGGTAATATTGGCAGGGACTCTGGCCACTTGCTTTAAAGTTATGTTCATACCAGGTCATCACACTAATAGCAACTTCGAGTATCATTTACATGAGGAGTGTTACTACATCTGTGGACAGTCTGAGAAGAAGGCTCAGTCTTCTGGGAGCTTATGAAGTGGGGGAAAGCCTAACACCAAAGAATGCCAGTACTTTGCTCACTTGACTTTCCCCACTCTCTGCTCATTTGACATTGCCAGTGGATTGAGGGAAGGAAGACATTTTCTTATACACTGTACTTCTTGCCATTTTTATGTACTTAAGTTTCTTATAAATTTCAAACATTTCAGGGTATTAAAAAAAAAAAGATAGGAGGTTTTCTGTCCTTTCATTATAGGCCATTATCTGCAGCAATGACATGCCAGGCAGACTGTTTGTGTGTATATGCCTGTCTGTGGAGAGAGAGAGAAGGAGATTTGAAAGTTCAGAGTAATCAGGGAGGTGGAAGGGTTCCATGGAGGAACAGCCTCCCTGGGGTTCATTGGCAAGGCTTCAGGGGTTAATGAGATGGCAGGAAGTGAACTGGTAGCATGTGGTTTAGGAAGGTACTGCTCATTTGACACATCTTCAAAACTGCATGCTGACCGTTCCTGTTTGGGATTGTTTTATAATACTACTATAATGAAGAGTTATTCTCTTCTGGCCATGTTTCTCTTGTGCCTCCATTGAATGCAGAATTACCTGGACAATTTTTGGCCTGATTTAAAAGCCGCCCACGAGCTTTGTGACTCTATCCTTCAGTCTCGGCGGGAAAGAGAGAATGAGAGTCAGGAGAGCCACAGGAAGGAGTACCCTGAACATCTTCCCCTGGAAGTGTTAGAAGCTGGCATTAAGTCCGGACGCTATATCCAGGTGAGGTGGTAATGAAGAGTGCGCATCAGGACCGGCCAGTATGTTCTCTTCTTGTCTCCTGTCAGGGGTGTCTAATGTCAAAGGCTGTAAACAAGATGGGTGGGTATGAGCAAGCCCAGGCCAGCGATGTTTAAGGTGCTTTGGGAGTCATTCTTCCTGTAGACATGGCTGTCTGGTTGGAACTGCTCTATCATGTTCTTAATTGGACTATATATTGAGTATCACACGAGTAACCTTGTAAATGCCTTCTATCACTGGGAAAGAGAATGTATTTTTGAATCAAGGTCTGGAGGTTTGGCAAAATTGTAAAATTTGTGAAATTTGGTTTCTTCACTCCTTTGTCATTTTTTCACCCCTTTCAAGGGCCCTTTATGACCCCCCAGAACCTAGAACCCGTATGCTGTCAGGATCTTGAGAATAAAGCAGATAAAATTATTCAGATTTTAAGTTTTGCATGTACTCGTGTGTGTGTGTGTGTGTGTGTTGTGTGTGTGTGTGTTTCTATGCAGTTTTATTACATGGTTAGATTTGTGTATCTACCTCCACAATCAAGATACAGAATTGTTCTGTCTTGGATTACAAACTACTCAGATTACTTCTATGCAGGCAGAAAGTTGAGAATACAACACTGAATTCCTTCCCTTAAGTGTGGGTATTTTCAATTACTATACCTAGAAGGACTAATTCTTCCAACTTGGGAGTAAATTTCACAACATTCTTGGGAGAGTACTTTGAGAAAGAAGGTTTTTAAAGACCACTCATCGCTTAGGTAAGATAGATCCTGGCACTTTCAACACTTGGTATAGCTAAGAATAGTTCAAAATGATGATGTATTTTCTGGAGAAAGAAACCTGAGGTGATGAATATTAGTCCTAAACAAAGGGATCACAGACCTTATAAGAGTATTATGGGGATATATTTATATAGGTTTTTTAAATTTACATTTTTATCTTTTGGAGGTAAAACAGGCAGGAAAAAAATTTCCACATTGATTTTTATTATGATTTCAGGGAATTCTGAACGTCAACAAACACAGAGCACAAATAGAAGCTTTTGTGCGACTTCAAGGAGCCAGCAGTAAAGATTCAGGTTCAGTATAAACCTTACATAAATCTCCATACTAGCTTTTCATTCTGATATTACCCAATGAAGAAAGTAAAGTTGAAGTTGTCACATCATATATGCCATGTCAGATATCCCCAAGTACACTGTGCGTGTGGGATCATGAGTTGATTTTTTTTCTTCTCTAACTTTTTGTTGATGATTTCTGAATTTATTGTCAGCAACTTTAAAAATTATAATAGCTAATATTTTATTGGGTGGTTACTACATACTAGGTCAGTGATGGCGAACCTATAACACGCGTGTCAGAGGTGACACGCGAACTCATTTTTTTGGTTGATTTTTCTTTGTTAAATGGCATTTAAATATATAAAATAAATATCAAAAATACAAATCTTTGTTTTACTATGGTTGCAAAGATCAAAAAATTTCTGTATGTGACACGGCACCAGGTTTAAGTTAGGGTTTTTCAAAATGCTGACACGCCGAGCTCAAAAGGTTCGCCATCACTGTACGAGGTACTTTTCTGAACACTTAACATAGGTATTATTGTTTTCCACCTTTTCTACATGAGGATACACAAGGCTACACGTGAGGAAACTAAATTCCAGGGAAGCACAGTAACTTGCCCAAGATCAACACTTGCTGAGTGGGGGGCTGAGACTGCCACTGAGGCAGTCGGACCATGATTTTAAGACATTGCCCGGAACTGCCTCAATGTGCTATATCACCTCATTGGAATCACTAAAAAAGTATAAAATGAAGAAAATATGTAAATAAGTTGAATGATGGCGTGTACTTCCTACTTCTACAATGACAAGCTGCAGAAAACCCCGACAGTCAGAGCATGGCTGGGCTGAAGGAGAGTGAGACGCAATGGCTTTCTCGGGGCTTTGCTCGTCAGAATCCGCCCCTCCACTCCCCCCACGTCAATGCTGCAGTATCCATAGTTCATGAGCCTGCTGGCCTCGCCCTGGCTGCGTGGCCCCTGCAGGTGTGTGACAGAATCCCAATGTAGGCTTACATGGTCTCATGTAGGGAACTGTTACCTACTTTAAAGGACGATTAAAGGTGATCCTTTATGAAAGCACATTATAGAGTATGACTTGGTGGCTGTGTTTCCTCATTCCTAGCCTGTGGAACAAAATGAAGAAGCTTGACCTATGTTTTTAAAGAAGGAGGCTTTTCTTTGTAGGAAAGCTGAGTAGACCTCAGATATATTATGTTCAAAGTGCCTCACTGGTGTGGCACCCCCTTTGACTTTATGGGGTTTCTCTGTGCTGTCCCAAACACAGGTTTAGTTAGTGACATCCTCATCCACGGGATGAAGGCTCGAAACCGCTCGATTCATGGAGACATGGTGGTTGTGGAACTGCTTCCTAACAGTGAATGGAAAGGAAGAACCGTTGCCTTGTGTGAGAATGACGGTGATGACAAGGCCACAGGGGAGTCCCCAAGTGAGCCCATGCCCACAGGTGAGCCAGCTGGGAAGTCCCACAGTTATCCATTGTTCTTGTGAAATGTTTATTTTGCCTCTCCTCAACAATCCAGAAATTTTGCAATCATTAATACACGATATCGGCTCTTTTCCTACATTATCAGTTTCCCCTCTCTGCAGGTTTATTTTATTCTCATCAGCACCCAAATATGCTGCATTATCTCCCATCTTAAAACAAAAACAAAACCCCCTTGAGCCCCACATCCCCTGCAGCTACCACCCTTTTCTCTGCTTCAGTTTGTGGCGAGACTCAGTGAAACAGTTCACTTGCATTCTCTCTGCTTCTTCTCTGCCCATTTTCTCCCAAAGACACTACATTCAGGTGGGTCCCCCACCCCCGCCCTAAAAAGAAAACCTTGACCTCTTGTCAAAGTCACCGGCGACCTCATTGCCGGCAGTCCTTGGCATATGTAGCCTGTTGGTAGCACTTGGCCTATGGACCACATCCTCATCTTTGGCTTCTGGGTTCTTCCCTCCCCTACAGGTTGCTCCCCCTCAGGTCCTTTGCTGGTTCCTCTCATCCTATTGTCTGTCCTCTTGCATGCACCTGGCTCCTCTCTGGATCTCTTTTTCCTGCGCACTCTCCATAGGAGCGCTCGTTCAGTCTGGCTTTCTGTCTCCAGCCCAGACACCTTTAGCCTCCAGTCTTGTCTACTCGGTTGTTCATTTGGCATCTTCCCCTGGATGTCTAATGGGCATCTCAAACTTAACATGCCTAATAACAAATTCCCTATGTCCACCCCCAAACCTGCTCTTCATAAATAGCATGTTCATTTTAAATTGGTCAACCCAAAGACCCTGGAGTCATCCTTGAATTTTCTTTCACACGTCAGCAAGTCCTAGCATCTCTAACTGAATTCAGCCACTCCATATTCCACCACTTCTCTCCTAATTGGGTCCACTAGAACTCCTTGGCGAGATTTCCCCAGCAGCCTCCTCGCTGGTCTCCTGCTCCCACCCTTGCTCCCAGGTAGTCTTTTCTCCACACAGAAGTCACCGTGGTCCTTTTAAAAATCTAGGTCTTGCCACATCTCCACTCAGAATTCTCCAATGGCTACTTCCTATTTCTCTCAATAAAATCCAAAGTTCCTACTCTGGCCTACAAGGTCCTGCAGTGTGGGCTGCCTGCTGTCATTGTCTTCTTCACCATTCTGCTCCTGCCACATTAACCAACTTATCCTTTCCACCACCGGAAACAAGCTGTCCCCAAACATCCTCACACCTCCTTTTCTTACTTCAAGTCTCTGCTCACATGTCACTTTATTTAAAATAACTGCTACTTCTGACCCTTTATTACTCTGGGTCACCTTACCCTACCTATATCTTTCTTAGTAATCATTACTACCTCACATATATTTATTGTGTTCACTGTTTCCCACCCCTACAGACACCCAGACTACAATGTACACTCCAGGAAATCAAGGACTTTGTTTTGATACTGCTATATTCCCTGTACCTAACACAGGATGATTGCTAGTAGAGGCTCAATAAATGTTTATGAAAAGAAAAGATAGCACTTTTTAAAAAATATATTTTTATTGATTTCAGAGGAGAACGGAGAGGGAGAGAGAGATAGAAACATCAATGATGAAAGCGAATCATTGATTGGCTGCCTCCTACACACCCCACACTGGGGATTGAGCCCGTAATCGGGTATGTGCTCTTACTGGTAATCAAACTGTAACCTCCTGGTTCCTAAGTCAACCCTCAACCACTGAGTCACTCTGGCCAGGCAAAGACAACACTTTTAAATACTAAAACTTGTTTTTTCAGTCAGTGATGTTTAAAAGTGTTGTGTATCAGACTTAAATGATTTGTATCCTTTTCTGTATATCATGTTGAGCCAAACAATCTTGGCCAGTGGGAAAATGCAAGAAAAATAGTAAAAATGCCCAGTAGAGGGAGTGGGTTTAAAAAAAAACCCAATCAATGAAAATCATTGACTTTTCCCAACATACCTAAACCTGAGGTCACTAAGGTAAGAACAAAAGAGAAAGTGGGACTAATGGATTCTAAATGTCACATCAGGCCCCTCAGAAGAAAGGGCATACTGCCAATGTTATTAAAAAAATTTTTTTTAGCCCTAGCCGGTTTGGCTCAGTGGATAAAGCATCTGCCTGCAGATTGAAGGGTCCCAGGTTCGATTCTGATCAAGGGCACATGCCTGGGTTTTGGGCTCCATCCCCAGTGTGGGGTGTGCAGGAGGCAGCTGATCAATGATTCTCTCTCATCACTGATGTTTCTATCTCTCTCTCCCTTTCCCTCTCCCTCTCAGAAATCAATAAATATATATTTTTAATTTTTTAAAAAATCTATATTAACAACAAAATGCTAGGAAGGCAAATTTTAAGCATCTCTTGACATGTGTGGATGTGCTTGAAAAAAATGGGATGTTGTATTTCCTGCTTTCTTCCTCGCTTACTGCTAAACTTGTCTGAGTCCAAATAGGTGACATCTCACCACTTAAAGTTTTGTTTTGTTTTGTTTCCCCAAAGGCAGAGTGGTGGGCATCCTTCAGAAGAACTGGCGGGATTATGTGGTGACATTTCCATCCAAAGAAGAGGTCCAATCTCAGGGGAAAAATGCTCAGAAAATCCTAGTTACACCTTGGGATTACAGAATTCCCAAAATCCGAATTAGCACTCAGCAGGCAGAAGCCCTCCAGGTAGCTGACATTGTACCTCTACTGTTTTCCTCCTGTTTCTGCCAGCTCTTGAGCAGTTCCAGAAAACATTGTTAATTCCTTTGCATAAGAAGGCATAAATTGCCCTAGCTGGTTTGGCTCAGCGGATAGAGCGTCGGCCTGTGAACTGAAAGGTCCCAGGTTCAATTCCGGTCAAGGGCACATGCCCGGGTTGTGGACTCGATCCCCAGTGGGGCACTTGTAGGAGGTAGCCGATCCATGATTCTTTCTCATCATGAATGTTTCTATCTCTCTCTCCCTCTGCCTTCCTCTCTGAAATCAATAAAAATATATTTTTTTAAAAAGAAGAAGGAGGTATAAATTATTGATAGCATCTGGCATTTGAGATCCCATTTTTTAAAAATTCTAAATATATAGAACCATCTATTAAATAGTCCTTGGTTAATGAATGAAGGCCAGAGAGAAACCGTCCTAGAAAGAGCTGTGTAAGACAACCAGAGAGAACATACATTACCCAGCTGTCCAACACAGAAACTTTGAATGGATACACTGTGCCAACACTAACAAGCTTTCTTCTAGCAAGCGATATAGAAATACGATCACTGCCCTGTAGAGATGATATAGTGATACTTCACAGAATCGATTATCCATAAAGGAATATAGCACCAGAGAGAAGGCATAAACAAGAAAGTTAGAAATTAAACTTTTACTGTGGTGAAGAGTGTAAGCATCACCCAATCTGATTAGCCTGATGTTTTGCTATTTCTAAATGAGACAGTAACCTGGTCATTGTGTACCTTTACGTCTGGAAGCCTATACAGCGTTCTGAGGCCGGTTGGAAATACTGCTTTCCTTATCCGTGGTTTGCTAGAATTGGGGAGCATTGGCGTCAATCACACTGATACCTTCTTCCCCACCAGAAGATGACTTAAGAAATAAGAAAGTAACTCCCACACACAAAAAATTAAGATTTTTGTTTTGGAATTTAATTTGGACTATGCATAAATGAATTATTTCCTTGTGTTGCAAATGTTAACTAAAATGTATTAGTAGGCTTTTTAAAAAAATAAACTTTCTTTAATAAACTAAACATTTCCAGCCCATTTATTTGATGTAGAGAGGTGATGCCTTCCTCCCAAGCACTGTGCCAGGCATTTATATGCCATGTGGAAATTTGGTAAAACAGGAAGACCTATTTTAAAAAATACACACCCGTTATTTGCAAATTGGCTACTTTTGGAGCTCAATGCGGTTTATCTTGGTGCTGCTAATTGATCCACTCAACTCCTGGCGCTGGGCTCATGGGTGGTTGTTGCTTTTTCTCTCCTTTTGTGCAGGACTTCAGGGTGGTTGTGCGCATTGATTCCTGGGAGTCGACATCCGTGTACCCAAATGGACATTTTGTGCGTGTTTTAGGAAGAATCGGAGATCTGGAAGGAGAAATTGCAACCATCCTGGTGGAAAACAACATTTCGGTTGCCCCTTTCTCAGAAGCTCAGGTCAGATTTCCCTGAGAACTTTGGTCGGGTGAAAGACATTTTGTGCATTTTCTTTTTGCCTTTGTTGTTTGTTTCATCATTAAGAGAGAAAAAAATCTTTGCACTGTCACAACCCACTGTCTAAAGCCACACACAATGAAAAATTCTCACTCTTCTTTATTCTGTGTTTAAACCAGACTGAAATCAGCTTCAAGTGCAGAGTTAGTTTCCTATAGCTTCACAGTTCTCAAATTTTTACATTTTCCAACTGTGCTTAAAAATGGCATGTCAGTATCTTATAGTCAGTATGCATCCATCCCCAGCAACTACACGGGTACCTAGTTACAGACCCACTGGGTTCTGCTCCCTGTCATAATCATTCACAGAGGCCTGCAGAAGGCTGCGGGAAGCAGCTTGTTGGGCTCCGTACATCTCTGATCCTGGGTAAAAAATATCCTGCTTATTATGAAACGGCTTTTGTAACATTTACAGAAGACAAAACTTTCATGAACATAAAGCATCAGCTATTTTCATCACTTTGCAATCCTTTAAAATCCTCATAAATCTTGTTTATTATTCTTGCATAGCTATATTCCTAGTGTGCACATACTATTTTCTGTTCTGCTTCTTTCAGTTAAAATTAATTTTTATATATTGATGTAGCCTACTTATTTTTATATTTTTAATTTATCTTATTGTTGAAAGTATTACAGATGTCCCTTTGTTTTTTGTTGTTTTTCCAATTGACTCCGTCCTGCCCACACCCACCCGAGCCTACTTATTTTTAATAGTTATGGCAAATTATTGTATACTAGAGGCCCAGTGCAAGAAATTCGTGCGTGGGTAGGTCCCTAGTGGCTGCTGGCTGGGGCCTGCCTTCGTTCTGCGTCGCCCTCTGGTGGTCAGCGCACATCATAGCGAGCAATCAAACTCCAGGTCGGTTGAACTCCCGAGGGGACACTTTGCATATTAGGCTTTTATATATATATAGGTTGATGTACTCTAGTTTGCTTAAGTGTTCCTCAGTTATTGGGCATTTGAGCTGTTTAATTTTTCAGTATTATAAAAAATGCTATTTCAAATATGTACTTTTATAAACATTGTGTTTTTTTTCTTTTTAATCATTTTCCTTGGAATGTAATCCTTCAAGTGAGATTACCAAATCAAAGGACATAAAAAATTTTAAAAATTTAAATAGCTTTTGTTATGTATTGGCAGATTGTTCTTCAGAAAAATTGGACCAGTTTGCATTGCCATCAAGAGCATTGAGTGTCATTTTCAGTGGAATTTTGACAGATCAATAGATATATTAGTAAAATATTTTAGAATATTTTACATTATTAAATTTTTATGTTTAACATTAGTTTTTAGAAATTATTTGTTGACTTGTTTCAGCTCATAGTGAAAATGTTAGAATAAAATAAAGCATGGATTAGACTTACAGGACTAGAATTCTCTTCCCTTTTAGCCTACTTAATTACAAATTGATGGTTTAAGTGGGTAATAATGGAGAGAGAATATCCTAGATTGGTTCAGCTTAAATTATCTTTGAGGAATACCTTTTTTTTTCCAATCTTTAATTTCTTTATTGATTAAGGTATTACATATGTGACCTCATCCCCCCCATAACCCCCCCCCCACTCATGCCCTCGCCCCCCTGTTGTCTGTGTCCATTGGTTGGGCTTATATGCATGCATATAAGTCCTTTGGTTGATCTCTCCCCCTTACCCCACCCTTCCCTACTTTCCCTCTGAGGTTTGACAGTCTTATCGCTGCTTCTCTGTCTCTGGATCTATCCCTTTTCATCAGCCTATGTTGTTCACTATATTCCACAAATGAGTGAGATCATGTGGTATTTATCTTTCTTACCATTTGCAACAGCATGGATGGGACTAGAGAGCATTATGCTAAGTGAAATAAGCCAGTCAGAGGAATACCTTTTTTAAAAAAAATAAGCTTTTAATATTTAGGACATGTTGATTTTTTTTCAGGTTTGACTTGAATTCAAAGCTCAACTACATTTAAATAAATGGATCATTTGAAAATGGGGTAGAGGCTGTACCCTTTATATAAGCCACCCATTCATTTCTGCTCGAGCCGCATAACTAAAGAGGCTGGTAAAAGTTGTGGAACATTCCTGTCAGACTGGGAGGGTCCCCACGGGAAGGGGACTGTGTTTTTTCTATTGACTCCTGACTTTTCAGAGCCTAGCACATTTCCTGACACATATGAGGCACCTAATAAATCACTATTGATCAAAAGAAACAAGCACAGGTCAATTGCAGAGGGTAGTAGGTAATGAATGGGATTTCTATGAGGTCACATTGAGATTGTCAGAGTAGATTTTTAAAGGAAACGTGTGCTGGGGAGTTAATCAATATTTGGCCTTTCATTGTACAGATGTGTAAGATGCCAGTAAACACACCAGAAAATCCCTGGAAGGTGAGTCCTGAAGAGGAACGAGAACGTAGAGACTTGAGGAAAACCCATCTTGTATTCAGCATTGACCCCAAAGGTTGTGAAGATGTGGATGACACACTCTCAGTCAGAACCTTAAACAATGGCAACCTGGAGCTCGGGGTCCACATTGCAGATGTCACACACTTTGTGGCTCCAAATTCTTATATTGACATTGAAGCCAAGACAAGGTAATGCTATTTGAAATCAGCAGTGTGATTACGTGTATGTAACTGTAACATATTTTGTAACTATAACTATGCTAGTTTCAGATTTTCAAAACATAGATTTCACAGTTTATTACAATTCTGAAGATCGCTTCCAGAAGAAAATAGTGAGGTACACTTCCCCTTTTCCCTTTAGAAAAATAGTACCTTGATCAATGTACCTTGCTTTTTGTAACAGAACCTTTTCACACATTATTTCCTTCTAAATTGAAATGGGTTAAATTTTTCATGTAGCAATATACTATTTTATATAAATACTGGATCATTACACTCTAATTTTTTTTTATACAACTAAGAGTCATATCATTTTCTCTTTCTTTTTTTATATCAGTGGAAGCATACTCAGCCCGAAGCAGCATCGCTTAGAAAAGCGGGAACATGGGAATAGCTTTATTACCCAGTCGGCTGCACTTTATGGAAAAACAACAGCCTTGGGGAATTTGTACTGAGATTTTGGCCGTTTACCTCACAGCAACCCATGCAGTCAGCAGTTCTACTTCTTGCTGCTGAAGGTCATGTACCGTATGTGTGTCTTTCACAGGGCCACCACTTATTATTTAGCAGACCGACGCTATGATATGCTGCCCTCCATCCTCAGCTCGGATTTGTGTTCCCTTCTGGGAGGCGTTGATAGGTGAATTCATTATTTTTACCTGTGTGACACCTGGTGCTCTTGCTTCTGGCCGCTTTCTCCTCTTATTTCTAACATGCTCTATCACCCCACACCCCACCCCTGCTTCCTCCCTGTATCCTCTACACCACTCCGTACCACTTATTTTCAGAAAGCTTTATTTCTCTAGCCTTCTCTTCCCTTCCTTCTCTCCCTATGAGGCCATTTCTCCCTCTGTTTTTTGGCTTTTTAATGTTGGCTAAAGTCTGGGAACATTTGTGCATTTGTAGTCCCTGGTTGAGGCTGTTTTGCATGAGGAGCATGAACTTAGGAAGGTGTGTTGTTATTTTTTTGTAGTTAAAGTTTCTATCTATTATTGATTAGATAATAAAACCATGTAGTCCAAAATTTATACTTCTAAAACATATTTAGTGAAAGAATCCCTCCTATCACTTTCCCTTAGTTACCAATCTATATATAGAAAAGCCTAAGCTACCGTTGGACCATCCAACTGGTAGCTATGACACCACTGACCACCAGGGGGCAGACACTCAGCGCAGGCAATGCTGAGCTGCAGTGACTTGGCAGCTATGGTTCTCGGGTGACACACCTGGAACCAGAGAGGAGGGAGCCCAATCCAGTGCATGTATTTTAAAGACAAAGAACACAACACTACTGGTGTGTTCTCCGGGGTGCGTCACCTGAGAACCGCCCTCTCGCAATCTGGGACCCCTCGAGGAATGTCAGAGAGCCAGTTTCAGCCCGATCCCCGAAGCCCAGGCCGAGGGACCCCACCAGGGCACACCCCCAACTGGGGATTGAGCCTGCAACCCAGGCATGTGCTCTTGACTGGAATTGAACCTAGGACCCTTAATCCACTGAGAAAAACCAGCTAGGGCGACATGTGGTCTTTCTTTTTTACATAAATGGTGATACGTGTTATATACAGGGTGGGGCAAAAGTAGGTTTACAGTTGTTTGTGTGGAAAACAATACCATAATTAATAAGCAAACCTGTACTGCAAACCTGTAATGAATTACTTGGAACATAAGTCATTTCATATTTTTAAAAGCACACTGTATCTGGAGGATAAATTCCTAAAGTGGAATTTCTGTGTCAAAGGGTATATGTAATCCGGCCAGCGTGGCCCAGTGGTTGAGAGTTAACCTATGAACCAGGAGGTCACAGTTCGATTCCTGGTCAGGGCATATTCCTGGGTTGTGGGCTTGATACCCCAGTGTGGGGTGTGCAGAGGGCAGCCGATCAGTCATTCTCTCTCATCACTGATGTTTCTCTCTCTCCCTCTCCCTTCCCCTCTGAAATCAATTACATTCTCACCATCAATAGATGAGAATGCTTGTTTCCCCACAGCCTTGCCAACACAGTATGTTGTAATTTTTTTAACTTTGCCAATTTAATAGATGAAAATTGTATTTTAGAGTGGTTTTAGTTTGCATTTTAATTCAACTACTACAAGTAAAGTTAAACATTTTTATGTTTAATAGTCATTTACATATCCCTTTCTGTGAATTAATTACATGTTTCTTTGCCCTTTTTTTGAGTTTTTGATTTATTTAGTAATTGATTTATAAGAGCTTTTTGTATCTTGAGGGAAAAATAGCCCTTGGTGGAGTTTGTTTTGTTTTGTTTTTTTGGGGGGTGGTTTTTGGTGAGGATATTTTTTTCCTTTGCTTTTTAGAGAGAGTGGAAGGGAGAAAAACGGGGGTGTGGAGGGAGAGAAACATTGATGTGAAACACATCTATTGGTTGTCTCCAGCACATGCCCTCGACTAAGACTGGTGATTGAACCTGCAACCCAGGTATGTGCCCTTGACCAGAAATCGAACCCCAAATCCTTCGATGTGCCATCCGGCACTCTCACCACTTATCAACACTGGCTAGGGCTAGCCCTTTGTTTCTTATGAGTTGCAAATGTTGCATATTTTTAAATAGAGTGATTTGGTAGCTGAGTGGTTCTTTAGTAAATGAACTTTTTGCTAATTTACCTACCATCAAGGCTGATGTCATAGTTCAGTGTCATTCTGTAGGATTTGAAAGGCTTAGCTCTTCTTTACTAGAGAGCCAGCAGACTTGACTCCCTCTGTCAGTGCTGTGCTATTCTAATTAAAATGGAAAGCTGTAAGGGAGGAGTTCTAACATTACAGGTGAACTCATTTCAGATTTGCTCAGAGCTCAACAAAATCTAGTCTAACTTTGATTTAGTGGTGGAGTGTTTAGGTTGCGACATCAGACCAAAAACTTGTAGCAATGCCATTGATTTCAAGTTACACTTAGAGTTGAGTTCTGCTTGCTTCAAACATGGAAGAATTAAATAATCATCTCAGTGTTACTGGTTTGTAGGTATGCTGTAAGCATCATGTGGGAGTTGGATAAGACCTCCTATGAAATTAAGAAAGTGTGGTATGGCAGAACCATTATCCGATCATCATACAAACTGTTTTATGAAGCAGCCCAGGAACTACTGGACGGAAACTTTAAAATCATCGATGATATTCCAGAATTCAGGGACTTGGATGAGAGGAGCAGACAAGCCAAGCTAGAGGAGTTAGTGTGGGCGATTGGAAAGCTGACCGACATCGCACGCCATGTCCGAGCTAAACGAGACCTCTGTGGTGCCCTGGAACTGGAAGGGGTAGAAGTTCGAGTGCAGCTGGATGAAAAGAAGAACATTCGTGACCTCATCCCCAAGCAGCCCCTGGAAGTCCATGAGACGGTGGCTGAATGCATGATCCTAGCCAACCACTGGGCAGCCAAGAAGATCTGGGAGAGCTTTCCGCATCAGGCCTTGTTGCGCCAACACCCTCCTCCGCACCAGGAGTTTTTCTCGGAGTTAAGAGAATGTGCTAAAGCAAAAGGCTTCTTCATAGATACACGGTAACTCCTCTTTTGAGGGGGCAGAGGAATGGGAGGGAATGTTGTACACTTATTTATCTTACAGTAGATCTTAAAATGTGATAGCCAGATCGTTGACCAAAAATAGAAAACTTCTTGGCTTTTTCTTCATATACTAAAATGTAGGTATGAAGCCTCAAAATTAAAACAAGTCTATTGAGGCATAATTTAGACCCACTACAATTTGTAATACAGGAGTAAAGAACCTTGATTCAATTTATTCTAGTCCTCAGGCAAATCCCAAAAAATTATTCTATTTATTTCACTACTTTAAAAGTGCAGCATATCATAAGGCACCACACTGATGGCAAATTAGTCCAAGCCTCCATGGACGGAGACTTTTTACTCCCTATCTCCAGGATAAAATCTTTCCCTGTTAAAAATGATGTATAAGAGGATTTTTCAGTATTTTATTTTGAAGTAACAGGTGCTAATTCATTAATCACAATGGTTTTTTTTGCCGCTATCTTAGTTGATGGTATCTTTTGTTCACTGTATTGCTTTGCTTTCCTATTCCTCATTCTCCATCATTCCTTTCCCTCTTTTCTGTTAGTGGGCTACATATAGAACTGAATTGTATGCTCTATTATTAAATTTTTAGTATAATCCTATATTTCCTGGGGGTTTTTTAATTTAAAAAAAATATTATTTTTTACTGATTTTACAGAGAGGAAGGGAGAAGGATAGAAAGATTGAAACATCAATTGGCTGCCTCCTGCACAACCCCTACTGGGGATCAAGCCCACAATTAGGGCCTGTGCCCTGACTAGGAATCAAACTATAACTTCCTGGTTCATGGGTCGACGCTCAACCACTGAGCCACACCAGCTAGGCTATTTCCTGGATTTTTAAAAATTATTTGAGAGTAAATAAATAGAATGAGCCCTAACCTGTTTGGCTCAGTGGATAGAGCGTCGGCCTGCTGTCTGAAGGGTCCCGGGTTCGATTCCGGTCAAGGGCATGTACCTTGGTTGTGGGCACATCCCTGGTGGGGGGCGTGCAGGAGGCAGCTGATCAATGTTTCTCTCTCATCGATGTTTCTAACTCTTTATCCCTCTCCCTTCCTCTCTGTAAAAAAATCAATAAAATATACTGTATTTAAAAAATAAATAAGTAAGTAGAATGATTTATCTCTCTTTAAATAATAATAATTTAGGTTTCTTTTACTTGTGTATCTCAAGTTTAGTTTAGTTTTTTAACTCTATCTGGCTCCATAATTCTTGATTTAAAAAAAAGAAAAAGTCCAGCCCTCGCTGGTTTGGCTCAGGTGGTTGGAGCATCATTTGATTCCCGGTGGTTTGGTTCCCGCCGGTCACGTTACATACCCAAGTTGTAGGTTCGAACCCCAGTTGGGGCATATACAGGAGGCAACTGATCGATGTTTCTCTCACACTGATGTTTCTCTCTCCCTCCCCCTCTCCCTCTCCCTTCCTCCCTCTCTTGAATCAATGAAAACATATCCTCAGGTGTGGATTAAAAAAAGAAAAGAAAAAGTCCATTCTTTGACCTACAGTATGTTTAGGTTAAGGGTGTTAGGAATTCAGCAAGTATTTGACCACCTGCCATGTGCCGAGCATTAATTTAACTTGTAGGTATCACCACATTACTCTTTACTACTTAAGAAACAGACTGATGAGTGAAGTGTTCCCCTCAGAGTGTTGGCTTATAAGTCATTGCTGGGGACTAAATAAAAGTTTTTCCATTTTTTTGTCAGGTCCAATAAAACACTGGCTGATTCTCTGGATAACGCGAATGACCCCAACGATCCCATTGTAAACAGACTGCTCCGCTCTATGGCTACGCAGGCCATGTCTAATGCACTCTATTTCTCCACCGGATCCTGTGCAGAGGAGGAGTTCCATCATTATGGTGAACGATAAAGTTTTCCTTGTGTGGCCCTAACCTTGAGCAGGTTGTTTCAAAAGTACTTTTTGTTGTTTATTTTGATCTTTTGGTTCTTTTTGAAGGTCTTGCATTAGATAAATACACTCACTTTACTTCTCCAATAAGAAGATATGCAGATATCATAGTACACCGATTGTTAATGGCAGCCATTTCAAAAGATAAGAAAATGGAAGTTAAGGAAAATTTGTTCAGCAACAAAGATCTTGAGGAATTATGCAGACATATCAACAATAGAAACCGAGTAAGAGGGGTTTTAATTTCTTTCACCCAGTATCTCTTCGCTAAGAGAATATCACCTTTTATTGTGTAATAGAATGAAGTACCATATATTCTAGCAAATTAAATGTTAGAATCATTCTAACCAATGAAATCACATGAAAAATTATAAAGCTTGTTGAGTAGCTCTTTTTTTTTTTTTTTTTTAATATATTTTATTGATTTTTTACAGAGAGGAAAGGAGAGAGATAGAGAGTTAGAAACATCGATGAGAGAGAAACATCGATCAGCTGCCTCCTGCACATCTCCCACTCGGGATGTGCCCACAACCCAGGTACATGCCCTTGACCGGAATCGAACCTGGGACCTTTCAGTCCCCAGGCCGACGCTCTATCCACTGAACCAAACCGGTTTCGGCAGAGTAGCTCTTAATACATTTACAAATGTCCTGAGATAACGTAATGTGGATTTGGAAGACTTAACAATAGATTTTTTTCCCTAAAATGTAGAAATGTAAAAAATCATCTATCATCTTACCATCCAGAAATAACCATTATTAACAATTTTAGATAATGCTTATTTATAAAAATATTTTACCATACCTGTTATTTTGAAATCTGCCCTTTTTTTTCCCACTTAAAACATGTTATTGCTTGTACACCATGTCAGTATACTTACATCATTGTTTTAGAAGCTGTTTTTTGTTCTATTTCATATTGTTGCTGTGGCTTCAATATTGCATAGCATAGAAGTAGACCATTTGGTGACACATAAGATTAGAAACTACCTTAATGTTTAATATAATTTTCTATATCCAATGTTCTATAGTTCTGTGCTTTTCAGTATTATTATAGCCACCAGCCATGTTGGCTATTTAAATTAACAATTTTTAATTGATGAAAGAGAAACATCAATCAGTTGCCTCCTTCATGCACCTGGACCAGGGATCAAACTTGAAACCTAGGTATGGGCCCCACCCGGGAATCGAACCCGCAACCTTCGTGGTATGTGGGATGACGCTCCAGCCTGGGGCAGACCTCACTTGTTTGAAGACCTTGGTTCTGTGGAACTATAAATTTCATGTTTCATCTGGGATGTCAGAGAAGTCTTCATCATGCTTTGGGGTTGTGCTTCTTACAGGCAGCACAGCATTCTCAGAAGCAGTCTACTGAGCTCTTCCAGTGCATGTATTTTAAAGACAAAGACCAAGAAATGGAGGAGCGTTGCATAGCCGATGGGGTTATTTATTCAATTAGAACAAATGGAGTGCTCGTATTTATACCAAGGTATGTTGTCTAACATAAAATTGTTAAGAAATTATAGTTAAACTAAAAATGTAGAACACAAATGTAGATATAATTTAAGATATTTATTTTAGCAATTATTATTTTTTTAATACATTTTTATTGATTTCAGAAAGGAAGGGAGAAGGAGAGAGAGATAGAAACAGCAATGATGATAGAGAATCATTGATGGGTTGCCCCACACTGGAGATCGAGCCCACAACCCAGGCCCTTTCTGGGAATCAAACTATGACCTCCTGGTTCATAGGTCAATGCTCAACCACTGAGTCATGCCAGCTGGGCTTTTAGCAATTATTTATAGTTACCATATGTACATAATGTATTTATACACGGTAGGGTAGGTTTACAGTTATTCATATGGAAAATAATACAGTCCTATCTAATAAAGAGTGAATATGCTAATTGACCCTCACACCATCGCAAAGATGGCGGTGCCCACAGCCAATAAGGAGGAAATACGCTAATTGACTGTCCCACCCTCAAATATGGCAGTGCCCACAGCCAATAAAGAGGGAATATGCTAATTGCCATGCCCTCAAAGATGGCGGCACCCACAGCCACAAGATGCCTGCCTCCAGAGACCCCCAGTTCCCTCAGCTGCCCAGGGCCGCCTGAGGCTCAGGTATCCAGGACTGGCCGAGTCTTGAGCTACCGGCAGTGGCAGCAGCAGAGGCGTGATGGGGCGTCGCCTTCCCCTGATAGCCAGGTCGCCTCCCGCCCCTGAGGGCTCCTAGACTGTGAGGGGGCAGGCCGGGCTGAGCCCTCCAGTGCATGAATTTTTATGCACTGGGCCTCTAGTAATTAATAAATAATAAAAGAATAAACTCTGTGTTTCACATACTCACAACTGTAAACTTACTTTTGCCCCATCCTGTATAATTCACTATAAAAGTATAAAAGATTAGAATCTAGTATATCTGTATCAGTCTTAGGATAGGATTTTACTTATGTAGCAAGATAATTTGTTTCTATCTGATCAATGAAATAAAAATTTAGAGGTAAATCACAAGAAAAATTGTTTTTAATTTAGAAGAAAAACTAGCATTCTAGATAAGTATTCTAGATCTGCATACTAAGAATATATTATCTCTGGATTTTTATTCTGTCAATGATTCAGGTTTGGGATTAAAGGTGCTGCTTACCTAAAAAATAAAGATGGCTTAGTAATCTCATGTGGGCCAGACAGCCATTCTGAATGGAAGCCAGGATCCCTTCAACGATTTCAGAACAAAATCACCTCTACCACAACAGGAGGGGAATCCATTACGTTCCATTTGTTTGACCATGTAACAGTAAGTCTTGTATTTACATTACATATTGCTTTCAGTGTAAAGAACAAAGAATGTGATTTAGTAATAAGCATTTTATCCTCTATGACAGGTGAGAATATCCGTACAGGCCTCACGATGCCATTCTGATACAATCAGGCTTGAAATAATGAGCAACAAACCGTACATGATACCAGATTCAGAACTTCTTCATCAGAGTTCCCTCTTGCTAAAGAGTGACTTGGTGAAGGAAGTAACTCGATCTGTGGAGGAAGCTCAGCTTGCCCAAGAAGTCAAAGGAAACATCATTCAGGAAGATTTTCAAAAATACTGCCAAACCAAGGGAAGAAGCCTGTACATGCTTCTAGAGGAGATACGGGACCTAGCTCTCCTAGATGTCTCAGACAGTCATGGAATAGGAAATACTCATCTTCAATAAAATAAAAGGGTTTTATCTTACGTGAATGTTTTACCCTCTTTTCGACATCAACGTTAGTCGACTTTTTGTGTCACCCAATGTTCTAATCGATTGAGATTGGGTAAATATTTCACATACCACAGTCCCCCCTTACCTGCAGTTTTGCTTACCATGGTTTCAGTTACCCACAGTCAACCACAGTCCAAAATATTAAATGGAAAATTCCAGAAGTAAACAATAAGTTGAAAAGTGCATGCCATTCTGCGTAGCATGATGAAATATCACTATCCTGCACCATCACGCAAAAAACACGAATCTTCCAGTGTACCCACAGCAAAGCATTTGTTTTGTCCTCTTCTAGAGCGCTAACCCGAGGCTCCAATTGCTCAGCTTCCTCTAGCACATAACGTTTCTGTAGCCAGGGCAGAATATCACAGACTCTCTCACTGTGTAGTAGTTCATCAAAGAACTCACCTACGTGCATCAGCTCAAACTCTCCATTTCGGTTCTGGCTCTTAATTTTTCTATGATCATTGAACAGAGGCTCCAAGTATTTGCAGCAATCAATTGCAGTGCCTGTCAGCCTCATATAAAGTGCTCCCAACATGCGTCCATACTTGAAATCTTCATTTTTTATAAACTCAACAATGATATCCTTCTCTGGTTGGATCTGAAGCATCTTCAAGGTCAAACACAGAAAGGGAGTTGGCTTTATGTTGCCACCATAGACGCCACCGACAAACCTTAACTCCATGGCTTTACCAACTACAAGTTCAGCCATAAGTCCAAAGCACTCCTCTTTCCAGTGCTTGGACTCACAGATTCGAGTCCGGATGATCTTCACCAGATACTGTGGGTTGGTGCCGTGAATGCTGTGGGCATCCTTCACCGTGCGGTTTGCCATTTGAAAACGCTTCCAGTTCTATTTCCCCCGGGTCCTTTAGTGTGTCATGTCCCAGTTAAAAACACACACAAAACAGATACGAAGAAAGATGGAGGAAGTCCCCTTTACTTTTTATTTTATTTTTTTTATTTTTATTTTTTTGGGGGGGGGAGGGGGAAGGTTGGAGAGCTTATTATTTACATGTGTAAAGGATGTGGGAACAGGAGCTGGGGTGAGGTGCAGCTGGGAAGATGACTCCAGCTCAGTCCGTGATGATGAGCTCATCTACCCCCCAGTCTTCATAGCTCCCGTCAGGCAGGTAGCGCCGAATGATGATGGGGATCTTTCGGGCCTTGAGCTCTTTCATGGCGATAACCAGGGGATCTGTCTCCCCCTTCAGTTCCACCATCACGGGGGCACACATCGAGATCTGGAGGGCTCGGGTGCCCAGCACGCGGGCTCGCTCATACTTGGTCATATATGGTGTGGTGATCCGCTTCTGGTTGGCCTGCGGTCGCTCTCCAGAGGGGAGGATCTCAAGGTTCTCCTGGCCCTCTTCCTCAGCATTCTCCAAGTCATCGAGTTCTTCATCCTCCTCCATATCCTCAAAGTCGTCGCCATCAAAATTGTCCTCGTTGTCTGACATGACACCCGCGCAGCAGCGACCGGGATCTGCGCTCGGCACCCGTGCCCGGAGACCCACAGACTGCGCGCCTCTGCCTCGCTCAGCTCAGCCCAAGGCTCAGCGCAATGCGCGTTCTCTGCGCCTGTGCCCTAACCGGGAAGCAATTCGGCAGTCCCCTTTGAATAGCTCACGTGAACAGCTTGAAACCAGACGTGCCGCAGCAGAGGGGACTTCCTGCCCTGGTAGAATCAAGGATAGCCAGGTTCTCTAGCCAGGTTCCAGCCAGGTTCTGTCTTTAGTGTCCTGTTCCATCTGTATTTATACCAGTTCATTTTAATCCTATCCGTTCTATTTCAAAGGTTAGGGCGTTTGTTATCTCCATTCCAAGGTCACTACTCTACTGTAAGGTTAAAAAAACAAAAACGCCCTAAAATATTCTTGTAGCTGCCGTGGGAGTGGATCTCAGTCCTTCCGCATAGAGGGATGACTTCATATTTTCAGGAGGCTCTTTGGCCTAAACCTAAACTGAGTCCATTACTCATTTCCTCTCCGGCTCTTCTCCTGGCTTTTCTTAGATCTTTCAGGAGATTTTGAGTGGCTCCTGTGTCTATGACTATGGTGCTGACCTGGGGACTTGGAACGGGATCTGTGCCGTCTATCTCAGGACCTGCTGCGGTGACGTCTTGGATTCTTGCTCCGATGCCTCTCTCGGGGAGGGGAAGGGCTCCTCCTTTTTGGAGACTGACTCTGCCTTCTGGCAGACTGGCTCCCACTTCTCCTGTAGCGCCGCGTGGGAGAGCAGCGGGGCTTGTCCAAGTCTTGGTAGCTTCTCCGGCGGTGATCAGGTGATGGTACTCTCTGCAACTTCTCGTCCTCTTCTCCCTCTTCTTCACTGGACTGGACATCATACATGTCCAGTATGATGCAACCAACCTGTTAGTCACTCAGCCATCTTGGTTATCAGGTTGACTGTCAGGATTGCAGTGTTTGTGTTTCAAGTAACCCTTAGTTTACTTCATAACGGCCCAAAAGCACAAAGTGATGCTGATAATTCGAATGTGCCACAGAGAAGAAATAAAGTGCTTCCTTAAGTGAAAAGGTGACAGTTCTCAGTAAGGAAAGAAAAAAAATTATATGCTAAGGTTACTAAGATCTACAGTAAGAATGAATCTTTTGTCTGTGAAATTGTGAAGGAAAAGGAAATTCGTGCTAGTTTGCTAAGAGACCACTTTCACATAGCTTTTATTCCAGCATGTTATAATTATATTTTATTAATTGTTGGTGTTAATTTCTTACTGTTTCTAACTTGTAAATTAAACTTTATCATAGATATGTATATATAGAGAAAACACAGTATAGATCGGATTTGGTACCATCCAGTCTCAGACACCTACTGGAGGTCTTGGAACATATCCCCTGGAGCTAAGGAGGACTACTGTATGTGTAAAATGTTTTCTCATCATTAAAGTTGCATTAAATAAAGTACAATTAGGTCACTATGGAAACTGATTTTTCAGAAATGAATAGTGAATGTTGGCTCTGCAAATCAGGTTGCCTGTTGCTCTTTAATAAACCCAGAATTAATATTTGGTTAACTTGCCTAAAAACAGTTCTTTCAAATCAGTTCTTTCTACTAATTGCAACAGTGGGCCATTTGAGTCATAGGCCCCTCTGACATCTGTCAGATTAACTTTTCAGTCACTTTCAGATAGTGAGACTTGGTCCTGTCCACCTATCCCTTTTAAACTATTTCATATTTGACTCTAACCTCCCTGCTATCCCCAGCACCAGTTGGTGATAGGGCATAGGAGTAGGGTGGGGTGCTCAGGTAAGCTCTGTTCTCTCAAACCTCCCTTTCCACCCTCATTTTTGATGATGAGTTACATTGGTCTTGCTCTTGTTGGAGACTTGTCACTTTGCCAGCAAATCCCACTGGAAAAGTAACTGCCCTTTCCCTTTGTCATCTCCTCTAGTCCAGCTGGTGAGGGTGAAGAGCCAGAACATGCCATTCTGAGAAAGCAGTTTCTCTAGCCATTGGTTGCATCTAAAGAGACTGGGCTCCATCTTCTAGCTGATCCCCCTATTAACAGAACAAGCCACAATCCTCAACGCTTATCCTCTTGGCACCTTACTATAACGGCCCCCAGCAAGACTACAGCCTCCATAGCCGCCCATATCTCATATATTCTTGTACTTCCTGGCCTTTAACCAAACCATCCTTGTCACTCTCCACCCCACCTGAATCAGCAAGCCTGAAATGAGCAAGCTGCCCAGCTTCATGGATGGAAGCCACTTCAGCACCATCCCTCTGCCAGTCTTTCTCATATAAAGCAACTTTCCCATCTCCTAGTTTGTAAAAACTAGCTTTGCCTTTCCCTTTCCCCAATGGGAATCTCCTGCCAAGAACTAGAGAGACTTTCTTTAAACTTAGTTGTCAATGCAGTACTTCCTTATCTGTAATTACCCCTCTGAAATCCCCAATCCTTGGAATCTCTAACTCAAAGGTCTCCTGTGAATCCGCCCTATCCTCAATACTTTTCAAGTTTCTCTCCAACTGGTCAGTAGGTACCGAGGAGCATTTGAACCTCCCTAGCTTCTAGGCAGGCCAGGCAATATATCAACCTTTCATGTGGCCCTTTAAATATTGAAGTCATTTCTCAAAATACATGTAAACACATATAAAAACCTTAAACATTTTACCAAAAGTGAAAATTGCTGAACTAAGTAACAATAAGAAACTTTTTTTTTTTAAATATATTTTATTGATTTTCCACAGAGAGGAAGGGAGAGAGACAGAGAGTTAGAAACATCGATGAGAGAGAAACATCGATTAGCCGCCTCCTGCACATCCCCCACCGGGAATGTGCCCGCAACTCAGGTACATGCCCTTGACCGGAATCGAACCAGGGACCTCTCAGTCCGCAGGCCGACGCTCTATCCACTGAGCCAAACCGGTTTTGGCACAATAAGAAACTTTTATAGAACCAAGATGGTGGCATAAGTAAATGACATTACAGCGTCCCACAACCACATCTAAATTACAACTAAAATACAGAACAACCATCCTTCAGAACTGCCTGAAATCTGGCTGAATAGAATTTCTACAAATAAGTAAAGAAAATACATGAACACTGGTGGGAGGGGCAGAGGCACTGAACAGGCTGGTTGGACACCCACATCTGGCATTTTTTTCATCAGGAGGGATATCTTAGCTACAGAGGCCTCCTGAGAGAAGCAAGGGGTCCCAGGGTTCCAGAGCTGGGAATCCTATATATTAAAAGCCTAACATGCAAATCGATCAAACAGCAGAATGACAGGTGGAACAACCAGTCTCTGACACACACTGTCCACCAGGAGGGAGACACTCAACACAGGAGCTGCTCCCAGACCACAGGCCCCAGACCAGGCAAGGTGGGTGCCAGTCAGCCCTCCCCCGCCCCCAGTCACCCCAGAGGGAGGTGACTGGCTGCAGAGCAATTGGGGGGCAGGGCCAGTGAGTGGGTGGTGCCAGGCCAGCCAAAGCAGGTGCCAGCGGGGGGTGCCCAAACACCGAGCCGGTCGCCCCATAGATCTGCCCTAATAATCGGCCAGGCCTAGGGACTCTATCTGTGCATGAATTTCGTGCACCGGGCCTCTAGTTTGGGCTATAAAAACCAGCAGGGATTGGCCTAGTGATACGAAGGCTGCTGGAGACCCAGGCAGTTTCTCATAAAGAGCCAGTGCTCGGACTCACTTCCTCTGAGCTGTAGCACTGAGGCAACAGCTTGGGGGTGGGGGTGGCGTAGATCCAGGGACATATGGGAGAAATCTGGATTATCTAGAATTGGAGCAAGAACTCAGGGGTGGCTTTCTCTCAGGTGGGGGTGCTCACTGGGTCATTGTTCCTATGCTGAGATCTCCCCTATCACAGAGCTGACTTGCAGCCATATCTGAGTTTCCATCAGCTTGGCTCACACTGTTGGTTCCACCTGGAAATTCCCGGAGGCTACACCTTACCCAATTTGCAACCCCACCCAAGCTGTTTGCAGTGGCTTTTCCATATGAATGGCCTGTCCTGGCTCAGGCTTCAGACATTCCTAAAACCTCTCAAACAGGCAGCAGCTGGCATCAGGGTGCCCCATATCTATGAATTAGAAGCCCAAGACCTGGCACTAGCACCCGCCTGCCTTGCTTCATAGCTTGGCCTCAGCTGGGCACTTCTAAGCCCAACACAAGTAGCAGCCATCTGCAGATAGCTCTGTAGCTCCTGCTAGGTGGCCCCAGGCAGTGGCTGACTTTTCACCTCCCAGGAGCCCCCAAAGCCACTGTACCCTAGATGGACAGTTTCCGACCATAGCAGATTACACACATCCACAAGCGACACACTCGAGGGGCAGACTCAGTAAGCACCAAAGCCCCACTGAAGCAAGTCCTGCTCCATAGGGGTGTCTCCCACACAGCAGCTCTTCCACTGTAGCCACAGCTGGCCCTCACAGCTAATTGGCCTGGAGGGCAATTCCTCCCACTGACGTCAACAGCAATCAAGGCTCAACTACAACAAGTCTATGCACACAGCCCACACAGGGGGGAACTTAGAGTGCCCACCTTATGTGACTGGGGAGGCTAAGTCTTTGGGCCCTACAGGACACCTACTACACAAGGCCACTTTACCAATTAGCAGCTCTACCTAATACATAGAAGCAAACACAGGAAAGCAGCCAAAATGTGGAGACAAATAAACATGTCACAAATGAAAGAACAGAAGAAATCTCCAGAAAAAGAACTAAATGAAATCACAGCAAGCAAACTAAAGGATACAGGTTCAAAACAATGATTATAAGGTTGCTCAAGGATCTTAATGAGAGCTTCAAGGACTTAGTGAGAGGTTCAAGGATCTTAGTGAGAATTTCAAAGATATGAAAAAGGAACAGTCAGAAATGAAGGATACACTAACTGAAATGAAAAATAATTTACAGGGAATGAACAGCAGAGTAGATACCAAGAATCGTATCAACGATTTGGAATATGAGGAACCAAAAAACACCCAGTCAGAAGAGCAAAAAGAAAAACAAAATCCCAAAATATGTGAAGACAGTGTAAGGAGCCTCTGGGACAACTTCAAACATACCAACATTCACATTATGAGAGTGCCAGAAGGAGAAGAGTACAAGATATTGAAACCTATTTGAAGCAATAATGACAGAAAACTTTCCCTACCTGGTGAAAGAAATATACTTACAAGTCCAGGAAGGGCAGCGAGTCTCAAACAAGAGGCCCATACCAAGACACATCGTAATTAAAATGGCAAAGGTTAAAGACAAAGAATCTTAAAAGCAGCAAAAGAAAAGCAGTTAGTTACCTACAAGGGAGCTCCCATATGACTTTCTGTTGATTTCTCAACAGAAGAAGAGGAGGAAGAGGGGGAGAAGAAAGAGGAAGAAGAGGAAGAGGAGGAAGAAGAGGAGGAGGAGGAGGAAGAGGAAGAGGAAAAGAGAAAGAGGAGGGAGAGGAACAGGAGGAAAAGAATAAAATGGCAATAAATACATATCTATCAACAATTATACCTAAAAATCAAAATAAACGAACAAGGATTCTAATGAACAAAATAAACTGATGAATAAAATAGACAAATCTCAGTGGGAAGACGGGGCAGGCAGGAAGAGATTAACCAAAGATCTTATATGCATACTAGGAGCCCAGTGCGCAATTCAAAATCATGCGGAGGTGCTGCCCACCCTCCGGTCCGGCTCTGCCTCCCTCTCCAGGCCTTGGAAGCAGCTGCGGCTGCTGTTGACCAGGCCCTCCCCCAGTGCAGGTACGTGGAGGCCCCTGCTGCCCCGCCCCTACGCTTGCAACCTCCAGTCTGGTCAACCCGTTATGGTGTCCCAGTTAATTAGCGTATTTCTCTATTTTATATATACAGATATACATATCTATGGACACAGACAATAGGGTGGTGAAGGCCTGGACAGGGTGGAGGGAGGCAATGAGGTGGAAAAGAGGGATATCTGTAATACTCCCAACAAAAAGGTTTTTTTTAAAAAAGAAACTTTTATAAAGCATCTATAGATAGTTGATAAGATTTTTATTTCTTTTACTTAAATGGCCATTAATATTCATATATATTTACATCTTAAAACTCCACCTAATTTAGTGAAAACAAGACATAGAATGGCACACTGGCAGCAGAAGGTGCTTATTAACTACCAGTCATTGTTATGAAGTCATATCTATATACAACACTAAAGAAAATAAATAGACTTAACTAAAGTTAATAAGAAGCAAGTATAATTATAAATAATACCAGATTTTAAACAGGAATCTGTAAAGGTTTTACTACATAAGGATTTCACTCAAAATAGACAAAATATATAGTAATCTCAAACTTTGAGGATACCAAATTAATTTCCTCTTAGTTGAGGCCTCTTCAACCTCAGTAACTTTTCGGAATGAAGCATAAAGTTAATGCTGTACATTTAGAAGGATTGGTCCAGTTGAGTTTTCTCTATTTTTAATTCCTCCTCTTCATTTACAGTATTGGCAGCAGCATCATTATGCAGATTATCTAGAATGTCTTCCTTAAGTTCATCTGACTTCTCCTTGTTTTGATCCTCACCTGTATTAACATCTTCAACTGTCTGTGCCCTGGATGTGTTCATTAACAAGTCTGAAAGAGAAATCATTGTTACACATTATTTAAGCACCTCACCCAATCTTACCTAACACAAATTTTTTCACATGCTTAGATCAATAGAAATGATAAATATTACCATTTTAGTTCATGTTAATTATGATTACTTCCAAATACAGCCATTTTTATACATGTATAAAGTCCATTCAAAAATGCAAGAGGTCTTGGCCCTGGCTGGGTGTTCAGTTGGTTAGAACATCTTCCTAATACGCCAATGCTGTGGTTCTATTACCAAAGCTGCTATCATGCACATACAAGGAACAATCAATGAATGAATAAGTAAACGGAACGACAAATCAATGTTTCTCTTTCCCTTCCTTCCTTTCTCTAAAATCAATAAATAAAAATTTTTAAAAAATTTAATGTAAGAGGTCTTGAAAGGTACTGAACTCAATCAAACTTGAATCACTTCCAAATGCAACTGTTCTCATCCAAAATCACAACTACTAGACATGTTTTAAAAGTTCAAATGCTCTTAACAGCTGTATGTCAAAGTGATCTATAGTAAAGAAAATTTCAGGTACTTATATCTACATGGGCAAATTTTTAAAGTCATATATTATAAATAGAAAATGAGCCTTAAAATGCTTATTGATAATGACAAGGAAGACCCTGCTATCAACAATAGTTTTATCTTTATGTAATTTTTCACATGGAAATAAAACATCCATTTGTAAATTTAAAACTTAAATTCACTTTAATTATAAAAAATCATGATAATGTAGTCACAATACTTTTCACTTGAGAATTTTATTATCTTGGGTGAACCTTGTTTTATGACATGATAATCTTCACTACTTACTCTAATTCTTACTTTCCTATTTCAAAAGGAAAAACTGGATTGGAAATAGAGAATGACATGCCATCCTGCTTCATTCAAAGCCAATTTGCAATTTTATTTATCTACCTACCTATTGATTGTGATTGATTGATTTGAGAAACATCAACTGTTGTTCCACTTATTTATGCATTCATTGGTTAATTCTTATATGTGCCCTGATTGGGGATCAAACCCAGAACTTTGGCATATTGAGTTGATGCTCAAACCAACTGAGCTACTTGGCCAGGGCTGCAGTTATTTCTAAATACAGTTTTGTTTTGATTTTTACAAAAAGCAGAAGAGAGGAAGGGAGGGAGGCAGAGAAAGAAACAGAGAGAGAAACCGACCAGCTGTCTTCCCACGTGCCCCAAAAGGGGCCTGGGATCGAACCTGCAACCAGGTACTTACCCTTGAGCTGGAATCAAACCCAAGACCCTTCAGTGCACAAGCCAACATCCAACCACGGAGCCATACATATCGGCCAGGGCTTAAATACAACTTTAACAAACATGGTTGTCTAGTTTCCAAACCCACAGTCTGTTTTAAAAACAGCACATTTTGCCCTGGATGGTGTGGCTCGGTTGGGTGTCGTCCCATGCACCAAAAGGTTGCTGATTCAATTCCAGGTCAGGCATGTGCCCAGATAGGGAGTATGCAGGAGACAGCCAATCGATGTTCTGCTCTCACATCAATGTTTCTCTTTCTCTCTCCTTCTGCCTTCCTCTCTCTCTAAAAATCAATAAAAATATTTTTAAAAATTAAAACAGTTCATTTTATGGAAGTTTTTCTAGAGAGAAGGGAATGTCACAGGTAATCAAACTGATAGCTCACAACAAGTGACACAAGGCAAAAAAAACAACAAAGCATTTTAGGGCCCAGCTGGTGTGGCTCAGTGGTTGAGCATCGACTTATGAACCAGGAGGTCACAGTTCAATTCCTGTCAGGGCACATGCCCAGATTGCAGGCTCGATTTCCAGTGAGGGATGTGCAGGAGGCAGCCAATCAATGATTCTCTTTCATCATTGATGTTTCTATCTCTCTCTCTCTCTCTCTCTTCCTCTCTGAATTCAATGAAAATATATATATATTTTTAAATTTTTTCGATCACTTATTCACATCATAGCAAATGGCTCTAAAATCCTCACTGGGTGCAAAAAGCATTTTATATGTTTAGGAAAAGTACCATAATAATTAATGTTCATAATTATGATCCTAAAGATAAAATTATATTACATGCTTTAAGGAGTCAGGGAAGAATATGTTTTTGAAAGACTCAGAATCAATTTTAAATTATTAAAATAACTCTTTAAGAGGTATTCAACTATTCAGAAAACCATCTTGGATCATTTATTCTTTGGAGATTCCAAATAGGTAACGCACGCACACACGCACGGCACGGCACGGCACGCACACACACACACACACACACACACACACACACACTGTCTTTTTCTCTCAACTGTACATAAACTTAATATACTATATCATTTTTCTATTTCTAGAGGTATTTTATTTGGAAGATAGTAGAGAAGTTAAAATTTCTAACATGCCCTTGCTATATTAATGGTACACATAAAAACCAGTGTAACATTTACCATTTTCTAAGGACTGACTATTACTCAGTAGCTTTGCCTGTCTTCTTTCCAAGGCCAGCTGTTTATTTCTCTGAATTCTTTGTTGTTGCTCTTCAGTTAGGCTTCTACTTGACTCAGAAGCAAACGTCGCATTTTCAGATGAGTTTGTCAAAAACGGATCTAATTCAGTAGCAGTTACATCATGGTCATTATTTTCCACTACTTCATCTGCAGTAGGAAAAAAAAAAAAGTGAGTACATCTCTAGTATTAAACTAGTTAGAAAAATAGCTTATATAGCTATTAATTTAAAACCAGTTTAAAGTAACAAGGTGCAGACCAGAAGAAACAATTGGTGAGGCATGAGATGTTACAAACATGTTTGATTCAAACAAGTAAGAGGAATATTTATAAGTCACTTTAAAGAGGCATTTTAAGTCAAATGAAAACACTAATTTAAAAATATACATGAATGGCCCTGGCCGGTTGCTCAATGGTTAGAGCATCGACCTGCTGACTGAAGAGCCCAGGTTCAATTCTGGTCAAGGCATGTACCTCAGTTGCAAGCTCAATCCCTGGCGGTAGTCAGGGTACGGTAGTCGGGGTACGTGCAAAGGGCAACCAGGCGATGTGTGTCTCTCACATCGATGTTTCTCTCTGTCTCGCCCCCTCCCTTCCACTCTTTCTAAAATCAATGGAAGCCCTAGCCAGTTTGGCTCAGTGGATAGAGCACTGGCCTGCGGACTGAAGGGTCCCAGGTTCGATTCTGGTCAAAGGCATGTACCTTGGTTGCAGGCTTGATCCTTGACCCTGGTCAGGGTGCATGCAGGAGGCAACCAATCAATGTGTCTCTTTCATCACTGATGTTTTTTGTTTTTTTTTAATATATTTTATTGATTTTTTACAGAGAGGAAGGGAGAGAGATAGTTAGAAACATCGATGAGAGAGAAACATCGATCAGCTGCCTCCTGCACATCTCCTACTGGGGATGTGCCCGCAACCCAGGTACATGCCCTTGACCGGAATCGAACCTGAGACCTTTCAGTTCGCAGGCCGACGCTCTATCCACTGAGCCAAACCGGTTTCGGCATCATCACTGATGTTTTTATATCTCTCTCTCCCTCTCCCTTCCTCTCTGAAATCAATTTAAAATAAATAAATAAAATAAATAAAAATCAATGGAAAAAATATCCTCAGATGAGGATTAAAATATATATATGAATGGAAAGCAAAAGTTCTTAGTTATGATTAGAAATATTTTATGCTTGGACTAATAAAAGAACTTAAAGAATCCAAAGAATATTCTTATTTTATGTTAAACAAAAACATTTTAATAGCTTGCCATAATACACAGTAGTAATTTTATATAGGCTATTTTTAATAGGATAAAACCCAGACACAAAACTAGGAAAAGAAATTTAGAGATCTGTGGACATAGTTCCAAGTTAATATTTTTAATTCAGTGCATTATTCTCTACATTTTTACTTTTAATAAACTCTTAAAGCCATGTACACTAGTTATTTCAAAGTAGGATACCCCCAAAATAATCCACAATGTTATGGAAAGTAAATATTAAATCTTCCGTTTATAATTCATTTAAGAATTATGAAAAATTAAATTTTACTAACATATTTAAAATAAGAATGGGCAGTGATAAACTATCACTTATCCATATGACAGCTTTCCTATGGCGTAAGCTAATGTAATAAAGGCAGCTCCACATTGAGGAAAGGGAGGAGAGTTGGGCTCACTCATTTTTTAATTTCAGCATATTGTGACACACAGCTGATTCTGATTGCCCAGTTAAGTAGACTAACAGACTAATTTTAACCAAAACAACCCCAACATAATAAACAAGCGGTAGTTTAAAAAGATTTGTTTGCAAAATAAACACCTGAAAGTAGAAGATAATACAAGTACAAGCAAACTAAAAAAAACCTATATATATAAAAGCCTAAGTGACCTTTACAACCAAATGACTGGAACGACTGGTAGACCAGTCACTATGATGCGCACTGACCACCAGGGGGCAGACGCTCAACGCAGGAGCTGCCCCCTGGTGGTCAGTGCATTCCCACAGCCAACCTCCCACTGCCCCTCCCCCACGCCGACTGGCCCCCCCCATAGGCCTTGATCACTGGCCAGGCCAAGGGACCCCCCCCCCACCCGTGCACTAATTCGTGCACCGGGCCTCTAGTAAAAAATAAATGGCAAAGCTGATACTTTCCCTTCTTTTTACATCATTCACATAATAGGGTTAAAACATACCCTCATCAAATCTGACAACTAGGCAAGAAAAAAATTTTTATCACCAGGACCATCATTAAAAAATAATAATAAAGAAAATGAAATATTAATTTACATACACCATCCTTATGTAGATACTATGCACTGAGATTAGCTGGTGATAGTAAAAACCAGCACAACTATCAAAACATTTCAAACATGAAGACAAACCGTTATAATTATTCTAATGAGGTTTAAAATTCATATATTTAATCCAGTCTTTTACAATTCAAACCCCTTTTGAGGTTTCTGCCTTCCTGACATAGAAAAAATTTGTGGCAAGAAACTAAAATGCATTCCTTTATCGGGAAATATTAATGGCGTACAAGTAGAAAACTTTGCTGGGGAAGTTAAGAAATGTATTAGAACCAATTGTGCAATATGTAGGGTTTCTAACATGCTTCACCTCATAGGACTTACAAGATTCTGAATTAATAATAATGAAATAGATAAAGATCTACTTTTTGTGAGCTGTAAAAGGAAAGATATCATCAACAAGAAATGGCCTCTTTAATACAATGTTTTATGGAAAAACAATGTGAATGTAACCACTGCTGGAGCTGAGACTAGGATAAAAATGGGGTTAAAAACAAATGAGAACTACACATGAAATACATTTACTGCAAGTCATAGGCAGACTATTGTGGCAAAGAAGCTAAAGCCAGAAATATTCAATGTGTTACAGGATGCTATCATGTTGGTACACATAATCTAAAAGATAAGCAAATTACTTAATAAAGGGAAACAAATGCTATTTAAAAGAACATAGGGAGGCCCTAGCCGGGTTGGCTCAGTGGATAGTCAGCCTGCAGACCAAAGGGTCCCGGGGGTTCAATTCCAGTCAAGGGCACGTACCTTGGTTGCAGGCTCCTCCCCTGGCCCCGGCCCTGTTCGTGGCTCCTTCAAGAGGCAACCAATCAATGTGTTTCTCTCACATTGATATTTCTCTCTGTCTTTCCCTCTCTCTTCTACTTTCCCTAAAAATCAATGGAAAAACATCCTCAGGTGAGGATTAAAAAAAAAGCATAGGGAGCACTAGCTGGTTTGAATCAGCGGACAGAAGGGTCCTGGTTCAATTCTGGTCAAGGGCAAATGCCCGGGTTACGGGCTCCAACCCTCATAGGGGGTGTACAAGAGGCAGCCAATCAATGATTCTTTCTCATCATTGATATTTCTATCTCTCTATCCCTCTCCCTTCCTCTTTGAGATCAATAAAAATATATATTTTAAAAAGCATAGGGGAATCAGGATTAACAATTAAGTATAATTTTAGCAGTGTGGTTAGGAAGACTTCACAGAGTTGACAGTTGAGCGCAGTCCTAAAGATAGTAAAAAATTTGGAGGCTGGAGGACAATGTTCAAGGCAGAGTGAGAGAGTGCAAAAGCCTTAAGACAGAAATGTGCCTGGAAGGTTCAAGGAACAGCTAAGGAGGCAAGTGTAGCTGAAGCAGTGTAGATAGGGATACAGTCAGAGAGGCAAGGGGGATGGATTGAGGACACAGAACAGATTCTGTAGGGCCAAGTTGGACATTTATAAGGGTTTTGGCTTTTACATTGAGCAAAATAAGGAGCCACTAAAGGGATTTGAGCAGAGGAGTAACAAGACTACACATTAGTAAAAAATATTAAAGTATAACCCGTGCTTAATTTTTAAGAAAACCAATTGATTACAAAATGGTAAATGAAATTTTCTAGTAAACTTCAACAAAAAAACCTTGCATTGGTGAATGGATTTAAAAATGAACATTGAGATTTATTAAGTACAATTAATGACTTATTTCCATGTGGATTTATGTATTTTAGTAAGGTAAAAACCAAGATTTGATGGGGGGGGGGATTGTTACTGAATAAACTAACTCAGTGGTAGATGGTGTGGGATTTAGTACTGTAATAACTAATCCCTTTCCATATATCAAATCCTATGCCATCGGGAGAATCAAAGATGGCGGCATAGGTAAACACCGGAGACTGCCGCCGTGGACAACCATTTCAAAAATACAACTAAAAGTCGGAGCGGACATCAACCAGAACCACGGGAAGGCTGGCTGAGGAGAGTCTCTTCAACTAGAAGCAAAAACAACAGCATTCCGACGCTCAGCGGAGGCGCAGTGTGGAAAATTTAAAGGTACGGCGGTGCGGTGGTGAGGGTGCGCGCGCAAAGCGGGCTGGCGGCTGAGGGCGCGATTGTCGTTTTCAATCAGGAGCGAGTCTCAGACTCTGGGCTACAGATCCGGGCGAGTCTCTAGGGACCCAGACTCAAACGGGAGAAGCGGGACTGTCTGGCTACGGCCCCTCCGAGGTTTGCAGCGATTGCTGGGACAGAGAGGCAGAGCCCCTGGGGACGGACTGAGAGCGGCCACAGCTGCTCCCTGCCCTGTTGAGCCCGCCCCCCCCCCCGCCCTGTTGAGCCCGCCCCGCCCAAACCCTGCACACAGCCATCTGCCGATCGCCTCAGGCAAGGGCTGGACTAGCGCCTCCCCTGAGGACTGAAGTTTTCCCACAGCTGATTTCCACCGCCAGTCGGCCTGGTGGTCAAATCCCTCTAGTGTTAACTACAACAATTAAGGCTTGGCTAGAACAAGACTGTGCACAGAGACCACAAGGGGGTGCACCAAGAAAGCATAAAAGATGCGGAGACAAAAAAACATGACAGAAATGGAGGATATGGAGCTAAGAATCGCAATTTTGAGGGCTTGCCATAAATTTGTGCAGAGCCTCACGAAAACTAATGAGACCCTCCATGCTACGATAAAGAAATTAGAAAGTAAGCATACACGGACTGAAATAAAGAATATTATACCCAATAGCAGACCAGAGGAGCACAAGAATCAAACCAAAGATTCGACAAAAAACACCCAATTGGAAAAGCAAAATGAAAAAAGAATCCGAAAGTGTGAAGATAGTGTAAGGAGCCTCTGGGACAGCTTTAAGCAGTCTAATACTAGAATTATTGGAGTGCCAGAAGATGAGAGACAGCAAGATATTGAAAACCTATTTCAAGAAATAATGGCAGAAAACTTCCCCCACCTGGAGAAAGAAATGGACTTACAGGTCCAAGAAGCGCAGAGAACCCCAAACAAAAGGAATCCAAAGAGGACACATCATCATTAAAATGCCAAGAGCAAAAGACAAAGAGAAAATCTTAAAAGCAGCAAGAGAAAGAGGCTCAATTACCTACAAGGGAATACCCATACGACTGTCAGCTGATTTCTCAACAGAAACTTTGCAGGCCAGAAGGGAATGGCAAGAAATATTCAAAGTGATGAATACCAAGAACCTACAACCAAGATTACTTTATCCAGCAAAGCTATCATTCAGAATTGAAGGTCAGATAAAGAGCTTCACAGATAAGGAAAAACTAAAGGAGTTCATCACCGCCAAACCAGTATTATATGAAATGCTGAAAGGTATCCTTTAAGAAGAGGAAGAAGAAGAAAAAGGTAAAGATACAAATTATGAACAACAAATATGCATCTATCAACAAATGAATCTAAGAATCAAGTGAATAAATAACCTAATGTACAGAATGAACTGGTGACTATAATGAATCAGGGACATAGAAAGGGAATGGACTGACTATTCTTGGGGGAAAAGGGGTGTGGGAGATGTGGGAAGTGACTGGACAAAAATCATGCACCTATGGATGAACTCAGTGGGTGGGGAGTGAGGGTGGAGGGTGGGGTGGGAGCTGGAAGGAGGGGAGTTATGGGGGGAAAAAAGAGGAACAAATGTAATAATCTGAACAATAAAGATTTAAAAAAAAATAAAAATAAAAATAAATTAAAAAAAAAAATCCTATGCCATCAGTACATACCATATATTACCAAAATATTAATTAATCTTGGATTATTTAAATCACAATCTTTCACTTTTAAAAGTAATTTATAAATAACTTTGGGGAATTCTATATGGAGCCTGTATTTTCCACCACATATATTAAAAGTTTAAAAAGCAAACAAACATGTATGGAGCCATCGCACAGGAAATCTGATAACTATACAGACCCTGTCGGCAGGAACCATATGTTTTGATGTGTGTGACTGTCTATGGTTGCACTGTACAGCCAACAAATGCAATCAATACCAGGACCAGTCACATAGGTCTTACTAAAGTCCTATACCCAAGATCTGTACTCTTTTTTTATGTTTTTATTGATTTCAGAGAGAGGAAAGGAGGAGAGAGGGACAGAAACATCAATGATGAGAGAGAATCATTGATCTGCTGCCTCTTGCACACCCCCTACTGGGGATCGAGCCCGCAACCTGGGCATATTTCCTGACTAGGAATCGAACTACGACCTCCTGGCTCATAGGTCAATACTCAACCACTGAACCACACCGGCTAGGCCAGGATCTGCACTCTTAAGTGAAATATAAACTATTTCATCATCAAATTATTCTGCCTAATTTTCCCAGAGCCACTTTTTTAATGGTGTACATGTATTTTGTCATATATTTTTACTAATAAGCACTACAAAGGATCAGTGGGTCACCATGTTCTATGGCTAAATACATTTTTACATCTCTTAATAGCATTGCAGCCATTTCTTTAAAGAAACAAATATCAAAAAAAAAACAAAAAATAAAAAATAAAAATAAATAAAAATTTTTAAAAAAGAAACAAATATCATACACAACATTCTAAATCTACCAAAGCATTTAAATTCAATACTGTACTTTAATTATACTAGTATACTCAACATAGACTAAAAACCAGTCCTGTAATACTGTCCACCCAACTAATCCATTTCTAAAAGAAAAATTGTTATAAAGTAGACAAGCCTATATTCTTACCATTATTGCTAATAAAATCTTCATGTAAAATAGGGAGATCAAGTCGAATTTGTTTTAAACAGGTCTGAAAAGAGACATTTGTACATTTTTGTTAATAACATTTGGAGGAAAATGGTCATTTATTCCATTCTGAGTTTCAAAAAAGATGTTCTTTAAATAACTACTCATTTTCCTTCTTTCTACCAAGACAGATTCAAAAATTAAGACCCCAAACAGCTACTCAGCCTTAACTAAATCTTACCTCGTACTATTCAACACTGTGAATGAAACTCATAATAATCTCAACACATACCTGAACTTCCTTTTTATTTCCCAGGTATTCAACTCTGTCAATAAAATCCTCAAATTGCAGTTTAGGGAATAGCCTATGTGCCCAGTGCTCCATGTGTCTGATTAGCGTCTTCAAGTCTTCAGCCTGGCACATAAAAATAAAAATGCTAAATAGAAAACTCGTTCTCAGAACTGACTTGTCAGCAGATTTTAGAATTGAATAGTAATGCCAAAGTCATTGGTGTCACTTTGCATTTATAAGGTGAAGAAATTCTAAAAAGAAAAATATTTATTAAGGGCTTAGAGGATTGCAGTCTAAAAGAGCACTGGATACAAAATCTTTTTAATCAGAGGAAATAAAACAGATGAAAGTTTAATAGGCCCTAGCTGGTTTGGCTCAATGGCTAGAGCGTCGGCCTGTGAACTGAAAGGTCCCAGGTTCGATTCCGGTCAAGGGCACATGCCCAGGTTGCGGGCTTCATCCTCACTGGGGGACTTGCAGGAGGCAGCCGATCAATGATTCTCTCTCATCATGGATGTTTCTCTCTCTCTCTCTCTCTCTCTGTCTCTCCCTCTTCCTTCCTCTCTGAAATCAATAAAAATATATTTTAAAAAAGTTTAATAGAAATTAAAAGATAATCACATGTGGTTTTGCAGGACAGTAAAGTAACCCTAAAAATAAGCTTTAATAAAATATATCAAGATATATTTTAGGAATAACTAAACAAAGTGGTTGGTCCCCTAAATCATATATAGAAAAGAAAGCATTGAGAATTCAGCATTGTGAAAATACATTCAGAAATCCCAAGAACAAAGTACTGAAGACCAGCAAGAACAGTTTAAACATTCTCAGACCAGAATACCTATGTTTGAAATGTCAATGTAACATTAAAAGTTTTTTATATTAAAGAAATACAAAGCTTTTTTGTTGTTGTTATCCTCACTGAGGATATTTTTTCCATTGATTTTTAGAGATAATGGAAAGGAGGGAGAGAGGGGGAGAGAGAAACATTGATTGGTTGCCTCATGGGGCCAGGGGATTGAACCTGCAACACAGGTATGTGCCCTTGTCCAAGAGTTGAACCCATGACCCTTCAGTGTGCAGGCCAATGCTCTAATTCCTGAGCCACCTGGCCAGGGTGACAGTTCTTAAATGTCTCCATTTTTCAACAAAACTTAATTGATGCCTATTATAAACCAGGCATGGTGCCTTATCTTAGGGACACCTACGTGATCAATACAGGTAAAGTCCTTGCTCTCATAAAGCTTAAAACCACTCTCTGAAGTAGACAAAGTAAATTTTATTCCTCAGAATTATAAAGTACAAAGTCAGGCTTACTGACTCATACATGATTTTACTAAAGTCATACGGTGGCAAAACCAAGACATGTTTTCTGATTCTTCTAACAGAGCCCTTTCCACATCATAGTTTCTCAAAAGATACAATGATGAATGATTACATCTGTAAAACATTCTAAGATTCCTAATATGATAACAGACCCAGTTTTATAGAGTCAGTCAGCCCTACCTATGAGTGGGTTCTGCATGCATGAATTCCACCAACTGTGAATTGAAAATATTCAGAAAAAACAAATGTTATGCTGTTGCTGACATGTGCTATGTAGTTTGGCCTTTGATGGTTGCTGCATCTGTATTGAACATGTACAGACATTTTTCTTGTCATTATTCCCTAAACAATGTAATATAATAACAACTATTTACTTAACATTTACATTCTGTTAGGCATTACAAGTAATCTAGAGATAATTTAAAGTAGGTTATATGCAAATACTATGCCATTTTATATAACGGACTTGAGCATCTGTGGATTCCAGCATCCACAGGGGTCCTGGAACTAATCCCCCACAGATAGTGAGGGACAACTATATTTTCAAAAACAACGATAAAAACCAGACATTTCTTACCTCATGACCTTTACCTTTAAATTTTGTCTTATCAAACACATGTCTTAATGCTGGAAGCCCTCTCTCTGAAATCAATCTGTGAATAGAAATATGTTTTTAAATTCCAAGTTTTCTAGAACTATCAAGGCCAAACCAATACCATAAGAAGAAAAGATATTATCTGAACTGAAAAAAACCTATATAATAAAAGCCTAAGTGATTGTTATGGCGGAACAAAACTTAATTGGTGGTCAGTCGCTATGATGTGCACTGACCACCAGGGGGCAGACACTCAACACAGGAGCTGCCCCCTGGTGGTCAGTGCGCTGCCACAGGGGAAGTGCCACTCAGCCAGAAGCCAGGCTCACAGCTGGTCAGCACAGCGGTGGTGGCGGGAGCCTCTCCTGACTCCACAGCAGCGCTAAGGAGCAACAAGCCAAGTGGTAAGGAGCAGTGAGCAGGTGGGCGGTAAGGAGCAAGGGTCTTGGACCTACCTCCCCTGCCCCCCAGTGCACGAATTTCATTCACGGGGCTTCTAATATCTTTATAAATATCTGATTTTCAAATCATCCTTACCAACAGATTGTAACATAAGGAAGAAAAAAAGATATTTAAAAAAATACAAATGTTTAAGGCAATAGTACATATACCTCTGAGCATCAAGCTTGGGGATATTCCTTTTAACTGTTCTCCTTGGAGGTACAGGAACAGGTGCTCCTCTTCCTGACTCTAGTGAAATATATCAAGATTTAATATTACTTAAATAATTTAAGCTTCACTTATAAAGTGTATCATTTCTAAGCTGATAGATGGATAACTGAACATAGACACTTTTTTTAGAACTCTATACAGACTGTCATCAGGTTCAGCTCCTTCATCATCTCTCTCTGGAGAAGCTGGAGGAGGGAAAGGAGGAAATGTTTCATCTTCTACATGCTCATAATCTGGTAGGTCAATCAAGCCATTCTCCTGTGGTTCCAGCATCTTTTCCTCTGTGGGGGGGAAAAAAGTAAAAACATGTTTATTCATCCAAGCAGTCTTCCTATTACACAGTTAGGATCCACCTGCAGCAAAATACATGTGCTTCAGTCAGTTAAACCTTATTTCAAACTCAGACATGATGAAAAGTAGAAATGATAATAGTTATAGAAAAAAGAACTGAGCTAAAAATCAGAAGAACCGAGTTCTAAACACTAAATAATAATATACTTTTGAACAAATCATTTTACCTCAATGGTTAAGTTTCATCTATCATAAAATGATCTGGACTTTTCAGAGGGTTCCAAACTATGATCCAAATGGGTGTGAAATATGCAGAGGACAGGAACCTCACCTGCCACTTCAACCAGAAAAGCTTATAACAAAAATCTGTTTACATATTAATCTTCTAGGTAAGGTTCCTTTGAAGAAAGGGAAATAATCCTCAGGTTGATAACCTGAAAGAATGCTTTTCAGTACTATCTTACTTGACCTCTCAGCAACATCTGAAACTTTTGATCAGTTCCTTTTTCTGGACAGGTGTTTCTGTTGACTTCTGAAACGGTACTCACCTGATTTTTTTCCCTTTCTGGACACTCCTCCTGGATCTTCTTTGAAGATGCATCTTCCTCTAACCTGGTCAGTAAGTATCCAAGACTCCATCCTAGGCCCTCTTCACTCATTTATACACATGGCATTACAGATAACTCAATAATTCTTTATCTCCATCCCAGGCATCAAATCTGAGCTCCAGATCCCTACTTTTCATTTTACAGCTCTTAAATTTTCAATGGTACCTATAACTCATCATGTACAAAACTGAATTTCTAATTTTCCCAGTTCACTGCATAACATCTATCCAGCTGGGCAAGTCAGAAACCTACAAGTCATCCTTGACACTTCCTTCCGTCTACCTACATATCCTATCCATTTTACCTCCTAAATATCCCTCGAATCTGTCCATTTCTCCCTATCTCCACAATCACATCATAACATTTCTACTTGGATTACTGCATTCCTCCTATCCAATTTTGACTTTTCCAATCCATTCTCCATATTACAGCTAAGTTTAACCTATGGAAATATAAAGCTGATCGCTTTACCACGTGGCTTAAATATTTCAATGGCTTCCTTCTGTTCTTAGGATAATGATAAAACTCAGGCTCGGCATGGTTTGGCACCCTCCTACTTCTCCAGCTTTACCCTACTCTTCATGCTCTTTTCTCTCAGTTCTTTGAAAGAGCCATATCCCTCAGGCCTCTAGACTTTTTAAAATATATATATATTTATTGATTTCAAAGAGGAAGGGAGAGGGAGAGAGGGACAGAAACATCAATGATGAGAGAGAATCATTGATGGGCTGCCTCCTGCACAGCCCCTACTGGGGAACAAGCTTGCAACCTGGGCATGTGCCCTTGATGGAATCAAACCCGGGACCCTTCAGTCCACAGGCTGACGCTCTATCCACGGAGCCAAACCGGCTAGGGCAGGCCTCTAGACTTTTGCAAAGGACATTTCCTCTCTTGAAGGCCCTTCCTTGACTCCTAATCTCTTTCAGATCTCTACTATCACCTGCACAGAAAAGTCTGCCCCAATTTCCCCAAACTAAATCCTCCTATAATAAGCACTCAAAGTATCAGGTACAGGTTTCACAGCACTAACCCCGTGTCAATACTAGGTTCTACTTGTGTGATTATTTTCTTAATGTTGTCTTTCATACCAGACTGTAGCTCTAAAAGGGCAGAGACCAGACAGGTCTCTTTGTGCTTCACCACTGCATCCCCAAAGCTGGTACACAGCAGATGCTCAATATATATTTGTTGAATGAGGGAATGAAGAATTCCAAAGCTTCCCCCCAAATTGCAAAACTACTGGAGCTAGATGATCTCTAATCTCTCCAATTCTAAATTTCCATGATCACCTATAATAACAAAAGCATAATATGCTAATTAGACCGGATGACCTTCCGGAGGAAGCCTGGGTTCCGGGTGCCAGAGGGAAGCCCATGGGGGGGGGGGGGGGGGCGCTACTCTTGCACGAATTCCGTGCATCAGGCCTCTAGTCATATATAAAAACAAAGTATAAACTCTTGATGATGACCCCTGTATCTACAAGAGTCAAGAACCATAGATGTTCAAAATTGGAAGGCCGTCAGAGCCCGTAACCGCTGCAGTAGCTACAATAAGCATAGTTAGCCCCATCCTAGTTACGCCCTCAGGGAAGAAATGGGGTTCGCACCTTTGGGGAGTTTGAGGACAGGACACAAGCTACATGGAGTGTGGCTCCTATATGTAAGGAGCTGGCCGAGCATGGCGTGGGCTGGTCAGGAAACTGGTAGTGAACAAGGGATCCATCTGTCGCTTCTTTAAAATTTAATTTTATATTCTTATGTCTTTCACTTATTAACTGTTGCATTGTCTCCTCACTGTCTCCTTTTTAGACATCCATGAAATTCTCTTAACTTCTTCCTCTAGTCCTCAAACTCCCAGAGGAGTGAACCTAACACAGAAACGTAACCTTCAAACTACAGTTGGTTCCCAGACGCTTCGGGTGTCCCATGTCCAACTTCCTCCCCGTTATCCGAGCAGAAGCCCCTTTACCCCGGGAAGTTTGCACCGGAAACTCGATGCCCCGCTTTGCTAACCGGCCGAGAACACGGCATTTCCCCTCCCCTCCATTCTCGCCCCGGCTCGTCTCGCACTTCATTCATTCCAGTCACCGATGCCTTCCGTGTTAGAAGCCCAGGGACAGGAGCTGGCCAGGTAAAGATGTTCCTGACACACGTCCCCTCCCGCTAAAAGGCTGGGTTTGGTGAGAGGCGGTCCCCAAACATAAACAAAAAGTAAATGTGCACCCCTTGTCCCCACCGGTCTCCTCGCCCCACAGGTCGCGCCCGGTCGGGCCTCTCTTGCTCTGCAGTCCACTTCAGCTCTGTAGTCCACCCCCTCACTCCCTCCTTGCTGCTCCCCGCACCCCGACTCTTCCGCCCGAACCCCTCGGCCGCTTCTCCCCTAAGCGACTTCACTCTCCCGCCAGCCCGTTCTCACCTCACGCGGACTCAGCTCCCGGCGTGGCGCGGCTCGCAAACCGCGCTTCTCGCGAGACTCTAAGCTACCGCCCCGAAAAGAGGCCTCGGCGCTTGGCGCCAAATCTGCGCGCGGCGCGGCGCGGCGCGGACGTGGCTAACGGACCCGCCCCCTTCCCCAGGCCCCGCCCACCCACGTCCCCACCCCGCCCTTCCCGGGTCCCGCCCACTGCGTCCCACCCACCCACCCGGGCCCCGCCCACCCACGTCCCACCCCGCCCATCACCCTGCTCCCCTCCCCACAGCTTCCTTCTTCCTGAATTCCTCGGAGGGGTTATACCTCCTTATTCGCGTAAAGTTCACCTTTGTTGCGCTCTAGGCATTTTAGACTTTGGAAACAGTTCTCAGTGTTTTAGAAAACTGGCTTGTGGATGGAGTAGAAAGGGTAGAGGAAAACAGTTTGATGAGAAACTACCGATTCTCCATAGTTAACAGAATATCTTGAACGTGGTTTTATGCATCGCTTATTGAATAATAAGCTGAGATAAAAGAGGCGATGAAGAGTTAGTGGTAGGAGTGTAGACATCAAGAAGAATGTCAAAGATTTGTTAGCCTTAATTTTTTTTTTAAATGAGTTCAAATATATTCCTATTTGTTTCTAGATACATATGCGCACTGGCACACAAAACTGGGGGGAAATAAATAACCTTCAAATAACCATCCCGTCGGGATGGGAACTGGGCATATGGGACAGGGTGAGATGGGGACCTAACTCTGTACTCTTTTTAAACATATAAATGTATTAACTATTCAAAAAACTAAAAAAAAAAAAAAAAAAAAAAGCCAGTTACTGCAGCAAATATAGGATCAAGATTTGACAAAGCAAGAACATGAGAAGTGCTTACAACATTATTCTGTTTTTCTGTAGCTTGAAATATTTTTTTTTAAATATATTTTATTGATTTTTTACAGAGAGGAAGGGAGAGAGATAGAGAGTTAGAAACATCGATGAGAGAGAAACATTGATCAGCTGCCTCCTGCACATCTCCCACTGGGGATGTGCCCGCAACCCAGGCACATGCCCTTGACCGGAATCGAACCTGGGACCTTTCAGTCCGCAGGCCGACGCTCCATCCACTGAGCCAAACCGGTATTGGCAGCTTGAAATATTTTATTAAAATTATAAAAGAATAAATCAAGTGTGTGAAATAATAAGATAAAATAAATTGTAAGTGTTAAGGTCGCACAAGGAGAAACTCGAGGCCGAAAGGGCTAAAGAATTATGAATTTACGAGGTCGTCTGGAAAACCAGATGGGCTGAGCCCCCCAGTGGCGCCAGCACCCAGGGATGGGGAGTCAGAGGTCTTAAAGGACTCTAGGCAGGCTTTTTCTGGGCGAGGAATTCTCTGGGCGAGTCCTGAGGGGAAAGATAAAGGTCTTAGCAAATGGAATGTGGTCTTAGCAAGTGGAATATGTTCTAAGCCAAAGGGAATGTGTGGTCTAAAGGTCAGTCCCCGGGGAGGGGGTGTTGATTTAATTAGTTGCTCAGACCTAACAGTAAGCTCTATCTAAAACTATGTGTGTAAATATGCATATATACCACATTTTCCTTAGTTTTATGGTTTATTTCTATACATGCAAGATAATATTCAGCAATTAACTAAATTAACACTAATTTAATAGGAAATATGTCTCAAGAGTCTGAATAACTGAGACAAGAGGCACTCTTCTAATAATCTAGATAATCTATATTCTCTACTTTATGTCTAATAAAGTAAATACAAAAGCACTTTGAGAAATTAAAAAGTTATATACCACCCTCCACACCCTACCAAAAAAAATAAAAGAAAGCCTAGGGCAGACGCTCTGAGGGTTTGAATCTCAGTTCCATTATTTAATACTTAATGACTTTTGACTCTGCTTCAGTTTCCTCATTATTAATAATAGTACCTACTTTGTAGGGTTATAAGGGTGATTAAATGAGAGTACTTAATAAATGTTACCTATTATTATCCATATAATTTTTAAAATATCTGAGCCTTTCAGAAAATGTAAATACTTTGGTAAGTAATTGTTTGTGGGTCCATGTGAATATAACTACCACAGTTGTAAGGCATTGACATATTATTCTCAAAGGATAATAATTGTTTCTTTTTTTCATATGTGAGGAATACTAGAAATATATTTTCCTTAGCAATTTCATCAGAGATATAAAAGATAGCTTTCTCATAGACCATATCATTAAAGCTTTTAAAACAATTTAATATTGCCCAGCTGGTGTGCCTCACTAGTTGAGCATCGACCTATAAACCAGGAGGTCACGATTCGACTCCTAATCAGGACACATGCCCGGGTTGGGGACTTGATCCCCAGTAGGGGTGTGCAGGAAGCAGTCAATCAATGATTCTCTTATCATTGTTTCTATCTCTCTCTCTCCCTTTCTCTCTGAATAAATAAAAATATTTTTTTTAAAACAATTTAATATTTTAAAAAATGAATAGTGTTAATAAAAGTAAACCATTAAAGACCAAAAATTGAGTATGGAGTGTAAAAGTTACTCTGGCAAGCAGAAAACCCAGTCCAGAGATGAGGTTTGAAAGTGGAGAAATAGGTGAAATCTTTTAAACAAAAAGACCATCATTATCTCTATCCCACATTTAAAAAGCAAAGTCTAGCCTGGCTGGTGTGGCTCAGTGGTTGAGCATTGCACTTATGAACTGGATGTCATGATTCAATTCCTGGTGAGGGCACATGCCCAAGTTGCAGGCTCAATCCCCAGTGAGGAGGTGTGCAGAAGGCAGCAGATCAATGATTCTCTCTCATTACTGATGTTTCTATCTCTCTCTCTCTCTCCCTTCCTCTTTGAAATCAATTATATATATCAAAATCTATGAGTCTTGTTGATTAGCTGGGGTTATCACTTAGGTAAATTCTAGAGTCTAGACCAGCCGTGGGCAAACTACGGCCCGCGGGCCGGATTCGGCCCGCGGGCCGGATTCGGCCCGTTTAAAATGAATAAAACTAAAAAAAAAAAAAAGACCGTACCCTTTGATGTAATGATGTTTACTTTGAATTTATATTAGTTCACACAAACACTCCATCCATGCTTTTGTTCCGGCCCTCCGGTCCAGTTTAAGAACCCATTGTGGCCCTCGAGTCAAAAAGTTTACCCATCCCTGGTCTAGACTGACTGGTAGTAGTGGTCTGCTGTGTACTTGAGGACTTCATCTCAAGGTGACATACACTTGCCCCTCCCTGCCTTATATGTGGCAGTTGGGCTCATATCACCCAACCCAGTTAGGTCTGCATCAACATTAGCAATCAAGGTGGCCAGGACAGGGATTATGAATTGGGATCTAGATCAGCTACAAATAACAGAAAAAAAATAAACTAAAATAATGAACAAGATAGAAAGTTTGTCTTTCATAAGTCCACAGTTGGTATGGTGCTCCATGGTGTTAGGAATCCAGTCTCCTGTCTTCTTGCTTTACCATGTGAGCATTCCATTCTCAAGATTACCTCATTGTCCAAGATAGCTCCTAGAGCTCCAACTACATTCCAGTCAGCAGGAAGGAGGAAAGAGGAAAGGGTACAGCCCCACATTTTAAGAACATTTCCCAAAGGTTGCATACAACAACTCTGGTTACATCTAGAGTATAATTCTATGACCACACATAGCTGCAAAAGAAGCTGGGAGCATAGCCTTTATTCTTAGTGGTCATGGTCCAGTAAAAATTCAGGGTTTCTATTACTGTGGGTTAAAGGGATGAAAAGATGTTGAGGGACAACTAACAGACTACTACATATAACAAGATAGAAAAAATTAAAAACTAATATTAATTTTGCAAACCTACAATTTTGAAGTGTTTCCAAAAATAAATATTAAGAATATGAATAGCCCCCAGCTGGTGTGGCTCAATGGTTGAGTGTCAACCCATGACCCAAGAGGTCTCCAGTTCGATTTCTGATCAGGGCCCATGCCTGAGTTTCGGACTCAATCCCCAGTAAGGAGTGTACAGGAGGAAGCTGATCGATGACGTTTCTCTCTCATCGATGTTTCTATCTCTCTACCCCTCTTCCTTCCTCTCTCTCTAAAAATCAATAAAAACCTATATTAAAAATTTTATTTTAAAAATAAAAAATATGAGCCGAAACCGGTTTGGCTCAGTGGATAGAGCGTCGGCCTGCGGACTGAAAGGTCCCAGGTTCGATTCCGGCAAAGGGCATGTACCTGGGTTGCTGGTCCCAGGTTCGATTCCGGCAAAGGGCATGTACCTGGGTTGCGGGGCACATCCCCAGTAGGAGATGTGCAGGAGGCAGCTGATCGATGTTTCTCTCTCATCAATGTTTCTAACTTTCTATCTCTCTCCCTTCTTCTCTGTAAAAAATCAATAAAAAAATATTTTAAAAAATAAAATTAAAAATAAAAATAAAAATAAAAAATATGAATAGCTAGTACTTTCACACTAATGCACACGAGCAATTTTCAGCACAGGAAGACTATAACATCACTGTACATTGTATCATGCCTTTTGGAATCTTTCCTACAATATATGCTCAAACTATCCTACAATATTAGCTCTACTAAGATCAAAAGTCTGACCATAATCATATCACTTTATTGCTCTGTTTTCTTCTTTATAATACAACTAGAGGCCTGGTACATGGATTCGTGCACCAGTGGGGTCCCTCGGCCTGGCCTGCAGGGATCAAGCCAAAACCAGCTCTCTGACATCCCCTGAGGGGTCCCGGATTGCGAGAGGGTAGTTCCCAGGTGACACACTCCAGAATCAGGCTACCTCCTTTCTGGTTCTGGGTGCGTCACCTGAGAACTGCAGCTGCCAAGTCACCACAGCTTGGCAGCTCCTGCATTGAGTGTCTGTCCCCTGGTGGTCAGTGTGTGTCATAGCTACTGGTCAACCAGTAGGCTGGTCGGATGGTTGGCCAATCAGACGGTCGTTTAGGCTTTTAAATATATAGATAAGTGTGGATTAGATTATCCCAAAAGTACTGTTTTAATGAAAGATACTGAAAGGTAATAAATTAATAGGTATTTATTGAGTGTTATGTGTTTTAGGTAGTAAACCAAATTGGTAAGATAATATAACCTTTGACTACCATTTTTATGTTTGAGGATTCTCACCATCTTATGAGTTCATCCCTAAGGTAGAAGTGAAAAACTCAGCTTCTTAGGTCCCATATGGCTAGGTATATACTGATACTCCAGTTCCACAACTGAGTGAGATTTCAATCTATTTTGGAAGAAAAAAAAATTAAAAAATAAGCCCTAGCCGGTTTTGCGCAGCGGATAGAGCATTGGCCTGAAGACTGAAGGGTCCTAGGTTCAATTTTGGTCAAGGGCATATGCCTGGGTTGTGGGCTTGATCCCCAGTGGGGGAGCATGGAGGAGGCAGCTGATCAATGATTCTCTCTCATCATTGATGTTTCTCTCTCTCTCTCTCTCTCTCCTTTCCTGTCTGAAAACAATAAAAGTATATTTTTTACAAATAAATAAACAACCACCACCAACAACAACAAAACACCAGCTTCCAAGGGCAGTGGGACTAGAGGTACTAGTGGTCATGTTCTTGTTCAGTGTCCAATGTCAGTGGTGAGAGTGAAAGTTCACTTTTCCACAGTGGGGTTACCAGTAGGGTCTCCACTAGAGCAGCAGAACAGCACAATTTTGGTATCAGTCCTGTATAGCTGCCTAGCCTCATGTTCTTCTCAGAGAATATATGAGCCATCCATACCGTTTAATAAACTTCTTTTGTGTTTAAACTAGTAATGAGACTGGTTTTGTTATTTGCAATGAGGAACACTAACATTCACTGACTGGTTATAAATGATATAAGACAATATATAATTAAGTGCTGAATTGCTTGGTAACCCCAAAGTTGATAAGTGTTAGAGGAAAGAAAGATGAACTCTTGTAGTAGTCAGGGAAGACTTCTGGAAAGATCTGGAACTTGAGCAGAACCTTGAAATTAGGTAGGATTTGGGTAGATGTATAGGAAGGTGCCCTAAGATAAGAGAAATAATAGAAGCATAAAAAATGATTGAACTTCAATAAGGAGACTGATCTAATTGACTCAGATTATGTTGCTGGGGAAAAAGACAAATAAGGTTAGGATAGCTATTTTGAACCGAGAGGTCTCATCAGATGATCTTTTCCCCCATAGTCCCTAGAAGGTTTTAAAATTTTTACATAATATTTGACACCTAAAAAATAATAATACTTACATGTTATAAATCACAATAATGAAATATACACACCTGAGAACATATCATCCAACCTGAGAATTAGCCGATATTTTACATCTAGCTATGAATTTATCCCTTCTCCTATTCCCCTGCACCTCCCATTCTATTGATGTCATCACTACCCTGAATTTTTTGTCATTCCTTTTTTAAAATTAAATCTTTATTGTTGAAAGTATTACATATGTCCCCTTCCCCCCTCCCTCATTCGGCCCCTTCTAGCCTGCCCCCACCCCCAACCCCAGGCCTTCACCACCCTACTGTCTATGTCCATAGGTTATGCATATAAGCATACAAATTCTTTGGTTCATCTCTTCCCACCCACCCTCCCTCACCTCCCCTCTGAGGTTCCGCAGTCTGTTCCATGCTTCTATGTCTCTGGATCTATTTTGTTCATCAGTTCATTTTGCTCATTAGATTCCACATATAAGTGAGATTATGCGATACTTGTCTTTCTCTGACTGGCTTATTTCACTTAGCATGATACTCTTCAGTTCCACTCTCTAAGTCTCTCCATGCTGTCTCAAAGAGTAAGAGATCCTTCTTTTTTCAATGCTGCATAGTATTCCATGGTATAAATGTACCACAGCTTTTTTATCCACTCATCTACTGATAGACACTTGGGCTGTTTCCAGATCTTAGCTATTGTAAATTGTGCTGCTATGAATATAGGGGTGCATACATTCTTTCTGATTGGTGTTTCAGATGTCTTAGGATATATTCCTGGAAGTGGGATCACTAGGTCAAATGGCAGTTCCATATTTAATTTTTTGAGGCAACTCCATATTGTTTTCCACAGTGGCTGCACCAGTCTGCATTCCCATCAGTAGTGTACTAGGGTTCCCTTTTCTCTACATCCTCACCAGCACTTGTCATTTGTTGATTTGTTGATGATAGCCATTCTGACAGGTGAAGTGATACCTGTCATTTTAATTTGTGTCTCCCTGATGATCAATGACTTTGAGCATTTTTTCATGTCTCTTGGCCATCTGTATGTCTGCTTTGGAGAAGTATCTATTTAGGTCCTTTGCCTATTTCTTAATTGGATTGTTTGTCTTCCTGTATTAAGTTTTATGAATTCCCTATCTATTTTGGATATTATCCCTTTATCAGATATTAACTCCCATGCAGTGGGCCCTCTTGTTATTTTCTTGATGGTTTCTTTTGCTGTGCAGAAGCTTTTTATTTTGATGTAGTCCCATTTGTTAATTTACTCCTTAGTTTCCTTTGCCCTAGGAGATGTATCCGTAAACATATTGCCACAAGAGATGTCTGAGATTTTGCTGTCTGTGGTTCCTTCTAGGATTTTTATGGTTTCCCAACTTACATTTAAGTCTTTTATCCATCTTGAGTTTATTCTTGTGTACGATGTAAGTTGGTGGTCTAGTTTCATTTTTTTGCATGTATCTGTCCAATTTTCCCCAACACCATTTATTGAAGAGTCTGTCTTGACTTCATTGTATGTTATTGCCTCCTTTTCAAATATTAATTGAGTGTAATGGCTTGGGTAGACTTCTGGGGTCTCTGTTCTGTTCCATTGATCTATATGCCTCTTCTTGTGCCAGTATCAGGCTGTTTTTTAAAAAATATATTTTATTGATTTTTTTACAGAGAGGAAGGGAGAGAGATAGAGAGTTAGAAACATCGGTGAGAGAGAAACATCAATCAGCTGCCTCCTGCACGTCCCCTACTGGGGATGTGCCCGCAACCCAGGTACATGCCCTTGACCGGAATCGAACCTGGGACCCTTCAGTCTGCAGGCCGACGCTCTATCCACTGAGCCAAACCGGTTTTGGCCAGTATCAGGGTGTTTTGATTAAGGTGGCTTTGTAGTATAACTTGATACCTGGTATTGTGATTCCTTCAATTTTGTTCTTCTTTCTCAAGATTGCTACAGCTATTTGGGGTCTTTTTTGGTTCCATATAAATTTTCGAAGTATTTGTTCTAGATCTGTGAAATATGCTGTTGGTATTTTAATAGGGATTGCTTGTTTTTTTCCTCTCCCCATTTTGGCTCCTGTTTGGGTTTGTGTCTATGTAGTGAAGGACAATGTCAGATGCTGTTCTGACTGGCCCTAAGTAAGCTGTTTGGAGATAACAGGAATCCACAGCTTGTGGCTCCCTCTGCCTTTGGAAAGGACCAAGATGCGCACCAGGGTCTGGTTTTCCTAGCTCCAGGCCCAGAACTAGATCAGGCAAAGACTCAAAGCCTCCAGAGATCCACCTCTGCCTGAAGTCCAATTGACACTCAGTCTTGATTTGCCTCAGGGTATCAACCACAAGGTGGGGCGATAGGTCTTCCAACAGGGTGGGACAACTGCCTTCCCTCACCCCTTCCCGGGCAACAACTGCCTAAATAGCAAAGGTCTGAGAAGAAAGATGTCCTCCGCAGCATGAGGGAATGACTCAGCACAGGAAACTGGGATGGCTGCCTTCTAAGCTCTAACCCTGGAACCCCAAACCCTGGATTCTCCTCACACAGCTCTAGTGCATTCTGCCCTCCCTCTGCCACAGTCCAAAGTGAGTGGCTGCACATGAAATTTTGTGTGTTGACCCTTTAAGAGGGTGCTTATGTTTCCAGCTCTCTCTTCCTGGCAGACAGCCACCCTGATGCTTTTCACAGCCAGATGTTATGTTAGCACCTTCCTCTGTTCTGATGCTCTGAGCTAGGGAGCCCAGCTTGGGGTTTAGAGCCCAGAGTTCTCAGTGGGACACCCCAAAGCTGAGATATTCCTCTGGATTTTAAAAAATATATCTTTATTGATTTCACAGAAGAAGGGAGAGGGAAAGAGATATAGAAACATCAATGATGAGAGAGAATCATTGGCTGCCTCCTGCACGTCCCCTACTAGGGATCAAGCCTGCAAGTCGGGCATGTGCCCCTGACAGGAATTGAACCTGGTACCCTTCAGTCCGCAGGCTGACACTCTATCCACTGAGCCAAACCAGCTAGGGCTCCCTCTGGATCTTAAACTGCTATCTGTGGGAGCCCGGGCAGGCCTTTTGCACCTCCACGCTTCCTAACAGTCTCTATGTGGTTTCTACTTTCCGTCCTTGGTTATCAGGGTTCACTTCAACTTGTCTTCATTGTTACAGTCGTCAAGGAGGAATGCACAAGGCCAAAGTGGTAAGGGATTATAAATGTATTAGGTTATCTGTATACGAGATAGGCTGAGCTCCAAAATGTCATCAGCTCTAGGGATGGGAGTCAGAGATTTTAAAAGGCTTCTAGGCGGGATTTTTCTGGTGGGAGAATTCTTTGGGTAGGTCTGGATCCTGGGAAGGTCCCGAGGGGAGAGATAATGGTCTTAGCAAGTGGAATGTGGTCTTAGCAAATGGAATGTGGTCTAAGTGAAAAGGAATGTCCCTGGGAAGTGGCCTAATGGTCAGTTCCCAGGGGAGGGGTATCAATCCAATTATCTGATCAAACCTAACATTCAGTTGATTATTCAGGATGGTTTTTCTGTATTTTAGTTGTAATTCCAGTTTGGTCCTGGGAGAGTGTCAGTGTATCTTCCACTTATTCCACTGCCCTTATGGAACTCTAATAAATTAATTTTAGATCTAAAGAAGTACTTATTCAATTTTCATGAGCCACTTCTTGTTACTTGTACTAGGCATAGCCTAAGAAGTCTAAGATTTTTTCCCAGTGATTAACTTCTTTCATATTGCATTAGTTATGCATTTTTAAGTGATAATATATTAGAATTAGATCATTTTTCTCCCCTGATTGGAATCAAATTGGAGTTAATATATTACTCTTTTCAACCCTCTGCTAGTCTTATTCTCTAAACATGGTGACCTTGCTGTTTTTCAACCCTGGTTGTACTTGATAATCTATATATATAAAAACCTAAGCAACCAAACAAATGAACGACTGAATGACAGGATGACTGGTCACTATGACATGCACTGACCACCAGGGGGCAGACGCTCAATACAGGAGCTGCCCCCTGGTGGTCAGTGTGCTCCCACAGCCAACCTCCTGTGGCCAGCCAACCTCCCTCCCCCCCGCCAGCCGGCCCCGATGGCCCCAATTGGGACTGGGTGAGATGGCCCCAATCATCCCTGATCGCTGGCCAGGATGAAGGACCCCACCCATGCACAAATTCGTGCACTGGGCCTCTAGTCTTCTATAAAATAGAGGTGCCTGCCCAGTTGGTGTGACTCAATGATTGAGCATTAACCCTTGCACCAATAGGTCACTAGTTTGATTCCTAGTCAGGTCACATGCCTGGGTTGCGGGCTCGATCCCCAACAAGGGTGTGCAGGAGGCAGCTGATTGATGTTGATGCATTGATGTCTCTATTGCTCCCTCTCCTTTCCTCTCTCAAATCAATAAAAACATATTACACACACACACACACACACACACACACACACACACACACATATATATGGATGGAACCCACTTTGCTTCCTCTACTAGACCAAAGTCTCCAGGAGTTCTAAATTGGGAAACAATTAGTCATCCAGAAGGTCCATAGCTTTAGCTGAACTTTTTTCTTGGGGGGAGAGGGCTGGATTGAAAAAGAAGCTCATAGCATACATTTACGATAGGAAAGAAATTACTTTGGGAGATCAGTTTTATGATCAAATGCCAATGCTAATAATAAGGAGCAATAACAACTCCATTTACAACATTTCATCAGAAAAATATATAAAATCAAAATGAGATAAACTCTATTTTTGCCTGAAAATATTCATCAGTTTAGTGCATTTTTGGGTTTTTTTTGTTGTTGTTGTTGTTGTTTTAATCTTAATTTAATTTAATTTTAACTTTGAAAAAGGAAAGAGGATCCTAGCTGGTTTGGCTCAGTGGATAGAGCATCGGCCTGCAGACTGAAGGGTCCCAGTTTCAATTCCTGTCAAGGGCACATGCCCAGGTTGTGGGCTCAATCCCCAATAGGGGATGTGCTGGAGGCAGCTGATCAATGATGCTCTCTCATCATTGATTTTTCTATCTCTCTCTCCCTCTCCCTTCCTTTCTGAAATAAATAAAAATGTATTTTTTTAAAAAAGAAAAGGGGTTTTATTCAACTGCTGATCACTTGAGGAGATGGGGGACTCTTACCACAAAGTCCATATCAGCATCTCAGTACAGGCAGAGGTTTTCATAAGGAGGGAGAAGCAAAGCAGAACAAATAGATCAAGGGGAGGTCATTGAAAAGTTCTCTACGTGCAGTCCAGTACAGCCCATTCCGATAAGGATCTTAAAATTGGTCAAGTAATGGTCTAGTGTGTCATCATGGTTCTTTGTCATCCTGGTTTTATGGTTGAAGGTAAGCAATTCCCCTAGAGCTGTGGTGACTGAAGGTCAGAGTCTGTATCTTCTGAAGTTACTTTTTAGGATTCTTATACAAACATGCTGTTTATCTACAAGTTACATATTAGTCAGAGTCAGCATTTTACAGAAATAACGTCATAAAGAATGGTGGGGTGGGGTACAATTTTCCACTGCTACCATAGACGTGGGTGAGTTCCTTAAGTTCTTGAGGTTCCCAAAATACCTTGTGGTTCCTTCCTTGCCATCTCTCAGCAACCTTCGTTCCTTACCTGGAAAGACTGTCATGAACCATATGAATAAATAAGGTACTGGGCCATTTCTCTAAGGGGCTCTTAATGGCTTTAAAGTCAATCTTCAGCTCAGCCAGTGTTGCTCAGTGGTTGAGCATCAACCTATGAACAAGGAGGCCACAGTTTGATTCTGGTCAGGGCACACACCCAGATTGTGGGCTCGATCCCCAATACGGGGTGTACAGGAGGCAGCCCATCAATGATTCTCTCTCATCATTGATGTTTCTATCTCTCTCCCTCTCCCTTCCATTCTGGAAAAAAAAAGAAAAAAAATATATATGTAAAGCTTCATTCCTTAAGGATTTTGGTGATATCCAGAATCCACACATTCCACACCTGTCTCTTTCAGACATGACATTCCAGTCAAGGTCTTGGTTAATAAGACTATAATTGGAAAGTGATCTTATTGAATTCATGCAAAGAAATATATTGCCGCCCTGGCTGGTTTGGCTCAGTGGATAGAGCGTCGGCCTGCAGACTAAAGGGTCCCAGATTTGATTCTGATCAGGGGGCACATGCCTGAGTTGTAGGCTTCATCCCCAGTGGGGGGCATGCAGGAGGCAGCTGATCGGTGATTCTCTCTCATTATTGATGTTTCTATCTCTCTCTCCCTCTTCCTTCCTCTCTGAAATAAAAAAATATATTTTTTAAAAAAGAAAAGAAATATATTGCCAAGACTCACTCATTAAGAATTGCCAAATTTTGGAGGGATCAGATAAGGAGAAAAATATCTAATTTGCCAAATTGCTTTTAAAAATGTCTCCTTATATCCAAAAAGCAAGAGGAAAAATCTTTGTCCTTTTAACAAAGTGGGGGGAAAAACAATTTTAGCTTACTTTTGATCTTTAAATTTATTTATTTAATTAAATTCATTATTCAGCTAAAAAAATGTTCTTACAAAAAAAATCAATAAATTGTACTTCACCAAAATAAAAAACTTGCTCTTTAAAGAAAGTGGAAAGACAAATCACAAGTAAGGTGAATATAGTTGTAACTCATATATTTGACAAAGGACTTGTATCTATAGTACATAAAGAACTCTTACGACTCAATAATAAGACAAACAATCCAATTGGAAATGGGCAAAAGATTCAATATTCACTTCACCACAGAAGATACATGGATATCAAATAAGGACATAAAAAGATGCTTAATATCATTAGTCAGTAGGGAAATACAAATTAAACCACAATGAGATACCACTACACCGTCACTACAATGTCTAAAATTTAAGACTGATCAGACCAGATATTGGCAAAGATGTCCAACAGCTGGAACTGTCCTACACTGCTGATGGAAATGAAAATAGTTTAGTTTGGAAGTTTCTTTCTTTTTTGTGTGTGTGTGTGTGTGTGCCCTTGCCCTCGCCCTGCCTCCCCAGGCTTCTCCCCACCCACAGTCTGGAAGTTTCTTAAAAGTTAACAATAGCCTAAGCCATTTTACTCTTAGGTACCTACCCAAGAGAAATGAAAACATAGCCATATAAAGACTTGCACACAGATGTTCATAGTAGCTTTATTAGAAATAGCAAAAAAACTGGAAATGACACAAATATCCATCAAAAGGCTAATAGATAAACAAATTGTGGTATAACCATGAAATGACATACTACTCAGCAATCAATAGACTATGGAAATACCCAACAACATGGGTGAACCTCAGCAATGATGCTGAGTGAAAGAAACCTGGCTAAGAAAAGAGCACATTGAAGAGTACATACCATGCAACCCAGTTATATAAAATTCTAGAAAATGCAAACTATAGTGGGGGCAATGGGCAGATGAGAGAGGAATTCTAAAGGGATCCTGGGAAACTGCTGGGGGATGATAGATGTGTTCCTTATCTTGACTGTGGTGATTTGTCCACTTATGTCCAAACTGTTCAAATTTTACAGTTTCAATGTGTGCCATCCATCTTACATAATTATACCTCAAGAAAGCTGTAAAAAAAAGATTCAAAGTATAAGAAATGTTTCTTTAAATATAGAAGATTCCCTAAGTAGTATTTAAGTTAATTTGATTGTATTTATTGAGTTCCCAGTTATTGAGGGTATATAGCGCAGAATTTAGGACCTGTTGCTTTATAGGAATTTAAGGAGTAATCACTTTCTGTCTTATTAATTATTTTTGTATTAGAAGGCAAATAAAACAAGAAAAAGTACTATGATTGTAAAGGGAGGAATAAAAAGGGCCATGTGAATTAGCTGATTACTTCATTTTACAATTGTTCTCTCCAGCAGTCTTAACCATTCAAGGTGAACATGTTTCTTTTTATATTTACTTGCAAACTGGCTAAATGGCTTGAAACAAAACAAAATAATTTAATGCAAAACGAAACCATATATGTATTTTTAAATCACCAATGAGGGTGAAAAACCATTACAAAGAGTTTTGAGTAAAAGCCTTGGAATAGTTCTTTTTTATAACGGCATTATAGCACATCATAGATAAAGTTTTCTCAGAAACTTGCTAAGATTTTTCCTTCTCTAAAATGCTACAATTCTATATTTTTACAAAGAGGAGGCTGGAATTCTTTGGCATTAGTGAGCTCTCAGGTAGGTTGCTCTGGAAAGAGACTGGGGCTGGTGAGGCTCAAGACCTGGATCCTGTCCAATCTTTGCTACTGACTTATGGTGTGACCCAACCTTTGCTGGCAACCAGCATCTTCTATAAAACAGTGATCACACTGGATTATATTACTTAATTAACGTGCCTCAAGATATTGTTTACAGGACCTGGTCAGAAGGAGAAGAAAGAGATTTATTCATTTGACAAATATTTATTGTCTATATGCCAGGTGTGGTTCTCAGAGCCAGTGATGAAATGGGGAGCAAGATAGATGAGATCCCTCTCTTCCAACAGGGGACCAGAGAATAAATACGTAAATAAATAAATAAGATAAGAAGAAAATAAAATAGCAACGTGACAGAGTGATTAGAGGAACAATGAAGAAAGGGTGAGGAAGTGACTTTGGGGCAGAGTCCTAATGACAAGTGGGCAGGCAAGCAAAGGGTTAAGCAAACGGTTGAGTAAACAGGAGGCCCAAGGGATCTGAGGTGAGAACCAGCAAGAGTGTTCAGAAGGAGGAAAGAAGGTCAGAGGCCAGCATCTGGCGGGGGGGGGGGGGGGGGGGGGGGGGCGAGGGGGGGGGGGCGGGGGGAGTAGGATGAGGTGAGGGATGGAGGAGGCAGAGCTGGAAAGGTCTGATAAGGGTTTTGAAGATGGATTCACTGGGAGATTCACTGCGGAAACACAGTACATTAATGTTCGTTTTAAGTTTTGGTTTTTTAAAACAAACCAGATTTTTAAATATTTTTTAAAAATATGTTTTTATTGATTTCAGAGAAGAAAGGAGAGGGAGAGAGAGAAACATCAGTGATGAGAGAGAATCACTGATCAGCTGCCTCCTGCACACCCCACACTGGGGATGGAGCTTCAAATCTGGGCACACGCCCTGATCAGGAAGCAAACTGTGACCTCATGGTTGAAAGGTCAATGCTCAACCACTGGAGCAACACTGGCCAGGCCTAATGTTTGTTTTTTTAAGACCCTCTAACTGCTGTGTGGAGAATGGATTATCAGGAGGGCAGCAGGAAAGTGGAGGGCTGATTAGGGTTATATATTTGGGAAATAGAACTTAAAGCCAAGCCCAACTCTTATGGTTGCAGGGTCTAAGGCCAGAGAACAAATGGAAGCCCAAATTTAAATGCTTATATATATAAAAGTTATAAATTAAGTTGGAGACCATTAACTATAATATGTTCTATCCTCCTACCTTGAAAAATATACTTTCATAAGAATGTGGAAGTCCAGGTTGAAATGTGGATTTCTCAGCTTCCTTGGAATGCTGTAATGGAACTAGGGGAGAGCTCTATCTGTTCCTTCCTCTGTCTGTTCCCCTTCTCTTCCCACCTGCAAGGACCTTCACCCACAGGTGTGTGGAAATCCAGCTCCCAGCCAAGCTTTGTCCACACACTCTTCAAATAGGTCCTCGGTCACTTCTCGGGGCTAAAGGAGTCCATGCCTGAGTGCAGTCTGTCACTTTGCCCTCAGGAGGATGGGCCAGGGGAAGTGGCCCCCGCAGGCCCTGGGAGCCAGTTCTGGAGCCTCGGGTGACCAGAGAATGGGCTAGAAGGAAGAGCACAGGCTCTGTGCAGACATGATCCCTTGGTCCTGTGGACTCTTCACAATGTGGGGAGGGGTGTGGCCAGACAAGGGCCAGAATAGAACCTCAGAAACCACAGCCCAGAACAGGCCTCAGAATTTTGTGACAGGTTGGATGTGGGTGGCGCTGGCTAGAGAGGAATCAAGGTGGTTACAGTGGGTATGGGAGTTGCTCCAGTTTGGATGTTTTGAGTTTGAGATGCCCATTGATATAACCAAGTAGCAATTCCAAGGAGGCAGTTGGCTTTGTGTGTCTGAAACTTAGAAGTAGAGGTCTAGCCAGAAGAAATAAATTGGGAGCTCATCAATATATAGATGGTAGAGGTAACCTAAGCAGAGAGTGTAGACAAAAAAGGGACCCAGTCTGACAACTAATAAAAGTTCACCAACAATATCTGGAAAATACTAAAAACACAAAATAAAATAGTCTCACCTGTACTTTCACCTTCTAGATATATGTTAACATTTTGAGATATTCCCTTTGTCTTCTCTCTCTCACTCCATTATATATATATATATATATTAGAGGTCCAATGCATGAAATTTGTGCAAGAGTAGGCCTTCCTTCCCCCGGCTGCCGGCACTGGCTTCCCTCTGGCACCCGGGACTCGGGCTTCCCTCGCAACTCCAGCTTCGTCTGGAAGGTTGTCCAGAAGGACGTCCAGAAGGATGTCCGGTGTAATTAGCATATTGTGCTTTATATATATATATATATATATAACTATGTTTTTACTGGGGATGTGCCAGGAACCAAGGTACATGCCCTTGACCGGAATCGAACCTGGGACCCTTGAGTCCGAAGGCTGACGCTCTATCCACTGAGCCAAACCGGTCAGGGCATATAACTATGTTTTTAAAAATAAGTTCTCAATTTTTAAAATATGTTTTAATTGAATTTTAGAGAGAGAGAAAGGGAGAGGAATAGAGAGATAGAAACATCAATAAAAGAGAAACATCATTGCCTGCACCTGCCTCCTGCATGCCCCCTACTGGGGATCGAGCCCCAACCAGGGCACATGCCCTGACCGGGAATCCAACCAGTGACCTCTTGATTCATGGGGTTGTCGCTCAACCACTGAGTCACACTGGCCAGGCTATATACTGTATTTTAATAATAAAATGGTGCTCACATGTGGTACATACTTTTTTCTTAATTTAAATTCTTTATTGTTTAAAGTATTACATGAGTCTCGTTTTTCCCCCATTGACCTCTCCCTGGCCACTCCCACCCCCCAGCACATGCCCCCACCCTGCTACTTTCTGTGTCCACTGGCCATGCTCATATGCATGTATACAAGTTCTTTGGTTGATCTCTTACCCCCTCACCCCCCACCTTCCCTCATAGGTTGTACAGTCCGTTCGATGCTTCTATGTCTCTGGTTCTATTTTTGTTCATCAGTTTATGTTGTTCATTATATTCCACAAATGAGTGAGATCATGTGATATTTATCTTTCTCTGACTGGCTTACTTCACTTAGCATAATGCTTTCCAGTTCCATCCATGCTGTTGCAAATGGTAAGAATTCCTTCTTTTTTACAGCAACATAGTATTCCATTGTGTATATATGCCACAGTTTTCTAATCCACTCATCTGCTGATGGGCACTTAGGCTGTTTCCAAATCTTAGCTATGGTAAATTGTGCTGCTATGAACATAGGGGTGCATATATCCTTTCTGATTGGTGTTTCTGTTTTCTTGGGATATATTCCTAGAAGTGGGATGACTGGGTCAAATGGAAGTTCCATTTTTAATTTTTTTGAGGAAACTCCATACTATTTTCCACAGTGGCTGCACCAGTCTGCATTCCCACCAGCAATGCAAGAGGGTTCCTTTTACTCTGCATCCTCGCCAACACCTGTCATTTGTTGATGGTACATACTTTTTTTATTATTATTGACTAGAGTCCTGGTGCCTGGATTCATGCACTGGTGGGGCCCCTCAGCCTGGCCTGTGGGGATTGCGACAAAACTGGCTCTCTGACATCCCCTGAGGAGTCTCGGATTGCAAGAGGGAGCAGGCCAGGCCAAGGGACCCCACCAGTGCATGATCGGGATCAGGGAGGGGCTGCAGGAGGGCTCCAGAACATGTCTGGCCTGTCTCGCCCAATCCTGATTGGCCAGACCCCAGCAGCAAGCTAACCTACTGTTCAGAGCGTCTGCCCCCTGGTGGTCAGTGCACATCATAGCAACTGGTCAAACGGTTGAACAAATGGTTGGACACAACATATTAGGCTTTTATTATATAGGATTTTTTACAGAGAGGAAGGGAGAGGGATAGAGAGTTAGAAACATCGATCAGCTGCCTCCTGCACACCCCCTACTGGGGATGTGCCTGCAACCAAGGTACATGCCCTTGACTGGAATTGAATCTGGGACCCTTCAGTCTGCAGGCCGACACTCTATCCACTGAGCCAAACTGGTTAGGGCGATGGTACATACTTTTTATAAGTGCTTTCTTTACTTACTATTTTCGGGACACTTTCCCATTCCAGTACCATTACTCTTTTATTTACTTTCTCTTTTGAATTTTTTATTGTTGGGAGTATTACAGATGTCCCTGTTTCTTCTCCTCACTGCCCCCCTCTACCCGGTTCCTGCCCTGCTCCAAGCCTTCACCACCCTATTGTCTGTGTCCAGAGGTAATGCATATCTATATATATAAAACGCCCAGCTGGTACATATTATGTGCACGGGCAATTTAAAAATAGACATTGACTCCCACACGCACGGTACATATAAAGTTCTCACTGGTGCCAATTGCACGCATGTGTTTCAATTTGTCATTGTCAATCGTGAATTTGGTTGACACTTCTATTATAGAGAAAGGGCAAATAGTGCTATTAAAATATTTCTTCTAATTAATTTCCTTTCAATGTGCAGGAAGCTGACCTGACCTCTGAGTAAGAGTGAGAATGATAAAAAGAAAAAGATTGACAGATTTAAGATGGCTCTGCATGTGTATGTTCCATATGCTCTTATCACAGCTCCCAAACCACTATAGTTCAAATGGTCATTCTCATTTTGAATTTCCTACTAGTAATCTTTGCTTGAGAGATTTTAGGAGAGTCTGAAGCCTGAACCAGGACAGGCCATTCATATGGAAAAGCTGCTGCTTGGGTGGGGCTGCAAACTGAATGGGATGGGGTTTCAGGGAATTACCAGGGTGGAGCGAACAATGTGAGCCAGGCTGATGGAAACTAAGAAGATATGGCTACCAGTCAGCTCTGTGACTGGGAAGGTCTCAGCATAGGAACAATGATCCCTGCGAGCACTCCTTTCTAGCAGAAAGACACCTCTGAGTTCTTGCTCTGATGCCAGACAATCCAGTTCCTCCCTCTATGTCCCTGAATTCCTCCCAAGCCATTGTCCCAGCGCTGGAGCTCAGAGAGAGCGAGTCTAGGTAAGTTCGTGCACCAGCCCTTTACGAGGATCTGCCTGGGTCTCCAGCAGCCTCAGTGTTACTCAGCCACAATTCCCACTGGTTTTTACAGCTCAAAGTTACGTGGACTTCTCTTCCTGGCACTGGAACCTTGTGCTGGGAGCCTGGTATAGGGCTGGGACCCCTTGCTCCTCACAGGAAGCCTCTGCAGCCAAGATATCCCTCCCGATTAAAAAAAAAACACGCCACACATGGGTGTTGGACCAGCCCTTTCCACCCCTCCTCCTATCAGTCTTCATATGCTTTCTTCTTCTCTAGTTGTAGGGCTTCCATTCAGCCAGCTATCTGCTGGTTCTGAATGATGGTTGTTCTGTATTTTAGTTGTAATTTTGATGTGGTTGTGGGAGGTGGTGAGTACAGGGGTTTACCTATGCCACCATGTTGGTTCTCCCTCATTACTCTTTTAAAGAGAGATTTAAAAATTGATGTGGATATATCATAAAATCCTCTATGTTTGGACATTAATTTTTAAGATAATATAATTTTTTTAACTCCAAAGAAGAAAACCAAAAATTGTTCATATTCTTCCCACCTAAGAAGTATCTGTTGATGGTTTTTGTTTTTGCTTTTAATCCTCACCTGAGGATATTTTTCCATTGATTTTTAGAGAGAGGGAAGGAAGGGGGAGAGACAGAGAGAGAAAGAAACATCAATGTGAGAGACACATCTATTGGTTGCCTACCACATGCGCCCCAGTCCGGGCCGGGGATCAAGCCTGAAACCAAGTTAAATACCCTTGACCCGAATCGAATCTGAGACCCTCAGCCCGTAAGCCAATGCCCTAACCGCTGAGCTATACCCGCCAGGATGGTATCAACACTTTTTAAATGATCATCAGCCTGGGAATTGGGAAATATATCCCTGTTCTACCCCTAACTAGCTGTGTGACATAGAATGACACCACTGAACTCTCTGAGGCTCAGTTTTCCCATTTATAAAATGGGGTGATTGGACGCTATGATCTCTATAATTCAACTCTAAAATTCTAAAAGGAACTGACAGTGTCTTTCTCTATATGCCGAAGCCTCACATCAGATGCCATTCCCTAATCAAGTTATAAAGGTCTATCTATTCTAAGAAAGCACACAGGAGCAAGGATAAATAACCTCATGGTTCAGTAGTAATCATAATGACTATTATAAAAGCTATCATTATCATAACAATAATTTATGAGGCTATATAATTAAAACAATCTTGCACACTGCAGAGAAGAGATTCCTTGCTACCCAGAAGTATATAAAACTACAAAACACAACAATGTATCAACAATTATAGTTTATAATATCTTAAAGTATACATACCCCAAACTATGTGTCATTTGCAGTTCATTGTTGGAGATGAAACTCTTTCAGGCAAATTCTCAGCTCTCTATAAGCTGACCTGACCTCTGAGTAAGAGTGAGAATGATAGAAAAAAAAGATTGACAGATTTAAGATGGCTCTGCATGTGTATGTCCCATATGCTCTTATCACAGCTCCCAAACCACTATAGTTCAAATGGTCATTCTCATTTTGAATTTCCTGCTAGTAATCTTTGCAGAGCACTTGGCAGGAAAAGGATGATGCAGGGGTTTTCCATTGATTAGAAGAAAGCATTAAAAAATGTTAAAAAGGCCAGTGATGCCAAGCACTCCAATGAATGTTCTGGAAAAGAGATTTGTTTAATCTCACACTAGTTATAAGAATAAGGATATCCGGGATCCTGGACTGTGATTCAACAGGAAGTCAGGACTTCCTTCTCCACAGCTGCTGTCTAGGAAGCTGGTATGGCCAAGTACATATATCTTCTTTCAAGGGTCAAATCCAAGTACCACATCTCCTCTCTAGAATGCTGAGCCGGGGCAAGGTCCCTATCCTTACTCCCCTCCAAAAACGGTGCCCTATTTGACATCCTGTTGGTTGAAACCACATCCTTAGAGAGCCACTGAAATGGCATCATTCCTCACCTTGTTGAGGCATCTTTTCCTTTAAATGAAGGGCAAGGGAACATTAAAAGTGGCTCCCAAAATAGCCCAGTGGTGTCACTGCATTCAGAATGCCTGACATCCAGAACCGAGGAAGCGGATGCACCGCCTCTGAAGGAGGAGAGGGGTGGTGTTACCCTTCACACAGTTACTCAGTAGAGACAGCTGCCAAACTCACAGCAGCTTAAAAACCTAGGTAAGGGCTTCCTAGCTATTTATTTAAGCATTTTAAAAATTGGCCCCACCCTGAACAGAATGAAGTAATAGGCAAAGGGAGTTAATGATAGTATAAAGCATTTAATTTAAAAAAATCAGAAGAGTCTCATTACTAGAGATTTGGAAAATATGGTATTAAAATGAGAAAAATGTAAGTGGAATTTCTTCATATAAAATAACTTCTATTTACAATAACGAAACACTTTTTATTTTCAATATTCCAACTGAATTTTTCATAATAAAACAAAATACCTTAATTTGTAAGGGCCAAATATAAATTTTCCTCTAAAATAAAGCTCATAAATTGATAATATCATAAAATTAACTGATCCTGTAATATCAACAGTGTGTATGCCTAATATAAATTCAGGACTCCATAAGTAAACAGATGTTATCACTGAGTAGTGTATCAAGAATGGTTTTTATGATCTTTTTTCTACTTTTCTAGTTTTTCCCCACATAATAAGCTGGTATCCTATCTAATAAAAGAGAAACGTGGTAATTAGCAATACATCTGCTACCCTTCCCATTGGCTAATCAGGGCGATATGCAAATTAACTGCCAGCCAAGATGGCGGCCGGCAGCCATGCACTGAAGCGAACAGGGAGGCTTGCTTGCTCCAGTGACTGCGGACTCCAACGTTCCCCGCCTGACTTGCCGGCCTCTCAGCTGCAACTCTAAGCAACTATGTTGTAAATATAGAAGCTAAACAAAACCCCAGAAACCTGCTTTAGTCATCCGGGCTTCAGCTAGCCGGACTGCAACATTGTATCACATACAGAAGGTAAATAAAGGCCAGAAACCTGCTTTCAGCAGCTGAGGCCTCAGAGCTAAAGCTGGCCCAGAGTAAAAAAGAAAAAAGAAAAAAAGGAGCGGTTGGGAGCTTCAGTCACCCGCCAGCCTGAAAACGGCCCTCAGCCCCTCAGCCAGACTGGCCAGGCACCCCAGTGGGGACCCCCACCCTGATCCAGGACACCCTTCAGGGCAAACCAGCCGGCCCCCACCCGTGCACCAGGCCTCTATTCTATATAGTAAAAGGGTAATATGCCTCCCGGCACCGGGATCAGCGTGACAGGGGGCAGCGCCCAAACCCCCTGATCGCCCTGTGGCTCTGTGTGTGACAGGGGGCGGGGCCACAACCTCCCTATCCGCCCTGCTCTGTTTGTGACAGGGGAAGGTGCCCCAACCCCCTGATCAGCCCTGCTCTGTGCCTGATAGGGGGGAGCTCCCCAACCCCCTGATCGCCCTGCAGCTCTGTGTGTGACAGGGTGCGGCGCCCCAACCCCCCCATGGGCCTGCTCTGTGTGTGACAGGGTGCAGCGCCCTAACCCCCTGATCGGCCCTGCTCTGTGGGTGATAGAGGGCGGCGCCCCAACCATCCCCCCCCCCCACAGGCCCTGCTCTGTGTGTGACGGGGTAGAGCCATAACCTCCCCATCTGCCCTGCCCTGAGTGTGACAGTGGCGGCGCCCCAACCCCCGGATCGGCCCTGCTCTGTGGGTGATAGAGGGCGGCGCCCCAACCCCCGGATCGGCCCTGCTCTGTGTGTGACAGGGGGCGGTGCCCCAACTCCCCTATCGGCCCTACTCTGTGAGTGACAGGGGGGAGCTCCTCAACCCCCTGATCGGCCCTGCTATGTGTGTGACGGGGGAGCTCCCCAACCCCCTGATCAACCCTGCTCTGTGTGTGACAGGGTATGGAGCCCCAACCCCCTGATGGGCCCTGCTCTGTGAGTGACAGGGGGCAGCGCCCCAACCCCCTGATTGGCCCTGCTCTGTACATGACAGGGGGTGGCGCCACAACCTCCCCATCGACTCTGCCTTGAGTGTGACAGGGGGAGGTGCCCCAACCCTCCAATCGGCCGTACCCTGAGCGTGACTAGGGGTGGCATCGCAACCTCCCAATCAGCCCTGCTCTGTGCATGACAGGGGGCAGCACCCCAACTCCCCCATCGGCCCTGCTCTGAGCCCGACCAGGGGTTGCACCTAGGGATTGGGCCTGCCCTCTGCCACCCGGGAGCAGGCCTAAGCCAGCAGGTCATTAACTCCTGAGGGGTCCCAGACTGCAAGAGGGCACAGGATGGGCTGAGGGACCCCCTCTCCCCCCCGAGTGCACAAATTTTTGTGCACCGGGCCTCTAGTCTATATGTATAAAAGCCTAAGCGACTGTTTGACCATTCAACCATCCGACTGGTAGCTATAACACGCACTGACCACCAGGTGACTTGGCAGTTGCGGTTCTCAGGTGAGGTACCCAGAACCAGAGAGGAGGAAGCCTGATTCTGCGGTGTGTCACCTGAGAACCGCCCTCTCGCAATCCTGGACCCCTCGGGGGATGTTGGAGAGCCGGTTTTGGCCTCATCCCTGCAGGCCAGGCTGAGGGATCCCACCAGTGCACGAATCCATGCATTGGGCCTCTAGTTAGTTATATATATATATATATATATATATATATATATATATCCCATAAAATTCTAAACAAAAACATAATGCTCAGAAAATGCAAATGTTTTAATGTAAGAAATACCTATATTATTCTTTCACTTTGAAAAGAAAAGCAGAACAAATAAAAATACATTTTGGTCATTCTGTCCTGTTTTCTGAGGGGAAAAAAGTCTTAGCATAAATTTCTTCTTCTTTTCTATAATAATTATTTTATTGAAAGGGTAACACATATCCAGAAAAGTACATAAATCATAAATGGAAAACACACCTATATTTTTATTAAGTCCTCACCTGAGGATATGCTTTCATTGATTTTAGAGAGAGAGAGAGGAAGGGAGAAAAAGAGAGAGAGAGAGAGAAACATTGATCAGTTGTTTCTTCTATGTGCCCCAACTGGGTATTGACCCTGCAACCTTGGTATGTGCCCTGACCAGGAATCAAACCTGCAAGGCAACATTTTGGTGTATGGGATAATGCGCTAACCAATTGAACCACCTGGCCAGGGCAACACACCTGTATTTTATTGTATATAAAATTATAAAGTTGTTTTAGTTTCTTGCATGTAGTTTCTTCTACTCAAGAGGATGTATGTGAGATTCAATCATATTATTGGAAGTAGTTACTAAGTATTTTGCACAATGCTATGTATTCCATTTGATGAATTCACAACAATTTACATATCTATTTACTATTGATGGACATTTGGGTTGTTTTCCTAATAACTATTACAAATAGTGTTGCTATGAACATTCTTGTACATGTTTTCTGGAGAACATATATATTGATTTCTAGGAGTAGAATTGCTGAGTCTTGGGTAAATGTAAATTAAACCTTAGTAAATATTGCCAGTTTTCCTAACTAGCTGCATAAATTTATACTTCCACCATAGTATGTGCGTTTTTTATTATAGTAAAATATACATAACAAAAAAAATACCACTTTGACCATTTTTCAATGTATAATTTAGTGGCAATAAGTACTCACATTGTAGTTGTAATTTGCATTTTCCTGATAAGTAGTTCAGCATCTTTTCAAGATTATTGACTCTTTGGATATCTTCTTTTATGAAATGCCTGTTCAAGCCTTTTGCCCATTTTTTCTATTGGATTGTCTGCTTTGTTTTTCTTGTTAATATGTAGGAGTTCTTTATGCATTTTATTTGTGAGTTTTCCCCCCAATATATACATTGCAAATGTCTTTCCTCTTTTTACCTTTTTTTGAGGTCAGAAGTAATTAACTTTAATGTAGTCCAATTTATCACATTTTTCTTTTATTATTTGTTTGTTTTGTGTCTTGTTTAAGAAATCCTTGCCTACCCTAATGCCATGAAAATATTCAATATTTTCTTCTAAAAGTTTTACTTAGTTCCATAATCCATCTATTGTTGATTTGTTTTGTACGGTAAGAGGTAGGGTGCAATACTTATTTTCTTCCTTATGGATATTTAATTGACCCAGCACCATTTATATAAAAGACCTTTCCTCCACTGTACTATATTTTTGTCTTTGTCATAAATTGGGTGATAAAATACATATGGGTTTGTTTCCAGACTCTCAATTCTATTCCACTGGTCTGTTTGTGCTTGTGCCAGTGCCATATTGCCTTCAGTACTCAATCTTTAGATGGATTTTGATATCTGGTAGTGTAAGTCCTTCAGCTTTGTTCTTCAACACTGTCATGGCTATTCTATTTTCCCCTTTAATTTCCCTGTTCATGTTGTTGTTGTTTTAATAACAGCTTAATTGACAGACAATTCACATACCATACAATTCACCCATTTAAAGTGTAAAATTCAATAGTTTTTGTTGTTGTTGTTGAAAGAAAGTGGCTTTCTTTTTTTAAAAATATATTTTATTGTTTTTTTTACAGAGAGGAAGGGAGAGGGATAGAGAACTAGAAACATCAATGAGAGAGAAACATCGATCAGCTGCCTTCTGCACACCCCCTACTGGGGATGTGCCCGCAACCAAGGTACATGCCCTTGACCAGAATCGAACCTGGGACCCTTGAGTCCGCAGGCTGATGCTCTACCCACTGAGCCAAACCGGTTAGGGCTTTTTCTTTTTCTTTTTAAAAAATATTTTAATTGATTTTTTTAGAGAGAGAGGATGGGAGAGGGAGAGGGAAAGAGAAACATCCATGTGAGAGTGGAACATTGATCGATTGCCTCCTGCACGGGATCAAGCTCACAACCTGGGCTTGTGCCCTGACTGGGAAGCAAACTGAGCGCCTGGTGCATGGGTTGACACTCAACCACTGAACCACACCAGCCGGGCACAATTCAGTAGTTGGAATGAATTCACAGAGATGTGCAATTATCACCACAGTCAATTTCATCACATCATAAAGGAACTTCATGCCCTTTAGCTATCATCCTTCTACCCCTCCTTTACCTGCCCCAACAAGCCCTAAGCAACCACTAATCTGCTTTTGGTCTCTATAGATTTGCCCATTTTGAACATTTCATGTAAATAAAATCATATAATATGTAGTCTTTTGTGACAGGCTTCTTTCACTCAGTATAACATTTTTAAGGTCCATCCATGCTGCAGCATGGGCCAGCACTTTATTCCTTTTCATGGCCTAGTAATATGCCATTGTATGGATATGCCAAATTTGTTGATTCATTCATCGGTTGATGGACATTTGGGTTGTTTCCACTTTTTGGCTCTTCTGAGTAATGAGGCTATAAACATTTGTGTATGGGTTTTTGTATGGATGTACATTTTCATTTCTCGAGTATATTGTTAGGAGTGGAATTGCCAGGATATATGTTAACTGTATATTTAACAGTTTGAGAACTGCCAGAGTGTTTTCCAAGTGTCTGCACTATTTTATATTCCCATGTTACTGTTTTCTTTTTTAATATATTTTTACTGGTTTCAGAGAGGAAGGGAGAGGGAGAGAGAGATAGAAACATCAATGATGAGAATCATTGATTGGCTGCCTCATGCATACCCCGCACTGGGGATTGAACATGCAACCTGGGTATGTACCCTGACTGGGAATTGAACTGTAACCTCCTGGTTCATAGACTGATGCTCAATCACTGAGCCACGTCAGCTGGGCTTAATGTTTTCTTAAAATTTTTAATTTTTTTTTTAATCCTTACCTGAGAATATTTTCCCATTGATTTTCAGAGAGAATGGAAGAGAGAGGGAAAGACAGAGAAAAATATCGATGTGAGAGAAACATATTGATTGGCTGCCTTCTGCATGCATCCTGACCAGGGCCCAAGCCAGAAAGGAGCCTGCAACAGAGGTATGAGGTATGTGCCTTTAACTACAATCAAACCCGGGACCCTTCAGTCTGCAGGTCGATGCTCTAGCCACTGAGCCAAATCAGCTTGGGTGAAAATTTTAATGTTTTTATTTATTTACTTTTTAAATATATTTTTATTGATTTCAGAGAGGAAGGAAGAGGGAGAGAGAGATAGAAACATCCATGATGAGAGAGAATCATGGATTGGCTGCCTCCTGCAAGGCCCCCACTGGGGATCGAGCATGTGCCCTTTCAGTTCTCAGGCCAATGCTCTTTCCACTGAGCCAAACTGGCTAGGGCAAATTTTAATGTTTTTAATTAAATAGGTTATATGTATAATAAAAAATTACAACAATATTAAAGGCTAGCCCTAACTGGTTTGGCTCAATGGATAGAGTGTTGGCCTGTGGACTGAAAGGTCCCAGGTTCGATTCCAGTCAAGGGCATGTACCTTGGTTGTAGGCACATCCCTGGGAGGGGGTGTGCAGGAGGCAGCTGATCGATGTTTCTCTCTCATCAATGTTTCTGACTCTCTATCCCTCTCCCTTCCTCTCTGTAAAAAAAAAATCAATAAAATATATTTTAAAAAAATACTAAATGCTACAAAATGAAAACTTACTCTGTCTCCAGACTTCTCAGGGCTCCTCCCAAAAGGCAAGCACTTTTAATAGTTTCTCTGTGTCTTTCCAGAAATTTTCTATTACATATAAGCATATATGCAGCTATATCAATTTTCCTATAACAAATAAGACCATTTTACACTGTTCTGCTCTTTTTTTTTTTTTTAATTTCTTTATTGGTTAAGGTATTACAAATGTGTCCTCATCCCCTCATTAACCCCCAATCTCCCTCCCACTCATGCTCTCATCCCCCTTCTGTTTTTTTTAACATTATACATTTTGGAACTCTTTCTATAACAGCATAGAAAAGCCTACCTAATTCTTTTAAAAGACTGTATAGTACTTCTTTCTATAAATGTATTATAATTTTTGTATGTCATAATTTCCTTTCAATAGATCATTGCATTGATACCAGTTTTTAAAAATATTTTAAATATTGCTGGAGTGAACATGCCTTTAAAGATTTTTTAAAAAAATATTTTATTGATTTTTTACAGAGAGGAAGGGAGAGGGATAGAGAGTTAGAAACATCAATGAGAGAGAAACATCAATCAGCTGCCTCCTACACACCTCCTACTGGGGATGTGCCCGCAACCAAGGTACATGCCCTTGACTAGAATCGAACCTGGGACCCTTCAGTCTGCAGGCCGACGCTCTATCCACTGAGCCAAACCGGTTAGGGCAAGATTTTTTTGTATAAATGTCTAAGTAAATTTGTAGGAAAAATTCCTAACAATTGCATTTCTGGGTCAGAGAAGGGGAGAGAGGGAGAGAGGGAGAGAGGGAGAGAGAGAGAGAGAGAGAGAGAGATATCAATTTGTTGTACTTATTTATACACTGGAGGCCCGGTGCACAAAATTCGTGCATTTGAAACTTTTTCTCACAGTGAGAAACCCGGCTTGTATTATCCTTAATCACATTTAGGCTCCCATTTAAGCTGCCATGCTTCTCTCTCTGGGAGGCTTTGCCCTACCCACTTGGCTCTAGGGCTACAAGATCCAGTATAGGGCTGCCTCCTGGGTGGGCAAGCCCTCCTCACCCTCTGGGGTTTCTATAGCCTCTTTCTCTGCCCTTGACACCCTCCTCTGCATGGCCAGGTGCAGATGCTTACCTTGCTCTGCACACCTAATGCCCTTAGGACTGAATACTTGAGGAAGGGCAAAGGGGGTGAGGAAAACTGAGTGTGCATTTATATATATATGTATATATATACATATACATCAATGAGAGATATATATGGACCAGGCTAAATGTGCATTTTGAATAGGCATTGTGCCTCTTTTATTCTACTAAACTCCTTATTTACTAATACTTCAAGTTTCATAAGAGCTGGAATTATTGGATGAAATGGGTTTTATTAAGGCTTTAAAAAATATTACTAATCTACTCTCAAAAAAGGTTGCCCCAATTTACAATCTCATCAGCACTATCGTTCTCGAGTCTATACCCTCATCAGTCAATAGATCAGTAGTATTACCATTATAGGCAAGGAGTCTCTAAACAAGTTTTCTATTCCCCCACTCTGTCCTTCCTTTGGACAAGAGAAGGGGCCCTTTTCCTTATTTATTTTGTTATTTCGCCTCCGGAGGACTCCAGTCACCACAGAGCGGAAGGCAGCGTGGTACCAGACCCGGACAAACCCTCAGCTCCCTGTGGCATCCAGGATGTACCACCGCCTCTCCCAGTGGGTCCACCTCGGCGCCTCCGGCCAGTAGAGGGCGCTGTGGAGCCCTCGCCGGACCCCGCCCCCAGGGCAGCGCGCCGCGCCCCCGTGACGTGTTTCCGCGTCATCTGCCGCGGAGGCCGGCTCGCATTGGCTGTCCGCGAGGCCAGCGGGCGGAGCCGAGTGGGCGTGTGGAAAAGGCCGCGCCCGGGGGAGGGAGCGAGGCATCCCCCACCCCCGCCCCTCCCCCGCCCTGCAGTGCCTCCCGGGGACCGCTGCGCGGAGCGACGGGGAGCGCGGCGAGGAGGCAGCGGCACTTTCCCGGGCGGTGGCGGGAGCGGGGTTCTGTTTCGCGCGCTGCGGAGCCCGGAGCCTCGAGCCCGAGCCACCGGTGGACGGAGGGAGAGGGAGGGCATCCCGGGCTGCCGAGCTGCGCCTGCTGGGAAACTCTGGGGTTCCCTGCGCCTGGAGCCCAGCCCCGGGCGAGTAGGGCGGGGGTCCCACGAGCCCTCCACCGCCCCGAGGCGCTAACGGGACCTCGCGGGGCGCGGCGTCCTCCGAAGGCAGCCCCCGGCCCCCAGCTGGCCCCGCGCGGCGGGCTCGGGACTCAGCAGAGGGAGGAAGCCGAGGGGCCGCTTTCCCCGCGGAGTTGGAAGCGCCTTTCCCAGGTTCAAAATGCCCAAGAAGAAGCCGACGCCCATCCAGCTGAACCCGGCCCCGGACGGCTCCGCGGTTAACGGGACCAGCGCGGCGGAGTGAGTATGGGGGGCGGCGAGCGCGGGCCGGAGTGGGGAGGCCCCCGCGGGGCTGCCGGAGCCGAGGCGGGCGTGCGCCGCGTGCTGGGCTCCGCTCGAGTTCGTCACGTACGTCTCGGGCGGGCGGGCGGGCGGGCAGGAGCGGAGAAGTCCCCGCCGCCGCGATATCAGTGACTAAGCACTGATTGTGCTCCTGACTCAGGCCCGTCAGTGGACCCAGCAAGTCTGGAGTTTTACCCCCTTCCCAACCCTCTCGGTCATCCCAGGCCACAAGGAAAAAAAGAAAAACCCACAAAAAACTGGTTCTTCCACTGCCCCTCCCCAGCGGGTTTCCAAGTGCGATCCTCTGGGATTCTGGCCCGAAGGGGACACAGGTCACGGAGAGAATTAAGATCGCATCTACTTGAGAGCGGCTCGAAGTGCAGAGCGGAGTTGGGATCCACCGGCAGCATTCTCACCTGGTGCCTGACACCTGTGGGCCGGGAGCGCCTCGCAGCCGCCGCTGCCTGGCCAGCGGGGCGTGTGTGCACTGACTTCTAGGTGGCTCTTCCATTGCCGACTTGGGGGACTCTTGTCCTTGCCCTTCTTCCTGGAGACTACCGGGTCTTATAAGGAGCAGCTTTCCTCTTCATCTGACTCCATCCCTCCATCCACCCACCCCTCCATCCCTCCATCCACCCACCCCTCCATCCCTCCATCCACCCACCCCTCCATCCACCCATCCACCCACCCACCCATCCATCCACCCATCCACCCATCCACCCACCCCTCCATCCATCCATCCACCCACCCACCCCTCCATCCATCCATCCATCCATCCATCCATCCATCCATCCATCCAATCTGATGAAATTGTTTCATGGGGGTTTCTGAGCTCTCACAATTCTTTTGGGTTTTGGGTAAGGGACAAAAAAGACTGTGAGGGAGAGAGACGCTCTGAAGAAATCACCGGAAAAGATTTGGCTCTTAATCTTTTACCTGAACACTGAAGACTTTAGGAAACTAACTAGCAGATGACAGGAATAGAGTAGGTCTGGACCTCCTGTCCTTTGGTGATTTCTCTAACCTTCCTCTCTCTGGATTTTAATATTCCAGGGACCTGTTGGCTTGGTGAATGTTCACCTCTGTAATGGTCATCAGGCCATTGTTGGACCTGTAGTGTGAGCTCATACAAGTTCCTCACACCCGCTCCCAACAAAGGGTACCCTCTTCAATACTGTAGTGTCTGTTTTGCATGTTTTTGACTCGTACATTCGTTCAGTTTTAGTTTACAGAATTTTATCCCCTTAAAATAGACTGAAAAACCCCCAGAGGCGGAGATTCCTTAGTAACGTCACTGCTTTCAGGTCAAATTTTTGACCTTTTGTTTTGACCACAGTGGATTCTGGCTGAATGTTGTGGCCTGGTCATCCTGCTCCTGTTTGATTTGGAGGAAGGTACTAAGTGGAATTACCTGTGGTCATTCTGTTGTTAATTGTAACACCACAGCTGTATTATCAAGGGGGAAATTTCATTAACAGAAAAGAGTACCGGAAGGAAAAGAAGAAAGTACTCGAGTCGGTGGCAGAAAAATTTGGGTGGGACTAGGAGATCTAAATAGTGGTGAAGGGGTTGGACTCTGAAGTCAGGCTAAGTTTGAAGCTTGACTCTGTTACTTGTGGTTTTTGTGACTTGGGACAAATCTTTTAATCTCTCTAAGGCTTAGGCTTAGTTGTTTTTTTTTCATCTGCAAAAATGGGGCTAATGATAGAACTGACTTAGGATAGTTATGAAGATTAAATAAGCTAATACATAGTAAGTCTCCCATAGATGTTAGCTCTTGGTGCCTTTGTTACTGGGTAAATGTTGAAAAGGCTGAAGGAAACTGGAAGGTAATTTTCATTCCTGGTGGATATGTGTGTTAAGGTACCTTTGCTTCTGGGTAAATGAATCTCCCTTGCTTAGTTTTTGTGTGCCATATGCATGTACCTCCATCACACATTGCTGTGTTACAATAGGAGGCACCTTTATGTAGGCTGCCTGAGACAAGCAGGGACTGTCCCACTATGAACATGAGGAAAGCTGTACATGTCTTCATCTTTCACCTTCCAGAGTGTTTCTCCAGCAAAGCTGCCGTTCTCACCCGGCCCGCATGGCTCAGTGGTTGAGCATGGACCTGTGAACCAGGGGGTCATGGTTCCATTTCCGGTCAGGGCACATGCTCGGGTTGTGGGCCCCATCCCCGGGGGCATGCAGGAGGCAGCTGATCAGTGATTTTCTCTCATCATTGATGTTTCTACCCTCTCCCTTCTTCTCTGAAATCAATAAAGATATATTAAAAAAAAAAAGCCACTGTTCTCATGATTTCTGTGATTTAGACCAGGTTACAGTTCTGAACATTATCATACAACAAGCATGTCAAACTCTTGGCCTGCAGGGCGCATGCGGCCCACAATGAATATTTTTGCGGCCCAGCCTATATAACGGTATGTAAGAAACATTTTGATAAAAATTTTGTAACTTAATTTTTACAATATTCTGTTATATATAATTATTAATAACAAACTACAACATTAGCTGATGACTGATTACTGCAATCGTGTTGCATTCATTTCCCTTATGTGCCTTACGCGCAGGCACACCATTTCACTCCACTAATACAAGTAGCGAATACTTTAGCAGCCAATGGCCACGTCATTAGTCTTGTACTGACTTGTTTGGTGTGCACAACAGGAAATATTTTGCTTTCGGAGAACAAGAAAAATAGGCTTATTTGTGTTACACTTACTAATTTGTGCAGTTATTCAGTGTCTGGTAAGTTAATGTTAAAGAAAAAAATATTAATTTTTATTAAAATGTTCTATTATTTTATGCTAACGATGATTCATTTATTTCAGCTCTTTGTATTTAGCATGCCTCTATTGAAATAAACCTATGTTTCTTTTTTTTTTTTTTTAAATGTATTTTATTAATTTTTTTTTACAGAGAGGAAGGGAGAGGGATAGAGAGTTAGAAACATCGATGAGAGAGAAACATCGATCAGCTGCCTCCTGCACACCCCCCACTGGTGATGTGCCCGCAACCAAGGTACATGCCCCTGACCGGAATCGAACCCGGGACCCTTCAGTCCGTAGGCCGACACTCTATCCACTGAGCCAAACCGGTCAGGGCATAAACCTATGTTTCTATGAAAATTGAAGCTTTTGTTTTTTTGTGGCCCACATAAACGTAAACCTTGTTTATTTGGCCCTTGTTAACCATTGAGTTTGACATGCTTGTCATACAACGTAAACTAAAGAAAAAGCCACGTTGACAGTAAAGAACTCTTGGTACTAAATTGGCAAGTTGATTCTCCTCTGTGGCTCCCTGGCACCTTGAGATTTACATCTAATGTAGCACTTAAGCTCATTCAGATGGAGCTGGGTTATATGGGACCTGATGTTATGCAAGTTCTGGGAGGTCCTTTAAGAAAACAAGTGCAAAAATACTTCTTTTTGCAAGTTTTGCAGAAACATGATCATATTGCAAGGGTGTTAAGTGTTAGAATGAAATACACTGGAAATAAGATCATATTCCCCTGGCTTAAAATTAGGTTTTCATGGTCCTATTGCAGTTAGAATAAAATCCAAACTTATATTGGGCTATGAGAATAGGAGTGATCTACCCACTGTGCCCCTCACCCCATCTCTTTAATCACATTTCCTGCCGCTTTTTTCTTCCTCCATACTAGTTGTCTTTCACTTCCTCTGTAGGATGGTCCATACTCCCTGCAGGCCCTTGCACATGCTGTTCCTTTTCCTGGACTGACTCATCCCTCCCTCTTCCCTAGCTAGGAAGGAAGCAACCTTCACCTCTTAAATGTCATTTCCACAGAGATGTTCGCAGACCATCTAATTCAGTGGTTCTCAACCTTCCTAATGCCGAGACCCTTTAATACAGTTCCTCATGTTGTGACACCCAATTTCATTGTTACAAATTGAACATAATTAAAGCATAGTGGTTAATCACAAAACAACATGTAATTATATATGTGTTTTCCGATGGTCTTAGGCGACCCCTGTGAAAGGGTCGTTCGACTCCCAAAGGGGTCGCGACCCACAGGTTGAGAACCACTGCTCTAATTTAAAGTAGATCCCTCTTTCTCATGTTACTTCTTTTTTTTTTTTTAATCCTCACCTGAGGATATTTTTCCATTGATTTTGAGAGAGAGTGGAAAAGAGAGGAAAGACAGAGAGAAATATTGATGTGGGAGAAACACATGAATTGGTTGCCTTCTGCACATGCCCGACCAGGGCCTGGGCCAGAGAGGAGCCTGCAACTGAGGTACGTGCCTTTGATTGGAATCGAACCCGGGGCCTTTCAGTCCGCAGGCCGACACTCTATCCACTGAGGCAAACTGGCTAGGGCTTACCTCATTTTTAGATGACACTCATTCACTTTCTATAATTTTTTACTAGGGTATTTAAAATATCTTCTGTACACCATAAACTATAAGCATAGTGCTGCCATTTTTTTATTTACTGCTCTGTAAATAGTACCTAGAATACAGTACCTGGCACATAATAACTGCACCAGTGTTTGTTGAGTGAATCAGTGAGTGAATGAAGTTTCTAATATTTGTACAATGTGTTTAACAAACCTTTTTATATCTATTCATTATTTATTTTCCCTTTTACTCTCATTTCCCAATCCCCAACTTCTTTCACAGGCATCATTCACCTATTCTAGGATATTTAATATATGGTCTTATAATTTCACCCATTATGTATATATGTACTGTTGGGAATTAGATATGTGTTTTGTGTGTTTCTGTGCTTAGAGTATAGCTGAATGCTATTGTGTTACTCTTCAGTCTTAAAAAGAAGGAGGTCCTGTCATTTGCGACAATGGAAAACCTGGAGGACATTATGCTAGCGAAATAAGCCAGACATAGAAAGAAAAATATTGCATGTTATCACATATATGGAATCTAAACAAGTGGAATACACAGATGTAGAGAGTAGAGAGGTGGTTATCAGGGGTGGGGGAAATAGATGTTGGTCAAAGGGTACACAGTTGCAGTTATGTGGAATGAATAAGTCTAGAGATCTAATGTACAGCATGATGACTATAGTTAATACTCTATTGACTACTGGGAATGTGCTATGAATGGACTTTAAGTGTTCTTACCACATTTAAAAAATGGTAACTATTGCCTGATTGGTGTGGCTCAATGGTTGAGTGTCAACCCATGAAACAGGAGGTCATGGTTTGATTCTGGGTCAGGATACAGGCCCAGGTTGCTGACTCTATCCCCAGTAGAGGGTGTGCAGGAGGCAGCTGATCCATGATTCTCTTTCATCATTGATGTTTCTCCCTCTCCCTTCCTCTCTCTCTGAAATAAATAAAAAATGTTTTTAAAAAAATGGTAACTATATGAGGAGGTGGATATGTTAATTAACTTGACTGAGGTAATCATTTCACTGTATATGCATATAGCAAATCATTATGTTGTACACTTTAAACATTCATTTTTATTGTACTGTAACTGCATTAGTCGGGATAGACTAGGTTATATTGAGGTAACACCACAAAAGTCTTAACTAATTTAACACACTGCAGGTCAGTGGGAAGCTCTGTTGGTCAGATTCCTTCAGGGATTAGACCAGTGGTCGGCAAACTCATTAGTCAACAGAGCCAAATATCAACAGTACAATGATTGACATTTCTTTTGAGAGCCAAATTTTTTAAACTTAAACTATATAGGTAGGTACATTGTTATTAACTTAATTAGTGTACTCCTAAGGCTTAGGAAGAGCCACACTCAAGGGGCCAAAGAGCCGCAGTTTGCCGACCATGGGACTAGAGACTGATATGCTTACGTGAGAAGGGAATCTTGTGAACCACATTTTGGCTCTTAACTTTCTGCCCACAAGTGATACATATCACTTTTGCCACCATTTCATTGGTCAAAGCATATCACATGGCCACACTGATCTTCAGGTGGGGGCCTTATTGGAAGAGAACAAGAGTATGTGAACAGACCAGATTTTTGAGTGCCTTATTTTTATTTATTTAGTTTAGTCCTACCTGGAGGATATTTTTTCCATTGATTTTTAGAGAGAGTGGAAGGGAGGGAGAGAGAGAGCCAGAGAAACTGATGTGAGAGAGACTCATCGATTGGTTACTTCCAGCATGTGCCCTCACCCGGGTCGGGAATCAAACCTGCAACCCTTGACCAGAATTGAACCTGCACCGAGCCATGCAAGCAGGTGCTTATCTTCTTATTTAAAAATCTCGACAGAATGTTTCTGAGCAATATTCATGATGCTTTATGTGTATCTAGTTCATTATCTCTCTCATTTGCAGAGCAGTTAATCATGTGCATGTAATGCATTTTACTTACTCCTCTAGAATTAGACCACTTTGTTGTTTCCGTTCCCTTGCTGCCTCAAATAGTTCGGCCAAGACTGTCTTTGTACCATAGCTTCTTTTGAATCCTTGTGAGAGTTCCCTGTGGAATGTACTAGTATTCAGAAATGGGATTGCTGGGTCTTAAGGTACCTTGCCTCTCCTTCCAAGATGAGGAGGCACTTATTCTGTCTTTGTTTTTTAAAGAACACCTTTAGTCTCCACAGGGGAAGCTTGAGATCTGAGAAATCTCAGTGATAGCACAGGATACTTGTTAAAACCTCACTTTTTTTTTTTTTTTAACCTTAGGCAAGTCCTTTATACCTTCTGACCTTTAGTTACTTGTCTGAAAAGTGGAGATAATAATTGTTTACCAAATCTTTACCTTAATGGTTTACAAGGCCCTACCTAATCAGGTCCTTTGTTTTCTTCCACTGTCCCTTTTCACTCATGCACTCTATCTAGCCACACTGTTCTCTGTGCTGTTCCACACTAGGGTTGGTCCATTCCCATCTCAGAGCCTTTGTACTTGCCTTTCCCTCTACTTGAATGCTCTCTCCCAGATACCCACATGACTTGCTTCCTCACTTCCTTCAGACCTCTGCTCAAATGTCTCCACACACAGGACATCCGGATCACTCTAATATAACACTTGTTGTCATTTTTTTACTCCTTTGTTTTGCTATATTTTTCTTCATAGCGCTTACCACTAACTAATGTTGCATTGTGTACAAGTATTTGTACCCTCCCACTAAAATATAAGCTTCATGAGAGTGGGGCTTGGCTTTGTTTTTTGCTCAGTGCGTAGAACAGTATCTGGCCCCTAAGAAGGACTCAGTAGATACCTGTTGATTAAATACTCCTACCTTGAAGGAGTATTGTGAAGATTAAATACACCAAGTGCTTTGAAGGCTATAAGGTGCTGAATAAACAGGAGGATGCATTGCTTGGCTGTGGTGGCATCCACAGATTTTGGATTTGGAACTGTTTCAAGGTAACCCTGAATCACTCAGACTTACTTAATTTTTGCATTCAGAGCACAGTTTATAGCATCAGCAGTTCTGCCAGGTTTGTAAGGGACATACATCTGTTAGTGTGTGAGGCCTTTAAGGAAGGGACAGAAAAGTTGAGATAGACTAATGTTCTTTTTGGGGGGAGAGAGGCCTCCTATGATCTGTTCAGGGCTGTGTACCATGATAACTAGGAGCCTTTGATGTGGTTGTAACTGATTTTGTAGTTTTGAACTTGGATGTTTCTACTAGTTTGTTGCTGCAATAACTAATGCTGGTGTTGTCTTTTGAGAACAGTTTCTGAAAAGTAAGACCAGCTGAAGCCCATGCCCTTGGGAAGACCATCTCTGCTCTTGATGCAGCAGGTACAGAAATGGCAATTAATTCATAAAGATGATTTAGCCCATGGCAAGGAGTTGTGTGTGGGGCTCTTGTTTGAACATAAACACAAATTCTACTTTCACTTATTTATGCATATATATATATATATATATATATATATAAAATATATTTTTATTTGTTTCAGAAAGAAAGGGATTGAGAGAGAGATAGAAACATCAATGATGAGAATCATTGATCGGCTGCCTCCTGCACTCCCCTAATGGGGACAGAGCCTGCAATCTGGGCATGTGCCCTGACCAGGAATCGAACTGTGATCTTCCAATTCATAGGTCGACACTCAACCACTGAGCCACACTGGCTGGGCTATTTACCCATATTTTAGAGAAAGGGAGAGGATACTTCAGTAGAGTAGCTGTTGGCCCTGCCTTACCCATCTAGTTTGATTTTCCTCCTTTTCCCAACTCACCTGCTTTGGTCCATACTGATTCATCCCTTTACTGTCCTACCCCTGGCCGCAGCATACTGCTTCTTGCCTCTCTGTCTAGTTTTGCTCACATGATTTCCTTTGTCTGGAATGCCCTCCTCTGCTTTCCTGTGTGACTTTATTTTTTTTTGTACTTGCCACCACACTTTAGCTTCTGTGAGGGCAGGGACCGTGACTGTTTTGTTTACTGATATTTCTTCAGCATTTAGCAGAGTGTCTGGAATAAATGAATGTGACCCATCTTTAAAGACATAACATAAATCTTATGCCATGAGTAACTCCATGCTATTCTAGGATGTTGGTTCTAGATTTAATTATACCACTTAATTGTTGACCTTGTGCATATCATTTAACTTCACTGAATCTCAGATTTCCTCATTAGTAAAGTAAGAATCTATAATAATAAAAGTGTAATATGCTAATTAGACCAGATGTCCTTCTGGACATCCTTCCAGACCAAGCCATGGCGGGCGGGGGCAGAGGCAGAGGCAGAGGCCCCCGGCCGCCATGGTGGCTGAGGCAGAGGCAGAGGCAGAGGCCAAGGCCAAGGCCTGGGAAGCCGGTGCCGACAGCCGGGGAAGGAAGGCCCACTCTTGCACGAATTTCGTTCATCAGGCCTCTAGTGATTATATAACAAACCTGTGAGGGAAGGTGGGCAGGTGAACATCATCCTATATAATAATCCTATATAATAAAGAAGTAATTTGCAAATTAACACTCCATCACACCATCACAAGATGGCTGCCTAGGAGGTGGAGCTTTTGACGCTTACTGGCATAGAAACCGACCATTCAGAACCTAATCTGGCCCTAGCTGGCTTGGCTCAGTGGATAAAGCGTCGGCCTGCGGACTGAAGGGTCCCAGGTTCGATTCCGGCCAGGGGCACATGCCTGGGTTGCGGGCTTGATCCCCAGTGGGGGGTGTGCAGGAGGCAGCTGATCAATGATTCTCTCATCATTGATGTTTCTATCTCTCTCTCCTCCCTTTCTCTCTGAAATCAATAAAGAAATATATTAAAAAACAAAAAACAAAACAAACAAACAAAAACAACCTAATCTGGGTGAACTGCGAAGGCAGAACCTAAGGTGGGGGCTGAGGAGGGGTTTTAAGGGCAATAGCTGTTTGGTGTAAGGTGTAAGAAAGCGGTTCAATTTTTTTAATGACCAGTTTGGCAGTATAGTGCATATGGCTATCAGTCCAGATATAGGGATTATGTATTTTTGTCTGCCAAGAGCAGCTCCTCCTGCTGAAAAAGGCTCCCCTCCCCCCCCATTTAAGCAATCCTATCCTAAATAATCTATTTATCTATCTATACTACAAAAAGGGTAATATGCTAATTAGACCGGGTCAACCAGCCATCTTCCCAATGTCCGACTTCCTTCCGGACAAAGCCATGGTGGTGGGGGCCGAGGCAGAGGCAGTTAGGGGTGATCAGGCTGGCAGGAGAGGGCAGTTGGGGGCGAGATCAGGCCTGCAGGGGAGGGCAGTTGGGGGCGAGATCAGGCCTGCAGGGGAGGGCAGTTGGGGGCGAGATTAGGTTGGCAGGGGAGGGCACTTAGGGGCGATCAGGCAGGCAGGCAGAGGGGTTAGGGGCAATCAAGCAGGCAGAGACAGGTAGTGGCGATCAGGCAGGCAGGCAGGTGAGCAGTTGGGAGCCAGTGGTCCCAGATTGCGAGAGGGATGTCTGACTGCCGGTTTAGGCCCAATCCCACAGGATCCCGAAACCAGCAGTTGGACATCCCCCAAGGGGTCCCCGATTGGAGAGGGTGCAGGCTGGGCTGAGGGAACCCCTTCCCACCCCCCACCCCCCACCCCCGCTCTGTGCACGAATTTCGTGCACCGGGCCACTAGTCTGAAATAATATTTATGAAAGCACTTTATGATTACTGGACTGCTATCTAAATCTGATTTCTTTCTTCTCAGAAAGCTGACTCCTACCCTTTGTTCTTTATTTTATTTTATTTATTATTATTATTTTAATCTTTTTTTTTTTTATAATTAAATCTTTATTGTTCAGATTATTACATCTGTTCCTCTTTTTTCCCCCCATAACTCCCCTCCTCCCAGTTCCCACCCCACCCTCCGCCCTCACTCCCCACCCACTGTCCTCATCCATAGGTGCATGATTTTTGTCCAGTCTCTTCCCGCATTTCCCACACCCCTTCCTCCCCCTCCCAAGCATAGTCAGTCCATTCCCTTTCTATGTCCCTGATTCTGTTATAATCACCAGTTCATTCTGTTCATCAGATTATTTATTCACTTGATTCTTAGATTCACTTGTTGATAGATGCGTATTTGTTGTTCATAATTTGTATCTTTACCTTTTTCTTCTTCTTCCTCTTCTTAAAGGATACCTTTCAGCATTTCATATAATACTGGTTTGGTGGTGATGAACTCCTTTAGCTTTTCCTTATCTGTGAAGCTCTTTATCTGACCTTCAATTCTGAATGATAGCTTTGCTGGATAAAGTACTCTTGGTTGTAGGTTCTTGGTATTCATCACTTTGAATATTTCTTGCCACTCCCTTCTGGCCTGCAAAGTTTCTGTTGAGAAATCAGCTGACAGTCGTATGGGTATTCCCTTGTAGGTAACTGAGTTTCTTTCTCTTGCTGCTTTTAAGATTCTCTCTTTGTCTTTTGCTCTTGGCATTTTAATGATGATGTGTCTTGGTGTGGTCCTCTTTGGATTTCTTTTGTTTGGGGTTCTCTGCGCTTCCTGGACTTGTAAATCTATTTCTTTCACCAAGTAGGGGAAGTTTTCTGCCATTATTTCTTCAAATAGGTTTTCAATATCTCTCTCATCTTCTGGCACCCCTATAATTCTGATGTTGGTACGCTTGTAGCTGTCCCAGAGGCTCCTTACACTATCTTCACACTTTCGGATTCTTTTTTCATTTTGCTTTTCCGGTTGGGTGTTTTTTGCTTCCTCGCATTTCAAATCTTTGACTTGATTCTTGCGCTCCTCTGGTCTGCTGTTGGGAGTCTGTATAATATTCTTTATTTCAGTCAGTGTATGCTTACTTTCTAGTTGGTCCTTTATCACACCATCGAGGGTCTCATTAGATTTCCTGTACATCTCATAAAGTTTATTGACAGCCTCTAGAAGCCTCTTGAGAGACCTCAAAAGTGTGGTTTTGAATTCTATATCCAGTAGCTTGCTTTCCTCCGGTTCTGTCGTTTGTGGCCTGTTTCTTTGTCTTGGCATTTTTTTTATGCTTCGCTGTGTCGATAGAGTGGCTTTCCGTGTTAAGTGTCCCAATTACCTGAGGTAGACACTCTTGGTGCACCCCCTTGTGGTCTCTGTGAGCAGTCTTGTAGTCAAGCCTTGATTGTTGTAGGTAAGGTAATTACTACTTGACCTCCAGGCCAACTGGCTGTGAGAATCAGCTGTGTTTGCAGTGGGAGAACTTCTGTCCTCTAGGGAGGTGCTAATCTAGCCTTTGCCTGAGGCTATCCGGCAAATGGCTCTGTGCAGGGCTTGGGCGGGGCGGGTCCCACAGGATCAACAGGGCGGAGGAGGGAGCAGTTATGGCTGCTCTCAGTCCGTCCCCAGGGGCTCTGCCTCTCTGTCCCAGCAACTGCTGCAAACCTCGGAGGGACCGAAGCCTGACAGTCCCGCTTCTCCCGTTTGAGTCTGGGTCCCTAGAGACTTGCCCGGATCTGGAGCTCAGAGTCTGAGGCTCCCTCTGGAATGAAACAGTCAACCGCTCCCTTAGCCACCAGCCCGCGCTGCGCGCACTCCGCACCTTAGTATTTTACTTCAGCACTGCGCCTCCTCTGATTCTCGGTTCCTCCTAGTTGTAGAACTTCCACTCAGCCAGCCTTCCTGTGGTTCTGGATGATGTCCGTTCTGTCTTTTAGTTGTATTTTGAAGTGGTTGTTCGAAGCAGCAAACTCCCGCGTTAACCTATGCCGCCATCTTGGTTTCTCTCTATTTTAATCTTTATTGTTCAGATTATTACAGATGTCCCTCTTTTTTCCCCCCATAGCTCCCCTCCACCCAGTTTCCACCCCACCCCAGGCCCTTGCCACCCCATTGTCCGCCTCCATAGGTACTGCATACATGTATATGAGATCTTTGTCCAATCTCTTCCTGCACCACCCCCCACACCTTCTTCCCACCGAGAATTGTCAGTCCGCTCCATTTCCATGCCCCTGATTCTATTACATTCACCAGTCTGTTCTGTTCATCAGGTTTTTTATTCATTTGATTTTCAGATTCACTTGTTGATAGATATATATTTGTTGTCACTTTGTTGCTCATAATTTTTTATCTTTATCTTCTTCTTCCTCTTAGAGAATACCCTTCAGCATTTCATATAATACTGGTTTGGTGGTGATGAACTCCTTTAGCTTTTCCTTGTCAGTGAAGCTCTTTATCTGACCTTCAATTCTAAATGATAGCTTTGCTGGGGAAAGTAATCTTGGTTGTAGGTCCTTGCTATTCATCACTTTGAATATTTCTTGCCACTCCCTTCTGGCCTGCAAAGTTTCTGTTGAGAAATCAGCTGACAGTTGTATGGGTACTCCCTTGTAGGTAACTACAGTGGGGCCTTGACTTACGAGTGTCCCGACTAACAAGGTTTTTTGAGATATGAGCCGTCTCTCGGCCGATATTTTGCTTTGAGTTGCAAGCTCAAAAAAATTCGGATTATGAGCCAGCTTCAGATACCCCACCGCTAGTTGGCACAGCGAACGTCACAGTGATTTGACATACGAGTAATTTGAGTTATGAGCTCCTTCACGGAACGAATTAAACTCGTAAGTCAAGGCCCCACTGTAACTGTTTTTCTCTTGCTGCTTTTAAGATTCTCTCTTTGTCCTTTGCCCTTGGCATTTTAATTATGATGTGTCTTGGTGTGGTCCTCTTTGGATTCCTCTTGTTTGGGGTTCTCTATGCTTCCTGGACTTATAAGTCTATTTCTTTAATCGGTAGGGGAAGTTTTCTGTCATTATTTCTTCAAATAGGTTTTCAATATCTTGCTCTCTCTCTTCTTCTGGCACCCCCATAACTCAGATGTTGGTATGCTTGAAGTTGTCCTAGAGGCTCCTTAACTATCTTCATATTTTTGGATTCTTTTTTCTTTTTGCTCTTCCAGTTGTGTGTTTTTTTGCTTCCTCATTTTTCAAATCTTTGACTTGATTCTTGGGATCCTTTAGTCTACTGTTGAATTTCTGTATATTATTCTTTATTTCAGTCAATGTATATTTAATTTCTGACTGGTCCTTTTCCATTTTTTTGGCATTCTCACTAAGATCCTTGAAGGTCTCACTAAGTTCCTCGGAAGTTTCTAGAAGATTCTTGAGTAACCTTATAACTGTGGTTTTGAACTCTGTATCCAGTATTTTGCTTTCTTCCATTTCTGTCATTTGTGACACGTTTCTTTGTCTCCACGTTTTGGCTGCTTCCCTGTGTTTGTTTCTATGTATTGGGTAGCTGCTAAGACTCCTTGAGTTGATAGAGTAGCCTTGTGTAGTAGGTGTCCTATAGGGCCCAGTGGCTCAGCCTCCCCAATCACCTGAGGTGGATGCTCTTGGTGCACCCCTTTGTGGGCTTTGTGCACACAGTCTTGTAGTTGAGCCTTGATTGCTGTTGGTATCACTGGGAGGAATTGACCTCCAAGCCAATTGGCTGTGAGGACCAGCTGTGTCTACAATGGAAGAGCTGCTGTGCAGGAGACACCCTTATGGGGCAGGACTTGCTTCAGTGTGGCTTTGGTGCTCACTGTGTCTGCCCCTTGAGTGTGTCTCTTATGGATATGAAGAATTGTAATCTGGTGTGGTCTCACACTGACCACTGGGTACACTGGCTCTTGGATCTCCAAGGAGGCGCAAAGTCAGCCACTGCTTGGGGCCACCTAGCAGGAGCTACAGAGAGATCTGCATATTCCTCCTCTTTGTATTGGGTTTGGAAGTGCCCAGATGAAGCCCAGAGGTGAAGCAAGACAGGCTGTTGCTGGTGTGGCCTTGGGCCTTCTTTTGCTAGCTTTGGGGCTCCCTGACCCAGCTGCAATTTATTTGACAGGTTTTAGGCTGAGAAAGGACAGGCCATTCATATGCAAAAGCTGCTGTGCATAGCTTGGGTGGGGTTGTAAATTGGGTTGGGCAGGGTCTCAGGGAATCTCTAGGGTGGAGCAAACAGTGGTGGCTACCAGGCAGCCCTGCACCAGGGAGGTCCCAGCACAGGAACAATGATCATTGTGAGCACCTCTGTCTGGAAGAAAGCTGCTCCATGTTCCTGTCCCGATGCCAGACAGTCCAGTTTCTCCCCGTATGTGTCTGGGTTCCCCAGGGTCTCTCCCAGCACTGGAGCTCAGAGCAAGTGGGAGCTTGTATCTCCCTCCCGATTAAAAAAGCGGCACACCCGGGTGCCAGCCTGTTCCGCGCCTCCGCACCTCTTACCAGTCTCAATGCGTTTTCTTCTTTACCTCTCTAGTTGTACTACTTCCTCTCAGCCAGCTTTCCCGCGGTTCTGGATGATAGTTCTGTATTGTAGTTGTAATTTTGATTTGGTTGTGGGAGGCAGCGAGTACAGGTGTTTACCTATGCTGTCATCTTGGTTCTCTTTATTTTATTTTTAATCCTCTCCTGAGAACATGCTTAGAGGAAGAGAGAGAGAAACATCGATGTAAGAAACATTGATTGGTTGCCTTCCGTATGTTCGCCTACCGGGAATTGAACCTGCAACCCAGCTATATGCCCTGCCTGGGAATTGATTCAGCAACCTTTCCATGCACAGGATGATACTCAACCAACTGAGCCACTCTAGCCAAAGCACCCTTTATTCTTAATACTAAATTGCAAATGTTGATAAATCATACAGATTTTGACATTAAACATGCTGTCCATCCTTGAAAACCTAACCCAGTCCTGCATCTAAACAAGCCTTGGGACCTGACTTCCTATTTACAGCGAACACAGGGACAGAGGAACAAGTTAAATGACACCAAGAGGAAACAATCAGACAAATCCAGGATGCGGAACATTCTCCAGGACAACTGATCCAGTCTATTTAAAAAGTCAATGTCATAGGAAAAAAGGGGTGGTTGGGGGATGGGTAGTGGTGCTGTTCTGGAATAGAGACTAAGGAACATGCCAACTAAATGGAATGCATGAATCTCAATTGGGTACTGAGTCAAAAAATGAAACAGCGCCGAAACCGGTTTGGCTCAGTGGATAGAGGGTCAGCCTGCGGACTGAAAGGCCCCAGGTTCGATTCTGGTCAAGGGCATCTACCTGGGTTTCGGGTACATCCCCGGTAGGAGATGTGTAGGAGGCAGCTGGTCGATGTTTCTCTCTCATCAGTGTTTCTGACTATCTCTCTCCCTTCCTCTCTGTAAAAAATCAATAAAATATATTTTTTTAAAAATGAAACAGCTATAAAATGCATTCTTGGGTCAATTGGGGAAATTTGAATAGAGAGTTATTTTTTTTTAGACATAGTAGTAGTATGATTATGTAGGAGAGTGTTGTGACTAATAGATGATGCATGAAACTTATTTTGAAATGGTTTCAGCAAAAAATACACATAGACACATAGTGGAAAAAGCAAATGGGGCAAATGTTCACAATTATTTAGTTAATTTATGGGTTTCGCTGTTTTTGTCTTTCCATTTTTCTCTATGTTTGGAAAAATTCTTAATACATTTTTTTAAAGTACCCAAAGAACAAAATTCATCCTAAGTTTTATGCTCTTTGTATTTTTATTAACAAAAAATTTTTTAAAAAATTGATTTCAGCCAGAATCGGTTTGGCTCAGTGGATAGAGCGTCGGCCTGCGGACTCAAGGGTCCCGGGTTCGATTCCGGTCAAGGGCATGTATCTTGGTTGCAGGCACATCCCCAGTGGGGGGCGTGCAGGAGGCAGCTGATCGATGTTTCTCTCGCATCGATGTTTCTGACTCTCTATCCCTCTCCCTTCCTCTCTGTAAAAAATCAATAAAATATATTTTTTAAAAAAAATTGATTTCAGAGAAGAAAAGAGAGGGAGAGATAGAAACATCAATGATGAGAGAGAATGCCCGCTTCTGGTGATCATGCCCACAATTTGGGCATTTGCCCTGTTTGCACCGCAATCTCCCAGTCCATAGGTTGATGTTCAACCACTTATGCCCTTTTTAATGTTAACTTGCATTTCTCTCCTTTTGAACTATTTGTGTAATATCACATTAAATGCAATATCATTTTTAATCATAACACTTTCTTGATTATTAGGGACCATACCATTTTGGACCCCTGAATCTTATAACACTGTTGATACCAATTAAAATTTTGGTTGAGTGGACAAAGCCAAAATAATGTTTAAGCAAACAAAAACTTCTTTCTAGCTTTAGTCTATATGAATTGATAGTTATTTCCAGCATATCCACAGGAAGCACAGGTCAAGCAATAGCGAATCTTTGTGACATGTTGAGAAAACAAATCCAGAGAACCCACAGGCTGGGAAGAGGAGGTGAGCCTCAGAAGAAAACTTAGGGTTTTGTTTCTGTTGTTTCCTTGCAGAAGTTGCCAGTTTTGAAAAATCATCCTTGATTCTTACTGACACTTGATTGTGGTTTTACTTTATGTCCTGTGTCCTGGTTCTGTTGCCTGAAAGCCCAGGAGACTGTTTGGAGGCTCACAAACCTGTTTGCAAAGTTAACACCTCCCATAATGAATGGAGTTTTGTTTTAAAGTAGCAGGTGTTCTCTGAATCCTGGTGCAAGGCCGACTGCTAAAAATGCTGATCCTGCCTCCAATTTCTTTGGTTTTGATCCCAGGGGCATCGTGCTTTGATGTCAGCAAGGGCGTCAGTTTAAGAAGAGGTTACATGGGAGTTGAACAGAAAGTGCGCAAGGATAGAGTGACCTCTTTTTCCCTCACTCCTTCTTTGAACCTGCTTAAGCACAACTTTCAAAAAACTTGAATATATAAATACCTTTTAAAGAAAGAACCTACAGACATTAAGTTTTCCAGTTTAATTTGGTTTTTCCATTATATACATATTTAGATAGTTGTGATCAGTTGATGAGTCCCCCCCCGCCGCCACTCCATTTTTACACACGGACATAATCCTCATACTTGTTTATTTTTGGCTGAAGAGTAGTATTTGATAGGGTCTGGCTTCACAAATGACACTTTGTTAATTATTTAGGTGGCTTTCAGATTTTATCAATATCAATATTGTTTATTGATATTCTTCTAAATGTTCTGAACCAGTTTATGTTGTTCTGCTTTAGTTTGCTTCATACACAGAATCAGAGGCAATGAACCATGTTACCGCTGTTGTTACACATTAATAGAATATGTCCCAAAAAAAGATAGAACTGAAATTTATAATTAATTTCAACTGTTTCCTCAAGATTCAGGAAGTGTTTTGTGTGTTTTTTTTTAAGTTTAGTGGTTTTTGATAGTTTAGTAGGCAGTACAAGGGCTCCTTTAAAGGTCAGTCTGCTTTATGTTAATAGTTAGCCAGATTGTATTTTTGCAATGGGATTATTTTTCTTTATTTCATCAATTCAGTTTCATATGTTTTGACTGTTTACTGAATGTAATTCACTATGCTAGAAACTGTAGGTAGGTGAGTAAGGCTGTCTTTGCCTCCAAAGATCTTAAAATCTCATCTAGGAGGAAGAGGTTGCCAGGGGCACAAGAAGGAAACAAATGGCTGCAGAGTAAGAAAGGTGCCCTAAGAGAAGAGGCACAAAGAAAGTACTGTAGGAGCTCATTGAGAAGAGGAAGACTCACGTCCAGCGGAGGAGATTAGGAGAGCCTTCTTGGAGGAGAGGACATTTGAGCTGGGTCTTGAAGGATGGCTAGGATTTCCATGGGAATGGGGGTGGGGGAAGCATGAAGAGAGAGAAGGATGAGCCACTTCACACAAGTGGGAAAGCTTGGGATGGGTGGAGGATCCGGCAAGTAGTTTAGTGTGACCGGTGCATCAGTGCAGGTCACAGGAGATGAAGCTGGAGAGGTAGGTGGGACGGATTTTTCGTGCTAGCTGGACATTTTGAAAAGTCATGGGCAAACTTTTCTTCCCCTCTGTTTTTTTAAAAGTTGTCTGAATAGTTTTTATTTGCTTTGTATTTTATTTTTTCTTAGTTCATGTCTTTTATTAACCCATACACAATTGCTTGTCTTCTGACTTTGAAGCAATAGGTTAGTGTGCTTTGTATTTTAAAGTTTTATAAATTATGTGGTTACTACATTGCCCTGTTGTGATGTTTTCCTTTTATGTTGTATTGCTTCAGAAAAAAATTATTTATTTTTCTCTTCAGAAGCATTCCTTTTTTATGGGATAGCTTCCTTTTCTTTATTTAGGCATCTGTTATCTCTTCATAACTAGCAGGAGTATGTGGCTTCATTTTCTTCCAGCTTTTTCTCTCCCTTATATGGTTAACTTTTTGTCCCATGTGGAATTAATGAATTAATGTATTTGACTTGAGGTATGGGGTCTAAGTTAATTTTTCTCCACAATGAGTTCTGGTATCTTACTGGAATTAATTAAATATGATTTAATTATCCATCTGTTATATTTTCAGTTTACCTTTATTTGGTCTTTGTGGTAATTTGTTCTATTTATAAAATTTCCTTTTAACTCACTCTTATAGTTTTGGTACTTTTTTAATTTGGTAAGGTTAAAGAAAACTTTAAGTTTTCATGGTATACTTTTCATTTATTAATGTTTCCTGTGATGGTGTTATAGTTTCTTCTGAATAATTCTCTTGTGTCCTGAGTTAATATATTTCAGATACTTAACATTTTGATGCTGTTGTGATTGAACCTTTTAAAATTTGTATTTCCAGCTTAACTATGGTTTGATTTGTATGAGTTGTTTTGCGGCTTTTTAAAATATACTTATTATATCTAGTAATATTTTGATTTGGATATATGTGCATTTCTAGATCTACTAGTGTCATCTGCAAAACATGAATTTTCCCTCTCAACACCTTTTATATTTTATAGCCATCTCATCTTTCATTGCTCTCATTAGCAGTTCTTGTGTCCCAAGTAAGTATGATGAAGCTTCCCAAGAACCTTCTGGCCCAGGGACTTTTCTACTCTTTCCAAGGAGCCATGAAAATAGGAAGCAGTGGCCCAGCTTTAGAGAAGTAGAGCCTGTTAGGGCTGGATGGGACCTTACAGATTCTCTAGCCCAGTGCCTTCGTTTATGAGACTAGGGAAACCCTTCTCACGGAGGGGAAGGAACTTCCAGGCAGTTCACACAGCTGGAGTGGAAAGAGGTGGCTGAGTTTTCATTCCCACTCATTTTCTTATGGTGTATATATTACATGTTGTCATTTGGTTTGAAAAATTTTCAAGTTTTTACTCAACCCTGAATTTTGGTAACTTTGTCCAATATCCTAAAAAAATTTTTAAAAACTCCTTTTCAAATAATAATCTGAAGCTCTGGAGAAGATACCTCTCTATAGTACCACTCTCCTAGGTGTTTGAGGGAAAAGGGAAATAAGGAAATGGGGGAAGGAAAGGGTATTTTAGCCCAAGATCCTTAGTAAGAGGCCTATTTTTAAGCTTCATAATGTCAGTTTTAAAAGCAGTGGTTTTCAAAATAACCGCAGACAAAAATCCCTTAAAATGAATGCCTTTCTGGAATTGACCTATTTTGAGTTTAACTGTTACCAGGAAAGGTTCAGAATCTTTTGAATGCTCTTAAGTGCATTAACTTTTAGACAAAGTGGAACAATTGAGTGAATGAGCCACTTGGGTTCTAGATTCAGGTTAAATCTTGAAAATTTGGATGATGTAAGAAGGCATGACTAGCCAATCATATTGCTGTATTCACAGGTTTGTCTGGATCCAGGTTATGTTTCCTTCATTATTGAGTTATATACAGGTTAGTTTTAAATAATTAAATGAGACCTTCATTATATTTGAGAATCCAGAGTCAAAATCATTTATCTTATTTGATTTCATAGCATCCTTCAGTAACTGATCCTTCAAGAATGTCTTTATTGGGGGAGGCCTTAGAAGTTAGCATGAATCCAAGCTGACTGTAAACCTTTGTCTAATGGCTTACTCAAATCCAGATTGAAATCCAACTAAAATTCCAGCCCGTATTTCAGCGTACCTCTCCCCTAGCCCCTCTTCTCCATCCCCTCTCCTCCAGTCTGAGGAATGAGGGTGGGAGGAGTGGGGGGAGGGGAAGGGAATAAGAGAGCAGCTTAACATTCTAACAGTTATTAATAATAGATAATTTTTTAATATATATTTTTATTGATTTCAGAGAGGAAGGGAGAGGGAGAGAGAGAGAGAAACATCAATGATGAGAGAGAATCATTGATTGGCTGCCTCCTGCACACCCCACACTGGGGATCGAGCCGGCATCCTGGGTATATGCCCTTACCGGGAATCAAACCGGTGACCTCTTGGTTCCTGGGTCAATGCTCAACCGCTGAGCCACACCCGGCTGGGCAGATAATTTATCCTGTTTACCTTGGTCATTTGTGTAAACTTGGTCATTTAAACCATGTAAAGGTTCCATTTACCAAAGGACGGACCAGTGGGATATTTGGAACAAGCCCTTAACACATTATATTAATTTAGATAAGAGATTTGCAACATTTTTACTATTTTAGTGGAACACTCTTTCTAAAACAGTCTCCTGTACCTTGTTTTATTTTGGTAACTAGACTAATGCTGGATTAGACATAAATGTAGTTTGCAGCATTTCTATTTCTGAGTATACTGAACAATTGCAAAAAAAAAAAAAAAAGATAGTCGTAAGCTTTTTTAAATTTTAAAAAGGCCATAAAATATTTATTAGGGGAAGTCAAGGGGAGAGTTGGTGAGGAAAGTACCGGAAACCAGCAACAGGTGCTTTAGTTACATTGAACAAAGTTTCAGCTTGATATGCAATCACAGGGAGGAGTTTTGTGAATTCCTGAATGCTGGTGTGAGCTGGAGGGGACACAGGATAAGCGGAAATCAGCAGTTCCGGAGGCGCAGAGGATTTGAGTTACAGAGGGCTCTCCCATAGCTGAGGACCTGGAATAATTCCTGAGCAAATTGCATTCTTGAAAGACAAGGGCTGCATCTGTAGGGTAAGCCTGGCTAGTGTGGCTCAGTGGTTGAGCATTGACCCATGAACCAGAAGTCACGGTTCAATTCCCTGGGTTGCTGGCTCGATCCCCAATTGGGGGGAGAGGGGGCGTGCAGGGGCAGCCAATCAATGATTCTCATCATTGATGTTTTCATCCCTCTCTCCCTCTCCCTCCCTCTCCAAAACCAATAAAATATGTAGGGTAATAATTAAGTATGGGTCCTAGCTCAGGAAGGAACAGTAGGATGAAGTCAGAAGACATGAAACTTTTATCCCTGAAGGACATCATAACTGGAAAAATAACTACTGTTTATGTAGGGTTTATCTGGTCCATTTATATCATTATCTTGAATTCGCTCTAAAATTCTGCAAGAAAGGTCATACTATTCTATTGTACAAAGTAAGAAAATGAAGTTAAGTATTTGTACAAGGTTATACAAGTAGTAAGTGGTGGAACTAAGTTTAGAACCCGGGTCTGTCCTACTTTTAACACCCAGGCTTTTCCCACCACCCTCCAAAGATTGCATAAAATGTTAGAGGTCTTTTTAGAGCTTCACTCTCCAAAACTGTAGCTAGCCATATGTAGCTATTTAAGTTTAAATTAATTAAAATTAAAGTTTAAAAATCAGTTCCTAAGTTGCACTAGGTGGCCCCATGTGGCTAGTAGCTACTGTATTAGAGAGCACAGATCAGAACATTTCCATCATTGCAGAAAATTCTGTTAGTGCCTAGAGGTTATACAATTCTACACTTTTATTAATTTATTTGATTTTTGTTTATTTTGTGAAGGAGAAAATGATGGACAAAGGCAGGAAGTAACTTGTTCATTGTCATATATCTAATTAATCCAGGCCTTTGGACTGGTGGCTTTTCCATTGCTCCACACTCTCTTTTAAAGAAAAATTAACAAAATGGAGATAATGCAAAAGGAGTGACTCCCTGCTCTCACAGCTTTGCCTGGCCTTCAAACTAGGTTCTTCCCAAAGTACAGCCCTGTGTTTTTCTAAGTTCAAAGGGCATGCTTAGATTGGGTTTCCCTGGGGAAATGAAAGATGTTTGTTGGAAGGAAATTCCACGCTTAATATGGGAAACAACACATTGATTCCTCCGGTTCTTTCTCTGCCTTCCTACCAAGCACTTTGTAATTGAACTTGCAGCTGCTAACCATTTGTCTTCCAAACAAGAAGACAACTTCAAAACAGGTCATATGACAGAGGTATGTATACTTTGAATGCAAGCAGCTGCTTGTTATTTGCTGTTGACTCGAATGGCATTTGTGTTAAGGTCAGATAGATTTAGATTATGACTAAAATTACAATAGATGTCTGACTTGTGTGTTAAGAGGATAAAGATGTATTAACATTGATTTAACTGATATTTAATATATACTTTATATATACCAGACACTGGGCTGAGAGATGGGTATAAAGGACTTTTGCTGAAAATTGAAAAAGATGCCATTGTTAATGGGTGAATTGAATGCATTTTAAAATCTTGTCAGAATTTTGTCAGCATTTGCCATCCACATATTTTCCTATTTAGTAAAAGCTGCAGTTTTCATCATAGCTTTGAAGTAAAGTGAAGAATCATGTGCAAATGTCCTTTGAGTAGATGCTATTAAAGACATTTAAATTATACACTCCAGTGTCTAAATGACAGTCTAAAGTATATGTGTGTGCATTTGGGTGATGGGCATGTGGGAACAAAAAGACATTGTGCTGGGGTAATATTTTTAGGAAGACTAAATGTGATGTTTGATTTCATTATAATAGACTCATGGTTTAGAAAGTTGTCTTTCAGAAACTGAGTAATTAAAGTTTTGGGTTTTTTCCTAAAGAAATGTTAAAGTCACATGCATGAATATGCTCAGAGAGATTAAAAACAGAGAAATTAGAATGATGGCAGGGTGTCCAGGAAAGTGCCTGTGTTCCCTTCGAGCACAAAGGCAGGGGTGGAGAGGACTTCAAAGATGGTGGAGACAGCTGGAAGGGATCTGAAGGGCTCTGACCTCTATCTGGTCTTTCTAACTGAGATTCTGTAGTGGTGGGGTGGGGCCGAGCACCCAGATGAATCCATGTGTTGTTTTGTAGAGTGGGGTCTAATTTCTAGGAAGTTGGATATAGGCTTCGAGAGTTTTGGAGTGGACAGGCCAAATGCAGGATTACTGCAGGACATACTGTTCACGTCTCAGAGTGGTACTTGTTTTGGGTGTTAACAGTGCAGTGAAAAGAGCCCAGCTTCCTGATCAGATTTTGAATGAATGTTTCTGCCTCTCCAAGTGTTTCATTTGAATCCAGAGACTCTCCTCTCTTCCACAGGGATCTGAGAGTCTGCAGGCTTCAGAATTTTCAAGCTGCAGTGCTTTTGAATAACAGTGCCTTGTGTAGAGGAAAAGTGTGCGATCTGAGCTGCTTCCCTGGTGCAACTGTTCACTCACCACATGGCCACTCTGTGCCTGCTGCTTCTCTGCCAAGTGTGGTAATGGCAGTGCCTTGCTACCATTCGAGGTTTATACAGTGAACTTCACATGATCATATAGTTCACCACTGGGCACACATTCAAGCTCCAAGATATTAAGTAGATTAAATTTTATTGTTGAAAGGGATCTTGGAGATCTTTGTTGCTATCCTATCTTTTGGCAGAGAAAAGAACCCAGGGCTACAAAGAAGGGTTAGGGGAAGTTGGCCTCATTACACAGCAGGCTCTATTTTGAATCGTGAGTGTGACTTTTGAGAAAACATAGCCTGAGACAGTGTGGCATAGCGGAAAAGCTTTGGAGTCAGCAGACTTGGGTTTGTTTTTCGACCCTTTCTCTCACCATCTGAGTTATCTTATGCAAATTCTTTCAGATCCTTGGGTTTATTTCCACATTTGTAAAATGGGCATAATAACACCTGCCCAGTAGAAAGGATTAATAGACACTGTGTAAACTTTTTATGATTAACAGGACTAATATTAAGGGCCAGTACCAGATTCCCAACGTAGAGTGCCTTATTCTCTATCAGGTAAGAGGGAGAGAAAATTCTCACTTCCCAAAGAACTTCTAATGATGGGTTTTTTTTTGCCTGTTCTTTATCTACACAGACTTAGAATGGAGACAATGCCGGCCATACTTGCAATTTTGGGGGATGTGCAGGAAGCAAAAGAATTATTTTCAGTGAACAGGAGGCTGCAAATTCAGCTTCCTCTGAATTTAAAGAGGATTTCCTGGGTGGTGTGTGTGTGTGTGTGTGTGTGTGTGTGTGTAGGAAGGAATAGGGAGGGGTGGTCACTGACATAAAGGGAAGGTAACACACTCTTCCTGTGATTCTAACCAGATGTTGGGAGTCAGGTCTAGGTAGATTTTGGATTCAACTTCTCCATGGTTCATCCACCCTCTTTCCCAGTGGGCTCTGGCCTCTGCTAAGACTGCGTTTTCTCCTTGGATTCCCTCCTCCATTCTCAGTGCATGTTGAAATCCTAATCTTACATCAGAGCTTAACTTGTAAGTCACCAATTCTGTAAATCATCACAGACCTCTCCACCCCATTCCAGGAAGTGGTCATCTGCTCTGCCTTTAAGAGCTCTCTGTACATATCCCACTGAAATTGTTTGTGTGACTCTGTCTAGTTGGGCTTGGGGAAGTCTGGGGCTGGGTCTTATTCATCATTATCTCCAGTGCATATAGCATGTTCCTTGGCATCTAGTTTGGTAAAATTTTGTTGAATGACTAACCAAGCCTTGAGATGGCAGTAAAAGCAGAGGGCAGAAAATGCTCTGCTCCCAAAATCAAGGCTCTGCTAATCCCTGTGAAGGCTTTGACTTTATTGATGGTTGATTATTTTCAATTTATAGTATCTTGGCACAAGAGGGTCACAGTGTTGGTGGTAATCATAGTATTTGTTTTGCAAGGCTCTGTATACTGTTCATTGTTTTTACATCCATTTACTTCCTAATTCAACGACATGAGGCATGCGGGATATGTGTTATCTCTACTCTGTAGGTAGGAAACTGATTCTGGTTAAGGGCCTTGTGCAAGTCATACAGACAGCTAAGAATGCCTGTATACTGCCTCTATACTGCCCTTTCAGCCAAGAGCTCCTGCTAGTGCAGAGGAGAGGCTGGCAGTGGCATTCTGTGGTGTTCCCTCTGCCCTGTGCCTGGCACAGAAGAAGGCTCAGGGAATGTGTGGAGCCGGAAGGATTGACAAGCCCTTTTTGCATGCTGAGCTGAATACTTATCCTCAACAAATGCCGGGCTCCTTGATAGATATGTGACATCATGGCTGAATATACATGGCACCTGTGGCTTTTCACACTTCCCCCACGCCTCTCCAGGGACTCGATAGGACAGATGGCCAGAGACATAGGATTCTCAGCTCTGCATCCTCTCTGCAAATCACATTTGGGGAAAAGTTAAGTTTGTGCAGTAACACAATTTCAGTACCACGGTTTCATACTGCTGGTAGTTGTTTAACACTCTGGATAAATCACACTTTAGCAGAACTCATTTGGGAACAGTTTAATTTCACTGTAGGTGGCTGTGATTCCCACCCACCAGTCCTCCTATAACCCTCCCTCTTCCCAATAAATCTAGGCTGATAAGGTGAATGTAGCACTAAGTCAGGCTATTTCTGGACCCAGGATAGCATTACAATATGTTAATCATCATTTTCACCACCAACACCTTTCATTCTTTCTGCCCTGAGTATAACTGCCTGCTTGTCCTTAAATGCTAGGGATAGATCTTGATAGTTCAACCTGCTGGAAGTATGAAGAGATTAAGACCCAGAGAGGCTAGGCATTTTACTCAGAAAATGCTGCTGAAGGCCTGGATTGAGGTCCAGGGCCCTGACTTTCTAGCTAGGCTCCTGTTTTCTGCCCTACTGCCTGCTTTTTTATCTGTCTTACCAAAAAGGTAGAACTTAATGTGTGCAGTTTAAAATGAATAAAGGTGACCAGTTCTTTGTTTGTTTGTTTGTTTTATTCAGTTGTTCATTGTTAAAGGCCACCAGCAGCTTTTCTGTTAACCCTTACAAGCCTCTCTTTGACATATCTATAATAATAAAAGCATAATATGCTAATTAGACTGGATGTCCTTCCGGACCTCCTTCCTTCCTTCCGGACAAAGCCACAGCAGGCAGAGGCGGCAGAGGCCCCTGGCCACGGCGGCGGTGGGCAGGGGCCAGGGTCAGGCCCTTGCACGAATTTCGTGCATTGGGCCTCTAGTCTTTAATAAGGGCCATTAAAGTCTTGACATGTTTCTATACAGTCAGCTGCAGCCTAGGGGTAACCCTGTGTGAATTTGACTGATAAGATTTAACTTCTAGGTAAAAAAGAAATGGAAGTATAATAAGTATATGTAGAGGAAGAGAACAAGTATTGTGAATTTTTTTTCTTAACAGTGTACCTTTGGATATAAAAATCATCAGATTTTGATGTTTCAAATAAGGCAGGTGTCCAGACTGCTATAGATTATTAATATGTAACAATAGGTCCAAGTTTGAAGCTTGAAAAAATAATACTTCTCTTTTGTCTTAGAAGCTTCAGTGTCCTATGTTCTCTAGCTAATGGGCTTGGGGAGGCTTGGGAGCTAAGCATCTGGGGTGCCATGAATGGTCTCTGGCTCTCTCCTGTTGGGCGTGGGCGTACTCTTCGTTCCGGTGCGAACTTTTGGGAGGGACACATGCCTGGCCAGCCAGAAGGGGCATGATTAACCTGCACTAGGGTGATATCTGTAACAAGTCCAGTTGTAACACAGCAGATGATAACAATTCTTTGCACAGGATCTCACAGATAATAGGTGGTCAGTGTTTACTGACTTCTTGATTTTATTTTATTTTTTTAATTTAATTTTATTTTTTTAAATATATATTTTATTGATTTTTTACAGAGAGGAAGGGAGAGAGATAGAGAGTTAGAAACATCGATCAGCTGCCTCCTGCACATCTCCCTCTGGGGATGTGCCCGCAACCCAGGCACATGCCCTTGACCGGAATCAAACCTGGGACCCTTCAGTCCGCAGGCCGATGCTCTATCCACTGAGCCAAACCGGTTTCGGCATGACTTCTTGATTTTAAAAAATACTCCTTTTCTTTCTTGACCACAAAGATTTCAAGTCTCTTTAATTAAGTGGGGGAAAGGAGCTAATTATGCCCTGCTCCTCTTCTAGTACCATGACCAATTCCCCCACAGATATAAACTCTGTTCTGGATCTTAGTGATATAGGAATGATCTGCGGAGGCAGACAGCTGAGGTTGGAGTCCTGGCTTCACCCCTAAACAAGTTGTGTCAATAGGGCTGGTTATTTAACTTCTCTCACACATAACTTCCTCATTAGTAAAGTAGAGGTTGATAATACCTAACTTGTAGGATTGTTTTGAGAATTAAAGGTCTTTCAATAACACCTAAATCACTCACGCAAGTTCCCCAAAGTTCCCACCTGAACAAAGAATACGCCCACCCCCAACAGGAGAGAGCCAGAGATCATTCATGGCACCCCGGTAAGCATTCAATAAAATTATTTATGTTTCATTTGGGGTTTCTCCTTCAAGTTTGTTGCCACTGTTTGGGAGTGTAGTTCTTAATTTTTTTTTTTTTTTGACTGATTAAGCAAAAGCTGGGCTCGTGGGAGCCCAGATGGGACTAAGAGGTGTGGCTTCTACCTGACTCTGTTGTAAGTAAATTCTTAGTTCAGTGCCTGGCATGAAGGAGTTGGGAGTATTATTTGGTCAAGTAGAGAGAGTCTAGTTACTAGACTGTATAAGTATGGTGGTTAGGGATGTCATAGATATACTAGTGGTCCAGGGTAGCGATTTTCAACTTTTTAAAAAAAAAATCTCATGGCACACATAAACGAATTACTAAAATTCTGTGGCACGCCAAAATATATATTTTTTGCTGATCCGACACACACAAAAAAAGGGGTATGCTCCAAAGTGACTTTTTTTTTAAATTTTTAAAAAATATATGTTTTATTGATTATTTACAGAGAGAAAGGGAGAGGGATAGAGAGTTTGAAACATCGATGAGAGAGAAACATCGAACAGCTGCCTCCTGCACACCCCCTCCTGGGGATGTGCCTGCAACCAAGGTACATGCCTTTGACGGGAATCGAACCTGGGACCCTTTAGTCCGCAGGCCGACGCTCTCTCCACTGAGCCAAACCTGTTAGGGTCAAAGTGACTTTTTAAAAAAAACAGGTGCTGTCCTGCCTGGCATGGCTCAGTGGTTAGAGTGTTGACCTGCAAATCAAAGAGTCACAGGTTTGATTCCCAGTCAAAGGCATGTACCTGAGTTATCCTTAGGCCCAGTTGGGGGTTGTGCGGGAGGCAACCAATCGATGTGTCTCTTTCACTTTGATGTTTCTCTTTCTCTCTCTCTTCCCCCCCTCCCTCCCTTCCACTCTCTCTAAAAATCAGTGGAAAAAATATCCTTAGGTGAGGATTAACAAAACAAAACAAGAAAACCCAGTGCCTATACTTGTATATAAGGATTTTTGGTACCAAGAATTAACCAATCAGATGCAACCTTATTATGCAACATAATCAATAAGATACAACTCTAAAAATATGACCTATATATTTATGGTTCACAACAGGGCATTCACACCAGATGGCTATAGTGTTGGCTGTGTTTTTTGTTTGTTTGTTTGTTTTTTGACAATCTAAGGGAAAAGAGGTTAGTGGCCCTAAGTAGTCAGATATTGCATGTTTTAAAAATTCTTGCAACCCACCAGTTGAAAATCGCTGGTCTAGGGGCATGAAGGTGTTAAAGCTTCTCTCAGAATAGCCCAAGCAGCTCCTAGGAAATAGCTTCCGTGGCAGGATGTGGCAAACCAGTGCGAAAATGAGAGCCTTTCTCCTTTGGAAGAAGAGGAAGTGGGTGGGGAGAAGTGAAGAGGAAGAGCTTGGTGGACAGATCTTTTTATCTGCTGCTGTAAGAACATGCATCCCTTTTGAATGCCAGGCAGAGCATGTAGAATTTTGACCCAAAGTGACCAAGGTCCAATGGATGCTTAATAATGCTGGTTTTGCAAGTTTTCTTGTTTTTTTCTCTACAGCTCAAGTATAATAAACACATTTAATGTGCAGTGGAATATTGTTTTGGTAGATTTTGTTTGTAATCTTCATCATTAGTATATTCTTTAATGCTCTTTGAGGACTCACAGTTAATGTGAGGTGTCATCCATAATCACACTCTTTTATAACCAAGAAAAAGTTAAAAGAAATGCTTTTTTTTTTTTTTTTTTTCGAAAAGTGTCTCTTCAGTGTGTGTACCTGCTTTCCTGTTTTAGAACATATTCTCACCCATTCTCTGACCAGGTGTTCATAACGGTCCTTTGTGATACAGGACAAGAGTCTACTCCTATTTATTTATTTATTTTCCCAGTATTTCAAAGACAGTTTTTGCTTTATTTATACTCTTCCCCTGCTTTTGTGGGACGATCTCAACAAATTTCAGAAGAATCGAGAAGACCAATTTCTACATCATCTGGAGTAATTAATTCCAGTGGTTGGAGTTAATCGTGATGAGGTAATTCATGAAGTACACAGTAGAAAAAAAGCAATTGATGAGACTTCATCCGCAGTGGGATTTTTTTAGAGGCATTCTTCTGGCAATGCCTTTCAAAGTTAAACATGGGCTTTAATGGTGGGAAAAATTGTTTGTGAGGTTATCATTAGGTATGGTGTCAATTATGTGCAAGTGGCCCTAGGTATATTTTTGCAGATAGGATAGAGGCTTAATAGGTGTATAACATGGGAGACTTAATGACTGTAACAGACCTCAACTCCATTGTTTTTTTAAATACATAAACTATCATATATTTACAAAAATCCATTAGTAAAATAGCATAATATGAAAAATTAATATCATTTAAAAAAATTAACGGGAACATAATGAATATAAAAATGATAATTTGGGAAGAAGTGCACTTCCATTTAATGCAGATGAGGGATGTTCAAGGTAAGATGATCAGTTATCAGCAGAACTCCTGACTTCAGGTTCAGGGTTATTTCTTTGACCAGGTAATGATAGGTTAATTATCTAAAAGATACCTGGGCTTCCAAGGATCTGGAAAGCTGAGCTCAGCAGTTTTTACACTTCAGATTTCTATATATCTTTGTCTCAAAAAAGGCAGTAATTCCTGAGTTGTACACCTCTTGACTCCATCCCTATGAAGGTTCCAAATTGGAATTTGTTCACTTATCAAATGTCTGCATCGCATAAGCACATTTTAGGTGATTTGACCCCAAAACTGCATGCTTAAATTGCATCCCAGTCAAATTGTGATATCTTGCATGTATTTTAGATGTCTAAATATAGGGGTGGGAAAAAAGTAGCTTTGTTGTTGTGAGTATGTGAAACATGGAGTTTATTCTTGTATTATTATTATTGTATTGTTTTCCATATGAACAATTGTAAACCTACTTTTGCCCACCTGTGTATTAAAACAAGTATTTTTATGGCATTTTTTAGAAGCTAAGATGTCAGGCTGCTCTTTGGTGAGCCTTAACCCTCCTGAGGCATTCTAGGCTGGTGTGCTATGGCCATCTTTTGTTTGTTTGTTTTACTTAAGATTTTAATTTATTTTTTATTAAGATATAATTGACATATAGCACTGTGTGAATTCAAGGTGTACAATGTGTTGATTTGACACTTTTTTCTGTTAATCCTCACATGAGGATATTTTTTTCCATTGCTTTTCAGAGAGAGTGGAAAGGAGGGAAGGAGAGAGAGGAGAGAAAGACAGAGAGAAAGAGAAACATCAATGTGAGAGAGGCACATCAACTGGTTGCCTCCCATATGCACCCTGACATGGGGGCAGGGAGCAAACCCAAAATCCAGGTACATGCCCTTGACTGGGAATCGAATCCTTGACCCTTCAGTGTGCTCACTAATGCTCTGACCACTGAGCACAGTGGCCAGGGCTGATTTGACACATTTATGTACGGCAGTAGGATTACCGCCATAGCATTAACTAACGCCTCTGTAATGTTGCATAATTATCATTTTTCTTTCGTGGTGAGAACATTTAAGGCTCAGTCTCTTAGCACTTTGAAGTATATAATTCAGTATTGTTGACTATAATCGCTATGCTGTGCATTAGATCTCCAGAGCCTATCAATATTCTAACTGCAAGTTTGTACCCTTTGATCAACATCTCATCAAAACCTAATTTCTTGGCATGGTGTACTGTGCCCTTTATAGTGTACCCCGGCTTACCCAACAGCCTCAAATGGGCTCTCTTCTGGATGTGTCTACTCTCTGGCCACTTGGAACAGCTTGTAACTTTCAGTACCTTTTTGTTCATGCTGAGGCCCAAGCCGGGGTGCCTTTTTTTCTGCTGCAAAAACTGATATCCTTCAGGTCTAAACTTGGGCATTACATATTCTGACTTTTACTTTCCCTTCCTCATCTTAGATGGAACTGGAGTCTTTTTTTCTGTTCCCATAGCTCACTGTGCCAACCTCTCTTTCAGCATTATGATCTACCGTACTCTGCAGTTGTTGCTGTACTTGATAGTATCCTTCCCTGTTTTTCTCTTTTTCATCTCTGTCTGTCTCCCTGTCTATTATACACACATACACTGAGATTGCCTGGTGAGGGCAGGGACCGCATCTTTCTCATCTACACCTTCCTAGCCTCTAGCATAGATAGTGCCTCTCGCACAGTGGATGCTCCATAATAAACCTGCATTGCATTTCCACAGCTGTCGGCATAAATGGGCGTAAGCCAGAGGTCTGTTCAAGTTCCCTATCTCTTGTCCTCTTCTCATCTGGAGCAGTTTTGGAGGTTTACATTCTCATGGTTACTTCTGCTTCTGTGGACTCACGTTTCCCTTTCTGGGGTTTTTCTCTTCTTTTTTGCTCTGTGTTGAACCAGCTTGGAGTTTGGCCCCCTTTCCCTGGTTTCCACCAGACAACAGTAAGAACAAAATATACACAAAGCTATTTGTGTGCCTGGCAGATTGGATTTGAAGTCTGGGGTGGGGAGAATTATTATAGCAATAAAGACAACTTAAAATCTAGTATTAGATATTTTCGGTCTTAAATGACCTATGCCATTCTGCCATGCTGCATCCTTTCTTCCTCTTTTGCTACCTCATAGCCACTTCTAAAACAAGCTTCTCCCATTTTATTCTGCAGCATAATTTAGCTCTCCAGCTCTAACTCTGTGTGCTGCTGCTCAGGCCTGCTTTTGCTTATGCCAAGACTCAGGGGCAAGCCCTTCTTAACTATGGACAAGCTTTCTGGTCCTTTGGTAGCCTCTGCTATGAGGTGGTTGGTTAGCACAAGCATTCTCTACCCTGCACCTTCTTTCAGAAGACAGAAGCAAGCACTATCAGTTTGGTTTTAATTAAATTTTGTTTTCTCTGGTTCATGATACTATTTCTGTTAGGTAGGTTTTGACCCTACCAAGCCAACTGCTATTAATTTGAGGGCCCGACTAGCAGTTTTCCACGCACTAGAGTGAGGAGGTGAATTGCCTAGGTGAGCACTTGTATGGATTTCTAGCCCTGATCCTGAGATCAGGACTCCCTGCCCATTGCTAGAGAGTGATCTAGGGAGTGGGATTTTCCCTAGAGATGAGGTTTGTTCACCCGTGTACTTTGGGCAAGGGGAAGGGCCAAACGTGTTGTTTTTGTATTTAAGGGAGGAAACAGTCCTGGGGAATTAAGATCCCTCAATACGGACTAGAATTGGATAGGTTGTGAGTGCTGTGAATCTCTGACTCTATCTTCCTGCCCTTAGCTGTGCTTCTGGGCACTTACTGGGTATTGATCTTTTTGTCCTAGGGACTTGATTTTCCTCACAGTTTTGGATTATGAGGTCTAAGATTATGGTCACATTGCGTCCTCTACCTCTTCTATCTGCATCTTTGATTCACAGAGCAGTATGGGCCATAATTACATAAGGTATTTCTAAAAGGTCGGGCTCTCAAGAACAGGGAATGGGTGGGGTCAAGTACAGCATATGCCCAAGGCCATAGTCAACCAGCTTGTTCTTTCAGGAGTAGCCAGCCGTGCTCATTCTGTGGCCATCACCAGACCCAAGGCTCCCTTTGTTTTTCTGATGGTGACCACATATTTATTGTATTTTCTATCTAGGTTTTCCTTGGTGCTTTCTTCCTTTCAACACTCCCTGCCCTTCCTTTCTATCCTTCTCTCCCTCAGTAGTGCCCTGTTTCTTTATGGCCACCAGAATTTTTATTGCTTTTACAAGTGCTTTTACCTGGGCAGTGTCCTGTCTCTTCCCTTTCTACCCTAATCAAAATATGTCAGCCTTGGATGTTCCTCTGAAGGGAGTTCTTCTTTGAGTAGATTTAATTTGCTATCCTTACAGGAACTTTGACCTTGTAGTAGAACACAATCCTTTACCTCAAAGACATAAGTCACTAATGGGTAAATACCTGGTTTTAGGGATGAGCTGGTAGGGGATTTGTTTGAAGAACGTGAACTCTTCAGCAAGGTCCCTGGGTGCTAGTGTCATTTTGGGGCTCACCCTATCTGGTTTTCCAGATGACTTAATAAATTCATGATTCTTTACCCCTTTTGGCCTCATGTGTTCCTCCAGTGACCATAATAGCCCCTATCAAGTAAATGTGACATTCCATTTTGTCCTCTATCTTCTGATCTTTTTCCCCTTCTCCCTTCAAACTCCATTACTTTTCTAATTTTTGTATTTCTAGGAAGACTGATCCTTTAGGAATTAATTCATAGGTGGCTAATGTGAAACAAATTATGACCACTGGGGCAAAAGGAACCATAGGAGGTTGGTTCTTTCAAGTAACAATATGACACCCCCTCTCTGACTCAGGTTGTTGTTTAATATTTAAGAGGAGTCTATGTGAGTGGGTAGTCCTATCACTCCAGAGGTTCCTTTGTGCGTGTGTATGTGTGTGTGTATGGGTGTGTTTTTCAGTGAGTCTGTCTGCGGAAACATTCTGTGGAAGGTAATTTATTTGATTTCAGAAGGCTGTTTGATTCCAAGGGGTAAGTTGATTTTTATTTTTAAGGCTATTTTTATTCTTATTTGTCCCTTTTTAATTAAACTGGTTTTCTTGACTTTTAATTTGTTTATTGTTTGGAAGCCATTGGATCTAAAGTGAAATTAAAGATTACCATCTGTCTTAAATTCTCATTTTTTCCTTTACTTTTGTTTTATTTCTCCAACACTTACTCTTTGCTTATAATGTTCTTAATTCCAGTTGTATACCATTGTCTACAGAGTGGACCTTATTAGAATGACCTTTTTCCTTTTGAAAAATTTTTAAATTTTAAATTAAACTTACTGGGGTAACTGGTTAATAACATATAATTTTCAGTTGTACAAGATTATAATTCAACATCTATCTAAAGTTTATGTATTGTTCTACACCAATTCAGGTTTAATTTCCCTACAAAACTTACTCTGATTACTCTAGCAGAGTCATCTGTCTCCTAGGCACTTTGTAAGAATTAGTGGACCGCTGGGACAATCTTTGTTCCATAGTCTTTTGGGGGGCGGTGGTGAAACCAATTAAAGGCAATAAAAGCAGTATTTAATAAAATTGTACATTTTTCAAATACTTCTTTATTGCATGAAAATGAAATTGTAGTAATTTCATCAGTAAATTGGGGCTCCTGGTCAGGGTACATGTCTGGGTTGTGGTTTTAGGAGATTAAAGGAGCTTATCCTCATTTAACAGAATACCTGGCACAGAGCAGGTATTTTATTAACATTTGATTTAACTGTCAAATGTTATTCTTAACTAATAATTAGCTGACAGTAGAATAACTATTAAATATTCGTTTAGCACTTTAAATGATTCTTTTTTTTTTACATTATACCCTCAGTCTCTATGTTCACTTTTTATTGATCATCACATCATTTCCCTCACTACCTCTCCTCTTTCCCATATGCATTTAAAAAAAATATTTTTATTGATTTCAGAGAGGATGGGAGAGGGAGAAAGAGATAGAAACATCAATGATGAGAGAGAATTATTGATTGGCTGCCTCCTGCACACCCCCTACTGGGAATCGAGCCCTTGACTGGAATAGAATCCGGGACCCTTCAGTCCACAGGCCGACACTCTATCCATTGAGTCAGTCCAACTAGGGCCCCCAAGTACATTTTTAATGGGTGTGGAAATAGGACCAGAAAGGGAGGTAACTTGCCCAAGATCTCACAAATGGGGAGTGGTATAAGATGTGGATCAAGGGGTTGCAGCCTTAGTCTTGGGTGCTGTTACCTCTTAGCTTGGGTCTTTCTGCCTTTACTTTCCTCTTTCTGCCCCAAGAGCATTCCTACTTGTCAAATGCCCCAGGGGAGAGAGAACTTCACAACTCCCTGGGCTCTCTGGTGAGGATAACCACCTGCACTGGGACCCTTTCTTTCCTTCCAGCACAGTGATTGGTTGTCATCTTCTGGTCTTCCCGCTATGCTCTCTCCTGGCAGAGACAGTGCTTGCCAGGCTAGAGCAAGGCTCAGGTTGGTGACAGCTGGCTTGTGTTTGGCATGCAATTATGGCCCATTCCTGTTTAGAGTTTGGCTGTTTGAGGACCCCATTCCTTTGTCTGACACCACCACCCTCCCCCTTCAGTCATTTCTTTAGTTCAGCTTTCCATTTCAGTGACTGTCAGGGTTGGAGGTGGCAGTGTGGGGCCTTGAAAGGAGTCTGTTCTGGGAGTTGGAAAATCTATCACCATTAATCTGTATGACCTTGTCCTCTCTGGACCTGTTTTCTTTCCTGTAAAATGTGTTGAATCATGTTGTCTTTTTTTTCTAATATATTTTATTGATTTTTCACAGAGAGGAAGGGAGAGGGATCGAGAGTTAGAAACATCGATGAGAGAGAAACATCGATCAGCTGCCTCCTGCACAGCTGGGGACGTGCCCGCAACCAAGGTACATGCCCTTGCCTGGAATCAAAGCTGGGACCTTTGAGTCCGCAGGCCAACGCTCTATGTTGGGGCCATGTCAGGGCCATGTTGTCTTTAAGGTCCCTGCCGATGCTACTGCTTTTTGATTTAAACTACTGAGCCACAAATAAAGGATTCCAGTTGTGGTAGAGTAATTAGGCTTAGCAGATGGGCAAGATGAGAGGGGAGGAGATACTCTAGCCCATAGGATTTTCTTCTCCCCACCCACTTCCTTGTGCTTCCCTGGTGTTTTTAGAACACAAATGACAACCCTTGTTTTTTTTCATGTTCCTTCTTTTATTCTGTGTTCCCATTTCAAACCTATAATCTCCTTGTATCTCGATGAACTTGTGTAAGACAGCCATGGTGCAGAATTCACGTTACAGTGTGTGGTTTTCTCTCTGCTGTGGTGAACTTGATGGGGCCAGAGCTCATCACAGCTGGTCCCTGGAAAGGGCTGTATGTGTGTGTGTCAGAGATTTATTGTGCTGGGCTCCAGTGTCCTTTCTCAGTCCCTAGTTCTGTTTGCTGTTTTTCACTTAAACCCAAAAATTATGAAGGAGGCAGGTTCTTGCCCTCTGTGTTTTGGAGATTTGTGGTGTAGTTGAGGGGTGAGGGGCCCCTCTCTTTCTGTTTCCTTTGCTTGAGACATTTCACCTTGGAACGGTAGAAATAAGCCGTGTTGAACATCATCAACTCCCTGTGCCAGAGGAAGCAATACTGAATACTGTTAAATTATTGAGTGATTTCTTTATAATAAGTACTGAAAGCCATTTTGATTTCAGAATTTTCTTTTCGTCTTCAGAAAAAATCTTGTCTTTCACTCTATGAAACAGTTTTTAAAGACTTTTAGAGGATTTTAAGAATTATTAAAGGAAAGGCAGTATTTCTGGATCCTGCTATTGCTGCCTTGGTTCCTGCTCCTTATCCTCCAACTTACCCCCACCTGTCCTAACAGTGGTGTAGAAATGTGTCAAAACTCCAGTGTTTCTTCCCATTAGTTTTCTATTTTGATCCTCTGCTGCTGATGTAAGCATAGAGTTGTTACTCTCTTTTACAGAAGAGAAAATGGAGATGCGACAAGGTTAAATGACTTGTGCATGGTCACCCAGCCAGTTGATGACCACCTGTGTGATAAGGATCCAGGACCCCAGATTACTAATGACTTGTTTATCTGGCAGCACTATCCCACCCCTGGTCATTAGGAGGGTCTTGTCACCACAGCTTACAATACAGTCTTTGCGTGTCTCTCCCGTGCTTCACCTTCTGAAAGCACAAAGCAGGAGTCAGTTCCTTATTGGAAGGTTAGGTGGTTAGACAGTACAGCATAGGAGGTAGAAGAGGGAGGAAGGTGGCACAATGCCCAGATTTAGTTTTCTTTTCCTGAAGGTGGGGGAATTACTTATTTCTACAGAGAATTGGGAAAATGAACAGTCAGCATTCTCCCCTCCCCCCCCCCCCCCTTTTTTTTTTAAAACGAAGTGGGTGGTGTCCCACAGTGGGATAAAAGTGTAATGAACACTGTAATGAGAAGGTATCTTAAGACTGACAAAACAAGCAGGCAACTCCATAGAATGTAACAGGATTTATGATAGGGTAATTTACTTACAGGAAGATTGGGTCAGAATGCAGATTATTCTCCCCTAACAGACCCTAGTTATAATACTTTATTTTTTTTTGGCAGTTTTATAACTTTATTGGACAATCGGCGGTTAGTTCTCGTCCACATTAACTGTCTGTAGATTTTTAGAAGTAGTGACAGGCACATAGATGACTAATGTATAGAGCTTGTTTGGTGAATCTTCATCCTCATTACATTTTCTGGACACACATACCTGGATACGATATGGGACATTCCTTGTTCCTTTGGCCCAGACAGCTTTGTTCAGCCCGGTGTCAATGCGCATGTTGGGAGTCCCCATCTCTTCATGGCAAATTTCCGGATCTCCTTGAGTGCCCGAGGGGCAAGCTTCTTGAAACCCATGCCGAGGATGTGCTTGTGGATGTTGATGGTGTGCCCCTGGTCACCACCTTGTTGATGGTGGAGCAGCCCTTCTTCTCGCCACCCTTTGTTTTTTCTTTTCTTTTTAAAAAAACCTTTATTCAGATTATTACTGATGTTCCTCCTTTTTCCCCCCATAGCTCCCCTCCACCCAGTTCCCACCCTACTCCAGTCCTTCCCCACCCCCACTGACCTTGTCCATAGGTGTAAGCTCTTTATCCAATCTCTTCCCGCACCCCCCACAACTCCTTCCCCCCAAGAATTGTCAGTCTGCTCCCTTTCCATGCCCCTGATTCTATTACATTCACCAGTCTGTTCTGTTCATCAGGTTTTTTATTCATTTGATTTTTAGGTTCACTTGTTGATAGATATGTATTTGTTGTCACTTTGTTTATAATTTTTTCTCTTTACCTTTTTCTTCTTCTTCTTCCTCTTCTGAGAGAATACCCTTCAGCATTTCATATAATACTGGTTTGGTGGTGATGAACTCCTTTAGCTTTTTCTTGTCTGTGAAGCTCTTTATCTGACCTTCAATTCTAAATGATAGCTTTGCTGGGTAGAGTAATCTTGGTTGTAGGTTCTTGCTATTCATCATTTTGTATATTTCTTGCCATTCCCTTCTGGCCTGCATAGTTTCTGTTGAGAAATCAGCTGACAATTGTATGGGTACTCCCTTGTAGGTAACTGACTTTTTTTCTCTTGCTGCTTTTAAGATTCTCTCTTTGTCTTTTGCCCTTGGCATTTTAATTATGATGTGTCTTGGTGTGGTCCTCTTTGGATTCCTCTTGTTTGGGATTCTCTATGCTTCCTGGACTTGTAAGTCTATTTCTTTAATCGGTAGGGGAAGTTTTCTGTCATTATTTTTTCAAATAGGTTTTCAATATCTTGCTCTCTCTCTTCTTCTGGCACCCCCATAATTCGGATGTTGTTATGCTTGAAGTTGTCCCAGAGGCTCCTTACATTATCTTCATATTTTTGGATTCATTTTTCTTTTTGCTTCTTCGTATCTCAAATTTTTGACTTGATTCTTGGGATCCTCTGGTCTGCTGTTGGATCTCTGTATATTATTCTTTATTCCAGTCAGTGTATGCTTAATTTCTGATTGGTTCTTTTTCATATCCTTGAGGGTCTCACTAAATTTCTTGGAGGTTTCTAGAAGTAACCTTATAACCGTGGTTTTGAACTCTATATCCAGTAGTTTGCTTTCATCCATTTCTTTCATTTGTGACTTGTTTCTTTGTCTCCGCATTTTGGCTGCTTCCCTGTGTTTGCTTCTATGTACTGGGTAACTGCTAAGTCTCCTTGAGTTGATAGAGTGGCCTTGTGTGGTAGGTGTCATAGGGCCCAGTGTAATCTGGTATGGTCTCACTCTGACCACTGGGTACACTGGCTCTTGGATCTCCAAGGATGTGCAAGGTCAGCCACTGTCTGGGGCTGCCCAGCAGGAGCTACAGAGAGATCTGCATATTCCTCCTCTTTGTATGGGGTTTGGAAGTGCCCAGACGAGGCTGAGCTGTGAAGTAAGGCAGGCTGCTGCCGCCGGCCTTGGGCCTTCTTTTGGAAGCTCTGGGGCTCTCAGACCCAGCTGCAATTTGGCAGGTTTTAGGTGGAGAAAGGACAGGCCATTCATATGCAAAAGCTGCTGGGCACAGCTTGGGTGGGGTTGTAAATTGGGAGGGGCGGAGTCTCTGGGAATCACCAGGGTGGAGCAAACAGCAACATAGCCCTGCACCAGAGAGGTCCCTGTGTCTCCTGTCCTGCGCCCCCGCACAGGAACAATGATCGCTTCGAGCACCTCTGAGAGAAAGCCGCCCTTGCGTTCCTGTCCCGATGCCAGACAGTCCAGTTTCTCCCTGTATGTGTCTGGGTCCCCCAGAGTCTCACCTGGAACTGGAGTTCAGAGCAAGTGGGAGCTTGTATCTCCCTCCCGATGAAAAGAGCAGCACATCCAGGTGCCGGCACTTTCTGCGCTTCCGCACCTCTTACCAGTCTCAGTGCGCTTTCTTCACCTCTCTAGTTGTGGAACTTCCACTCAGCCAGCTTTCCCGCAGTTCTGGGTGGTAAACAAGTATAGGTGTTTACTTATGCCGCCATTTTGGTTCTTCTTCTCGCCACCCTTCTTTGCATGAGCCATCGTGCCCGGCAAGTTGGAAAGAAAGAGCCTACAATAGTTTTTTGATAGTATAACTCTAATGATTGACAAGACAAAGGGGCAAAGAATGCAGTAATACCAGGGGCCATCCTTCCTGGTGGTCTTATGATAGATGATTGTTTATAATTGATTAGAGGCCTGATGCACGAAAATTTTTGCAAGAGTAGGCCTTCCCCCGGCTGTCGCACCGGCTTCTCTCCGGTACCCGGGACCCGGGCTTCCCTCCTCCGGCCACTTGGCAGGCACTCAGGACCCAGACTGGCTTTCCTCTGGCTGCCCGCAGGTACTCAGACTGGGGCTGGCTTCCCTCCGCCCCGGCTTCGTCAGGAAGGACTTCCGGTCCAGTCTAATTAGCATATTTATTAGCCCGTTTATTATTATAGGTACTATCATCAGTTTTGTTATTTATCCCAGTTGTCATGCTGTAAGTGGACAAGTAATGAGTCCGTGCTGCCTGTCACTACTTGAGCCAATTAAGCAGAGACAGGGTTGAATCTTATCTGAGCGTTTATTCCTATATTGCCGGCAGCATGGGAGAGCAGCAGGTTATCCACAAAAATCTGTTCTGCAGCCCACCATAAGTCAGCTGCTTATATAGGCATAAGTACAAAGGAAAGTGGGCAAAAGGGTAGTTTACAGATATGCAGAAGGACTAGAGGTCTTCAAAGGGCTTAGTGATATGCAAGGGCTGGATTACAAGGGGAAATAGCCAAAGGGAGTGCCACAATTAACAGGTAAGCAGGCTGGAGATTTGCAAAGGCCTGCAGGTATGCAAAGAGGGCTGAGGATCTTCAAAGGGCTGAGGATCTTCAAAGGGCTGGCAATTCTGGTTTCTGTAACAAATGTTTGCTCATCTTTTTTTGATAATAGGCAGCTCCAAGTGGGGAGGAAGGATTGCATCTCCAGGTCAGGTCCAGCCAGGGTGGAATGTGCCTTCTTTAATCAGAATAAAACAATCTTTTTTAACAGAGCATGGTTAATATTTCTTACAATACTAGCTGGTTCCCCAACATTCTGTTTCTGCCCCATTTCAATGCCACTCTGGCTCTTACTAATGAAAATATGTATGGCTCCATCTTAAGGAGCACAGGTAATCATCAATCTTTGATATGCTTTACTAAGGACAGTAAGGTTAGTCAAAGGTCACATGAAACAAAAAGATGAAATTGAATCTAGGACACAGAGATGGAGTTAGTTTTGTTCACATCTACATCTATACAGGTGAAAATTCTTGTGGCCATTGTTGCAAGGCAGTGTTCAGATTGATGTACAGGGGAAACAGGATTGCATCTGGGGCAACGGGCTCTTCATGTAGGGAAACCATCTTCATGTCTAGTTGAGCCTGGTGTGTTAAATGCCTACACTAGGAACTTACCTATGTTTGCAAGTTGCCTCCCTTGAAAGCATATTGAATATTTTGAAGAGGTTACACAGCATCATGGTTAAGGTTAGAGATTCTTTCTGCCCAGGTTTGAATCCTGGCTCTGCCATGTACTCTCTTTGTGACTTTGGACAAGTTTTTTCACCTGCCTGTACTTGAGTGTGCTATCTGTTGTAATTTTAGGGTTGTGGATTAAATGCATGAATGCATATGAAACAGAAGAATACACAGCCCTCCTTCCCTCTCTCCCCCATATCCACTCAGTGGATGTGTGTTTGACAATACCTTTTGGAGTTGCATTTCTAGCTGGCCTGATGAGCCCTCCAGGCAACTGTAACAGCAACTAAGTTTTAGCTATGGGGTCAGCATTTGACACGTGTTTCTAAATGTTGTCATCAATGGGCTCCTTTGTGGAGAGACCTGAAAGAAAGGAAACCAGAGGTTGTGCACAGTGCAGTCCCGTCACACTGTCCCAAGTCCTACCTGAGGGTCTGGGGGCAGCTGAGACTTAGTTGAGCCTTTTAGTAGGATGAGAATATTGACCAGCTGTCCTTGCCTGCTTGGGCTTCATAATAAAATACTACGACGGGGTGGCTTAAACAACAGAAATTTGTTTCCTTACAGTTCTGGAGGCTTGAATTCTAAGATAAGAGTGCCAATGTGTGCAAGAGTGTAAGGCGGCCACCAATTCTGTCTGATTATGACTCCACTTATATAACCTTATTTAATCTTAATTACCTCCTAAAAGTCCCATCTCTAAACAATGTTAGAGTTTCAACATATGAATTGGGGCGGTTGGGGGGCGGGGGGGCACAATTCAATCCATAACATCAGCTTTCTTTCCCCAGAGTTTCCCAGTGAGGAAAATTGGTAAGTTCAGCCTTGTGTCCTCTTTGGCTCCATGTGCTGTGTTATTTGTAAAGCAGTGTTGGATCTTCCCATACACTGGGAGGCATTAGGTCTCCATCTTCCTGCCTTCTTGAGGATTGGAATAGAGTGTGAATAAAGAAAGGAAATTATGCTTGCTTCTACCCTCCAAGCTCAGAAATGGTGTGTCTCTGAGTGTGAGAGTGTGTGTGTGGGGAGGGGGGTGGGGGGGGGTGGGCGTGGAGGGCACACAAACATTCTGGTATGTGATGATGGCCTGTCTTGTCACCTGTGATGTTTGTTTAGACTAGGACTGAAATAAAATGAAACACAGTGGAAGCTCTCTTTACCACCCTCCTCACCACACCCTCTTATCGAACTCCCAGGAGTAATGAACATTTTTCAGTTCTCTCTGTAAAACAGTGATGCCCACAGCATGCTGAATGCACAGCTAGCAGGCTGCTCTCTGCCTTGCCCACTCACTTTAGCACCCACTGGTTGAATTATGTGCTTACCAAGAGCCAGTTTGTTCCCAAAGCCATTTGTACAGTTTTAGCTGGTATTTGTAATTAAGTAATATATTTAAATATTGGAAAAACTGATGAAATGTGGCTGCAAAGGAGGTGGTTTTCTTTCTTTTTCTCCCTCCTGTGAACACTAGTTAAAAGCTATGGAAAGACTCAAGTTCAAGTCACTAAAAAACATTATTACTCTCCAATTAGATGAGCATTAAGATTGGGGAAATCATAAAACTATTAGAATTTTATTCCAATATTACTCTATGTCTTCATTTTTTTTAAAAAATATATTTTATTGATTTTTTACAGAGAGGAAGGGAGAGAGATAGAGAGTCAGAAACATCGATGAGAGAGAAACATCGACCAGCTGCCTCCTGCACATCTCCTACTGGGGATGTGCCCGCAACCCAGGTACATGCCCTTGACCGGAATCGAACCTGGGACCTTTCAGTCTACAGGCCGACGCTCTATCCACTGAGCCAAACCGGTTTCGGCAATGTCTTCATTTTTATTTCTTCTTAAAGAACCAGGAATTGGAAATGATAGACATTGTTCTGCTTCATGTGAGAAAGATGATGTCAGACTCTTACTCAAAGAGAGGGCCTTGCCCTATGTTAAAAGATGTGTGAATGAATGTATATTTATATATATTATGCAAAAATAAAAAAATTAGGTATATCTTTTTATGATTTCTTGCTTTATTTTGATTAACCTGGTTTCTGACTTGATCCCATTGGAAAAGAATGTCTACTGCTCTGGTTCAGTTTAGAGCCTCTTTTGATGATTTGGTTTGATTTCAGTTTAGTGGTTTTAGGAAATAGATTTTACTTTGTACATGGTGTCAATTTAATACAACCAACATTAGTGGGGCTTTTGAAATTGGGTTTATAAAGCAAATTAAGATGGCTCATTCTGGAGTCACCTTCAGTTAGGTAGTTTCCTTGGTTCCTCTTGCAGACTCACAGCGGATCGAGAGAGACCTAATTCCCTTGTTTTACAAATGAGGAAACCGAGGCCTTGTCAGTGGTAAATTGTGTAGGGTGGCAGAGTGAAGAGGGCAGAGGCACAGTGATGGAACCTTCCCCCCAGCCTCTTCCATTGGGTGGACTTCTCTGGTGACAGTATTGACCTGTGCTCTCCCCTTTGTGACAGGACCAACCTGGAGGCTTTGCAGAAGAAGCTGGAGGAGCTGGAGCTCGATGAGCAGCAGCGGAAGCGCCTTGAGGCCTTTCTTACCCAGAAGCAGAAGGTGGGGGAACTGAAGGATGATGACTTTGAGAAGATCAGTGAGCTGGGTGCTGGCAATGGTGGTGTGGTGTTCAAGGTCTCCCACCAGCCGTCCGGCCTGGTTATGGCCAGAAAGGTGAGGCTGCCTTTAAAAAATAAAATGACTGAATCAAGTTTGCTGGGTAAACATGTAATTGATTTATCTCTTAGAAGACCTGGGGACTTGGGACCTGGGGGCCTGGGGCAAGGGTAGAAGAAAGACTGACTTTTCACTCAGTACCTTTTGTGCTATTTGAATTTCAAACTCGTGTTATCTATCAGGTTATAGGTGAACACATTAATAGTGTGTTAGTGTATCCCATCCCCAGACTGGAAAATAATAGCAAGGGATCCTTCGTGTGTGCTATTTATCAAGTGCAGGAGAAGCTGCTTTCATTTACCCAGCCCCAGTGATGCACAAAGCACTCACTTTAAGTTGTTTCCCCTTGCTTCAGCCCTGCCAGTGGTTCCCCTCATTTCCCTTCAGTGTAACATCTCTGCTCCCCACCATATGGCATGTAGTCTTCCCTTCCTATCTACCCTGGGTGGTCCTCTTTCTGAACACAGCCCCTTGCTCCAGTGCAGTTGGACTCTTCCATGTTTTTAGCACATGGTCCTTCCTGTCCATATATTTTTGCTTGTGCTATTCATCATTTCAAAGAGTCTGCATGTTCAAGGCCCACCTCTTGTCTAGCTTGCACTAGCTGCTGCAGCCCATTGATAACCACTGCTTACCTCCATGTCCTCTGGCACTCCTGGTCTGTGACTCTTTTTAGAAGTTCAGCCTTATTCGGAAACCATTTCATGTTTCTGTCACCTGTCTCCCTGGCTGAAACGGGACAAATTAGGGGGATATAAGGTGGCACCTGAGGACTTGACTAAATCTCAACCACATTAGGCTTCTGAGGTCAAAGAGAAATCTCTTGGGCAGCTTAGGTCAGCATACCCAGTTCCTTATTTCTTTCTACTCCTACAACCCTTGAGAATCAACCAAGTTCTCAAGGCCACTTTCCTTTCATCTCTCAGCTTCACAGGTCGTTTTGGGAGAAACCTGTCCTTCAGCTTTGTTCTTGGGAGGGTGAGTTCTTCTTTCTCAGTTTTGGCTCCTAGGAGCAGAGGCACAGCTGGCCCTCCCCTGGTTACAGGTCCTCAAGTGCTGGCATCTGCCTTGGTATGTTGGCACTCAGTGCTTTGGTTGAGAGGAAACTTGTTTGTTAAAACTTGCCTGTTTCCTCTTATCCTACTTTAAGAGCTTAAGCATTTAAGAAAGTTGCATCCATCCATCCATTTATATGTTTTTAAAACCTCTCTTCCTCCCACCTTTCTTTCCCTAGCTAATTCACCTGGAGATCAAACCTGCGATCCGGAACCAGATAATAAGGGAGCTGCAGGTTCTCCATGAGTGTAACTCCCCATACATTGTGGGCTTCTATGGCGCATTCTACAGCGATGGAGAGATCAGCATCTGCATGGAGCATATGGTATGTGACCACCTGTTGGCCTCTGAAGCCTGGGAGTTGGGTAGCTTTGGTCTAATATTTAGTCTGAGAGGTTCTGGGGTTATGAAGATGAGTGAGACAGTCCCTGCTCTCAGAGAGTTTATAATCTGCTTTAAGGGGAGCCTGAAGGAGTCTTTGAACATGTAGAGAGGTAATCCCACCTGATAAATGACAGAGCATGTGAGAGGGCGTTTATGGGCTGATCATATGTTTGTGAACTGCCAGTTTTTTCTTGCCACTAACAGCCTGGACCTTTTTTCTCTTCCCACTGACAAACAATAATAGTGTTAGCAACACTAATAATGATAAACTAATTTTTATTGGGTATACTACATCAAGCACTATCCTAAGCACATTAATATTTTATTACATTTTCACAACAATCTTATTGTGTGCATGTTACAAATGAGGAAACAAGCTCAGAGAAATGGGATAATTTACCCAAGGTCATGCAGCTAGTAAGTGTTATTGGTAGAATTTAAACTGATGCAGTCTGAGCTCAGTGCCTGTGCCTTGAGGAATCTACTGGATAGTGATTGGAGCTGTTTCCTTCTTGCTGCCTAGAACTTCAAAGAGAGAGAGGCTGGCTTCATGGTTGCCATTTTCTTCTGTCCCCATTAGGCAGCATGGCACAGGAGACTTCAACACAATAATCCAAATAGACAGTTTGTTTTGTTTGCCACTGTGTCTCTAGAGCCCAGAGTAGTCCTGGCACCAGCAGGTGCTCAATAATTATTTGTTTACTGGTTGTCACTCTCTCATCATGACCTTGGGCGAATTTCTTTATCTTTTTGATTCTCAGTTTTTTCATCTGGAAAATGGCCATTAGTACCCCAAACTAACATTCTGTGTTTTTGTGGTTTTTGGCACTTACAGCCTGTCAAGGATTTACATTAGTTAATCAACGTGGGTTCAGCCTCACAAACATTTACTTATAGTGCCAGTTATGTGCAAGGTGCCACATGAGCTGAGAGGTAGAGACATTGCGAGTAGCATCTCTGCCCCTAGAGCTGCCCCACACTGATACTCCTCATTGATGCTCAAGTGAGGAGTATCAGTGTGGACATGAGGGCTTTTGAGCACCAAGTATGTGTCATTTCATGCCTGCTGTCTTCTGATCCATCAGAAATTCTTTCCTCCAAATCTTCCACCCAGAATTCTTCCTTTAATAGGGCAAACAGGAGGCTATTTGTGGAGTGAGCATGGTTGAACTTCAGGGTGCTTGCTTTAGAGGTTAGGATTAGGTTCAAATATTGATAGGCAGTGGCCTATTCATTTATTCAGACCTTGCTGGAACCTCTTATAATAGCCTTACATGGCTTCTTGCCATGTAGAGGACATGTTCAATTTACCATAAATTGACCTGCTTTGAGGCTTCCTCATTCTGGAATCCTTCATTTCTAAAACACTTGGCCAGGGTCTGCATTTCCTAGAGATAAGCTGTGTGTGCACTGCCCCATCTGAATTCTGATACCCCAGGGGTAAATGAGTTCTCCCTGATCAAAACAGGAATGCTCTTGTCTTTGGGGAAGTAGATTTCTGCTCTGCTGGTAGCTGGGCAACCAGAGGACTGGGGACTCAGGGTTGATGGTTCTCATGCAGTAGCAAAGCTTCTGAGCTCTTTTTTTTTTTTTCCTCTCCATAAATCATTTATCTCTTCTATAGAAAAGCTTCACAAAAGCACCATTGACTTGGTTAATAATCAGCTTCTAAAAATAAGCACAGTTTCAGCAGCTTTAGTTAGTGAAGGCAAGTCCTTGGCAACAGTGAAGCAGAATTAAAAGGTTGTGAGGTGAGTTGCAGGCAACTCTGGGTAATCCCGACTGTGGTTCATGCTTCTTAAATCTTGCTAATTCCATTGTTCACACTGTAACTCTGATTATAGCTCAGATGGAGGTGAAAGGAAATATTTCCTTTTTATTAGAAATATTTACCACGACTCCCAGGGAAAGTGTAAACCAAAACAGTTAGCTACCCTCTATGCTAGGCTGTAGAACCTGAGCACCACAGGGTTAGCTTTTCTACTTTATTCAAACCAGATTTTGACAGAGTTGTCTTGTTACCTTGTTTTAAGTCCTCCCTGAGAATTAGGCAGAGCCCTTCAAACAGAGGATCTGAAACCACATTCAGTTGGAAGCAAAATAGAAATGACTGGGAAACTTTCTTTACTGGGATTCCTCTTCCCATCAGTAAAGGAAATCGAGAGGTGCCAGCTGACTTGGGAGTGGTTACTTGGGCTATTTGTGTTGTCTTGGTTTGGACATCAGGAGCCTGTGGCATTATGAAGGCAGCCAGGCTCACAGGATGACTCCCACCTCACCCTGAGTAGGGCTCTTGGAAAATAAGCCTGTATACAGGGGAGTTCTGTTTGGTTCTAGACTCATAATACCATCCTTGTATCTGTGTGGAGATTATGGCACTTTTGATTTTTTAGGTTGAATTTTACAATCTTCTACTGTGCTCTTTGGTGGACTGACCGGATCCACCATTAGGTAGTTGTGCTAGGGAGTTTATTATGATTAGAAGTGAAATATATTCAGGGTTGTTAGTGTGCTTTTGAGAATCCACACCTGTACTATTTCTTTCTTTTTTATCCTCATCCAAGGAGTGAGGATATTTTTTCCATTGTTTTAGAGAGAGTGGAAGGGAGCGGGGAAAGGGATGCAGTTGTTTCCAACTTAAAAATACCCTGGTGGGATTCCCATCCTTCTGCCTCCATAAAGTCAAGTCTTGGTTCCTTGGTAGGGCTCTGTGATGTGGCCACAGCCGGCCATTTCCAGCCTGATCCATCACTGCATTTCTTCATGTATCCACAGTGAAATGAACCACTTGTCATTCCATGCAATTTAATGCTTCTGTGCTTTTGATCTTAGTGAAATACCCTCTTTTCTCCCCTTGCTCCTCTCCTGTTCCAGGTGGGGAAATCATATTGATTCTTTGAGTAAGATTACAGCTCAAATGCCATTCTTAAGTCAGAATTACTTTTCCCTTCTGCACGTCTACAACACTTTTATATTTATATATTTTATTAAGAGGTGTATATTTTCCATGTTAGTTTGTAAAGTTATTGAGAGCAGAAACGAGGTCCTTTTCATATCTCTATCTGCCATAGAACCTGACATAGCCCATGGCACTTGGTAGGATTTGTGGAACGAATGTATTGATTTCTATGACATTTTAAACATTTTCATTAATTATGATTTGTTAGGATAATACCAAATGTAAGTTGTAACTTCTATGATGGTGATAAAATGGCTAACATTGATTGAGCACTTACTGTGTGCTAGACATTGTTCTTCATGCTTTCTCTGATTAGCTTCTTTAATACTTATAATAGCCCTATGATTATTATAATAGCCTTATAATTATTATCACCACCAATTTATAAGTTGTTTAACTTGGTGGTCAAAGTCCCCTAGATAGTAAGCAGCAGAGTTGGGATTCAGATTTAGACAGTTTGTCTCTAGAGGCTGCACTACTAATCATTACGCTATAGTGTCAGTACAGTGCAAATCAAGTTGTTATTTTGACTACTGAATTAGTAATTTAATGATTATTCACAGGATTTGAGTAACTATTTATTTGATACCCCCCCCAATGTTTTGCATTCATACAATATTTGATATCTGGAACAAACCAAAGGGTACCCTTCTAGGAGGATTTGCCAAGTATGTGACTCACTTTCCTCATGAAGTTTAACACTTGAATGAATAGTTAGAAACATTATCACTAAATGAGCTGGTATTCTTATTCTTAGGATGGGGGTTCCTTGGATCAAGTCCTGAAGAAAGCTGGAAGAATTCCTGAACAAATTTTAGGAAAAGTTAGCATTGCTGTGAGTATATTGTGAAGTTTTCCTTCCAAGTCCCCTCATTGATAAGTTAATGACGTGGTAGGAAATAGACAAGGGAGGAAGCTAGGAAGTCAACAGGGTAAAGTTTGTAAGAAAATGGGGTTTACTCATTAGAATATTCCCTATACAATTCTCTCTCTCAAATTAAAATTAAAAAAGTGACTCTGTGTTAAAATCTGTGTCTTGAAAAATACGATAAGGTATCCAAAAGAATTCTCATTTGTGGCATCAGAAAGCCTCTTTTTCGTTGCTGGTTTAGAAAGAAATGAATTCAAGGAAAGTGGTTTTTAAAAATAAATATATTTTTTATTGATTTTAGAGAGGAAGGGAGAGGGAGACAGAAACATCATTGATGAGAGAGAATCATTGATCGACTGCCTCCTGCATGTCCCCCACTGGGGATTGAGCCCACAACCTGGGTGTATGCCCTGATCAGAATCGAACTGTGACCTTCTGGTTCATAGGTGGATGCTTAACCACTGAACAACACTGGCTGGGCCAAGTAAAGTAGTTTTTAATGTTGTTTAAACTTGCAATAATCAATTTTACTTATATACTCTCTCATAAATAATACTCTATATGCCATGTAAAAAGATGGTTTCTTGATAAGGCGGGTTAAAAAAAAACAAAAGAAAGAATAAAAAAATTTGTGATGTTAGATAAAATATTTTCTAGGTCATTTTAAAATAGAGACATTGAGTATTTTCTAAACACCACCATTTCCATTTGCTATCTTTTCACATTCTCTTTCCTCTAGGTAATAAAAGGCCTGACATATCTGAGGGAGAAACACAAGATTATGCATAGAGGTAAGAACTTGCTTGCTAGTTGTTATTTTTAAAATTTTAGCTGAAATCTAAAAGTTGTTGCATCCTCTTTTGTGTTTTGGTGTAAATGCCATTTAATAACATTTTTAATTTTTATTACAAGTCTTTGGCTATTTAGCTTGATGGCTGGAACAGCAAGTTCCACCCTCTTCTTGGTCTGTTGTACACCTGTTACCTGAAGCTGTAACAGGCATAAAGGGCAGCAAGCTCATCACAGAGACTCTGCTAGAATTTAGTTACCCAGCCCCCAGTGTCACTGACTGCTTGCTGGACTAGATTGTGCATAGGCCCAAAGCCATGACTAGATCTGAGTTTGACTGCAATGAGATTGTGGTTTTAATTACATCACAAAACACCTACGTTCTAAAGACACTGATGACTATATGTTATTGAGGATGTAGAGCAGTTGGAACTCTCAGATACTGCTGGGTAGGAATGTAAAATGGTACAGTTATGTTGGAAAACAGCTTATCAGTTTCATAAAAGTTAAGCATGTACCTACTATACATATATATTCAGCTATCTCATTCCTAGGATTTACCCTAAAGAAATGAAAGTAGCCCAGCTGGTGTGGCTCAGTGGTTGAACATTGACCTATGATCCAAGAGGTCATGGTTTGATGCCCAGTCAGGGCACATGCCTCAGTTTCAGGCTTGTGCCCTGGGAGGTATGCAGGAGGCAGCTGATCGATGATTCTCTCTCATCATTTCTCTCTCTTCCTTTCCCTTCCTCCCTCTGAAATCAATAAAAATATATTTTAAAACAAACAAACAAAAGCATATGTCCAGTCATGTGCATGGACTTTTACATGAATATTCATATTGATTTTATTTGTAATAGCCAAAAACTAGAAACAACCCAAATGTCCATCAGTGGTTGAATGGATAAACAAATTGTGTTATATCCATAAAGAGGATACTAGTTAGCAATAAAAAGAATAAACCATTGGTACATGGAACAATATGGATAAATCTTAAAAGAATGATGCCGAGTGAAAGAGACAACAAAAATATACTATGTGTTAGAAATAAGGCGAGCCCCCCAAGTCAGGGGTCCTGGTAGAACACAGACCAGACTCAGGAGCCAGGCAGCAGGCAAACATCTTTACTTCTACGTAGAAGGGTGCGCACACATGGTCTGGAAGCACTGTGCACACCGAGTAGGCGGGCTGCTCAGGATATGACGTGTGTGACCTGTTCCTCGCTTTTGGTTGGAGCTCAGGCTCACATTCTTTCCTGATTGGCTAATTCAAAGGGAGGGGTTGGCCTTTGCTGTTTCAAGATGGCGGCCCCCAGGAAGCTGCAAGCCATGTGGCCAACATGGCGGCTGCCAAGTCACGCAGCCCAAAATGAGGCTGTCTAAACTGTTCTTCGACAGAAAAGATGATTTGTTTATTCTCACATATGTGATTCCATTTATATAATTCCAGAAGTTGCAAACTAATCTGTAGTGACAAAATGCAAATCAATTGTTGTGTAGGGAATGAGGGAGGGGGGGGGACAGGAAGAATTACAAAGGAACATAAAGAAACTTCTTGGGGTGTAGATATGTTTATAATCTAGATTGTGGTGATGGTCACATATATTCATCAAATGATAACACTTTAAGTATATGGACTTATTATATTAAAATTATATACAGTAAAGCTATAAAAAAAGCAAAAAAGTAAGTCAAGTTGCTGAAAACCAATAATAGAGAGTCTTAAAAACATCCAGGGAAAGGACAACCACTTTGGAAAACAGTTTGGTAGTTTCTTTAAAAATTAAACCATACAATTCAACCGCACTTTTCAGTATTGACCTAAGAGCAATGAAAACATTTGTTCACACAAAGGCTGTATACAAATGTTTATAGCATCTTTATTCCTGATAGACCCAAACTAGAAACAAACAAATTTTGATATATTCAAACAACTGAAAATAACTCAGCAATAAAAATGAACACTTTTGATAAACACAACTTGGATGACTCTCAAAAACATTCTATGTGAAAGAGACCTGACACAAAAGAGTACATATTGTATGAATCCATTTATATGAAATTCTAGAACAGAGAGAATTAATCCACAGTAACAAAGGAAATCAGTGATTACCTGAGGGTCTGGGGGGTAGGGATGGTAGCATGGGGATTAACTTCAGAGGGGGCATGAGGGAACTTTCTGGAGTAATTAAAATATTAAATGCTTTTGGTGGTGGGTTTATAGATATGTACATTTTTTTTTTCAAAATGCATCAAATTATACACTTAAAATGCAGAAATATAAGAAAACCTTCTGCTTTCTACTTGCACTGGCTACCATTTTGTCCTCTTTCCACTGATAGGAGTTATGTTATGGCTTAAGGGGAAAGCAGTTTTCCAGCAGTTTATGGCCGTTAATTTGTGGTTAAGATCTGAATTCCATGTTAGAATATTTTAGTGTATTCCAGGAAATAGCAGCTGAGAGAAGAGGAGAACTGAGCATTTCTTGAGCATGGGGCTGTGTTCTAGGGCAGCTATTGACATACATCATCTCACTGAGAAGAACCTAGGAGGTTGGTGTTAGAGGGATCTGGTGGAGGAAAGCCATTACATTGCCTATAAAATGGAATCCTCATGCCCACTCCTAGGATGCTATGAGAATTAATGATATTACAAAATGAAGCAACTGAAAGAGTGTTTTGCATATAGAAGGGCCTAACACATGCTAATTGCCTTCCTTATTCCTTTATTTAATTAGTGAGGAAATTGAGACCCAGTGAGATTAAATTCCTTTTATGAGCTGTACCTTTGTTTGCCCCTCACCTTTGCTCTACTACTGCCTTTCCAGGGAGCACTCCACATCTCCACCCTACTCCTTCATATTCATAGCTTTGCTAGACTGAGTCTGCTTATCCTTCATTTATTAATTTTTAGAAGATTTTAAACAGATTTTTAAAAATTGATTTTGAGAGAGAGAGGAAGGGAGAATGTGAGACAGAGAGGAACATCGATGTGAGAGCACAACATTGATCAGCGGCCTCTTGCACACCTCCTACTGGGGATTGAGCCTACAACCTGGGCATGTGCCCTGACTAGAAATCGATCCAGTACCCTTTTGGTGCACAGGATGGTGCTCAACTAACTGAGCCACACTAACCAGGGCTGCTCATCCTTTAAATACAGCACTGAGGTTGGGGAATCAGCCAGTTAAAGTTCAAATCCTGACTCATAAATGTATATAAAAGGGTGTATAAACTCTGTCATTTATTCATCTGTAAAATGAGGATAATTCATGCCAAAGAACAATAATTGCATGTTACATACTTATTTCATATAGTTGTGAGATTTAGTCTTCCTCATAAGTCAATAAATTTTAGCAAATAGTAAAATTATTTAGTTCAGACGTCTCTTCTTTTGAGAAGCTTTCCCATGAACCATCTCCTTCCTTGAATGGATTAAATACTCTGCCTCTATATTCCTTTGGCACTGTGTCCATTTCTTTCTTATTGTAATAAATAATGATCATTATTTATTGAGGACATGTTGTATACCAAGTGCCGTATTATGTGCTCTATGCTACTTATTTGTTATTCACAATAACCTTGTGAAATAGGTATATTTTCCTATTTTACACTTATAGAAATCAAAGCTCACAGAGTTTACAGGGCTTTCTCACTAGTCTTTGAGTTTCTTTAAATTAGGAAACATCTCTAATTTATCTAACATAATTGCAGAAAATAGCTTCTCTTAGGGAGTTATTATAGGTGTTTGTGTGATTGGATTTTGTTGGAACACACAAGAATCAACAGTGAAACTGGGCCAAAAACCCATGTCTTCTCCTTTTAACACAGTCATTAATCTAGTCCTGTGTTTTTTTCTACCCCTGTGCCTTCTCTGTGGTTTTGACAAAAAGCTCTAACTTTATTTCCATTCTGGAGAGAGGAAGGTTTCAGCTCATTCCTGGAATAACCAGCTTGCTTTCCCCTTCAGCCTGGTGCTGCCCCCACTTTCCTAGGAATTTCTTTTCTGGCTTCACCAGTTAATGCTCTTTGGCATAAACAGCTGCTTTGTGGGCCAGATAGGTCTCTGGATAGATGTCTTTGGTGAAGAGTTCACTATCTGCCAAAAAGGAGAAGTCACTAGAAGGCCTTCTGCCGTAATGTGCAGTGTGTGTGCAGGCTGGCCTGGCCTGACTGTTGAGCTCTACAGACTCCTGCTGTTTGTGGGTCTTCTCAGCTCTTCAGATTCCTGCTGGGAGGCCTGGCCTTTAGAATAGCACTCTTTGCACAGGATTCCAGAGCAGGAAGTGCAATGAGTGGATGATTCCTGGAAATCTTAAGTTAGGGTGAGGATGAGAGAGTCTGCCTGCCTCTGTCTTTACGTAGGTCTCCTTGCTGCCAGTGAATTCTTCTTCTGGTCTAAATACTATATTCTTTCTTGATGAAATTTAAAATTCTGATCTTCACATTCTGTCTGTGAAGAAAAGGAAGAATAAAGAAGCTTTTTCTCTGCCTCAAATTTTCACTAACTCCTACTTGTTGATACTGAGTTGCTGGTGATAGCTTAGTCATGATTTCAGTTAGCTTTTGCTGTGTAATGAACCACCCTCAAATTTAGTAGTTTAAAAAAAAATAACACCATTTATTATTTCCTATAATCCTGTGGGCTGGCAGGTCCTATCTCCCCATATTTTTACTCATCCTCTGGGAGGTTAAAGCCCTTGCTTCTTCCCATATTGGCCTTAGGGTTTTAGTAGCAAGAGGGGGTCACCCCAAAAGTCAACCACCGTGTAAGCCTCTGATTATGTCAGGTTTGTTACTGCCCTGTAGGCTAAAGCAAGTCACATGGTCAAGACAAGATTCAGCGTAGTGGGATAGACTCTGTCTTGTTGGGAGGAGCTACAAAATATCATGGCCAATCTTTTTTCACTCTGTCACAGTGATAAAAGCTCACGGTTTGAATCCTCATTGTGCTGCTTATTGTGTAACCTTGGGCAAATTATTTAATTTTTCCAAACCTCAGGAAAATAGTGCCTATCTAAAGGATTGTGAGGGTTATTTGAGATAATGCCTACAAAGTACTTAGAGTAGTGCTTGATACGTAGTAGACACTTAATAAACATTAGCTGCTGTTTAGCAGATGAATCGGTATAGTTTTTTATGATTACCAGCAACAGAAACCAGCCTAACTTGATTTAAGCTTCTCAGAACTTACTCATTAGAAGGATCTTGGGAAAGCTCAGAGAATCCTTTGAAAAGCTGAACCATAGACTTTGGTAGGACAGGGACCAGGGCTACTATGGTTGGGAAGGTGGGTCGCTTAAGCAGAACAGCAGCTGCCCCCAGTCCATCCCTACTGCTGGGCCTCCCGGGGTGGGGGGACAGGGGGAGGGTTGTGGGCTCAGTCACCTCCCAGAGGGGCCAGTGCCTGTGAAGCATACACTCCCAACAATCATGCAGGTATCAAGGGAACCACCCCTCCTATTGTTGAGTGTTGGAGGCAGTTGGCACCCTGTTACCTAATCTAGCATGCAGAGACGACACTCAGGATTTTAAATTATTAGGTTGAAAGTGATTTCTTTAGTGTGCCCTGCTCTAAGTAAAACTAATGTACAAAAATAACTTACAACACAAGTTGCTCCAGGGGCAATTCTTTACTTTTTAAAAAACATTCAGTACAGGATCTTTCAACTGTAAATTTTCATAGAATCTTCACCAAGGCAAGCAAATCACAATTTGATTAAAACTTTTATTTTTAGGAATGTGTCAGTGATACAAAACTAGGCATGCCTGTACTCACAAATTACTTTTTAAGTGAGAAGAAGTAAATAATGTTAGTTGGGGGGAAGACCAACTATTTCAGGCACCATTTATGTAGTGTTCTATATTTTTTCAACTAGGTGAGTGTGTCTTAGGCCTCGTGAGGATTATTGCCTTGGGTGTACACATGCTAATTTTCCTACCTTTCAAATGTCTTTATGCTGGATGAGAACTTAGAGAAAGGGCTCCTCCCCCGCCCCCCCCCCCCCCCAAGTCTCCCCATCATCCAGATCAGTGCTTGACTACTGATTGGCTCTGATTGGAGTGCCTGCCCACTCATGGACCAGTCATTGTGTCAGGGGACTAGAGTAGTTTGGCTGGCTGTCCTAGGTTATAAACCCACCTCAGTGGCCGAATAGAAGGGGCTTAGCTGATATCCTAACTGAAACACTTGCTGTTGGGGAGGGGCATATCCCAAATGAAAAAGAGGACTTCTACTAGACCAGTGGTTCTCAACCTTCCTAATGCCGCTACCCTTCAATACAGTTTCTCATGTGGTGGTGACCCCCAACCATAAAATTATTTTCGTTGCTACTTCATAACTGTAATTTTGCTACTGTTATGAATCGTAATGTAAATATCTGATATGCAGGATGTATTTTCATTGTTACAAATTGAACATAATTAAAGCATAGTGATTAATCACAAAAACAATATGTAATTATATATTCAATATGTGTTTTCCGATGGTCTTAGGTGACCCCTGTGAAAGGGTTGTTCTATCCCCAAAGGGCTCACGACCCACAGGTTGAGAACCACTGTACTAGAAGATGGGGAGGAGGAACGGATGCTGAAAGCAGGCAAATTAGAAAAAAAGTTTTCCACTATAAATACTATTAAGCATTGGGTCAGAAAGACAAAAAACTACTTAACATAAATCAAAACAATAATTGAGCCTTTAAGGCAAGAGTGAGCAAACTGGCAGCCTGCAGGCCAAATGTGGCCCGCTGCCTATTTTTATATGGTTGCAAGCTAAGAATTGCTTTTCAGAATTTTGTGATGTGATCATTGTGTGAAATTCACATTTCGATGTTTGTAAATTAAGTTTTATTGGAACACAGGCATGTTTATTTGTATGTGTTGTCTATGGCTGCTTTTGTGCTAATGAGAAAGTTTGTGAACGAGACCATGTGACCCTCAAACTCAAAGCCTAAAATATTTGCTCTCTGATTGTTTACAGAAAAAGCTTCCTGACCACTGAGTTAAGGGGAAGAAGAATCCCCTGACTGAGGAAACTAGAATTTAATCACAAACTTAGATTTAAGTTATCAGCTTTAAGTTCTTAATGAGCCCTAGCTGGTTTTGCTCAGTGGATAGAGTGTCAACCTTCGGACTAAAGGATCCCAGGTTCGATTCCGGTCAAGGGCACATGCCCAGGTTGCGGGCTCCATCCCCAGTGGAGAGCGTGCAGGAGGCAGCCAATCAATGATTCTCTCTCATCATTGACGTTTCTATCTCTCTCTCCCTCTTCCTTCCTCTCTGAAATCAATAAAAATATTTTTAGAAAAAAAAAGTTCTTAATGAAAACATGATGGTTGACATAAGTAGGAAAGGGTTTTTTCCTCCCTGACCCTGGAGCTCTGAAATGAATTAGCTACAAAGTTTTCTGTGCAGCCTTTCCTCTTACTATGGCAGGAGGTCAAAGGTCCACTTCATCCAAAGCTGACCCCCACGTGGTTAGGTTAAACTGTGTGTGTGGGAGAGGGGACTAGGATACAGCTCTGTTTCCTACCATTTAAAGCAGTGATTTGCATTGTTAGCCTGCCATTCTTCTTAGCCCACTCTAATTACCAAGGTTTTATTTTGATCAAGACCCTGAAGAAGCATTATATGATTTAGATCAATACGGAGTTCATACAACTTAGCTCATAAATTATTTCTGCCTTGGAGTTGCTGGCTGATGATCAATAAATGGCCAAGAACAGTGTTGAATTATGCCTCAACTTGTTTTTCTTTCCCTTCTATCAGATGAAACAGTGTGTAACCTGTCTGATCTTTATGCCCAGTATTGAATTAGTGGCTCAAGCCTGCCACGTACTGGAAAGCCAGCCTAGAGCTTTGAGCCAGACTGCAATCGGAACAAGCCAGATGACTCTTTAGAGGGAGAGTAGTTTTTACCTTGAGGCCATCCTGCTTTGAGTCAGCTCTAAAGAGTTCCTTATTGCTCAGGGTAAAGTTTTACAAAAACAGGAATGTCTTGAGTCAGAATGAAATTTAAAGTTTCTTTGGAGACTATAAGAGTTTTTTGGGCCGAAACCGGTTTGGCTCAGTGGATAGAGCGTCGGCCTGCGGACTGAAAGGTCCCAGGTTCGATTCCGGTCAAGGGCATGTACCTGGGTTGCTGGCACATCCCCGGTAGGAGGTGTGCAGGAGGCAGCTGATCGATGTCTCTCTCATCGATGTTTCTAACTCTCTATCTCTCTCCCTTCCTCTCTGTAAAAAATCAATAAAATATTAAAAAAAAAAAAGAGTTTTTTGGACTCTGTTCCTGGGGACAGATGGGCGTCCAAAGCACCTCCTGGGTGGGTATCCCAGCAGCAGCTTCCAGAGGACCTGGGTCCTCAGCCGCAGCCAGGATTTCAACTTCTGAATCTTCTTCTCACTTCAGTCACACTTGCTATTAGCAGATAGGCAAGATCTGCAGTGGCCTGAGATTTTGTTGTTGTTTTCTTATTGTTTTACAGGCTGTTTGGTTATCAGATTCACATGAAATGAGTTTCTGCAACCTGTGCAAGTTATTTCCCTGCCTGCCAGGCTTTTTCTGGGATGTTGCCAGGCTTATCTGAGCAGAAACTCAGAGTTGCCCCTGAGGCTGCACATAGGATTCTGTCCTGAGTACAATCCCTGTGTGTGAGTGAGCGTGTGTGCGTGTGTGTGCCCGCGCACGCGCGTGTAGATATTGTCTGTGTCTTGATTCATAAGTTGGTCCATGTGTCCAGGAGGCAGTCCTGGCTGCTCCTCTTCTTCCTTTCCCCACCTGTCTCATCCCCCAGCCATGTGGTGACAGCCTTAAGGTGACAGTGAATCTATAGGGATATCAATTTCTCTGGACTCTGTCTACACTGCTCCACCTTACAGATGGAGAGAAACAGTGGCTAATTAGAAGCTGGCATCCAGTATGCTGGTCCCTTAGTTAGAAATAGAGTCATGTTCGCTCTAGAATTATCTCAGCTGCTAGATCCACAGCGATGATTATGGCTCCAGATGAGTTTGTCTTTCTCTGTCCTGAAGCGACGCAATGGGAAGCCGGAGGAGGGAGAGTGCTTCCTCAGGGCCTTTAGGGGAGGTGGTGGAGGAGGTGGTCAGTTTCCACCTGGAGCATTGGCTAGCGTGGAGAAGGAGCACTTCTTCCAAAGAAGTGTGTGTGGTGGGGAGAGGATTTCTTGGCGGACTACTCCAGGAATGTCTGTTATTTTTTGCTTCCATTTGTCCTTAAATAGGCAGACACACTCTTCTAAGTGCTTTTCTTTAGGGGCTTGTCCCAAGGTAGAAATTCCCGTGTCTGCTCCAGAGCTGTGAATGACTGGTGAGTGGCCTCTTGACCTCCTTTCCAGACTTTTTGGTGAATCATGCTGAGCTGTGATCCAGGCACAAATGGTAAAGCCTTATTTTGGTGGAGCTTGGGTTTCCATAAATGCAGTGATGTTACTAGGAATTTTCTCCTACTCCATTTAAAAATGAACAAATCTCCGGCCTGCCTCTACCTCTTCTATACCATTGTCTTTATTTTCCCTCTCCTCCTCTGAGCAAAGTGGGTAGGTCTTCAGCAGCTCAAACAGGTTTTTAGCTCATTTTTCTTTCTTGAATGGCAGATGATGAATATTCAAGATAGCCAACATTGTATTCCTGCCCACTGGGATTGATTGGCTTTCTGAGAGATTTGTGATATGTTTGTGTATATGTGCGTGTGTGTGTGTGTGTGTGTGTACATATATATATTTATAAAATTGATTTCAGAGAAGAAGGGAGAGTGAGAGATAGAAACATCAATGATGAGAGAGGATAATTGATCAGTTGCCTCCTGTATGCCCCACACTGGGGATCAAGCCTACAACCCAGGCATGTGCTCTGACCAGGAACCAGACTGTGACCTCCTGGTCCATAGGTTGATACTCAACCATTGGACCACACCAGCTGGGTGGAAATACACTACTTTAAGGCATGTTCTTTTAATGGAAAGGTTGTTTTATGATCTTTGGCAAGGAACTTCACTTGAGCCTTAATTTCCATATCTGTAAAATGGGGCTGCTCTGCCAAATATTATGGGTTATTAGAAATGAGAGGTCAGGAATCTAGGACCCATAAGCATTTTCCTTTACTGTCCCTCGTTCCTTTTCTTCCCCCCTTTGCTTTTCTTCTCCTCGTTCTCTCTGTTTCTCTCTTTAGTGTAACCCCTATTTGTGTTGGTCTGGCTTTTGTTACATCTTATTTTAAAAATTTAGACCATTTCTTAGAATGGTGTGTGCTAGTGAAAGCCAAGTTCTGACTCTTGCAGCACCCTCTGCTGTGTAATTGTCAGCATTTGGGTGCTTTTGGGTCAGAAATGCTGTAGTGAATTTACAGAGGGGGGTGCACAAAGGCCGAGAATAATGCATTTCAGAATCAGTGGGTCTTGGGAGGGAAGAAAGTTCAACGCAGCTACTGGGCTTGGCTGCAAAACTCCTGGAAGTGCTGAGAGATGAACAGCTGCTCGTCAGGACCTGGACTGCGCTTCCAGGCTCCCTGTTGAACCCGGTTGTCAATCAGAAGGAGGTGGGAGGGAAACAACCTCTAGTCCCTGCTGCTTCCTGCCGTTAGGCTTGTCAAGGTGGATAAGGAGCTGGAGCTCAGAAGGAAGCGTGCACTCGCTAAGCCAGAGCAGAGAGTTATTTTCTCTCACAACCAGATGTCACCCTACCCCAAGTCAGATCCTATTCCCAGCTAAAGCTTGCTATGCGAGAGACCCTTTCCCCAACCACAGTGTTTAGAAATTGAGATTTTTTTGGTGTACAACATAATGATTTGATACATATTGTGGAATGATTACCACAATAAGTTTAGTTAGTATCTATCACCATACATAGCTTTTTTTCTTGTGATGAGAACTTTTAAGATCTATTCTCTTAGCAACTCTCAAATAGACAATACAGTATTTATTAACTATAGCACTGTTACATCTCTGGGACTTACTTATCTTATAACTGGAAATTTCTACCTTTTGACCACCTTCAACCACAACTTAGTCATGGCTTTTCTGAAACTTTGGAGTACAACTCACTAGGATTTGCCATTTGATCTGTTGTCTAGAACCAGATTACCTAGGCTCTGGACAATCACTCGAGAGTCTATGGGTTCTACTCCAGCCTCTGCCATTAGTTCACTGTGTAATTTTGTTGGGTAACTCCTGGACTCTGGACCTCATTGTCTCTCATCTCCACACAAGGGTTTTTAATGCTTACTTCTCATTGTTGAGAGAATTAAAGGAGACGCTATGTTTAAAAGGCCTGGGGGACGGGGGAGAGGAAGGCCTGGCATAGTAGGTGCTCTTTGACCCAGAACTATTGTGGCATCTTCCCAGGTCTGCTGGGCTTGCTGACCTCCCATCCTCCCACCCTAGTCTTTCAGCTCTGTTCATTTTGCTTAGCCTCGGGGGAAGAGGGGTAGGCGGGAGGGGGAGAGGCAATGAAGGGAGAAGGCTGGAGCCACTTTTCAATGCTCTTGGGGAAGGTTGAGTGGGAAAAAGAGGTTATAGGTCATGGCTAATTGAAGGGTTTGGGATTTTCTCTGAATTTTAATTAACTTTGCTGCTTAATTAGCTCCCTGAGGCTATAGATAACTGGAGGTGGCTCTGTGGAGACTGTTACTTGACTTACAAGGGTCAGCTACCTTTCCCTTCTATTTCTTCATCTTTAGAGAAAGGTTATTAAGGGTCTGCCAGGGTTGCTAAGAAGAGGTCATTTTAAGCCACGAGACATTATTTTAAAATCTCATTTGCCTTTTTTCTTTAACCTTTAACTCTCACTTATCCAAGATTATCTTACTTTTGGATTCAGCCATCGTCACAGATGAGCCAGAGTCTAGTGTCCAACTGTCCTCAGATTGCTTCTCTGGGGCCCCCATTTCTTTCCTCCATGTCTTCTCTTCTGTTTCTCTTCCACTCCCCATTGCCTGCCCTGCTCCTCTGCCTTTCCGTTCCTCCATGTTCTACCTTCTTCCATCTTGTCTCCCCCCTCTAATAGGTAATGCATCTTGTGATATTAGCCTTAGCCTAAACCAAACATAATGTGGTTACTCAAACATAGCACCCTGTGGGGGCTGATACTCACCTGCTTTATCTGCCTGATGAGGCCTTGCCATCTTGGCATCGGTCCTGGTTGGTTAGAAGGATTTAGACTAGCTGAGTCCATAGTGCCCTGGCCATTGCTCTTACTGTCACACACGTGTGCATGCATTCTGGATATATGCTTGATTATGTCTCTAGTGGCAGTGACCTTAAGATAGGGACAGGGACTGTGTCCTTTTTACTCACAGCTCAGTGCAGGCATTCTATAGGTGTTTATAGAATAAACAAATGACCTGCTAACTTCCTTAATTCAAATCTCTTGTTGTAGAGAGGTAGAAAATGCTTAGAAATTAAGTTGAAGTCATATGTTCTTGGGGAAGGGGGAGGGGGAGGGCGCAAGGGGCTTTGGTTATTTCTGGGACAGAAAATATCAGAGAAAAACATATTTTCTTCCTCTTAGTTTTCCCTAAAACCTCCTTGTTCGTTTTTGGAGAAAGGGTGATTACCCATCCTCATTGTTGCAGAGTCTGAACAGGATGAGAATATCAAACTTTAGTATCTTGTGGGTTTCCTAGGGAGGCTTGTCAGCCCGGGAGCCTAGCAGGGTGGTGGATGCTTCCTTCAGAATGCAGCCTAGCCCACCAGGTGCTGAGGCTTCTCCTAGCCTCACTCTCTTTTTAAAAATTATTATTATTATTTTATTGATTTCAGAGTGGAAGGGAGAGGGAGAGATAGAAACATCAATGATGAGAGAGAAGCATCGATTGGCTGCCTCCTGTACGTTCCCTACTGGGGATTGAGCCCGCCACTGGGCATGTGCCCTTGACAGGAACCAAACCCAGGGACCCTTCAGTCTGCAGGCCAATGCTCTATCCACTGAGCCAAACCAACTAGGGCCCTAGCCTCACTCTTTTGATATTGAAGGGTCAGAAAGAGAACCCAAGGCCTGGAGAACCCAAGTAGGGAGAGACTGGGCCTATGATTTGAACAATATTTAAGGTTGCTGCTAGGAGATATATGGGAGGAAGCCAATTAAACCCTGGGCTCCAGAAGCAGGAAGGTATTCCACATTGGGAAGGGGACTCGGAAGAACGAGGCATCTAGAAGTAGAAGTGAGAAGGGTGGGTGTTAGAAGAGGATGCTTTAGATGCATGTGCCAGGAAAAAAACAGCACATTAGAGAGGCAGGCAAGCCTGAGCCCAGAGGAGATGGACATGACATGTGGAGAAGTAAGGAGGGACAATGAAAGACTTGGAAAGGCAGGCCAAGGGGCTTGGACTGTACTCTAAGGCAGACAGGAGCATCTGAAGGTGCTGTCCTGCTGGAGGGGGAAGATACTAGGAGCGGGAACAGAGGAAGGAGGCGATTGTAGAAAGCAAATGTGGATGCTGACAGTTAGAGGGAACCTCTCTCTCTGATCTTGTCTAATATGTACCTCTTTTGTGCCTTCAGAGAAGAGCCCCATTTGGCTGGGGCTGCCAGGGAGGAGCTTGCTCCAGCTTGGCTGCTCCAGCCACATGCTCTAGAGTTGAGGGATTTAGTGTGCCCAGGTCTTCAAGCACCTTCTTGTCAGGCTTCCAGGTCACCAGGAGGGGCCATGTGTAGTGCATCTGGCTCCTAGGACAGACGTGGCCCAAGCAGGAAAACGCCCCTCAGGGTTTCCCTCTGCTCCTTTCTGACCCTACCCCCATCAGGGATCTTTGCAGCCTCCCAAGCAATGCTGTTCCCTGGGGCAGGTGGGGGAAAGCTGTTGTTGACAGCCAGGGATGGAGGAAAATGTGTTACATAAGTTTGAAAAAAAGGAGGCTTGCTTGCCATGTGAATAGAAATCAGACACAAGGCCAGCTACAGCTGCAGTGCAGTTGCTCCTGAGCGCAGCTACAGCCTGGAGGGAAGTGTCTAACCAGCAGAGGAAGGAGTCCTGGGCCTTGGGGGATGGAAGGAGCTGGGGCTGTCTTGTCTTGGAGGGCAGCCTGTGGAAGAATCATTCTTTGTGTTCCTGTAGCATTTTAAATGCCCACACCTCATTAGATTGATCCTGGTCTCCATCTGGTGAGGTGGCAAGAGCTGTGATTGCACTTTACTGATGGGCAAATCACAGACTAGAGAAGTGAATGAAGTGACTTGCTCAAGTCCGCATGTATGGTAGGTGGCAGGGTCAGGCTTTGCATACAAGTTATCTTGTCTCTTTTGCCAGTGCTGCTCTTATGCTTTAAAACAAGGTCTAATAGGCCATTCCTAAATAGGCCATGGAGTGTTTGGAAGGTGAGGGAGCTGAGGGCTGGTCCAGATAAAGGGCTGTGGCATTCGGTGGGAGTGGGAGAGAGAGGCCCATGCTTCCCATGTGCTCTCCCCGCAGGGCCCCAGCAAATATCTCACACGCCTCGCTCTTCCAGTTCTGTCCAGGTACTCAGTGTCACTCTCCACACACTGAACACCGACTTCTAGGGGTTAGTCGTCGTCCTCTGTGTTAAAATAAAAACATTCAAACCTGTAAAGAATTTTTGTGAGTTTATTTGAGCCAAACTGTCGACATAAGCCAGGAAGCAGAACCTCAACGAATTGAAATAATGCTCTGGAGAATGGCGGGTTACATCTATATTTATACACTAGAGGCCCAGTGCACGAAATTTGTGCACTGGGGGTGGGGTGGGCGGGGGAGTGGGTGGCGGAGGAGGGTCCCCTCAGCCTGGCCTGTGGGCCTAAGCCGGCAGTCAGATATCCTTAGTGCTGCCCCAGAGGTGGGACAGGCTCCCACCACCGCCGCTGCGCTCGCCAGCCATGAGCCCAGCTTCTGGCTGAGTGGCGCTCCCCCTGTGGGAGCATACTGACCACCAGAGGGCAGCTCCTGCATTGAGCATCTGCCCCCGGTGGTCAGTGTGTGTCTTAGCGACTGGTTGTTCCGCCATTCAGTTGATTTGCACATTAGCCTTTTATTATTTAGGATTGCAATCAAAGGAAGGGACTTAGGTGGGTTACATGAAATCCATTGGTGATAGACTAGAGAGGAGGGAGAAAACAAAGCGGGGGAAACCCCTAGGATTGGATAAAAGGTAAAATGATAGACACATACTTAGGTGGGTGCAGGAACAATTAACATGATAACAATGAAGGAAATTGTGGTATCTATCCTGGCACCCAGGCACGTTAGGTGGTGCCCCAAGGGGTCCAGAAAAAGGGAAGTTACAAGTTACCCAGACATTTCAAGGGTATGTTATTATAGATGCAAAAAGACAGATAGGCTCAGTTAAGGTAAAGGTTGACCTTGTTAGTGAAGATACCGGCCTAGGTTGTAACTATCCACCATAACTGCTTTTAGTTAAAGTTTAATTTCAGGCCATCTTTTGTGGTTACTTTAGGTCTCTGAGTTTGCAAGACCGTCATGCAGGCCTCTCCTGAGCTTGTCAGGTTAGCATGTGGCCCCTTTCGTCCACATCTGTTTGAGAAAGGCGACAGTACTGTGGAGAGGAGGACCTCCTTGGTTGACAGTGTTTGTCTGGGCTTGTCCTAATGTTAGGCCTGGGAAAAAAGAAAGGTTAGTCCCTGACCTCCTAACGTTTATAACCTCCCCTTGTGCTTGAAGTAATTCCCCAGGAGGTCGCACAAGTCCCTCACTTCATCCAGGTTGTCTCCAAGGATCATCTCCACAGCGAGACTTTCCCTCATTGCCCTGTCACAACAGCACCCCACCTCCACTGTCTGTGCTTTTTCATGGTTTTGTTATTTTTCTTTTCTTCGTGGTACTTGAGACTACCTGACGTTACACATTGGTTTGTCAGTTTGTTTTTGTTTGTTTCCTCAAGTACACTAAAATGTATACTTCATTTTACACTAGACATGATCAGTTTGCTCGCTATTGTCTTCCTGATACCTGCATGGTGCCTGGCATGTAGTAGGTGCTCAGTGAACGTATGTGAATAAGTGGAACAGTTGAGTAATGTGGCAGTAAGGTAGGTGGGAAGAGGACAGGTCTAGGTATCAGAAGGTCTGAGTTCTGATTCCAACTTCAGTTTTTTGCTGTGTGACATCAGCCAAGTCCCTGGACTCCTTTGGGCCTTAGACGTTTCATCGCCACCATGAAGGGGAGGAGCCAGGTGATCTCTAAGGCTACTTCTGATGCCTACGTTCTGAAAGTCTATATGTAGGAGCCACAGGGTTGCAGAGGAGTTTGGAAAGGTCTTGTTTCCTATGCCATTATGAGGGCTGGGTCTTAGAAAGACTGCTCAGATGGCTTGGAGTGTGTGCATTGGCACATTGTGAATTTAAATATTTCATTCACTGTGTTTTGGAGCACCTGGTGTGTGCCAGGGTCTTGTCCTGACTCTGGGGTTACAGTGGTGAGACAGACAGCCAACATTCCTCTCTCTTGGAGCTGATGATGGTGGTGGAGAGGGGTGCTGTGGTTATGACCCCACCTGAGCTGAAGATGATGGGCTAGGCGGGGGTGAGGTAGGGGAAGGACTTACTGGGATATGAAAGGGTGATCTTTTTTCCCAATTTATTCTTGGAAAAATACTTAAATAGAGCTGTTAGAATCTGTTTAAAAATAAATACGTTCATATGAGAGTATTAAAGGGAAAAATAAAATATTAATAGCAGTTCTGGTAGGTTGGAATTATGGGGATTTGGTTTTTACCCTGATTCTCTGATGTTCTATATAGTGTCTCTATTACTTCTGACAAAGATTCCCTGTCATGGTTTATGACTTTGTCCCTGGGTGTGGCCTGCTCTTGAGTGGGTCTCATGTTTGCTGATGTCTGCCCACAAAGTCCTAGCCTGGGGACCTTTACAAAGTCCCAGCCTCAGTTTTCCCACCTGTAAATGAGAATAATACTTGGGCCTGGTCTGCCCACTTTACAGGACAGCTGCTTGAATTAGAGGAGATGGTGGAAGAAAACAAAGGGAAGGGCCAGTGCACTAGCAGTGGTGACCAGGGCAGCGAGGGCGGGAAGTGGGGTCTGTGTGCAGGGAAGAGGGATGGGGTTGGTCCAGGGTCACTGCCTTGACCACAGCGAGGAGCAGTTTTCCAGGCCTTTCTAGTTCTCCAGCTCTCCTTGACTAACAGGTAGACACCGCTTTGTAAGCTGTTAGGGAAATGACTTTAGTGAAAGAATCATGATAGCTCCTAACCACTGCCACACATATTCCTAAAACCCACATGCTCTGCTAAAAGGGACGGTTGAAGCAACAGACTTTGAAATCTTGATTATTCATGGTGACTGACTCCTTCTAATGGTCATCTGGCCAAGTTGGGATTCTCAAAGGTTGAAATATACTGGCTTTCTGTTCTGCTTCTATAGCAGCTTGCTATTTCCTCTCCTGACAGTCTTTACTCAAACCCTGAATGGAGGGAATAGGAGGTCTTGGTATCAAGTGTTTGCAGTCTGAGGGCTGACTCTGATGGGGGCAGGGGTATGTCCTGAGACTCATGGTCAGGGCTGGTCTGTCTGTGGAATGCTGACTCTTCTTCTCCCCAACCTACCTGTGTCAATTTCCTACTTTGCTTTTTCTTTTCTACTTTAAAAAAAATATGTTTTTATTGATTTTAGAGAGAGAAGAAGGGAGAGAGAGAGAGAGCGAGAGAGAAACATTAATGTGAGAGAGAAACATTGATCGGTTGCCTCCTATGTGCACCCGGATAGGGGACTGAACCTGCAACCTGAGCACGTGCCCTGACTGGGAATTGAACCGGTGATCTTATGGTACACAGGACTACACTCAACCAACTGAGTCACACGGTCAGAGCAGTTGCCTACTTTTTAATTTTCTTTTCTCTGCAGATGTCAAGCCTTCTAACATCCTAGTGAACTCCCGTGGGGAGATCAAGCTCTGTGACTTTGGAGTCAGCGGGCAGCTCATCGACTCCATGGCCAACTCCTTCGTGGGCACAAGGTCCTACATGTCGGTATGAGCAATGGGTTCCATTTCTCCAACTTCTGGTCTGGTGAGGGATAGGAACTAAGTAGGTGTCTTTTCCTGTGGAGCCAGAACCTGGTGATGGGGGGTTTGGGGGAGAAATGAGTGGTGAAGCATTATGGTCCCTTCCTGAGGAGATTTCAGTCTAACAGGGAGATAGATGGTCTTAGCCTTTCATAAGCCTTGAGCATAATTGGGGTACTGGGCCTGGTCATGAAGGTCTTCCCTCCTGTTTCCAACTCCGCGGTTCCCACTGCCACCAGAGCTCTGTGACAGGCTGTGCCCACGACCATGGCAGCACCAGCTGTTCTCCTCCCTCCTCCATACAGCAAGCTCTTGGGGCAGGGATATGACTGTAGGTGTCTGTGTTGTCCCCAGGCTCTGGCTCGGGGCCTGGCACAGGGGGGGTTCTGAGGGGAGGGGTGGTGAGTGGGTGAATGTTTGGTTGACTGAATGGGTGGGAAGTGGCTAGCACGCTCCTTAGGATGACTCAGAAAGGGGGAAGCTTGACTGGATGAGTGCTGAGTGGAGCAGAGTAGAGGAGCATTAGAGTGAGCGGGAGGTGAACACGAGTGCAGGGCTGCATTGGAGGGGGCCAGGCACAGAGGCTCGGGCATCTTTGAACATGGAGTGTTTTATGAGTTATCTTTCAAGCACTTTTACATCGCTGAGTGATCTCATTTGATCTATGTGATTGTTCCCATTTTAGAGATGAGGAAATCCAGATTGAGGGAGTTTACCTTGCCGAGCCAGGATTGAAAGCTAGATCTTTTTCTTGCTAGTCAGTCTCCCTTTGCACGCATTCCCTCACTTGCTTCTTAGGTAGGATTTGTAAGCTGTCCCTGGCCTCCCTGGTGGAAGTTCATGTTCACATCTTCATTTCTTCTTGCCTGCCCCCTACCCCACCACAACTCCAGTCATTGCTGACATCGCTCAACCAGTGCTGACCCACATCTCCACCCTCCACTCCAGTGACCCACAGTCTTAAACATGAAACCCATGGCCCTTCAGAACTCTTTCTCTGCCATCCCCTCATTGCTTAGTCCTTACATGTCTAAAAACAGGGCCACTCAACTGCCAACTCTCAAATTCAAAATTAATTAGCAGGCCCTGGGACTTATTGATCCAGGGGTTTGTTTAGTGGTTTGAGTTTTTGTGGTTATGTGGTCAATTCCAAAGTGGTCCAGTGTTGGAGTTAGGGAAAAATCCTACGGGAGAAGTTAATTTGTTGTCTAAATAAATGTATGATGGCTCTGGCTGGTGTGGCTCAGTTGGTTGGGTGTCATCCAGTGCACTGAAAGGTTGCCTGTTCAATTCCCAGTCAGGGCACATGCTTGGGTTTCGGGCTTGATCTCCGAAAGGGGGCATGCAGGAGGAAGCCGATCGATGTTCCACTCTCACATCAATGTTTTTTCCTCTCTCTCTTTCTCTTCTAAAAAGCAATTTAAAAAATCTTTAAAAAAAAGTATGATGGTCAGAATAAGGATTTTTATACAGTTTTTGAAATACATGTGCTATTTCAAATAATGCTTTTATATAGCACTATATTCTTTTTCTTTGCCTCTTCCCACTAGTAACAACTCATACAATATTTTGCAACATACAACATGTATTTTCGTTTGCTTTGAACTCCCTGATCACCCTAGTAAGTGGGGCACATATGTTATGTTATTACTGTTGTTACCATCATCGCCAGCACCCATCTTAGAGATGTGGGAATGGAGGCTCAGGATCATGTCGCTTAGAAGTCCCAGAGTGGGATTTGAACCCATGTCTTCTGAACCCATATCGTTTTGCTTTTCTGCCATTCCAAAAGCAGTGAGTCATTGGTAGAGCTGGGCTTCGAACTTCTTTCCACTCACTACACCATCTCCTTCATGACCCATGTTCCAGAAGCTTCATGTTTCAGACTCAGGTAACAAGGTGAGCCTCTCATGCTGGGCTCTGGACAGAGTGCCCACCCATGCAGGACGGTGGCCAGGCTGGGCAGCGCTGGAACCACAGCTGGGCTGGATGCGGTTCTGGGCAGGTTACAGGGGAGACAGAGAATTGAGGAGGGGTCAGAGCCATGAGAGCTGGCTAGGACTTGGTAAGCACAGTATTTGGGGACAGGCAGAAGGCCAAATTCAGTAGGTTAGTGGAAGTATTAACATGGCATGTGAACTCTGGAGAGGAAAGGGCAAAAGAAAATGAAATGTACCAGCAGACCCAGGGGAAGTCCACGCTCCTGCAGTGTAGGCAAGTCTCACGGGGGCAGGAAGTCCTGAGGCTCCTGTTGAGGGACTCCACCCCTCTTCTGCGTGGGCCCAGGTTGGCTCACAGGTGTTTGTAACGGTTTGTCTCTCCTGCAGCCAGAGAGACTCCAGGGGACTCATTACTCGGTGCAGTCGGACATCTGGAGCATGGGGCTCTCTCTGGTTGAGATGGCGGTTGGGAGGTATCCCATCCCTCCTCCAGATGCCAAGGAGCTGGAGCTGATGTTTGGGTGCCAGGTGGAGGGAGATGCGGCTGAGACACCACCCCGGCCAAGGACCCCTGGGAGGCCCCTTAGCTGTGAGTGTCATGGTGTGCTCCAGCTTGGAGTGTGGGGGTCGCTTACTGTCGGTCATTTCTGGAGGGCTGGTTCCCTGTCTCAGGATGCCAGGCTGGGGCTGGGGGAAGCAGGGCAGAAGTCTCCAGGTAAGTGTAGGAAGTTACTGTTATAACCAACAACTTCCTACCATTTATTGAGTGCTGCTATGTTCCCAGCACTGCACTTTGCATCTATGTGCATTATCTATTTTTTAAAAATCATGACATTTTCTTCTTTTTATTTTAGGTAGATTATTTTGCTGAGATAAAATTCATATAACATAAAACACACATTTTAAAGTGTTCAATTCAGTGGTGTTTAGTATATTCCTCCACGTAGTGCAGCTATCTCCACTGTGTAATTCCAGAACATTTCCGTCACTGCAAAAAGAAACCTCATCTCCATTAGCATTCACTCCCAACTCCCCCCACCTCATCCCCAGCAGTCTATTTTCTATCTCCATGGATTTACCTACCATTGTCTAATTTTAATAACAGTTGTGTGTGAGCACTATTATAATCTCTATTTTAGATATGAGGAAACTGAGGCACAGAGTGCTTGACTTGCAAAGGCCACATACACTTGGGATTGGCCAATTCTGGCTCCGAGGTGGTGAGCACTGTGCAGCTCTGCCTGCCTCTTTAACCTGAATAGGTGAAGTAAAGCTGGTACTCAGAAGATCCTGGCCCAGCCGTCTTCTAATAGAGGTCCTGCTAGGACATCCTGTCTGACCAGGAAGACCTGGTCTTTATTCTCATAAGGCCCACTTGGGAGAGGGCATGTATGAAGAGAGAAGCATTGGAGAGGCTGGTGGCTGCAGCCCCTCAGGCTGGTCTGTGACTCGGGAATATAAAAGGAAAAAAAAAAACACCAAGTTCAGGGAGAATTAAAACTAAGTTTTTTAGTTGTTTAGTATTACCTCATTTGCTCCTCTCTCAATATAAGGAAGGCAGACATAAATATTATCCAAAGCTCAAAACTAGGCTCAGTGACAATTAATTTGCCCAAAGTAAAAAACCTTTGATGTGGCAGAGCCCAGACTCATACCATGGCTGGCCTGGCTCTGTGACCTTTGCTGGTCCCCTGTGTGTTCAGGCCTGATCTGTGGCTGTTGTGTCTCTTTACTGTCCACTACCCTATTCTGGTCCCCGGGATCCATGACCAACACCTAGCCTCTTACTGGCAAAGACTTCTCCCGTCTGTTTCTGAGAAGTGTTTTCTTCTTTCTTTTTATAAAATCTGTAGCGTATGGAATGGACAGCCGACCGCCCATGGCAATTTTTGAGTTATTGGATTACATAGTCAACGAGGTAAGTACTGCATAGTTTCCTTGACCATGGAATCTACTTGGTCCTCTTAAGAAAAACTCACAGTTGAATTGACTGGGAAACCCGTGAGTCGTTCCCACAACATGGGCTGCTCGGGACCCAGGATCATGGGTTCTGCTTTGTGCCTCATGCTTTTGGAATCGAGTTGCTGGTTTAGAGGCTGCAGGAATCCCTTCCCCAGGGAACATCTTCAGGTAAGTTTGAGTCCCTCCTCTTTTCTCAGATTCAGGAGCCTCCACCTTACCCATTTACATTCTCATTTCTTGTGCACGTTCTATGTGCTAAAGACTGTGGGATGGCAGGAATGTGGTGAAGATCCAAAGATGGGAAAATCCAAAATCCCTGGTCTTAAAGACTGTTAGATTGTGTAGGGGAGGCAAACAAATGCACTTATAATTGCAAGATAAGGTTTGTCTTGTGCCATTTAAAAGCAATGAACAGCCCGGGCAGAGTGGCTCAGTTGGTTGAGCCTGTCCCATCACTAAAAGGTTGCCTGTTCGATTCCCAGTCAGGCACATACCTGGATTGCTGGGTCTATCCCCAGTCCAGGAGCATATGGGAGACAACTGATCAATGTTTCTTTCTATTTTTTCTTTCAGTGTTTCTAACATTGCTGTTTCCCTCCCTCCCTCCTTTTCTTTCCCTCTCCGTCCCTTTTCCTCTCCCTGCTTCCTCTCTCTAAGCATGTCCTGAGTGAGGATTAAAATAAAATAAAATAAATTAAGAAATGAACATAAAAAATTACAGCGTAGAAATATGGAGAATATTCACTATAAATTGTTGCATGCAAAAAAGATTATAAAATAGTATGTATATTATAATCACTCTCTCTCTTTTCCTCTCTCTAAAAATCAATTTTAAAAATAGTATATATGCATATATGTGCATATAAAGTCTAGAAAAGCAATACAATACAGATAGAATTATAGATGATTAAAGGTTTCTTTTTGCTTGTCACTGTCAGCTGACTTTAATACAAGGAATACATATTATTTGTAAATATGTATACCAATATGTTTAAATGAAAAAAAGTGATAGCTCTGGCTAGGTAGCTCAGTTTGTTAGAGTTTTGTCCCGAAACGCCAGGTTATGGGTTCGATCCCCAGTCAGGGCACATACGAGAATCAGCCAGTGAGTGCATAAATAACTGGAACAACAAATCGATGTTTCTCTTTCCCTTTAAAAATCAATAAAAAATTTTAAATGGTTAAAAAAGAAAAAGAGGGATCAAGGAAGAGATTGATAAGCATTCATCAAATTTGGGTGGGTTTGGGAGATACGGGAAGCTATGGACTAGCACCATGGTTGCTTAGAGGGGGTGGGGCAGGGCTGGAGGAGCTGGGCTGGGCTCAGGACAGGATTTCTGAGGATAGGGCCAGCACTCCTGGCCTCAGGAGCAGCATGGGTAGTGGACAATATGCATAAGCTCTGGTGTGTTTGGAAGGCAGTTGAAGGCCCCCATTCAGCTGGGTGTATAGGAAAGGGCATCATCCTGTTTGCTTCTTCCTCAAGAGACTAGTGGAATAACTTTTCATACTTTGTTACTGCTCTCTAAAACCAGATCCCAAAAGGCTCGTAAAGGTCCCCTTATCTATGACAAACCCGACAGGGAAGATCCTGGCACACCCTAGCAGTTAATAAATCACTGACTCTGGCTCAGTCTAGTGAGGTTAACTGACCTCTCTTTCCTGACTGCCCAGCTTTAAGCTCAGCACCATGGGACATAGAAAAGAAGTCCAGGATCTGATCTTGGCTGCTTGAGGACGCAGAAAAGGCCGTGTGCATTGCATTTGTGGTAGTCAGGAAAGCCATCCTCTGCTGGGACCTAAGCTGAGAGTGGTGCTTGGGAGCCATGGTAAGGGAAGAGAGGGCCTGAGGTTATATATGAGCTGCCAGTTGCCAGTATGCACTGCTTTCTTCCATATTTTCACATTTTCCTAATCATTCTCCAAGCACTGCTTGGGTGGGTCCAATGGGTTTTGTTGTCTTTTTATATAGGTGAGGAAACTGAGGCTCCAGGATGAAAGTGGCTCAGATTCCTCCCACCTAGAGCTATTCCTCCCTTAACACCTACTCCTCCCAACCCTCAGACCCCCATAACTTCTCAGGAGGCTGGGCTGTGTGGCGACAGGTGCATGCACCTCACGCTCTCCTGGTGCACTTTCCCGCCCTTGCCTGGCCCCCTCCTACTCAGCACTGGCCTGGCCTCTGGAGGCTAAGCTCTGGTTTCACCCGTGAATGCTCCCTTCATATTTCCCTCAGCAGCAGTCTGCAGGGTGGGTCTAAGAGCTGGGTTTTAGTCCTAGACCTCAGATTAGGCTTATTCACCTGCTGTTCTTTTTTTAAAATATATTTTATTGATTTTTTTTTTTTTTACAGAGAGGAAGGGAGAAGGAGAGGGATAGAGAGTTAGAAAACATCGATGAGAGAGAAACAATTCAGGTGCTTTCTGCACACTCCCTACTGGGGATGTGCCCACAACCAAGGTACATGCCCTTGACCAGAATCGAACCTGGGACCCTTCAGTCCGCAGGCCAACGCTCTATCCACTGAGCCAAACCGGTCAGGGCTCACCTGCTGTTCTTATAAGGCATTCAGGGGAAGAGGGCTAGGCTAGAATTTTTTGGTAGTGTTATTATTTAACTTTTAGCCTTGAACCACCTGTTTATTTGGGCAACCCAACAGAACAATGGCATCCTGGGTTGGGTCTGGGTGTCATCTCACAAGGAAGCTGCACACAGCCCAATGCAGGTCACATGGGTGGGTCATGTTTTCTGAGCCGTGTGCAGGGTGCTGCAGGGCCTCGTCCTGGTAGCCCTGAGTGATGTCCACCATGCACCCTTGGAAAATGAGCTGTGGCCAGTGTTCTTGCTCTGGTGACTGCAAACAGCTTCATTCCCGGAGTGAGCATGCAGCTAACATTCTTCCAGACCCAGCCTCTGCCAGTTAATGTTTTATTAACCTTTCTCTGCTCCTTCAGGGCTTAGAAGGGGGATATACATTTTGTTTAGCTAGTTAGCCTTCAATGACTTTCACAGGTGCTGCCTGAGCTAGAGTATGCCTGGTGGTTGCATATACCCCTAGCTGCTGCTATTAATTGCTGGCTATTTCCATGCCACATTCCAAGATTTACTGTCGTAGAGTGTGAGGTGGAAAAGGTCATGAGGCCCTCCTCATTTTATAGAAGGGTAAACTGAAACTCAAGAGGAACAGTGATTTGTTCAGTAACTAAACAAGTGAGTGGTTCTAGCTGGTTTGAGACCAGTGGTTCCACCAGAGTGACCCAGCAGCCAGCCATTGGCCCTGACCCTTGACCTTTCCTTGACTGGATAAAGGCAGCACTGCCCAGAGACAGGGTTGGAGAGGAGAGATGCCTGGGGCAGGAAGCCAAACATTTATTTATTTATTTATTAAAGATTTGTTTTATTTATTCCTCACCTGAGGATATGCTATTCGTTTTGAGATAGAGGAAAGGGGAAACATCGATTGGTTGTCTCCTATATGCACTCTTACCAGGGATTGAACCCAAAACCCGTGTAAATGCCCTGACTGGGAATTGAACCCGCCTCCTTTCGGTGTATGGCATGACACTCCAAGCAACTAAGCCACACTGGCCAGTGCAGGAGGCCTGACATTTCTTATGTGTTGCCATGTATTTGCAGCCTCCTCCAAAACTGCCCAGTGGAGTATTCAGTCTGGAATTTCAAGATTTTGTGAATAAATGGTAAGTTGGCTCCCTGTTATCTGGAAGAGTACCCATTTTTGTAAGGTTCCCCACCCCACCTGACAATTGCAGTCGGTAAAATAGCCACTACTTTTGGCACTTGCTCTACATGGATTGGCATACTGCCTTTTGACCTTAGTTCAGCAAGCATTTATTAATGTTCTGTGGGCATGATATTGTGCTACAAACAGGAAGGTCAGTAAGGCTCAGGCACTCCTCAGAGCCTATGGGGTGTGGGGAGCACAGGCAGGCAAACATAAGTAATTGGGTTAGAAGCAGCTCTAGGCAGCAGCTCTCATGTTCTCTTTCTCCTTTTAAGCTTAATAAAAAACCCTGCAGAGAGAGCAGATTTGAAGCAACTCATGGTAAGTCCATTTATTTCAGATTCTTATACTACCTGTTTATTCATCTGTTCTGTCAGTCATCCATCCAGTGCTTCCTGAGCCCATTCTCTGCTCTGCCTTGATCACGGCAGTGCAGCTGGCCCTGCTGCAGGATACCAGATCAGTCCCCTCTGTCCTCCCTCCCACCAGTTTAAAGGAGAAACTGGGGTGGCCCTGCAGACCTGGGAGTCCAGGAGTCACGGGGACCGTCTTTTTCTTCTACTGTCTCACCTTATATTCAGCACCCTCCCCAACGCTACTCTCCATCTGCACTTGCCTCCTCTTGTTTGGTGGTGGTGGGAGCCGGAGGAGTTGGGAAGTTCTAACACAAATATGAGCTTACATGGCTTGTAGAGCCTGTACAGTGTAATATACACTTTCAAGTCCATCAGTTCCTTTGTTCCTTCTAACAATGGAGTGAGACACTGAAGGCAGAGCTATTATCCCTATTTTACAGCTCAGAGAGCAGGCTCAGGGAAGTGAGCAAATTGCCCCAGGCCTCACAGCTGGTGTGATTGGCAGAGCCAGGCAGAGCTGGACTTTTGTTCTTCAGCTGGCCCTGCTTTTCTGGCCCCCACTATTGCTCAAGGGCAGGCTCCGGGAGCTCCTTCCAGATGTGGCATAAGCTCTAGACCTACCAGGACTCTTGAATTCTTGTTTTTTTTTTAACATCACTTCCTCTCTTTCCTCACATGCAGGTTCATGCTTTTATCAAGAGATCTGATGCTGAGGAAGTGGATTTTGCAGGTTGGCTCTGCTCCACCATCGGCCTTAACCAGCCCAGCACACCAACCCATGCGGCTGGTGTCTAAGCATTTAGGAAACAGCAAAGAGCGAGTTCCTGCCCAGTGGCATGTCATGTTGCTTTCGGGCTTTTCCCATGCCTCTGTTCAGATTGCATTTCACATACGACAAAGGATGAACTCAGCATGTGCCAAAATTCTCTTCGTGTCATTTTTAATATTACCATCCTTATTCTGTTATTATTCCCTAAGTGGATTGGCTTTGTGCTTGGGGCTGTTTTGTGTGTGTCAATGTTCAAAACATGTGCAACGTTGAATTACAGTGAAACCTTGGCGACTGTGAGTAGTCTTTCTTACTGAATATTGCACTGCTCTCCCCTCACCATGATTGGCTGGCCACCTGTATTTTGGGGGATTCTTTTGATACTTGGTGGTACTTCATTCTTGCTGGGCGTACCTTCTTTCTACTTGAGGAAGGAGCCTTGTGAGAGCCTTCACAGGCAGTGCATGTGAAGCATGCTTTGCTGCTATGAAAATAAGCATCAGAACGTGTATGTCATGGTATTTTATTATGTTTTTGCTTTTGGTATAGAATTCAGCAATTTCCATCAAAATCTAGTCAGAGCCCTTCACTGCCATGATAATTGGGGCTTCACCAGTCTGTCTACTCTGATGATTTATAGACTTCTGGTTATATTTCTATATTTATTTTTAAATATACTATATGGATACTTAGTGGTATCTGTCTCTTTAAGTTTGGATTAGTGTTTCTAAAATGGAGTTACTTTGAACGTTACAAGTGTATCAAGGCATTAAAATGTATGCGATTTACCTTTCCCCAAATCCAAGTAAAGATGCTATTGTAAACAAGTGTGTATAGTGCCTAAAAATTGTACGAAAATCCTTTTAACCATTTTAATGCAAATGTTTAACAAATCTAATCTCTTACTCTAATAAATATACTATCAAGTTAAAAGGCTGAAAGATATATTTCTACTTTTGTGGTGTCTCTAATACATAAGAAATCAGGGGATTTAGCCAAGCATTATTTGTGAGGGGAAAGATCAAGACAGAAAGGGGGTCTGAAAGGTGAAAATGCCACCCTGAGGACATCACTGCTTTGGACTAAACTAATAGGGCTTCCTGAAATTCCCATCTTTGGACTTTGTCCAACTCTTCTCAGCAAACACCCTAATCTGTGAATCTTCCAACCACCTTTCCCGTGGACCTGTGAGTAGATCCCATCTGCTCCTTCTGTCTCTTTATGTAAGGGAAGAGCAGTAGGTGGGTGGGCTGGGAGGGGTGCCAGCGTGCTTGCAGGAGCGCCTTGCTGGTGGTGAACAGTGCCTGGCTGGCATTGGAGCCTCCACTGGGATGGTCTGTCCATGCTGCTTTGCTCCACTGAGCAATGGTTTCCCTCTTTCACTAGTTACACTTTACACCTTTCTGAAGAGGAGGAATATCTGGCGTTAGTTTTGTTATGTCTGTGAGGTGGCAGTGAGGTCACAAAAAAGCTATATCCGAGCTGGCCACTGGTACCCATTCCTTCTTTGGAAAGTGACTTTTGGAACTTGAGGTCCATGTGAGGCTGCCTGGTCAGCACCTCTTCAGACCTCATTTTCTTTTTTGACAGGGCAGAAAAAAAGAAAACCAAAAAAATATAGAAAACCAAAGTGAATATACAGGTGGGCAAAAGTAGGTTTACAGTTGTGAGTACGTAAGTTTATTCAGATGTTCATTGTTCTTCCATAGAAATAACTGTAAACCTACTTTTGCCACACCCTGTATATTTAGAAACAAAAAGCCTATTTTGTTTTCAAATTAAAAACAGAATTTGGGTAAATCTCCTGAGCAGATAGTTCCACTCCAGATCTATCAGAGCTTGGAACTCAGCCAGGATTTTAAAAACTGGTCAGGGTTCTACACTGCTGCCTTAGCTAGTCAATATTTTTTTCTTGCTATGAGGCTAATATCTGTTCTAAGTCAACAGTCTACCGTATACATTTTTGACATATAAATATTCAGGCTGAGGTTTAAGACCCACACCTTCCTCATACTGTCGTTTGCTAACAGGTAAAACGTAACCACTACTGAGAATGTCTCATTAAAGCAGGTAAATTCTATCTGAGACGGAAGGAGTGATGTAACCTGTATCTTTTGAGGGGTGTTTTTAAATTCTCTATTCATATCCAAAGGTACTACATTTTGAGAGGTAAAGGATTCTTTTCCAGTAATTACTAAGATCTCAAGAATGATGCTCCCTGCATCAGTCTTGCTATGTTGAGTTCTGCATGTCAAATTCCTTCCTCAAACTTCTTCCTGAAATACCAACAGTAGTTGGGTTTTTCAGTATATTTTTAGCATCTCACAGGAACCTGTGAAAATCGCAAGAGCAGGTACAAATACCCTCATTTTACAGATGGGAAAGTGAGAGTTGCAAAGATGTGAGAGGGCAAGCGATCAGATTTTCTAGCTTTTAGAAACCCATGCTCATATTTTAAATTAGACCCCCAAAATGTATGCCTTGAGGCTTTTTATTGAAAAACTATCTTCACATTGTGTTTTCTGAGAAGCATGTTCATTTAAACTTCCTGCTACTTCCTATAAGAGGAGCTCAAAATAACTTTAATGAAATGTTGATTAACAAACATATCCATGTTCTCTCTTCTGGAACAGTTACATAAGACGTCCTGCTTGAGGAGGTTCTTTGTGTTTTGTTTGGCTTTTCTGTTGCATGGACAGGGCAAATAACTTTATAAAGTTAAGTAACTATTTAACTGTACATTTAATGGGAAAGGGACAGTATGCAGAAATAAATCTCAACTTCAAACACTAAGTTTTAACAAGCACTTTTTCTATAAAATCTCTTTATTATAATAATCCAATCTCCCAAGCATAGTGATTCCTTCTTAACAGCACATTTCTTCCGAAGTTCAGAAATGGGTTTGAAACCATCCTGCTGGCTGTCCTGTTTTCCCCAGAGGAGGGACTGATCCGCTTCTCTGTTGCTATCTGGAAACCAGCTAGCTGCTTGACGGCTACTCATCTACAATTTATTTCTATGCACATTTTATCATTGTGATGTCTCAACCTAGAAGTGATTACAGCCACACAAAACAGTCCGCAGTGGCAGTATGTTGCGATGTCACTGAGAGGTGGCAACATCTGGTGCTCCCAATTGGTGTTCTGTCCTCCTTGTCATCTCTCTCTCCTAGACTTTGGCTATGTTTACAAGCGTTCAATGGTATGCAAACAGCCTTTAATTGGTTTGCTTAAAAGAGGCATTGTTGATTGAAAAGGCTGCCTTGTACTTACACTCTGCCCTTTTGGCAAATGCCAGACTTGCTCAATAGCATTTCAGAGGAAATCTTCTGTTTTGAACACAACTACTGGATCTGACCAGAATACAGACACGGCACCACCCATATTGCTCAATGCAAAGACAATGCATCTTTGCTTTTCTATATGTCACTAATTTTTGTTAAAGCATTCTGAAACTTGAATTATTATACACATCCTCCTAAAGGTCTTGCTTCCTTTTAAAGCAGGCCATAGGGCCCAGGGCAAGAATACTTTAGAGAAAGTTTCTGCGACTTACAAATTTAATTTGTGTAACTAACCCTGGCTCTTTCCCCACTTCACGAATCTGATTCTTCTTCCTCCTCCTCCTCCTCCTCTTCTGGTGCATGGCTCCTTGTGCTCAACTCCAGTGCAGTTTGGTTGATTGATGCTTCATTGTCTACATGCACCACCATCTGCTTTAGCCAAGGACATTATGAATTAGTAGAACACTAGTCTCAAAACAGTAAATTCTTAAAAATGGTTTAAAACCAAATATCAATTGTGTATTCATTCCCAGTATTTACCACTAAGAGGTATGGCCACTTTCTTCTTTCTCCAAATTCTACCCTGTCCGCCCTCCACCCCAACCCGAATTGCCAAAATGGGAGGATAAATGCCCTAGATTTGACAGAATGTTACCTGATTTACAACAGTGTTTCTTACGTAAGAATTATGCTGCTTTCAAATGGTTTTAAGTGGCTTCACACACAACTGAGAGAGCTGCTAAACTATGGTATATTTAGAAAGATGATTTTACTGATTTAAAGTGGGCATTTGGTAAGAGGAGGATACAATGAGGACTAGAACTCACTTTTTAGCACGATGCTTTGTAGTTGAAGCTACACTATTTTTGAACCCAAACTTATTCGTGGAGCAGCAAGAGGTTTGACATATCCTGCAAAGATCTCCACTCTCCCTGGGTTCATTAGAGTAACTAGACTCGAGGATGGATGACTAGGATGCGGAGGCAATATAAGTACCTAATTAATAAGTCAATATTAAATCAATCAAGGTGTAACCAGCAAGGCTGTTCCCTGACTAAATGAGCAATATCGAATAGCCAGTTTATCAAACTAGAATATTCTTATCAGTACTTCCCAGAGTTCTTTTGTCTTGATAATGTAATTTACACCGACAGCAGAATGGACTTTGCATTTGCTCCCTAGGCCTAAACTTGATTAAGCTTACATCATGTGACTGTTCCTGTGCAGCTGGAGAAGACGGCATCTCATCCTCTCTTCTAGAACTAATCATTGATTGGAGGGCCAATTCTTCAACCTAGAAAAGAAGAATTAAGAACATTTTCCTTACTATTTCACTGGTGTGGGAAAATTTACTATCCATGCTGTAAAAAGTTGGCATCATAAGTGGAAACAGTGGAATCTCCCTGCAGCTCCCAGGAGAAGGGTGGGGGATCTTAAGCTTTCCCTGCCTTTTAAGAAAATGACCAAAGCAAGCCTCCAGCCCCGTCCTCTGGGGTGCACAGGTGTTCTGACTGAGCAATGATCCACTAGCCCAGATCAAGCGATTGGGGGCGGGGGGGGGGGGGGGGGGGGGACGGACACACAAAAGTGAGCCCTTTAAAAAGCCAAGTGTCATCTTCTGATGCCACTGAGGGCAGATTCCTTAGGCTTGAGCTTCTCTACCTATTGCTGAGACACTAAAGGCAGGAAAAATGGAAGTGTTTCCAGGAGAATAAAGAAATTTAGGCTTTGGAGGTCGTTATCAACACACACACACACACACACACACTTTAGGTGCCTTTGCAGGTCCTGTGGTGCTTTGAGAACGTAAATAACTGTAAGCTATCACAACTGTCCTGAGGAAAAGTGCGTATTATTTTGATACATGTCACAGTTGTGTACAAAGCTTTTCAGTTTACAAAGGGCTTTCATTTGGACTTAAAAATCCTGAAGAAACCCTAACTGGTTTGGCTCAGTGGATAGAGCAGGGGTGGGCAAACTTTTTGACTGGAGGGCCACAATGGGTTCTTAAACTGGACCGGAGGGCCGGAACAAAAGCATGGATGGAGTGTTTGTGTGAACTAATATAAATTCAAAGTAAACATCATTACATAAAAGGGTACGGTCTTTTTTTTTTTTTTTTTTTTAATTTTATTCATTTCAAACGGGCCGGATCCGGCTCGTGGGATGTAGTTTGCCCACGGCTGGGACAGAGCCTGGGCCTGCGAACTGAAGGGTCCCAGGTTCGATTCCGGTCAAGGGCATGTGCCTTGGTTGCGGGGACATCCCCAGTAGGGGATGTGCAGGAGGCAGCTGATCGATGTTTCTCATCGATGTTTCTAACTCTCTATCCCTCTCCCTTCCTCTCTGTAAAAATCAATGAAATATATTTTAAAAATCCTGAAGAAGGGTGCAGTAGGAGTTATCAAGATCATTGCACTGAGGCTGAATTACGCAAAGATCTGGGAAGAGGCCCTGGTGGGCCTAAATCTCTCCTCCCAGTGAAAGCCGTGTATTCAATAACCACTCCAGGGAGAAAAGCTACTGGGAACTCTGCGACAAGTCTTTTCTCTCGGGCCTCGTTGTCCTTTTCGCACAATGGGAGAATGTGCGAGTCTCTTCTAGCTTTGCAATACTAGAGCTGTTTCAAGCGGCAATACGAGCGAGGAAATAGCGGCTAGTAAATGCCTTGCGAGCTCCGGGGAAGAGGCCGGTGGGCGGGGAACATCAACGCGAGCCTTCGGGAGGTGGCACTTCCGAAGCTCCCTGCACTTCTGGAGTGTCGGGTGTGGGAATGAACTCGCCAAATGTGCAGACTGCTGGGCCTCAACCTAGACCTACAGGGTCAAAATTCTGAGGTGGGCCTTCATTTTAAAAACAAGCCTGCCAGGGGCTGCTAAGCCACCAGATCAGCGCCCCAACCGCCTGGTGAGGGTGGGATCACCAGCCGCAGGGGGCCGCTGCAGACACCCGGGTTCGCGCAGAGCCGGGGTGGGGTGGGGGGGCGGTGGGGGCCGCGGGGTCACCTTGAGCCGGTTCAGCTGGTCGTGCAGTGCCGCCTTCAACCGGAGCAGCGTCTCCTCCTCCTTGCGCAGCTCCTGGAGCCGGCTCAGCATCGCGTCTCCACACGCCCTGATGGCTAGGCGCTCTGTGATGACGTCACCGAGCCCGCGCTACCGGAAACGGAACAGCAGGCCGGCTGCACGTGCGCCGAAGCACTTCCTGCCCGCTCCACCCAGCCTAAAGTGGGGGTTTTAAGGTTATAAAAACTAGACTGGAGTAATGAGCAGAATTCCTAAAGCACAGGCCGTTGGAGCCATAGAGAATCTGAAGGTAAAAATGCTGAAGTATCGCCCTAGCCGGTTTGGCTCAGTGGATAGTGTCGGCCTGCAGACCAGAGTCCCCAGTTTGACTCGGATCAAGGGCTTGTACCTTGGTTGCAGGCTCCTCCCTGATCTCACATGTTGTCTTTCCTTCTCTTCCACTCTCCCTAAAAATCAATGCAAAAACATCCTCCGTGAGGATTAACTAAATAAAAGCTTAAGTAGGGCCCTTGACTTGGTTCTGTTGGTTGAAGCATTTACCAATACACCAAAAGGTCGTGGGTTCCATTCAGGTCAGGACATACCCAGGTTGCAGTTTGATCCCCCCGTTGGGGGGCGGGGTGTGTGTGTGCTTATGGGAGGCAACCCATCCATGTTTCTCAAATTGATAAACTTCGTAGGGTAAGGATTAACAAAGCTCGTGTCCAGTTGCAAATGCTTCAGGTGGGACAGTACTCCCACTTCCAATGTGATGTTACAATGAAGTGGTTAATGAAAATGCACAAATCCTACAATGCATCTTTTAAAGCAGGGACTAACATTACCAGCATTTAGCACAGACAGGTGCAAGTGCCCTACAGCTTTTGTAGACCAAGATTCCATTTTAAATGTTTCCCAGTATGTCGGTGCAAATTAGACTATGAACATAAAGCAGCTGACAATATTGGGGGTGGTGTCTTTAAATACTGGGAAACTATCTCTTGAATACGCAAATTGGAGTATCATACATCAACCTTGCTATGGATCTTGATTCCAATGGGAGAAAAATCAAGATCCAGACATGAGTCAATTCTAGAGTGGCAAGACATTCAGTGACAAACTAAAAGGTTTAGAAACATAACACGCTTGTGTGTACATTTTTCTGCACCATGCTTATCAAATCAATGTATTCATTCCTTAGTAAAACTGAATACACAAGTGGTTCTGAAAAATACTTCTGGCACTTTCCCAAGAGCCAAAATATAAGCGGGTGGCAAACACCCTCCAACAGTGTTCTATCATAGTGGGTTGCAACAAGAACGCTTCTCAGAACATGCTTCTTACCGCTGCACCTCAAAACATATTCTGATTCTGCCCTCTTGTGGTTACTGAAAATGTCCTAACTTTATGTAATTTTCCTAAGTTGTTTTTTTCCCCGGTGGTGGAGGGATGGCTAAATCTTAACAGCTTCTATATATTTAAGACAAGTCTTTCAACTATTGCTTTCTCAAGACATTACTTACAAAATGGATTTTACATCTGGATTTATGGAACATCCCTCTTTTCATTCAACAGCATAGATTTTGTATAAACCCAATGCTCCGTTGTAGACCAAGACTAACAAATGAAAGGCTGAAATTATGGAGAACAAAATGTCAATTAAAAAAAAATTGTAACCAAGATTCACAAAACAAATGCAACAAGTTATGTTTCTCATTGCCTTTGATCATTTTTATTCAAAATTAGCTGTCCAAAGTGATTTGACTGTTATGGAATAAACAAATGTAAGTTTATGCCACAGGCTTCTTTTCTTCTGTGGTGGGTTTCTTTTCTGCCGGCTTCTTCTCAGCTGCTGGTTTCTTGGTAGCTGCAGCCTTTTTCCCTACCAAAGGCTTCTTCTGCTTCTTAAGGCCAGCAGCCTTCTTTCCTTTCTTCCCTACCACAGGCTTCTTGCCTGGAACACCCTTCTCATCTGATTTGGCTTCTAGTGCTGCTGCTGCTTTATCCACCCGAAGCTTGTGCTGCAACAAATTAAGAAGAAAAAGCTAAGAATCAAATTCTCTAAAAAGGTATCCTCTATGCAAAAGCCAAATCATCGCTTACGTTCTTGGCCTGACGAAGAATGGTGTTCCGGCGCATAGTCTTTGCATATGGGTTTAGCTTCAACATGATTCTCAGGTTTTTCAGTGGATTCTTCTTCAGGACTCTGCGGTGAATCTTCTTGCTATAAAAAGGTAGACACTATATTAACATGTTATTTACATTAAAAATAACCAAGTATATTGAGGTTGGGGCAAGAATTACTATAAATATCACAACTTTACCGTGGTGCTCGGAGGGCTCTTTGGATCTCTGGGCTTTTCAAGATTCTGCTAAGGTCTGTATTGAGCATCTTGTGCATGGGAAGGCTGAAAGAAAAACCAAGATGTTGAAAATAGATGCCCAATCTTATTTCTCATGTGATTAACATGAACCTCAACAGAAGATAAAGTTTTAACCATTTAAAAACTCTCCAGAATTCAATTGAAATTTCCAACTACACCACCACTTCTCAGAGTATCTTACCATTTCAGTATATTACATCTGTATATAAGGGGAAATAGCAACAAAGCAATCCATTATTTAGAAAACAAGAAAACCAATTCTGAATGTAAATATCCATAATATAAAAATTTATGTTCAGTTTATGAACATAAGAACACTCACTTGTAGTTACTCTTGAGGGAGGCAGCTCTACGCCAAGTGCCATACAGCTCATCTAACTTGCGGAAAGCACTTTCAGTCCAAATGCAGAAACGGCCCACATGCCCTCCAGGTGCAAGTTTCAAAATGTTCAGTTTGCTTACATTAAGCAGAGTAATTCCTTTTAAAGGGAAAGGAGAATTAGGGAGCATATATTTAAAAACATAAATCATCCTTATGGCTTATGTGCTAGATAAGATACCTTAGAACCATCATCAACTATGAAGTTTCAATCATTAACTGTACACTCACTCATTCAGCCAAGAATCAGACATTCCACAAAATCATGTGCTTCAGAAACACGGACCATTAAGCGGAATCTCATCATAATAAAAGCTGAGTAAGCATGCATAGTATGGGCAATCAAAACACGTAGGCAATACAAGAATTACCAGGGATGTTTCTGAAGGCTTTGATGATACCGTTGTCCTCATTATAGATGATACAAGGTCCCCTGCGCTGGATACGACGACGGTTTCTCATTTTGCCCTTGCCAGCCCTCATTCGCTGAGAGGCATAGACCTAACAAAGTGAGAAGCTTTAGTATTCTGATTAAGATGATCCCAATAAGATATTTTGTTACAAAACACCATTTTATAAATAAAACTGAGATAAAAATGACTTCTGTAACACTAAAACAGCTACAAATGGCAGAATCCAAGCTCAAGTACTGTGACCCACTGTGTAACGACATCTCCATCAATGATAGACCACAGATAGGCAGTGGTACACTACACTGCCTAACTGTGTAATAAGCAGGCTACACACCATCTAAGTTTGTGTAAGTGCTTTATGATAATCACATAACAAATCACCTAACAATTCATTTCTCAAACTGTGTCCTTGTTAAGCAGTATCCGACTATAATATGGTTCCAGAATCCTTGTTCCCACATCCAGGATGTATAGTTAATACTGCCCTTCAGCAATCTTTTCAAAAAAATTCTGAAAAATTTGTGAGGACTACCAAAACCTATAAATGTGTTCATTAAACCTACCTTTTTAATATCATTCCAGGCCTTAAGTTTCTTAAGAAGCAAAACAGCCTCCTTGGTTTTCTTGTAGCCTTCAACTTTATCTTCAACCACCAAAGGAAGTTCAGGAACTTCCTCAATACGGTGACCTGACAAAGCCAATTAACACTGACCTGGTTACCTTGAACCTTTTGAAAAATTGAGCAGCACTTTATATAACCCACAGAAGCAAAACAGTATACAAATTGCCAAATCAGCACTTCCACAAATATCATGTGTTTCAGAAACACGGACCAATGAAGTGGAATCTCATCATTTTGACAGGTAAAAGTAGAATAGGCAACATGAAGTTTAAATGGTAAGTTTCTAATATGCTAAATCACTGTGTTTAAAGCACTTCGCCAGTTACATAGCACTCTAATGACTGATTTGTTAGAATTAGTATGTAATAAACTTAGTCAGGCACTCTGGGATGAATAGTTTACATGTTATTATTAACATAATGAAGAGGTACAGGTGAAGGATGGGAAAAGTGGGTATTTGTTATCACTCCTACGATACACAATATCACAAACCTTTAGACATGACCAGTGCTGGTAAGGCCGAGGCAGCAAGGGCAGAGCAGATGGCATATCGTTTCTGTGTTGTGTTTACTCTACGGTGCCAACGGCGCCAGGTTTTGGTTGGTGCAAACATGCGGCCCCCACGACACATCTATTTTTCCCAGTTAAGAATCACATTTCTCAAATATTAGGGGGAAGAGATTGTCTTGCTCAGTAAGAATTTTCGTCACCCTTCTGAACCAGCTGACTGACAGCAGGCAACTGTCGCTGAGAACAGAGTAGGACGCAAATTACGACATCATTGCAAGTAAAACTTTCTCTAATGTCTAGCACTTATTGTCTTTAGTATTTAACAAAAAACCTTCCAGATTCCAGATCTGTCTAGAGTTATCTGGATGCTATTAGTTTTTTGGACAAAAATATCTTCAAACTAACATGAATAAACCAGGTCAAGTCTGCTGAATTCGGTGATGGCTGACCAGTCTAGGTAGTGCCCACAAAGGATACATTTCCAAAAGCACCCTGGCCAGAACGATGAGTTCCACCACCTCGGACTCTGGGAATTCGAGCCACAGCTCTGCCAGTACCCCAGGACTCGGCACTGGTTTGATGACCTGAAATTGGGAAAGAAATAAAATAAAATAAAAGTTTTAGCTACCCAACCATACCACTGTGACTATTATGCATAGCAGCAAACAGCATCAGAACATCCAGGAAAATCATCTGATTCAGAAACACGGACCAATGGAGTGGAATTTCATCACTACTGTTTAAGCAGCTCTTAAAGTATCAACTGATAATGATAAAAGACCTAAATCCATACCTGCCAATTCACTGACAGCATAGGGCTGTCTATTGTTTTTGCGCAAGTTGGTGTGAACAAAATTCACAATATCTGGTCGAATGGGAGCCTTGAACACAGCAGGCAAAGTGACATTTTTGCCAGATGTTTCCCCCTTTTCAGAGTACACAGATATCAGTGGACGAGCACACGCCTGGGGAAAAGAAAAAGATATTTATACCAACAAGCAATGTCAGAAGCACTCCTCTTATGTGCCAACAATTCCATTAATTGCTCTGTTACAAAAAACGAGTTTGGTGGGGTAGGCATCCCTTACAGCTAAAACAAAGGCTACGTCACCAATATACCAAGTCTGTTAACTCAAACAAAGATTAGTATGTCTTGCTCAGTAAGAATTTTCGTCACCCTTCTGAACCAGCTGACTGACAGCAGGCAACTGTCGCTGAGAACAGAGTAGGACGCAAATTACGACATCATTGCAAGGAAAACTCTTAACGATTAGAATGAAGTCCTGCCACATAAAAGAGTGGCTTACCATCGAACTTTCCAACCAAAGTTTACAAAGCAAAATGACCAAAACTCTATTTTAGGGCTTGACAGCGTTAAAACCACTATCTAAACTCTTTCACCCCAGATGGTAACAAACCTTGTCTACCACAACTCTACTCTCCCAACAGTTCCATCCTTGCCCGCTTCATCCCGCTCTAAACACCTCTCCCAAAATTTACTGGAGTAAAAACACTGGTTGTTCCTTTTTGCTCCACCTTCTCCAAAGACTTATCACCTGAAAATAGAACGTAAGTTCTGAGGTTGGCCCCTACACAATATGCTCAGCCTCACCCCCCACCATTCTCTTCAGAGTAAAGATCCCTCTCCTACCTGCATCTCCCAGACACTAGCAGGCGCCCTCCCCACCTTCCTCGGATTCCTGTTTAAAGCCCAACGACCGCCTCCCTTCCCCGTTCCTCATGCCCACAGCTCTCACCACCACCAATCGGTACTGTATTCACACCTAACTCAATCACGGCCCAAACATCAGACCGATAGTTTTTTTGCCCATTTTGTTCACTCAACTCCCCATGCCCAGCACACTACATAGTATATATAAAAACATTCCTTGTGGAAACGCGGTACACTTAACATTTGCCGTGCAACGAGCTGGCTGTCAGCGAAAACATTTAGGGGACACCGAATAGGAAAAACTAATTTTTAAGGTAAGAGGATCAGAATGCTTCTGATAGTGGCGATTCTTAAGGCCAACATACGGGAATTCAGAAAAACTCTCTTAACAAAATCTCGTAAGACCGAACATTCCTTACTAATCAGCACATGGAGATCTAGGGCCTAAAATGGACTCCCCACCGTCCGTCTTAGGGCCCAACAACTTCCAAGTCTTCCGCAGAGCTCTGCTTTCTAAGAACAGAAAGCTAGAATGCCGAAGTCCTCTGCGTCCGAGAACGCCTGGCGGCCTGGGCCGCTTCCAGGGCGCCCGCGCCGGAGGCCCACGTTGCCAAGATGGCTGCCCTGGAGCCGCACTACCCGGCTCCCCTCAACACACAGGCGCATTCGGTCCTCTCCTTTCCCTTGCGTTCCCTTCTGAAAACTTATGCTCGGAACCCTCGATCCATTCCTGCCAGGTCCGACAGCAGGGGAAAGCCCAGCCGAGAGAACTTGCACTCACCATGGCGGGGAGAGGAGAAGGCCACACTCCTCTCTACCCGGCGGCTCCCACAGGAAAAGGAAGTACCTAGCACTCCCGCGTTCTATATGTCACCTTCGACTCGTTCCCCACCCGGCTCCGCCTCAGGGCCAATCCGGAGACACACATGCCTCTCTACCACTCTGAAAAAATAAAAAATAGCACGTTATTTGTTAATCTGAGTCAAATGACGGTATCTATTGGCTTCTAGAGTCAACAATAGCGTTTAGAAACGAGGGACTCCTTTTGGCGGAATAATTCCGAAGTGGGCGTGGTCAATCTCGCGAGATGAGGTGTCTTCCTTGCAACTACTGTACCGTATTTTAATTTTTTCTTAGGGAAGTGAAAAGTTATTGGGAAAGTTTTTTTAAAAAGCTACTGGGAAGGAGAAACCCGCTGTGTGCTTGAAAGCAAGAATTTCACTTGTGAACTAACAGGACCTGCGGCGGGCGGTGGAAGTAGTCCCGGCGGGGGCGGGGTCGGGCGCCGGGCTTCCGCCTCCCGCGCGAAGTTTGGTTTGGACGCCTGGGATCTGCTGTTAGACGGAGGCGGGATGTGGTCGCGAATAAACCGGGCCGCCGAGGAGTTTCACACGCGTCTCCTGCAGTGAGTCGTAGCTCCTGCTGTTGGCTAGGTTGCGAGGACAGCGTTACTCCCTCGGGGTATCTATATGCCCCCCAAGCCACTTGCCGCAGCCATGGGCATCAGCGCCTTGTCCGTTCTCGGTGGCGCGTACGTTAGACTGAGCTTTCCTGGGCTCCGGGGGTGACCCGCCCCAGTGTGGCCCTGTGGTGTCGTTTAGGAGAGAATATCTGTGCGTTATCGATCGTGGTGGGAGGTGACAAGTTTTCCAAGAGGCACCTTATTCATTCGGGTAATGCACACGCCTTGCAGGATGGTGGAGGCACTTTTCCTGTGTATGGAAAACCAGGTGTTGGCACCCTTCACCTGTGCAAAGCCTTCCGGTGTGAAACTTAACTGCTGTGTAGCCTCTTCGAGATAGTTATCATGTGAGCCACGGTTATGATAAAGTGTTGGTGTGTTGGCTTTTTAACGTACCTTTATGTCACTGTGCTGTAAGATTGCATTTTATTCTTTTTAAAAAAATATGTTTTCATTTATTTCAGAGAGGGAATCATTGATCGGCTGCCTCCTCCACGCCCCCTAGTGGGGATTGAGCCGTTAACCTAGGCATGTGCCCTGCCGGGGCATTGAACCCTGACCTCCTGGTTTATAGGTCAGCGCTCAACCACTGTGCCACACCGGCCGGCGGCATTTTATCCTTATAGTGAAGTGATAGTACCCAAGGGGACTCCGTCTAGTCCTGCATCCGACCCAATAACGGAATCCAGGCGCCCTCAGATTGGAGCGTGAATCAGAATCACCTGGAGGGTTGGCAAAACAGCTTGCTGGGCCCCAGCTCCAGGGTTTCTTATTTACATCGTAGGTCTGGGTGGGGCCGAAGAATTTGCCTTTCTAGCACATCACAGGTGAAGCAGATGCTGCTGGCCTCACACCCTTTGAGAACCGCTGGTATAATCTCACCCCTTGTTTTCTAAACTCTATACATTTTCATTGTTTATTGCTTTTTTCTGCTTACAAAAGTGGTTATTGTTGTCAATTTTTTGATCATTATAGAAAGAACACTAGCTTTTTAAAACTAAGACTGTCTTGGATAGCTTCCAGCAGGAGCGCCTCTGGATCTTTTTGTTTTTATTAATGGCTATATACTATTTCATTCTATGGTTTGAGAAATATACACATGCTTGAGAAATTATGGCTGAATGATTGATTGTCATCTCTGAGTTGTACATTAAAGACAGACATCTTTAAGTCACAGTCTTGTCCAAGTGGCAAAAGTGAATCAGTCTCAAGCTTATATTTCCCGTTTTATTTCAGTAAATCATAGAGTAGATGAAATAATAAATGGTGTCCTGAAACAATTCCATTGGGTTCCTTTAGGACACTAACGATTCTTTGCTCACTCGGTTGATTGAGTGCCCTCCTGTGCATGGAAGGGTTGCCTGTTTGATTCCTGGTCTGGGCACATGCCCAGGTTTAGGGCTTGATCCCTGGTGGGGGGTGTGCAGGAGGCAGCCAAGGATCCATGTCTCACTCTCAAATCGATGTTTCTCTCTCTCTCTTCCTCTTCCTTTTTCTCTGTAAAAATCAATTAAAAATCTTAACACAAAAGAATCTTTCCTCTTTCAGAGCATATAGCGGGCTGATGTGCATTTTGGTATGTTAATGGTTTATAGTTTTACATGCTTTGAAATCACTATTTTAAAATTCTCTTGACTGTTTAACAAAAACATTTTTTTTTTATTACAAAAATACAAAAAACCCTGGCCAGCTTGACTTGGTGGTTAGAGTGTCAGCTGAGCACGAATGGCCATGGGTTCGATTCCTGGTCGAGGGCACGTACCTGGGTTGCAGTTTTGATCCGTAGCCCTGGTTGTGGTGTATGCGGGAAGCAACCAATTGATGTATCTCTCACATCAATGTCTGTCTGTCTGTCTGTCTGTCTGTCTCTTTCCCACCTTCCTCCCTCCTTTCCACTCTCTAAATATCAGTGGACAAAATATCCTCTGGTGAGGAATAACAAAACAAAAAAAGTTGAATTCTCTTGACTGAAATGATAGTTTTGTGCTTACATTGTTATTTTATTATTATTATTGTTTTTGTTGTTAAAATTTCCATTGATTTTTAGAGAGTGGGAGAGGGAGAGAGAAACATTGATGTGTGAGAGACACATTGATTGGTTGCCTCCCACATGTGGCGGTGGATCTAGCCTGCAACTGAGGTATATGCACTAGACTGGAATTGAACCTGAGACCCTTCAGTCTGCAGGCCAATGCTCTAACCATTGGGCAACCAGCTAGAGCTAATGTGATCAAATTTACTAATTTTTTGTAAATTTTTTTGTAACAACTCATAAAATTAGAGGGAGGATAGATGTTACCATTTTAGCTGTAGAAATCTAAGGCCTGGGTCTCTTAAAATAACTTTTCTGTGGTGGCCTAAAACCCAGTCATTTTTACTTCCCAAAAGTCATGTGGTAAATTACATTTTAATAGTAACTAGTCATGTATTTTTAAAAAGAGTAGAGCTGCCTCTTAGAAGCATTTGTGCCCAATTGTGGGCAGCAGTCTATTAATCTCTACTATATCTCTTTTTTCTATTTCTTCTTAACCTAAAACTCTTTTCTGCTTTTTTCCCCTCTTCCCAATTATGCCTTAAGGCTGCCATGTCTACTTTGCATTTTGCTTTTCTCACTGTTGTCACACAGGATGACTAACTCTTGAGTTGAAATGACAGAATTCTGTAACTCTATTTTTCACATGTGGTTCTGTATCACAGGGAATTTGATGAAGAGAAGAAAGGAATCTGTAAAGACCCATTTATCTATGAGGTATGAAAATTTTTTTTGGTTTTTAAAAACAACTCAATAATCCTAAAATTGTGTTTTAAAAGTTGGGTTTATTGAAGTTAATTTAAATAGAGTAAATTTCATCTTTGTAGAGTGCAGTTCTAGGAGTTTTTATAAATGCATTTAGTCATATAACCATCCCCATCAAGATAGAGAACATTTCTGTCACTTCCAAAAATTTCCTCATGTCCTTTTATAGTCAACCCTCTCTCCTGTTCCCAGTGCCTGGCAACCACTAATCTGTTTTCTATCTCATTTTCTGTCTTCTCTTTTGCCTTTTCCGTAATTTCATGTAAATAAAATCATACAGTATGTAGTCTTTTGGGTTTGACTTCATTAATGAGTATAATGCATTTTGGATTCATCTTTGTTGTTGTGTGTATTAGTCCATTCCTTTATATTGCAGAACAGCTTTCCATTGTGTGGATGCACTACAGTTTGGTTATCCATTTACCACTTGGATTATGTCTAGTTTGTGATAGTTATGAGCAAAGCTGCTATAAATATGTATTGATTTATTAAGCATCCAATATATGCCAACCGTTCTATAAGTAAACTCCCCATAGAGTTTAATCCTTAAAGTAATAAGTAAACTAAGGTAAATTACTTACTATAAGACAAATAAGTTCGGGAAAAATAGTCATAAGTGATCAAGGTTAATATCCATATTTTAAAAATATATTAAAACTCTTTAAAATCAATTAAGAAAAAAGACAACTATAATAGAAGGACACAAATAAGTAATCACAGTTAAAAAAAGCAAATATAGGTATCTTACACTATCTGAATTCTCACTAACCAAACTCAGAAACTTAGTATATCCAGGTAAATGTATTAATCCCTCCCTGAATTCTTGCCACTTGACATCTATATTAGTTTCTTAGGGCGACTGTAACAAAGTACCACAGATTGGTTTGCTTAAAACATCAGAAATGTATTCTCTTACAGTTCTGGAGACTAGGAGTGTGAAATCAAAGTGCCTATAGGGCCATGTTCCCACTGAGGCTCTGGGAAAGGTTCTTTCCTTGCCTCCTCCTAACTTTTGATTTCTAACAAATCCGTGGCTCTCTGAACTTGGTATCTAAATGCTTCAATAGCTAAAATAAGAAATTAAACATTTAAATAATGAGAGATACTTGTCAATAATAAGCATATTAGAGACTGTTCATCTTCATTTAGTGATCAAATAAATGAAAATTAGAACAATAACGAGATACTGTTTTCTTTTTTAAATATATTTTTATTGATTTCAGAGAGGAAAGGAGTGGGAGAGAGAGATAAAAACATCAGTGATGAGAGAGAATCATTAATCATCTGCCTCCTGCATGCCTCCCACTGGGGATGGAGCTTATAAACCGGGCATGACCGGGAATCGAACTGTGACCTCTTGGTTCATAGGTCAGCGCTCAACCACTGAGCCACGCCAGCTGGGCAGGATACTATATTGTTGCTATGAGACAGTAAAAATAATGAAAATGCTCAGAAAATACCTTGTTGACGTAAGTGACAGGAACACAAATGTGTGGGTATGGTATATTTGAATGGCAAATTGACAATATTGATATGATTTTATATATCCATCTTAAAAAAGTAATCCAATTGTTCTTTTAATAAGGAATAACTTGAAACTACCTAAATGTCAAACAATGTGAAATTATTTATATGATGTTAGAGCCATGATACTAGACAAAGAACATTTAATGGCATGGAATTTCATGGTATAAAAACTATTAGAATATCCTATTTTTATTAAGCAAAATCTTATCTATATCTAAATAATAGATACATTTTAATTTAAATAGATTTATTTATATGCCTGGAAAAAGAGCTGGCAAAATACGTACCAGTAAGGCTAATAACAGTAATGATTACCCTGGCTAGTAGAATTATAGGTGAGTTTTTAAAAATCTCTTTCAGCTATCTATTTTCAGACTTTTCTACAATAAACATGTATTGTGACTGGAATGAAAGACTGCATTTCCTATAAACTGATAAAGTTCTAAATTCTATAGTTCTATCAGAAGAAAGCATAACATTTTGTAAGGGGTTAATTTTGTGGTACTTAAAAATAAATACCATGTGATTAGAGCAAAAGGTTGTCAGCGTGATCCTAATTAAAAGACAGGGTGCATTTTAGTTGGGCCTTGAAGTGTGTGTAGATATAGATATGAACTACATTTTCTACACAGGAAAAATAATGTGGGCAAAGAGTAAATGAAATCTTTTAAAACATTGTGTCTGTTCAAATTCTCCTTTCCAGTTACTTGCATGGAACTTGTCTTTATATATTTGTGCAAATATTAATCATATAAAACATTATCTGTTTTTAATAGGCTGATGTCCAAGTGCAGTTGATTGGCAAAGGCCAACCAAATCCTTTGAAAAATATTCTAAATGAAAATGATGTTGTATTCATCTTGGAAAAAGTGGTAAGTAGTGCTTGGGCTTTGTGGTTGTTCTATTCTTGATAGCCAAATTTGGTTTAATGGGAATAATCTCAAGTGTATACATTTTTTTATCAGCATTTTTTTTGTTAATCCTCACCTGAGGATATTTTTTTCATTGACCTTCAGAGAGAGTGTGGAAGAAATGGAGTAGGGGTGGGAGAGAGAGAAACATTGACGTCAGAGAGAGACATTGATTGGTTGCCTCTCACATATGCCTCTACTGGCGATTGGGAACCTGCAACCGAGGTACATGCTCTTGACTGGGAATCAAACCTACGACCCTTTGGTCAGTGGGTCGGCACTCTAACCAGTTATAGCCAAACCAGCCAGGGCAACATATTTTAAAAAATGGTTTCTAATTCTTTTAGGAATAAGTAAGTACAGTGTTGTCCAATAGAAATATAATGTGAACCACATATGTAATTTAAATTTTCTGGTAACCTCATTAAAATATAAATGAGTGAAATTATCATACAGTAAAATTTACTTTTAAGAATGTTATTAATAGAAAAAAAAGAATGTTATGAATAGAATTATACAGTATGTCTTTCACTCAGTTTAATGCTTTTGAGATTCTTCCAAGTTGTGTGTGTATCAGTGATTCATTTCTCTTAATCGTTGAGTGGTGTCTCATGGTATGGATATACCACAGCTTATTTACGTGTTCACCCTTTGAAGGACATTGGGTTGTTTTCAGTAATCATGAAAAGAGCTCCTATAATCATTTTTGTACAAATTTTTGTGTGCACATAACTTCTTTTAAAATTATTAATGTATTTTTATTGATTTCAGAGAGGAAGGGAGAGAGAGAGAAACATCAATGATGAGAGAGAATCATTGATTGGCTGCCTCCTTCACACCCCCAGAGCCTTGCAACCCCAGCCTGTGCCCTGACCAGGAATTGAACTGTGACTTCTTGGTTCATAGGTCATCGCTCAACCACTGAGCCATGCCAGCCGGGCTGCACATAACTTTTCTTTACAGTAAGTACCCAGGAGTGGGATTGCTGGGTCTGAAATTAGGTGTAGTAATTTTTAAAAATTTAATCTAATATATCTGAAATTATAATTTTAAAACCTAATTAATATAGAAATCATTAATCAGATATTTTAAGTTCTTTTTTCATACTATGTCTTTAAAATGTGGTGTGTATTTTACACTTACATCTCAATTTGGCTGGCCACATTTCAAGTGCTCGATAGCCACATGTGGCCAGTGGCTACTGTGTTGAACAGCACAGCATACGTAGCTATGACACATGGAAATTCTACTTTATTTTGTTAACTGTAACAAGAGGGACTTCTTATTTTTTTGTATCATTTTATAATTACAACCTTAATCCTTTTTGTTTTAATTATGTAACTGTTTTGGCAGTTATGGTTTTTATTGAGTGCTGTTAATGGTTGCTTGGAGCAACCATTCCTTTGCTTACATCATTTCCTGAAGTAGATAGGAACAGGCTCTAATAGGGAAAGTGAACGTTTCTTTAGAAGGAACACCTCTGTCTGCTTTACAACCCTCATGCAGTCTAGATAGACATTGTGGTGAATGAACTAGGAGCTCTTTATTTTAAATGCACACACAAGAAAACTCCTTTCTTTTTTTAAAAATATATTTTTATTGATTTCAGAGAGGAAGGAAAGGAAGAGAGAGATAGAAACATCAATGATGAGAGGGAATCATTGATTGGCTGCCTTCTGCGCACCCCCCACTGGGGATGGAGCCCGCAACCCAGGCATGTGCCCTGACTGGAATTGATCCTGGGACCCTTGAGTCCGCAGGCCAATGCTCTATCCACTGAGCCAAACCAGCCGGGGCAAGAAAACTCCTTTCTGAGGAGGGGAACTTCTTTGTCTTTTAAGTTAATGAATGGGTGTTATTAGTGCTTATCTATGATGGGCAAATGCTTGGAAAATAATTATAGGTGAATTATGTGGTTGAATTTAGACTTTTGTTATGGGGAGAATGGGAAATGTATGTATGTAGGAGAAAAGCTGAGAAAGTTAAATTATCTTGGAAATGGTAAAGATGAACAGAGGGCATTTGTTGAAATCTGGGTTAGGATTCTAGGGAGAATGCAGCTTTGAGTTTTAAAGAGTTACCTGTAATTCATTGAGGCCCTGGCATTTTTGGACGAAGAACAATTAAAATGACCTTTGTTTCTGCAAAGATCAGTGGAGCTTAATGCATGATTGTTGAAAAGTAGAGTAGAGGAAAAAATGGTATTTCTTGGGTACCTCTAGTTTAAGGAACTTTTTGGAAAGCCAGACCTGCAAGGGAATGAAATCTGAAATCTTGCAAAAGAAATTCAAAGTTGAGGAAACATCTAGGTCTGATACTTATTAACTCTGCAGAGGATTTACTGCTAGAAGAGGCTGCCTAGATTCAAATGTTGGCTTTGCACTCAGCAGCTGTGTTATTATCCTAGGCAAGTTATTTAACCATTCACTATCTCAGTTCTTCCATCTTTAAAACAGAGTTAACAATAGTTACAGTCTCAGGGCTTTTATGAAGAATAAAAGAAAACATAGAACAGTAAATGGTACCTAGTAATGCTCAGAAAATGTTAACTCATAATTATTGTTATTATTGGCAATTCTGAGCTAGTTAAGTAGTTAAACACATAGATATCAGAACCCTGTAACACAAAGAGACTTGTGATAGCCCTAAGAGGAATAACTTTAAGGAATCTTCACATTTGGGAAATGAAGAATCTGACAAAATCAGGGAGTCTCCGATGTTTTTTCCCCTTGGTATTTTGTCTCTAGCATTTTGTGCATGTTGGGACACTTTTTTCTCTAATGACATCAGATGCTTCCTTTATTAGTAGGAACTTGATAGGACAGTGGAAATGCTTCTGATGGCAAGATGAGTTGGTACCAAACTGGTTTGTAGCTATGATTCTTGCCATAGCCCAGTCATTTATGCTCAAAGTTTCGGAATCAGTGCATTATGTTTTAGCATAGTAAACAGTTGACTGTTATCTTGTGTTTTTACCTGGTTAAATAATTTAAAATTTAAAAAAAATTTTTAAAGCCTTTGGAAAAGGAAGAAACAAGTCATGTTGAAGAACTACAATCTGAAGAAACTGCTATTTCTGATTTCTCTACTGGTGAGAATGTTGGGCCACTTGCTTTACCAGTTGAGAGGGCAAGGTAAGTTTTTTCTTAGTATTGGGATAGGAATAGGGGTGGAGGGTAGGAATTTAAATTGAAGCATTCTTATAAACATTAGAAAACAAATATGTATTTAGCACAGATCTCTCCACTTCTTCCCCCTGCCCCTACATATGTATACCCAACTCTCTACTGAATGTCCCATTGATATCTCAGACATGACCAAGAAGGTTGTTGTGATTGTCCTTTTCTCCAGTCTCCTATACTGTTTGTTGTTGCTTCTTAAATGTTTTCCTTGTGTCTAATCTGGTTCCCCTCCAATCTTTCCTCCTCACTGTTGCCAAGAAAGTCCCTCAGCGATTCTCATTGCCTCATGATAACATCCAAATTCCTTTTGAGTGATACATAGGAGCCTTCCTTGTCTGGTTCAGTGTTCTTCTACCAAGGGTACCATGCCCAGTAGGCATTTGGAAATTGCAGGGGTACTTTTTGCCATCATGAAGACTGAGGGGAGCTATTGGCCTGGTCCATGGATTGTAAACGTCCTGCAGTGCATAGGGCTTTGCAGCCCAATGAGGAATGATCTTACCCTATTAGAAACCCTGCTGCCTCTCTCTTCCTTGCCAGTTTCACTTCCTGCTTCTTCCCTGTATAGCCACATGCAGTTCCCTCTGCCTGGCCTCCCCCACCTCCCAAACAAAAAAATCCTAGCTGTCAGGATTAAATGTTATTGTTTATGTTGTGTTCTCCAGCCAGTGTTTGTTGGGATTTACCCATATGCTTATCATTTCTTTGCTCTCCATTTCTTCTTGCATTTCAGACCATCCTTCTGGGATTATTGTATTTCCTTTTTGAAGTACAGTCCCTTAGAAATTCCTTTCCTGAACATCTGTTGGTAATAAATTCAGTTTTCATCTCTTTAAAAAAAAAAACTTAAGCCACATTTTTGGTAACTTAATTTTGATATGCTTTCAAATTTACAGAACAGTTACAAGAATAATAGAGGAACTTCTGTATGTCCTTAACTCAGATTCAACAATTGTTTACATTTTGCTGTATCTGCTTTGTCATTCTTTCTTTTAATCCTTCTCTTCCTTTTCTTCCTTTTCCTCTCCCACTGCCACCGTCTATATAATATACACATATCACACACACAAATTTTTTTAATGTTGGAGACATTGTACTCCTTTACCCCTAAGTACTTTACTATATATTTCCTGAGAACAAGTACATTCTCTTGTATAACCCAGAACAATGATCAGAATCTGGAAATTTAACATTGTTACAATACTATTATCTAATTCACAGTTCATATTCTAATTTCTTTAAGTGTCCCAATGACTATTAACTTCAAGCATCTTTTCATGTGCTTATTGGCTCCTACTTTCTTCCTTCCACCCCCAGCTTTATTGAGATACTAGTGGCCTAGTGCATGAAATTTGTGCACGGGGAGGGTGGGGGGAGTGGGGAGTGTCCCTCAGCCCGGCCTGCACCCTCTCCAATCTGGGACCCCTCGGGGGATATCTGACTGCCCACAGGGATCAGGCCTAGACCAGCAGTCGGACATCCCTCTCGCAATCTGGGACTGCTGGCTCCTAACTGCTCACCTGCCTGCCTGCCTGATTGCCCCTAACCACTCTGCCTGCCAGCCTGCTCGCCCCCAACTGCCCCCCCTGCCCCCCGCCAGCCTGATCACCCCCAACTGTCCCCCCTGCCAGCCTGCTCACCCCCAACTGACCCCCACTGATGGCCTGCTCACCCCCAACGGCCCCCCCCACCCCCCTCCAGCCTGATCACCCACAACTGCCCTCCCCTCTTGGCCCCTAACCACCTCTACCTCGGCCCCGCCACCATTGCTTTGTCCAGAAGAATGTCTGGAAGGTCTCCCAGTCTAATTAGCATATTACCCTTAGTATAGATAGTTGATATATCCTACCTATTTCCTTAGCCTGAACTCACACCCTACTTCTACACTCACTGAACCTTTACCGTCACTGTATTGAACTCCCTGCTCGTAGTAGCTCTCAACCTGTCATTGTCATTTTTTGATGCGTGAGTCTTGATCTGCCTTGTGTGCTCATCTCTCACTTCTACATTGGGTGAAATATTTATGTGCATTTTTCAGATTTTTGTTTCTGGGAGACACTTCATGATATCTTTGGAAAAGAAAATTCTTGACTGAATGGCAATCTCTAACTATAATTTATTCTTTCTATTCTTATTTTCAAGGCAGTTAATTGGACTTTACACCATGGCTCACAATCCTAATATGACCCACATAAAGATTAATCGGCCAGTTACTGCCCTTCCTCCCCTTTGGGTAAGGTGTGACAGTTCAGATCCTGAAGGGACCTGTTGGCTAGGAGCTGAGCTTATCACAACAAGTAACAGCATCACAGGAATTGTCTTATATGCGGTCAATTGTAAAGGTAAGAGCTGGCTCTTACTACTTTTATGGGTGTGTGTATATATGTTTATTTGATAGTTACTGTTTTGTGGTTTTACTGAAAGTGTATATTGTTACAAGGGAAGTGCACACAATGGAATTCATGTTAGCCGCCAGGAATCTAGTCTACTGTATAACTTGCAGCATGTAGGTGATATTCCAGAAACAGATCTCCAAAAGTCTGGATAGGAGTTTATAGCTGTTTTGTTTGTGTTTCATTTTATTTGTATGGGTATATTTTTTGGAATTTTCATTAGAGGATCAAAAATTGAATATAATGACAATATAATTCCAGTTTCATAGTAGGCATACAGTTATATTTTTGATGATAGTATTGAGCTTTGTTCCACTTTCATTCTTTTATAAACATCCCATTCAACTGTGATTTAAAACTTCAGCTATTATTAGTGTTAAACTATGGTACCCTCAGAATTTGAGTTTTCTAGCATTAAGATGTAATTTTGAATTGTATATTTAAATGTTTTTTTTCATGTCCCATAGCTGATAAAAATTATTCTATAAATCTTGAAGACTTAAAAAATTCACATAAGAAAAGACATCAATTGTCTGCTGTAAGTATTTCTCTTCTCATATTATTTTCTTCTAACTGTATTCACCTGCCTTTCACTCCTAATATGACTACATATTTTTCTGTAGTATCAAAATGTTTGTATTTATTTTCCTATCAGCTAATGACTGAAATTAAAATATATGCCCTCCTGCCTTTTAGCTAATCTTTGTGATTAAGAATAATTGTCTTATTTTTCCATTTGGGATAAAGTATGCTACTTTTTCTTCTTTTGAGGAAAGAATCAAGGTAGTTTTGAAAATGGCCTTTGGTCATGTGAAAGCATAGCTGCTGGTGTGCTGGATGCCCTCTTTTCAGGTTACAGCCAGGGGCTTTGCCCAGTATGAGCTCTTGAAGTCCACTGCCTTGGATGATACAGTCCCCACATCACAAACTACGATTACTTTGGATATTTCCTGGAGTCCTGTGGATGAGATTCTTCAAATCCCTCCACTCTCTTCAACTGCAACTCTGGTAGGAGTAAGCCCTGTTTTCTGTTGCGTTTACTCAGTGTGGGTTTACTTTTAACTTGCTTGTTGCTGGGGTTGCATGCCTCCTGTCCCACCCCTGGCCCCTTCCCTCCCTGAGCTCTGACAGCTTACCCCTGAAGTAGCTAGAGAAGCCAGTGGAGGTTTTACAGGTGATCTGATCTATCAATTGCTCACAGCACTGGAAGTATATAACTTAAGATTTTCCAGTGATTAATAGTCTCTTGAGTTGGGACTCAAGTGAAATTATCAAAGTGACGTCATCTCTGCTATCCTTTTTATAGTTTTTTTTTTTTCATTATAGCTGCCATTTAAATTATATTAATTTCAGGTGTACAGCATAGTGGTTAGACATTTATATAACTTACGAAGAGATCCCCCTGGTAAGTCTAATACCTACCTGGCACCATACACAGTTATTACAATATTATTGACTGTGTTCCCTATGCTGTACTTTAAATCCCTGTCATCTGCTAGTCTTAAAATAGAGAGTGCATGTATTGGCAATACATCAAGAATTATTATATTACTAAGCCTTTCACCTTTTAACATTTCTACGAATCTGTCTTAGGAAGTTAATTAGAATTGCTAACAAAAATATATGTACAAAACTATTTGCAGTGATATAGCTGTGTTTCCAAAATATTCAAAACAAGTAGGATAATCACTAAAATAGATTTCCATGATGAAATATTACACATTCTTTAAAAATCTTTAAAGTGTCTTTAATAATAACAGGAAATGCTTATTAAGCAGACAAAAGCAGAAAAGTACAAAATTGAACATTTAGTAGAATCTCAACTATGTTTTTAAAAAATGTGTACACAGAAGCCTGGGTAGGGTTAATAGTGATTCCGCAGGGTGGTGGGATTATGGATAATCATATTCTTAAATGCTTTTCCTTCAATAGAAATTTACATACAACAGAATTTTTTAATCCCCCCCCTTTTTAAATAATATGGTGGAGTTGTAAAACCTTCCCTCCAGGTAAGACAGCATACTTACTGGTTTAGTTAGTTTGTTTCTAAGGAGCATATATATTGGGGAGGCTGGGTTATTTTTGGTGTGTAGTAATGCTAAGTTTATCATTGAGTCTTGAGCTGTATTTATATTTCTCCTACTTGTCCTTTGGAAATTCAGTAGGAGAGAGCAGGAGAGCGTGTAAGAACAGTTAGTTCCATGTAGGTACAATTGTGGTATAGAAATGGAGTGTGATGGCCTGAATTTAAGTTACTATATCAGGATGGGCAGGATCTGTGGTATCTCTGAGATGAAGTTTTGCGCTACTTTTTCAATATATTAGTGCTTTATAAAATATGTTTTTTAATGTGTGGGTAGTTTGAAATGCAAGTAACTCTGACCCTTATGCCAAAAAGATGGGATTACCAGTGAAAACTGACTTTGAGAACTTTTTAGAATATTAAAGTGGAATCAGGAGATCCCAGAAGTCCTTTGAATCATCTTCACAGAGAACTGAAATTTCTCCTTGTGAGTATCCTTCTGGAATTTGTTACTTGCATTAAATCTCATGTTTTCATAAGAATATTTGTTAATATCATTGTTATTTAGTTTTGTGTTCTTCAAAAATTGTTCCAAATGTTATATATGCATTAGATACTCTTGGCAATTTGGGCAGCTTAATTTTACTAGTACTATGTGGTAGTGGTTCTTACATTTAAAGAGAGCATTAGTTAGATAATTAATAGCTACCATTCTTCTGCCTTTTTTACTGGAGTGTTTGGTTTTTATTTATATGATGGATTTCTCTCTTTCCAGGTGGGTTAGATGCCAATTTATTTCAAATGCATATATAATCTGCTTGTTAATAACTTGGGTTTTGATTGATGCTAAAGAATAATGAGCATGTGTTTCAAGAATTTTGTTTCAGTAATTTTAGCTCCACTCTACAAATTGAATCTCAAGGGGGTGCCTCATTTTAATGCAGTAGAAATTCCAAGTGTTTTAGCCTGGCATACAAAGTCAGTTATATCCAGTCACTGCTCTACCTTTTTCTTTTTTCTAGCAGCTTTTTTGAGATATAAGTTACATTTCATAAAATTCACTTGTTTAGTGGTTTTTAACATACTTATAGAGTTGTACAGCCATGACCATCTTTAATTTTAGATCATTTTCATCACTCCCAAAAGAAACCCTATACCCATTTAGCAGTCACCTCTCACCCCCATCAGCCCCTAGCAACCACTAATGTACTTTCTGTAGTACTTTGTTCCTTTTTATTGTTGAATAGCATTCCATTGTATAAATATACCACATTTTGTTTATCCATTTATCAGCTGATGAACATTTTAGTTGTTTCTACTTTTTTATTATTCTGAGTAATGCTGCCATGAATAGTCGCGTACATGTTTTTGTGTGACATATCTTTTCACGTCTCTTGGGTGGAATTGCTATGTCATGTGGTAACTCTGATCTTTTGAGGAATTGCCAAACTATTTTCCAAAGTGGCTGCACCACTTTACATTCCTACCAGCAGTGTATGAGGGCTCAATTTCTCCATATCCTTGCCAACACTTTGATATTTTCTGCTTTTGTTTTTGTTCATAGTCATCCTAGTGGAGATGAAGTAGTATCTTGTTATGTAGCATTGCCCTGATGGCTAATGAAATTTAGTATCTTTTCATGATCCTATTGGTGCCTACTTATTTCTTTAGCTTACTCTAACACCCTACTTTCGCTCCCACTGAACCCCCAACCCTCGCTATATTGAGTTCCCTGCTTGTAGTAGCTTGATCCTATCACCCTTTGTCACTTTCTGGTGTGTGTGTGTGTTGATCTGGTATGCCCTTCCTCCTCTTTTCTGGGTGAGCTCTCTGTGACATCTTTTGCTTAGGATGATTGCACTGACCTCTCAGAATGGCTTATGGTACCTGTGCTTTGTGCTGTTATAGAACTCAACACACACCTCTTGTTAGAGTGATTATCAATCACAGTGATTTGCTTACTTATCTCTCTTCCTTACTGGACTTCAGTGCCAGGTTCCCTGCTGTACCTTCAACATCTAGTGTAGTACCAAACATTCTAATACATTTCCTTCATATTATTTTTGTGTAAAACTTGGTACTTTTTCTACCTGTCTCACTTTTCTTCTTAAAAGCTCCTCTTCCACAGATCATTACTGTGGGCTGCCATCATACTTCTACCCTTACGTCTCTCTGCCCTTCTCTGTCCACCTGGCAGAGAGCTTACACATTCAGTGATTAGACTAATGCCTTTATGAGGGAACTCCAGATCCTTTCTTTCCCTTTTTCTTTTTAATCCTCACCCGAGAATGTTTTATTAATTTTTAGAGAGAGAGGAAGAAAGAGAGAAACATCGATCAGTAGCCTCTCATGCATGCCTTGATCAGGGATCAAACCCACAACCAAGGTATGTGCCCTGACCAGGAATTGAACCCACAACCTTTTGGTGTACAGGATGATGCTCTAATCAACTGAGCCACCCAGCCAGGGCCAGATCCCTTCTTTAAGCTGATTCTAATCCCCATCTTTCCTACTTCCACCAAATTATTTCTAACTTGAGTACAGAGCTGTGGCCTCAAACTCAGTACAGTATATCCAAAATGAAACATGAAATCTTCTCCAGACTAGATCTTCAGACTAGAAACCTGTATATGATCCCACCATTCCTTCATTTCTCTTGACCCTTGAACAATGTGGGGGTTAGGGGCACATACCCCCTACATGGTTAGCAATTCATGTATAACTTTTTACTCCCGCAAAACTTAACTGCTAATAGCCTTCTGTTGCCTGGAAGCCTTACTGATAACATAAACTGTTGATTAACACATATTTTTTATGTTATATATATATTATACTATATTTTTATAATAAAGTAAGCTAGAGAAAAGAAAATTTTTAGAAAATCATAAGGAAGAAAATATACTTTTACTGTATTTATGGCGGGGGGGGGGGGCGGAATCTGCATATAAGTGGATCCGTGCAGTTCAAACCCATATTGTTCACTGGTCAGCTGTGTTTTACTTTAGTAAGAACTGTTTCTACCACCACCACTTACTACCACAGCTGGAAGCTGCCACTCTACTGTGTGCCAAACATGTGGTGCTAGATGGTTTAGTTATTTTGCCTAAGGCATCAGCAACTGGTAAGTGGGAGAGCTGGTTCAAAACTCATTCAAATACATGTCTGTCTAACTTGAAAGTCCATGCTTTGTGGCCCTGACCAGGCAGTTCAGTTGGTTAGAGCGTCATCCCAATATGCCAAGTTTTATTTGATCCCCAGTGAGGGCACATACAAAAATCAACCAATGACTCTGGCCAGTGTGGCTCAATTGGTTGAGTGTTGTCCCATGCACTGGAAGGTCACCCACCGGTTAGATTCCCTATTGGGGCACATGCCTGGGTTGCAGGTTCAGTCCCAGTCATGGTGCATACCAGAGGCAATAGATGGATGTTTCTCTCTCTTTCTCTCTCTCTCTCTCTTAAAATCAATAAAAACACATTTGAAAAAATCAACCGATGAATGCATAAATAAGTAGAACAACAAATTGATGTTTCTCTCCCTCTCTCTAAAATTAAAAAAAAAAGGAAAGTCCATGCTTTGTTGTAATCTCCCTTAAATTAACAGAATCTTACATATGCACAGGGACATAGTCTCTCCAAGTTTAGTCCTCTGTATTTTTATAAACGGGTAGGATTTTTTTCTTTTGTTTTATTCCACGTATATACCTCTATACCTACCTACCTACCTACCTACCTATCTCCTCTCTCTCTGAAATATAGTGTTCTTTTCTTCCTTCGAAGTTTCTCTCACTGTGCCCATCTTAGTTAAAGCTCTTATCTCCCTCTTGGTCCACTCTAATGATCATTTATTGTTTCTCAACAGGAACACTATCAGCATTTCAGCATTTTGGGCAGGACCATGCTTTGTGGTTTGGGACTTTGTACATGTTGCAAAATGTTTAGCATCCTTGGCCTCTACCAAATTAAATGCTCCTGTACCCCCAGATATTGTGACACCAAAACTTATCTGCACATTTTTTCAAGTATCCCCTGGGGGTAGAGGGTGAGATCACTTTTGTTGAGAAATACTGTATTTTCTCTTTTCCTTAAAATCCTAGGTATTTCTGATGGAGGAATTCCTAACTACTTGATCATGTCATTTTCTTGCCAAAAAATCAACAGGGGGTGTGGTCTTCCATGTGAAATAAAAAATCTTTTTAAGTTTTAACATCACTATTCCTGTGTAGCCCCCATTCCTTGTAATCGTCTAGTGTCCTCTAGGTGTTATACTCCACTGGTTGGAATCACCCCACCCTCTTCATCTCCTTCCCTGCTCTGTAGCCGACAGTTCTCACATTTGGATTGGAGTTGAGTTGAGGTTTCACATTGTTCCCCTGGCTATTCCAGGATATCTTGACCTCCTTTCTCCAGTTTAAATTATTGTATGTATAGGCACATGCATTTATATTATTACTAGAGGTCTGGTGCATGAAATTTGTGCACAGGGGGAGGTTCCCTCAGCCCAGCCTGTGCCCTCTCACAGTCCAGGACCCCTTGGGGGATGCAGCAGTGGCCAAGCGGCAAGTGGCCGGGGAGGAGCCCAAACCAGGGCCAGGCGCTATGCTGCTTGCACTCATCCCGCCTGCTGCCGCTGCTCAGTAGTGCTGCTACAGAGACGGGAGAGGCTCCCGCCGCCACAGCCGTGCTCGCCAGCCGTGAACCCAACTGGCTGAGCGGTGCTCCCCCTGTGGGAGCACACTGACCACCAGGAGACAGCTTCTGCATTGAGTATCTGCCCCCTGGTGGTCAGTGCGCATCATAGCGAACGATCGTTCTGGTCATTCTGCTGTAATGGTCACTTAGGCTATTATATATATAGACTAGAGGCCTGGTGCACGAAATTTGTGCACAGGTAGGGTCCCTAGGCCTGGCCCACGATCAAGGCCAATCAGGGCCTCCTTTCCCTTGGCCGCCAGCTGCCGGCTGGGGCCTTTCTTCATTCCGCGCCGCCCCCTGGTGGTCAGCACATGTCATAGCGAGCTATTAAACTCCCAGTCTCTCAGTCGAACTCCCGAGGGGACACTTTGCATATTAGTCTTTTATATATAGAGATTATTTTATTAATTTTTAAAAATAGATTTGAGAGAAAGAAACATCAGTTTATTGTTCCACTTATTTATGCATTCATTGGTTGATTTTTATATGTATCCTCACTGGGGATTGAACCTTCAACCTTAACATATTGGGATGACGCTCTAACCAACTGAGCAACCCGGCCAGGGCCTATATTATTTTTATGTAAATTTCCAATTTTTACATTTGTTGTTCCCAATTATTTCATCTGTATTACTAGTCCTTAACCAAAATTACAAGCATCTTTAGGGCAGGCTCATCAGTCTTGAATCCTGTAGCATTTATACACATGGCATCATAGTTCAGAACACCATCTTTGGGTGTATGTCCTGGTACTATCAGTTACTAATTGTATGACCGTAAGCAGGTTATCTTAGCCTCTTCTTAGTAAAATGAAGGTAGATAGTAATATCTGCCTTGTAGAGATTTTGTGAGGATTAAATAACATACTACATATGAAACACTAGGACAGTCCTGGCATGTGAGTAAATACTCAAGAAATAACAATATTATTAAATATATTCTTATTGATTAAACTGTGCTTTCTGCTAATAAGCTTTTGGGTTTTTAAATCCCCTATAGGTTTTGGCTATTGGTTTGAGGACTGGTGTAACCGAATGGCCTGCACCTCTGGAAGCAAAATCTGCTGTTGAACTTGTGCAGGAGTTTCTAAATGGTGTTTGTTTTCCTAATTCACACTTCTACATTGTTTATTTTTCTTAATTGGGAATTTATATTTGCTATTTTTAAATGAAGTTGTCTTTTTAGGCTTGGTATTCTTTTTGGTTGGGATATATACTAGTAAACTATGAAGTCTGTCACGGTCAAAGGATGGCTTTCATTCTGAATTGCTAATGGTAACAGCCTAAGTAATTTTAAGAATAAGATTTAATTTAAAATTAATATACCATAACCATATTTGAGATTGTAGTAGAAGAGGGGTGCAACAGTAACCTCGAGCACCTACCAGATGCCCAGCATTATGTGTTGGAGCTTTCACTGTACCTCAGTTCATCCTCACACCCCTACCCAGGGGTTATCTATTATGACTTCCATTGGAGAGTTAAGTAATTTGCTAAAATCCCCAGTTATGCTTTTATTGTCCTCATTTGTCATTTGAAAATAGGATTAGGATGGAAATAATTTTGAAAGCAGAAAAATAAAATCCAGAATTAATAAGCTTTTGCCACTTTCTAGACTTAAATAAGCTGGATGGATTTGGTGATTCTACAAAAAAAGACACAGAGGTAAGTGATAGCATTTACATTGTACACTCACTGAAATCTAAATATTTTTTAAAAAACACTTTCCACAAAAATAGTCCTTTGTCATTACATTATTTACTCATGTGTTTGTACATATTGTATGTTAATTTATTAATGACTAATAGCCCGGTGCATGAAATTCGTGCACTGGGGTGGGGGTGGGGGGCGAAGGGGCCCCTCAGTCTGGCCTTCACCCTCTCCAATCTGAGATCCCTCAGGGAATGTCCAACTACTTGTTTGTGCCCACACTTTTAACAGATAAGAGCCCCATTGTTGTTCCTTTCTTATGCTTAAAACCATTGGAATTAGTAGGTATTCAAAGTGTGTATACATTTTGGGGGGACACCCTGTATATCTCTAGTCAGTGGTGAAAGAAACCAACAGCAGACTTGGAACCCCCAGACAGGGAACCTTGCTCATTCCCCACATGTCTCCCCACTTCACTTTCCACCTTCGTGGGCAGCAAGAGAATCAATGTTTTCTCTCATTAATTCGGAAAAGCACGTCCTGTCACCCGTTGCCCAGCAGGAGTGCGCTAGGCCCCAAGCAAGCAAGGCTCAGTCAGGGCAGCCTTCGCTCATGGGTGCTGGCACCCAAAGTGCACATTCCTCCTCTACAGTCGCCCCGACTATCCCACTGTTTCACTGAGAGGACGGAATTCCTCTCTGCCTCTGGGCTCTTGATCTTGAACGCTGACCGAAGGCACCTCAGAGAGGGCCGCCCGCGCCCACCAGGTGTGTCTGTCTGCACTTGCTCCTGCCTCAGCACCTGCATTAACCCCCCAGAGGTGATCTTGCAGCTGCACTGGCCTCCGTGGGAACAGGGCATCACCACTCCGCCCTCTCACTGTCATCTCACAGGCGCCCACTCTCAGCACCCAGAACACCCAGACACTCTCCAAAGGACGTGAGCGCATCAGAGGGGATGTGTGCACATCCTGTGGGGGTGTTAGGCATGCCGGGTTGATGGAAGTGCGGTGGAGAGGCGGGAGGAACTTGTGCAAGCCTTGGTTTGCAACTGTTGCCGGCGTGGGAGGGTGACAGTGTGCTGGGGGATGTTCACACGCCAGCGGGGTATGTGCACACCCGAGGCCTCTGGCTTTGCAGATCCACAAACCCCCGTGGTGCAGCCAGGCGGACGTCAGTGTGGCCCGCCACGGTGGCTGTCCCTGCGATCCTGCACCTTCTGGGCCAGGAGGCGGATCTTGCGCAGTCACTCCTGGGCGCTGATGGCTGCCTCCCCTCCGTGAAGGGTCACGGATCCCAGTCCCGGAACCATGCACAGCCTCAAGCGCTGCCCCCCGCCTGGCAGGGTCACAGATCCGTGTCTTGGTCCCGTGGACAGCCCCAAGCACTGACCCCCACCCAGCAGGGTCACAGATTCGGGTCCCGGACTGCAGACAGCCTCCCGTGCTGCCCCCCTGCCCACCAGGTCACAGATCCGGGTCCTGGGACCACGGACAGCCTCAAGCACTGCCGCCCCACTCGCGAGGACATGGATCCAGGTCCCAGACTGCGGACAGCCTCAAGCACTGCCCCCTGCCCGGCAGGGTCTCAGATCCGGGTCCCAGACCGCAGACAGCCTTGCCTGCTGCCGCCTGCCTTCAGTATGCAAATTAGCCGCCATCTTGTTGCTTCAGGGTGGGGGTCCCCACTGGGGTGCCTGGCCAGTCTGGGTGAGGGGCTGAAGGCTGTTTTCAGGCTGGCGGGCGACTGAAGCTCCAAATCTCTCCTTTTTTTCTTTTTTTTTTTTATTCTGGCATTTATTTACCTGCTATGGCTGTCACTGGAGCTGAGAGCCGGCTTTCTCTCTGAGGCTCGGCTGCTGCAAGCAGGTTTCTGGCCTTTGTTTACCTTCTGTATTTGAAACTTTGTTGCGACTCCAGCTCTGAGATCCCGGCTGACTGAAAACAGGTTACTGCGGTTTTGTTTAGCTTCTATATTTGTTACAATGTTTCATACTGCAAGCTCAGAGGCTGGCAGCGGCAGGCGGGGAACGTTGGAGTCCTCTGTCACTGAAGCAAGCAAACCTCCTGTTAGCTTTAAGCTGCCTGGCTGCCGGCCGCCATCTTGGCTGGCAGTTAATTTGCATATCTCCCTGATTAGCCAATGGGAAGGGTAGCGGCTGTACAGCTAATTACCATGTTTCTCTTTTATTAGATAGGATATTTTTCAGCAAAAAATACATATTCAAGAACAAAAAAGAAATGTATACAGAAATAGCTTTTAAATGTGGTTGTATTATCTTTCATGCTGTACCATCCATGTCAAATGGATCTGGTACATACAGCATGGGCAGTGTTTTGAAGGTAGCCTTGTTTTGGTCTTTAATGTCAGCATTGTTTTCCTTAAGGCAGCGGTTCTCAACCTGTGGGTCGCGACCCCTTTGGGGGTTGAACGACCCTTTCACAGGGGTCGCCTAATATCAGATATTTACATTACGATTCATAACAGTAGCAACATTACAGTTATGAAGTAGCAGTGAAAATAATTTTATGGTTGGGTCACAACATGAGGAACTGTATTTAAAGGGCCAGAAGGTTGAGAACCACTGCCTTAAGGGCTGATAAATAGTTTTAAATAGAACCAATACATATGTATTATTAATTCTCAACTGTAGAGAAGTAGAAATGAATATGTTAATATACTGTAACATGGTATACCTTTAGTATATTAATATAAGACAGCGTGTTAATATGCCAGATGTGATATTATTAAATTAAGCTAATTGTGTTGTCATTTGACAAATAGGAAAAGGGAGACAACAGTAATGTAATTAAAAATTTTTACATGAAGGAAAGTCAATGCTTGTCTTTAGGCATCACATTTTAAAAACAATTTTAGACCCTGACTGGTTTGGCTCAGTGGATAGAGCATTGGCCTGCAGACTGAAGGGTCCCAGGTTTGATTCCCGTCAAGGGCATATACCTTGGTTCTGGAGACATCCCCAGTAGGGAATGTGCAGGAGGCAGCTAATCGATGTTTCTCTCTCATTGATGCTTCTAACTCTCTATCCCTCTCCTTTCCTCTCTGTAAAAAAAATAAATAAATAAAAATAAAAACAATTTTAGGGGCTCAGTTTTTCACTATTGGTTTGTGTCTTCATTAGTGAATGAAGTTGTAGGAAAATTCATTCACATCTTCCTTTGTGTGTGTTCTTGGGTCTATATTTTCTCAGAGCTGCATTTGAAAGCTTATTGGCCTTAAACTATTTCACTTTTGAAAAAAAAAAATAAACTGAACTTTGCTGCATGGCTCAGTAGTTGAGCTTCGACCTATGAACCAGCAGGTCATGGTTTGATTCTTGGTCAGGGCACGTACCCCGGTTGCAGGCTCGATTCCCAGTGTGGGGTGTGCAGGAGGCGGCCAATCAATGATTCTCATAATTGATGTTTCTCTCTCTCTCTCTCTCTCTCTCTCTCTCCCTCCCCCTCTCTTCCCCTCCCTCCCCCCCTCCCTCCCATCCTCTCTGAAATCAATAAAAATATATTAAAAATTAAATAAAATAAAAAAAAAACTAAACTCAGTATTCTCTGGCACTTCTTTTTCAGACAGTGAAGCCCGACAGTACTGCATTTGATCGTTCCATCGAGTGTCTTTTCACAGTACGGGGCGATCTGGATTTTGCTGAGCAGCTGTGGTGCAAAATGAGTAGTAGTAGGTGTTCATCGTGATTGTACAATAAAACTTTTTTCCTGTTACTTCTTAGGCTTACCTTTAACTAAGTCTTTTGGAAATAACACAGTACATTCTACTAGTTTTGTGTGCAAGTTTCGTTCCTGTTTTACTAATTCATTTCTAGTAACGCACTGGCACATTCTACTCAAGAATTGTACTAATAATATAAAGCTGTTTATAGAATATCCTTTTCTTCTGTTAAGATTTATCAGGTAGATGGTTTTTAAGCTGTGTTTATATGAATCAAAACATATACCTTAGTGAAATTATAATTATTAGAGAAAGGAAAAGATATTCCTTAATATTTTACTAAGTGTGTTATTTTGTGGCAGTTTAATTTCTTTCTTTAGAAATACATTGTCTTTTGCCTTTTTCTTTCCCCTTCCTCCATCCATAAAATACAGATTCTTGTCTTCCTCTTTGTCCTTAAGATTAATGACGTATATCATCTGCAGAAATACCATGAACATAATGTTAGACTGACTTGTTTTTCAAGGTGTGATTTCATATCAAGACTTGGTGAAGTGTTTCACATTGATCATTCAGAGTCTACAACGTGGTGACATACAGCCATGGGTAGGTTTAGTAGTGTGTGTTGAATGTTTTCTCAACATGATGGTTAAAGACATAGGCTCTGGAGCATACTACCTGAGCTTGAATTCTAGCCCTGTGACTCACTAGCTGGGCAGATTCCTTTATTTCTCTGTGTGCCAGTTTCCTCATCTGTAAAGCAGGAGTAGGAATAATACTTACCTCATAGTGTTGTTTTAGGATTAAATAATTTAATTCATGTAAAGCTCTTAGCACCTAGCTCATAGGTAAGTGCTTGGTATTTGCAAGCTACTAATATTGTCATTGTTACTATTGCTATGAATGATAATTCTCATATACTAATGAGGGTACAATTTGGAACACTCTTAAAAGCAATGTTCATAATGATCCTGCAAATGTGTCATGCCCTTTGAATCAATAATTCTTTTGTTAAGATCCATCCTAAGCTCATACAGAAATGTGTATCAAGATTTTATGTATTAGAATAGTCATTAGAGCTTCATTTATGGTAGAAAAAAATGTAAGTAACCTAAATTTCCACTATAAATGAAATGACTAAGTAAATAATAATATAACCACATGTGGCACATGTAATAGTTGCTAAAAATGATGCTGACAGATATGGAGAAATTCTTATAATCAGTAAAAAGACAAGAATATACACTATTGTATTAAAGAATGTAAATTTTGGAGAGGAAAACGTAGAAGCAAATAAATGTTTTAGCAGTACTTTTGGTATTAGGGTTACAAGTGAGTTTTTCTAACTGCATTATACATTTCTGTACTTTATGAATTTTCCATAATGAATTTGTGCTTTTACAATCAAGAAGAGATTATGTAAAAAGCTAGAAACAAAAAGAGTCCTTATTTAATAGGAATTATCTATACTAATAAAAGGGTAATATGCTAATTAGGGCGGACGTCTTCCAGACGTCCATCCGGACAAAGCCACAGCGGCTGTGAGGCCTGGGGCTCACAGCAGCTGTGGGCTCAGGCAGCTGTGAGGCCTGAGGCTTGCGGCAGCCGTGGACTCAGGCGGCTGCAAGGCCCAGGGCTCAGGCAGCCGTGCGCCCTGGCGGCTGTGAGGCCCAGGGCTCAGGCCTCGCAGCTGCTGCAGCCCGGCAGTGACAGCAGCAGCAGCGGGGTGATGCGGGTGATGCCTTTCCGTCATCAGCCGGGCTGCCTCCTGCAGCGGGAGGCCAGACCATGGGGAGCGGGCCTAAGCTGTCAGTAGGACATCCCCTGAGGGCTCCCGGACTGTGAGAGGGGGCAGGTTGGGCTGAGGGACCCCCCTCCAGTGCACGAATTTTCATGCACTGGGTCTCTAGTTTTAAATAATGTCACAGCTAATTCATACCTATAAAGCTTTGAAACTTTCATAAGTGTGAACAAATGTATACTCCAGAGCAAAGACGTGCAAACTCTAATTAATTGGGCATTAGTGATTCTAGACAGTGTAGTCTTGGCCATTGGATTTTTTCCTTGAGACTTTTTTTGTGAAGTGTTTACCAGTATATCCCTGCCAGGTGCAATGAGTACAAAGTGAAAATAGTTTAAAAAAAGAAAATGCAAAAAATTGTGATGAAAATTAGAGATCATAAGAAGACAGTAGTGAGAAAATACTTTAGACATGTTTAAAATTAATTGTTTAACATTTGGAACATATGTCAGATCTGTAAGTTTGCAGCTCTTTTTAATTTGCAAGTGATCAAGTTAGTATGTTGGATATCGTAGTCAATAAGGAGTTCCTTATGGCATGTTCATGGACCATTGAGAGAGTTTTCTGCTACAGGTTTTTAGTGTAGTTGAAAAGGTTTGATTTGGGCAAAGATGCTCAATAGCACTTAGCCAGGAGAAGAGAATTCCTAGTTATAAAGCTTCAAAGGACCAGCTCTGCCTTCTCTTTGGTGGAAGTGCATCTGGGAGTAATAAGTTTAAGCCCTTCTTAATGGCTTTGGACTTGAACAAATGAGGCAGGAAAGGCACCTTAGAAAGTAACTTGGGGGCTTTTATTCAAACAGTTTATAGTACCAAGAGATTAAAGATGCAAGTTTATAATTTTTAGCTTGTAGCTAATGTAGTTTGCTTCTTTTTTGCTTATTGGATTTATTTATGGCTTTATAAAATTTTCTTGATTTCTAGCTCCATAGTGGAAGTAACAGTTTACTAAGTAAGCTCATTCATCAGTCTTACCATGGAGCCATGGACACAGTTTCTCTCAGTGGGACTCTTCCAGTTCAGATGCTTTTGGAAATTGGTTTGGACAAACTAAAGAAAGATTATATCAGTTTTTTCATAGGTAAGTACCTGCCCAGCTCAAAAATTATAAAGTGCACCACAGTTGTCAGCCCATAGGTATTCTCAGATTTTATCTTTCTACTTGTCCCTAGTCATTTGTAGTTCTGGCTTTGCCCCTGGTTCACTGTGAGACAGACACTTTCATTCTCTGGCCCTTTGGTTGCTCCCTCGATAAAGGTATTAAATTAAAGATACTTATAATGCTTGCTTGATTGTTGAGATTCTACTCTTTTTGAGATTCTATGAGTATAATGTAATTAATAAAAACAATTTTATGAGATGCTGTTTTAATACCCAACACTTCATTGTTTTTATTAGGGCAAACTGTGATCATTTTTAGAATAAGTAATAGTATGTCTTTATGGTGTAATGTGCCAGAAAATTTGACTATTTTTCAGAAACTATTTAGCCTGAGCATCTCTTTTATATATTAACTATGAAAATTTTTACTTAGGTTCTTTAACATGCAACAGATAATACCTAAATCTTATTTGCATGTATGTTTTTTTCATAATAGGTCAAGAACTTGCATCTTTGAATCATTTGGTGAGTCTATTTTTTTAATCAAAATGTGTTTTTTCTTTTATTCATTCACTCTCTATATAATTATTAAGTGCCTAATCTGTGTCCCTCTATCCTAGGTCCTAGGAAACAGATAAATGAGACAGTTAGTGCCCTTAATGACTACTGTCTAGTAACTAGACAGACAAAAAAGTAGCCCTTTTAGTATCATTTATCATTTCTTTAAATTTATCTTACTGACATACAGTTGTATCCTGCTGAAGCCAGTGTACTCTCACAACTCCCACTTATCTAAATTGGTAAGGGCCTGGCCGGTGTGCTCAGTGGTTCAAGATCGACCCACAAACCAAGAGGTCACCAGTTTAATTCCTGGTCAGGGCACATGCTTGGGTTGCAGGCTTGATCCACAGTAAGGGGACATGCAGAAGGCAGCCAATCGATGTTTCTCTCTCATTGATGTTTCTATCTCTCTATCCTTCTCCCTTCTTCTCTCTCTAAAATCAATAAAAACATATTTTAAAAAACATATACAAGTAAAAATGGTTAGGGAATGCCTTTCTTTATAGGCCCTATAAAGGAATTTTTGCTTTATATTCTCTTGACTCATTTCTATTACACACAAATTCCAAAAAATTTACAATGTTCTTTAATATATTGATTCAAAAGAGACTTCTGGGCTTCAGGGTCATGTTTACAAACTTCTGTATTTTTCTAGTGTCTTTATGTAGGAAGTTTAGGAAATTAAACAGCATCTCTACTGACCCTTGACATTCGATGGAAGATCCTTTTACATATGTTTTTATTGACTTCAGAGAGAGAGAGAGAGAGAGAAATCAATGATGGGAGAGAATCATTGATCAACTGCCTCCCACACACTCCCTACTGGGGATCGAGCTACAACCCCTGGCATGAGCCCTGACTGGGAATCAAACTATGACCTCCTGGTTCCTAGGTCAACAGTCAACCATCGAACCACACCAGTGGGGCTTAGAAATGAATCTATAGTACCAACTCATTTGTTATTTGTCTCAGAAAAATACAAGATAAAAAACTCTAGCAGGTCTGTTGTGCAAAGTAAGATTCAACTGTATTCTTTAGAGGTTTAATTTTTGCTTTTCAAATTTTATTTTATTTTTTTATTTTATTTTATTTTATTTTATATATTTTATTGATTTTTTACAGAGAGAAAGGGAGAGAGATAGAGAGCCAGAAACATCGATGAGAGAAACATCGATCAGCTGCCTCCTGCACATCTCCTACTGGGGATGTGCCCGCAACCAAGGTACATGCCCTTGACCGGAATCGAACCTGGGACCTTTCAGTCCGCAGGCCGACGCTCTATCCACTGAGCCAAACCGGTTTCGGCCTGCTTTTCAAATTTTAAACATTTATATATCTTTTTAGTGGAAACATACGTGTGTGTGTGTGTGTGTGTGTGTGTGTGTGTGTGTGTATGTGTGTATGTTAATGGGGGGCCCGGATGGGAATGGTTTGATAAATTTTTTTAAAATTAGAAAAGTAATAACACTATTAAAAGTTAGAATACTTATAGGACAAATATACCCTTAATCTCATCACCCAAATATTAGTACTCTAATTTTTATGAATTCCCCTCTAGTCATTTCATATGCCTGTTTTTTAAAAATATGGTTTTGACTCCAAACTTTTTTTTTTTTTTTACTCCAAACTTTTGACATAATAGTCCTTAAACTTGAAAATCTCCTAGAAAGATTGTTAAAATGCTTATTTCTAGGCCCCAGTGACTGGGTAAGTCCAGGGCTCAGTAATTGTCTTTTTAAACAAGTCATCTCCTATTCCAAATAACTGATGTTTTCCCTTACTATGTTAGTTTTCTATTCTGCATAACAAATTACCACAAACTTAAATGCTTAAATGAACACAAATTTATCTTATAGTTTCCAAGGGTTGAGAGTTGGGCACATTTTAGCTGGGTCTTCTCTGCTCAGGTCTTCACAAGGCTGAAATCAAGGTGTCAGCTGCATTTTCAGAGGCTTAAGGGCGAGATCTACTTCCAAGTTCCTTCATTTGTTGTTGATAGAATTCTTTTCCTTGTGACCTATGACAAAGGTCCCATTTTCTTGCTAACTGTTGGCTCAGGATCAGTCTTAGGTCCCAGAGGTTGTTTGTGGGCCCTTGCCATGTGACCCTCTCCAAACATTACAGGCGGTTTGTTTCTTCAGAGCCTGTGGGAGATATCGCTAATGCATCTTCACCTTTTAAAGGGCTCACCCGATTAGGCCGTAGTAATGACTGTGATCTCTCTTTTGATTGATTAAATGTCCATCAGTTAGTAACCTATTCACAGGAGTGACATTCCATCATATTCAGAGGTCCTGGCTCACTCAAGGGTAAGGGATTATACAAGATGTGTACTCCGAGGGGTGGGAATCTTGGGAACCATTGTAGAATTCCACCTACCATATTTGCCAAGGGCTATTTCCTTAGGATGGGTTCTCAGAAATAGTATTAGCCTGAGCATTTTATGATGCTTGGCATACATTGCCAAATTTCTTTTCTAAAGGGTTGTACCAATTTACCAGTGATATGTGTGAGTGGAAGCTTATCCATACACTTGCTTAATTTCTTGGTACTTCAGGTTTACTACCTATTTTAGAGGTGGACACTTTCATCAACATAAGCAAGAGTATTGAAGTTAAGAATTATCTGGATTTGCCATTTAGTCCATCTGGAGAGGTTAGTGCGTAGAGTAGCCACCTTCTTGGGCCTCCTTGAGTGAAGCATTTCTGTGAATTGCCTTCACCAGAGAATATGTAGGATGCTTTGCTGAGAACATCCTCAGTGAAGACTTTATTTACAGATTAATTAGAGAAATACTATTGAAAGGTGGTATATTCTATCTAGCTGCCTCCTGTCTTTTTTTCCCACCTATGAATTAAGTATCTAGACCAGCCGTGGGCAAACTACAGCCCGTTTGAAATGAATAAAACTAAAAAAAAAAAGACCGTACCCTTTTATGTAATTATGTTTACTTTGAATTTATATTAGTTCACACAAACACTCCATCCATGCTTTTGTTCCGGCCCTCCGGTCCAGTTTAAGAACTCATTGTGGCCCTCAAGTAAAAAAGTTTGCCCACCCCTGCTCTAGACTTAGGTTTAGCAGGCATACCCATATTCTTTCTAAAGATTTCCCTTAACTAATTCTCTATTTTGCTTATACTTTTTTTTTTTCATTCTAGGAATATTTCGTTTCTCCATCAGTAGATATACAAGAACAAGTTTGTCGTGTTCAAAAACTCCACCATATTCTAGAAATAATAGTCAGTTGCAAGCTTTTCATTAAACCTCAACATGAGCTTCTCTTTTCTTTAACACAGTAAGTATTTCTCTGTTGTTTTTACTAACATAAAATTCTCTTCTAAAATAGTTGCAGCCAAAATATGTGCCTTTTTATTATTGGTTAGGATAGAATCTGCACATCCTGTCTTCACAGTAGCAGAGTGGTTCTAAGTCACTGTCATAGGAAGAAAAGTCTTTGAGTTCAGAAGGAATAAGTTTAACACTCGGCTCTAGCACTTCCTAATTTCCAGAGGAAGTTTCCTTTCACTGCATCTTGTTTTCTCATCTATAAAAGGATCTAATAACCTCATGCGTTTGTTGTCAGGATTAAGTGATATAATGTATATGCAGTACCTGTCACTTAATAGGTGCTTAATAAATATTAGTTCCTTGTCTTTTTTTTACATTTTTATACATTTGGGCCAAACTAATTGCTAGCCATTTATATGGTAACTAAATGGAATTAAATATTACCAGACCTCTGTCAACAGTATTACTGTAATTTAGAGATTTCTGTCCATCAGTTTGACTAAAATTAGTTTGAAATAATTCTCATACATGGATTGCTGGTGTCTTGTGTGTATTAGAGTCTCAAACCAGAAATAAGTGAACCATCCAGTGGCAGAATTGAGTTTTTTTTTCCCTGTGAAAGGAAATGTACCTCTGCCTTTTCCAAAATTAGAATTTGCCTCAGTTGTAAAGGGAAAGGTACTAAGAAATTGTTATTGTTTTTTTCTCCATTAAAGATAAGTATATAAATAAGTTAATTCTTTAATTCCTCAGACTCTGAAAACCATGGAGGTTGTATCTTTCTCTTTTGCCTCTTTGTTTTTTTTTCTCCCCCCCATCCCAAACACACACTTAAGCCTTTATTTGGGCTCAATTTAAATGTATTTTATATTTACGAGAAATATGTCTACTACTAATTTTTTAAAAGCAAATGATATTTCCATCAAAAAAGAAAAAAGAGAAATAACCAATGTTTTGTTGGGAGTAGGGGTATTGTATGTTTGTTTTTTACTTTTGTGTCCCTGAAATTATTCTGTTGTTGATGTTATGGTTAGTAGCATCCAATAAAATGGTTCCCTTATGCATTTTAGACTACCAGAAAGCCTTTATCTCCACGTGGCATTGTTTTCCAAAATAGGGTCTTTTTTTTACTTTTATAGATCCTGCATAAAATATTATAAACAAAATCCTCTTGATGAACAACATATTTTTCAGCTGCCAGTCAGACCAACTGCTGTAAAAAATTTATATCAAAGGTAAGCAATTTAATAATTAAATTGTGCTTTAAGTCCGGTCATGATTCCAGGCAGTTTTGGTGTCTGTTCCACAGGACCCAGAGCTGCTTCTCCTCTGAAACTTTCATCATCTTACCCCCTCTCTGCTCATAGTCTGATAGTTCCCCCTCGGCCCTGCCTTCTCCCAGACCTTTTGTCTACTCTCTTTCGACCATTGAGCCTCTAGTCTTTCATTTTTCTCTCAATTTGTAATTTCTTTGCTGAACAGGTAGAAAGTATAACCAGAAAGGAAATGACAGTGGGAAAAGAGTGATTAGGGTAATGATAAAGTCAAAGGTATGGCAGTGGGAGTGAGAGAAGAGTATGGGATTGAGGAGGTAGAGAACTGTGAGGCTAAGAAGACAGATTAGCCATCCATGTGAACACTTGAGTTTGCCTCAAATGATGGTCTCCCCTTAGCATATAATACACTTGAACTTTCTCTTATACTAAAGTCACTCTTATTTATACCCTCCCTCTATTTAGTTCCCTCTTATTGAATCCCCAGCACTCCCATTGAAACTGCTCTGGCAGGGGCCATCAGTGGCCTTCTTTTTTCTTTTAAGATTTATTTTATTTTATTTAGGTTTTAGGAGGAGATAGAGGGAGAGAGAGAGAGAATGAGGGAGAGAGAGAAACATCAATTTGTTGTTCTACCTATTTATGCATTCATTTGTTGATTCTTGTATGTGCCCTGACCGGGGATCAAACCTGCAACCTTGGTATATCAGGGCAGTGCTCTAACCAACTGAGCTAGCCAGCCAGGGCTTATTAGTGTCTTTCTAATTACCATATCCAGTGGACACTTTCCAATATGACAATGTTTTTTAGCTCCTTGTGCAACTAGCTGGACCATCAATTCTTTCTCCTTCAGTAAGTACTTACAAGGCAGTTTGGCATTTAACACAATTACTTTCTCGAACCTTTCCCTTCCTCTGTTTCTGTGACATTACATTCTGTCTTAATTTTAATCCTAACTCTCTGGTCCACCTCCTAGACTGAGAATAGTTCCCTATCAATTTCTCCTTCCTCTGTCTGCTTTTTGTATGTGAGTTTTCACCAGAACTCTGTATTCTCTGACTTCTTTTGTTGTTACTTTCTATCTTCCCTGGGTGATTACATTCATACTCAATTTTCAATTCCTCTGGGCTAATAATTCATAACCCAGCTTCTCCTGAGCTTCAGATCCATGTTTCTATCTGCCTTTTAGAAGTGAACCCCCAACTTCAGCGTCCTCTAAAATCTTAAATTTAGAATTCTGACTTGTTTGTCTCTTCTTCCTTAGTGCCTATCACATAAGGATTTCACTAATGACTGTAGAAGGAAGAAAGAAAGGAAATAACTACTTTTTCCCTTTGATGTTTTTTATTTCCTTAGTGAGAAGCCACAGAAATGGAGAGTGGAAATAAATAGTGGTCAAAAAAAGGTGAAAACAGTTTGGCAACTGAGTGACAGTCTACCTGTAGACCATCTGAATTGCCACAAATCTGGTAAATATGGTTTGTAATCTATTTAGAGAAATTGAAAATGAAAATAAAATTTTACTGGTAGAGTTTATTATTATAGGTCTTGTGCTCAATTTTAATATTTGTAATATGTTTTTATTGATTTCAGAGAGAAGGAAGAGGGGGGAGAGAGAGAGAAACATTGAGAGAGAATCATTGATCCGCTGCCTCCTGTATGCCCCCTACTGGGGATCGAGCCAGCAACCCCGGCATGCGCCCTGACTGGGAATCGAACCATGACCTCCTGGTACATGAGTCGATGCTCAGCCACTCAGCCACACCTGCTGGGCTCTTGTGCCCATTTAAGTGATTTTCCTAAACTCTACATGTAAACATATTTATTCTGAAAAAAGGAATCATGAAAGAGTGCTTTTTTTCGTTAACCTGGATAGATCAAGCAGTAGGAATAAAAATAAGTTAAAAGATTGAAATGCCATACTTCACGCTTTTGTGCACTGTTTAAAATAGTGATATTTCTGCCCAAATGTCTTCTCTGTGTCTGGAATAAGGGTTGAGGTTTCTAGTATTCTATCAAAGAATGTTTTTTAGCCTCTGGTGTAATTAGCTGGCCTATCAAGTCTCCCTCCTTTCTTAAGCACATATAAAACTGTAATCTTCACACATGTGGATTGTGTGGTGCTGTAGTCTTCTACTTGTATCTGTCTTAAATGACTGAATTCAAATATTGCAAGTATTATCCAAAATCAAATCTAGTGGTTGTAAGAAAAAATCCAAGATTTCAAAAGCCTATAGTTAACTATGGCTGGGAATACAAATAGTCCCATTTAAGTGATTAATATCTTGCAAAATTATTTCCAGAAAATGTTTATCCTTCTCCCCAAAATATATTTTAATTCAAGCAACTTCTCTCAACTAGAATAGAAACTTCTCTATTCATATGGCTGAACTGTATAAGTCCTAAATAAACAGAAAGAATTTTCTTGCAAATCATTAGTTAGAATCATGCTGTCTTTTCTAAGTGTGATAGAAAACATGGAATCTATATAAACGATTGAAAATAAACTATATAAAAATAAAATAATTTCTGCATGGCAAAAAATACTGGAGGCAAAACAACAGACAAATGACAAATCAGGAAAAGAAATTTGTAGCTCAAGTTCAGAAAAGGGGCTACATTCCCTAGTAAAATAATCAAGTAATATGGACAGTTTGATAGAAAGGAAATTCAAATGTCATTTAAGAAATAAAAGGTGATGCCTGGCTGGTGTTGCTCAGTGGTTGAGTGTGTCTACCTATGAACTAGAAGGTTCAATTCCCAGTCAGGGCACATGCTCAGGTTTCAGGCTTGATCCCCAGTAGGGGGCGTGCAGGAGGCAGCTGACCAATGATTTACTTTCATCATTGATGTTTCTATCCTTCCTTTTGCTATGAAATCAATAAAAATATTTTTTTAAAAATAAAAAGGTGCTGCCTTAGCCGGTTTGGCTCAGTGAATAGTGTGTCGGCCCTTGGACTGAAGGGACACAGGTTTGATTGTGGTCAAAGGCATGTACCTCAATTTTAAGCTCAATTCCCACCCTGGTTGGGGCACATGTGGGAGGCAACCAATCGATGTGTCTCTCTCATATAGATGTTTCTTTCTCTCTCTGTCTCTCCCCCTCCTTTCACTTTATCTAAAAAAAATTAATGGAAAATATCCTCAGGTGAGTATTAACAACAACAAAAAGTAAAAGTAAAAGGTGCTCAGCCTAGCCAGCATGGCTCAGTGGTTGAGCATCGACCTATGAACCAGGAGGTCACGGTTTGATTCCCGGTCAGGGCACATGCCCAGGTTGCAGGCTTGATCCCCCAGTGTGGGACGTGCAGGAGGCAGCCAATCCATGATTCTCATCACTGATGTTTCTATCTCTCTCCCTCTCCCTTCCTGTCTGAAATCAATAAAAATATTTAAAAATAAATAAATAAAAAGTGCTCAACTCTGTATAATCAGAGAAATGCAAATTTATGTTATATGTCATGTTATCTACCTTCACCTATCAGTTTAGCAAAGATCTAAAAGTTAGGTGTCAGTGCTGGCAAGGACATGGGGGAACAGTCAGTCAACTTCACACATTGCTGTGTGGAGTATAAAGTTGTACAGCTTCTTTGGAGGGCAATATCCACCAAAATTTTACAAGAATACATTTTTTGGTCCAGCTGTTTCTTTAATAGGAACTTATTCCACACATATAACCAGATGTGCAAAAAGACCTATGACTAAGATTATTGATTGCAGTACATAATGTTTACAGTAGCAAAATACTGGAGAAAACATTAATACGGGCATAGACAAAGGTCTGGAATGATATACCCAAATTCCTGAGGTGTAGCAAGGTGAGGGCAGGAATGATTCTCATCTTTGGCTGAATGTTAGAATCATCTGGGGAATTTTTAAAGTTTAAAGTTCTTATACCCAGACCAAGTAAATTAGAATCTCTGGAAGTAGAACCTGGAAATCAGTAATATTTAAAGTTCTCCAGGTAATTCCCTTGTGCAACTTAAGGTTGAGAACCACCAATCTAAACATTTTATTTTATCTACTATGTTGTTTCTGGTGTTTGTTTTTTTTAAGATATATATTACTTTTATGATTAAAAAGTAAGTTTTAAACACATGAACATATGTGATGTATTTTTGAAAATGCCGTTTTAAAATTTTACTACATAAAGATTAAATGACCTCTGTCATGAGGAAATTCATGCAACATTAAACACCTTTTTCCAATGATGCTGAATAAGTGAAGGATACTGAATATATCTTTCAGTCTTTTTGATGCAGTTCGTTTCAAAAAAGTGAAAGTGATTTTTAATGTTAGAGTTAAAACAATTTGTTAATGCATTGGTGTAATGAGACCTATGAAAATAAAATTTTTAAATGAAATTGTATGTAAATAAATGAAATTGTGTGCTTAGAAACACACACAAACTTCATTTTGGCTTTGATAATATAACCTCTTCTACCCATCATATATTCTTGATGTGTTTGTCTAGAAATTTTTCAGTGACCTTTGGCCCAAAACAAGACCCACTATTGAAGGAGGACCTCATTTATATTCAAAATAAAGCCCTGATTGTAAATATTAAAGCCCAGTAATGTTTTCTTTTTCTCTAAAGGTCATATGTATTAAGAAGTTAGACTTTCTATTTCATTGGACTAAACACTTTGCTTGAATACTAGTTTTTCAAGATATCTAGTGGTATTATACTCTGGAGTAGAACAGTTGATATCAAAAGCAGGAAGACTTAAGAGAGAAAAATGTACCTTTATCTGCCATGGGAAGAGAGAATACTGGTTTGGAGTTAATGGGGGAGAAAGACAGTGTCCAGTAGACTGTTGCTCACCCAGAGGGTGTTCAGGAAATGATTGTTGATAATGGTGAGAATATGGAACCAAAATGTTGACCCACAAGAAAGTGCAAACAATCTCATCTAAATGTTAATTGTACCATTTATTTTGAAATACAACAGACTTCAGGAGGAAAAAACAGGTATGTGTCTAACCCTAAGACTATAAATCCTAGGTAGAATATTTTTTCTGAGATACATATTTAAGATTGGAAAAGATTATTTAACTGTAGTGGATGAGGCACAAACATAAAAAATATGTAATTTTTAAAAAATCTGCTTTATATTTTAATTTGTTTAGTCATGTTTTCAATGCACCAATAGTGTTTACTACTTAAAGGAATTGTTCTTGCTGCTTTTAGTCTAACAAATTCTCTTAAAGTAGAAGACACATCATTCAGGCTACCCCTCAATTATTGTAAAATTCAGCAGTGTATATGGTAGAAAAGTCAGCAGGGTGCAAACAATTCTGATCTCACTGTCTTTCTAGTTACAGATTTTTCTGAATCCATATTAAACAGTAGCCTGGAAGAAAGGATACCCTATACTATCTTGGTTACCTGCAGCCAGGTGCATTTCAAGTGAAGTGTGCTGATGGGCTCCTCTATCAGGTGGTATGGTCACTGTTTGTTCTCTCTGAATACTTTGTAATGTGTTTCCCTACAACATAAATGCTGGCTTAATACATTCGGAATCTAGATTACGTATCAGTAATCATATAAAAGACTTACCAAATGTTACTGAACAGTGTAAGTCTTTAATTTCCTGTCTACTTTCTGTAGTCAACTTACTAGGTCAGTTTAATTCTAAAACCAGGGAAACAAAAACAATTTTTTTTTTGAGTGGAAATATTGTACCTTAAAGCTGGATATAGAGTAGAAAGAGTTTGATTTAAAAAATATTAATGGAAGAGGAAAACACTGGACAGGTGCATCAGTTTGACATTGAAAACAAAGATTTGTTAAAAGCAATTTTACCCCAGCCCAATTGTAAGACTAAATAAACCCCATTTAAAAAATGTTTAATTTGCCGAACCGGTTTGGCTCAGTGGATAGAGCGTCGGCCTGCAGACTGAAGGGTCCCAGGTTCGATTCCGGTCAAGGGCATGTACCTTGGTTGCGGGCACATCCCCAGTAGGGGGCGTGCAGGAGGCAGCTGATCGATCTCTCTCATCGATGTTTCTAACTCTCTATCCCTCTCCCTTCTTCTCTATAAAAAATCAATAAAATATTTAAAAAAAAAAAAAAATGTTTAATTTGAGAGTATTAACCAACCAAAAGAATTAATGGAATAGCATTCCTACTATCTTAATGTTTTTGTGTTTCAGAAACAACATTAAATAATGAGTAATCAGATAATGAGTAAAATGCCTGATATTATGCCTTCTTAAGCCATGTTTTGTCCTCAGATAAATGGAGACTAATTTTAGCATAGTTAAGAATAAAATGAATCCTAATTTTAAAAAGCAAAATAACTAGTTAAAGAAAAGATATATAAATTAATTATATTTCTTTGAGATATTGAAATTAGGAAAGTGTATGTGCTCATTTGCTTGGTACCCACCTAAGCTTTTCCCTGGTTGCCTTATGGGATTTATAAACTGAAAGGATTGTTATTTATAGATGATTGACTATCCATCATGTGTAAGACAGTGCTTAGATGGCATTTATTTCTACATTAAAGTTATGTTTCTGGACAGACTTAAAAATAAAATCAAGTTATAAAACAGTTTGTACACTGTGATCCCTTTTTGCAAAATGAAAATAGGTTCCAAAAAAAGAAAATAGGTGCATATTAGATAGCAAAATATTAGCTTTGACTTTGAGAACGGTAAAATGACAGGTGGTTTTTATTTTATTTATTAAATGCTTATTTTTTATTTTTTTAATTCTTAAATCCCAGCATAAGCCCAAAAAAGCAAAAAGAAAAAAATTACTATGGAGCCTGAAACAGACGTATGTAAATTTTTGAAGCAGAAAATGGAGGAAGAGCCGGAAGATTACTGAAAGATGAAGCTGCAAAATGGGTAACCCTGTCTCAGCTCTGGCTCCGCAGGAGGGATATTAGGAGAACTGCAGCGATTAGTACACAGAGGGTACAAACTGTGGGTACCACGATCTCCGTCACCATCTGCATATGACTTAGCAAAGGCTCTGAAATGGAACACCACCACAAATGAGAATGTGATCATTTTAGCAAGTATAGTTTTATCCTGAAAGCTTTAGCTGTATTGGAAAAACTTGGAAAATGGCATCACACTTTCTAATTATTCTCACTTGCTATTAAAGAATTAAATGTTATAAAAAATTATGTGAGGTATTTGGAAATATTTCAGACAACAGGACAAAGAATGCCTAAATTTGATTCTTCAATAGGTATTGTAATAAAGTCTTAAGTGTGTATTAATCCTTGTGCTGACCATAATTAATCTCAGATTATTAGCAGCTATATCCCATGGTTTTATAACACATTGGATGCGGGAAACGTATTTATACGTTTTACGTTGACTGGTAAACACAATTTTCCAGTGAGTTTTCCAGTAATTGTCTGTTTAAAATTTAAGAAAAATAATTCAGTATACATTTTATAGTAAATCACAAAAAGTTTCATTGAAAAAAAAATATGTAAAACTAAAGTTATCGTAATTTTACTGAATGTTGCCATTTTCGCAAAAAAATTAAGCAAAAAACGGCCCGCATACAATGTGATAATTTTCACTGGGGGAATTTGTGAAAGAAAAATCCTTAGGAAACATTTCCAGCCTTTCAAAGATGTTATTGTGTATCTTAAAAGGTATAGGAGTTTCTTTATTGCAACACAGTTACTCCTGAAGTGTTAAATGTTAAGCATATTTCATGTATGTGAATATAGTAGAGGACATTGATACAATGCCTGCCTTTAGGTTTTGTGCAGTCACCCTGGTTACCAAGGTGAATAAGGCACAGGCCCTGCTCTTAAAGAGCTTATAAGCTCAACAAATTCCCCATCATGTCTGTACATGATAAAAGTTTATTTTTGTTGAATGGCATATGCATCCTTAATATTGCCTGGTTATTTAGATGTGGGAAGGGGGATAGGCACAGTAGTATATTGGCCTATAAAAATAGCTGAATTGGTAGTGTTTGGTGTGGCACTTTCCACCTCTGATACCACATTAAAGATGTGTTCATTAAAACACATCTTCAGCCTGGCTAGTGTGGATCAGTGGTTGAGCGTCGACCTTTGAACCAGGAGGTCACGGTTCAATTCCTGGTGAGGGCACATGCCCGAGTTGGCTCAATCCCCAGGGTGGGGTGTGCAGGAGGCAGCCAATCAATGATTCTCTCTCATCATTAATGTTTTTATCTCTCTCTTCTTCCTTCCTCTCTGAAATCAATAAAAATACTATATATATATATATATATATATATATTTTAAATCAGGAAGTGTATTTCTCTGCCCTTGTAAAGAGTTGACAAAAGAAACAAATGATATGTGTTAGCATTTATTATTCTACATCTCTGAGCTTTTAAAATCCCATTGCATAAGAAATGATGCCTTCTGCCCAGCCAGTGTGGTTCAATGGTTGAGCATCAACCCATGAAGCAAGAGGTCACAGTTCAATTCCCTGTGAGGGCACATTCCTGGGTTGCAGGCTCGTTCCCCAGTAGGAGGCATACAGGAGGCAGCTGATCAATGATTCTTTCTCATTGATGTTTCTATCTCCCTCTCCCTTCCTCTCTCTGAAATCAATAAAAACATAAAAGAAAGGGGGAAAAAAGCCTTTTATGAGGTCAGGGGCCTTGTTTTGTTCATTGCTGTATCCCCAGAGGTTAAAACACCCCCTTCCTAAAAGTGAGTACTTAACAATTACTTTCTGAATGAGTGAATAAAATATATAGTGTTCTTTGACTTTATTTCATTTGGTATAATGGTTGAATTTTCCCCTCTTTCCACAAAGCCTACTATAACAAAACTTAAAGATGTATAAGTTTACATTATGATTCAGGGAGAATAAGAATAAAGTGGATAAATTTCTCTTTCTGGTAAGTTTTTAAAATATGATTTTAAATGCTTATAAAATAGACATTTGTAAATTGTCTTAAAATAAATTATTGTTAATTGTGTGGTTTGGAAGATTGACATAGGGTAGGTCCACATTTTGAGATTTTGGTAATGTTATTATCTATGTAATTATGTAGTTTAATTCTCAAAGGGGAGAGTTAAAATATACTCACCTGCAGCAAGCATCTGATTGTTGATAGAGCATGTTTCCAAGGCTTTGAAGTACCAACTTTCCACCTAATAAAAAGCCGCTTGGTAATTAATGTTTTTAATCTGCTTGTAGATTAAATTAGTTAACACTTATTAAATACCTATGTGTGTCATTGTGAGGGTGTCAAAACGCAGTCTTTATCCTTAAGGAGCTTATAATCTAGTGCTTTCCTAGTAATGCAAGACTAGAGAATGCCCGATAGCTGTCAGTCACTGTTTCCACGTCTCACTGGGGTCACCCGTCTCACTGGGGTCACCCTAAAAGAATTGGTACCTAAGTGACATGTGTAAAAATTACTTTCATTAAGACATTCTAAATTACATTTTCTATTCCCTATCATTAGGTACAGCAACATAAAGAGCTGGTAGAAAAAAATTACATGTTCTTGAAAATGTTTGGTATGTTTTAAAGGATTATTACATTTAATTATTTTTAATCTCATTTGGAACCAGTGCACCTGTATGACTCTGCCATCTGGTGGGAAGAGAAATGAACATTTGACTTACTTGACTTTTCATGTCTCTTAAAGAATTTGCAATATTTATTTACATTAAGATATAACATTTAGAAGAACATTTAACTTAAAGTCTTTATTGACTAATACAACCTAAAGCAAACAGGACTCCTGCATTATCATATTCTGCCCTTAATGTTCTGCATGTTAGGATTGATTTTAATGTGTGCATAACCTGTTCTCAGCAAATTAGCAAAGAGGTTGTGTGAGGTAGGGTCAGAGACGAAAGGCCATGCTCCCACAGACCCTTGTCCTCTTTCAGGGAGGAAAGGGGAGAGAGGTGCTTGCCGAACTCTGTGTGCCCAGCTGCCCAGGTCTTCTAAAGTCCAGAATGAGTAACAGGGATTAGTCCTACCTCTCTTGGGTTGGGAAAGCCATTGGCAGTGACAATCTTCTTGTAATACTGAACTGAAGCTTTTGGATACCGAGGCTTATTTCTGTTGTTAAATTCAACATAGTAGAATCCATATCTATTTGAATATCCTTTCTCCCATTCAAACTGATCCAACAGAGACCAGGAAGTATACCCTTTTATGTTAGCACCATCTTTTATAGCTGCAAAGACATTTTATTCCATTTTTAATGTATTACATTTACTTGGAAAAATAATATGAAGATAATCTTAAATGTTTTCATTTATGAGATTTAGAAACAAGTTTTAGTCAACCATGTGTATTATCAAATTTTGTTCAAGTTAAATAGAAAAATATGTGAAGACAGTCTTGGTTTGTATCTCACCTTTTAACATTTCATTTATATATCCTTTAAGGTATTTAATTCTCCACTTGTCACATAATTGAGTACAGTGTAATGTTTGCGATGCTCCATTTTCCGTCACATATATGGGAGGATCACCATATTGAGTCTGAAAGTGAGTCATAGTAACAAATATCTTTAAAAATCCAACTTACAGGTGGGTTTCTGAGTCTGAGGTACCTATAGACACACATGTTCAAGCCTGCCATATTTTAATCGAGTGTGTTTAGGGTTTAGTAAATGCCAGTTCACACGTTTAAATATATTTAGAGATGAATGCAGGCAAGAGGCAAGTTCATTTGAAAGAATACGTTTCTCAATAAATCAGCATCATTGTAGAGAGAATATATTCATATCTTATTCTTTCCACATATTCCATTTCAGGTGAGAAGGGCAGCAGAATAACTAAATGTGGGATAAGACTTTTAGCTACAGGGTATATACATTGAAATGCTTATTTATAGTAGGCATTAGACTGTAAGGTCTATATTAGCCTTTGAAGTATGAGTAACTGCATTTGTTTTGTGTTGTTAATTTTAAATGTAAGCACTTGTGCTTAAGCTCTAAGACCATGAATTCAGGTCAAAATGCCTTTTAAATAGCTTAATGTAATAGTCACCTGAGCAAAGTTGAGGAGCCTCCTAAATCCCCATGGCACAGAATATAGCCACTGAGACCCCAGATCAGGCCAGTTTGGGTCAACCAGTTCTACTAAGTCACGATCGTTCTGGTAGCTGGGCCCCCGGCGGGAGGGGTAGTTCCTTTCTGTGATGTACCGGGTCATAAAATGACCTAATCCTAAGAAATCAGATGTGCCTTTAATGTAGCTCTTTTCTTGGAGTGAGAACACAGGTAACCTCGACACATCCAGGCCTTGCTCTGCACTCTTTCTTCCTATTGAGAGAGAAACATAGAAGTTAACAGTGATTCTCACAATCATTTTATGTACCATGATGATACTGGCATGTTGACATAAAACCTTTTATCCAGATCCTGGGCTTTGGGATTCATTTGTATGGAAAATGTAACCGTAGCCTTTCAAACTGGAATTTTGACATTTGAATATGATCCAAAAATTTAAACGTTTGTATTGTTTAAAAGTAATACTTTCATAGATTATTCAGTAAGTGGTATGTTGACAAGTGTGTAGCCATCTGGAAAATAGTAGTGTTGGGTTCCTATATTATTCCTTACATCAAATATTGGTAATCTTAATGGCCCCTGGGAAAGGAACAGGAAGGCCAGAGGGAGGTGGGGGCATATGGTCACGTTCATGCTAGGTAAGCTGGTACATCTCTGTGTTAGAAATTTTTTTAATTGATTTTTTTTTTGAGAGAGAGATACATTGGTTTGTTGTTCCACTTATTTATGCATTTTGGTCTCTTGTATGTGCCCTGACTGGGTATCAAACCCACAACCTTGGCATGTTGGGACATCACTCTAATCAACTGAGCTACCTGGCCAGGGCTGGAAATTTTGTCATAGCTTTCAAAATTATAAAGGTATATGTCCTTTCACTGATCAATCACAAATCTGTTTATCCTACCTTTTATTCACTCTTGTAAAAAGATGTATGTACATGGACCTTCATTGTAGATTGAGTAGCAAAAGGTTAGAAACAATCTGAATGTCTATCAGGAGAGAATGATTAAATAAATGGGGTATCTATCAGTACACGCTGCAGCCATTAGAATGAATGAGGCATATACCAACATGGAAAGAATACCAAGGTACATGTTTAAATGAAACAAAGATGCAGAGTGTTGCCTGTGATACCAAGTACCACCTCACAGCAGTGCTTTTGCTCACACATGTACAATCCATGCCTGGGAGTGTGCTTCCTCCTGGGGAGGATGAGAGTGGTGGGGAGGGGTAGGGACAGAGGCTTGACTTTTCACTTTGTACTATCTTGTACTTAGAAAAATTTGAAACACCCTGGCCGGGTAGCTCAGTTTATTAGAACATTGTCCCAATATGCCAAGGTTGTGGGTTCCATCTCTGGTCAGGACACATACATTGAGGTTTTTTTTTCTTTTTAAGAGAGAGTGGAAGGGAGGGAGAGGGGGAAAGAAAGAACGAAACATTGATGTGAGAGAGATACATGGATTGGTTGCCTCCCCCATGGGCCCTGACTGGGGCTGGGATTGAACCTGCAACCCTTTGATGCACAGGCCAACACTCTACTGAGCAACACTGACCAGGTTGTGACTGCATCTTTAATTCAGTCACACTGAAGGACTGAATTTTTAATTTTAGTAAACAAATGGCTATAGGCTGTCATTGGATAGCATAGACATACATTGTGTGTATAATGTATATCTGTATATATCATTATGTATCTGTGTGTAAATATATATACATTATTCATAACATTTCTGTCATCACCAAAAGTTCTATTGGTCAGCACTGGTATAGAATTACTTTTGTTCATATGTTTATTGTGAATAAAAAGGTGCTGGAGAAGCCTGGAAGTAATTTGTGAACAAGATTTCAAGCAGATGCTTTCACTCCTAAAGAAAATATCAACTGCTCAGAGGACCCTTCTTTCCACATTATGTAAAGGAAAACTTCAGCCCAGTTCTACTTATCACAGAGTGGAGTTGGTAGGGTCTGGGATGATTGGCCTTAAGCCCAAGAAAACTGCTCTATGACAAATCATCAGTTTGGCTTTCGGTGCAGTCCTCTGTGGCTCCTGTGATGCCCTCGGGGTCATGAGAGAGTGAGTGCGCCTGTGAATGATGGATGTGCTGCAGGAACATGGGCGCTGTGGTCATGAGCGCTTTTTCCTTGTGCATCTTGAAGAAATCATTCCCAAGATTTTGCGTGTATGTGTACAGGCGTGTCACAGAACTGTTACTGCCAAGAGATTTTTAGAGATTATTTTGTCTGATCCTTCATTGCATATGATAAAACTGATACTCAAAGAAGTGAAGCACCTCGTCCAGTCACTCACTGGTTAGTGGCAGAGTTGGAATCAGGTAAGTCTGATGAATGGTGCTGTAGAAAGGGAAAGTTTTGATATGTTGGCTGTTCTCAAACATCCAGAATAGCCTTGTTACACGTGAGATTGTAACCTATTTCAATGCCATCCTTGTCTCTTTTTTTGTAGTGGAGTGTGGGCTGATGCCTCTAAATCACACAGAGATAATACATTTACATTCCTATGGCCAGGCGTTGCGGGTTGCCTGCCCTCTAGTCCCAGGCCTGTCTTCCTTGCCCTCTTCCCAGGTGCCATGTCCTTTATGGTCCCTCCCCAGCCTCTGAGGTCCTACCGCTGGTGGCCTAGGGCACTCCAAGGCATGTGGTTCTGTCTTTTAAGGCACGAAGAGAAGGCAGTTTTGGGTGGAAGCCATTTCCTGGGAAGATTCTTGTTCTTAAAAATAGATATGACAGCTATTTCCTTTTTTCTGCCCCTGTGTGTTGACGTGTAAAGATGTGATGCCTGGAGCTGCTGCAGCGTCTGTGGCATTGGGAGTAGTAGATGGTGCCGAGGGGAAAGGTGGAATGAGCTGAGTCCTCAAAGATTAACCTAGCCCTGGATCATCCTCCTCTGGACTCAGGGGATGATAAATTACCTACTTTCCAAGTGACTTTAGTTGGAGTTTTCTGTTATGTGGCACTTAAAAGCATTCAAACTGATAAGGCCATGTGCGCTGTACCTATCTTTATTCTCTTCTCTGACACTGGAAACCAGAGCTTGGAAAGTATTTCTCAAGTGACAGACAGAACTGGCAATAGAACTGACACCACCCATGACTGTGTCTTTGATTTCTCTCTTCTACTTCCCTGCAGTTAAAAAGGAGTGGATTGGGGAGGAAAAGGCAGGACAGCAGGACACAAAAGAGAGCAGCCCAGAGAACTGCTACATTTTTCTCCTGGGTTTTGAACTTCTTGGGATTTGTTTGGGTGTCCACACACACACACTGCCTTAATTCAAACAACCAGTTCTCAGTTCTTGATGGCCTCACCCAAGCCCAGGGTGTTCTATCCCCCTGCCTTCTGCTCATTTCACCTAAGTTCAGGACTGTCGCTGTGGCATCTGCAGTTTTAAAATGGGTCTTGGCTCACCGATACGCTCCTTCATCACTTGGGGGTAGTCACCAGCATAAATGGGGTTGGCAAACCAGCCCAGGCAGAACTGTAGATATCTCTCGGCAGCTTCTATGTCCTTGGGATTACTAGTGTCCACTGGTTCCCCCCAGTCGCAGTTTAATGAAATCCCCACCAGCCCTTAAAGGAAAAGAAAGAAGGGGTGGCAGTCAGGAGTGACCATCACTCCTCCGGGCACGTGATTCTCAGCACGTATGGCGGTGCAGCTCACCTTGCTGCCTGCTGCGCCATGTGCTGTTGTAAGAATGCCAGGCTTGGGCATGGGCCTGGAAGAGGAAGGACTTCATCAGAGGGGCCTGACCCCTCCATTTCTCTCCTCCCTTTCCTTCCTAACTCTAGAGATCCAGATGGAGTCCCATCATTTTCATGAGTCTAGTCTTGATTATCCCAATCCATAGTCTCCCATCCTCTGACCTCCAGAGGCACTTACTTTCTTTGTACGATACAGGAAACTTGGTCTAAATCTGGCATAAACACATAAACCACCACTACGTGTCTTTTTTTCTAAGGTTCTTGCTAAGGCTTCTCATGTTCCTGGTTGTCCACTGCAGTAGTAGGCAGTACTTTTCCCCTACCGAGCTCAGGAAGCTAGAATACCAAGCACCTGGCACATCCTTGAGAAATGGGATTCAAAATGTGCCGGCCTACCTTCTTTGTATATTCTCTCCCAGTGACCCACTGTGTCTCCAGAGCTCTGCCCTTTTAATATTCACAGTTGCTCTTTATTGCTGCTTCTAAACCATCTCTCCTTCCTCCTTCAAAAACCCTAGGTCTTGTCAGGCCAGCGTGGCTCAGTGGTTGAGCATCGACCTATGAACCAGGAGGTCACGGTTTGATTCCCGGTTGGGGCATATGCCTGGGTTGTGGGCTGGATTCCCAGTGTGGGGCATGCAGGAGGCAGCTGATTGATGATTCTCATCATTGATGTTTCTATCTCTCTCTCCCTCTCCCTTCCTCTCTGAAATCAATCAAAATATATTTAAGAAAAAAAAAAACCCCTAGGCCTTTTGAAATCCATGCTATCAGAGGAGTACTCTTAAGTTACTACTGTCCTTCACCAACTGTCCTCCAGTTACTTCTCATTCATTGAAGTTTTCAGCCTCTAGTTCACTGTCATTCCCCCGCTCCTGTCACCATTCCACACAAGACAGTTTAGACCTACAGGGGACAAGTTTTCCCATGCGCGCCCTCCACCCCTTGGCTGGATTGTAAGCCCTCGCGAGCAGCCAGGATACACCATCTCAGCCTCAGTGTCCCGCAGAGCACCGGATGACAGGACACTCTGTCAGTCCTCATGGAAGGAAAGTGGACGGTGAGAAAGGGCTATGGAAGATGCTGGCTCTGAGGTGGGGCCACAGAGGACAGAGCTCAGGCTCGGACCCCTGGGCATGCAGAGTGGACACGGGCTTGTCCCTCCACCCTGAACCCAGACTTCCCTCCCAGAAGACCCGCCTCACCTTAATGATGTGGTGAGCCGCCTTGTACAAGCCTGTGCCGTGGAGCTTCAGGCCTGGTGCGTGGTGGCCCGTCTCATAGCCCTTTTCTGCCATTGTCTACAGGGATGGCAAGTGGGGACCGATGGGGCCTGTGAGAAGTGGCAGGGAACGCTCTGGCCTGGGAAGTGGGTTTTCTCACCCGGAGAGGGACCCTGCTTACCCGCGGATCACTGAAAGTGACCCAGTACTTCACCCGGTCCCCAAAGGCCTCGAAGCACAGGTTGGCGTAATCACTGAAGTAGTTGGTCATGCTCGCGTTCTGCCACCCGCCATACTTGACCTGGAGCAGCTGCGAACAGAGGGGCGCAGAGAGGAGCTGGTGCCCCAAGGGTCTGTCTTCCGAAAAGACTCGGAGCTGATTGGCCAAGTGTGTGGGAGAAGCGGGCGAGTACAGCTACAGAGGATGTTCGGAGGAGAGGGCGGCAAAGATGCAGGGTGTTGAGCATTTAAGACTGAAGATGATGGCAGTGATGGACCATGAAACGTAAATGTGGAGACGAACTGTGTTAGGTACCTTGGGAGCAGGGAAGGTTTGAGATTTATGCTTCAAAGGAACTGGACAGAGTGAATATTTAAGAAAATTTGCCAAGGACAAGAAGCGTGATCATGGGGAAATAATCTTAAATATAAATTCCGAAGAGTTAAGGCACTGGGCAGGAAAGCTGTTTGGGATTCTGAGGGCCGTGCCGCTGTCAGAACCTCAGAGGAGCCTGTTATGAGAGAGGACTCCGCTTCCTTCAGCACAGGGCTCTCTCCCAGCCAGAGGATCTGCTCACGAGGGCCGGCTCTCCCAGGGTTCAGCATCCCATCAATATTACCTACCAGCTCTCCTTGGTGGGTTTGAGGGGATGCTAAAGGGTAGGTAAGTGAAGGCCACCAACCAAGGATGAAGCTGGGGGATGGTTTCCAGTTCATCTGCTTAAAGGCTGCTCTCTGCCCCCAGCCCAGGCTTAGAGACTTCCCTTCCCATAGAACAAACCCTGTCACCTCAGCTCGGAGGCTGCGGTGGGGCCTGAGGCCTTGCAAGTTGCTCCTCCCCTCTCTATCCTGCCCCCTCCAGCCTGCTCCCCAAACTCTAACCGAATCACCTGCCCTGCCGCTCCCTGCTCCTTGCCATGCTCCCTCCAGCTAGAACACCGCTCCTCCCACTTCATGCCCCAGCTTGCAAAGCAGTGACCAGGCTCATTCTCCTCCCAGCACCTCCCTGAGGCCATGTCTCTATCCTCTGCCTTCCCACCACCCTGTCTCATAGGGTCCCATACATGGCTCCGCCCCTGGCTGGACTGTGAGCTCTGTGTGGTCCTGTTGAATGAACAGTGATGTCTAACAGTGATGTTCTTAAGCGTGTTCACACTTCATGGAAACTGCTTGGGGAGGGGGTGGGGCTCATATGTGAGCACATATGGCGCTGGCTCAAACAAACGGGAAAAAGGCTAAACAAACTTGTTAATTATAGCATGTCATCAGATTTTACTCAAAAAGATGTTTTTCTCTTTATAGTTTGATTTGCTGTTTTTAGGACAAATGTTCTGGAAAACCTCAAAATCCGCAGTTAATCACTTACTACAAACATCAGTTAAACCAGCGACCTCCCAGCCACGAGTGAGTCAGATTTCTTCTTGACTCCTTCCCATCTTTGTGTCTGGACCCCAGGCTTGGCCCCACCTTGGCATCCTAGGGCCCAGATCAGGCCCCCTGCTGCTGAGCTGAGCTCCCCATGGGCCTCTGCACCTGCACAGCCCTCACCTGCGGGAGGTCCCAGTGGTGCAAGGTCACGATGGGGGTGATGTTGCTCTTCAGAAGGGCATCGATGAAGTCGCTGTAGAATTTGATTCCCTTCTCGTTCACCTGGTCACCTGAAGGTGAGATGAAAGGGGGCTTGACAAGAAAGGACCGTGGCCTTGGCCTTCTGAAATGCAGCACTCGTAGGGCTGAAGGTACCTCAGACCACCAGCACGTGAACCTCAAAGGGGTGGTATAGACTCCTGGGAGTCCAGCTGCCTGCAGAGCCTGTGAAAGCTGCTGCCAGAAGAAACTGTCCGTGGTCTCCGTCCCCAAGACTCTCCCTCTCTGTGGCCTAAAGGGGCCACGCTGGGGCTGGGAAGGGGCTGCCTAGCTCACCTCGGACACCAGTGGGTAGGAGCCTGGGCCAAGACAGGGAGAATCGGTAGTGGTTCACGTGCAGCTCCCTCAGCAGAATGATGTCCTCCTGTGCAGACAGGGCGGGAGGCAGGGCAGGTGGGCAGGTAGGGGGCACCCTGAGGGGCCCCAGGCCAAGGCTCACTCATGTCTAAGCTCCTAGTGGGTGAGGAAGCAGCTGTTTCCTCATCTATATAATAGGTGTGATACATACCACCAGCCCCTTCTTCCTCCTGGGGATAGAGTCAAATAAAATGCAGGATATGGGGCGCTTTGCGAGGGCCATAGGGTATTCCTAATAAACGTGGGTGATGAGTTCCCCCAAAAAGTCAATCCAGAGAAGAAGAGTGGATGCTGAGCAGAGGGATTGAGGGTGAGCTGGTCCCACTTCCTCCACAGGGGCTGATTCACATGCAGGGATCAGGGATTCAGGCCACTGTGGCCTATGGGCCCTGGGCCATAACATCTGCCCTTCGGCTACCCCTCACTCGGGTACCACAGCAGGGCCCTGAGTCAGGTGGCACCCTGCTTTCCTTTCCTTCCTACATCCTGCCCACACACCCAGTCCCCATCCCCACTCGCCCCATCCCCTTTGGTGGGGAGCGTTTAGCAGAGCACTGGGTTGATATTGTCACTTGGGCTCCCTCAGGATGTCACTTCCCACCTCTCAGCTAGCTGCGTGCTCCAGCACCCACCCACACGTACACCCTTCACTCACCTGGACCCTGTAGTAGCCATTACAGGCCACATCTGCTGTCTCCTCCCCGAGCACTTTCCCCTTCCCGCTGTGCGTGAAGGCATCCCAGATGCTGGGCCCCTTCCCATCCTGGTCCCAGGCACCCTCTGTCTGGAAGGCGGAGCTGCCCACACCCCAGGAGAATCCTGCAAGTAGAGACCCCAGGCTGGGCTCAGGGGGCTCCCACCCCTGTCCAGTTGGGGACTAGGGTTGTGCTCCCGGCCGCAGGGCAGCCCCTCCCCATCTCTAGGAGAGGGAGTGGGTGGGTAGATGGGGGAGACAGAATGCATTAAAAACGTTCTTGACAGTGTTAGCTCTCATAGCATGCTATCTGTAGAGTAACTCTAAACAAATCTGTGAGGAACTTCTGTTAATTGAGAACACTACAGAGTTATTTTCCATTCTACCTGTCGGGAAGCTAAAACACCAAACCCCTTGGTAAAGCCAGCCAAGGTGGACAAGCCGACAGACAGACGGACAGACCGACAGAGGAATAGACATACCAGGTGGAAAGGTTCCGTAGTAGAAGGAGGCCTCTTCTGGGGATCCCTTCCTGGTGGCCCCCAGCCCAGACACCAGAAGCAGCACCCACCAAAGGGTGACAAATGGCACTGGCTTCATGGCACCTGGCCTGCCCCCATTCCTGGAAAAGCACACCTGGCAGGTGTAGGCCCGCACAGCCAGGGAGGGGGGGCCGGACCCCAGCTTGGGGCAAAGGCCAGGAGGGGAGGAGGAGGGGAGGTAGGCACGCTTTATCCAGCGCAGCGTAGGCTCAGCTGGGGCCCAGCAGCGGAGGCTGAGGCTGGGCACCAGATGTAATTCCTGCAGATGTGAAGCACTAAGGAGGAGATGGATGCTGGGTTTGGGGAGCTCTGGGTCTGATGGGGAAGGGCCCCCATCAACCCCACTCCCTGCGAGACAGGGGACCCAGCCCACACCCTGTGAGAGGCCCGGTCTAATGGGAAACCACCTCTCCCTAGAGAAATGTGTGATGGGGCAGGCAGGACAACCAGAGAGCCTCTGCAGCACCTCCACCTACACACTGTGCATGCAGAGGGATGCCCCCCCGCCCCCCATTTTCAAGCCGGGGATGGTGAGCAGGGTCACCACCCTGGGGGCCTCCAGTTCTGAGGGTCAGGGCAATTCCCTCCCACTGGGACCCCCTCTCTGATGCCTGGCCAGCTTACCTAGGATTGTTCCTGGTCCCAGATACCCCCAGAGCAGTACCTGGTGGCCACAGGGCTCTCAGACTGGCCCCTTCACAGCAGAGCCCATAGCCCTGCCAAAGGTTCTGGTTGGGGGCGTGGTCAGTGGCCTACTCCCTTCCCCCACTCCCACCCCCCTCCCCTCTGTACAAAGAGCTTTAATAACCCCATTCAGTGGGGTGGTTGGGAATGCTGAGCTGGCTAGTGGGGCCTGAGTCAGCAGCTGGGCAGCTTGGCTCTGGGTCCAGGGGAATCCAGGCCGCCCCCTCCCAGGGCAGAGGGGCAGTGACCCGGTCCCGCTGACCCTTTCTGAGCCTGACGTGCCACACTTTAGCCTGCTAAGCTTAGGGTAGAGGTATCGGAGTGGGAATCTGTGTGTGTGTGTGTGTGGGGGGGGGGGGGGGATAGGGGGGGTACATATGTCTTTGTGTCTACCCTTTCCTGCTACCAGAGAGCGCTCACTATTGAAGGTAAAGTTGGTTTCTCCACCTTGCCCTCCTCTCTTTGGACTCCTCACTTATTACTTCACTCACTCATTCGCCAGGCCTGCCTGCTCCCTTCACCTCACTCGGCCCACATTCTTCTTGCCTTTAGCTGAACCCTCATGGTGGCTCTCTCAACTGGGAAGGTGATTTCTATATAGTTGATTCATTTCTTTCTACTCATCCTTCAGCTCCTCTACGGGCAGCAGCACCTCCTCCCCCAGGAAGCCTTCCCTGACCCACCCACCCCCAGGTCAGGTTAGGTGCTGTGGGTTTACCTCCAGCCCTGCACTTCCATGTCTGCTGTTTGTGTATCTGTGCCCCTGCCCCCTTGTAGGCCCCTGGGAGGTGAGGGCGTGCCGGGCTTGTTCACCCAGCATTCCCAGTGCCAGCACTTACTTGATGCTCAGTCATGTGAGTTCAATCTAAATAACACAATAATTATTCTAAAAACACTTACTGGGTGCTTCCTGCAGCCCAGGTCTTCTCACATGTTGATCCATTTCATCCTCCCAGCACCCCCTGCAACAGCAGCGGCCTCAGGCTTGATGGGGGGAGAGGGTGTGGATTTCCCGGCCGCCGCAAGGGCAGGATTGTTGCTTGACACCAGTCCGGAGGTGACTCTGCTCTGGGGCTGGTACCACTACTGGACCTGTTCTGAACTCCTCCGCCATTTCCCGCCGGAGCTCCTCCAGGCCTTGCCGCCCTGGCAATTTTCCAGAGATTTGCTGAGGGAGGCCTAAGGGCAGGTGCCTGGACATAGGCAGGGGCTACTCACAACCCCCCACCCCAGGGGCCCAGCTAGGGGCTTGAGCTGGCTCCCTTGGGCTTCCACTGCCAAAGGGGATGAGGGCTTTCTCCTCCTGGACTCAGAGGCGCCCCAGGCAGATTCATGGGGCAGAAATTGCTTCTTGGAGTGGATGACAGGGCTGGTCCCTCAGTAAATACGCAATGAAGGGATGGGGGTTGCTGAGTAACCCCACCACCTACAACCTTTCCCTCACACTTCCTGAGTCCCCACCAAGTGCTGACAGAGGCCCTGGGGACCAGAGTGAACTGGGACTAAGGATGGGGAGGCTTTGCGAGAGGGCAGAGTACGTGATAAAGGGAACAGCATGAGCAAAGACCCCAGGGCGTGTCTGGGACCTGGGAGACTGCTCCTCTGGCATCTGTCCTGGGAGGCAGGGCTGTGTCCTGAGGGCGAGCAGGCTGTGGGACAGGCCGTCCTGGCCGTGGGGTTGCTCAAGTGCCCAGGGCCAGGGATGTGCTGTTTGCTCTGGAGCTGGTGCCTGCCTCTCCAGGCTCACGGGCTCTGGGGACTCTGCTCTCTGGGCTGAGCAGGCAGGAAACATAAAACTTTAAGAGCTGATGTCACCTCTGAAAAATGCCCCCTTCTCCTCCCAGAGCCAGAGCCAGGGGCCCAGTGTTTGTGTTGGAGGGTCTGCTGGTTGGCCTGGCATAGCCGGGCGGCTTGGGGTCTGTCTGTGGACTCGGTCTCCGCTGTCTGATCCTGTTCTTCCATGACTCTGAGCCTGGCTCTGGCGGGAAGGACGTGGGCCTCACAGCTGGGTGACCCCCCTACAGACTCCCTCCCCCACGTATATACACTCTGGGGGCTGCCTGGGCCCTGAGGCCTGAGCAAGCAGGGCAGGCCTCCTCTCTTGGGTGGGGGTCTGACGTCCCTGGGCCAGGCCTGGCTGAAAAGCAAGTGTGTTGCTGGGGGCGGGGGGGGGGGCGGGGTGCTCTTGAGCTCCTGTAACTTCCTCCTCTTCCCTCCCTGCCAGGGGCTGCAGAGCTGGGGGCCCTTCTGCCAACAGTCCCTGTGGGGCCCAGGCCTGTGAGTTTACTGAAAAGACCCGGCAAAAGCCAAAGGTCTGGTCTTGGGTCCTGGGGAGCACTAATGGGTCCCAGGCACGCAAGTGTGGACACAGGGGAGGCGCAGATCCGGGACTCACCGGGCCACCCGAGCCTGCTCTGTGCCGCAGGATCCCTCAGAGGGAACCTAGGGGCCAAGTGGGAAGGACACTGGGGATTCAGGAAAATGAATTCCTACCTCCATGTGGCTAGGAACTGGCGGTGGGATCCAGGACAGGCACTTCCTCTCTGGAATGGAATCTCCCATCTATGAATGAAAGTTGCTCTTTCAGGGACCTCCCGGCTGACATTGTGGGGCCCAGTAATGCTCTTCCCTGGCCCTAGGAGCTAGTCTTGCTCTTTCCAGGGGGGTTTCTAGGCCCCATCTACACCTCCCTTCAGCCTAGCCACCCCCCCCCCCCCCCCCCCACCCCAGCCCTGCAGCTCAACTCAGCCCTGCCCAGCCCTGAGCTAAGGGGACAAAAGCCAGGAGACAAAGCTCAGCCCTGGCATGCTGTGTGACATCAGGCCCGCCACTGCCCCTCTCTGGGCTTTCTTTGCCTCCTCTGCAAAATCGAAGGAGCCTGGCTCTCAGCTGAAGTCTTCCTCAGCTCTGGGATTCTATTAAAGAGGGGACAGGCTATTTTCAAGTATCTAGGTTTTGATTCTGTGGTAGCAGGGAAATTGGTCAGAGCAGCTTCCTGGGGATCAAAGGTTCAGGGGCAGGGGGGGGTGTTTGGTTTATAAGGAGCACCCTGGGCCTGAGCCAGACTTTGTCCTGCGCTTTCTTCTGAGGCCAGAGCAGAGACAAGTCTGCGACAGGCCTTTGGGGGTGGGGGTGGGGGTGGGATAGAAAGTGGAAGGGATGGGGCAGCAGCTTGTGGAGAAGAGGGCAGATGGAAGTCTCTGGAGTCAAATAGAACTTTGAATCCCAGCTGGGCATTTGCCAGCTGAGCGTTACATTAAGTTACTGAACTTTTCTAAGTCATTTTTCACATATAAATGGGAATGACAATGGTACCTGTGTCCTAGGGTCACTTCAACATTACATGACATGTAAATGCTTAATGCAGTGCCAGCAGAGAGGCAAGCCCCATTAAATGACCCCTGTCATCCACGCCACCCTACTGTCAAGGCTAAAATCCAACTCTGCCCTTTATAAGGGCGCTCTGGCGGGGCACAGGCCTCCAAGGGGAGCTGCTCCTTGATGCCTGACAAGAAGTTTCCATGATCTGAGTGCTCTGTCTGGGAGATGACAAAATCCCGCCATGCTGTGGGCTGTGCAGGAGCCAGGCCTCTGTCCCTGCTGAAGCCAGAGCTCTGCACCCGAGAGCCCCAACTCTGCCCACGGCCACCGTGCCCAGGGCTCAGCCGCTGGCTCTGTCTCTCGGAACAAAACTCAGGCCCTCTCTCCTTTGAGGTGTTGATGGCAACTTCCAAAGACCCCTTCAGTTTTTCCTCATCACCATTTACCCCCCTCTGTACTCTCCCCCATCTCCACCTCCCCCCGCTATCACCACTATGCGTCCACTTCATTTCTTAGAGCCCCCAACCTTTTATTAAGAAAATGTTCAAACACAGAAAGTTGAAAGAATTGTACAGCCCACACTGTGTGCCCACCGCCGTTTTACTACACGTGCTTCATTGCATGTCAATCCCTCTAGTCTTCCTTCCACCCAGCAATTCATCTGACTTTTTTTTGATGCATTTCAAACTAAGCTGCAATGTCTGTTCACCCCTAAACACTTCAGCTGGCCTATCATTAACTACACCTGTTTATCATTCTGTTTTGAGGTAAAGTTTGCTGAGTAAAATGCACACTCTTCGGTGAATTTTGACAAATGCAGTCATTTGTGTAACCAAAGCACTATGAAGACATGGAACATGCATTTGTTCCTTTCTAACTCTGAGTCACGCTGCATCTTTCTGAGGACTTTTGGGGGAAACTCCTGCAGGTCTCAACGGCAGGGATCCACGCTGTCTTGTCTCCCTCTTAGCTCTGGCTGCTTGGAAGTTCCGAGATCCGATGCAGGACTTGAGCAAAGCCTTTCTGTGTGTCATCTTACTCCCTCTTCTCTCCAGTTCCCTTGTCTGTTATTTTTAAGCCCTCTGAACTATATACAACTCTGCAAGCTGGTTCTCAAATCCTTTTTTTTTTTTGGGAACAAACTGAAGGAGTGCTGCATAAATAATCATATTGGAATTTTCAGGATGTTTCAATGGTTTGTGGTGCCCAAATATGTGAAAATGGAAGCTGTCCCAGTAAATCTGGAATGAATTGACACCCTATGCACAGAGAATGGACCCGTGTGTATAGTATGCAGTGTACACACACACACGAATTCTTTTCTCAGTCCAGACACTGGCATTGGCAGTGACACCATCCATTCCAAACTGAAAGATCCCACTCAGCAGGGGCCTCACTGGGGAGGGGATGGTTTGAGCAGCAGCCTTGGATGGCCTCAGAGTGGCGCCTGTGAACGGGAGATGCTGATGGTGACAGGTCTGGAACCAGCCTGCCATGTAGGACAGCACAACCCCACCGGGCTCTTTGGTCTGAGTTCAGTTGCTGCGATTTCCTGGGTCCTGACTTACATTCCCTTCCCCCGCCCCCCCACCCCCCATCTCCACTCGTGGGGAGTCCCTGGGGCGGCGGCTGAAGACCCCAGCCAAGCCTTCTGGTTCCAGTTCATGAAAGGTGGGCAGGATGGAGATGTCGGGTGGGGAGAGGGGAAAAGCTGCCTCCGAAGCGTTTCTCTCCTCAGGACATGCTCTGGATCCGGCTTAGCATCCATCACAGGCCTCATTTCACTTTGATTTAGGAGGCTGTTTGATTAGAGTCTGTCCCCTCACTAGATTCTAATCTTGTCTGTTGTTATTCACCATCGAATCCCTGTGGCTTTGCCCAGGCAATACTATTTATTTAAGGAAGGAAGGAAGGGATTAAGGTTTTTTTTTTGTTATTACTAGTATTTTATCCCTGCACAGTGGATGTGAAAACAAGCTCAAGGGATCCTACCTGGACAGGGAGTGGGGGTTCTGGGGTCCCAGTCTGACAACCCTCACAGGTGCATACAGTACCTCACCTGGTAAGGGACACCATCTTGGAAGAGGGGAGCCGGGCTTCTTCTAAAGAGGGGTGATTCCATCCTCGGGAATAAGTATCCATAGGCCCAATGATGATCTCAGAAGATCTCTGAAACAACAGGTAGGGATTTAAAAATTTGATTGATTGATTGGTTGATTGATTTTTAGAGAGAAGGAGGGAAGGAGAGAGAGAAACATCAATTTGTTGTTCCACTTATTTATGCATTCATTGATTGCTTCTTGTATATGTCCTGACTGGGGATCAAACCCACAACCTTGGCGTATCTGGACAACACTCTAACCAAGTGAGCTACCTGGCCAGGGCCAGGGATTTAAAATTTTAAAAACAGTGAAAGATTTTATATAATTCTATAAAACTCAACTATAACTTAAAAAGTACAAATATAATTACATAAAATTAAAAATATAAAAGTAAAATTACATTTTAAGTTTTAAGAATTACATGGAAAATATATGAATATATTCACATCACAGAGAAATGGCAAACCCTTTCCATGCTACCCAGAGAGACTGTCCACAGCCTGTCTTTCTGCTTTTCCTTCCCAATTTAAAGGGAAACTTGCACGATGACTCGAGCCCTTGAGGTCCTGAAAGCGCAGTAGGAGGATGTCCTCACATTTCTCGCGAGAGGAACTCACTTAGGTGGCACCAACCTTGACTTTCAAATAGAACAATTCATCACAAGAGGAAAACTGAGGGCACTGGCATCATAGACCTGAGGCTCTGCCATTGTTGCCGTGGAAAACCGCTGGAGTCCGTGTCCTGCCCTGCAGCAATGCCTGCCAGCAGCCAGCCTTGCCGCTCACTGAGGCCCTGGAGCCACTCGGACTGCTGGTGGCCTCACCCCTGAAACGTGGCCCTGGAGCCACTCAGACTGCTGCTGGCCTCACCCCTGTAACGTGGCCCTGGAGCCACTCGGACTGCTGGTGGCCTCACCCCTGAAACGTGGCCCTGGAGCCACTCGGACTGCTGCTGGCCTCACCCCTGTAACGTGGCCCTGGAGCCACTCGGACTGCTGCTGGCCTCACCCCTGTAACGTGGCCCTGGAGCCACTCGGACTGCTGATGGCCTCACCCCTGTAACGCACTAACCAGCTCCAGGCGGCCTGCCAGGAGCCGCTGCTCCGGTGGTCACTGATGCCCCGCTGGCCACCAGCCTCCCACAGAGGCGTGTTAGGTTAACCTGCCTGCCATCGCCCTGTGACACACAGACTCTCCTCCGTGCGTGTGGACCCGGCCATCCCCATGCAACATGGGACTCACGCCTCGGGCCTGCGGTGGATGCTGGCCCAGGAGGCTCTGCGCGGTGGATGCTGGCCCAGGAGGCTTTGCGCACGCGCGCACCATCTCCCGTGAGCACCCGCGGGAGGCGCCGCCTGAGCTCTACTTCTACAGAGAAGGAGCAGGCCGCTGCCGAAAGGCTGTGGCTGAGGGCAAGTCTCAGGGTGAACGGACCGCTCCAGCCCCCAAACTTACTGCTGCTCGACCGACCCGAGGTCGCCCACGGTCCGTCCGGAGGCACAAAGGTGCCGCTGCTTGTGCAGCTGGTCCCGCCTAAGTCCCCACTGCGCAGGCGCGGAATGGGGAGGAAGCCCATCGAGGGGCCTTAGGCCGTTAAATGAAAATAAGGTTGACAGAAACGAAACAGTTTCTTTAACAAAAAAAAGAGGGGGGGGGGGGGGGGAGAAGAAAGCAAGAAAAGAAAGAAATGGCAACCGTTCCTGAAGTCTATGGAGTACAAAAGGGTAAGGCCCTTGTCCCCCGTCACCTTCCCTTTCCCAGATGCCCCTCTGACAGCTGGCCGAACCCCTCCCGAATGTCCTCTGTATTTTCCTACAAATCAGGTAATATACACATATGCAGTTTGGTTTGCCTTTCTACATGGGTGGAGATGGGTTATATTTCATGTTATATATTAGAGATCTTTCTGGATCAGTTCGCCCAGCGCGGCCTCATTCATTTTAATGGCTTCACAGCATTTTATTGGATGGATGGATGTCCCGTAATTGGCCTCGCTCGTCTCCTGTGGAGGGACGTTTTTTTTCTTTTCAATGCTTTGCTCTCACAAAGAACGCTGCAGTGATGTGATTTCATACCCGTGTGTGTGTGTGTGTGTGTGTGTGTGTGTGTATCCTTTTTTAAAATTGGAATTGCTGAGTCAATTCTGATTGTAATGGATGTTGCCAAATCATCTTTCTTTAAAGGTAACTTCATTCTTTTTAACCGGAGTATAGTCAACGTCAACATTTAACCGACATAATCAGTTAGAAATGATAATGGGCCTGTGGCTCAGGATGTGGGAGCCAACAGGGCGCCTGCTGGTGGCTGGGGAAGGGCTTGACTCCTGCTGGGAGCTCAGTAGTTAATCCCAGAAGAAATTGCTACTGGTCCAGAGCATTATAGTTTACAGAGTTTATTTAGTTTGTGGACGAAAGGGGCCACATGCTGACCTGACAAGCTCAGGAGAGGCCTGCATGGCAGTTTTGCAGACTCGGAGACCTAAAGTAACCACAAAGGATGGTCTGAAATTAAACTTTAACTAAAAGCAGTTATGGGGGGCAGTTACGTCCTGGGCCAGTATCTTCACTGACACGTTCAACCTTTACCGTAACTGAGCCTGTCTGTCTTTTTGCATCTATGATAACATACCCTTGAAATGTCTGGGTAACTTGTGACTTCCCTGTATCTGGAGCCCCTGGGGCACTACCAGGTGTGCTGGGTCCCAGGACAGATACCACAAATTCCTTCATTGTTATCATGTTAATTGTTCCTGCACCCACCTAAGTATGTGTCCATCATTTTACTTTTTATCCAGTCCCAGGGGTTTCCCTGCTTTGCTTATCCCTCCTCCTTAATCTATCACCAATGGATTTCATGTAACCCACCTATGTTCCTCCTTTGATTGAAATGTATAAATGCCGGCAGCCGGTCCATCCTTGCTGCTTGACACAGTCGCTGCAGGAAAGAAACATCTGCACAGCATATGTTTCAAGGGACCTGGCATATATAGCATATTGTTCTTAATATGTTTGCTCTCTTTAGCGCCATGTGTTTTAACCAAGGTCACCTCTCCGAGAAAGGTTGTTTCCCCAGGTGGGGATCTTTCCCTGAGGTTAGGGAGGGGATACAACCCCTTAATTAAGTGCCAGGCGGGTAGTTAAGCTACATAATCTTTACTCCCTGGAATGGAGATAAGAAACGCCCTAACCTTTGTAATAGAAATTGACAGGATTAAAATCGGCTGGTATAAATATGGATGTAACAAGACAATAAACATCAGATCCTCATCAGAACCTCGTCAGATCCTAACCAGAACCTAGCCAGAGAACATAGCAAAAGATCCTGGACAGAACCTGGCTACAGAACCTCACTGGAGAACCTAGAGAGAACATGGCAAAAGAACCTGGATAGAACCTGGCTAAAGAACCTGGTGATTGAACCTGGCTGGAGAACCTGGAGAACCTAGCGAGAGAACATGGCACCAGAACTTGGTTGGAGATCCTGACCAGAACTTGGTTGGAGTTCCTGACCAGAACTTGGTTGGAGTTCCTAACCAGAACTTCGCTGGAGATCCTGGAGGGAGAACCTCGCTATGCTGATGAACTGAAACTAGTTTCCATGTCATTCATTCTTCGCCGACTCCGTCCACACCTTTGGGGACCCCTGGACCCGCTGGGATTGGACCCCAGCATATAAATACGGATGTAACACCGCCATTCTCTGGAGCACTATCTCAATTCGTTGAGGTTCTGCTTCCCAGCATATGTCGACAGTTTGGCTCAAATAAACTCAAAAAAATTCTTTACAGGTTTCAATGGTTTTTTACGTTAACAAGTTCATTTAACCCAACTGAACTTCTAAGGGAGGTAATATTACTTATTTTCGTCCCATTCTATGGATTAGGAAACTGAGCCTTGAATGAGTCCCACACTCAAGTGACTGGCAGGCCCGGACTTCAACTTCCAGCTGCTTTCCCCTTTCTTCCTGGATGACTCCCTGTCTCCCCATTCCTTGCCACCTCCTCTACAACCAAATCCTCCCCAAACAATGCTTTCCTCAGAGTCAACCCCAAAGCCCACTCCTCGGGCTCCACGGAACCCAGGAATATGCAATGAGAATTAAAGGTGGTTAGGATTTGCCTGGAACACATCCCCTGCGGCTGCCCCAGTAGGAGAATTTGTAGCTTCCTGTTGCTCCACAGGCTCAAGAACTGAAGGTGGGACTGGACTCCTTCCTACACAACCCCTTGGCACCCAGGGCCAGAAAAGGAGTTACAAACTTAAGTTTAGAGAATAATTGCGGGGGCAGTCGGGGGAGGAGTGCATAAATGAGTACATGTGTGGAAAAGCAAAAGACCCAATGTATAAAGGTGCTTTATCATCCAGACCCCATTTGATTTTGGTTTCTGGGAGAGTCTTAGAACCAATCCCCCACAGATAGATACCAAGGGACGACAGTACAGCAAAAATGAGGGGGCGGGGGGGGGGGGCTTCCAAGATCAGGTTACAGAAAGACTGAGTGCCTGCCGGTGGCTCACTTGCCCTGAGGGAAGCCAGCTGCCATGTTGTGGCTGCTCTACCAAGGAGCCCACAAGTTGAGGAACTGACTCAAGAGCCAACGAGGACCAGAGGCTGCCAAGAGTCCTGTGAGTGAACTTGGAAGTGGATCCCTTCCCAGTCAAACTTTGAGATGTCTGCAGCCCCTGCCCACACCCAGATTGCGGCCTCTGGAGAGACCTTCAGCCAGAGGCAGGCAGCCAAGCTGTACCTGGCTTCCTGGTCCACAGAAACTGGGAGATAATGATAAGTGCTTGTTAAGCCACTAAGTTTGAGGGTAACTTGTTACTCAGAAATAGGAAGCTAAAACACGTTCTGTGGTCTACTTTTTCCCATCGCTGAATGTCTGGGCTGTGTTTAACTTTTCACTAATACAAAATCACTTCGTGAACATCTTCCTGTCCAACAAGCCTTTTCTGAATGTAAGGTCATTTCCTGAGGGTGACCCCACCAGGGAGATGACTGAAGCTAAGGTTCAAGCATGCAAGATATTTCATAAACATCTCCAAAGTGCTGTCCTCCAAGGATGGGTGTGGCCGAGTCGGGTCACCAGGGGTGTCCAGGACCTCATTTTCACATAACCTTGGCCAGCATTTTTCTTAGTCTTCCTGATTATTGATGTCTCCAACAGCAATTAGGTAATTCCAGTACTTCCCTTGCCTACCTCTCAGGGTTACTGTCGGACTTGAAATCTGAAAAGTCCCCTAGAGGCTGTGCTGTGTTCTGTAAGGCTGGGAGAGGTTGTGGTTTTTCTTAGAATCACAGGGCTTCTCAGTGCTCATTTTATCCCAGTGCCTCCCTATCTCATAGGAGAGGAAGCAGGGGCTCAGAGATGAGCAGCGCTTACTCAGGGTCACACGATAATTCATGGCAGGGCTCGGATAAGGTAACAAGGATCCTTTGCCCCCAGTGTAGAGCTCCTCCCTCTGACCCGCACAGCCTCCCAGCCTGCAGCTTTGCCTCAACCAAATATCCAGGCGGAACTGCAGATCCTCCTTCAACCTGAGAACTTAGAAAATCCCTATATTTTAAGAAAAACTGGCCCCAAATCCTCCCTTCCTTTACTGACCTGGCCACCCAACAAACCAGCCTTGTCTCCACCAACCAGGCCAGTAAACAGCCCGTGTGACTTTGCCTAGCTCACTTCTCTCACATCTCAGGGCAGGCTGGCCCCACTGCTCAGCCTCCTTCTCTCTCCAGGGCCCCTCTCTTAGGCCATGAACCGAAGCCATGCTGTTTCCATCCCCCTGTCACTGTGGCCAAGAAAACAGGAAGCATCTGAGTCACCCATTGTCCCCTGGGCCTTGGCTGTCTGGGCCCGAGTTTTGGAGTCAAGGAAGGACAAGGAGGGAAGAGGTTGGTCTCACAGAAGCCAGGATTTCTGTAGAGCCCACTCTTCTAACACTGTCTTCCAGCTTGTGGGACCCCAAATAGCCAACGGTCCAGGAACCTCCCAAATTCTTCTTGGGATAAAGGAAGAGCACTGTCTTGAGATTTGGAATTCTAGAGTTGGCTCTGCTTCCCACTGGCTGTGGGCCTTGAGCTTGTCTGATGGTCCTCAAGGGTGGTTAAATATTAGAATTGCCTGGAGAGCTTTAAAAAATACTGACATCTGGGCTCTACCCCAAGTGATTCTGACTTAATTTTTAAAAGCTCCCAGGTGATTCCAAAGTACATCCAGGCTTGAGATCCACTGGGCTAGTCATCCCCAAGCCTCAGTCTCTTGCCTGTCAAATGGGGCTAATGATGCCTATTCTCCACAGCTGCTGAGAAACAACTGGGGCCCTGGTTTATTCAGGCTCATTGAAAATATAGCGCTAGGGTAATAAGTCTTTACATGTCCACCTGTGGTAGGGCTGGGGTGGAAGTGAGATACTCTGAGGCCTTTAGAACCATGGCCAAAATGACAGTGGTAGACATTAACAGGATATTGAGCATGTTGAACGAGCCTGTCTACTGTCCCCCTGTGGTCGTCCTCTAAAGTGCCCAGCCCTGAGCAGAGTAAGTACAAGGTGAAAGCAGCAGGGGCACCCCAGATCCATGCCCCAAAGAGCTCTTGGACTGTTGGGGAGAGGGGCAGGAATGCAACAGCTCAAACTATAAGGCAGAAGGATAAAAAGGTGCCAGATTGGAGGGAGTAGGGAAGGCTTCTTGTAGGAAATGGCATTCATCCTGGGGGCTCCAATAGGTCCTGGGAACCCCTGGAACAAAGGCATAAAGGCAGGAATGAAAGTTCAATCAAGACTTCCCAGGGTGTGAATTGTGAGTGGAGGGGATGGGAGAGGAAGGAGGCCGAAGTGCAGGAGGCCGGCATTCCCTTCCAGCCCTTTCCTCTTGGGAACATATATATGAGGACATACTGGATGATGCCTTTTATGAAAAATTACAAACACATTTGTTTTACAGCATGGATCTGTTTTTGACATTTATTGTTTTAGCCAACTCTTGGTTATATTGTCTTGTTGCCTGTATGCCTGGTTATCTTTGATTGTAAAATAGACATTTGTTTGAAACATTACCTTCAGTAATTACTAGAGACCGAAAATGATGTCATCTTCCTTCAGTTAGGAGTTTAATTAGCTTCTGCCAGGCATCTGGGGTACTAGCAATTCAGGACCACCTTGGTCCAATTTTAAGGCTTGTGGCTTACCCAGATTATTCAAAGCCAGAGCATAGGCCTTGCCGGAACCAGTTTGCTTCTGGTTTACCGTTACTTTTAGAATGCAGCCCCTTGGATTTCCCAGTCCTGAGTGTGGGGCAATTTCCCAGTTCTGTGCCCTAAATTCTGTTCTTGACCCCCTCAAGGCTCTCAGAGGTTCTGCTTACTTCTCAGCTTCTTCACCCTGATTGGCCAACTCCACTGCAGAAGTGCCTCCCAATACTAGGCTTGCTGGCCAGGCAATTTCTTTGTATCCTGTCAGTTTTTTGATGCCTTTTAGATTATTAAAATACTAGAGGCCTGATGCATGAAATTCGTGCAAGAGTAGGCCTTCCTTACCCCAGCTGCTGGCACCTGCCTCCCTTCGGCACCTGGGACCCGGGCTTCCCGAGCAGCCCCGGCTTTGTCTGGAAGGTTATCCGGAAGGACGTCAGGTCTAGTTAGCATATTATCTTTTATTATAGATTGTGGCCAGTTTTTTAAAGTTGCCTTCAGTAGTAAGGTTGGTCTGAGTCATCTAAGTCTGTCTTTACTGAAAGTAGAGGTTCTCTCCAATTTGATTCTAACATGATAGTGTTCTTACTTAATGTGTTTTTTTCTCACCCAAGGATATGTTGGAGCCTGAAAGCTGGGTATGTGACCTTACCAGGAATCAAACCCACGACGCTTGGGTACACAGGATGATGTTCCAACCCACTGAGCCACACTGGCCAGGGCTTAATTTTTTATCTTAAAACTATACCCCTTTTTCTTTTAAATTGAAACTATATAAAAAATAAGTATTTATTTATTTTTTCTGACAACACACACACAGAAGTTCAAAACAACAATACCAATATGAACAATAAAAAACCCAGCATCCATTAGATGTAATTTGTCCTGAGTCTGTGCAGTTCTGTGGTATCTCATTCCAGCTTTTTTTTTTTTTAAATATATTTTATTGATTTTTTACAGAGAGGAAGGGAGAGGGATAGAGAGTTAGAAACATCAATGAGAGAGAAACATCGATCAGCTGCCTCCTGCACACCTTCTACTGGGGATGTGCCCACAACCAAGGTACATGCCCTTGACCGGAATCGAACCTGGGACCTTTCAGTCCGCAGGCCGATGCTCTATCCACTGAGCCAAACTGGTTAGGGCCTCACTCCAGCTTTTCCTCAGGGCAGCACCTTTCCCCTCTAGGCTAATGCTTCCAGAGGTAGTAAAACTGGGGGTTCCCTTTCAGACTTTAAATTCAGCTTGAAAATCTTACTATTCTCTTTATGTGCCGCAAATTTTAACAATCTCCTTTGACAACTCTTTGAATAATGTTTGATCGGTTTATAAAGTTAGTTAATCAAATACCAGGTATCTTAAAATATTTTAAACTTTAATAGTTAGGCGTCCTGCACTGGCCACTGTGGCTCAGTTGTTTGAAGTGTTGTCCTGTGCATTGAAAGGTAGGTTAGCCCTAGCTGGTTTGGCTCAGTGGATAGAGCATTGGTCTGTGGACTGGAGGGTCCCAGGTTCGATTCCTGTCAAGGGCACATGCTCGGGTTGCGGGCTCGATCCCAAGTAGGGGGTGTGCAGGAGGCAGCCAATCAATGATTCTCTCTCATCATTGATGTTTCTATCTCTATCTCCCTCTCCCTTCCTCTCTGACATCAATAAAAAAATGTAATGATGTTATTTTTTTTTAAAAAAAAAAAAAAAAAAAAAAAAGGAAGACAGGTAGGTTAGATTCCCAGTCAGGCACATACCCAGGTTGTGAGTTCAATACCCAGTCTGGGTGCATGTGGGAGGCAAACTGATTGATGTTTCACTCTCACATTGATGTTTTTCTTTCTCTCCCTCTCCTTTCCTCTCTCTCTCAAATCAATAAAAGCATGTCCTTGGATGAGAATTGAAAAATAGTGAAAATTAAAATATGGTAAATTTAAAGTTCTCTTATATGTTCTAACTAGAGGCCTGATGCACGAAATTCGTGCATGGGGGAGGGAGGGTCCCCTGCACCCTCTCCAACCCAGGACCCCTTGGGGGATGTCCAACTGCCGGTTTAGGCCTGATCCTGGGCCTAAACCGGCTCACCTGCCTGCCTGCCTGACCACCCATAACTGACCCCCCTGCCAGCCTGATCACCCCTAACTGCCTCTGCCTGCTGGCCTGATCACTGGAGCTCATTGCCACGCCCCCACCCCTGCCGTCCTGGTAGCCCCTAACTGCCCCCCTGCCGGCTTGATCACTCCTAACTGCCTCTGCCTGCCAGCTGATTGCCCCCAACTGCCCCCACCCCACTGGCCTGGTTGCCCCCAACTGCCCCCCCTGCTGGCCTGGTTGCCCTACACAGCCTGCTGCTTGGTTGCCCCTCACTAACCCCCTGCCAGCTGGGTCTCCCCACGCAGCCCGCTGCTTGGTCGTTTGGTCGCCCCTCACTAACCCCCTGATGGCGTGGTCACCCCACGCAGCCTACTGCTCAGTTGTTTGGTCGCCCCTCTTGAACCCCCCTGCCAACCGGGTTGCTCCATGCAGCCTGCTGCTTGGTCATTTGGTTGCCCCTCACTAACGCCCCCTGCCAGCCTGGTCACCCCACGCAGCCTGTTCGGTCGTCCGTTTGGTTGCGATGGTTGCTTAGGCTTTTATATAGATAGATATTGTGTATAAATTCAGTAAGAGTTCAATATAAAATCCTTAGTTTAAATTATTTAATTATACACTTTCAATAATTAGTTAAAAAACCATCACTCTAAAAGACCAAATTATATTATACATTACAAGCATTATAGAGTACCAAATATATAAAGATTGTCTCTTAATACAAAAATCAGGGTCACACAATACAATATGCAGATGATGTATTATTATAGAACTAGTGGCCCAGTGCACAGATTCATACACAATGAAAGGAAATTAATTAGAAGAAATATTTTAATATTGCTATTCACTCTTTCTCTATAATAGAAGTGTCAACCAAATTCACGATTGACAATGACAGACGGAAACACACGCGTGCGATTGGCACCAGTGAGAGCTTTATATGTATCATGCATGTATGAGTCAACTTAGCCTTTTATAGATACAGAATATACTTGCTTAATTAGACCTGCTTTCTGATTTAGCTAAACTTTTTCCAGCCGAGTGAAGCACCCCAACTTTTCTTTCAGGTAATTGTCAGCAACACAGCAGTAAATATCAACATGAAGCAGATTATTATTGTAGATCACGCAGGGAGAACAAAGGGTAAAATACTTAACTGCAGCAGTGTTTGACTATATTCTGTGCAGTAAGAAAACCTGAAGTCATTTTCAAGGTCCACCATTTCTTACTTCTTTTTAGTCAGGTCAAGTTTCTAAACTTTCTAAATCTCCGTTTTCCAGCTAATGAAAAGAAAATAGGATTCTACCAAGTCTCCTATCTACCTACTCCCGGACTTCTGTGAGGATCAAATGAGATGAGGCACAGGAAAATGCTTCACAGACATTTGGTTAAAGTATAAAATGTTTGTACCTGGCTATACAGTTATGTTCCTGGGCTGAAGAAACTCCAAGAGACTAGTCGCTAGGGAGAGGAAGCCAGGCATTGCTACATGACATCATTACCCGGCACCCACAGCCACCGTTTCTGGGCTGGGCTGGGCTGTGAGCCGCATTTTGCGCTATGGGGTCTTGGCTGCGGTGGCTGCAATTTGGTGGGCTGAAGCTTGGGGGTGGTGGTGGGGCCTGTGTCCCACTTGGGGGAAGCCCAGTGTTACTTTGTCGGTGCCAGGTCCGCAGGGCTGTTTCTTTGTAAATGGCCAGTGCGTGTCACGGCAGCTCCTGCATTGAGCATCTGCCCCCTGATGGTCAGTGCGCATCATAGCGACCGGTCGGACGGTTGGAGGGACACTTAGTATAATAGACTTTTATATATATAGATTGTACACCTGAAACCTATATATGGTTTTACTAACCCATGTCACCCCAATAAATTCAATAAATAAATATAAAAATTTAGCCTGGCTGGTGTGGCTCAATGGTTGAGCATCGACCTATGAACCAGAACGTCATGATTAGATTCCCAGTCAGGGCACATGCTTGGATTGCAGGCTCAATCCCCAGTGTGGAGGGTGCAGGAGGCAGCCAATCAATGATTCTCTCTCATCCTTGATGTTTCTATCTCTCTATCCCTCTCTGAAATCAATAAAATATATTTTTTAAAAAACCCTGAAAAATAAAATCAAGGTCAAGTAGCCCACTTCTTTGGTGCCAAATTTTCTACATACTTCCCAGTTCTTCTGGTGCAGCTCCCTCTCAGGCTGATAACCTGATTGGATTTTGAACCTTAAACTAGGTGTTAATAACCCCCAATCCCCGTAAAGATGTCCACATCCTAATTCCTGTGAATGTGTTTGTCATTTTACATGTCAAAAAGGACTTTGCAGATGTGATTGAGTTAAGGGTCTTGGAATGGGGAGATGAGCCTGCATTATCCAGGTGGCCCAATGTAATCACAGGGTCCTATGAGGGAGGGGGAGGCAGGAGAATCACAGAGAGAGATGTGGTAGCAGAAGCAGAGGTTGGCGTGCTGGGATTGTTGACTGAAAGGGAGCCAGGAGCCAAGAAATGAGAGCAGCTTTATTTAGAAGCTGGAGAAGGTAAGGAAATTGATTCCCCCCTGGAGCCACTAGCAGGAGTTCAGTCCTGCTCACACCTAGATTTTTGCCAAGTGGGGCCCATTTGGGACTTCTGTTCTCCAGGACTATAAGATAATGAATTTGTGTTGTTTTAAGCCATTAAATTTGTGGTAATTTGTTACAGCAGCAGTAGGAAATTAATACACTATATAAATAGAACTTTTTACTTAGCCCTAGGACTTCTGAATTCCATGTGATCCTAAGATGTGTAAATTTCCATTCCATTGAACTTTAAGGACTTTTGAATGACCACAACAATAAAATTAATGGAAGTTCCATGTTTTCTACACAGTGTGTTTGCCCAGCACACTGCACTGAAGACATGGAGTTATATTCCTCACAGTTCCTCCTGAGTGGCTATGTAAGCACTTGCTCACGGGAGTGTTTTGGTTCGTTTCTAACCAGGCAGTGTTCACTTTCTACAGCTGGCAGTCCTGGGTTCCTAGAAGGTGCCGTCTGAAGCTACTGGGCTCCCTGATAATATTCTGGCAACTGAGGACAGTGGTGGAAGTCAGTTCTGTAGGCTGCTTATGAGACAGCTGCCCCATTCATTCTCCAAGCACTCCCAGAACACCAGGCAGAGGGACACAGCAGTGAATGGGAATGGTCTGTGCCCTCAAAGCGTTCATCTGTAGGGGGAGCCACAGATAATCATGATATGGTGCAGTAAGAGCAGGGACAGCAGAGTAGGGAGGAAGATGTAGTCAGGAACTTGAAAATGCATGGGCTGAGAAGGGACAGCACACAGACTGTTTGAAATCGGATCTGGCCAGGCTGGGAAATATGAATGAATGGTTGCCAGGCCTGAGGGCCCTTGGTGAGGAGGCAGGGAGGGAGACCTGGTCTGGTGCTGGCTGGTAGGCATCCTCGGGAACCTGGTCCTTCTGTCAACCTGGGCTCAGGCAGGCTGGGTTCCAGGCCCAGCCCTGTCCTGTGACTTCATCTGAACAATGTCATTCATACTAGAACCTTCCTCTCTACAGGGAAGCAGGAGACGGAGAGCAGGGAGGATAGACTATGTTCAGAAGGTTGGACTACTGACATCAGAAGGTAAGCTGGGCTCCAGCCAGTGCATCCACTGGTGGTCTGAGCCCACTCACCTTTGAGGAAGTCCCCTGGGTGCTCCCCATTCCTTGAGGCCCAGATCTAGGCCTTAAATTGCACTGATGACATAATTGTCAACCAACCCAGTAAAGGGTATGTGAGAAACAGGGGCCAGGCTCCAGCCTAGACCAAATAAACCAGAATCCAAGTATATGTGCGTGGAGAGGTAGTTCTGGGAATCTGAATCCTAGGGGAACCTGGAGCCCTGCTGGGATTGAGAACTGCTGGGTTATAGGCCCAGGACTCAAGGCTGGGTCCACATGGGCTGTTCCTGAACACCCCCGTTTCCTTAACAGGTGCATACCTCAGGCCTGGCATTCACTGTAATATCATTCTCTAAGTCCACCTTCCCATGTGCCTTTGGGATTTGTACCAGCAGCTTCCCTCCCGCATACTCACTCACACTGACAGTGTTGGGTCACACACAAACATGTAGATGTGGTTCCTGAGTAGGGCTGCGGATTTAGCAAATAAAAATACAGAAAGCCCAGTTAAATTTCAATTTCAGATGAGCAACTTATACTTGTTTAGTATAAGTATGTTCCAAGGATTGCATGGGACATACTTATATGAAAACTAGAGGCCCGGTGCACCAGATTCGTGCACTGGGGGGCGGGGGTGGTCTTTCAGCCCGGCCTGTGCCCTCTCGCAGTCTGGGACCCCTCACTCCTTACTGCCCACCTGCAGCGGAGGCGGGAGAGGCTCCTGCCACCCCCTGCTGTGCTTGCCAGCCGTGAGCCCGCTTCTGGCTGAGCGGTACTCCCCCTGTGGGAGTGCACTGACCACCAGGGGGAAGCTCCTGCATTGAGCGTCTGCCCCCTGGTGGTCAGTGCACATCACAGCGACCGGTCATTCTGCTGTTTGGTTGATTTGTATATTATACTTTTATTATATAGGGTTATTATTTGTTGTTTATCTGAAATCCAATGAACTGGCCATCCTGTATTTTACCTGGTAACCTTACTTCTTAGTCCTGAGGCACTTTCCTGGGGAAGCCTTGAGTAAAAGGAAATGAAGCCTCGAAGGTGCCCCCATTAAAGGGCTAGGCCTGAAGAGGGCACCCTCCCTCCACGGGTTTCAAAGCCCATCTGCCCGGTGTTGGTGGTGGTGTACTGGAGATAGGTTAGGCCCATAAGGAAGACACTCACCCAGGTCAGAGACTCTTAACCTGTCAGACCTATCACCTTCCTTCTAATATAAAATATTCTGGATTCCCCTTTTACCATCCTGAAATAAAATTCACAGATATTACCACCAATCAAGAGACAGAATGAAAAAACAAATATACTACCTTAATTGTAATATAGAAGGAGAAATAAAAAGAAAGCAGTTGAGAATAAAATACAATGTATTTCAGCTATAAATGTTTAAGCATTGCCATACTAGGAAAACCTTGTAATTTCTCACTACCCCTGGCTTTTAGCTATAAATAGAAGCACTGAGCATGTGACTGGTGAAATGCAGGTGAATACAGGGGTGGTGTTCTTGTGAATCAAATACCTGACATGATTTTCTGAAAGAGGAATATTTCTTGATAAAATGCCAAACTAAACAAAGTACCTATCTTTCTTTGATTTATAGAGTGGTTGAATTCCAGTATATGCTTTTTAAAGTCATACAACAAAATACTTGTGTTTATATATAAAATAGGTTCTAGACTTAGAGATTTATAAACAAGTTTCTCCCCAATATGGGACTTGGGACAATTTTCTTGCCCCCAATGATGCCCTATCCCCCAACATTGTGACAACTAACACACATACCCACAAACTCTATAAAACGTGTCCTGGGGCAGTATCTGCTCTTTGAGGATCAGCATTGAGAGGCCACACAGGGAACCCAGAGTTTCTGGCTTCCTGCTTGGCCCCAGTTCACAGACACCCTCTGAACTTGGCCAGCACAGGAGTTTTTACTAAAGATGACAGCCTTGTAGATTAAGGTGAGAGGAGGGAGGCAAAGGATAAAGAATTGACTCAGCGTCTAGCCCAGCTGGCAGCGTGGCTCAGTGGTTGAGCGTTGACCTATGAACCAGGAGGTCATGGTTCAGTTCCTGGTCAGGGCACATCCCTGGGTTACAGGCTCGACTCCCAGTGTGAAGCATGCAGGAGGTAGCCGATCAGTAATTGTCTCTCATCATTCATATTTCTCTCTCTCTCTCCCTCTCCTCTCCCCTCTGAAATAAAAAAATATATATTTTAAAAAATAATTGACTCAGCTTCTAGATTCGCTCCCCTCCAGGGACTTTGGAGCAGGTGGGGGAAACGACAGCCACATGACAAATTGTGGTGGACAGGGGGCCATAGGAAGGACTAGGAAGGACTTGCTGCCCCAGCTTTTGGGCATGCTGTCAGGTCTTCAGGGATGGCCCCAGCGACTAAGAGCTGCTTCACTGTAGCATGTGTGAGATCTGTATGGTCATGTGTGATGTGGCATTTGTGTGCTAATGATGTACCTTTGTGGTAGGTTACACCCCTTCTCCAGGTGGCCCACAACCTCTGACTTACTGAGCCAGGAATATAAAGGCCTGGTCATCTCAGTCCCACTCAAGACACCCCTGAAGGGCACATGTGCTCCAGAGCTCCCATAGGGTTGGACCTGCACCACAGCTCAACGTCTCTCTCTCTGCCCACTCCTGCTTCTTTTTATTTATTTATTTATTTATTTATTTATTTAATTTAAATCTTTATTGTTCAGATTATTACATTAGTTACTCTTTTTTCCCACCATAACTCCCCTCCACCCAGTTCCAACCCCACCCTCTGCCCTCAGTCCCCACCCACTGTCCTCATCCATAGGTGCATGATTATTGTCCAATATCTTCCCGCACCCCTCACACCCCTTTCCCCCCCAAGAATAGTCAGTCCATTCCCTTTCTATGTTCCTGATTCTATTACAATCACCAGTTCATCAGATTATTTATTCACTTGATTTTTAGATTCACTTGTTGATAGATGTGTATTTGTTGTTCATAATTTGTATCTTTACCTTTTTCTTCTTCTACCTCTTCTTAAAGGATACCTTTCAGCATTTCATATAATACTGGTTTGGTGGTGATGAACTCCTTTAGCTTTTTCTTATCTGTGAAGCTCTTTATCTGGCCTTCACTTCTGAATGATAGCTTTGCTGGATAAAGTAGTCTTGGTTGTAGGTTCTTGGTATTCATCACTTTGAATATTTCTTGCCACTCCCTTCTGGCCTGCAAAGTTTCTGTTGAGAAATCAGCTGACAGTCGTATGGGTACTCCCTTGTAGGTAACTGATTTTCTTTCTCTTGCTGCTTTTAGGATTCTCTCTTTGTCTTTTGCTCTTGGCATTTTAATTATGATGTGTCTTGGTGTGGTCCTCTTTGGATTCCTTTTGTTTGGGGTTCTCTGCGCTTCCTGGACTTGGAAGTCTATTCCTTTCACCAGGTAGGGGAAGTTTTCTGTCATTATTTCTTCAAATAAGTTTTCAATATCTTGCTCTCTCTCATCTTCTGGCACCCCTATAATTTGGATGTTGGTACGCTTGAAGCTGTCCCAGAGGCTCCTTACACTATCTTCGTATTTTTGGATTCTTTTTTCATTTTGCTTTTCCGGTTGGGTGTTTTATGCTTCTTCGTATTTCAAATCTTTGACTTGATCCCTGCGACCCTCTGGTCTGCTGTTGGGAGTCTGTATAATATTCTTTATTTCAGTCAGTGTATGCTTAATTTCTAGTTGGTCCTTTATTACAACATCGAGGGTCTCATTAGATTTCTTGAGGATCTCACTACATTTATTGGCAGTCTTACCAGTCTTTTCGAGGATCTCACTACATTTATCGGCGGTCTCACCAGTCTTTTCGAGGGCCTTACTCAATTTATCGGCGGCTTCTAAACAGTTCTTTAAAGACCTTAAAAGTTTGGTTTTGAACTCTATATCCAACAGTTTGCTTTCCTCGAATTCTGTCGTTTGTGTCCTGTTTCTTTGTCTCGGCATTTTTAATGCTTCGCTGTGTCAATAGAGTGCCTTTCTGTGCTAAGTGTCCCAATTACCTGAGGTAGACACTCTTGGTGCACCCCCTTGTGGGCTTTGTGCACAGTCTTGTTGTAGTTAAGCCTTGATTGTTGTAGTTATCACTGTGAGGAATTGACCTCCAGGCCAATTGGCTGTGAGAATCAGCTGTGTCTGCCGTGGGAGAACTTCTGTGCTGGAGACACCCCTCTGGGGCTAGACTTGCTTCGATGGGCCTTTGGTGCTCACTGAGTCTGCCCCCTGAGTGTGTCTTTTATGGTTCCACAGAGCTGCAAACTGGATGGTCCCACTCTGACCTCTGGGCTTCCTGGCTCCTGGGTTTCTAGGGAGGTGCTAATCTAGCCTTTGCCTGAGGCTATCCAGCAAAAGCCTCCCTGCAGGGCTTGGGCAGGACGGGTCCCACGGGATCTACAGGGCGGGGTTAGCAATTATGGCTGCTCTCAGTCTTGCCCTCAGAGGCTCTGGTTCTCAGTGTCCCAGTAATCGCTGCAAGCCCCATGGAGAGAAAGCTGCCCTAGGGTTCTGAGCGATGCTAGACAGTCCCGCTTCTCCCGTATGAGTCTGGGTCCTTAGAGACTCACCCGAAACTGGAGCTCAGAGCCTGAGACTCCTTCCCGATTGAAAACGACAACCGCGCCCTCAGCCTCCAGCCCGCTCCGCGTGCACTCCGCACCTTAGTATTTTACTTCAGCACTGCGCCTCCTCTGAGCCTCGGTATGCTTTTCTCTTTCCTCCTAGTTGTAGAAATTCCACTCAGCCAGCCTTCCTGTGGTTCTGGATGATGTCCGTTCCGTCTTTTAGTTGTATTTTTGAAGTGGTTGTTTGCGGCAGCAAACTCCCGTGTTTACCTATGCCGCCATCCCCCACTCCTGCTTCTTTACCTCCCTTCCACAGGTATTGATCCCAAGGGCCTCCTTAATAAACACCTTGCACCTTAAACTCCATCTTAGAGTCTTCTCGGAGAACCCAACCTGTGACACATGGGCAGTGCTGGTGAATTGTGTGACCCAAGTGCTGGAAAGGGGAATCATGACTCCTGGGAGCACTTGGGAGGGCCCTGTATGAGTCAGCATTCTTCAGAGAAAAGGAAATGTATAGATTTATAGAAAAAGATTTATTATGAGGGATTGGCTCATGCAAGTAAGGAGACTTAGAGATCCCATGATCTGTCATCTGCAAGCTGGAGGCCCAGGGAAGCCATTAGTGTAGTTCTAGTCCACACCTCAAGGCCTGAGAACTGGGGGAACCAATGGTGTAAGTCCCAGTTTGAGTCTGAAGGCCCAAGGCCCAGGAGCTCTGATGTCCAAGGGTAGGGAAAGATGGATGTCCAGCTCAAACAGAACAAATTGGCCCTTCCTTTGCCTTTTTATCTGTGCAGACCCAGTAGATTGGATGAGGCCCACCCTTATTGGTAAGGGCAGTCTTCACTCAGTCTCCTGATTCAAATGCTAATCTCTTTGGACACTCCCTAATACACACACCCTGAAATAATGTTTACCAGTTATCCGGGCACTCTTAAACCTAATCAAGTTGACACAAAATTAATCATCACAGGCTCCCTACAGATGTCTCCTGGGTCATTATGAAGGACAGGGAGGTATTTTACAATCTGAGATTGGGAGGAGAAGGTCATTTCAGCTGATCTCTATCATCATCATCATTACTAATGATGTGCCTTTGTGATAGGTACTTTATTTACACATTTCACATGAGCACTGAGGCCAATGAGGGAAATGGTGAGATGTGGGCCACCTCTGAGGCTCTGATGGAGGAGAAGGCTGGATTGAGTGGGGAGCTATAGCACGTGTGAGATCGTTACACACCATGTGTGATGTGGCATTTGTGTGCTCTATGTGTTGTGTACAGGGCTGTATTCATCTTCTATTGCTGTGTAACAAATTATTACAAACTTAGCAGCTAAACTGACGTGCATTAATTAGTTCTTAATTCTGTAGGTCAGAAGTCCAGTTGGAGATGTTTGGGTTCTCTGCTTAGAGTCTTCTTACAAGGTCAAAATCAAGTTGTGGCTGGTTCTTCTCCGGAGGTGCCAGGGAAGAATACACTTCCAGGCTCAGTCATGTTGTTGGCAGAATTCTGTTCCTTGTGGTTATAAGACTGAAGTCCCATTTCCTTGATAGCTGTCAGCTGGGGTAGTTAGCAACTAGGAGCCACTCTCTGGCCTTATGTATAGCCCAGGGGTGGGCAAACTTTTTTGCCTCGAGGGCCACAATGGGTTCTTAAAGTGGACAGGAGGGCCTGAACAAAAGCATGGATGGAGTATTTGTGTGAACTAATATAAATTCAAAGGAAACATCATTACATAAAAGGGTACGGTCTTTTTTTTTTTTTAGTTTTATTCATTTCAAACGGGCCGGATCCGGCCCAAGGGCCGTAGTTTGCCCACGGCTGGTATAGCCCCTCCATCTTCAAGGCCAGCAACAGTGCATTGAATCCTTCTGGTGCTTCAAATCTCTGACTTTTCCTCCAGTAGCTGGAGAAACTCTGCTTTTAAAGGACACACATGATGAGACGAGACCCACCCAGATAATCTCCCTTTTGTCATATAATACAACATAACTATGGGAATATCTCATCATATTCATAAGGGAGTGAGGATTCTACAAGGTCAAGGGTCATTGGGTGTCATGCTTAGAATTCTGCCTCCCCAAAAGCTGGATCTGAATACTTTTGGCTCTAGTCCCTCCTCTACAAAGTATGGATAATTATATTCACACAAGGGTATTGTGAGGATTATATTTATTAGTTTAGAGACCTAACAAGTGTTTGTTGAGCACCTGCTCTGTGCCATGTGCAGTTCTGGGCTCTGAACACACAGCCTCAAACATGACAGGTACAGAAGACATGTGCATGAAGGGCCCTGCAGCACATTGACATCCAGCCTGTGCTTGGGCAGTCATCACGGAGTTGCTGGCTTTAGAGTGACATTTAAGGCCCTTATCCTGAGGCCATTTCATTCCCCTAGTCTCCATGCCTTTACCATCCCTCTGCCCTTTGCTGGTACAGACAACTTCCTGCACCTTCCCCCAGGCCCAGGAGAGACATCTCCTGCCACTGGGAGGACATAGTTGCTTCTCTGAGCTCAGGAATGCAAAGTAATGGCAGTGGCAGCCTCTCCACCATTAGCTCCATTCAGGGATTCAGAGAATTAGTCCACAGATGTCTCCTGGGACATTTAAAGAAATGAAGAAAAATATTTATTGACTGCCCACTATGTACTGGGTCTTTTTCCTCCGGGCAGCCTTTCCTTATGCCTGCACCAGGGCATGATCCTTCTGGGCATCCACAGTCTGACCTGCCCCTCTCTTGCAGCACTTTGTTCCCCTACCCCACCCCAACTGTGCCAGATCTGTATGCTGAAAACTAAAAAATGATGAAAGAAATCAAAGAAGACCTAAACAAATGGAGAGATATACTATGTCCATGGATTGGTGGACTCAAGGTTGGCAAGATGTCACATTTTCCTAAACTGGTCTATTGATTAAATACAATTCCAATTAAAGTTCTGTTGGGATATTTTCAGTAGAAATTACAAGCTGATTCTAAAATTTATATAGAAAATCAAGAAAATTAGAAAAGCCAGAATAATTGAAATCACATTGAGTATGCTTTGGGAACCTAAGACATAGTTAGGAAAACTTGGCAGGGGATTGTTCAGGTGGCCTTGGCAGGTGGGGACCACAGCCTGTGAAATGGATGGGTTATACACAGATTTGAGCTTTGAATGACACGATGTCACCAATACTGGCCTCTCTCTGGGGAGCAGGGGCTATTGCTTCTCCCTGTTCATGGATCCTGTAAGATCCAGCTAAGTATATAGCCCATAGTGGACATTCCTGGTTACAAATAAAGGAGATACATGGACATGCATACTATGTGTGTGTGTGTGTGTGCTGATCATTGCTTTTCCTTTGGCCTAGATCAGTGATGGCGAACCTATGATACGCGAACTCATTTTTTTGGTTGATTTTTCTTTGTTAAATGGCATTTAAATATATAAAATAAATATCAAAAATATAAGTCTTTGTTTTACTATGGTTGCAAATATAAAAAAATTTCTATATGTGACACGGCACCAGAGTTAAGTTAGGGTTTTTCAAAATGCTGACACACCGAGCTCAAAAGGTTCGCCATCACTGGCCTAGATAGTAGAGAGCTGGCCCAGCTGAATGGACCACTGAGTATGTAGATTCTCAGTGACTGCTTAGAGTGAGAGGCTGCTGACTTCAGGGAGGAGGAATGCAGGCTGCCGGAAAGCACGGTGATGATGGATGAAAGGGAAATGGCTGCATTCTTTCCTAGCAGAGAGCTGCCAGGTGTGAGCACGTGCGTTCGTGCGTGTGTGTGTGTGTGTGTGTGTGTGTGTGTGGCAGGAACCCAGGAGAATGACATTTCAATGGCTGAGTTCCAAGTCAAATCCCAAGAAATTTTTAAATTAAAAGACACTTACAGTCTTGATTCCTTCCGTATCCCTGCTGGCTGGCTGGCTGGCTCTCAGGTAATGAGGCAGGGTGGACAGTGCCGCTGGTACATCAGCTAGGACTCCTGCCTGGAGTGTCCCTATCAGGTGCCCTGCCCTTTGCCCAGAGGCCTCCCAAGGCTCCTTCTAGTTTGTGGCTCTGTCATCCTCAAAGCGAAGCCTCCATCTCGAGGTCCAAGTTGACTGTTCATCAAGTCCCAGCAGTGGGGAGGTTCGAGGGGGATGGAAAGTGTGCCTTTCCCCTTTAAGGGCAGATGGAAGCCCTGCCTGTCATAGTGCTCATACCAGGAAGCCAGAGCTCAGTCACATGGTCCCACCTAGCTACAAGGCAGGCTGGGAAAGGTGCCCAGCCAAAACACAGGGGTTCTGTTAATAAAGAAGAGGAGGCTGGATATTAGAGAACAGTTAGCAGTTTTGTCCATAAAGCAAGAGATGTGGAGAGTGGATTGGAAAGCCTGCCTCCTGTGTGGAGGCAGGAAGACCAGGTGAGAGGCTGTTAGAATAATCCAAGTTAGAAATGAAGATGGTCTGGACTGGGAAGGGTCAGCTCGGATGAGACAAGTGGAAGGATTCAAGAACTATTTAAGAGGTAGAACCAATATGATTTGGTATCAGTTAAATATTGAGGGGGAGGAGGAGGAGGAAACAGGGACAACTTCCAGGCATCTGGATTAAAAACTGGGCTCATTTATTCAGCAAACATTTATTGAATCCATCCCACGTGGCAGGTACCTTGTCTGAAGATGTGTGGCACCACCTCTGTCCTCCAGGATACAAGGAGAGAACTGTAGATGCTTGGAAATCAGGACTGAGTGGGAGGCCAGAGTTTCAGGGGAAGTAGAGTTCACCTTCAGGCCGGGGGGTGGGGGGTGGGAGGCGTTTGGTAGGACTGAGTGCTCCTGGAGGAGGAGCCTGACATTCCAGGTGAGTAAGCAAGAGGACCCAAGACTTGGAGGTGGCCTGTTATCAAGAGAAACTTTCTTGTGATGGCATTGATGGTCACGCTGCAGCAGAACAAGCACTGGCTTTGGAACCATATGGACCTGAATTCAAATCCTAACTCTGTGCTCACCTGTTGCTGAAGGAATTGTAAATTGGGTCAATCTCTATTGCAGGTTATTTGACATTATCTATCAAAACTACAAGCACACATATGCCTTAACTCAACATTTCAACTTCTAGGAATTTATCCTACAGATATACTCACACATATATGAAGCAACAAATATATAAAGCTATTCATTGCAGCATTACTTTGTTTTAAAATATGTTTTTTATTGACTTTTTTAAAGAGAGAGGGAGTGGGAGAGAGAGAGAAACATCAATGAGAGAGAAACTTCACTGATGGGCTGCCTCTTGCACTCCCCTTACTGGGGATCCAGCTCAAAACCCAGTTATATGCCCTGATTGGAATCGAACCAGTGATCTCTTGGTTCCTGGGTCAATCAATACTCAACTGCTGAACCACACCAGTTGGGCTGCAGCATTACTTTTGTAATTGCAAAAGATTGGAAACAACCCAACTGTCCATCATTATAGGATTAGGTAAATAAACTGACATTTATGCAATGGAATCCTGTGTGAAACAGAATGAAATTACTCTCTATCTACACTAATAAAAGACAAAGATGCAAATTGACCATACCTTCGCTATGCCTTAAGCCACGCCCACCAGCCAATCAGAGTGACTATATGCAAATTAACCCAACCAAGATGGCGGCCGGCAGCCACGGAACTGGAGCAAGCAGGAGGCTTGGTTGCCCCAGTGATGGAGGAAGCCATGCTTCCCAGCCTGCTGCGGCGGCTCTGAGATCCACTCAAAGCAGCAAAGTTTCAATTATAGAAGGTAAATAAAACCCAGACACCTGCTTTCAGCCGGCTGTGGCCACGGAGCTGGAGCAAGCAGGAGGCTTCCCTCCCGCCTGCTGCGGGCAGCTCTGAGCTCCACCCAAAGCAACAGAGTTTCAATTATAGAAGGTAAATAAATCCCAGAATAAAAAAAAAGAAAAAAAGGAGAGGCTGGGAGCTTCCATCACCAGGGGGCTTGGCGATCCTGAAAATGGCCCTCAGCCCCTCACCCAGACTGGCCAGGCACCCCAATGGGGACCCCCCACCTTAAAGCGGGTGTGGCCAGCCTGCAAACAGCCATCAGCCCCTCACCCAGGCTGGCCAGGCACCACAGTGGGGACCCCCACCCTGAAGGGGGTGTGACCAGCCTGCAAACAGCCATCAGCCCTTCACCCAGGCTGGCCAGACACCCCAGTGGGGACCCCCCACCCTGAAGGGGGTGTGACCAGCCTGCAAACAGCCATCAGCCCTTCACCCAGGCTGGCCAGACACCCCAGTGGGGACCCCCCACCCTGAAGGGGGTGTGACCAGCCTGCAAACACCCATCAGCCCCTCACCCAGGCTGGCCAGGCACCCCAGCGGGACCCCCCACCCTGATCTGGGACACCCTTCAGGGCAAACCAGCCGGCCCCCACCCATGCACCAGGCCTCTATCCTATATAGTAACAGGGTAATATGCAAACTGACCCTAACAGCTTAATGACTGGGAATGACTGGTCACTATGACACACACTGACCACCAGGGGGCAGACGCTCAACGCAGGAGCTGCCCCCTGGTGGTCAGTGTGCTCCCACAGGGAGAGCTCTGCTCAGCCACAAGCCAGGCTGATGGCTGCCAGTACAGCGGTGGTGGTTGGAGCCTCTCCCGCCTCCTCAGCAGCGCTAAGGATGTCCAACTGCAGCTTAGGCCTGCGCCCCGCTGGCAAGTGGACATCCCCTGAGGGCTGCCGGGCTGCCAAAGGGATGTCTGACTGCCAGCTTGGGCCCGATACCCCAGGGAGTGGGCCTAAGCCAGCAGGTGGACATCCTTCGAGGGGTCCCAGACTGCAAGAGGGCATAGGCCGGGCTGAGGGACCCCCACGAGTGCACAAATTTTTGTGCACCGGGCCTCTAGTGTAGTAATATGGAAAGATCTTTAGATATGTTGTAGGTGTTAAAGCAATACATTGATCAGTGAATATAGTTTATTGTAAAAATGGAGAGGGAAGGATATCTATACTTATCTATCTAAATATGTATGTGTATATTTTTTTCATAGCTTTTATATGAGTAGAATATTTTTGGAAGGACACACGAGGCCAGTTGCTTCCTGAACAGAGAACTTGGTGGCTGGGAGTCAGAGTTGGAGGTCAGACTTTTTACTGTATTATTTTCTACATTTGGAATTTCAAATTATGTGAATGTTTTATACACACACACACACACACACACACACACATACATCCCAGTCTTGCCATTTTGTAGCTGTGTGATTTTAGGTAAGTCACCTGGCTTCTCTGAGCCTTAGTTTCCTTTTCTGTAAAATGGTGATAACACCACTGGCCTTGTAAGGATGATCAAGGTTGCCTAGCACAGGACAATGCCATACACATCCCTCTCATCTCTTCTTTCCTTCATCATCCAGCTGCCAAGCCTTGCCTGGTTCACCTGCTTGCAGATGTGAGCTGCCCACCCCAGATTTGCTGGTGTTGGGAGTCAAAGTCAGGGGCACTTGACATGATTCCCAGCATCAGCCAAGATGGGAGATGCTGAGGATGAGGACAAGAGGAGCAGACTTGGGGGCGCAGAGCATCAATCCTACAGAACTCAATATCTGGGATGGTGATGGATGTTTGAGGGCCTTCACACACTTCCACTTAAAAGGAATCATAATTGTAATAATATTTGCTAACAATTATTGAGCATGACATGCACTATCTCACTTAAACCTCTCAGCAACCCTTCAAGGTTGACTTATTATCTCCAAAGTTATCCCATTAGGAAAAGGTTTTCAACCTAGGTCTGTCTGACTAGAACCTGGGACCCAGATTTACAGCAGGTCCTTAAAATCAGTGACTTTGGGGTTGGCAACTATTTTGTATAAAGGGCCAGAAAGTAAATATTTTAGACTTTGTGGGCCACACATTGTCATAACTGCTCAAATCTGTGATTGTATTGTGAAAGTAGCCATAGACAATCCATAAATGAATTTCAGTGTCCCAATAAAACTTTATTTAGGGACACTGAAATTTGAATTTGATAGAATTTTCATGTCACGAAATATTATTTATCTTATGATTCCCCCCACTATTAAAATACATAAAACTATTCTGAGCTCATAGTCTCTACAAACACCTCCCTAAGTCCTCTGATAACCAGAAAAGGTACCACTGGCACCAGTGCCTTCTTAGGTCTGGAATTTTGCCTCCCAGAGGCCAGTGGCCATGATACTAATACCTGTCCCTTTGTCGGGATGTTTGTCTCCAGAATAGAGGAGTAAGGGGCATATGGCGCTGGATTTATGAGAACCTCTTCCAAGACTCAGTGCTGAGAAGGCAACTCCAGACCCCTAGGCTTGGCTTTCAAGGCCTTTCATGATCTGTTCATGAACTGAGCCATGTTCCCTAAGTCCAAGTCCTTTGAAGACCCAGCTCCTTCTTAAACAGGTCTTCTCAAGGGCCTGGCCCTGCCACGTCTGACATCTGTCTTGGGGCAGGAAGCAGGGGCAAAAGTTAGCCCCAAAGCTGCCCCTCCTCTGCCCTGTTCTCCACCAGTTCCAAGCCTGCCTTTGGGCCAGTGTGGGATGGGGCCAGCTCAGGTGGTGTCGGGGCTGCAGGCTCAGAGAGGGTGGGGAGAGAGATGGCCAGGGCTGTTGGGGGAGGCCACGGGTGTCACCTGGGGCCTCGCTTCCTCTGGGAAATAGGCGGTTGGGAGATTTTCTTTGAAAACCAACTTCATAGTGTGGAGGGCTCAGATGAGCAGGACTGCACTGACTTCCCCTTGAGAGATAGCTACTCTTTTCTTCTCTGTTCTCTACTGTTAGCTGGTCTCCTCTTCCCACCCTCTATTCTTCTCTTTCTCTCCTGACCTCTGTCTGTTCCCTTCTCTCTGGCCCCTCCCAGTATGACCTGACTCTGCTGCCACTGAGCCTTTGTTCAGACAGCTGCCTCCTCCTGGAAGTCCTGTCTCCCTTTCCTCTTTTCACATACCACTTTCCCCTCTCCCTAGTGGGGCAGGGTTTAGTGCTGGGAGTCTAACTTCCTGGCATATGGCGCTGGCCTTATGAGAACCTCTTCCAAGACTTGCGAAGGCAACTCCAGACCCCTAGGCCTGGCTTTCAGGCCTTTCATGATCTGTCTCAGGCTTTGTCGGTCCCACCTCCCCCACTCCCCGTCCCCATGCTGCCCTCACTGTCCTCGCTGCTCTCAGAGAACTGTCTTTTTTTTTTTTTTTCCATCTGCAATGTGTTAACTGAGAAGCTTTACAAACAAATTTTGAAGGTGCTGCCTGGTTCCTTCTTTATGCTTCTAATAAAATGTGAGGTACAGACATAAATTGAGGTAAGAACTGTTAAGTTAAAAGAACCAGAACTTGATAGCTTGGGAAATTCTCTGCCTATCCAGATTGTGAAAGATGCTAACAATAGAAGATTCACTGTTAGGAAAGTGTGCGCTGGAGAAAAGACTAAGGACAATCTTTGACTAAAGCTGAAAAAATTAAGCATGTGACTCATGGACCAGAAACAGAGATGAGACTATCCTGCAAATATCTGGAGTAAATCTCCAGACATCTAAGACGGCCATAGGTTTTTGAGTGTATACCAGAGGAAACACCGAGATGAAATGAGAAAAAAAAATCTACAGGCAAGAAAACACATTGATAAAACTACTCAGCTGCGAACATATGCTACCCTTCAAGGAAAAAAAATAACTCTTAAGATGGAGACTTTGGTCCAGAGGGAAGAGCGTCAGGCCACAGAGCATGATTTCTGGTCTTGAAACCTAATAGCATTTGGCTTACTGACTTCTGAGATTGCTTTCAAACACTAACTCCTTTCTTACGTCCATTTTCTGTTCTTGGAATATGAATATCTATAATTATCATCCTATGCCAGTCCCACCACTGTATTATGGAAGCAAACTGTTTTCTCGAGAACTCAGTCTTGAAGGGAGGAAATAGTCAACCCAATGCCACCCAAATAGAAATGTAATTGTGTAATTTAATTGTTTTCGTAGCCATATTAAAAAAAAAAAGAAACAGGTAGAACCAATTTTCATACCCATTATATCCAAAATGTTATCATCTCGATATGTAATCCATATAAACATTATTAATGAGATTTTTATATTCTTTTCTTTCTACTTAGTCTTTGAGATCTCATGTGCATTTTACACTAACAGCACTGACCATTTTACAACTCAGACTGGCCAGTTCAGGTTCACATGAGACAGGTGGCCTCCATATTGAACAGCTCAGGCCTAACCCAAACCCCCAACTGTTAGCCCTAAAAACTGCATAAGTAACTATGAAGCAAGTGTAATAGAAGGTCCTGTTGAAGAATAAACTGTGGATTTTCTTTGCTCTTCTCTCAGGGAAGAGGTAAGTGGTGTCTGTCGGAAGCTTTGTGTGCATCTCTGAGTTGTGGGCTCCCCTAGGGGACAGCCAGTTCTTGTCCAGGAAGTGGGGAATGGGCAGCCCTTTGTGTGCGAAGGTAAAAAAGGAGAAGCTGGCCGACGACCTATGAACCAGGAGGTCACGGTTTGATTCCCGGTCAGGGCACATGCCTGGATTGCAGGTTCCATCTCCCGTAGGGGGTGTGCCGGAGGCAGCCGATTAATGATTCTCTCTCATCATAGATGTTTCTCTCTCTCTCTCCCTCTCCCTTCCTCTCTGAAATCAATTAAAATAGATATTCAAAAAGAAAAAAGGGGAAGCTGCGATGTGGATCCCCAGAAGAGGACCAGGTAGCTGCATTGAGGTGGGGTTGGCATTGTTAGGGCAGCTCATTACCCAGGAGGACAGGGCAGTGGGCTCTTGTCAGTGCCAAGCTCTGGATCCCTGTGGAGTCCTGGCTGGGGCAGCCACGTCCTCTTTTGAGTAGCAGGCAGTGTTTCTAGAAGAGGGCCGTGTCTAAGCTGGATCTCTTCCCTTCTCCTTTCAGTACCTCCCTCTGTTCTTTTCTCTCATGTCCCCTTCATCTCCTTGCACCAGAATTAATGAGGTGGGTGCCCAGTGAAAAGGCTGTATCTGCCTGTTCCTCCTCTGAACGCCCAGGCTCTGTTGGCTCTAGAAGAGCATGCTGGGAGAAGAGACTGGCAGATGCTAGATTCGGTCCACCTGGAGGCCTGACCGCACCTGTGGGCGGCCCCTCCCCCTCTGTGCTTTGTGATTGGGAAGGCAGCCCAGCCCACCTGTCTGTGGCTTCAAACACTAGCCCTTCCATTCAGAATCACTCCTAAATGAATGTGAGTGTGTGAAGGAGGACTCCCAGACAGAGGGGGCTGTCTGGGGTGCAGGGTTGATGGCTGGGGTCTGTAGGACAGCTCTCGTATAAAGGGTCATTCATTCCTGACAGGTGTGTGCTGGGTGCTGGGCCTGGCCAGGGCCAACCAGAGCTTTCAGCAGGATTTAATCAGGGCTGAGGTTGGCCCCTCCTCCTGAAAGCTGGGGCTGTGCTCTGGCAGAGGTCACTATTTCATGCTGGAACCCTCTGTGGGTCACAGAAAGCCAGTCTGAGCCAATTGACCCTACAGCCAGAGGCCACCTGGGTGACCAGCTGGTGCAGCCTGCTCATGGTACAGGTGGGCAAAGGCTCCAGGTAGAAGGAGGAAATGAATACTGAATCAGGGTCACTCTATGGCAGCAGTTCTCAACCTGTAGGTCAGGACCATCGGAAAACACATATAGCATATCAGATATTTACATTACGATTCATAACAGTAGCAAAATTACAGTTAAGAAGTAGCAACGAAAATAATTTTATGGTTGGGGGCCACCACAACATGAGGAACTGTATTAAAGGGTCTTGGCATTAGGAAGGTTGAGAACCACTGCTCTATGGGAATTAGCTTATTTATAAGTCCCTGACATGGAGCTTGGTATCCCTATTTTATAGATGGGAAAATTGAGGTTCAGAAGCTTTATGAGCTTGGCAGAGACTCATGGCTGGTAAGTGGCAGAGCAGGTATTTGAACCCCAGTATAGTTGGTGCATCTGTGCCTCCTGCTGGGGTTCATCTTTCCCTCAGCTCCTCTATCCTATCCTTATGTTTGAGGGGGGTTGGGAACAGGGAGGGAGGACTTCAGGGTGTGAAGGGGCAGTGTAGCAGGAGTAAGCCTCAGGCCAGTGATTCAGGTGAGCAAGAAATAGGAAAGAAGTTGTTCCGTCATTCCACTTACTGTTACTTTAAGCCCTCCTTGAGGAGGGGAAGCGGAAGGGGAAAGTGGTGCAAATAACTATTCTTCAGCTGTTTGGGTTCTTCCTCTTTTTCCCAAAGGACGGTCTCAATTCTGCAGGCAGCTCTCTCCCGACTCAGTGCCACTGTTGTGGACCTGGGAATCTTCAGACCGTTCTGAGGCCTCGCTGGGACCCAGAAACGTCTGTGATGTGCTCAGAGTGCTGTATGTCTAGACATGCTGCCCCCAGAGATTCCCCTTCTAAGGGAGGCTTCCTTGGTGCCTGGACCCTCAAATGTACCTTGAGCTCAGCCGCTTCTCAGGGTTCCATCATCTACCTACCCTGCAACCCAGGGGCTAGGGGCTGCAGGCTGGGTGAGCAGCAAGGGAGGTGGACCTCTGGGCTCCTGGAGACTGACCACTAGTGTGGGCAGAGCACCCACCCTAGTTCCTAGCAACTCTGCTGATGGGAGTAAAGCAGTAGTGTTCTGAGGGTCAAGTTGGCCTTCCACTGTCTTTCTTGGGAAGCAGGTCACATGCTACTCTGACGTTAATCAACCATGAGTTCCCAGGGCCATGGGGTCTGTGGCCCAGCTAGGCTCTGAAAGCCCTCTGGGCTTCGTTTCCCTGATCAAGCCAAGGAAGGTGTAGGCTGGCTTCATTGAAGGGGAGAGAGGTCCTGGTTTGCAGTTCTTGGGCCTGAGAGAACTGGGAGTCTTAGGTAAATTGAGTCGAGCTATCACCCTGTCTTTTTTCCCTCCCTCACTTCCCTTTTCTCAGCCTGGAGGCTGGCCAGCGGGGAGAGGAGAGCAGGGTCCAACCTCCTTCACTTCTGTGTTCTATGCTTGGGCAGGACGCCACATCAACTTAGACATTGATTTGGGGTGGGGGGTGATACTCCTTGGTGAGACCAACTTCAGCCCTCCCCACTCCCAGTAAAGGTGCCCCGTGCCTCCATGCTAGGCCGCTGCCAAGCTGGCCCCCTTGGAAGGTTGTCCCAGGGGCTTATGAATCAACAGGACCCGGAAGCAGAGCCCTTGGGCCCATTGAGTCACACTCTGTGACTTCGGGCAGGTCACTGCATTTCCCTCAGACCCCAGTCTCCTTGGCTGTGAAATGGAGGGTTGGATTTAGAGGATCGACTGAGCCCCCTCCAGTGCTCACAACTTACTTGAGCCCACACAGATGAGAACCTTGATACTTCACCCCATATTTAGCCCCGGAAAATACAGCAGGAGGCCAAGCTTGAGCTATTAGGCTTTGAGGAGCACAGGCCAAGAACACTGCCCTACAGGTCTGGACAAAGAGATAAATTAGTCCCATGCCAAGTGGCTGGAGTCAGCACTCTACTAGGACTTGGAGTCATCCAGTGAGTTCAACTCTCCTCACTGCTGGAAGCAAACAGGCCCAGAGAGGGAACGTGAATTATCCAAGGTAACAGCAAGTGGGTGACCCAGTGGCCATTAGATGCCTAGTCTCCCGGTTCCTCACCAGGGCTGTCTCGGGCCCTTCTCAGGGTCATGAGTATTACTAAGTGCTTTTCACACGGAGTGTCTCCTCCTTCTTGTCCTCATTTTGCCCAGCACGTCCTATCCCTCAGCTTCCTGGACCTGTAGCACCTAGATCTAGACCCACAAACATGGGGCCATGGTTCACCTCTGAGCTGCTGGAGGAGCTGTGTTGGAACTGGTGCCCTGATAGAATGGGGGAGCAGCTGGGGGAGTTGGGGGTGTGTGGAGCCTGGGTTCCTAATGGGTGTGGGGTCTGAAGCTTAGTCCTTCTGTTTAGCAGGAGCTTGGCTCCAGCAGCGGTTCTTAGACGTTAGCACCTAAGAACTTTAATAATAATAATAAAAGTAGTAACAGTAATAAAAGACTCCATTTACCAGGAGTTAGCTCTGTTCTGGGTGCTTTATACGCATTTAACCCTCACAGGAGCCCTGTGGGAGAGGGAGTATTATTATGACTTAAAAAAAAATCTCCCAAGGATATTTTTCCATTGATTTTTAGAGAGAGTGGAAGAGAGGGGGAGACACAGAGAAGGAAGGATACATTGAGGTGAGAGAGACATATCCATTGGTTGCCTCCTGCATGTGCCCCAACCAAAGCGGGGATTGAGCCTGCAACTGAAGTACGTGCCCTTGACTGGGAATCGAACCTAGGACCCTTCAGTCCGAGGGCCGATGCTCTATCCACTGAGCCAAACCATTTTAAAGATGAGAAAACTTGGCAGAAAGAGGTAGATACTATCACATGGTCACACCACTGAAGACAGGGGAAGGCAACTGAAGTAGGTTGATAAGTTTTGTCCTCCATTAAAACAGAGTTTGTCTTCTAACACCCCCTCTGACAATTTTAATTTAAAAACAGTGTTTTAAATGACAACTTTTATTGACCAAATCTTGGCATAAAATTAAACACTAGTAGGGAAGTGGATGGCTTCATATTTCCTGGGACACTTGGATGAGCTGCCCCCAGGGGGCACTCACGTCCCATCTGGGCAGCACAATCTGGCCAGAGATACCTCTCATAATGACTGCAGGCCCCTCAATTAATGAGGGACAGGAGATGGACGGGTGTTGAACTTTCAACTCCAGGAGATGATTTGTCCCCATTAGGAGAGCTCCACTGAGGGTCCACCTTGCCCAGAGTGGTGCAAGGATGGGGCCTCAGGGAATTTGTGTGCAAAATTATGTGAGGGATATGTATAGAATGTTTCTAGGGAGAGGGCCTCTGGTACTCCCTCATGGTTAGGAACTCTGCTCTGGGTACCAGAGTCCCAGGACAGGGATGCTACCTCCTGAACCATGGCCGGTCACTTTGGTATGCCCCAGGCAGGGCAGGCAACTTGAATTTTTCGGAGCACACTGAGAAGATGCCAACAGAGCCCCCCACTCTCCTCTCCAAAAGTGGGAGGCTGACAGAAAACTTGGTCTGTTACCCCTGCAGAGCTGGGCCCTGGGGGGCCTTTGGGGCCACTCCTGGATGATGATCCTTTTTCTCTAGGGACAAGGACCTCTGTCCTACAGAACAGAGACGTGGGCAGAGCATTTTTTGCTGACTAGGACTTCCCGCTGCACAATCCCAAAAAGGAAACAGGTAGGTAGTGTAATTAAGCTAGAATGTAAGCTCCATGAGGGTAGGAGTTTTGTCTGTTTTGTTCACTACTGTGTCCTAAGGCCTAGAACACTCTCTGGCACATAGCAGGTGCTCAGTAAGCATTTGCTCCATAACAGATGGAGCCATGGAAAAGGGCAGCCAGGCATATCCAGGAAAGCCAAGCATAGGAAGGGGCTGTGACAATTCTCACTCAGCAGCCAGTTTCAGCTCTGCCATTAACTTTCTGGGTGATCTTGGGCAAGTCTCATCTCCTCCCTGGGCCTGTTTTCCCATCTAGAAAAGGAGGGAATTGTCCCAAGGAATCTCCAGGCTGTATCCAGTTCTAACACCCTCTGCATTTGTGGGAAGCATGACCCCTGCCCCAGAGTGGTGGGCATGAGAAGGCCAGGGGGTCTGAAAGAGACAGGAAGGGGCTGCCGTGTCGTGGGGGCATGGCAGGTAGGCACTCATTCTATGGAGAGACCCAGACCCAGGCCCAGACCTTGGCTGCTGTGGACTGTGGCCAACTTTCTGCTGCCACCCACAAGGGGCAGCCTTCCTATCCCACCCCTCTCCTTGCCTCAGCCCTTCACCTGCTTGGCAGAAGGAGCTGCAGGCACTTGCTTCTCCTCAGTTTGCAAATTAGGCAAACACCAAGATGCTGTCCTGTTCCAAGCCCTGGGGAAAGGGGTTCGGTCTCTAGCTGGGCCATTGCTCCACCCCTTGGGCCCTTCATATCCCCCCGCGACCCTGGAGAGACGGGATTGACATAGTGGAGTTTTCATTTAGCTTTGTGCTATAATAAGCCATGAAATACTAATGCCCACCACCACTCCCTTTTCTCTGTATTCTCTCCCTGAACTACTTCTTCGAGTGAGCTGATAATTACTTTTATTCTCTAGTCTGATATAAAGACATATCCGGGCATATAATTAGACATATTGTATCGCTTAATTTAAACAATGGACTGATGACTATTAAAATGAGATTTCCATGTGTCCTGAGAAAGTTCTAGCATGTTGCCTCCACCCCAAACCAGCACTATCTCCAGCAACCACTGAACTGGTACTAAGTATAACCCAATTGCATTACAAATTACTTATAACAAAAACTAGAGGCCCAGTACATGAAATTTGTGCATGGGGTGGGGGGGGAGGGGATCCCTCAGCCTGGCCTGCACCCTCTCCAATCTGGGACCCCTCGGGGGATGTCTGACTGCCTCTTGCAATCTGGGACCACTGACTTCTAACCACTCGCCTGCCTGCCTGATCGCCCCTAACCACCTCTGCCTGCCTGATCACCCCTAACCACCTCTGCCTGCCTGCCTGATTGCCCCTAACTGCTCCCCTACCAGCCTGATTGCCCCTAACCGCCTCTGCCTCACCCCATACCCAGAACCCAGGCTTCCCTCCCTTTGGCCAGCCGCAGGCACCCAGGACCCAGGCCGGTTTCATCTGGGTCAGCCGCAGCCGCAGGGGACCATGGGTGGGCAGCTTTGCCTGGGCCACAGGTGCCCGGGACCGTGGGGCGAGTGGCTTGTTCCTTTCCCGGGCCGGGCCACAGGTGCAGGTACAGACACTGGTGCCTGGGACTGTGAGACGGGCGGCTTGTCCCTCTCCCGGGCCTCAGCCTGGCTGGTCCCCATTCCTCTCTTGCAAGCTCATTTGTGCCTGGCTGGTCCCATTCCTCTCTCGCGAGCTCATTTGTGCCTGTCTGGTCCCCATTCCTCTCTTGCGAGCTCATTTGTGCCTGGCTGGTCCCCATTCCTCTCTCCCCAGTGTTGAGTGTCTAAGCCATTACGGCGTGATGGCATGAGGGCGTGATGACCATTTGCATATTAGCTCTTTATTATATAGGACTAGAGGCCCAGTGCACAAAAATTTGTGCGCTCGGGAGGGGGAGTGGGGGGACCCTCAGCCCAGCCTGTGCCTTCTCGCAGTCTGGGACCCCTCAGGAGATAACGACCTGCTGGCTTAGGCCTGCTCCTGGGTGGCAGAGGGCAGGCCCAATCCCTAGGTGCAGCCCCTGGTCGGGCTCAGAGCAGGGCCGATTGGGGAGTTGGGGCGCCGCCCCCTGTCATGCACAGAGCAGGGCAGATCGGGAGGTTGCGATGCCACCCCTAGTCACGCTCAGGGTAGAGCCAATTGGGGGGTTGGGGCACCGCCCTCTGTCACACTCAAGGCAGGGTCAATGGGGAGGTTGCGGTGCCACCCCCTGTCACGCACAGAGCAGGGCCGATCAGGGGGTTGGGGTGCTGCCCCCTGTCACGAACAGAGCAGGGCGGATAGGGAGGTTGTGGCCCCGCCCCCTGTCACACACAGAGCCGCAGGGCGATCCGGGGGTTTGGGCGCTGCCACCTGTCACACTGATCCCGGTGCCGGGAGGCCTTGCGGCTCCGCTGATCCCAGTGCTGGGAGGCATATTACCCTTTTACTATATAGGATAGAGGCCTGGTGCACGGGTGGAGGCCGGCTGGTTTGCCCTGAAGGGTGTCCTGGATCAGGGTGGGGGTCCACACTGGGGTGCCTGGCCAGCCTGGATGAGGGGATGATGGCTGTTTGCATCTGGTCATACCCCCTTCAGGGTGGGGGTCCCCACTGGGGTGCCTGGCCAGCCTGGATGAGGGGATGATGGCTGTTTGCATCTGGTCACACCCCCTTCAGGGTGGGAGTCCCCAATGGGATGCCTGGCCAGTCTGGGTGAAGGGCTGAGGGCCGTTTTCAGGCTGGCGGGTGACTAAAGCTCCCAACTGCTCCTTTTTTTTTTTTTTCCTTTTTCTTTTTCTTTTTCTTTTTTATTCTGGGCCAGCTTTAGCTCTGAGGCTTGGCTCCAGCTCTGAGGCCTTGGCTGCTGAAAGCAGGTATCTGGTTTGTTTGGGTTCTATAATCGAAACACTGTTTCAACTCCAGCTCTGAGATCCCGGCTGGCTGAAAGCAGGTTTCTGGGGTTTTATTTAGCTCAGCCGTGGGTAGACTATGGCCCGCGGGCCAGATCCGGCCCGTTTGAAATGAATAAAACTAAAAAAAAAAAAAAAAGACCGTACCCTTTTATGTAATGATGTTTACTTTGAATTTATATTAGTTCACACAAACACTCCATCCATGCTTTTGTTCCGGCCCTCCAGTCCAATTTAAGAACCCACTGTGGCCCTCGAGTCAAAAAGTTTGCCCACCCCTGGTTTAGCTTCTATATTTGTAACAATGTTTCAAACTGCAAGCTCAGAGGCCGGCAGCCGCAGGCGGGGAACGTTGGCTTCCTCCGTCACTGAAGCAAGCAAGCCTCCTGTTCGCTTCAAGCTGCTTGGCTGCCGGCTGCCATCTTGGTTGGCAGTTAATTTGCATATCGCCCTTATTAGCCAATGGGAAGGGTAGCAGAGGTATGGCTAATTACCGTGTTTCTCTATTATTAGATAGGATAGTATGTTCTTTGGGTGAACATTGCAGAATTATGAGATTTTTTAAAAAAGTGAAAACTCTCCCTCGCCCTCCATCTCATTTGTTTAATATTAACAGTTTAGTGTACCAACCCAGACTATGCATTGCATAGTGCAATGCATATATGCACTATGTAAATATTTATGTATGTTTTTTGTACAAACAAAATCATAACCTACATGCTGTTCTGTAACATATATACCCTTCCAAGTTGGAACACGAGTCTCCTTCATTGTTTGAATGACCGCATTAATGGGCATTTGGGTCATTTCCAATTTTCCATTATTGCAAACAATGCTGATATGACACTTTGTACGTAATCTTTGTGCATGCATATGAATTTATCGGCAAGGTAGCTTTCTAGAAGGGGAATTACTGAGTCAAAGAATATACAAGTTTAAAACGTTCATAGATGTCACCACACTGCAAAAATCAAATTTTGTACATTTAAATGTTCACAAACCGTGTGTGTAATTGCCTATTTCCCCATGCCATTACCAAGTCATTTCTTTAAAATCTTTATTTACCCGATGGGTGAGGATTGTATCTCAGTGTTTTAATTTGCATTTCTTCAACTGTAAGTGAAATTGAATGCCCCTTCTTATACTTATGGGCCCTTTTATAACTTTTCTGATATCCGTTACTCACTTTTAAAAAAATGTATTTTTATTGATTTCAGAGAAGAAAGGACAGGTGAAGAGAGAGATAGAAACATCAATGATGAGAAAGAATCATTGATTGCCTGCCTCCTGCATGCCCCACACTGGGGATTGAACCCAAACCCAGACACGTGCCCTGACTGGGAATCAAACTGTGACCTCCTGGTTCATGGACCGATGCTCAACCACTGAGCTATGCCAGCCAGGCACACTTTTGAGTTCTGTTTCTTATTGATTGTAAAGTGCTTTACACATGAAGGACATCATTAAATTACACTTTGGCTTGTCATAATTATTGGCAAATATTTTTCTTAATTTTTTTGTTTATTCCTCAAATCTCTGTAATACCAGTTATCAGTATTCCCTTAATGGAGTTTTGATTTCTTGCCAAGTTATATTTTCTTTTTTTGTTAGTCCTCACCTGAGGATATCTTTCCACTGATTTTTAGAGAGAATGGAAGGGAGAGGGAGAGACACACAGAGAGAAATATTGATTTGAGAGATACGCACTGGTGTGTCTGTAAAAAGCAGCTAGCCAGCCTTAACCGGTTTGGCTCAGTGGATAGAGTGTCAGCCTGTGGACTGAAAGGTCCCAGGTTTGATTCCGGTCAAGAGCATGTACCTTGGTTGCAGGCACATCCCCAGTAGGAGGTGTGCAGGAGGCAGCTGATTGATGTTTCTCTCTCATCGATGTTTCTAACTCTCTATCCCTCTCCTTTCCTCTCTGTAAAAAAATCAATAAAATATATATTTTTTAAAAAAGCAGCTAGCCAGGCACATGGTAGGTACACAAGGTGATCCAAGTCAGCCCTTGGTGGGGGCTTACAATGAAACAGATTATGGGCCTGGCCAGAGTGGCTCAGTGGTAGAGTGTCGGCCTGCACACTGAAGGGTCTCGGGTTTGATTCCTAGTCAAGGGCACATACCAGGGTTGCAGGTTTGTTCTCAGGCCCTGGTCAGGGTGCTTGTGGAAGGCAACCAATCAATGTGTCTCTCTCACATCGATGTTTCTCTTTCTCCTCCTCCCTCCCTTCCACTCTCTCCAAAAATCAATGGGAAAAATATCCCTGGATGAGGATAAATAAAAACAACAACAAAAAAGAAGCTTTAGCCTGGCTGTGGTGAGTCAGTGGATTGAGCGTTGTCCCATGGACCAAGAGGTCCCAGGTTCAATTCCCAGTCAGGGCACATGCCTAGGTTGCTGGTTTGATCCCCAGTAGGGGGCATGCAGTGGGTAGCCAATCAATGAGTCTCTGTCATCATTGATGTTTCTATCTCTCTCTCCCTCTCCCTTCCTCTCTGAAATCAATTATATATATTTTAAGAAGCTTAAAAAAAAAAAAAGACAAAGAAACAGGTTATGACCAGATCTTGGTGCTGGGGCCATACATTGTGCCTAGTAGGGTCAGACAGACCTGGTTTGCTCCTCATTAGCAGTGGGACCATAGATGAGTCATTTCATCCTTGCACCACCGTTTGCTTGTCTGTTCAATGCAAATAGTCAAACCACTTTGGCAGGGTTGTCATAGGATTAAATGAGGTCATGCATGTGAAAAATGGAGGCCTGTGCCAGGCCCAGAGCCGGCAACTCTGAGTTCAGGCTGTGGGTAGCTGTCTCCCTTCTACCCTGGGGGAGTCCTGGCTTCAGAGAACAGAGTCCCCTTTGACTCTGCCGGCCACCGAGGTCATTATACCACAATCACTTAGCCCTGGACAGCAAATATCCCCTGTCAGGCCCAGCCTTTTTCTTGGCTCCAGCCCCTCCAGCCAGCCAGGTTTGGGTTTGGCAGGGTGAGTGGCTGGGCTTTGATGTGAGCGGTGCTGAGGCTGGGAGATGGAGGTGTGGGCTCCCAGCCTGCCTTGGTGGCTTAGGGCCAGCTCCTTCTTTTAAACCCCAGAACCTGGTAGGTACCAGCTGCCTTGGGCCAGGGCAGAGAGGCTATTTGGCACAGTAGGTCTTCACACCATCCCCTGAGGGCATGATTGCTATTCCCATTTTATAGATGGAGAAACTGAGGAAATTGCTCTCTAATTATGGTGACCACCAGACCATATGGGAAGGCAGAAGTGCCTCCTGATTTAGTCCTGCTGTGAGTCTGAAGGTCCCACCCACTCCCTGGGCAGGGCTCCCTCTCCAGAAGGCCTTCATTTCAATGGGCAGGCTGACCTGGAAGGGCTAATGATGCCCACACAGGCTTATTGGGCATCTGGTTTGTGCCTGGCAGAGCTCATGCCCAGGGAACAGGGAAGATAAGTCAGACACAGCCCTTGCAGGCACAGGTTCAGACCCTATGTCTGCCACTGACCAGCTATAGGGGCAGCCCCTCGGAGGGGCCTCAGTTTCTTCATTTGTAAAATGGAGTGTAGGAAAATTAAAAAGTATTGTATGTGAAAGTGATTTTTAAAACTGTACTGGTATATGCAAGTGAGGGATTGCTAACACTGCTGAGCTGTACCCAAGTCTCTGTCACTGAAGCAGAAAAAGCACAAAAGAGGGGCCTTGGTGAATTGCACAAGAGGGGGTACGGGTGGGCTTGTTGTGGGAGGGAGAATGTACTTCTAGTCAGAAGGCTGGAAGGGGCAGAAGGCTGGCTTGTCCAACCCTTCCTGCTCATTTCTCAAAGGAGGAAGAAGAGGCCCAGAGGAGGATTTTGCTCAAAGACTGTGGAGAAGCAGGAGCCAGTCCTGGCTCTTGGCAGGAGTTCCCTCTCGACTTCTGGGCAGTCCTGGAAAACTGTTTTAACCTCTAGGGGCCTCAGTTTCACTCTCTGTCAGCCACAGTGAGGGCTGCTATGCTTCTGAAGCACCTGGGCATCATTTGCATAATGTGGCCCCCTTGTCTCGTGGGATACATGGTAGGTACACAAGGTGATCCAAGTCAGCCCTTGATGGGGGCTTACAATGAAACAGATTATGGGCCTGGCCAGAGTGGCTCAGTGGTAGAGTGAGGCGTTGGGTCCACTGGGTCCCAACATAAGGGTCCATTGAGGCGTTGCCCCAGGGCCAGGCTTAGGCTGTACGGGGTCAATTTGGGGAGCCTCTCCCAGTGGGGTCCCAGGGCCTCTAAGGAAGGAGGTGGCCTTGTAGAGGACAGCAGCTTTGTCTCCTCTGACCTAGTGGTGGTCCTGGGTCCTTAGGAGGGAGGAGGGAGGTAAGGATCTCAGGTGACTCACAGGCATTACAATCTCAGGGTGGGACTTGAGACTAGGAGAGAAGCCAGTTTGGGGCCAGGCCTGGGGGCCAGTGGGGAGGAGGAGGAAGAGATAGGGGACTGTTGCCAGTCAGGAAATGTCTGCCGGCTGGCATCAGGCGTTCTTGAGCTAGCATGCTTCCTGTAAGCAGTGCACACAAGCCAGTGACCTCACCACTCAGACATTCCAGGACAGCCCCCCATTCAAAATACGCCATCCCATTGTCCCCTGGAACAGCGAATGGGTGGCGGTGCCGATCTTCGGCATCCAAACAACATCCATCCATTCATGCAGCGATGTTTACCGAGCACCCACTTAGTGTGGGCACTGTGCCAGGCACCACCAGCACAGAGAGACACTTTGGAGCTCAGCGGCTAATGGGTCTATGTTTTCCAGCCAAGCCCCTCCACCTGGAGTTGGTGCAAACCTCCTTACAGCTCTTTGGTTGGGACACTGAGGTCATCATTGACAAGGAAGATTTCCCTAGAGAACTCCAGGGGCGGGAGTGGGGGTGAAGGTGAGGGGATGGCCCACGAACATTAATTTGACCCCATGTGGGCCAAGTGCTCCATTGGGGCATCTGCACCTATTGTGTCATTTAAATTTCTTCACAACCAATCGCGTGGCATCATCCTATTTACACAGTCTTAGGCGAGTGAACTTGCTCCAGGCCACACAGTTCATAACAGTCAGGGCCAGGATTTAGACCCAAGCCTTTCCTAGTCACCAAGGCTCAACTACTGAAACTAGTACAACTGAGCCCCTGTCCTCTGTTTGAAACCACCTAGTAGCCTAGTGACTTTGGGCAAGTTCCTTAGCCTCTCTGAGCCTCGTTTTTCTCATCTGTAAAATGGGGCTCATGGTGTCTAATCAGTAGGATTGCTGTGAATTAAGTGGGACAATGGATGTAAAAGCTCTGCTCATTGGCTGAGGCAAGAGGCTTTAGGAGATCTTCAGCTGCCAGAATTCTCTGGTCAGACAGGACCTGGAGAAGTCCTGAGCCCATTCCTATACCTCCAGGTCTAATCACTCTGGTCATCAGTAATTGATAGGGTGCATACCATTTTGCTTGGTATAACGGGCAAGGACAGGGAGAAACAAGAGGAGGGAAAAGTACAGATAAAAGATAGGACACAGCATCCCTGCCACCCTTTCTGTCCTCCTTCAGGTACTTTAGGAGGTTGTGTGAAATAATGAGACCATGTAGGCCATCATCTCTTTGCTGATGCTTTGCTTTATGAAGATATTTCATGTCTTAACTCATTTCATCCCAAAGACAGCTTTGTGAGGCTAATATTATCCCCATTTTTCAGGTGAAGAGATAAGGAAACTGACCCTTGAATAGATTTACCAGAGGCCCCTGAGCTAGTAAGTAAGTGGGATTTAAGCCTTGGCGGTAAACCTCTCTCCTCTGGGAGAGGCTTCTAGAGCCAGGAGTGCAGGGAGTAGGTTCCCATTGAGAAAAGGAGAAGGCCGTGCTCTTGGCAGCTGTGCAGGACTCCTGCCCAAGCCTTGAGGCAGGTAAAACAGAAGCCACTGTAATAAAGACCTGTCAGGTGTTTGCCTGTCCCCCACACTCTCCATCATAAGGAAGCTCTGCATCACATCCACCCTAAAGCCCTCTCGCTGCAGGTCATTCTGCCCAGTGCCCTGGCCATCAGGTGACTTTTCCATGGAATTGCACCAACCCCAGGATCTCCAGACAGTTTTGGAGGCCTGGTAAGGGTCCTGGCTGCCATCATCAGCTTGATGACATTGAGCCCATCCCAACCTCTCCAAGCCTCAGTTTTGCCCTCTTTTAAATGGGGGGGGGGGGTGCAGATATCAATAAATGGGGTGATGAGAAGACGGCACTGGGTATAGCTTGGAACAGTTGGCATAGCAAGCTTTTGGACTTGACTTTCATTCTTCCCTCCATCTAAGGAGATGTAGTTTTCCTCCTGCTTGAAGATGGCATCGGATAAAGGGGAGGTAGTTTGACTCTGTGTGAAGAATCCCTGGCATTGGCTGTAGAGAGCTGAGCTCAAAACCTGACAATTCTTGCATTAGCCTTGATAAGTATGTCAGTTCTCTAAGCCACAGTATTCTTATCTGTAAAATGGGGATACAATGCCAACAACCCGGAGCGAACTCCCTTCATTCACCCAGAGGTGCTACCCACCAGAGGAGAGATTTACCATCAGGTTGATGACTCTCTGGAGAGAGGGCAATGCTCAACTCAGAAAATGCCTCAGTGCTGGTGACATCTCAGAGCAGTGGGGATCTTTCAGGGTGAGGTGAGGTGAGGTGAGGGTTTCTAGCACTTCCTAAAATCAAATCACCTACATTATTTATTCAGATAGAAACCTGGTTCAGATGTTTATAAAGGGGCCCTGGCCAGTTTGGCTCAGTGAGTTGAGCGTCATCCCATGTACGGAGAGGTCACCGTTCAATTTCCAGGTTCCGGGCTTGATCCTCGGTAGGGGGCACGCAGGAGGCAGCTGATCTCTATCTCTCTCACTTTCTATTTCTCCTTTTGTCTCTCCCTAAAACAAATAAAAACATATTTAAAACATATAGGGAAACCAAGTTGCTCTAAGAAGGAATAGGTCACAGGATGCCAAGGCAGGGTGGGGACAGAGGCCCTGAAAGGGGAGTGGGCTGGGCTCCTTCTAGTTTACCTGCCCTAGTTTAATCCAGGTCAGTGCAACTTTTCAAGCTTCTACTATGTGTGGGTACCATGCTAGGCATTTTTTAAGGATCAGATGAATCATGAATCAAGATAAACTCTGCCCTTCACAATTTACAATAGCTAAGATCTGGAAACAGCCAAAATGCCTATCAGTAGATGAGTGAATAAAAAAGCTGTGTTACATTTATACCATGGAATACTATGCAGCAGTAAAAAAGAAGAATCTCTTGCCCTTTGAGACAGCATGGAGGGACTTGGAGCATATCATGCTAAGTGAAATAAGTCAGTCAGAGAAAGACAAGTATCATATGATCACACTCATATGTGGAACGTAAGTAACAAAATAAATTGATGATCCAGAGACAGGGAAGCATGGAACAGAGTGTGGAATCTCAGAGGGAAGACAGGAGAGGTTGCGTGGGTGGGTGGGAGGTAATCAACCAAAAACCTTGTAAACATAACCCATGGACACAGACAGTAGGGTGCTGAAGGTCTGGGGCGGGGCAGAGGGGGAGGAGGTGGGCTGGCGAGGGTCAGTGGGGGAAAAAGCGGGACATATGTAATACTTTCAACATAAAGAATTATTTAAAAAATGATAAAAAAAGATTAACTCTGTCCTTAAGAAGCTTACAGTTGAGTGAACAGAATTGATGATATGAATAAGATATCTCCATGCTCCCCTGCCTCACAGGCACCTTACTCAGAGTCTGGTACATAGTAGGTGCTCAGTACATGTTCACTGAATGTAACTAAACTGTGAACTACAATAGGGAGCAGACGGGGCGTGGGCGAGTGATTCTGCTCCTCCATTTGTCTATTGACCCTTCGTCAAGTCTGATGAAGACCACAGAGGGCAAAACCCCAGCTTCTCCTTGCTCCTACCCAAGAGCCCTCATCTGAACTCTGAGGAGACTCCGGATGTGAGGAGGAAGTAGCCAGGCTGCGGAAGGCAGGCTCATTTCCAGTGTGGGGCCGGGCCGCCATCCCTGGGTCCTGTTTACACAGCAAGGCGGACAGGCCGACAGGACTTCTGCCTCTGAGAACAGAAGGGGCTGGCAGAGTCTGGCCAGGCCCGGCGTGGGGAGGCCTGTGCCAAAGGGAAAGTCGAATGTAAAGAGTGTTTCCTCTTGGCCAGGCGGCCCCAGACTTTTGTCTCCAGTCTGCAAGCAGTTCCTCCAGTGATTCATAATCAGCGGGAACTTATAAATAAACCCCACCTCGGCCTTGCACCACAGCCTGGCTGGGACCTGGGGGGGGGGGGGAGGGGGGGCGGCGAGGGGTGGGGCGCTGGGAGACAGGAGGTTGGGAGAGGCCCTGAGGAAGCTTGGCTGCCCGGCAGGGTGCCTCTGGCTTTCCACGGAGGGATTGCAGGGCTGTTGCCAGCAGTCACGTTTTCCACCAGACGACTGGGGAGCTGGGCCACTGGTCTGGAGCAAAGATCTCGGGGAGGCCTGGGTTCATCTGCTCCCCAGGAGTGCGAGGAGGAAACTAGGTAGAGCTTTGAAATAGCAGGGCTTTAAAACATTTTTTTGGACATAATTTCAAACTTATGAAAAAGTTGCAAAATGAAAACAGAGCACTCCCCTATAACCTGTATAGCCAGATTCACCAATTGTTTACATTCTGTCCCATTTTGCTTCATTATTCTCATTTGCCCATATTATTTCTTTTTTCGGAACCAGACGGAAATAGTCTTCTAGCATCACACCTCAATGCCCCTCTGTCTTCAGTGTGCATTTCCTGAAATAGCCGGTGTTTGAATTCCTGACCGACCACTTACTAAACGTATTCCAGAGCAAGCTGTTCAAGTGTCCTGTGTCTACTCCGGGAAGTGGTGCTAGGAGGGCCCCTCACCAGAGAGGATGAGGAGTAACAGTGGAAATATCTACTGGAAAAATAATTATTAAGCACAGCTCATCATGTGCAAAGTGGCTTGCACGCATGATGTTATCTGATCTGCACAACATACCTCCTTTTCTAATGAAACAGGCTCAGAGATGGTGTGTCATTTGTACAAAGTCACACAGCAAGCTAGGCTTTGCTGTACACATTAAATACTGAATTACTCCTGGGGCCTGTCCTATTCCCTATTATCTATGTGTCTGCAACCAAAGACTGGACTTTCTAGCACCTCGGTCTCCCCATCGTGCTATGGTACAGGGATCTCTGGGGTGGGATGCAGATGTTTCCACAGCAGCCTGGCACTCTGGATCCCTAGAGACCAGGTAGGAAGAAGCCCTTCCTGTGTCAGAGACAGAGTGGAAGCTGCTCCAGCAGCCAAATCGGCTTCCTCTGAGTTCCGGCTGCATCATGATCAGGGCTAAAAATTCTTTCAGATTGTTTCTGGAAACTCTGGGAAATCAAACTAGAAAACTCTGAGCCTCCCAGCCTTTGGAGCTCTGTAGTGATGAGGCCTGGCCACCAGATGGCCCCACTCAGGCCATTGCACTCAAGGAAGAGGAGCTGGTTTCATCTTGTATTTTAGAGTGGCCTCTCTCTACTCCAATGTGTTCTCACAACCTTCCCATTAGCCAAGGGTCGCAGCCAGGGAAACTGAGTCATGATCACTCAACTTGTACTTTGTGCTTCCCAAGGCCCTGGGATTGTGACATAGTTGATTTCTCTAGACCAGAGATTTTCAATCTTTTTAATTTCATGGCACACATAAACTAATCACTGAAATTCTGTGGCACATCCAAAAATAAAATTTTTGCCGATCTGACCCCCCAAAAGGTATAATTTTGATTCATTCACACCAGACATTACTGTGTTGGCTGTTGTCATTTTTTAATTAGACAGTCTAAGGGAAAAGAGGTCAGTGCCTCTGATTAAATGGTCTGGTATGGCATGTTTTAAAAATTCTTGCGGTACACTGGTTGAAAATCACTGCTCTAGACCTCAGTTTCCAAATTTGCAGAAAGGTATGATTCACTTCTGCTTGGCTTTCTTCACAGGCCCTGGTGGTCAGCACTGAGCCTCAGTTTATGTGTCTGGAATATTGGTAGAAAGGGAGAGGCTGTTTTGTGTTGTCATGAGGTTAAAACCCATATCTGCCTATATGTCAAAGTCCAGCCACCTACAGGTGAGCTCTGGGTCTGCCTTCAGCTCCTAGAACAGCCTCTGAATGGCAGCCCAGGACTTTAGTGTTGTAGGAGACCCCAAGGCTCATCTCACCTACCCTTTCCATCCCTCAGATGGAGAAAAGTCCAGAGAGAACAGTGATCTGACCTCACCAGAACCGGGCCCACTAGACCTGGAGCCAGCTGTGACTAACTCTTCTCTCACCTCTGCCCAGAGCCCAGCAAAGAAACCCATGTGGGGAGAGGCTGGTACAGCTGGGCAGGAAGGAGCACACAGAGGGCCACTATGAGCTGGGGCCACGCTGCAAAAGGGCCCAGCTCAGAGCCCACGGAAGTCCCTTCTCCTAAGGGACAGCCACTCCTTCCACTCCCCCCCTACCCCCCAAGGTCTTTCATGGAAAAACCCCTCAGGGCTCACCTACCCAGACCCTTGGGGGAATATTTTTAAAAGTTTAAACACTCTCCAGGGAACATTCTGCATTTCTACTCATACAGTGTATCTATGTTTTTATTTATGAAATAAAAAGGCTTCTGTTCTCTGTTAATTAGTGGGCTCATATAAACCCTCTTTCCCAGCTCAGGATGTGGAGGGAGGGCAGGGGGAAAAAAACTAATAAAAATATAAAAATATGGAATTCCAGATGCACTGGGCAGGACCAGCCTTCCTGCCTGGGGAGAGGGAGGGGCCTACTACCCCCAAATTAGTAACTGTCCAGAATCCCAGGCTGATAATATGCCTCTTTTGGGAAGAGCTTCCTGGTAACTGGAGTCGTACTCGACTGCCTGTAACTGACTGATGAGTGGCTTATCCTGGAGCAAGTTTGAATGGGGAGGAGAGGGGAGCAGGGCCCTGAGCATCTGGGGGAGGAGAGGAGGGAGGAACAGGACCAGGCACAGAGAATGGAAGCCGAGGGCCCAGAGACTGATGGTGTTGTATTACCCACGTGCCAGAAGGAAATGGGAGACTTGTTTCCAGGAGAGGCCTGCCTGGGTTGCAGGGGACACAGATAACTCAGTTTCCATGCGTCAGTGCCTATAAGCTAGCAGGGAAGGGGCATGCCTATAAACCAGACTTCCCCAGAAGGGCACGGCCTGTGGGCCCAGCCCCACATCCTTCTCTGCAGAGCCCACAACTGCCCTGGGAAGGAGGCACTCTCATCGTCTCCACTTCTCTCCCAGGAGACTGAGGCCCAGAGAAAGGGAGGGACTTGTCCAAGAGGAGTCATACCGAGTTAGTGCCAGATACCTAGCAGAACAAAGGTCTCCTAGTCAGGTGCCTTTTACTCATGTTCTGCCTGAACCTGGAGTTAGGCCAACCCAATTCCTGGCTCTGTGACCCTGGGCAAGTTAATGAACCAGTTTTTCCTTATGTGTCAATGGGAGTGATATCACCTATCTCCTGGGGTTGTTGACAAGGTTTGATAGTGTATGAAAGGGCCTGGCACACAGTAGGCACACAGTAGGCACATAGTAGGCACGCTATCAACCATAGCTGTGTTACAGTGGGTATGGTTCTTTTCTTTTTAATCCTCACCCGAGGATGTTTTTCCATTAATTTTTAGGGAGAGTGGAAGAGAGAGGTAAAGACAGAAACATCAATGTGAGAGAAATCCACCGATTGGTTGCCTCCTGCACCAGCCTTGACCAGGGCCCAGGCTGGGGAGGAGTCTGCAACCAAGGTACCTGCCCTTGACGGGAATCAAACCTGGGACCCTTTGGTCCACAGGCCTATGATCTATCTACTGAGCCAAACCAGCTAGGGCCAGACAGTATGGTTCTTAAGACAGTTTAATGCAAAACAAACAAACAAACAAACAACAACAAAAACTTGAAAACCTCTTAGGAAAGTACCATGAAGAGTTAAATCCTTTAGGATTGCCAAGGAACCAAGAGGGCCAGCGAGCGAGACATTGCAGCAGGCAAATTGTGTGCTGTGGAAGGGGTGCTATGGAGGCCTGGCAGGTCAGGACGGTCAGTGCCAGGATGGGCAGGGCCTTGAATGCCAGGCAGAGAAGTCAGGATGGTTTGCTGTTGTCTCCAGACGTTTGGTTTTGGCAGTGGGGTGATTAAAGGGAGGCTCCGTGCGTGCGTGTGCGTGTGCGTGCGTGTGCGTGTGTGCATGTGTGTGTGCGTGTGTGTGCTGTGTGTGTGTGTGTGTGTGTGTGTATGAGAGAATTTCTACCCACACCCTCTCTGTGCAGAGGGCTGGGGCCAGTTTATGGCTCCTGGCTGCCCCTGTGCGCTCTCCCTGCCCTCCTCCTCCCTGGCTGTCTGGCCGCCAGCTGAATTTTATGTTGGGAATTTGAGGAATCTGAAAAGGCAGAATACAAATGCTACTGTTAGAGACTTCCCATCAGCCTTGAAGGGGGAGAAGCCCCTCGTGGTGGGGCTGTGGGAGAGAAGGGCATTCTGGGTTCTGGACCCTGAAACCACCTAACCTCATCTGTGGGGAGGGGTCCCGTCACCACCACCTTCCTCTGAAGCCCTAGGAGGGCCACGCTCGGGGACAGAGGGGCCCTTGCACACTCAAAGCGCCCACCACACGCCCTGCATTGAGGGGTTATTGATGACTGATGTCCCAGGAGAAAACTTTTGTCTGGGTCACTGGGGCGTACCGGCGGGGCCAGGACCCCGCGCGGACGGGGGCCAGTCGGTGGTCCGGCTGCAGCGGCCCTGCACGTGCGCGGCCAGGAGACTCCCGGCTGTGGGCCCCGGGAGCCCCGCACGGGCCAGGGCGACTCTATCTCCCGGGGCCGCGGCGTCTCTGAGTCTCGGCGGGGCGGCCGGAGCTCCTGGCGCGTTATCTCCTCTCGCCGGGCCGGGCCCCTTCCCGCCTTCCCGCCTTCCCGCCCGGGTGACGGCCGCTCCCCACTCATCGGCCTCCCCCGCCAGGGGCTAAGGCCCCGCGGGCGCCGGGATGGGGGCAGAGCCGGGTCCAGGACCTGCCCCCCACCCCACCCCCCCTTTCCCCACCGGGCCCTACCCCCTGGGCTGGCCCTTCCCCTGGCTTCCCCCATTCCGGGCCCAGCTGATGGGAGCGCTTTCCCCAAGGGGTACCGCATCAGTAATGGTTTTTTTGGGTCAGATTTGCCCTTTCGTTAAAAGACGGCCTTTCCCCCCAGGTCGCTCTAAAATGCTTATGCTCTAATCTAGGGGCTCAGTGAGTTAAATGTGGCACCCTCTTGGAAGCTCAGTTTCCCACCTGAATGTTTGAGTCTGTGGGACACGAAACCCCCCCATAGTGCTGGTGGGGAGAAGGAGGGGCAGCCCTTTGTGATAACAATTTGGCAGTACAGATGGAAAGCCCTTCAAGCAGTCATACTCTCTGACTCAGAGCGTATCCCAAGGAAATGGTGCAGCAGTAGCAAAAGGAAAAACAAAGCTATGGGTTCATCAATGTGTTGTTTGTAAAGCTGGTGAACATCTTTCTAAGTGAACATTGGAGACTTCAGTAGCATGGAACTGGGCTTGAACCCACCACCGTCACCTACAGAGCTTGGTGAGTGGCTAACCTTGCTGAGTTTCCGCTTTAAAGTGGATAACCCACCACTTAAAGGACTTTTGTGAGAACTCCAGGAGACAACCTGTGAAAGTCTCTAATACAGAGTTTGGGGTAGAGGAAGAACATAAGAAATGTTTGTTTTCCCCCTTCCTCTGTCCTTACAGAAGCCAAAGTATGGGATATTTCAGGTCATATTTGTAAATACTAGCGAAAATGCATATGGTGGTTAAGAGTGGGATTTTTGAGTCTTTTCACCTTGGATTGGATCAGAATCCTAGATTTACCACTTATTTCTCAGCTGTGTGAGCTTGACAAGATGTATTTCCTCATTTATAAAAAGAGATGGTAGGACCTACCCCACACTTGATGTGAGGGTTAAATAAGCTAATAAGTGCAATGTAGTTATGTCTGCGCTGCTATGTATGAGCACTCAATAATGGTAGCTGTTATTAAAGAGTATTTAAAACCGGAAATAACTTCAGTATCCAAAAATACCCCAAATTAAATAAGTTAGTGCATCTTTCAGTGGAATAGGATGCAGCATTTAAAAAGAGCGAGGTAAACAGTGTAAGCTAATTAGGAAGGTTGCCCGTGATAAGATAGAAAGTAGTATCATTCTGGGTAAATTACCTAAATATGAAAAATTAGAAGTATAATGCATGGTAAATATTTAGGAAAAGTCTTGTATAATTGTGGGGGCAGGGAGTATCTTCTCAAGCAAGCCCAGAAACCAGGACCATAAAGGAAAAGGCAGATTAGATCATATAAAATTTTAAAATGTCAACATGGTGAGAGACTCCACAAACAAGTCTAGAGACAATAATAGATGGGGAGAAATATTTGTTGTGCATAGGATAGATAGTATCCATGCCTCATATCCCTCATAATTCATCATACAGAATTCCTACAGATTAATTAGAAAAAGCCAAACAATAGAAAAATGGACAAAGCACGAAACAGAAGAGAAAATACAAACATGAGAAAAACACATGACCACTCCAATTGCTGGGGAGATGCAAATAAAAATATAAACAAAATAACATTTTCCACCAAGCACTATTAAAATAGAAATGGGGCCCAGTCAGTGTGGCTCAGCGGTTGAGCATCAACCCATCACTGGTTTGACTCCTGGTCAGGGCACATGCTCGGGTTGCGGGCTTGATCCCCAGTAGGGGACATGCAGGAGGCAGCTGTTCAATGATTTTCATCATTGATGTTTCTCTCTCCCTCTCCTTTCTCCCTCTAAAATATATAAAAACATACTAAAAAAAAAAAAAAAGGAAAGAAAAAAAGAAATGGGTATGCCCTTTGCTCCACCAATCCCACTTTCAGAACTTTATCCATAAAAAGGCTTTTTCAATTGTGAAGTTCTTCACAGTGACAATCTCAGTGTCCACCTCTAGGGATATGGGTGGATACATTTGGTTACATCTGTCCTGGGGAATATCGTGGACCACTAGGAATGAGCTGGAAGGTTCTTTGAATCTACATGCAGTGACTTTCGGGGCTGTCTGTGATATTCTGTTATGCAACAAAAGGTGGTTATGCAGTAGTGTGTAAAGTATGATTCCATTTGGTGTTAAGAAAAGTGTGTGTGTGTGTGTGTGTGTGTGTGTGTGAGACAGAAGGAAGCCTCCAAGCCTTCCCCAGGGTAAATATATTGGTTATGCTTGTCTGAGCCTAAAGAAAAGTGGGTGCATATATTGAAAAAAGTGGCCAGTGATTTTTTCATTTTCGTTTTTTTATTTTTATTGAGATATAATTGACATATAACATTGTATAAATTTCAGGTATACAACATGATTTGATATATGTATACATTGTGAAGTGATTACCACAATAAATTTAGTTAATGTCTATCATCTCATATAGTTACAGATTTTTTTCTGTATTGAGAACATTTTAGATGTACTGTCTTAGCAACTTTCAAATATGCAATACAGTATTATTATTAACTACCGTCACCATGTTCTACATTACATCCCCAGGACTTCTTTTTTTAAATATGTTTTTATCGATTTCAGAGAGAAAGGAAGAGGGAGAGAGAGAGGAAAGAGAGAGAGAGAGAGAGAGGAGAGAGAGAAAGAAACATCATTGATGAGAGATTCTGTAATCAGCGGCCTCTTGCATGCCCCCTACTGGGGATCAAGCCCAAAACCCAGGCATGTGCCTTGACTAGGAATCAACCGTAACCTCCTGGTTCATAGGTCGACACTCAACCACTGAGCCATGCCAACTGGACCCCAGGACTTCTTTATCTTATAATGGAAGTCTGTACCTTTGGACCTCCTTCACCCACTTCTCCCACCACCTCTGGTAACCACCAATCTATTTGCCCATTTTTGATAGTTTGACTTTTTCCATTTCATTTGTAGGAATTTCACATATGAGGGGAGTGAACCCTTTCTTCCCTGCATATGAACCTGAGGAAAGGTTTCTACCAGCCTGTTCTCGATAGTTACTGGTGATGGGAAGAGAGAGGCGTGGCATTTCCCTGCTTCCCATCTCTGTGACTTTTGGCTTGTTCCAGCACATGCATTGTTGTAGTCTGGAGAATTGCAGTTAAGTAAAATTGATCACATACAACAAAAGAAGAAAAGTTGTTGCCCGGCTGGTGTGGCTCAGTGGTCGAGCATCAACCTATAAACCAGGAGGTCATGGTTTGATTCCTGGTCAGGGCACATGACCCAGTAGGGGGCGTGCAGGAGGCAGCTGATCAATGATTCTCTCTCATCATTGATGTTTCTATCTCTCTCCTTCACCCTTCCTCTCCGAAATCAAGAAAAATATATTTAAACAAAAGAAGAAGAAAAGTTGCAAGGCAATAACTAAGCCCTGTGGTTCCATTGTGTGAAAAGAAAGAGCCTGTGTTTGTAAGTATGTAAAAGAAGGCTGGGAAAGGACATGGCTGACTATGGGAGGTCACTTCTGAGCTGTAGGGTGTGCTGAAGTGGGTTTTTATTTTTACATGTCACTATTGTTTGCATTTTTCACAATGAACATTATTACTTTTGCAGTGAAAAAACAATAGAGTATTTTTTCCCCTGAACTATACAGTGGTGTTTGTGTACTGTGATTGCAAGGAGGAAATGTGGACAAGAACCAGAAATTGAGGTAGAATGGTGGTACTCTCTCCCTAGTGTGTGTGTGTGTGTGTGTGTGTGTGTGTGTGTGTATAATTAGATTTGTGCTTTTTATTTTTTTATTGTGATAAGAAACACATAACATAAAATTACCATCCTAATGACTATTAAATGCACAGTACCTAGTGTTAGCTCTATGCATATTGTGCAGCAGATCTCTACAACTTTTTCATCTTATATGACTGAAACTCTGTACCCATTGAACAACCCCCTCCTCTCAGCCCCTGGACACCATATTCTACTTTCTGTTTCTATGAATTTGATTACTTTAGAGACCTCATATTAAAGGAATCATGAAGTGTTTGTATTTTTGTGATGGATGTTTCACTTAACGTTCTCAGGGTTCACCCATGTTATAACATGACAAATTTCCTTCTTTTTAAAGGTGGAATGACATTCCACTGCCTGTGTAAACTACATTTTGTTGATTCTCCAGTGGACATTTAGGCTGCTTTCACCTCTTGGTGATTGTGACTAATTCTATAATGAACATGGATGTGAAAATATAGCTTTGAGAGCTTGTTTTCAGTTCTTTTGACTACATACTGCTATGGATTGAATATTTGTGTCTTCAAATTCAGATGTTGAGACCCTAATCTTAATGTGATGATACTTGGAGGTGGGGCCTTTGGGTGGTGATGAATGTGGAGCCCTCATCAGTGTTACTAGTGCCCTCGGAAGAAGAGACCAAAGCACTAGCTAGCTCTCTGCTTCCCAGTGGGTGAGGATATAGTGAGAAGTCAGTGACCTGCAACCCAGAAATGGGCTCTCACCAGAACCTGGTTGTGCTGGCACCCTGACCTAAGACTCCCAGCCTTTAGAACTGTGAGAAGTAAACTTCTGTTGTTTATAAGCCACTCAGTCTAGACTACTTCCTTATGCAGCCATATATGGACAAAGATACAAGAAGTGGAATTGCTGGATCTTACGTTATTTTGTTTTATTTTATTTTGAATTTTTATGAGTTTATTTGAGTCCAAACTGATGACAATTGCTGGGCAGCAGATTGGAAACACTCCTGTTATTTTATTGTTTTAACTCATCCCCTTGTTGAGACCCTTTAGTTATTAGAAAATGCTCCCTTACGTTGAGCTAAAATCTGTCTTCATGTAGCTCCCCCACCCCCTCATTAATCTTGATTATTTGCACTGGCTGTAATTTAATTTTTAATTTTTGAGGACCCACCCTCCTGTTTTTCACAGTGGCTATACTCTTTTACACTCCCTCCAGCAGTGCACAGGGTTCTAGTTTCTCCACATCCTCACCAGCACTTGTTGTTTTCTCTGATAGTGACCATCCTAACGGGTGTGAGGTGACATCTCATTGTGGTTTTGACTTGCCTTTCTCTGATGATTAGTGATGTTGAGTATCTTTTCATATGCTCGTTGGCCATGTGTATGTCTTCTTTGGAGAAATGTCTATTCAAGTCCTTTGCCCATTTTTAAATCGGGTTATTTGTTTTGTGTGTGTGTGCTATTGAGTTATAGGAGTTCTTTATATATTCTGGATATTAACCCCTTACTAGATATATGGTTTGCATTCTGTAGGTTGCCTCTTAACTCCGTTGATTATTTTCTTTGCTGTGTGAGACTTTCCAAATGTGATGTAGTCCCCTTTGTTATATTTGCTTCTGTTGCCTGTGTCATAGCCAAGAAATCATTGCCAAATTCAATGTTAAGAAGCTTCTTCCCTATGCTTTATACTAGTAGTTTTATATTTTCAGGTCTTACATAGGTCATAAACCCATTTTGATTTGGTGTTTGTATATGGTGAAAGGTGAGGATCTTTATTCTTTTGCATGTGGTTACCCTATTTTCCCAGCACCGTTTGTTGAAGTCATTGTCCTTTTCCCATTATGCAGCCTTGGTATCCTTGCCCAAGATCATCTGACCATATATGTGAAGGTTTGCTCTGGGGCTCTCTATTCCGTGCCATTGGTGTATGTCGGTCGTTAGCTAGTACCATGTTGTTTTGATTAGTGTAGATTTGTAATATATTTTGAAATCAGGAAGTGTGAGGCATCCAACTTTGTTCCTTTTTTCTCCCCCATATTTTAATGTGGCAGATTTCTGTCAAGGAAATTTTGAACTGGTATCCCTGCATGGCTGGCTGGGAAGATCTAGGGGAAGAAGATGGAGTTTGATTCACAATTTGGGAAGCTCATGTTAGTACAGATTGAACAGATAACATTGTTTGCCCACCCAGCACTCCACCCTTATGTCTCTTGGTCTGCTGGGCCTGCAGCAGCCCTGTGTTGGATGACTGATGTGGGTGATGTTACTTTCTGGTTTTCTTTCTTCATTACCTTCTTTTTTCCCCCTTCTCTCTCTCTTCCTTCCTTCTCTCCTTCCTTCCATCCTTCTTTCCTTCCCCCTTACCTCCCTCCATCTCTTCCTCCCTCTTTTCCTCACTCCCTTATTTCTCCCCTTCTGCCCTTCCTCTCCCCTTCCAGTCCAGCTGAACTGGGTGACTTGCCTAACGCAGCTTAGGAGTGACACATAACCCAGTCCTCCCTACCTGTGTGTCTCCCCTCAGGGAGGAGAGGAAGGAAGGAAGCACCTTGTCTGCAGCATCTACCATTGTCCAGATGCCCTGGTAGGTACTTTGCTCTCAACCATGGTGTGAGCTAGGTTTATTGCCTCCATTTCTTCCTCAGCAGATCTGTAGGTGAGTAAACGGATATTTAGAGGGCTAGTACCTCTCTGAAGATATACAGCTGCACATATCATGGCCATTCATGGTCCTGAGGAAGTGCCTCCCGTGGATTACCGAAACACATCTTCCTCATAGCACGGTGAGGATGGGGCTTGTACCCCATTTTCCAGACGAAGAACAGGAGTCTCTGAGCGCAGAGTCACACCGTTAACTAATAAAGGAGCTGGGATCCAACCCCTGACCATGGCAACTCCTATTCACCACACCCTCCCCTTCCCCACTCACACCCCAAATCTCCTGACAGAAGCCACTCAGCCAGGTCTCCACAATCCTGGGATTGTGTTGTGATGGCCAGTTTATTATAACTGGTTAGGTTAAAGGTCTGGTTGTGTTACTTGTTTTTTTTTGTTTTTTTCTTTACGACAAATGATAGATGAGTCAGTAGCTTGCAAGGTGCAGAGTGTTCCCTGATCTCAGACACACAGGAGCAGGTGTGAGTCACGGGCGGGATAGTCTTGAAGAGCGTTGGATTTCACCGTATTGTGGGGAAGGGCATTTTAGGAAGATGGCACAGCATAAAAATGAAATAGCAGTCATGAATCTTCTAAGGACTTTACATTATTAATTCATTGAATCCACAAACAATTTTATGAGGTAGGTATTACTATTCTCACTTGACAGTTGAGGAAAGAGACTCAGAGAGGTTCAGAAACCTGCCCAAGGACACACAGACACAGCCAGAGTAAAAAGAAAGCCGAGCCCTCGCCGGTTTGGCTCAGTGGATAGAGCGTCAGCCTGTGGACTGAAGGCTTCTGGGTTTGATGCTGGTCAAGGACACGTACCTTGGTTGCAGGCTCTTCCCCGGCCCGGCTTTGGTCAGGGCGCATGCAGGAGGCAACCAATCGATGTGTTTCTCTCACATCGATATTTCTCTCTGTCTTTTCCTCTCCCATTCTCTCTAAAAATCAATGGGAAAATATCCTCAGGTGAGGATTAAAAAAAGAAAAAGAAAGCTGAGCCAGGGCTGAGGCCTTAGGACTCCATGTTGAAGAGGAGGCTCCTCCCTCCCTCCCTTCCTTCCTTCCTCCCTTCCTCCCTCCCTCCCTCCCTCCCTCCCTTCCTTCCTTCCTTCCTTCCTTCCTTCCTTCCTTCCTTCCTTCCTTCCTTTTCTCTCTCTCTCTCTCTCTCTCTCTCTTCCCCTCCCTTTTCTCCTCCTCCTCCTCCTCCTCCTCCTCCTCCTCCTCCTCCTCCTCCTCTTCCTCCTCCTCCTCCTCTTTCTCCTCTTTCTCCTCTTTCTCCTCCTCCTCCTTCAGCAAAAGGGGTCCTTTGTTGAAGGGGCAACTTTGCAGAGCCCCTAGGCCTTTAGAAACCAGGTAATGGACCCTCTGTAAGCATGCCTGTAAAATGGGGACAAAGATTGTTGTTCCCCTAATTTCCCTTGCTGAGCCTGCCCGCTCTGTTGTCAGCAGAGAGAATTCTCAACTTTGTAGCAAAGCTCTGGGGCATGAGGGGTGAAGACCAGCAGCGCAGGTCTAAGCAAGGTTTCTCCTCAGGTCCCAGCCAGTCCTGTGTCCCTGGAAGTCCTGCACGCTGTAGGGTGTGGGAGCCTGGGGCTTCTTCCTCTGCAGGAGCCCCTGCCTGTCAGCCTGGGTGACCCAGAGTGGCCTCGGTAAAGACCCTGAATCCTCACTCTACTCCTCACTCTCGGTGTGACCTTGGGCAAGTGCCTTAACCTCCTGGAGCCTTCCTTTGCTTCCCTGGGTTGTGAAGATTATATGAGTTTATGTGTATAGGGTACTCAGAACAGTGCCCAGCATAGAGTAATTGCTACTTAAGTGGGACTGTTCTTTTTATGATGCAACAAATACTTATGGAGCCTGTAGGTTCTGGAGACTGGGATGGATAAGGCAGAGTCCTTCCTGGCCCTCACGAAGCTTTGTGTCTGCCCGGGTGACCAACTGTCCTCATTTGTCAGAGCCGAGGGCTGTCCTGCGTTGTGGTCTTATCAGTCCCAAACTGGAAACATCTATGGTAAACTGGGACAAGTTGGCCACCTACTGTGAGAGTGCAGATAGTTAAGCAAGCTATTCCCATTGGGGGGTGTCGTGGAAGTCCCCAGCAGGGGAAGACTAAAGCCTGGGAATCAGGGAGGGCTTCCAGAGGGAGGGCATTTAAGCTGATACTTAAAGGATGAGGAAGAATAAGCTGAGCAGCACAATTTACAATAGCTAAGATCTGGAAACAGCCCAAGTGCCCGTCAGTAGATGAGTGGACTAAAAAACTGGTACATTTATACCGTGGAATACTACACAGCAGTAAAAAAGAAGAATTTCTTACCCTTTGAAATAGCATGGAGGGACCTGGAGTGTATCATGCTAAGTGAAATAAGTCAGTCAGAGAAAGACAAGTATCACATGACCTCACTCATATGTAGAATGTAAGTATCAAAATAAACTGATGAACGGAGTGGATCCAGAGACATGGAAGCATGGAACAGGGTGCAGAATCTCTGAGGGAAGGCCGGAGAGGGTGGGTGTGTGGGAGGTAATCAACCAGGGACCTTGTATGCATATATGCATGGCCCATGGACACAGACAATCAGATGGTGAGGGCCTAGGGTGGGGGGTAAGGGTGGGCTGGAGGGGTCAATGGGGGAAAAATGGGGCATATGTAATATTTTCAACAATAAAGAATTATTTAAAAAAGAATAAGCAGAGCAAAGAAGGAAAAGAGGGGTGTGGGGAGTGACGGGTTGGGGGAGAAGAGAGGAAAGTGTGCCAGGCAGAAGAATGGCATGTGAGCAGAGCTGGTGGCCAGTGAGAATGTGGCATATGTGGACCAGGGCTTGTCCAGAAACACAGCACATGCACCCAGGACACCCTCGTGCAAGGGCTGGAGGGAAGATGCAGGGGCAGCAAGGCAGGGATCTATGTATATAGTTGCTTGTCCATCTGCAAGTCTTACCACAGTGGTGGCCTCTGGAGAGAGCACGGGGCGGTGGGGGGGGGGGGGGGGGGGAGGATGGTGGAGGTGCTGGTGCTGGAATAAGGGAGGGAAACCCTATGGAGCTTTTTGAATTCAGAGAATGTAATACTTACACCAAATATAAAATAATCTAAACCAACAGCCATGCATGCCTGTGCTCACCCCTACACCTTGCTCATTCTAGTCAGGGGCCTGGCAAGGGCTGCTCCAGTCTGGGGGGCACCACACTGGCCCAGGAAGGGGAAGAGGCCACAGCCACACTGTCTGCCGCCTGGGCCTCCCCCCAGGCCTGCAGCAGACAGAACTAAACAGGCCTTATCAGCTGTCGCCACTGTGTCCCACCCGGCTGAGCTGGGCTCAGTGCTGGGAAAGTGGCCCCCAGCCCTTTGCCAGGGGCAGCACTGGCCCAGGGTGGGGAACAAAGGGGGGTGTTTTCCAGGGGTCAGGCTGGGGTTGAGGGGTGTCTGGTGAGTGTGTAGAGCCAGGCCTGGTGCTTAGGAGTTGCTCTGCTACAGACTTGCTGTGGGATTTTAAGAATGAATTTTTGGTGTTATTTTAAAATTATACAAGTGATCCAAAAATGCATTCTCCTTATGAAATAATCAGTATGTGAATTACAAGTTCCCCCTCTCTGGAGACAGACCTGTTGTGTGTGGGTTTGAAATATACTTTGTAACCTCCGTGCCCTCATTCAGCCCTCATGGCCCCTGGGGAGGTGGCCACCTGGTGCTCATTTCCTTGAGCAGATTGAGGCCCAGGTGGGTTCAGGTGGGTTCTAGACCTCAGGGCAGAGCAGCGGCAGAACCTGCTCCAAGACACCTTCCTAGTCTCTTCCGGGAGCCCCACGGGGCCTCCTCATTGAGAGGTGGACACAGAGGCCAAAGGGGAAGGTGATCAGAAAAACATCATCAGCCCAACTGGTGTGGCTCAGTGGTTGAGCGTCAACCTATGAACCAGGAGGTAATGGTTTGATTCCTGGTCAGGGCACATGTCCAGGTTGTAGGCTCAGTCCTGGCGGTGGGGGAGGGGCGGGGGCATGCAGGAGGGGCAGCCAATCAATGATTCTCATCATTCATTTTCTCTCTCTCCCTCTCCCTTTTTCTCTCTGAAATCAGTAAAAATATATTAAAAAGAAAATAAATAAAAGCATCATTGGGCCTCTCTGGGCCTCAGTGTCCTCATCTCAGCAACGGGGTCTGGCGTTCTGGCCCTGCTCTCAGGGCTGGTGTGAGGATGGGCAGGGACTCTGTGTCTGTGTGCCGAGGGAGGAAGGGGTAGAGGCTCCTCCTCTGTTCACCTCTCCTCCAGGGTTCCCAGCTGGGGCCTTTGTCACACAAGGTGTGTCATTCCCCATTGGGTTTGGTGCCCAGACACAGCACGCCTGGCATCCCCTGGCTTATTGCACAGGAAGATCATACTTCAGCCTAACTGGCCTGGCTGGGCCAATCCCACATCTGGGGGCGGGAGGAGGAGAGAGGCGAGGAGGAGGGGCCTTCAAAGCCCCTAGAACTGTGGGATATTTTGGACTGAGACTGATGGAGCCTGGAGGTAGGAGGTGGGGTTTGGCGTCGGGAAAGTAGAGTCAGGGCAGAGGGGAGGACTGGGGTTGGGCCTCACTACTTCAAGGTCTCTCATAGGCATCCCCACGAGGCTGGTCCAACACCATACTGATCGCCTCTCCAGACCTGCCCCAGCTCTTGTGGAGGTGCACCATCCACTGGACCCAGCAACAGGGTCAGGCTTTCTGGGTGTCCTGCTGGCCCCTGCTTCCCAGAAACAGTCGGTCAGCAAGTCCTGTGACTCTGTCTCCCTAATATCTCCTCAGCCTGGGCCTGCTCTCCCTTCCCGAGGGGCTCAGCCTCTTTTCCTCCTGTTAGGGCCCAGTTCCCGAATAAGCCCCCTGTCCCAGCCTTGCCCACCCCCCACTCATTCATACTTCTCCCCAGAATTTCCCAAGTTCCAGATCCATAATGCACATCTGACCCCTTTGCCCCCCTGTTTAAAACCCTTTAACAGCTCTCAGTTGCCTAGAGGGACTGTCTGAGCTCCTTAGCATGGCCTTTGAGGAACCCCTGCCCACCCACTCAACTGCTTTATCAGCTCTCCCCTCCCCACCCTGACTGTCTCCGTCTTGCTGATGTTCTCTAACCTGGGGTGGGAGGGCCTATTTCAGGCCCCCATGCCTTTGCCCCTGCTATTTTCTCGTATGGGGCTCCTCATTGCCCTGCTCTTGACCCTCTCCCCAGGCTCTGGTTGCTCCCCTGACTCCTGCACAGTCTGGGCCCACACATACAGGCATACATGGCCAGGCAGTGTGGAAGGGCTCCGGTTTATAAGTATGTGTCTGTCTCCTCTGTGGGCGGAGCTGGTCTTTCATCTCAGTATTCCCAGCACCCAGCATGTGCTTGGACAATGGCCTGTCCTCCTCACAAAGTGGGATTGGGGACAGGTTCTGTCCTGGGGGTCAGAACAACTGGGCCCTAAAGAGTATGTGGCCTTGGCCTCCCTCTTCTCTCTGGCTTCCAGGTGAGGAGGGGCCTGGGTCACAGCTCCGTGCCCATGTACTCTGTTCCAGGTTCTGAGCCTAGTCCTAGGCCACCAAGCCCTGCCTCCCTCTCAATTGTAGCGGGCTGGCCTTCCATTCTGGGGCCTGGCCTCTGCCCCCTGGAGGGTTTGTGTGATTTTGGAAAGGAAAAAGAGTCCCTTTTGTCAATAGGGTAGAAATTATATGGTGGGTATTCCTGGCATGCACACTGGAGTGTGATATTGGCCTTAGGTCTAGTGTGGGCACCACTGAGCCGCAGAAATGTGCTTCTAATTATAGCATGGATGTGGCTGACTGGACCCAAGCATTTTATAGGCTCCTAGTGGAAGGAATACTAACCAATTCCTCTATGGTGGTCGGTCAGGGGGTGGACTGGCAGATGCTGACAGCCAGATTGGAAAGGAAGGCAGGGAAGAAGTGAGGTGGTGATGTGTGTAATGTGGAGGGGAGGGGGGAGGGGGGAAGGAGCAGTCTCAGGGAGAGAGCCCTGATTGGGACCTGAGACATGAGTTTGAACCCAGACTGGGTGACTTCCCCACATTAGTGACCCTGGGCAGGTCACTTACCCTTGTAGCTGCTCAGCTCCTCCACTAAAAGATGGAGATGAGATCTTTTTTTTGGCTAGAGGCCTGGTTGGGGGGGGGGGGGGGTTCCCTCAGCCTGGGCTATACCCTCTACAATCTGGGACCCCTCAGGGGATGTCCAACTGCCGGTAAAACTGGCAGGTGGACATCTCTCTCGCAAACCGGGACCACTGGCTCCTAACCGCTCACCTGCCTGCCTGCCTGATTGCCCCTAATCACCTCTGCCTGCCGGCCTGATCACCTCTAACTGCCCTCCCCTGCCAGCCTGGTCACCCCTAACTGCCCTTCCCTGCGGGCCTGGTTGCCCTAACTGCCCTCCCCTGCCGGGCTGATCACCCCTAACTGCCTCTGCCTTAGCCCCCGCCACCATGGCTTTGTACGGAAGGATGTCTGGAAGATGTCCAGTCTAATTATCATATTACCCTTTTATTAGTATAGATATCCCTGAGGACTATAGATAATGTGTGTAAAGTGTATATAGCATAGAGCCTTTACACTGGAGATGTGAAAAATAAGAAAACCTTTATGTTCCAGGGCAAGGATCAAAACTTGGAGTTCTGCTAATTTTATAATTTTGAAAAAATTATTTTTTCTTACTATAAAGCAATATAAGATCGTTGTCAAAATATTAGTATATAGAGATAAGGGGAAAGCCACTGGTAGTTCCTTTGCCAATTATTAATTACTAGAGGCCCAGTGCACAAAAATTTGTGCACTCCGGGGGGGAGGGGAGATCCCTCAGCCCGGCCTGTGCCCTCTTGCAGTCTGGGACCCCTAAGGAGATGGACCACCTGCTGGCTTAGGCCCGCTCCCCAGGGGATTGGGCCTAACATGGCAATCAGACATCCCTCTGGCAGCCCGGCAGCCCTCGGGGGATGTCCACTTGCCAGCAGGGAGCAGGCCTAAGCTGCAGTTGGACATCCTTAGCGCTGCTGAGGAGGCAGGAGAGGCTCCCACCACCACTGCTGTACTGGCAGCCATCAGCCTGGCTTGTGGCTGAGCAGAGCTCCCCCTGTGGGAGTGCACTGACCACCAGAGGGCAGCTCCTGCATTAAGCGTCTGCCCCCTGGTGGTCAGTGTGTGTCATAGTGACCAGTCATTCCCAGTCGTTCTGCTGTTAGGGTCAGTTTGCATATTACCCTGTTACTATATAGGATAGAGGCCTGGTGCATGGGTGGTTTGCCCTGAAGGGCGTCCGGGATCAGGGTGGGGGTCCCGCTTGGGTGCCTGGCCAGCCTGGATGAGGGGCTGAGGGCTGTTTGCATCTGGTCGCACCCCCTTCAGGGTGGGGGTCCCCACTGGGGTGCCTGGCCAGTCTGGGTGAGGGGCTGAGGGCCATTTTCAGGCTGGCAGGTGACTGAAGCTCCCAACCTCTCCTTTTTTTCTTTTTCTTTTTTTAATTCTGGGATTTATTTACCTTCTATGGCTGTCACTGGAGCTGAGAGCCGGCTTTAGCTCTGAGGCTCGGCTCCAGCTCTGAGACCTCGGCTGCTGAAAGCAGGTATCTGGGCTTTGTTTAGCTTCTATAATTGAAACACTGTTGCAACTCCAGCTCTGAGGCCCGGCTGGCTGAAAGCAGGTTTCTGGGGATTGTTTAGCTTCTATAATTGCAACATAGTTGCTTAGAGTGCAGCTCAGAGCTGGGCGGTGGCAGGCGGGGAACCTTGGCTTCCTCCATCACTGGAGCAAGCAAGCCTCCTGTTTGCTTCAAGCTGCCTGGCTGCCGGCCGCCATCTTGGTTGGCAGTTAATTTGCATATCGCCCTGATTAGCCAATGGGAAGCATGTCGGAGGTACGGTTAACACTTGGATTGCGGGAAACGAGTTAAGTCGGCTCGCGTGAATTGCGCGTACTCCGCGGGAGCCGTCTTAACTCCGTTCATATAGATTTGCGGTGGAGTGCGGGAAACGTGTAAACTCGGGCCGATTGTAACTGCGTATTACCAAATATTTGTTTGTTTGCCGTTCACAAAGATACCTACCTGCGTATGCGAACCGCCATCTTATATTTTGGCAGGAAATTCACCCAACACCGTAGTGTTAATTACCATATTTGTCTATTATTAGATAGGATTGTTATTTATTATTAAGTGTTAGTGATGGGATTTAAGGCACTGGAAGTGGGCTGGTGGCATAAATATTATCAGAGTGCCTCAAATTATTTTGTTTAGGCTGAATGTATAAGCTATCACCCTCCTCCAAAGGAGGGCAGCCTGCGGCTGGCTGATCCTTGACTTGGTGATGTTGGAAGCTGGCTCTGCTACAGGAGGACCCCCAGCCTCCGCCTGCAGGAATGGCCTGCCCGGGACCACCTCCCAGCAGCATTACAGTGGAGTGTGACCGAAAGGATCAAAGTATTAAGGGTTTGGCCTGTGCACTGAAGGGTCATGGGTTCAATTCCTGGTCAAGGACATGTACTTGGGTTGCAGTTTCGATTCCCAGCCCCAGTCGGGAATCGTGCTGGAGGCAACCAGTGGATTTCTCATCAATGTTTCTCTCTCTCTCTCTCTCTCTCTCTCTCTCTCTCTCTCTCTGTTTCTTTTTCTCTCTTCCCCCATCCTCCCTCCCTTCTACTCTCTCTAAAAATTAGTGGAAAAATATCCTCAGGTGAGGATTAACAAACAAAAAATAATTAAGGGGTTGGAGCCCCACAGACCTGGGTTCCAACCTGGCTTCGGCCCTAAGATGCTTTATTAAAACTTTTTAAAAATTATTTTGACGGACATGATGTAAGTGATTGTAAAATATATTTTTAAGTATAGGAAAGTATAAAGAGAGACCTACAAACTCTACCACCCAGAGGTAACCACTGTTATCTCATGGGAGAGCATCCTTCCTGTCATGTCTCTATGCAGATAGAGGCGAGCGTTTATTCAATTTCACATGAACAAGGTCAATGATAGATGCTGTTGGAGCGATATGTCATGGCACTCACCTAATTCAGCTTCACAGAGCCACCTGGAGGCGGGTTAACAATGGGATGCTGGTCTTATATTCCTAATATGTCCCCCTCTGTTGTGTCCAGGCATGGGCTGGGAAGTTCTTCCTGTATTGGGGCAGAGACAGAAGCAGCAGGAAGGCTTGTAGCTGAGACGGGACCATTCTCCCGGAAGCCAGTGAAACACGGTGGTTAAAGAGACCCAATGCTGGGGCCAGGCTGCCTGGGGTCAAGTCCCAGCTCTGCTGCTTGCTAGCTGCCTCGCCTTGGGCATGTTACTTGATCTCCCTGTGCTTTCGTTTCCTCATCTGCAAACCAGGGGATGCTAATAGAACCTCTCTCATAGGGTTGCCTGGAGTTTAAATGCATTCATTCAAGTAAAGCACTCACCATTCCTGGCACAAGCTGAGTGATTTGTAAGTGTTGGTTGTTGTTGATGCCGCTGTTACTGTTCTGTGGTCATGTTGCTCAGTCTGTGGAGCTAGAGGGCAGCTCCAGGGCCACAGGGGCCAAACTAGTCTGGGGCCAGGTGCTCTAGGCTCCCACACAGCTCTGCGCCTCCCTCCTTGAAACGTGCCCTCTCTGTATCTGTTCACCAGAAGCACCCACTCTCTGGCAAGCCTGGGGAGGCAGCGATCACACTGGGTATTTGGGAATCCAGTATAACCTATAAAGTCCTGGGCCCATGAAAGCCCACTGTTATTCTTGGCTACCGCTGGCTTTCCATCTCACAGGCCAGAAGCAGAGCCAGAAACACTGTTGTTCTTGTGGTGGTTGTTTTTAAAAAATTGGCTGTTCCGGGCTCTTTCAGTTGACCTCCCATTTTACATAGAGGAAACCTGAGGCCTAGAGAAGTGAAGAACCGTCACCCGCTGTTCAGTGGAAAGTGCAGGCTAAGAGCACTTTTCCATTCACCGGGCAGCGATCTGCCTGCAGACTCGTCTCTGGGTCCGTAGTGCTGCGGTGGTGCTGCCAGCACTTAGTTCGAAATTCTTTTATCATAGCTCCGTGCGCAGCTAATGCTTGTTCGGCAAGGATTATGGAGGTGCGGCTTTCACTCTCCTTGAACAGAGGCCCAGAGAGGAGGACTGGCTGACTGGTTTGGGTCTCATGATAAGCCAGGACTGGGCCGGGGGCACAGAGCCTAGTGCCTGGGCCAGTGCTGTGCCGCCTTTTCCTCCCTGCCTTTCCGTTCAGTCAGTGCACTTGTTGAGCACCTCTATGAGGGAGCCAGGGCCCTGTGAGGAGAATGTGGGAGCCAAGAAGGGGGGGCGGGGGTGAGGCGGGGGAGGATGGCTCTTGGGGCCAGGCCTGAGGCATAAAATAGAGAACAAGATGTGGCTCAGCCTCAGATAATATTCCAGGAGGGGATCCCTCTAGCCGCCTCAGGATGGAGGGGCCAACAGGGAGAAGGCCAGGTTTGTTCTTCCTGCAATTGAGGAACTGCTTGCTCTTCTGCAGTTGAGAAAACTGAGGCAGAAAACTTCAGAGCAAGTTGGTGATTCATATTCTAAACCAAGCATGTCAAACTCAAAGGCTAACACGGGCCAAATAAACGAGGCATGCGGCCCACGGGCCAGGAGTTTGACATGTTTGTTCTAAGCAATCTCTCCAAATTTTTCTCCTCTTAAGTAATTCACACCCACGTCTCCAATCATTACCCCTGCGCTGCTGCTGAGTCCCAAATAGGGATCTCTGGTTCAGAGTAACAAACCCGTGTGTCCATTTGAACATTGGACATTTGGACTCAGTTCATAAGAACTTCAAACTCAATATGTATAAAACAGAATTCCTCTTATTCTTCATCTAGCTCAGTGAATCACACCACCATCTAGCTAGTTGCTCAAGCCAGAAACCTAAATGTCAACCTTGATATGACCTTTTCTGTCACTTACCCTGGCTGTCAGATCATTCAAGTATCCCCACTATCACCACAACGACCTCATTTCATACCACCTTCATCTTTCACCTCATGTAAAGCAATACTCCTACCTGTTCTCCATGCTGCCAATCAACTCAGACAGAGTGAGCCTTCTAAAGTCAAAGCTGGTCATGCAGCTTCCCCGCTAGTGCTTTCCCACCAGCCTTTGGGTAAAATCCAAACTCCTTAATGTGACCTAATTTTCCTATCTGTCTAGCTTTTGAATAACTTTGCAATCCTCGTCATTCCTTTCAATGTCACCACACCCCAACACATTTTCTTTGCTTATATTCTACTTTAAAAAACATTTTTATTGATTTTATAGAGAGGAAGGGAGAGGGAGAGAGAGATAGAAACATCAATGATGAGAGAGAATCATTGATCGGCTGCCTCCTGCATGCCTCCTACTGCGGATCGAGCCCGCAACCAAGGTACATGCCCTTGACCTGAATGGAACCCGGAATCCTTCGGTCTGAGGGCCAATGCTCTATCTACTGAGCCAAACCAGTTAGGGCTAAATTCTACTTTCTTTACTTTGTGTCAACTGTGCCTCTTTTGCCTCTAAGTCTCTCTTGCTTCTCTCTCTCAAAAACAAAACAGTAATTCATTTGGGTCCAGAAGAATCCATCCCACCTGGCTGCCAAAGCTCTGGCTCAGTTACCCCAAATTCCTGAGGGCACCCCAAGACAAGAGGGATCTAGAGGCAGGGCTGAAGCCCACTCTGCCTCACACTTGTAGGGTGACTTTGGAATAAGTCACAACCCTTCTCTGGGCCTCGGTTTCCTCATCTGCATAATGTGTTAATGGCAATCACTGGCCGCACCCGTGCCCTGAAGACTGATATAATTTTTTTTAAATTATAGAATGAATGGCATGTGTGAGGTTTGTGAAGAGAACTCAGAAAAATTAGAGGGCCGGGGGTTATAATCATCGAAGGAGAGAGGTTATTACAGGAGGTATCCGAAGTCTGAATGCTTTTATCATTTCTGCTCTGTTTTTCACACTTGCTTATATAGTTAGTTAATTTGTCTTTTTATTGCTTCCAAAACGGACTTTACCACAAGTGTAAGGAGATAGAGAGATAGATAGAGAGAGAGAGAGAGAGAGAGAGAGAGAAGAGCGAAAAGAAACAGGGGAGGGAGGGAGGAAGAAAGGAAGGAAGAGAATCCATGTGCCAACTCCCAGGGAAACCACTATAATGTTTTGGTAGAACTCCCTTTTTTCATGTATGTGTTTCAGAATATCTGTATGTACATGTGTGTTAAAGACTATAGAATAATATTTTATATGTTGTTTTATAAAGTTTCCTTTTTTCGCTTATCAATATTTTCATAATATTTCACCTTCTCAGCAAGTGTCTATCTCTAGCACCCATTCCCCCCTCATGGCTGTGGAGAATTTTGGATGGGTACACTGTGGTTTGGTGAGCCCATGTGGTTTAAGTGACAATAACACTCAAAGGTTCCTACCTCCAGGCCTCTGCCCTGGGTAGTGAGTCTGGGAGTGGAGAGAGAAAGGCCAAGGAGGCCTTCAGGAGGTGAGGTCTGTCTCCTGACAACTCAGGCTGAGAGGGGACTTGCAGTGGCTGGGGAGGGAGAAGGGCCAGCTCCTAAACCCTCCTCTGCTGGCTCATAGGGCCTCTTGCAGAGCTAGAGATGGAGTCCCCAAAATAGACTTTACCACTTTGCTGAGTCAGTAGAGTGCTACTCCTTGGCCAGGGCCACCCCGGTGTGGGCAAGCAGCTATCGGGGATGCACAGAGGCAAACGTTGCCTAGGACTTGTCTTGTTCCATGCTCTGCCCATCCAGACCCTGAGTCCCTGAGTGGCAACTTTATTCCATGGCAGTGAGGCCAGAGATGGATTTCTGCACCTGGGGAGGCCTCAAAGGGCAAGGAAGAGGGAAGGGATAGCTTGCTTTGGACTCAAGGGTCATCTGCTCTTACTGTCCTATGGCAGATGGGGACACTGAGGGCAACATCCCGGCCAGATACCTAGTGTAGGGTTCATTTCATGCCACCTCACCTGCAGTAAAGCATTGCCAATGAGATCACAGTCCCTGGACAGGCCCCCAGGATTGAACTCTGGAGCTCTCACACACAATCATTGTCAGATGGGTAGCAATGGGCAAGTCACTTAACTCCTCCGTGTCTCAGTTTCCTCTTCCCTAAAGTGGTCATACAAATTGTCACATATAGACTATAGGACTGATGTGAAGCTAAAACAAGTCAATACATGTAAAGTGCTTTGAACAGTTGCCAGCACACAGTAGGTGCTCATAAACACAAGCTGTTTTATTCCTGGCATTCTGGAAAAGTTGTAGGCTGTCTTGTGTCCCCTTCTCTACCCTCCCCAAAGTCTTCAATCTCAAAGCTTCCTGAGCTGGCAGATTGCACAGACACGAGGACGTCACCTTTTTTTTTTTTTTTAAATCTTTATTGTTCAGATTATTACATTTGTTCCTCTTTTTTCCCCCCATAACTCCCCTCCTTCCAGCTCCCACCCCACCCTCCACCCTCACTCCCCACCCACTGTGTTCATCCATAGGTGCATGATTTTTGTCCAGGAGGACGTCACCTTTTGGGTGCCCTTAGCTGAGGGACTCAAGATTATCTTCGCTGGATGGTCTTCTCCCTAGAGCTGCCCTCTTCCAGGAGCCTGGAATTTATGGACATTTTTCTTTGTGTGTCACCTGGGATGGTCACTTGCCCTTTCTTGGAAAACAAGAATTGGACTTCAGGATAGTTATAGCTAATTCCAGTGCCAACGCAGAGGATTCTGGGATGGAGCCCGGAGAAGGTCAGCTTAACAGATGGGGACTTGGTGAGTGTGATGGACTGAATTGTGTCCTTACCAAAATTCGTATGATGGAGTCCTAACCCCCAGTACCTCAGAAAGTAGCTGAGGATACAGGATCTTTAAAGAGGTAACAGTTAAAATGAGGTTATTAGGATGGGCCCTGGTGTCCTTATGAGAAGAGGAGACAGGAAAGATATACAGAGGAAAGACCAAGTGAAGACACAGGGAAAAGACAGCCATCTACAAGCCAAGGAGAGAGGCCTCAAAAGAAACCAGCCCTGTTGACACCTTGATCTTGGAATCATAGCCTCCAGAATTGTGAGAAAATAAATTTCTGTTTTTTAAGCCACCAGCTGTGGCTCTTTGTTATGGCAGCCCTAGCAGGCTATGGGTTAGATGTTGTCTGCCTGGTCCTAGAAGGACTGTCTTTGATACCAGGCTGCCAGGACCTGTCAGAGGGCAAGAATCGTGTGTCCCCAGTGCTTCCAGAAGAGCAGAGAGGCCTTACTTGTTGGACCTGTGGACTCTGGGGTCTGCAAGATAATAAAAATAATCCCTACTGTGTGCCCACCCCTGGCCATTCCTGTTTCCCTTAGTTCTCTCTACACTTCAAGGTAAGTATTCCTAATCACATTTTTCAGAGAGGGAAACAGGCTCATAAGTCACCTGCTCGAGGACCCCAGCCTTGGTGACCAGGCTTTTTCCTGCATACCCTGTGTCCCTCTAAGGAGGCCTTCTATCGTGCCTCGGGTGAGCCTGTGCCCTTGCCACGGCATGGCAGCTGGCACCTCAGCACCCCTGCACCCTGGGTATGAGGGAGACCTGGGAAGGTTCCAGGCTCCAGGCTCCAGGCAGGAACCCTCCCCCTTCTGCCCCCGCCCCCCAGCTTTCTCAGTTGTGTGTGTTTTGTTTTTTTTTCTGTTGTTTCTTTGCTCAGCCGGGCCCTGTTATCTTCCTCTGACTCTGACGCCTAGTTCTTCCTGTTTAAAATTCAGACTCTGGACTTTTCCTTTGGGGGCGGTTATGAATTTGTTTTGTGTTTTGGATTGCCCCCCAGCCCCTATCTCTGGCACTTTAGGTCACCCTAGCAGTCTCAGCACCAACCCCATTTTCAGTACCGCCGTGCCTGAGTGAGTGAGGGGTTCTCTCTGCCCTGTGTGCTGTCTGGGGCACTTGGGTAGCAGGGGAGGGAGGAGCCTGTCACTCTTTCCCTGGCTGTAATATCCAGGGTCCCTTAGTCCTTCCCTGCTGCCCTCTTTTCACCCATGGCCCCTCTTCACCCCGGCCCAAGCAGAGGTTCTCAGGCTCCCTTTAGCACTCTGCTTTGAGCCCTGCACACCCCAGGAAGGAGATTCAGCCATAGAAGAGCATGAATGTGAGTCACCCTGATGAGCTCTACTCCTGAGAGTGGAGACAGGACCCTAGAGAACCTAGCATGTGCTACCTGCACAGGAGAGAGCACTGAGCCAGCAGTCAGGAGACCTGGGCTCCCATCTTGGCCTTCCATCCCATGCTGTGTGAGCTGGGCCTCGGTTTTGTCACAGGAAGGTGGCTGAGGAATTGAGTCAACTGGCCCCCGAGGGCCTTCCAGCCGGATAAGCTGTGATTTTGGGTCTTGGTGAGAAGCTCTTGGGGACTCCAGGTGGGGTGATTGTGGGAAGACACAGGAGATAGAGAACAGGCACGGGGTGAGGAGTGCTTGGCCTCCAAGTGCAGACCCACCTCCTCCAGGCAGCCTCTTTTCTCTAAGGACCTCTACTACTTTCTGCCCCACAGGTAACACTAGGAAGGCTTCAGGCTTGGAGTGAGACTTTGGGAAAGTCCTTAACCTCTCAGAGCCAGTGTGCTCTTCTGTCAAATGGAGATATCTGTCTTGTAGGCTGCCGATGGTGCCTGGCTCATAGGAGGTGCTGAGTGAACGGTGGGTCGGTTGTCATTATCTTCTGTGGGAGAATGTATGTGAGGGCTCCTCACTGGCTGTAAGCTCCTGGAGGGGAGGCGTCAGATCTGACCCTGGCCTGGGGACCACTGACTGAGAAGGGCTGTGCCTCCCTGAACATGGTGTCAGGTACCTCTCAGGCCCACTTTATATAATCTCAGCTCATCTTTGCCTTTAAAAAAAATAAATTTATTTGAGTCCAGCTGGCGTGGCTTAGCGGTTGAGTGTCGACCTATGAACCATGATTTGATTCCGGTTCAGGGCACAAGCTCAATCTCCAGTGGGGGGCGTGCAGGAGGCAGCCAATCAATGACTCTCTCATCATTGATGTTTCTATTTCTCTCTCCCTCTCCCTTCCTCTCTGAAATCAATAAAAATATTTTTTTAAAAATTGATTTGAGAGAGAGGAAGTGGGCAGGGAGAGAGAAAGGGAGAGGTTGATTTGTTGGTCCACCTGTTTATGCACTCATTGGTTGCTTCTTGTATGTGCCCTGACCGCAGATCGAAGCTCTAACCTGCAACCTTGGTGTAACAGGACAATGTTCTGACCAACTGAGCTACTTGGCCAGGGCTTCAGCTCAGCTTTGTATGCCAGCTCTTGCTAAGCAACTACCTCTGTGCAAGTGCATACTGATGGCCCCTGGCCTTGCAGCCCAGCTTTGTGCTTGCTTTCTGCCCCAGGTGATGAGAACCAATGGGGACTGATTCTGAGTGTAGAATGCACTCCCAGGCCCCAGCAGGATGGAGCCCCAGTTGTCCACAGGAGTGACTTGCTCGGTAATGCCCCATATTGGCTTTCCTTCCTCCCCAGTTCCACTCATACCAGTCCTCATTTCTGACTTTGGTGGGGGGGCATCTGGGAGAGGCCGGAGTCTTTGAGAAAGATCCCCAGAGATCATGGTCCGTGTGGGAGCTGTAGCAGGCGTGCCTGAAAACCTCAGGCTGAGCCCAGTGGGCTGGAGCTGGGGCCTGCAGGCAAAGCCCAGCCCTGCAGAGAGCCTGCACCCAGACTCTGCTCCTCTCACCAGCCCAGGGAGCCAGGGATGCATGGCCCTGTCTAACAGCTGGAGCAGCCGGAGGTAGGGGCAGAGCAGGGCGCTGAACCCCCACCTGCCAATTCCCAGTGCACTCAGGCATCACCCATCCCATCGGGACCCTAAGGAAGGGCCAGAGCCAAGCTAGGCTTCACCTCTCTTCTCAGTCTGTTCGCAAGTTTTAGAGTATGTTTTCTGGTTCCTAATTTTAGAAAAAAAAGTGTAGCTATTCTTCCCCATCTCTTAGCCCTCCCGCTCCAGCCCTCAGAGAAGGTCCTATAGCTCCGGGGCAGGGGCCTAAAAGGCTATCTTCCCCCTTCCCAGGGCCCTGGAGCCTCCCTCCCATCCCTGGCCCCAGACCAGGGGAAAGCTGGCTGCTCTAAGAGGGCCTTGCAGAAGCCCAGCCATTAGGAACATGGGCTCAGATTCCAAGCGCAGTTCCCTGGGCATTTTACTTAACCTCTCTGGTCTCAGTTTCCTCATTTGTAAAGTAGGAATAATAACATAGCCGACCTCACAGGGCCCTTGTGAAGATTAAGTCAATGCCTGGTACATCATGAACTGGGTCTATTCGATCTCTATGTTCTGAGTGGTTCCCTGCCTCCTCAAACAAGAGAATCAGGTTCTGGTGAGATATGGGGTGGGATAGATCCTGGGATCTGGAGCCAGAGACTCAACCTGGCTTTGCCAATGACTGGCTGTGTGACTTTGGCCCCATCAAAGGCTCCAAGACACCCCTGTACATGGGGATATTTGTGGGGATGGTCCAGGGAGACCCTGTGCTGGATGGAGCCCGGTCTCAGTCCCCACCCCAGCCAGCTTGGGCACTAGCACAGGCAGGCATAGTGATCACGGGCAGCCGGCTCCCAGCATCCTGCCGCCAGCTCCCCAGGCCACCCGTCTGCACGTCCTGCCCTGCCCAGCCCGCCAGGGTGGCTGAGGGCTTGGAGCCGATGGAATCAGTGTGCCCTTCCCTCCTTTGTCTGCTGGTGCTTCCTTCCCTTCACAGTGTGCTTTCTTTTTTTCTGGTTTATCAGGCCCTGGGGAAAGCTGGGGCCAGCCAGACTCCCAGCCGAGCACCCCTGGGAGGCCGCCAGCTCATGTCTTAGTCTCTGGGGCTGGCGGCTCAGCCCTCCCTTCCCTCCACCTGACCCCAGGAACTCCAGCCAGGCAGCCAGGCCCTCTTCTAGCATGGGGGAGGCCACCAAGGCGGTACTTAGGATACACTGAGGCCCCCTCCTCACTTTAAGAGAAAAGAAACTGAGGCCTAAAGCAGGAAGCGCCTGGAAGTTCCTGACTCCTAGCTTAGGACTCCTTCCCCATCCCACTCAGATGCCTGTGTCCCAGCCCTGTCACTAGCTGGGCAAGTTCACCAACACCTGTGCCTCAGTTTACAAATCTGTACAAAAGGAATAACGTGCCTGCCTCACGGGCTGGTTTGAAGGCTGGAGGAGACGATGTGAATAACTTTCTACCTTTGAACAGGCATCCTTTTGGGGTGATATTGTCCCTCAAGGGGCAAAAATTAGTTCATGGAGAAGGCATGAAAAAAAATCATAAATCTTGGCTATAAATAGACATATAGTGTACCTGGAGTATTAGAATTTTGTACTGGGAGTAGGAAAAAAACTGTCTCTAGAGGCTCTTGGGGAGGGGCAATATATGACATTGAGACAAAAGGTTGAGAATCACGGCTCTTGAGTTAGAGCTCAGTTGGTTCATCCCTCTTCCTCACTTCCCTGGAATCGGGAATCAGGTTATGCTCACCTTGAAAACTCCTGGGAATGGTTTGTGGGATCACCTAGGTTTTGACACAGAAACATTCATTTGTTTGACATTTGCCCATTGTCACAGAACTACTCCTCAGACCAGGGTACAAGGTGGAAAATGACAACCTTGGTCCCAGCTCTCAGCAAGTAGCCAGGACAAATGGCAGGGAAATGTGACAAACCTGTGCTAGAGGTGGGAGCAAAGCCCTGTGGGCAGACGAGGTGTCCAACTGCTGGCAAGTGTGTCCAACTCAGAGAGGAGAGGATCTTTGGGGTGGGTTTCGATGGCTGGAACTTTCTTAGGTGAAAAAGACAGAAGGAAGTGCCAGGTAGAGGAAACCACCTGAACAAAGATACAAAAGTGTGTCTGAGGGCTGTGAGTGGGACAGGTGCCATGGTGAGGCGGTGGGAGGTGAGAGGACCCTGTGCAGTGTCACAGGGCAGCTTATTCATACTTCCTTTTTGGTCCTATTGTCCCCTGTAATATTCTTTCTATTTACAAGTCATGCGTATTCTTTGTAAAAAGGTTGGGAAGCCTTGAGAAGTGAACAGAAGCCCCAGCCTTCCACTTTGGAGGGAATTTTTGAAGGAGTTTCTGTCTTTTTACTTTGTATCTCCCGCTATCTCTGATGAGCCTGTCCTTCAGGAGGGAGGGAAGGACACACAGAGGTATCCTCACTCAGTGCCCAGAGCTGTGCTTGCTGCTTCGCATGCATTAATTAATTTCTTGTCAAACGCTGTGGAAACTGAGGCCCAGAGCTGCTAGGTGACACTAAATCACATATCTGGTGAGTGGTGGGGCCTGCCTTGGAACTCGGCCTGTCAGTCTTCTGAGCCTCCTCACACACTGGAGAGCACAGACAGGCCGCGGGAGCTCCAAGGATGCTGAAACTGCAGGCGGAATATGGATGGATGGAGAGGTTTTGGGGACAGGTTGATAGTCTTTGCTAGACTCCTAAACGAGTCCATGCCCCAAATCTGAACCACAGTGGACCCTAAAGAGCCTCAAGAACACAGGGCCCTTCTCATGGGAATCTCTGACGCACAGCTTCCTTGGGGGAACCAGGGTGGGCACCACTATGGGACAGGAGAGAGAGCTCAAGCTGGGAGAAAACTGGGTCCCAGGGACCTCTTCTCCGACCTTAGTTCCTATGCCCGACTTGGCCTAGCTTTAGAATGTTCTTCCTCAGATCTACCTAAAACACTCTTGCTGAAGCCAAAGCATATTTTATCCTGCCCTCTGTGCTACCTAAAAGTAGTAGAAAGAGCCCCAGGTTCTTGGCTGCTTATTATAATAGTAATGACAACTAACCAAATAAAGGTGGGGCATAAAAACAACTCTTTGCAGGTTCCTTGGGAAGAGACAGGCTTTGCCTGGGACACCTGTCTTCAGTTGCCCCTGAACCTCAAGCCTTTGGACAGCTAGTGACTCATAACACTTGTAGCAAAGTTTTTAGGTTGTTCCTCCTGCAAGGCAATGCTGGCTGCACGTGGGCTCTGCCCGGCCCACAGCCTCCCCACCTGTAACATGAGGGGATGGTATAGGTTGATCTCTTTGGCTTTTTCCAGTGCTCACTCTGTGATTTCTATGATCAACTCACCAATCACAGCTTTCGTTCATGCTGTACCCTCTGCCAGGATACAGGATCTCTTTTCTGTATGGCCCACCCCTGCTCACTCTTCTTCAAGGCCTGCTTCAAAGGCCACTGCTCTGGGAAGTCTTCCCTGATCTCAAAAACTAGAAGAGCTCATGCTCTATTCTGGATCTCACCTCGCAGTGCTTGTTATCTTGACAGCACCTTGGGGAATTGTGTCCTTGCCAGCCCAGGGCAAACTAAAATTGTTTTGCTCAATCTAAATCCTCAGCACTAGCATAATGCATGACATTTAGACAATGCTCTGAATTTATTGAATGAATGAACCAGTGAATAAGTGAGTAGATGAATCTCTATGTACCTCCTTCCACACCCCTAAGAGTCAGCGGCCTCCTTCCACATCCCTGAGACAGTGGCCTGGAACGCCTTCCCCATTGCCTGTGTCTCAGCGTCTTGGTGTAATTGGCCTGTAGTTAGTATTTGATGTGGCTCAGCTGGGAAGGCTGGGTGAAGTACATGCACCTGTTTATTTGGCTTGGTTGGCCTGTCACAGTATACAATGCTGCCTTAGTCTGGGTTAACTCAAAGGGACTGTGGGGAAGTGGGACAGGGAAGGCTTGCCATGATCTAAAGCAGCGGTTCTCAACCTGTGGGTCTCGACCCCTTTGGCGGTCGAATGACCCTTTCACAGGGGTCGCCTAAGACCATCCTGCATATCAGATATTTACATTACGATTCATAACAGTAGCAACATTACAGTTATGAAGTAGCAATGAAAATAATTTTATGGTTGGGTCACAACATGATGAACTGTATTTAAAGGGCCAGAAGGTTGAGAACCACTGGTATAAAGATTCTGACTGCACCGGTCACCAGCTGCCTGGACCGGCCTCCTGGCCATCGGCACATCTTTAAGGGCCAGGGCACAGAGATGGTCCAGCCAGTGTTGGAGGCCATTGGGGCTGGCCAGTAGATGGAAATGACTCCTGAGAATAACTGTTCCAGCCCTGAGCTTAGAATACAGACAGAGAAACTGAGGCCTGGAGGCAACAAAGGCCCCTGTCCCAGAGCCCATTATCAATGTGATAGAATTATAGAAGCTGAATGGGGTGGAAACACAAAGGTTATGTAATCCAATTCTGTGAATTGTTTTTCTCTGCATTTGTCCTCAAAAATGGGTGAAGTTTCTGGAAGACCACACACCAAGTAACTGCCTTTTGCCTTCTGGTTGTTACATGTCAGACATAAGGCTAAGTGCTCCACTTCTAGAATAGTGTATATCTTATAAATGAGGGAACTGTGGCTCAGAGAAGTTAAGAAACCTGATGAAGGTCACACAGCTGCTAAGCAGTGCAATCAGGACTGGATTCATGACCAGGTGCTCTTGTGTTTGCACTCCTGACCACTTGGCAATACTGCCTCTTTGTTGCTGAAGGTACACTTGTGGATGAATTACATCATTTTTGTTTATCTGTATTTTCTAATTTTCTTCAATGACTATGGAATACTTATATTGTATAATCAGCTAAATGAAAATAGAAGTTGTGTATGAGTTTGTATGTATAAGTGTTTTAGTGATTTAAAACTAATAACAGACCATTTAGGCATCTCTAAGTGCCTCTAAGCATCTTTGAACACCCTCCCCCAAGCCAGCTGTGTCATTCTTTAAGCAGCAGTCCACCTCCAAAATTTATTGAGAGGCTCCTCAGTCTCCCCTCCCCATAGCCAACTGCAAAGTCACTGGTGCCTTTAGAAAACACAGCTCCCACCAAATTCAGAGTGTTTTCATGCCTAGGCACCAAGGCAACAGGGAGAGCACTGGCCTGGGAGTCTGGGATCTTGAGGTCTATTGCCCTGTTCTGTAACCCTGAGCAAGCCCTTGCCCTGCTCTGGGCCTCAGATTCTCCATCTGTCAATGAGGGGTTGTACCTGGTGAGCTCAGAAGGCCCTTCCTGCCCTCCTGGTCCTGTGTGTGAGTGTTCTGTCAGCTGCAGGGCTGAGGCAGAGTTGAAGGCACCTTGAATTAGCTCATGTATCTGTAACAGTAGGAATTTCCAATGACTTTATGTGCCAAGCTATCGGCAGAGCAAAGCAGGCCACCCACTCTGGTAATCAAATCAGCCTTCTAGGTAATCCCTCCAATGTGTGTTTGTGAACAGAGTTCATCAGGGTCTGCTTTTGTGTACACGGAGTGTTTAAACATAAATACCCTCCTATGGCCCAGCCCTAGACTGCCTGCCGGCTTATCAGGATTGGATGATTGATTTCCAGGGGAGATCTAGCAAGAAGTGGCTGTTCAATGTATAAAGTCCTCCTTGGAGCATTTGCAGTTGATCAGGGAAGACGGGAGGATAATGCTTATCAGAAAGGAGTAGAGATCTGAGGGGATTTTCAGGATGGGAGAGGGGCAACGTGAGATGTCTTCCTGAGGCCTCCCACAGCACCTTCATGTAAGTCAAGTCCAGTTGGTGTGAAGGGTTCTGGGCCAATGGGATGTTCCCATCTTTAAACAGGCTCCCCCTGTGATCATCCTGCTGGTCTAGCCTGGGGCCGGATTTTCTGTCTGTCCCTGATGTCCTGTCTTTCTGTGGCCATGACTGTTGGAGTCAGGTCTGTTAGGCCAGACCTTTTCCCCAGGTAGTTTTGATCATATAGGAAGAGCAAAGTCTGTCTTTCTCACCCGTCGCCAACACCAAGTGGGAGAAATACAGGGGGCAAGCAGAACCAGGGGCCAGGGGAGGTGTCCTGGAGGAGAAGGCCTCTGAGCAGAGTCTGCAGATCACCAGGCAGAAGAAATAGCCTGTGCAGCAGTGTGCTTAGAGAGAGGCAGTGTGGGGCCAGACGGCTGGCGGGACTTGAGACTGTAAATCTCATCTCCGAGGCCAGGGAAGCTGTGCCAGGAAACCTGGGCTTGTTCTGAAACTGGTTGAGAACCAGAGAACTAGCATGGAGGAGAGCTGAGGACAGATCTGTGTTTTAGAAAAGCAGTTGATTGGAGAGGGAGAAGAGTGGATGCATTTGAGGTAGAAGTGGGGCTGGTGGGGTCAGGTGTGTGAGGGAGTGGGCGTGGTCAGGAGGGCTCCATGTTTCTGGCTGGGGGCGTACAGGGGAATCTAAACATGTCCTTTTGGGGCAAAATGCTTTCAGGGAGCCCAAGGAAAGCCAGGTGGGGTGACCAGAGTGCAGCGGACAAAGGCATTTGGAGTAGAGGGGAAGATATTTGAAAGTCATCTGCATCCAGGCAGTGGTTGAATCTGGGAGTACGGGTGAGCCTGTCTTCAGAGAGTGAGGACAGAAAGGTGAGCCTGAAGCCAGTGTGTCCTGACATTAGCGGTAGAGTGGAAGGAAAGAATTCTGTTCAGGGGCCGAGCAAGAAGTGGTTGGAAGGCGCAGGGGGAGGTACTGAAGAGCATGAGACCCAGGATGTCAGGACAGGGACAGTTTAGTGAGGGAGTAGCCAGCTGGCCCAACAGCACAAAGGATCATGGGGATTTGGTCACATGGAGATCACTGATGAACCTATCAAATGCAGGTCACCAGATGAGGCCAACCCCTGGCATCTCTTTCACAGGCAGCTGCCACAGCCTCTTGTGTGGTCTCCTGTTCGATCCTCAACCCTAGAGTCCATTCACAACACAGTGGCTGGAGGGGGCTCTTAAAAACATGCCCAGGTCATGGTGTGCCCAGGTTTCTAACGGTCTTTTGCCTTCCACCACCCTCCTTACCATGGACCACCACTCTCGATGCCTTCTGGCCTCTGCCCCATCTCCATTCATATTTTGGGCCCCCGCTCTGAACAAGGCCTCATTTCCAGCTTCTCTGACCTGCGGGGATCTCTTCTAACCTTAGTACCTCCACATGGGATACCCCCATGGTCCACACCCTCATCCCCTCACCTGGTTCTACCTCGCTGTCAGATCATGGACAAACTGCCTTCTAAGCAGCGGTTCTCAACCTGTGGGTCGCAACCATCGGAAAACATATATAGCATATCAGATATTTACATTACGATTCATAACAGTAGCAAAATTACAATTATGAAGTAGCAACGAAAATAATTTTATGGTTGGGGGTCACCACAACATGAGGACCTGTATTACAGGGTCATGGCATTAGGAAGGTTGAGAACCACTAGAGTCTAAAGGAAAGTCCCTGAAACCACCCCCACCCCACTCCAAAGCAGGTCAGTCCTCGTTTTATACACACTGTACCCGATAAGGAATACTTCCCACAGCTGTCAATAACTTTTTAATTGTGCTTCTTATCTTTCTTTTTAGAATGTGAAGCCCTGTGAGGAGCAGAGGCCGGTTCTGCTATGTCCTCCATAAATTGCAGCACCAGGTTTGTGCCTGGCATGGAGTAAGGGCCTAGTGAATTTTAATGAATGAGTATTAATGAATGAAAACACAGATGCAAAAGGATTAAAGGACATGCATGGAGCAAGTGCAGACTATTTGAGAAGTTTGAGTCAGAAGTTGTAAAAGGAGAGAGTATGATACTTGCAGGGGCAGGGGCCTGAGTCAAGCTGAGCCAGTCCCTCTCAGTCTTTCGGTTTTAAAGGATTCTAATGATAATTATTGTTCGGCACACAGTATGTGGTCAGGAAATTATGGGACCCAGACCTCACCCACTTCCGGAGTCTTACTAGTAAAGTGCAGTCCCTGTTGGGCTGGGGGTTAGGTCCCACACACCATCATCTCAGGGTGGATGATCCCCAGGACAGGAAGCGCCCACTCCTGACCCACCCCAGTGGGAAGACTCTCTCCAGCCCTGCTGAGGAAAGCCTGCCGGCTGGGCTGGTAGGGCCTGTGGCTGCAGGGTGCGCCATTCCCAAGTTCCTAGTCACCCCTGCCTGCCTCAGTTCTGGGCCCCACAGCCCCCAAGGGTGAGAGAAGGGAGAGTTGACCTCCCAACCCCCAGCCTCCTGGAGATGGGGTGGGGGTGGAGTGGAGGCAGTGTAAAACCCTAACAGGGTAAAACCACGCAGGGAATACGGTGCACCCGCCCGCCCGAGTGGACTCCCCCTTCCTGCCCGGCCCCTCCTCTCTCCGATCCGAGCCGCCGGATGTTTGAGTTCGGGTTTTGTGACCCAGCGGGACGGGAGGGGCCGCCCTGGAGCCGCCGGCTTATCGCGCCTGTCTCCGCGCTGTCTCCTGCCGGCCGGCCTCCCAGGCGGGCGGCCTCTCCCCCCCCCACCCGGCTCCCGCTCGGCTCCACGCTGGCGGGCTGGTCCCTCCGGACTCTTCCAGGGCAGAGCTGGGGTGGGGGTGCCCCGCAGAGCAGAGAGGAGGCCTGCCCCCAGTCCCTAGGGCCTGGGGAGGGTGTGGGAGAGAGGCGGGTGGAGACACCCGGGAGGCCCTCACCACCCCCTTGGCAGCTGATGTGGGAGGAACGGACCAACTTGGAGCCAGGAGGACCTTTGTGGGAGATTGCCCCGTCCCCATTTTATAGAAGACACACTTGGGGCCCAGAGAAGGACGTAACTGGCCAAAGTCACCCCCTCCCCCAATCTCCCATCAAGATCGCCCCATCCTGGGTCTAGAAGGCTTTCCTTTCCCAAAGCTGGGGTGCCAGAGGCGAGGCAGGGGCCAGCGGAGCCCCAGAATGTGCCCACCTCCAATGAGGCCTGTGGGGGCCCAGGCCCTGGCCCAGCAAATGACTGGGCTCCTCTGCAGTGGCCATTGTCTCATTCTAAGCCAGTGGTTCTCAACCTTCCTAATGCCACGACCCTTTCATACAGTTCCTCATGTTGTGGTGACCCCCAACCATAAAATTATTTTCGTTGCTACTTCATAACTGTAATGTTGCTACTGTTATGAATCGTAATGTAAATATCTGATATGCAGGATGTATTTTCATTGTTACAAATGGAACATAATTAAAGCATACTGATTAATCACAAAAACAATATGTAATTATATATGTGTTTTCCGATGGTCTTAGGCGACCCCTGTGAAAGGGTCGTTCGTTCGACCCCCAAAGGGATCGCGACCCACAGGTTGAGAACCGCTGTTCTAAGCCATACTGGCTGCTGGGCTCTGTAGAGTGCCTGCTCTCTTCACCTCAGCTTATAGGGATCCTCCTCTCTCTGAGGTGCCATCCAAAGACCACTTCAACCCCCAGGTGATGGGGGGACTAGAACCTAAACATGAAAAAAGGACAAAAGCCACCTCTCCTCCCTCCAGCTGCAGGTGGTCTGAAGTAACCCAGGAAGTTACAGGTGAAGACACTTGGCATGGGGGGTGGGATCTAAGGGGGTCAGCCTTGCAGGGGATACCTGCAGGTGAGTCAGCCCAGATTTCATGCAGCCACCCAACAGCTTCTCCCCACACCTTCCCCCGCCCTCTGGCAGTGCCATGTGTCAGCTAGGGGGCTGCTGAATTGAGAGCGGGTGGTGAAGAGCTTGGGTAGGGAGGGAGCAGGCTTTGTGGAGTCCTGGGAGAGGAGAGAAGCCAGGAAACACCCAGGAGGGGATGACTGAGTTGTCCTGGGTGGTTAAAAGGAAGAAGGCAGAGAGGTCAGAATGGGCAAAGGCCTGGGGACCCCTGTGAGAATCTGAGGTATAGCAGAAGGATGTAGGGTGGTTGGAGGAGGTGGAGATAAAAGGTAAGCTCGGGCCAGACTGAGAAGCTCTTGCACCTCAAGGCAAGGACAGAACAGGTTTCATATTACATGTTACTTCACCACATTAATAAGATGATAAATAATAATAATAATAGGTGTTATACCCATCTTACAGTTGAGCAGACTGAGGCTTGAGGAAATGCCCTGGCCAAGACTACGTCAGTAACTGGGAGAGCTGGAATTTGAGCCCAGATCATCCTGTTGCAGAAGCCTAGGCTGCTGCCTTCCTGCCACAGCCCCCAGGGAGTGGAGCTGTGGAGAGGCCTTTGGTGACATTTGCTCCACCTCCTCCCACCCTGTTTTTATGGATGAAGACACCCAGGTCCCAAGAGGGGCCAGGCTTGACCTCATTTTCCTTCTTTCTAATTTGACACCCTTGGTGTCTTCCCAATGTTCCCAGGCCAGGAACTGGTTAATAACAGATTTTCACCACCACCACCCCTTGCCCAATCTCCTGCCCTCCCACTTGGTGGGTCCCAGGCAGGGCCTGGGAATCTGTAGTTTTGCAAGCATTTTGGTGGTTCTGAGTCTACTGTTTGCCCTCAGTCATTTGGGGACCACAAACTTTTCCCTCAAGCCTCTCACTGAGCCCCTTCCTGACTGGCTTCCTTCCTTCCCTTCCCCCTCAGCCTGCCCCCCAAGGGCACACATTCCCCCCCACTCCCCTCCACTTGTATGTACCCCAGGCCCTTCCTCTTCAGGCTCCCCCTCTCAGAAAAGTGAAAACACATGGTTTCCTAGGCAACCCCATCCCTCCTCCCAGTTTGCCCTGAGACCTCCCAGTGTCTCTCAACCACTCAGAAGAATATTTCAAATACCAGCCTCACCAGGCGGGTGCTGACAAAGGCTGAGTTCCCCCCCAAAGCCTTCTCTCTGAGGGGCAAGGGCTCTGCTCCCTGGAACCTGGAGGCCTGGAGTCTCAGGGGCAAGTTCCAGGCCATCACTGTGGTTACCACCTGGGCCCACTCTCCACACCAGCCCTCAGCCGAGAAGCTTAAATGCTGTTTGGCTTTAGAGATCTCTTCAGATGGCTTCCCCGGCTCACATGGCAAAACTGTGGCCCGAGTAAGGGACAGAGGGAAAAGGAAGTAGGATTGTTTGAGTACCTGCTACCCCTGATGGGCACAGTGCTGGTTGCTCTGGAGACATTAACTTGCTCTCCCTCCCCACAATCCTGTGAGGTCAGTTTTATTCCCATTTTATAGCTGAGAAAATTGCGGTTCAGAGAGATGAAGTACTTACTGTAGGTCATCCAGCATGTGAATGGCAGAGCCAAGTTTCAGGAAGCCTGAGCTGTCTCCCCAATAAGGCCGTGGTCTCTCCACTTAGACTGTGCAGAGGGTGGGGGAATTATGGAGCTCTATGAAAGCCTTCCTGATTATTATTTTTACATGTCCGTATTAGAAGATTGGACTGAAGTTCTTTAGGGGCTGGGCTCCAGATGAGTTCCTTTCTCTCACCTTCTCTCTGCCCCGAATTCCCTGGTCAGTATTTCTCATTCCATGACATCTTTAACTGGGTAGGTAAGGATGGCGAGGTGCCATTTGTGCAATTCATGCCTTCTCTCTGTACCTCAGTTTCTCCACTGGTAATGCGAGGAGGGGTTGGAATTGAAGACTTTTAAGATCCATCCTAGCTCAACTATCCTTGAATTTTCACATCAAGTATGTGTGTGTGATTGTGTGTGCAATTGTAGGCAATTAGGTGTGTGATTATGTAAGTAACTGTATGATTAGGTATGTGATTCTTTGTGGGGGATAGTGAGTATAGGGTATAATTACATGTGTGAGTATATGTGTGTTGATTATGTGTGAATAATTGTATATGTGAATGTGTATGATTGGAGTGTGTGTGATTGTATATGTGTATGGAGAAGGGTAATTGCATATATGTGTGTTTGGGGGTGAGTGTGAGTATGTGTGTAATTGTATGTGTGCATATACTAGTATGTGAGTTGTGATATGTGGGTCTGTGGGCAATTTGGGCTGTCTGCAAATATGTTATTGTGAGAGATTATATGTGTGTTTGTGGACATGTGTGTGTGATTACGCGTGGGTACTTTGGAGTGACTGTGTGTATGTGTTGGAGGGCCATGAAGCCTCGTCTCAGACTGGTGGATTGGGACCGAAGTGGGCACGACCCCTCCTCCTTGACCCTTCATGGGTGTGGCCAGGCCAGGCATAGCTGCCATGATGCCAGCAGGGCACTGGAGCATATTCCTCTGGTAATCAGCTCCAGACGCAGCTGCGTTGCCCCCCTCTGATGGCAGGATGCTGGAAATGCCTCTGGCCCCAGCCAGGTCTCTTTGGGGGAAAAAATTAAAGGGAAAGGAAAAAATCCCCGAAAGGCAGATCTTTATTGAAGCATTTCGTGACACGCACACCAACTAATTGATTTCCTTATTAGTAGCAGATTTTCTCCTGGCCTTTTCTCCTTCTTGAACTTATAAAAATGAAGGGTGGAGAGCCAGCTCAGTACATTGACTGGGCCAAGTTTTTCCCTGGATCCTCCCAGGGCCAGGGAGTCAGCAAGAGCACAGGGTTTGTTTGCTTTTCTAGGTCTAACTATAGGTAGAGGAGGCAGGATCACCTGTGGGATCAGGTTTCAAAAGCCTGGGGAAAGCACCTCACCATTCCTCAATTTCCTCTTCTACTCCCTTGCGCTGACTGCTGCCTGAAACCCCCATTAGTGAGCATGCTGTGGGACGCTTAGAACCTCATCTGTACAAAGAGAGGCTCCTGTTACTGATGTTACAGGGTGCTTATAACAGGGAGGCTAGTTAGGACCAGGTGTGCGACGCCCAGGGCCCTTTGTAAATGGAAGTTATTCCCATTACAATGACAGTGACTCTTTCATATGTAGTACATATGTCAGTGCACAACTCAAGGCCTGACCATTAACAAGGCGGGATGGGCCTTGCATTTAGCAGAGTTAGGAGGGGGTGGGCAGCAGCCGGGTTCAGGTGCACTCTCGGGAGATCTTCCCCTTCCAACCAGAATGTCAAAGCGACCCCTCTGTCTGGACCTCTGACAGACGGTGGCTCCAGCTTCATCTCAGGGTTAGTGAGAAGAGAGGGAAGACACTGTCCAAATGGTTCCAGATGACACTTGGTCATAGGAGGAAACTGAGGCACTGGGGGTTTACAAATATACCAAAGATGGCGTAACTATGAAAGGGAAAGCAGACATTTGAACCCAGGCCTGACTGGCTCTGAACCTATATGATGACTTTTATTCATTTAACAAAAAAGTATAGCCCCTTTCATGGAGATAGAGATGAAAGACAGCCTGGGCCCCTCTCCCCTGAATATCTCAAAGGACAGACAGATAAGGGAATATATATTGGGGATCATGGTGTGACAAGTAATATGACAGGGTAAACACAGCCCCTAGAAAGGGCCCCTAATACTGGCTGGTGGGATCAGGCAGGGCTTCTGAAAGGGGTGACACCTAATAGCTACACAGGGCTAAACCTGCAGGCTGATCTTCAGCTGGCATGCATGGTTAAGATATGAATGCACTTATATATGTGTTATACTTTTTTTTTGTTTAATCCTCATCGGAGGATATTTTTTCCATTGATTTTTAGAGAGAGTGGAAGGGAGAGGGAGAGACAGAGAAACATCGATGTGAGAGAGACACATGGATTGGTTGCCTTCCACACACGCCCTGACCAGGGCCCGAGCCTGCAACAGAGGTACATGCCCTTCACCGGAAATGACCCAGGACCCTTCAGTATGCGGGTGGATGTTCTGTCCACTGAGCCAAACCGGGTAGGGCTCTATATGTGTTTTAAATAACTGATGTCAATGCTCCCCTCCCTTCTCCAATACTCAGACTGCCTGGCCCTTCCCCCAACCCCCGGACCTTCCCATATCCAGAAACCTTAATGGCACGTCCAGGACCCTGTTAGGATGGTGGGTGAACATTGTGACTATAAAAGGCACAGGAGGGGCCCCACGGCTGGGCTGGCTGGCGTCTGTAATTCTGATCTTGTTACTGCCCTTTCTCATGGGTGAGTGGGGGTGGAGGGAAAGGGCTGTAAAGTGGCTGAAAGCTGGAGTCCGGGCTGGGCAGACAGGCCTGCCGCTTGACACGTTCCCTTCCATTCCACGTGAACTTCCTGGAAATGGCCAGGGGCCTCTATGCAGTTCCTGTTCCCAGCAGCTCACAGTCGCCAGACCAAGGGAGACAAAACGTCCCTGACTGTCGTGGGGCAGGGAACAATATGGGGCGGGCGGAGGAGGGCCACAGGAAGTGTGGTAGGGACAGCCAAGGAGCTGGTCCCCGGGCTGGGGGTGACTCAGGGACTTGTGACTTGATAAGGTAAGATAACTCCAAAGGAAAACAGTATAAGTCAGGCGTGGGGGTGGGGGTGAGGGGCACGCCGAAATGGCCCACGGGATGGGATTTCCAGCACCTCCTCAGACATTAGTTCTTGAGTCTTCACACATCTCTGCACAGCAAAGGACCTTAAACACTATTGAACCAAACATGCTATAGTCACTGACCCTGTTGGGTAGGTATTAAAATCCTAGCTTCATAGAAGCAGAAACTGAGGCTCAGAGAGGTGAGGTAATGTGCTCGAGCTGTGTGCTAAGCCAGGCTTCCCAGCAAGGTTTCCCACTGTCCCCAGGAACGAAGCATACCTGTGTTTGAGCCCAGGGCCTCTTACTAGGTCTTCACATCCTTGTCCACAAAGCCAGGGCTCCAATCACAGCCCCCGAAAAGATCTTCAACAAATAGGACCATTTTGCCATTAGAACTTAGAGCCTAAGAAAATGTTTGAAGCTGGGGGAAAGTACATGTCTTGGCTCCCAAATACAACAAGTCCACTGCAATAAAATGAATAATCGCAGCAAAAATCATATTTACTATACAGAGTGGGGTGGTATCTCCAAAATAAGAATTCCCAGAGTGAGAAAAATCTTAAAACTGCCTTGCCAGCCTGGCCGGTGTTGCTCGGTGGTTGAGCATCGACCTATGAACCTGGAGGTCAGGGTTTGATTCCTGGTCAGGGCACATGCCCGGGTTGCAGGCTAGATCCCCAGTGGGGGATGTGCAGGAGGCAGCCGATTGATGATTCTCTTTCATCATTGTTTCTATCTCTCTCTCCCTCTCCCTTCCTGTCTGAAATCAATAAAAATATATTTAAAAAGAAAACAAAAAACAAAACTGCCTTGCCAACCACTGGTCCTCTAGCTGTGTGAACATTCCCAAGGGCGGGCTATGGCTGAGAGGCTCAGTCAGCGCTTGTCCTTGGATCAGTCATGTCACTTTTCTCAGCCTCCATTTTTATGCCCCCCCCCTCCTTCCCCATCCTCAGTTTATTAGTAAAATGGGGCCACGATAACAGCTCCTACTGGGGTGATGGGAGGGTTAAATACAATAATGTGCACAGAGAGCCTGGCCCCATAGTAGGGGCTCTACTATTGTTCTTGCCTCCTCAGGCTGCCCTGCCCAATTTCAGGAAGTCTTTTTTGGCTAGAAAGTTCTTAGGATGAAAGAATGTTGGAGAGAGAAGGCCATTTGAGATAAGGCAGAGCCAGCCTCTCATGTGGGAGGGTGACTTCAGGATCTCAGAAGGCTCGTGCCTTCAGCCTGTTCTCAGCCTAGCTCTGTGCCCAGACTCCGCCCTTCCAGCCTCAGGCTCTGATTAGGTTATAATGCACAGCCCTCCTCCCCTTCTCCTCAAGGGTGCTGGAAGCAGAGTCCAGGTCAGATTTATCTCTGTGTTTCTTTCTTTCATGTTTTAAAAACAGCCCTGTGAAATGTGGTTGACATACAATAAATTGTACATATTTACAGTGTATAACATGATAAGTTTTGACATATGTTTATGCTCATGGAACCATCACCATAATCAAGAGAATGAACATGTCCATTACTGCCAAGTTTTTTTGTGCCGCTCTGTACTCCTTCTCTCTCTCCCTCTCTCCCCACCCCTCACCTCAGTCCCTAGGCAACCACTGATCTGCTTTAGGTTACTATATATTAGTTTGCATTTTCAAGAATTTTGTATACCTAAATGGAGTCACACAGAATGTATTCTTGTGTATAAGGCTTTTTTCACTCAGCACAATTATTTGAGACTGATGCATATCCTGTGTATATCAATCGTTCATTCCTTTTTATTGCTCAGTAGTATTCCATTGAATGGATGTCCCATAATTTGTTTATCCATCTACCTGTTGATGGGCATTTGGAATGTGTTCAATTTTTTACTATCCTATATAATAAAGAGCTAATATGCAAATGGTTGTCATGCCCTCATGCCGTCACGCCATAATGGCTCAGATACTCAACACTGGGGAGAAAGGAATGGGGACCAGCCAGGCACAAATGAGCTTGCGAGAGAGGAATGGGGACCATCCAGGCTGTGGCCCAGGAGAGGGACAAGCTGCCCGCCCCGTGGTCCCGGGTGCCAGCGGCTGCGCCTGCGCCTGCGCCTGTGCCTACGGCCCAGGAGAGGGACAAGTCGCATGCCCTGAGGGACCCCCACAACCCATGCACAAATTTCGTGCACTGGGCCTCTAGTTTATAAATAAAGCTGCTATGGCCCTAGCTGGTTTGGCTCAGTGGATAGAGCATCACCCTGTGGACTGAAGGGCCCTGGGTTCGATTCTAGTCAAGGGCACATGCCCGGGTTGTGGGCTTGATCCCCAGTAGGGGGCGTGCAGGAGGCAGCCAATCAATGATTCTCTCTCATCATTGATGTTTCTATTTCTTTCTCCCTCTCCCTTCCTCTCTGAAATCCATAAAAATATATTTAAAAAAATAAAATAAAAAATAAAGCTGCTATGAACATTTGTATACAAGTTTTTGTATGAACATAAGTTTTCATTTACTCTCATGTAAATACCTAGAAATGGTAGGATGGGTCATATAGTAGATGTATGTTTAACTTTTTAAAGAAACTGCTAAACTGTTTTCCAATGTGGTTCTACCATTTTCATTCCAACCAGCAGTATAAGAAAATTCCTGATGATTCCCAGTCAGGGCACATGCCAGGTTTGCGGGCTCAATCCACAGTGTGGGGCATGCAATGATTCTCTGTCATCATTGATGTTTTTATCTCTCTCTCCCTATCCCTTCCTTTCTGAAATATATATATTTGTTCTAAATTTCAAATTCTCATTATTGATACTTTCAGGTACCAGGAACTGGATTTACCTTGCCACCCAAAAACAACTGAAAAACTGGACAAAATATAAGAAACAATGACTCTCAATACATTGGATATATCTATATCTATATCCATATCTATATCTATATCTATATCTATATCTATATCTATATCTATATCTATATATATATATATAGAGAGAGAGAGAGAGAGAAAGAGAGAGAGAGAGAGACTTTTGTTTCCCCATTGAGCTATTTGGGAACATTTGCCAAAAATCAATTGACTGTTTACTCCTGAGTCTATTTCTAGACTCTCTATTCTGTTTCATTGATCTATTTGCCTATTGGCAGGGCAATGCCATACTGACTTGATTACTGTAGCTTTATAAAAAGTCTTGAGGGCAGGTGGTGTAAGTCCTCCAACTTTGATTTTTATTTTGGCTATTTTAGGTTCTTTGCATTCCCATGTGGATTTTAGATTCAGCTTGTCAATTTCAACAAAAAAATGCCTGCTGGAATATTGACTGGGATTGCATTGAATGTACACGTCAATTTGAACAGAATTGACATCTTAGCAATATTGAGTCTTCTGATACATGAAGATGGTATATCTATCTTCATGTTTTATTAATTTCCTTTTAGCAATGTTTTGTAGTTCTCACTGTATAGGTTTTGTACATCTTTGGTCAGATAGATCTGATATATATATATGGTTTGTTTGTTTGTTTTTGTTTTGTTCTGTTTTTGTTAATCCTCACCTGAGGATATATTCCCATTGATTTTTTAGAAAGAGTTGAAGAGAGAGGAAAAGACAGAAACATCCATGTGAGAGAAACAATCAATTGGTTGCCTCCTGCATGAGCCCCAACTACGGCCCGGGCCAGGGAGGAGCCTGCAACCAAGGTACATGTCCTTGACTGGAACTGAATCCGGGACCCTTTGGTCTGTAGGCTGACGGTCTATCCACTGAGCCAAACCGGCTAGGGCTGTACTTAATATTTTAAAATGCTATTTTAGCCGAAACCGGTTTGGCTCGGTGGATAGAGTGTTGGCCTGCGGACTGAAAGGTCCCAGGTTCGATTCCGGTCAAGGGCATGTACCTGGGTTGCGGGCACATCCCCAGTAGGAGATGTGCAGGAGGCAGCTGATTGATGTTTCTCTCTCATCGATGTTTCTAATTCTCTATCTCTCTGCCTTCCTCTCTGTAAAAAATCAATAAAATATATTTTTAAAAAAAATAATAAAATGCTATTTTAAATGTACAGTATTTGTTTTAAATTTCAAATTCTCATTATTGATACTTGCAGGTACCAGGAACTGGATGTACCCTGCCATCTAAAAACAACTGAAAAACTGGACAAAATATAAGAAACAATGACTCTCAAGACATTGGACATCAGGCAATGGAGGACAGTGATGAAAAACAAATGAGATGAATTATAATGGCCTCAGATTACTTCCGGCGGGGGGGGGGGGGGGGGCATTTCCAGGCCACAGCAAAGGACACTGAGTGACCTAGGAAGAGCCCAGCAGTCATCTTGAGTTGAGAAGATGAAGCTGGGAGTCCAAGGAAGCCAGAGTAGCAAGAATTCATGGGATAGTAGAGAGCCACATCAGAAAAGTGAGTTCCCTCTAGTATTTAGTTGAGTACCGATTAGCACATATATGTGAGAAAAATACCCAAGGCCAGGAAAGAACCCCAAAAGATTAGAAAGAATAGTACCTGGAGCTCTACAGGGCTCAGACTAGTCTCTGTTCCAAATAACCAGAGTGTAAAACATCATACATAGCGGGGAGGCTTGACCCTAGACTAAATGTGACTCTTGTTTTGCTCATTAAAGCTTAAGATCAAAACCTGAAAGGGTCACACTCTTTCCAAGTAGCTTAACCATGTCCTAGAACTAATTTCAAGAATAATTTTAGAAATACAAAAAGATTTTATCCAGCAGGTCACAATGCTTAGCATCTAAGAAAAAATCACTAGGCATGCAAAGGAAAATGAAAGTGCAACACTCATTAAAGAGAGGGTCATTAACACATAATGAATAAAGTGTATAAAAATAGCAATTAAATTGTATACCATAAGTTCAAGAAGCTAAAGATTGAACTTAGAGCCTAAGTTAAGTTAAAATGTTAAGTCGAGACATATAAGACATAAAAAAGATCCAAGTCAAACTTCTAAAGATGAAAATCACAATGTCTAAGATGAAAAATATACTGAATAGAATTAATGATGGATTGAATGTTACGGAAGAATTTGAATTTGAAGACAGAACTAATGAAACTGCCCAAAATGAAACACAGCATTTTGAAAAAAGCATTGAGAAAAATGAACAGAGCATCAGTGAACTTTGGGACAACTTCAAGAGGCCAAATACATGTAATTGGAATTACTGAAGGAAAAGAGAGGGTGAGATTGAGAAAAGATTTAAAGAAATAATGGCTGGCCCTGGCTGATTTTGCTCAGTGGTTAGAATGTTGGCCAGAGGACTGAAGGGTTGCAGGTTTGATTCTAGTGAAGGGCATGTTCCTTAGTTGCAGGCTCGATCCTCACCCTGGTTGGGGTGCATGCGGGAGGCAATGGATGTATCTCTCTCACCTCTTTCTCTCTCCCTGCCCCCCCCCCCCCCCCGTCTCTCTCCACCCCCCTCCTTTTCACTGTCTCTAAAAATCAATGTAAAACAATATCCTCTGGTGAGGATTAAAAAAAACAAAACAAAAAAGAAATACGGCTGAAAAATTTCCAAATTTGATGAACACTAGAAACCTACAGATCTGGGAAGTGCAACAAAGTCCAACAGGGAAACATAAAGAAAACTAAACCAAAGCACACCCTAACCAAATTGCTTAAGAGACAAATGTATAAGTAGCCAGAGGGGAAAGACACATTACATTTGGACAAACATAGCTAAGGATGGCAGCAGATCTCGCATTGTAATAAACGAAACATAGAAGACTGGAACAGTCTCAAAGTATCAAAAGAAAAAAGTGAAAAATCTTTAACCAGCAAAAGCCTCCTTCAAAAATAAAAGTGAGGGAAAGGCATTTTTTTTTTAATATAGGGAAAGTGGAAAGAATTCATCACTCGCATATCTGCCCTACAAGAATTTTTTAATTCTTGCAGATTCAAGAAGAAAATTCAAGCTGACGTAAAATGTTTATCCAAGCAGAAGGAAAATGATGCCCAATGGAAACCTAGTCTGCACAAAGGATAAAGAGCAATGGAAATGGTAACTACATTGATAACGTTAAGACTATTTTCTTATTACTTAATATATTTAAAATATAATTGATTGGTAAGAGGAAAAATAATAATAATGTATTGTTGAATTTATTATAAGGGTTACAAATGTAAAATTTCTGACAATAATAGCACAAAGGCTGTGAGGAGACAAATGTAAGAATCTCTATATATAAAAGCCTAAGCAACTGGGACGACCAGACGACCGGAATGACAGGTTGACCAGTTGCTATGACGTGCACCGACCACCAGGGGGCAGACGCTCAACGCAGGAGCTGCCCCCTGGTGGTCAGTTGCTCCCACAGCCAAACTCCTGTGGCCTGTTCCCCCCAGCTGGTTAGCCAACCTCCCACGGCCTCTCCCCCTGGCCGGCCAACCTCATGTGACCCCTCCCCCCCACCCCCCACCGCTGGCCAGCCAAACTCCCGCAGTCCTTCCCCCCAGGCCCTGGTCAGGGAGGCCAGCCAGCCATTCTCCTGGGGTCCCTCCCCCACCGCCGGCTGATAGGCCTTGATCGCTGGCCAGGCCAAGGGACCCCATCCATGCACAAATTCATGCACCGGGCTTCTAGTACTATTATAAGATTCTTGTACTCTCTTAAATGTTATAGTATCATTTGAAGGTGGACTATAATAACTTAAAGAGGCATACTAAAGAAACCACTAAACAACATACACACACAAAGAGTTATAGCCAATAGGCTGACAAAGGAGATAAAATAGAATCATAAGAAAGTACTCAGTTAATTTTTTTTTTTCAGTCAGAAAAAGGTGAAAAAGGGAATAAATGACAGATGGGACAACCAGAAAACAGATAGCAAAATAATAGATTTAAATCCAACCCTATCAATAGTCACATTAAATGTGAACACCCTGCCCTAGCTGGTTTGGCTCAGTGGATAGAGCATTAGCCTGTGGACTGAAGGGTAGGTCCTAGGTTCGATTCTGGTCAAGGGCACATACCCAGGTTGCAGGCAGGATCCCCACTAGGGGGGTGGTGCAGGAGGCAGCCAATCAATGATTCTCTCTCATCATTGATGTTTCTATCTATCACTCCCTCTCCCTTTCTCTCTGAAATCAATAATATATATATATATATATTTTTAAAGTTAAAAAACAACAACAGCAAGACCCCACCCTATGCTACCTATAAAAACCCCACTTTATTCATTTTTAAAATTTTTATTGGCTGGTGTGGCTCACTCAGTTGGTTGGGCATTGTCCCGTGTACCAGGAGGTTGCTGGTTCAATTCCCGGTCAAAGGCACATACCTGTGTTGTAGGTTGTGGGCTTGATCTCTGGTTGGGGGCGTGCAAGAGCCAGCCAATTGATGTTTTGCCCAATTGATGTGTTCTCTCTCTCTCTTTCTCTGTCTTTCCCTTCCTCTCTCTATAAAAATCAATGAACTATTTAAAAAAAAAAACAAACCACCGAGGGTAAGGGGTGGTATGCATAGGGAGGGACTTTGTGGTGGATGGTGAAGGATGGGGTAAGACACTCAGAGAGTAAGAGTTGAATCCCAGCTCTGCTAGTATTGTGAGGCCTTCTCTCTATGCCTCAGCTTGCTCACCGGCACACGGCACACGGCACAATAGGGATAATAATAGTATCTACATATAAATAATAGTATCTACATATACAGCTGTGAAGAGGATTACCTGAGTAAATATCTGTGAAGTGCTTAGATGGTGCCTGGCACATTAGTAAGGGCTAGCAATGTTTGTTTCTTCTACTTTTCTGGCAAAGGAAATAGCAAGGCTATGAGGCGGGGAAGAGCATGGAGATCAGGAGTAAACATGGGGAGTGTGGCAAGGCATGGAGCTAGGAAGGCAAGGATATAGATGGGTTGAGGCAGCTTCCTGCCCCTACTGCATGGCCGGACCTCGTCCAGGTTCGTTAGCCCCCTCCACTGCTCAGAAGCTTTGGGTGGCCTGGCCAGTGTTGCTCAGTGGTTGAGTGTCAACCTATGAACCAGGAGGTCATGGTTTGATCCCTGGTCAGGGCATATGCCCAGGTTTCAGGCTTGATCCCTGGTGTGGGGGCATGCTGGAGGCAGCCGATCAATGATTCCCTTTCATCATTGATGTTTCTATTTCTCTCTCCATCTCTCTTCCTCTGTGAAATATATAGCCTTGGATGACAGGAGAAGGGCTAGGGCTTGATTCTGTGCAGTACGGAGCCATGTATGATATTTTGGACACAAGAAAGATGGCAGTTGTGCTTTAGGCTAGAATCAGGGAAATTACAGATTACAGCGGTGGTTCTCAAACTTGAGCATGCATCATAATCACTAGGAGGGCTGGTTAAACCAGATTGCTGGACACTGCCTCCAGAGTTCCTATTCAGTGGGTCGGAGATGGGGCTCAAGAATTTGCATTTCTGACAAGTTTTCAGGGGATCCTGCTAGCGCTGGTCTGTGTATTGGGAAACCACTGGAAGCTTTGCTAGAGGGCAAGCGTGGGGGTGGGCAGACATCTCCCTAGGCTTCCCAGGCACTAGCAGTGGAGAGAACTCCTCGCCCAACTCTTGTAGATCTCCCACAGTTTTTGAAGGACAGGACAGCGAGATCAGACACAGCTCAAGGACAGTTGGCCCCACCCCACCACAGGTCCCATCTCCCCACACCGTGTTGGTTTCAGCCGGGTCATGTGTATGTGGCCACCAGCCTGGCTCTGCTGGTCTGGCTGAGTCAGGCTGTGGCTGCCGGCATAGCGACTGGGGACAGCTGGGAATGGAGACAGTGAGAGGATCAAGAGAGGGAGGAAGGGTGCGGCCGGGTTGGGGAAGGAGCACTGAACCAGGAGCCTGCCAACCAGGTTTCCCTGAGGGCCTAATCTTGAAGGGCTGTTTGACGTAATGGAACTTGCTGAACCTCTCAGGGCTTCACTCATTCAATGAAAACGACTGTAGTCGTGACTGTGCCATGTGCTGGGGATGTGGTAGTGAACAGGACCCGAGTGGCAGTACAAGTCCTGAATCCCAGCCTTCCATCCTACTGACTGGGTGACCGTGGGCAAGACACTGAACTTCTCTACTTCGGTGTCACCTATAATTTGGAAGTAAAACACCTACCTCACAGGGTTGTGAGGATTAAATGAATGTATACGTCTAAAGTCCTAAGAAGAGTGCCTATTAAGCACTATTATTAAGTGCATAATAAGCGTCAGTATTAGCTGTTATCATTGTTATCTTCACCCTCTTGGAGCTTATATTCGTGGACATATCTTATTTAAAATTTCATTTCCATTATGAACTGACATAAAAAATATAAACATTGTGTCTCCATCACCTTATTTAAGAAATCTTATATAATAAAAGCCTAATATGAAAATTGACCAAATGGCAGAACGACCAACCTGTGGAATGACCAGTCACTATGACGCGCACTGACCACCAGGGGGCAGATGCTCAATGCAGGAGCTGCCCCCAGCCCGCAGGCCCCAAATGGCAGTGGTGGGAGCAGGGCCAGCGAGTGGGTGGTGCCAGGCCAGCCAAGGTGGGTGCCAGCGGTGGTGGGGGGGGCCCTCCCCCATTGCCCTGCTGGTTGCCCCACAGATTGGCCCTGATTGCCGGCCAGGCCTAGGGATCCTACCCGTGCAGGAATTTCCTGCACCGGGCCTCTAGTAAGTATTATAAATACATTTCTCTCTGCTTGACTTTAGTCAGGCCTTGATACATGCCCTGGGAACCTCTAGAATCTCCTGCCTCCAACCCATTCTCTACTGGGCTCACAGTCTGTGAGAGCTCCAGATAAACACAAACTGGATCCTGACATAACCCTGCTTGAAAATCTCCACCTATAAGATAAAGCCCCCTCCCCCCATGACATCCAAGCCCTTCACTTCTGACCCCTATTGACTCTTTCTGGCTCTTTGCATATGTCATCCCCACTGCCTGGGATCCTGTGTATTTCTTGTTCTCTCCTCTTCACTTACTCCAGGAACCATCCTTTGGTTCCACCAGGCTCCCTGAGCACTGTCCCAGTGGTGTGTGTGTATGTGTGTGTGTGTATGTGTGTCCTCCCCTCCACTGCTAGCTCCTGACCGCAGGCCATGGCTGACTCATTTTCATCTGCTCCTAGGGAAGGAGAGGCAGGCACTACTAGCACACAGTCGCAGCTGAGTGTGCTTGGGGCACTGAGCTGGGTGTGGTGGGGTAGTCCATCCAGTGACTCCAACACCGTCCTTTTCATGGGGAGCTCACAGTTCATTATCTGTAAAACACATATGTGTTGGGGAAGAACACAAAGGTCATTAAATGGGTTTCTCATCTTAAAGACACTCCAGCCCAGTGTGACTTCCTCCACAGTGCCTGCCTCCCCCTTGTAAGCCCCTCCCTGCCCCTGCCCCTGCCCCTGCCCCCTTCTCCTTTTCCTCATGAGGACTGAATCTTCCCCGAGGACTGTGATGTGGGACATGCAGTGACCATGTCGTGGCTCCAAGAGGCTTGTGGTTTTGGAGAAACCAAGTGGATGCCAAGCCTGGCTCCAGACAGCCTAGCCTCTAGGAGCAAAGAGGAGGTGTTTCCAGAGTCAGAGCTCCCAGCCTGTTTTCATCCTGTCAGATGTATATGCCAGGCAGATTCTCTTCACAGAGAGCGAGGAGCCCAAGTCTCCATTTAAGTAAATTGGAATAAACTGTGTGCTCAGATTCCAGGGAGACAGCTGGGTGCCTAGGGCAGGGGTCAGAGTCGGGGAAGAGGGACACTTACCTCTCTGGACATTTTGAATTTTGTACTATGTTCACATCTGACCTATATATATATATTTAAATGAAAACATATACTGGATGGTAATCAAAAGAATTGGGTTCCAGTATTGCAAATACCAATTACCAACCTGCTCACCTTGGTCTCTCGGAGCCTCACTTTAATAACCACCCAGTTCTTAAGCTCAAAGAGTAGGCACAAGGGAGACCTTTGTAAACTAGACAGGCTGGGTGCACTTAATTATTATTTACTCTTCATTCGGTTCATCTCAGTAGACAATAACTGAGGCCTCTCTATTGGCCACAGTGTGTGGGTCTCTGTGCAAGTGTGGGTGTGTATGTCTGGGCATGTGGGTCTGGGTGTGTGAGTGTCTGGACATGTCAGGGTGAGGTATGGGGTGACTATGAAGCTGACCATTGTAGGGTCCTTGCTCCAAGGAGCTCCTGATATAGCAGGACAGGTAGCCGAGTGAACAACTTCCTCTCTCTCACTCTTGAATTCTGCTAAGGGACACATCAAGGAATGAAAACTGTGGCTGCACAGAGGAGGGAACATGAATTTAAAGAGGGGCCTTTGCACTAGCTGTTTCCTCAGCTTGGAATGCTCTTCCCTCAGGATCCCCAAGACCCACCCCCTTGCCTCTTCCAGCTGTTTGGACAAATGTCACCTTCTCAAGCTGGCCTACTTGGCCACCCCATAATAATAAACAGCAGCTCTATCCACAGTCCCCAAGCCCGTCCTGGCTTTAATTTTAGCCCAACCCCTTATTTTCAATCATAGTAGTTACCTATAATAAAACTAAATTAAAATGCTATATATTTTGCTCATTTGTTTTGTCTGTTTTTCTCATTTCCTTCATTAGAATGAAAGTTCCATGAGGGAAGGGACCAGGCCTGTTGTGTTTACTGCTATGTCCCAGTGCCTAAACAATACCTGGCACAGAGTATACACTCAGTAAGTATTTGTAAATGTGGAGGTGGTAGGGTGGGTGTTCAGGGGCGGATGGCAGCAAGGCCATGGCCATGCCTGGGGAGGTAGCCAGAGGGCTGCGGCTGCAGCGTGGACGGAAGGAGCACTCCGTGATATGGTATCTGAAGGCGATGTGGAGGCAGGAACACGTCATTGGGCACAGAGAGGAAGATGTGGCCTAGAGAAAACCTCAGACATTTTGGGGGCTGTTCTACGAGAAATTCCAGCTCAGTGCCCATCCTTTCCCACTGGTACTCTGAGAATCAGAGCCAGTTGATATGGGGGAGGGAGAGTCAGGGGCCCCGTTGCTTTGTTGGATGAAGTGAAGGTGGACCCATTCAAGAGAACTAAAGGCCATCCATCAGAACTGGAGGTCCCTTGGCTAGGAGAGAGTGACTACAGCAGTGATGGCGAACCTATGACACGCGTGTCAGAGGTGACACGCAAACTCATTTTTTGGGTTGATTTTTCTTTGTTAAATGGCATTTAAATATATAAAATAAATATCAAAAAATATGTCTTTGTTTTCCTCTGGTTGCAAATATAAAAAAAATTTCTATATGTGACACGGCACCAGAGTTAAGTTAGGGTTTTTCAAAATGCTGACACGCCGAGCTCAAAAGGTTCGCCATCACTGGTCTACAGTGTGTGTGTGTGTGTGTGTGTGCATGCGCACACATTTAGAAGGGAAGAGGCAGCAGAAGTCCCTTTGATGATAGAGGCTGAGCAGAGATGTTGTGTGAGTCTAGGAGGACAGATAGCAAGATCCAGAAACAGAGAACTCTCAGGACCAGGGGCCAGAGAAGAGGTGGAGCAGGCATTGAGGCCTGTCTGGGAAGGGCCTTGGAGACCAGTCCAAGGAGTCAGCATAGAATCCTGGGGGCCCTGGGGAGCACACCAGGATCTGGAGCTGAGAGTAGGGGGTAGCAAAGCCAAAAAGCTATATTCAGGAAGACTTGCCGCTCAGGGGTCTTTGCCAGTGTGAGCTGCCCAAAGGGGAGGAGGAGGCATGCTCTCTGAGTCTTGTAGACAGAGGAGGGGGACAGAATGGCCATTTCACTAATTTTTTTTAACTCATAATTAATTCATTCACTTTATTAAGCACTTAATGTGTGCTGGACTCTGTGCTGGGATCTGGGGATGCCATGAGGAGTTAGTCCTGAACTTTGACCCCATGCAAGGGAAAGGGTACCCTAGGAGAGAAGTGACAGCTTCTGGGAGGCTGCAGTTGTGCCCAGCTGAGAGACAGAGAGGGCTCCCTGGAAGAGGAGGCATATGAGCTGGGCACTGAGTGATGGCCAGGGGTTTGAAAGTCAGCTAATCAGGAGGGGAAGATTTACTCAGGAGCTCCTAACTAGGGGTTTTTAATACACCCAGCAAGTCTAAGAGAAGGTAGCGAAGGCAATGGCGGCGGCCTTTTACAGATAAGGAAATAAAGATCTTGGGAACCAGCCCAGAGAGGATAAGGGCCCAGCCCCAGGTCACCAGCTTAAAAACAGCAGAGTTGGGACTGGAGACCAGGGCTATTGGACTCCCAACCAAGAGCTCATCCTGCAGGCTCACAGTGGCCACTGGTTATTTTGAGTTCCATTCACTGCTGTATACTAGGGTGCTGAGGAGGAGCTGTTAGCCAGTTCCTAACCCCCCAGGATCTTAATCTGCCCCTGCCCGACCCCTGAGATGATCCAGGACATGGACCAGTGACCCAGCCCAGGCTCCATGGTGGTTGGCTGAGGGCAGGCAGTGGCCAAGGTAGAAAAGGATGCATCAGACTTTGAGTGCAAGGGCTGGGGGCTGGTCTCAGCTGTTATGTCCTGGCTGTGCAGCCTTGGGCAAAGCATTTCATCTCTCTGTGCCCTTCAGTTTCCTCCTCAATCAAATGTGAACTCTGTGCACACCAGTGTTTCCCACCTCCAGTCAGTTGAGAAACTGGGGACATAATGGGCTTGACCCTCCCACACAAAAAAGTTAGCTGTTATTATTTTAAGGGACTGGGTCAGTTGTGCCACTAAAACAATGACAAGGATGTTACTACCCTGCACCTACTGCAAGCTAACCATCACTGAGCCCGTGCCAGGCCCAGTGCTAAGTGCCTTTTGTGCACTCATTTATTGAGTGAAGTGCGGATTGAAAATATTGGAGGGAGGACGATCATCCATATATACGGTCTGTAAAGATGATGATGATATCTTGCAAAGCAATGTAACTAAAGGATTCACAGGTCTTTGAGAGCAACCGGGAGCTTCGCAGACAGTGTGCCCTGGCCCCTTGGCACAAATCTGGGCCTTTGCTTCTTTCAGTGGAGTGGCCAACATCCTCAGCACAGGCAGCCAGCCCCCACCGCAGCCCCCAGCCCCAGGATGAGGTGTTTAGGCTCCAAGCCAGGCCAGCTCCAGATCCCTATTCCGGAGCTGCTCTGCTGCAGCCCCAGGAGGGCAGCCAACAAGGGGCCCAGCGGCTTATCGCTCCACAGAGACTCTCCAGCGGGCAGACTGTCTCCGCTGCTGCTGAGCCGAGCTGATAAAGAGGACAGACCCTTGTGTTTACTGTGGCTGGGAGAGTGGGGCCTCCTGGGGGCGGCCCCGGCTCCTCTGGGAACAGACTGTCTGTTTGCGGAGATACCATCGCATTCCTGCAGCCAGGGCCACCCCAGGCTGGATGGGGCCGGGGTGGGTGTGGAGATGGGAGCGGAGGAGGAGCTATGACAGCTGCTGGCCCTCTGTTTCCCTGGGGCCCACACTGAAAAGGGCTGCACTGGTTCCTCCAAGGAGCCTATGGTTTTTAGGCCTGGTTGTCAAGCACTTCATAACGGTCATTAATAGCCAACATGGGCACTTCACTCTAGAGTTTACAAAGCCTTTTCTCAACATTTATCTCTTTTGCTCTCCTAGATAACCTTCCATTTAGGTAGTCGGGTTAATGAAGTTTCACAGGAGAGAGATGCCAAGAAGGCTGGAGCAGAGGCCAAATGACATGGCCAGACTTTGGGGCAGAGACCCTGAATGATCTTCAGCTAACTGGTAGCAAATACTTACAGAGTACTTACTGTGTAGCAATCACTGTCGAAAACATATCAAATATATTAGCTCATTTAAAAAATGTAATTTATTTCAGAGAGGAAAGGAGAGGGAGAGAGATAGAAACATCAATGGTGAGAGAGAATCATTGACCGGCTACCTCCCGCACACCCCACACTGGGGATCTAGCCCACAACCTCGGCATGTGCCCTGACCAGGAATCGAACCGTGACCTCCTGGTTCCTAGGTTGACACTCAACCACTGAGCCACACCAGCCTGGCATACATATTAGCTCATTTAATCTTCACAGCAGCCCTTCTGAGTTAGGTGCTATTATTATACCCATTTTACAGATGAAGAAATTGAGACAAACACGGATTAAGTAACTTGCCTAACTCACATAGGCAGAAAATGGGAGGGCTTGGATTTGAACCCTAGCAGTAAGACTTCAGAAGCTCCAATTGAACTACTGTGCTACATTGCCAGCCTAAAGTTAGGTATTAATGTAAATATTTCTACCCTGCTTACAACTGCAAAGGCAGCCTAGCAAAGGGAAAGAGCTGGCTTTGGAATTTGGCTTGGGTTCAACTCCCAGGACTCATGCTAATGAATGCTGAGGCTGAACCTCACCTTTCTGAGCCTCAGTTTCCTCCTCTAGAAAGAATAGCATCTGCTTTAGAAGCTGTGGTGGGCACAGGGGCGGGTCTCGGCCCATCCTCCCCATCCCTACCCGGCCCCCTCCCGCCGTGGCCCCCCCCCCCCCCGGGTCCCCCATCTGCCGGCAGCCCCCACTCCTACTGCCGCCACTCCCACAGGCTGATGACGCTGGCACGGAGCAATTGGGGCCGGGCAGCAGCAGGTGCGAGCGCTGGGCAGGAGCAGAGAATTTTCAGTAACCACCAGAGGCTCACCCCAATGACAGCAACTGGCGCCCCGCCTTGGTCAGCGCCCCTGCTCACCTGCTCCACCATCCCACCGTGGCCAATGCCTGCCGTGTTCCATGCTCTGCCGCCTGGTGGTCAGCACACATCATAGCAATCGGTTGTTTGGTTGTTTGGTTGTTCCGCTGTTCGGTCTATTTGCATATTAGCCTTTTATTATATAGGATGGTGGTGGGAGTGGGAGTGTGATAGACAGAATAATGACCCTCCCCCAAGATGTCCATGTCCTAGTTCCTGGAACCTGTAGTTATGTTAGATTACTGGGAATTAAGGTTGCTAATCAGTCAACCTTGAGATGGGAGATTATCCTGGATTATCTGGGTGGCACAAACTAATCATAAGGGTCCTTAAGTTTATAAGTGGAAGAAGGAGGCTGAGTCAGTCAGAGTGATGAGTGAGAAGGACTCTACCAGCCATTCCTGACATTGAAGATGGATGAAGGGGCCAAGAGTCGAGGCTTGCCAGCTGCCTCTAGAAGCTGGAAAAGGCAAGGAAACGGCTTCTCCCTAGAGCCTCCAGGAAGGTATGCAGCTCTGCAAGTGCTCTCACTTTAGCCCAGTGACACCCATTTTGGACTTCAGACTTTCAGAACTATAAGGTAATACAATCTGAATTGTTTTAAGCCATGGAATTCGTGGTAATTTGTGACAGCAACAAAAGGAAAACTAAGTGTAGTAATGGGTTATAGCAGCAAAAAAGGATGTGAGTTGGTCCCTGAAGACTGGCAGGATAACAGGCAGAGATGGGGCCAGAACACACAGGAAGAGGGAACTGTGTACCCAAAGGCCCTTAGGCTAGAAAGCACTAGGCATTTGGGGGGACCAGTGGGAAACACTGTGTGGGTCTTTGCAAAAATGGACATGATTCTCCACCCTTTCCAGTGTCCTCTTTACAATGTAACTGGGCAGCTCTTCGGATTAAGGGATGGAGTCTATTTCCCCATCCCTTGAATCTGCATTTGGCCCTATAGCTTGCTTTTGCCAAACATATGCAAGTTCTGAGCCTGGGCCTCAAGGGGCATTGCACAATTCTACACTCACCGATGCTCTTCTTACACTGCCGCCAGTGTATGACCAAGCCCGGGTGTGACAGGCAGCCTCTAAAATGGCCCCAGTGATCCCCACCTTCTGGGATTAACATCCTATGTAATCCTTTCCCGCTGAGTGTTGGCTTGGACTTAGTGCCTTGCTTCTAACGAATAGAATACAACAAAAGACATGGGCTGGCACTTCTGATATTAAGTTATGAAAAGATTTTGTGACATCTCTCTCTCTCTCTCTCTCTCTCTCTCTCTCTCTCTCTCTCTCTCTCTCCCCCTGGCAACCTTTGAGGAACTCCAGTTGCCATGCTGTGAGTGGCCTATGGAGAGGCCCAGGTGGCGTGGAGATGATGTCTCTGGTCCACAGCCAGTGAGCACCTGAGACCTGCCAAAAGCCACACGAGTGATCTTTAGAAGCAGATCCTCCCCCATCTGAGCCCTGAGATGCCTGAAGCCTAGTCAGCTCCTTGATTGTGCCCTGTGAGAGGCTCTGACCCCAAGATACCCAACTAAATGGCACTTGGATACCGGACCCACAGAAACTGAGAAAATAAGTTTGTTGTTTTTAGCTCTGTAATTTGTTACATAGCAATAGATAACCAATACCTCGCCAGACTAGTCTGCCAGATGATTAGTGACATGTGACCCGTCTTTCACCCAGCCAACAGTCCGACAACCACCAGACATGTGAGTGAGGCCATCCTAGACCACCCAACCCCAGTTAACCTGTTAGCTGCTTGTAGACATGTGAGTGAGCCAAGTCAAGGTCTGCCGAGACTGGTTCAGATCAGCAGAACTTTTGGCTGACCTTAGACTTGTTAGCAATACTATGTTGTTGTTTTAAGCTACTGAGACTTGGGGTGTTATTTTTAACCCAGAAATAGCTGGTATAACCTGCATAGCCAGAGGGTTTTATGTGCAGTATGAAGGGAGCCTGGGTAGCAGGGTAGGGGCCTGAATGTGGAGGGCTTTGATGTCAGATTAAGGCATTAATTTGCTGGCAATAGGAGGAGGTACTTGAGCAGGAGACTAAGATCATGATCAGAGCTGTGGTTAAGGATTTTCCTGTGGCAGCATGGAGGCAGCATGGCATGACTCAGAGGCCGGGAATCATTTCAGAGGTTGCTGGCATGAGGCAGATAAGCAGTGATGAAGTCCTAGACTTGGGTAGGGGGTGAGGAATGGAATAGAGAGAGTAGAGGTGAAATCAATGGAACTTGTTCTGGATTGAGGTGAGGGCAGGGGAGTGGGAATGTGGAAGCTGACACCCAAGTTTTGATCCTGAGAGGCTGAATGGTTGGTGATGCTGTTGATGGAGATGGGGAAGTCAGCATGTGGGGAGGGGGAGTAAAGAGATACATGGTACTTGGGACAGATTGAGGGTTAAGTGCTAGAGGGACCTTCTGGAGAGAGGCCCAGGAGACAGTGATTCAGGACTGCAAAGGGAGTTTTATATCAATCAGGTCTGGGGAAGGGTAGAGAATAGCACATTCAGACTGGGCAATTGAGAAGGGTGGATAAAGAACTACTTACAAAGGTGCCTGAAGAGTTTGGGCATTTCAGGAGGGGCAGTGGAGTAGCTTGAGGCTAGCAATGGGAGGAACTATTACCCCATAGGTCTGAGAGGCCCCAAGGGAGGGAGCAGGAACCAGAACCAAGAGAGGGTATGGTCTGGAGAGTCTGGCTGCCATACAGGAACTCTGGCCTACAGCAGAAAATGCAGATAATCCATGACAACCCAGCAAGGAGGACACAGGGAAATCAATACCCTGACTGCTCCCTCTTTCTGATCTCCCCCATTGGCTGAGTCCAACCTGAAGTTAGAGAGCAAGGTGACCTATTGCTACAGATACATGGCAGCCTCACAGGACACAGAGAGGGTGGAGAAGGGGAGGGATGAACAGACGATGCCTAGCCCCTAACAAATGACATTTCCTTAGCTTAAGTCCATCAGTGGCCCTGTTCTGGCAGATGAGACTTGAGTTTCTGAGGAAAGGCTCTTCACTCTTAGGAAGGAGACAGCAGGAAAGGTGTTCTTATTGTGTTTGATTTGATGCCTGAAACAGAAGCAGCCATTTTGCACCTGTGAGGAAAACCAGCCCAAGGCAACACCAACCCACTGAGGATGGACAAGAGACGGAAAGAACTGGGTCCTTAAGGACTTTGGGGAACTTCTCCAAGAACCTGTCCTCCCTATAAGTTATTTTTTAATGAAATAATAAAGGTTCTTATTTTTGAACCACTTTGAGTTACACTACTTGTAGCCCACAGCTTCCAAATGGGCACAAGTGCCATCCACCATCTCCAAGCCCATGGGCAAGCATTCTTGGCTCCCACAGACTCCCACTGACCCAGCCCTCCTGCTGACCATGAGCTTGAATAGACTGCATCAAATTCAGTGCAGAGTTTTAAATGCTTTTCTGATCTGTGATGAAAGAATCAAAAATGGGAGACGGACCCTCTGCTAGGCTGCCCTGTAGCCAGAGATGGCTTCTGGTGGTGGCACTGCCCACAGTAAAGAGACTTCCATGGAGGCAGGTGGTATAAAGTAGTTGTAGGGCACAGGCCGGCTGCTTGCGGACTGTGTGACTTGGGGCAAGTTAGTTAATCTCTCTGAACCATGGTTTTCTTACTGGAGGAGGTAAGGGTTGACTTAGGCAAAAGGAACAAACCCTGACGCAAGTCCTAGTCCTGAGAGGCTGCCCTCAAAGGGTTTCATCCCTCTCTCCTTATTCCTTTCTCCTACTGGGTTGGATGTGAGGGAGGCTAGGAAGGGTCCAATGGGATATCAGAAAGAGAAACAATCTAATCAGAAGAAGGGCATGAGCTCCCAGATAGCAGTGATTTGACTTAACTCATAGAAGGGCCCTCCTTGGGTTTGATGTATGAAGGTATGAATGAAAGAAAGAATGAGTAAGAGGGCTAGAAACATGGAGAAATTTTACCCCAGAGAAAAAGGCTGAAGGAAGGCTTCGTAAAATTCCACTGATCAATATTCAGGGTGCAGATGGCAGGCCAGTCAGGACAGGCTAGGTAATGTGGCAACGGACATCCTCAAGGCTCATGGCTTCACATTCATCTTTACTTCTTGTTTATACACCAGTTGGTGTGTTATCAGGGTGCTCTGTTCTTCACAATCACTCAAAGATCTAGATGAAGGAACCACCGTGTTTACATGCTTCCCTAATAACAGCAGCAGGGAAAAGAGTATGTTGCAAACCCAACACTGTTTCTTAAATCACCTGCCCAGGAGTGCTTCACACCACTTCTGCTCATGTTTCATTGACCAGAGCAAGTCACATGGCCACGCTTGAGTTTGGCGGGAGGGGGGGGTGGGAGGGTGGGGGGGTGGGGGGGTTGGGGGGGGTGGCGGGTGGTAGAAAAGTACATAGAATCCTACTATGTTCCCAGTAGAACTGGCCGCTTGTCAACAGTCCTAATAACCGCCATCGATGGAATAGGCCAGACAGGCGCTTGGCCTGTTCAGTATTTTAAATCTTTTTATAAGGTTTCCAACATTTATGACATTAGGTGTGTCACCAGCAAATCTGTATAAAAATTTGGATAATCTGGTGATAGTGAGCCCAGTTGTATTAATTAAGATGAAGTCGAGCAGATGATAACAGAAAAACACCAAATAACAGTAGCTTAAATAAAATAGATGACTCTTTTTTATATGAAAGGAACCAGGAGATAAATAGGCAGTCCAGGCCTAGGGTGGTCATCAGGGGCACCCTGGCCAGTGTTGCTCGATGGTTAGAACGTCAGCTTGAGGACTGAAGGGTCTCAGGTTTGATTCCTGGTCAAGGGCACGTACTTGGGTTGCAGGTTCAATCCTGGCCCTAGTCAGGACGCATGTGGGAGGTAACCAATTGGTGTATGTCTCTCACATCGAAGTTTCCCCCCCCCCCCCCCACCACCACTCTCTCTGAAAAGCAATGGAAAAAATAGCCTCAGGTGAGGATTAGCAAAAACAAATAAATAAAATTTGCCCAGCTGAAAATATATCATCATTCTGCTATTAAAGAGAAAGAGGGGCCCTGACAGGTTTGGCTCAGTGGATAGAGCGTCGGCCTGCAGACTGAAAGAGAAAGAGGGACAACTGAGGTTGCCATGGGCACTTAACAGCCTCTGTATGTGGGAAGCCACCCATTGTCTTCTCTAGCAGAGGTGTGGACAAGGAGCCCAGAATGCTGGTGACCATTGAAGCCCTGGCTGTGCACCCACTGTTTAGTCCAGACAATGGTAGTTGAAGCAACTTCCCCACCAGATAGTCATGTAAATCCTTACTGATCAGATAGTTTGTTACTGGAAATTGCCTGCCTAAGGGCTATAGGTGTATCCCAAACTGAATAAAAGGATGGCAAGGCCTGAGCACAAGAGAGTCCATCCTTTTGGGATGGGCTCTCGCCTGGCCCCCCAATTTCCAAATTATTATTTCTTGTCTCATCTCTTTCATTTGCGTGGCCCCTCTTCCAGATCCTGAACCCTGAACCACGCAGGACGTGGGGAACATTCACATCTGTAGTCCTGATTGTCTGGAGTGAAGTAATAGATGCCTTGCTTACAATGGGCCTGAGTTCACCAACTTGCCACAGACCCCACCACTTCCTAATGCCTCTTCAGCACTCAGTGTCAGTAACTGTTTACCATTGGGTTTGTGCTGGCTTTTTTATTTCTTAGTGAAATTAAAAAGAGGGAGAAACTTCTATACCTATGTCTCTATTAAAAAATCAAAGGAACAAAAGATATACCAAGAGAGTCATGTGTTTTAAGAAAAATGAGAGTGGAAGTATATTTATTTGGGGAAGAGAAAAATATTCCTAGCTGTATATCGTGCAAACAAGGTATTGAAAAAAAAAAATGCACCTTAACACACCATATGAAACAGCGTTACTCATCACTCTGGCCTGGCAGGCACTTTACTGGTTGTTCAGCTCCCCAGGGAGACAGTGGGACTCCCTGGTTCGGCACAGCTCACCCCTCTTCCTAGGAAAACAGTCTCATTTTGTCCAACCTTCCTTACCCCTCATTTGGAATGATCTTGCCCTTCTTTGTATTCAGGGCTTTTTTTTTTTTTTTTTTTTTAGCAAGTTCAAAACCATCTCACAAAGTTCAAGATCATTATAACAGGCAAAAATGCAGTGAAATAGCACACCACTGTCAGTTAATTACCAAAAATCCTTTAATAGCTGACATTATTATAAATTATATACCCATTATGACAGGGACAATTGGGCTCTCTGTTTTTCTTGCCCTGCATTGGAACCCCAAACAATGCCGTCTTGTTGGGGAGAATGACCTGGATGCACTTGGAAGCAAGTGGGGAGTTTACATGGGCTACCTATGCTGACCACAGCAGCCTGCGGGCCTCTGGGGACACCCTGTTCCTGGGTGGGAGTGAGGTAGTGGCCTGACAAGGCTTCAGAACCACCCTTCTCTCCATCCCCCCTGCCTCCCCACTGCGATGTCTACAAGAGTCTCTTCCCCCTGGGCCTCCCAGCTCTCTCCGCCCTGTTCTCTGCTCCTCTCCCTGTCTAGGCCCAGCTCAAAGAGCCCCTCATCCAGGCAGCCTCCATTGATTCTCCTTAAAGTTCCAGGTACATGGTAGGTTGGTTCTCTTTTGTTTCGTTTTCATTTTTTTTTTTTATCCTCACCTGAGGATTTTTTTCCATTGATTTTTAGTGGAAGTGAGGAAGTGAGAGGGAAAGACAGAAATATCGATGTGAGAGAAACACATTGATTGGTTGTCTCCTGCATGAGCCCCGACCAGGGCCTGGGCCGGGGAGGACCCTACAACTGAGGTACATGCCCTTGACCGAATCGAACCTAGGATGCCTAGGTCCGCAGGCCGACGCTCTATCCACTGAACCAAACTGGCTAGGGCTGTTTTCATTTGTTTTTGAGTCAGATACATAAAGTATACATTTTAAATGTAAACCTTGATGACTATTGACTTACCAGTATGTGTATACTAGAGGCCCAGCGCATGAAAATCGGTTTTTTTAGCAAGTTTAAAACCATCTCGCAAAGTTTTGAGATGGCCTGCGCCCTCTTGCAGTCCAGGAGCCCTCAGAGGATGTCCAACTGCTGCATTGAGCGTCTGCCCCCTGGTGGTCAGTGCGTGTCATAGCGACCGGTCGTTCTGCTGTTCTTTCGATTTGCATATTAGTCTTTTATTATATAGGATTGCGTAATCCCCCTTCCTAACTAAGATGTAAAACATGGGTTAACTCAAAAATGTTTCTGTGCATAAGAATCTCTGGTTTAGTGGGTCTGGGATAGCCCAGGAAGACAGGTTAACTGCATCCAGATCTTCAGGCTGAGTGGCCCGCAGCCTACCCTTGCTGGGGTAGGTCCTGTATCTTCTTTGTTATTGCCCCCTTAGGTGAGGGTATAACCCTTAGAGGCCATCTGGTCCCTTTATCTCAGGATCCAGTAAGGTTCTGGGCTGAGAGTGGCACCCCCAGGGGTGGATACAAGCTGGTACAGCTTGAAGCTGTGTACTTTGGGAGGCTATCTTTAAGAAAAAGAATACTCTTTTGGGTGCAGAGCCTTGGACAGACCCCTCTACAAGTGACATTTGCCCTATTTCCAATCCACCCCTGGCAGCCATTGAGAGTTTGTGGTCTTAGATGTTGTCAGGGTGAGAAGTTGTCTGATGGACAAGACAGGTTATTCTTCAGCTCACCCCTCCATCCATAGGAATAGCCATATTAGCCTTGCCCCATATTAGGATCACTTGGGGGAGCTTAAAAAAACAATATACCGGTCCATAGCAGATATTCTGACTTATAATTGTTCTTGACTGAGGATTGAGTTTTAGTACTTTTCAAGCTCCTAGGAGATTCTAACATAGTCAAGGCCAAGAACCCCTGAGCAGTGTCCTGCCTCTTAACCTTTCTTTATCTGCTCCACATTTATACCAAGAGAAGCCTGGTGACTGTACCTTCCACCACCACCACCTTCCTTCCCCTCTCCTTCTGAGGGGAGGACTCCTGGCTGTGGTCAGTGTCATCAACACCAGCCACATCCCTGGCCCACTTCCGGGGCGCTCCCTCCATGCTGGGGACAAATCAACCCATAATATTAGGGATTTGATAAGCACCTGACGTTATTTCTAATCCTCACTGCAACACTGCATTTCAGCAGGGAGGAGACTGAGCTCAGGAAGCCTTGTGATGCCTTTAGAGCCCCAGGGAATTGCTGGGGCGGATAAAGCCCTCGCGTACTTCCCTGGCCAGGCTGCTCCTATTTATTGAACACCAGCCAAGCCCAGGTCACAGGCCCAGGGCATAGCCCAGGGCAGACTTATCCATTAGACACAGCAGATACAGTAGTGTCTAGGGCTCACGATAATTCTAGGGGAGGCCTATGAAATGTTTCAATTTTGTTTGAAACCAGAAGAAAAAAATGAATAATAACAAGAAACTCAGTGTGGATTACATTTATCTTTATGCCAATACACTTGTAAAAAAATGTATGTATTTTTTAATGGAACAGGGGACCCATGGAAGTCATGATGCAGCCCTGCATACAGTCATGGGTTCTGGAAAACCCTTCCCAGAGCATGGCTAGTGCTAGTGGGGATTAAGGCAAGAAATGTTTATCACATACCTCTGTACGCCTCGCTCTGGGAAGTAAACAAGAGCATAAAGCCTGCCCTGGTTTGGCTCGGAAGAGAAGATATACACACAGGAAGCCACGGGCAAGACAAGACAGGATGCACTCTCCAATTGTCGTCAGTTCTTCCATCTCTTCTTGTTTTTGTCATTTCATTTGTCACTTAGGTCCTGCTTGCAGGTGATTGAACTATTTCATGTATGTAATTATTCAATCAACTAGTCTTTTGTTGATTTATTCCTTTCTTCAACAAATGTTTTCTATTTTAAGAATATATTTTTTAGCCCTGACCGGTTTGGCTCAGTGGATGGGGCGTCGGCCTGCAGACTGAGGGGTTCCGGGTTTGATTCCGGTCAAGGGCATGTGCCTTGGTTGCCGGCACATCCCCAGTGGGGGATGTGCCGGAGGCAGCTGATAGATGTTTCTCTCGCATCGATGTTTCTAACTCTCTATCCCTCTCCCTTCCTCTCTGTAAATAATCAATAAAAAAAATATATATATTTTAAAAAAAGAATATATTTTTTATTTTTAAATACTTGATTTCTTTTGATTGGCTAATTCAGCCTATGGTGCAAAACTTCAGAATGTACTGAAGAATACACATTAAGAAGGCTGGAGGCAGGAGAGAAATGGAGGCTTCTTTTTACTAACCCTGTTTGGACTTTGTATATGGTACAAGTACTACCTACTTAATAGAATGATTAAAACAAACAATCAAGCAAACAAAAAACCCAAAGTATGGGTTGAATGGTTAATCTCCCTCTGATCTGGCTTCCAGCAACCTGGTCCCACTCCAAGAGACAATTACCTTTCCCAGTTTCCAGTGTATCTTTACAAAGACATTTTATGCATATGCAAGCATATATGCTTTGTAAAAAATTTACACAAATGGTAGCGTACTATATACGCTGTTGTTAGCCACTTAGTATTTTGATCTTTTGATACTGAGGGCTGCCTCATTCTCAATAGCTAGATGATCTAGCATCATTTATTTAACTAGGTTCTCTATTGATAAAGGTGGTTTCTAGTTTCTTTCCTTTTATTATAAAGTAACATTCTAGAGCATAACTCCCACTCTTTAAGATGTGCATTATTTAACGGTATAAAGACACATCTGTATGGTGTATGTATTTATTAAGTGGAATTGCAGCATCAACAGGTGTGGGTGTTGCTGCAGGGACAGGAACTTCCTGTCCCTGGTACAACTTCTATAGGGAGGCCAATTTGGCTCTATTTATCCAATATTAAAACCTCTCTCCCCAGACAATTTCCGGAGTCCCTCCTGGGTGCTGGGCCAGGGGTTCAGACATGAGGAGCACTCAGGCTGTGCTCCAGGGGCTCTCAGAGGCAGACTCATTATTTCCAACCTGGGAAGAAGGCATGTATAAATGCCAGGACAGTGCAAGGAAGACAGACTTGGGCCTGCCCTTGGGAAGAGAGAGAAAAAATGTTTCTTAGAGGAAAAGAAGGAAGGTCATTCTCGGTGAATGGGCCAGCATGTGCGAAGGCAGAAAAGCAGGGCTCCCTGCACTAAATGCCTTTGGCCAGTAGCAAGTGCCCATAGAAACATAACCAAGCACCAAGATGAGCCATATCCCTGGGCATCATCTTTTAAATGGCCGCTCCTGTATTACCTGAGGTGGAGGGGAGTGAGCCTCTTCCAGGGCAGGGGGATGGGGAGTGGTCAGGTCAGGTCTGGGGTTGTGGTCTGATGCTACTCACAGCAACAGTGGCATTCTTTAGAAGTCTCCCATTTCTGTCCAAAACTCAGGAATTTTGCATTCTATTCCCTAATATATCTGGGTTAGCTTTAATATTACAAATTAAACATATTATAAATATAATATACAAATAAATTTCCCAACATCTTTGGCTCAAATTAGTTCTTTAGAAAAATCCTTTGACTTCAAGAGCCACCCACGACCCCACCCAGATAGAGAAGGGTGCAGGTAATTCAATTTCACTGTTGCAAATCCACAGCTCTCACCTTGACCTTTGTGCTGCTGCCTCCAGCCCTCTCAACAACCATGAGGCTCTCTATTTATCTGATCATTGGGTGTTGTCCTCTCCTGTGGCATCACAGCAGAATGACAACAGCAGCTTTAAATGCTTTACATTTTGATCTCAATCAATACTCTCAAAGACCCTGTGAGGTAGGTGCTGTTATTATTAAGCCTATTTTACAGATAGGGAAACTGAAACTCAGAAAGGATATGTAAAATGACCAAGGCTACTGTGTAAGGGGCAGAGCCAGGATTAGGACCTAACAGTCTGACCCCAGAGCCTGTCCTCTTACCTCCTGCACTACCTGCACTGCTCAGCTGGGGGTGAGAAGCCTTAAGTACTGCGATAAGGGGCAAGGAGCCCTGGGAGTCAGCAAACCTCTGCTCGATTTGCCCTGTGATCTTGGACAAGCCATTCTCCTTTCCTGGTCCTAGAATCTACCTAGGCTCCTCCTCTCTGCCCCATTGTGCCCTGCACTCCTGAAAGGTTACAAAGATAGTAGAGGGTTAAGTGCAGCCCAGGGGGTGTGACCAATAGCAATTGGCAGGGAAGTTTCTGTTGGTTCCCTGACATAGCCCATGTTCCTTCTCCAGGTCACTTCTTACAATGAGCTGCTGAGTCCTACAGTGTGTCAGAACTTCACTCATTTAACTCCCACCTTGATTAAATAGGCACATTTTATAGATGAGGAAATTGAGTCTCCTACATATTAAGTAGTTTCCAGGGTTAGTTTAGTGGCTTAAACTGGTAATTAATGATGGACTGCATTTCATATAACTAATAATAGCTACCATTTATTGAGCACTTATTAGATGCCAGGCACTGTGCTAAGCATTTTAATCTTCAAAACAATGTCCCAATATTATTATTACCAGTTAAGTCTCAGGCTCCAACTCTGTAATCTACAACATGGGAATAATAATAGTGCACTATTGGGGATTATTGTAGGAGGTGAAGGAAGTTGCCCAAGTCCATAAAGCTCAGAGGTGGCTAAGCAGGATTTGAACACAGGTCTGTTGGGTTTAACAAAGTAATGGTTCAGAACCATTACTCTATATTGCCCAAGCACAGGCTCTGTGGAGTGGCAATAGTGAAACCAGAAGTCAATTCAGAGAGGCTATGGTAATGGTAATTCTCTCTGAGGGAAAGTAGTAAAAAGTAAAAAAATAAACAAGCCTAAAAGTGGGTGAGATTAGTTAGGGATTGGTTAAACCAGTATTCCCAACATTTCGTGCATCCTGGCAGTTCCTAGGATAATTTCAGGTGATGCAAAGATAAACATATTTTACATATTTATTTTAAAGTGATAAGTATAACTAGCACATTTGTGACTTCATGGAGATCACTGCTTACGATAAGGCTAAATACATATGGTGAGTTGATTTTAAAAATTAAGTAAATAAGCATCAATAACATGTGCATACTGTTCAGATGTTCTCTCACACTCTCGATATGCAACAGCAAATCATGCTGGTTCTATCTTCAAATACGTTCACTTCTCCCCAACCCAGCAGGGCCTCGCATGGACCACAGCAACAGCCTCCTTCCTACCAAGGCCCTGCTCCACTGGCCCTCTGCGCTCTATTCTTCACACGACCACCAGAGGGAGCCAATTAAAACAAAGATGATCATGCCCCAGGCCAGGAACCTTCAGGGGCTCCCCAGCCCACTCAGAGGACAAGCCAAAGACCCAACAATGTCCAGTATGAACCTACTATCTGCCCTCCAGTATTTCTCCCATCTCATCACATCTTTGTTAGTTTTGGAACGTGCTGGGCATGCTCCCACCTCAGGACCCTTGCTGTTCTCTGTGCCTGGAACATTTTTTCTCCAGATAGTGTCATAGTGATTCACCCATCACTGTCAAGACCTTGCTCAAATGCCACCTTCTCAGGGAAGCATTCCCTGCCCACTTTCCCTGAACCACACATACCCTCTCCTAACATTCCTCTCCCCCCCCCTCTGTTTTATTTTCGATCTTGGCACCTTTGCCTTCCAAAACACTTTATACCTGATTACTTTGTTTATGGTCTGTCCTCCCACGAGACCCCCTGGAGCTCAGGGATTTTTGTGTTTTGCTGACTGCAGGATTCCTAGCACCTAGAACACAGCCTGTCATACAATAGGAGCTCAGTAAGTATTTGCTGAGTGAATGAACGTAAAGTTCCATTCATGCACATACGCATTTTTCAAGAGAGAGCGAGAGGGTCCACAGCATTCACCAAAGCCTCAGAAGGGTAGTCTACCACCCAAGGGTCTCCCAACTTCCCCATTTTGGGCCATGTTGGCCAAGTAGATTTACCTTCCAAAGAGGCCGACTTAGTCGGGGCTATAGTTATTTCCCAGAAGAATCAATGAGTCGGGCCCTGGTTTATTCACCAGTCTCCTGTAAAGTGGGTTAGGATGAATCAGTCTCCCTGCCTATCCATTTGACTGTAGTGAGAGATGGCTCCGACTCCCTCTGTGATACCTTAGTTCATAACCGGTGGCCCCTAGAGCCCGCCTCTTCCCACCACCAAGTAAGTAAGTTCTGCCTTGTAAGTTTCTGTGTCATGCCTTATATCTTTCCAGCTAAAGTGGAAACTTCCCAAGGGCAAAGAATCATATTTTCTCTTCTAGAAACAGGCAATAAGAAGATGCACACTTACCTCAAGCAGCCCTGGGTTCAAGTACCAACTCTGCCAACTATTGGCTGTGTGACCAGAGATGAATTCCTTAACCTCTCTGTTTTCTTCTCTAAAATCCGGTCTAGTAAGAATAACTTCTTCATTATGTTGATGGGGGGATTTGATGAGATAGTGCATGAAAGTGTTTGGTACAGGATGATAATGAGCATGGAGCTTGGTGAAGTGAGGGATTTCAATTAACCACACAAGAAATATTTCCTGAGTGCCCACTATGTGGCAGGCACTGTGCTAGTGACTGGGGCGGGGGGAATAGGTCAGGTGCTGTCTTATGTGAGTTAGCTTCTTTGAGGGTACAGACAGAATGGCATCAAATGGCCTGCTTCTGACTCTACTTCCTTCGCGCTGCTGTGGGTGGCCTGTGCCTGATAGTTTCAGCATCTCTCGGGGCTTCCTTTCTAGAGGCAGAGGAGAATGACAAGGAGTTGTATGGTTCTGAATTGTGAGAAGCCCTGTAAAGGGGAAGCACAGGATGCTTGGGGGGCGGGGGGGGGGGGGGTAACTGGAATAATGGGAAGGGTGCGGATTTGAATCTGAGGGGTTAGAGTTACTTCTCTGTGATTTACTTTGTCAATGACTTGCTACAGGCATCTGAGGAGCAGCAGCTGGGATCCCACCTTCCACCTCTCCTATACCCCCAGGCAATTGGAGCTTGTTCTCTAGGAGGGTGCTGTTAAACTGTAGGTCAGAGGCCCTGCCCTTCTGGGACCCTGCTGCACACACCCTCTAGTGGTCATAATGCAGCCTGCGCTAGGCTGGATGGGCCCTGGGAATCCAAGGACCTTAGACTGACTGTCACTGCTCTTCCCTCCCTGATACTATCTCCCCTCAGAAGCAGTCTTCCTGTCAGGCTGTCCTAATTGTGGTAACCACCTCCAGCATGATTCCTCTTCTCATGTCACAGAGGAGTACCCCAAGGCTTCAGAGCTGAGATAGGTTAAGTGGGCTAAGTAGTGAACTTAGGCCTGGATGACTCTGGGTTCAGCACTCTTCAGGCTCATCCGACTGGCACCCCACCCCCCAATACCACATCTCTGGGTGAGCAAGAGCTGAAGCCATACTTGATCCAAGTTACTGCCCAGGGGAGAAGGCTGCTCTCCCAAGAAAGCCAACTGCTTCAGACTCCACCCGACATCCCTCAGAACAGCCCCTCAGGAACCCTGCAAAAAGGGATGCCATAGTATCCCAGGGAGCTATGGGGATGGAGGGGGAAAGAGCCACAGTTCAGATTTGCCCCCAGGGGTAGGTGCTGAGCATCTGTGGAAGCTGATCACCCATCTCCTGCCTGCTGTCCCATTTCCTTTGCTTCTCATTACACACACACACATACCCTTTCCCCAAACTGGCTGGGTTCAAATTACGCCTCTGCCACTAACTACAAGCTTGGGCAGTTACTTAATGCCTTTGTGCCTCAGTGTTCTTATCTGAAAACTGGTGGTAACAATTATACTTACCTCCAAAGTTGTGTTGTATGGAGTCGGGGGCCTTTACCCCATAACACTGATTCAGCAGGCCCAATGGATCACATTAAGAAAAATCACTGCCCCAAAGGATGTGCTCTGACCTACATACCTCTTTCTAGCTGTTAGGGGTGAACATCCACACTAGTTTATTATGCCCCTCTGTTTTAGTATTTTAGCACCCTCAACACTATTTTCATTTCAACAGCAAATTGAAAGGGCAAGTTCCTGTGCCTCAGTTTCTTCATCAGTAAAATAGAGATAATAGTACCTAATCAGGGTTGTTGTGAGAATTAAATGACTAAAATCTTTGTAATGTTTCCAACATCGCCTTGCCCATAGTAATGAGCCTATACAATGAGCTATTATTATTGTAATCAACAGCCAAAACAGCAAATGCCCTGATAAGAAAAATACTTTACATTACATCAAGTTTCTCTTTGTATTTTAAGAGGCATTAATCTCCCTGAGGACAGGAAATGACTTAAAGGGGCTTCTGGGGTGTGCCCCCCTCCCCATTACCTTGTCTCCTGGGTACTGGTTACACAGGTATTGTGTTCACTTGTGAAAAATTCATCCTGCTGATCACTTGCGATTTGTGTATTTAAAATGCACTATCTCCTAGGATCTATATGTGTCTGTGAAGAACGCAAAGCAGGCTTCATCCCCATTTTACAAACAAGAAATTGAGGCCAAGACAATTTTGATTTGGCCAAAGCAGTAGGGGGTGAGGGTGGGAGAGCCTCTCAGCCCCGTGCTCCATTCGGGAGAGCAACTGCCTCTACCAGGGAGCGCGGTGCGAAAAGTACCTGGCTCCAGGTAAAGCTCGCCAAAAGGTTCTGAGCCCTTCCTGCAAATCCCCCTCCCCTCCCAGTGCACACAGACGCCGGGTCGGGTGCTCGCACAGACGCATACTCGCTGGGCCAGCTCGACGCGTGGGCACCCGGAAGGGAAACCCCCAAGCGGGAGCCCCTGAAGGCGCCCAGCCCCGGGCCAATGGGAGTAGCGGAATTTCTTTCATTCAGTGAGGGGCCGGCCTCCGGCTCCTGCCCGGAAAGGGGCGGGGCGCCGTGCCGGGGGCGGGGCCGCCGTGCTCCGGCGAGAGGGCGGTGCCCGTCCCGCGGTCGGGCCAATCGGCGCCACGCCCGGAGGGGGAGGGGGGGACCAGGCCTTTTTTCCCTCCGCGCGGGACCAATCCGGACTTTACAAGCTTGAACTTTTGCCACCCACGGACGAGCGAGCGCGCCCGAGGAGGTACCCCGCCGCGCCGGCTCCAGGGCCTGGAGCGGCCTTAACCCTTCCCGCGCCGGGTCCGCAGCCGCCGCCGCGCCCCCAAGCTCGTTCCTGGCCCTGCAGGACCCCGTCCCCATTTCAGTGGTTAAATGTCGCTAGAGAAAGCACGACCTCTATGCACACCCCTCTCCGCGGTGCAGAGAGGAAACTGGGGAAGGGGGAGGAGGAAGCATCAGCCCTGCGGGGGCCCGGGAGCGCTGGCTCCGAGGGAGGGCTGTGGCGACCGAGTGGAGCTCTGCCGGCGCAGACGCTCCCGCCTCTACCCCACCCTCAGCAACTCCTTACCTCGGGCCCCTGCGTGCGAAGCGTCCCACGGCACCCCGTTTGGCCCGGTAGAGCGACCCCTGACTTGGCTCAGGGGGTGTGGAGACCTCGGCCATCACGGAAGATCCCACCACCCCACCAAACCAACACCCCCTGTTCCTAAGAGACGCAAGCCAATAAGGCTCACACGCACACCCATTTTTATTAGCCTTCCCTGTGATGGAGTTTGCATCAACTCTAACGTGCAATGTGTGTTTGTAAGTTTGTGCCCCAGCCAGAGATAGGCAAAGCGCCCCGTTTGCGTCCGAGACTCGGTGGGTTCGTGGAGCCCTCGCGCCACCCGCCCGTGGTTTGTGTAACCGTGTGTCGTGTGTGCGCGCGCGCGTGTGCTCGCTCGCATCCGTGCCCGCGGCGCAACGCGAGCCCGTGAGCGGGCGGTGGGGGCAGTCCGGCCTGGGGCGGGGGTACCGGGGCGAGCACGGGGCGGGAGCCGGGGTTCGGCCCGCCCCGGGAGCCGGCCCCTCGGAGCCGCGGGCCCTGCAAAGGGACGTGTTCTCCTTTAAGAGTTAAGAAACTTGAAACCTTGTTTGCGCAACAATCAGCGCCGCGGAGCCGCCAAAGTGTCTAGACTGGCATATGATGGGAGGCAGCCAATGACTCCGCGGCGCTCCTCCGGGGGCCCTCAGTGTGCGTTTGAGGAGAACAAAAAAGAGAGAGAGAGAGCCGAGCGGGGGAGCGAGCGAGGGAGCCGAGCCGAGAGAAAGAGCCGCCGGGCGCTGCCTCGCTGGACTTCGCCGGGACCGCGGGGCCACCGGGAGGCACTTTTTGTGGAGGGGGGAGGGGGAGCGACCTCTGCAGCCGCGGCGCCCGGGGCGTCCGAGCGCCGTGTGGGGTGGGCTGCGACCTCTGCCTCGGTGGATTGCATTTTTAATTAAGGATTCCCAGCAGCTCTTTGGGATTTTTACAGTTTCCACTCATGTGTTGACACTCGCGTTTGGCAGAAACTCGCTCTAAGTGCATCTAGCGCCTGGGACCTGAGACGGAGTTGGCCTTTCGTGCATGCAATTCCAGGGATTTGGGGTTTGTTTGGGGTTTCTTTTTCTTCCATTTTTTTTTCTTTTTGCAGGGAGTAAGACGAAAACAGAGAGTATCAACAAGCCTGCCTTTCGGATCCTGCAGGAAAAGCCCATGTAGTTAAAGCGCTTGGGTTTTACAGGCAGGGCTTCCCAGGCACATTTAGGGGGTTCGGCGCGAGCACTTTGTGCTCATGGGCCAGCCGCGCAACTTTTGAAGGCTCGCCGGCCCATGCGGGGACTTTTTGGCGGCGCGCCGCCTGCGGTCCCCCTCAAGCGCCGGGGCTGGAGTTGCTGAGCAGCCCGGCCACCGGGGTCCATGTAGCCGCTGGCCGGGCGCAGACTTCGGCTCGGCGTGCGCGTGTTCCTCGCCGGCCCACCCCGGCGAGCTCCCTCATGTTGCAGCCCTGCGGCGCCCCTTCGACGACAGGCTGTGCGCGGTCTGCACGGCGCCCGGCGGCGGTGCTTCATGTGGGGCTGCGGCCCGCGCAGCCGGCGCCTCGCTGAGGGAACGGACCCGCGGTAACCGGAGACCGCCTCCCTCCCACCCCCGGCGCCAAAGGATATCGTATGTTCAGGTCCAAACGCTCGGGGCTGGTGCGGCGACTTTGGCGAAGTCGTGTGGTCCCCGACCGGGAGGAAGGTGGCGGCGGCGGCGGCGGCGGCGGCGGCGGCGACGAGGATGGGAGCTTGGGCAGCCAAGCTGAGCCGGCCCCGCGGGCACGAGAAGGCGGAGGCTGCGGCCGCTCGGAAGTCCGCCCGGTAGCCCCGCGGCGGCCCCGGGACGCGGTGGGACAGCGAGGCGCCCAGGGCGCGGTGAGGCGCCGGCGCGCGGGGGGCCCCCCGAGGCCCATGTCGGAGCCGGGGCCCGGCACTGGCGGTTTCCCGCTGGATGTGGCGGAACCGGGAGGCCCGGGCTGGCTGCCCGAAAGTGACTGCGAGACGGTGACTTGCTGTCTCTTCTCGGAGCGGGACGCTGCGGGCGCGCCCCGGGACGCCAGCGACCCCCTGGCCGGGGCGGCCCTGGAGCCGGTGGGCGGCGGGCGGAGTCGCGAAGCCCGCTCCCGGCTGCTGCTGTTGGAGCAGGAACTCAAGACGGTCACGTACTCCCTCCTGAAGCGGCTCAAGGAGCGCTCGCTGGACACGCTGCTGGAGGCAGTGGAGTCCCGCGGCGGCGTGCCGGGTGGCTGCGTGCTGGTGCCGCGCGCCGACCTCCGCCTGGGCGGCCAGCCTGCGCCACCGCAGCTGCTGCTCGGCCGCCTCTTCCGCTGGCCTGACCTGCAGCACGCGGTGGAGCTGAAGCCCCTGTGCGGCTGCCACAGCTTCGCCGCCGCCGCCGACGGCCCCACGGTGTGCTGCAACCCCTACCACTTCAGCCGGCTCTGCGGGCCAGGTGAGCGCGCTGCGCCGGGCGAGGGACGGGCTTGGGCGCGGGGTCCCCCTCCGGTCCCGTGGCCTTTTTATATCGAACACCTCGGGTGGGCAGAGCTGCGGTGCTCCCGCACCCGTGGGTGCCCCTGGGTGGTGGGAGCTTCAGTGGAGGCCCCTCACCCTGGGAGGGGATCTGGGCACACACATCAAATGGCAACTTCATCAAGGCACCAGCAAACTTAAAAAGGGTCACGGTGGAGTTTTCTTTATGTAGCTTCAGGCTCCAACTTCACAGGGAGAGGGTAGGCCCTAGGAGAAGCCAAAGATTGCGAGGCGGCCCCTCATTTACCCCCAGTCTGTGCTCAGGCTGTAGCATTTGTGTGCATACGCCTGTACCTAAGCTGTACTTTCTTACACCAAGTGCAAGTATATGTTGTGAAATTGGGTGTAGACAATTCGTGGCTTGAGTCAAAGTGTTTGTAAATTGTCCCACTTGTTCCTTTGTATACTTTGGAGCAAAGCTTTTTCAGGGTAACCCCTCTCAAGGTGGATACCACCCTCTTGACCTGATTGCTCCCAGCATCCCTTGGGTGTTAAAGGTGAGGGCTCTCCATCATCATCATTCTCAATTCTGTGTCCAGTTGAGGGTCCTGGGGGCATTTATGAGTAGGTGAAGAAGCCAGGTATTTTATTACATCTGAGGAGTGCTCCCTGTCTTTGTTCCCTCCCTGGGACTTCCTGCACACACATACCACCCCAGCCCAGCTTACCTGAGGATGCCCTGGGTGCTTTAGCAGAGGTGAAGACAGGTGGAGGTTCTTAGCAGGTCAGAAGCTTGCAGGAACACACATTTTAACCTGTAGCATCTTTGAGGTGTATGCATTTTAGGTGACTTTGGTGGTTCTGCAGGGGTGTGCCTATCGAAGAGTTATAGGCTGTTGGATGTTGGAGGGCTCTGAGTTTCTCCAATCAGGTCCCTCTGGAGTGAGTGAGCACCCAGCCTGAGGGTCCATAGAGGGTCAGATCACAGGTCTCCTGACTCCCAATGTGAAATGAGTGTGCTTGGGGGTAGTGGCTGGAGGGGAAAGGAAGGTGCCTCAGTGGTGGTTCACTGAAGGGGGTTGGTGGTGAAAGGCAGCATTGACCTGGCTGCCCTGCTCCCCACATGGGTTGTCATTCCAGGCCTGATTCAGGAGCTTCGACTGTCCCTGACCTGTGGCCCATGGCTTTCTGTGCCCCTTGTTCCTCTTTCTCACAGCATCCCCTGGAAGAGGCTTCCTCCCTTCTGCTAGCCTCTCTCCTCTCTGCCTCTGGGAAGGGGGCCCTATCTGTGGCCACCCCGTCCCTCAATGGTCATTATTGTTTAGTGGCAGATAATTGGTGGGGCCCACTCTGCTATTTTAGAAAGTCCTGGCAGGTATTTTCTCTCTCACCATGTCAGTCTGCCAGCAAATATTTGTTGAGCACTTATTCTGTGCCAGGTACCGTGCTGGATGCAGTAGCAGAGAGAGTGGACATATGAGTAGGATCCCTGCCCTCAAGAAAACAGTCTTCCAGGGGAGTTGGGGTGGAGATGGGGGGAGAAGGGCCAGGTCAGGGAGTGTGAACTATCAGCACTATGGGGTGTGTATGTAACAGGGTCACCTCCCGGAGCACCTTTGCTCTAACCTGGAGCAGGCCTTTAGAGAGTGGGTAAGGGGAGGTGGGCGTTGGGGAGGAGAGGGGCAGCTGAGAGTCAAGATGCCAGCCAGGCAAGCTCAAGTGTGTGGGTGGGAAGGGGGGTTGTGAAAAAGCTGGAGACAACAGGTAGGACCCACCCTTACCAAGGATGATTGGTGGGTTGTCCCTACTCCTTGTCTGAGAAGTCATCTTGGGTGTTGACCTGAGTTTGGTGGACTTGGGCAGGTACACGTTGAGGGACAAACTGCAGTGGGATGGTGCTTAACCCCAGACTTGGTCCTAGGCTCGGCTTGGCCAGTAACAGGACTTGACCTTGGATGAGTAACCTACCCTGCTAGTCCCTACTGGTCAGTGGGGGTGGCTCCAGGAATATTCTCCACATCTAATTCTAGAGTAAGCACTGGGATTTGACTCCCTTCCTGTCCCCAGGAGGAGGCACTATTGCAGGGGCCATGTCTATTCTCCTTTCTCTTCCCCAGCCCAAGGGACCCCTCTTTTAAGCCATCCTGCGGGCTTTTGGGAGGACTGATGGTCTTGGACGAGTTTCCAGGATATGCCAGGTGGACCCTGTTGCTTCATTCTCCTGCCTAATGGCATGGAGACTGGGACTGAGAACTGGGGAACCCTTTGCTGCCCACCCCACCCCCACCGGCTGGCCGCCAGCCTGGCTCCCAGAGCTGGGCGGGTGCATAGCTGGAGCTCAGTCGTGCGAGTCCTGATAAGGAGACTGCTCCTTCCAGGGCTCTGGGGGAGAGGGCTGGGGTACTGGGGCAGACAGACAGGCAGCTAGAGGGTACACTGGAACACCCAGCAGGCCAACTGAGGGGCACCCACCTGGTGCCGTTCACGTCAGTGCATCTAATCCAAACAGGGATCCTCAGTGACAGGAAGTCCCTTTCTGGGCAGTGCAGACCCTTGCTGCTCAGAGCAAACCCTGTTCCATCTGTAACCTCCTTTGGCACATTGGGGCCAGTTCTCCTCTTTGGGTGTCTTCCCATCGTAAAGTGGTAAGGGTAGACAGAAGCCCTGAGGTCTGACGGGCAGATTTCAGGTGACACTGGCCTACCTCCCCTGCCCTGCCCTCTCCCTCATGGCTTGTCTCAGAAAGTTGGTTCCCTCTGCCCAGCTCTGGTGCTTCCCCATCTGCCGTGGGAGTCAATCCCTAGCACTCCCTCCCTCTTTTGTGTCTTTTGTGTGTCTTTCTGTCCAGGGAAAAGCCAGTTCACTGAGCATGGTGCCTATGTGGACGGAAATGTGGAGAAATACTTTAATCACAGTTCCAACCTGTGTTTATAGAGCTCCTTTCTCCTGAAAGTATCCATTAACTTTGGAATAAATCTCTTGCTCTTTGCTTCACCACTTTTTTTTTTCTGTAATTATATTCAGTAAATTACTATTATCCAAATTGCGCCAGGGAAAGAGACAGAGTGAGAGAGAGAACTTCTAAACGACTGTAGGAGGCCGCCTAGGAAAACACAGGGTTCCCAGGCCAGGACTATAGGAATTAGAATGGGCTAGAAAGTTTTCCTTTTATTTGGCCTGGCATTATCCCTTTGAAATGAGATCAATTTCAAGTTGGGCTTCCAAGCCCCCGCCCCACCCCTCTGGCCTGCCCGCCCTGCTCCTTGGAGCTCCTCCTTGGAGGTGAGGAAGGGGTGATAATGTGCAGTTTGCCTCTTGCTGGCGCCAGCCGGCCGCGCTGTTTATCTGGCTGCCGGGGGAATCTGGGCAATTAGGCTCCACCGGCCTTAAAGTGCCAGGAGCTCCCTTTTTGTGTCTCCCACCCTGGGGCTTGGGGTTGAGCCTACGGCTTCTGGGGGAGGAGAGGACAGGCCCTGGGAGGCTACCTCCCCACCATCAGCCACCACTTGGTAAGGTGGAGCTGGGAGGCCCAGGGAGGTCAGTGGAGCCTTTCCCAAGCAGATGCTGAGCTGCAAGGATGGGGGTGGAAAGTAGTGCCCCAAACGGAAACTTTACCAGCCCCTGAGAGAGGCTGTGAACTCTTCTGGCTTTAGAATGAGATAGGTCCCAAAAGGCCAGGTATCCTCTGGGGACTAAGCAGAGGCAGGCTGGGCTGAGCTGAGTTGAGCATTAGTCTTCTGGTACTTGCTGCCCCTGGCTGACTGCTCTCTCGCTTTTGAAGAAAGTTGGAGGAGATTCCTGAAGTTGATGCCCGAGGCTGCATGTCTGAGGGGACTGGAGCTTCTGATCTTTCTGCCTCTCCTTCTCCCTCTCCTTTTCTCTCTTTCCCATTCTCTCCCTCCCTCCTCCATGTTCATTTCTTTCATTTGGGTCTGCAGGACTCTAAAAGTTACTATTTTTAAATAACACAACTTTTACAAGCACTAAGCTTCTAAGAAGGGCGGGTACAGAGGGTCTGAGGGCAGCTCACACCTTTCTAATCCAACCTTTTGTTTTACATATCAAGTGTCTGACCTGAGTGCCCACCTTGCTCACCTGACTTAATGTCCTGGAGCTCCATTCTCCCAGATCCATGGGACCTGCATATGTGGAAGTGGAGGTGCCAGTTAAAGGTCACCCAGGCCTGGCCAGTGTGGCTCAGTGGTTCAGTCCTATGAACCAGGAGGTCACAGTTTAATTCCCAGTCAGGGTACATGCCAGGGTTTTGGGCTCCATCCCCAGTAGGGGGAGTGCTGGAGACAGCTGATCAATGATTCTCCCTCGTTAGTGTTATTCCTGTCTCTCTCCCTTCTTCTCTGAAATCAATTAAAAAAATATATATTTTTTGAAAAGGTTACCTGGTATTGTTCATAACATTATTCCTAATAGCCCAAAAGTGGAAACAACCCAGATGTCCATTAGCTGATGAATGGATGAACAAAATGTGATATATCCACTGAAACGTCATACAATGGAATACCATTCACCCATAAAAAAGAATGATACGCTACAACATGAATGAACCTTGAACACATAATGCTAAGTGAAAGAAGCCAAGACACAAAGGTCATACATGTGTACAGTTGTGTGAAATGGAGAGGAAGTAGATTATTTTGATTGCCTAGCATTTGGAGTTTGGGGGTGATGAAGATGTTCTATAATTGGGTAGTGGTGTTGGTCTCACAACTCTGAATATATTAAAAACCACTAACTTGTGTACTTCAAGAGAGTGAGAAGAGTGTGTGAATGATAATTAAATTTTTCAAGAAAAGATAACGATACTGGTCCCCAACTAGCCTCCCCCTTCGTTCAATTGAAAGAGTAACTTCTTCTTTTCTATGTGGCCTTGGGCTGGTCCTTTATCTTGTTGGATCTCAGTTGCCCCGTCTTTTAAAAGAAGTTGAGTTGGGTGAACTCCAAGAAGTTGAGTAAGGCAAACCTCTGGCATTCTAATTCCTCCTGCTGGGGGTGAAGTCTGTAGGCCTTCATACTTTTTCACTTGCCTAGTGTGTAAGTCAGTAATTAGCTTCCAGTCCCCACAGTTGTTTCAGTTCTGTGCAAACTGCTTTGCTGGTGCAAATGGGGGCCTGGGAAAGTGTTTCCCGAGCTTTGTCGTTCCCTGCTAGTTGGTGTGTCTGACATTTCAGGTTTGTAGATGCTTTCTGTCCCATTCATGTCGTTAGAACCCTGCCACCTCAGGTGTGGCCATGGGTGGTGGGTGTCACAATTCAAGGCCCAGGTGGCTCCTGCAAGAGACACTGAGGTTGATGACTGACAGTGGCTTGACTCCCACTACTGTCCACTGCTGCTAAGTTTCACTTTTGGGACATCTCTGGGGGGCAGCTGTACAGAGCCTCCCACCTTGTGTGGCCTGGGCCTCAGCCTTTCAGATTTTTGCCAAAGGAACCCTAACACAGTAATTGCAGTCCTTCTGATAAGTTAGTGGGGTAGTATGGAAAGGGCCTGGCTTCTGGTTCTGGCTCTACAACCAGCTCCCTATCTGGCCCTGAGGGAGTCACTTCCACTGTCCAGGCCCCAGTCTTCTGTACAGTGGGAGCACCAGCCTCAAGTCTCCTTCCCTGGGGAACTCTAGCCCTACCTGTGTTTTGACGCTTGTCCTGAGAGGCTGGCTCTCACTCAAGTGTGGTCTCTAGTCCCTTCCAAGTCCTGAGGACCAGTAGATGAGGTGACTCCTACTAAAGGCAAATGACTCCCTCCTTCAGTCCTGGTGGGGTCTCCTGTGATCACTTTGGCCCTTAAGTCCTCCTTATCCACACCTTTGTCCGCTGATGCCCCCAACTTTACCATTATCCTCATAACCGTTGCCTTAGTCCACAGATGCTTACTGAGCACTTTCTGTGCGGATGATGTGACTTAGCTGGGATGAAGGGGTAGAAGATGGGGTGCCTTTTGATTACCTGTCTCGTTGAGGTGTAGAGCAGAGTCAGCTTGGGCTCAAATCCTAGTTTTACCATGATTGGCTGGGGGACACTGGGCAAGTCAGTTTTCTCCTCCGTAAAATGGGAATATTGACCATTTTGTCTCTGAGAAAGGATAAAATAAAAATAAGTGCCCGATGAGCAACTCTGTACCTAAGGTCCAAGAGAATAAAATACAACAAGTGAAATTGAAAATGCCTGGCATGGAGGCACAGGGTAGGCTTTCAGCAAATGTTTGCTTCTCTCCCAGTAGCTACTCCATGATTCACTTTTCCTTCTCCCTAAATACTGTCCACAAAAGATGCCCTGTTTCTAGACCTCAGAGCCTTCACTTTGTTGAAATAATTTCTGGCTGGAAAAGCCAGGGTGGGGAAGAGCTGAAGCTGCATAGGGTGTATGGAGCAAAACAAATGTTCCTACAGCTAATTGTGCCTTATTATAATTACGAAAAACACTTATTACCCCTTGTGTCATTATTGATACCTGCCTAATAATAGTTATTACCACTTTATTACCACTGAGAGTTTGTTTTAGTTTGCGATTTGATGGTGTTTAGTTTCATTTAGGGAAAATGAAGGGTCATTTCATTCATGCAAATTGTTACTTAGTTTAGCAAATTGTTACTTCCCCTAAAGCAAGAGGCTAAGGAATTCTTCTGAAGACAAAGTATATGTTTTTAAGGAGGAGTATTTTAGGCAAATGAAAGGAAACCAAAAGAAAAATACCGTAGACAATAAGGAATCACACAGGGTCTGAGCTGGAAGGCAGTAGAGAGCTTGTGTCCCACCCCTTTGCGGAGTGGGGGCACTGAGGCCGAGGGCTGGCAAGGACTGGTTTAAGGTCTCACATCTAGGTAGCTGGGTTTGGCTTCTCGGGTCCCAACCAATCTTGCCCTCCTCCTTGCCCCAAAGAATGCTACTTCTGATGCACCTTGTTGGGAAATGAGCTTCTGTGTCTGAGTCTCTGCATTCAGACTCAATTCTGATTAGAGTTGCCAAATTTAGCAAATAAAAATACAGACTGTCAGTTAAGTTCTAATTTCAGGTAAACAACACATACCTTTTTAGTGTAAGTATGTCCCAAATATTGCGAGGGACATACTTATACCAAAAGCTATGCCATGGAAATCCAAAATTCAAATTTACCTGAGCATCTGGTATTTTATCACACAGCCCTGGCTCTGGCTTTCCCCTGCACCTGTGTTTCTCATTACAATAATAACTGTTAAGTGTTTGTGGAGGTATTTTTCCACAGTACCAAGAGCTGTACTAAGCATTTTATATACATTATCTTCTTTCACCCACCTGGCAAACCTGGGAGGTCCATATGATTATTGTCACCATTTTATTTATTTTTATTCTTAAGAAGTGTTTTCTTATTGATTTTTTTTTTTTTTAAGAGAAAGAGGAAGGTAGAGGGAAAGAGAAACATCGATTGGCTGCCTCCTGCATGCCTCCTACTGGGGATCGAGCCTGCAACCCGGGCATGTGCCTAACTGGAAAATGAACCAGCAACCTTTTGGTGCACAGGATCGTGCCTGACCAACTGAGCCACACTGGCCAGGGCTAGTGTCACCATTTTAGAGCTGAGGACACAGGCTCAGAGAAGTGAAGTAACCTGCCCAAGGTTGCACAGCCAAAGGTGGCAGAGCAGGGATTGACCCCAGGTCTGGACCCTATGCCTGGGCCTTACTGCTGAGCAGTGATCTTCCAGTGGATTTGGGCAGCAGAGGTGGTGGGAGAAAAGGAGGGTTTCCTGTGAGCTGGGTTTATTATAGGAGGAAATCAATAATCAATAATCTTGTAGAAGAATCCCAATGTAACCTTTCCCACCCTGGCAGTGACATGCTGTCTCCTGTCTTCCAGAATCACCACCACCCCCCTACTCTCGGCTGTCTCCTCGTGACGAGTACAAGCCACTGGGTAAGTGTGTCCTTCCGACCCTGGGGGAGGTATGTCCATCCCGGGTGCCCCTTCATTCCAGCGCCCAGCCTCCGAGCCGAAGGGCTGGGGGGAGGGGGGGTGGAAGCTGGCCTGGCTGCTTCTGAAATGGGGTGAAGTATTACAAACACACCCTCAGTTGGGCCGAAGCAGACAGCCTCTCCAGTGGGCTATTTACATCTTGAAATTCCTCCGCTCATCATTAACCTCTCTGTGACCTTTAAACATGGGCCAGTGGGAGATGAATGGGTTTGGACTTAAGCATCTCATTGGAGGTGGGTTGGTATTTATCTCTTTTCCTTTCTCTCCCTCCCCCAATCTTTCTCCTTTAGTGAGTATTAATTGTTACTATGACAGATAGGTTGAGCAAGAAGTCACTCCTGGGAAACCAGAGTGACAACAACAGGCAGTTTCTACCTTTTGCAGCTAGTAAGTCCTCATAAAGCACTCTGCAAACCCTCACATCTGGTGCTTCTAGTGAGGCCCTAGAAGTCTAAGTGTCTCCGGGCTGTTGTAGAAAAAGAACACTCCCACCTCCATCACGCCTCCAGCCCCAGGACAGACCCCGGCTAGAAGTCGGAACCCCCAGATCCAAGTCTCACCTCCATTCTTAGCAAAATCAGGGGTCACCCAGCTAACGAGCATCAACCCAGGGCCGCCCCCTTTTCAGCTCGCGGGTTCCCCATCCTTTCCTCACAGGCTTGTCTCAGCATTTCCTAAGTTAACATCATTGCACTAGTCACTTAGAAGGTCCCTAGTTTCATTAGAAAAAAACACACACCCTCAAATGTTCTCAGTAAAGTAGTAAACTCAGTTTGAATGTCAAGGATCATTGCCCTGAGGAATTGTGGGTTAGCCTGTGATGAAGCACCAAAAACTAGAGACCACTTCGCCCTGCAGAGTGACCATTTGGAAGTCAACAGGTGTCCTGGTTATTTTACGAATGGGACAACTGAGGCCTAGAGAGAGGAAGTGACACTTGCTGGTGGTCATATAGCTCAGGGGTCTGCAAACGACAGCTCACCATCTGTTTTTGTATGGCTTGCGAGCTAAGAATGGTTTTTACTTTCTTAGATGGTTAAAAAAAATCAAAAGAAGAATAACATTTCATGACATGTGAAAATTGTATGAAATTCCAGTTTCAGTGTTTGTAATAAAGTTCTTCTGGAACATAGCCACACTCACCCGTTTCCACATTGTCTGCGGCTGCTTCCACACGGCAGTGGCAGAGGTGAAGAGTTGCAGCAGAGATTGTATGGCTTGCAGGTCTGAAAACACATACTATTGGGCCCTTTGTAGAAAAAGTTGGTGACCCCTGATTTTGCTAAGAATGGAGGTGAGACTTGGATCTGGGGGTTCCGACTTCTAGCCGGGGTCTGTCCTGGGGCTGGAGGCGTGATGGAGGTGGGAGTGTTCTTTTTCTACAACAGCCCGGAGACACTTAGACTTCTAGGGCCTCACTAGAAGCACCAGATGTGAGGGTTTGCAGAGTGCTTTATGAGGACTTACTAGCTGCAAAAGGTAGAAACTGCCTGTTGTTGTCTGTGTTAGTTCCACAGTGGTTCACTAAGAAATGGGGTTCAGCCGAAACCGGTTTGGCTCGGTGGATAGAGCGTCGGCCTGCGGACTGAAAGGTCCCAGGTTCGATTCCGGTCAAGGGCATGTACCTGGGTTGCGGGCACATCCCCAGTAGGGGGTGTGCAGGAGGCAGCTGATCGATGTTTCTCTCTCATCGATGTTTCTAACTCTCTATCTCTCTCCCTTCCTCTCTGTAAAAAATCAATAAAATATGTAAAAAAAAGAAAAAAGAAATGGGGTTCAGCCTGTGATAATGAGACTCGGGGCGCTGCACACTTTGGGAACATTTAAGTATTAAAAGGAACAATCTTTTAAGAAGATCCCACTGAGGCATTGAGGTTATTTTTTCTTTTAAAGAGATTTTTCCATCTGTCCTTACTTTCCTCCAAACACATTTTACCAGCAGATAACTTTTTCATGCCCTGATAAATAGTCCAAGTTATTTCTTGTATTATTTTCTTTTCCGTGCATTGTTGCTTTTTCATAAACAAAAAGTCAGTTCACTTCTAAGCCTCTGTGATCACATGATTCCAAAAACAAAATAAAACCCAGAACACCCAGTCAGCATCTGGCAAGTGGGAAATGAAAAAAAAAAAGAGGCCAAATTGGTTAATGTTTCATCTTCCCGCTCTCCAAGCCATGTGGTAAAAGGAAAAAAAAAAAAAAAAAAAATCCTGCAGGATCGAATGGAATCCTAGCTAGAGAGGGCCTAGGCTAACGGTTTGGCCTTAGGAATCCCCAGCCTGGGTGCCTCTCTTGAGCCAGGTGGGACCAGCTGAACCAGACCTGGGTTGTGCTGAGTGAGATGATGAAAGTGCTGCCGGCCTCCCAGAACATGCCTCTTCCGACTCCTGGACAGGCCTGTCCCTTAACAGGGACCAATACCCCATCGCTGGTAGCAGGAGGTACAGGCCCAGGAAAAATTTTCCAAGTCTGCCTGCCCCAAAAGGCATTGGCTTATTAAGCTATCAGCTCAGTGTTCAAGAAAAAAAAAACGTGCAAAAGATTTTCCTTTTCCCATCTAACGGCACTGCAGACAGGGGCAAACAAATAATGCACGCCATATGAAGTACTTGAAACTACTCACACAAAAATGAACACCTTAAAAAAACAATGGTCCAGGCATTGAAAGTCGCTCTCTGAGCAGGTTGGAATGTTAGGGAGTGGAGGAGGGGAGAGGAAAAAAAGTTAATCTGGGAGCAAACGCTTGAGCCCTTAATTAGAGGGGTGTAAGCGGGACAGAGGGAGGATGGCTGGTAACTTGTTAAAACAGTTTCCCCAGCTCCAGCGGGAGGAAGGAAGGAAGGAAGGAAGGAAGCAAGAAGGAACAACTTCAAGAATTTTAATGGTTGTAATTAAGTATAGCAACTATGAATTGTTTAGGGGCTTAATTTAACCGTACCCAGCGAGGCTCCAAGTTGCTACTTGCTCAGTCCCCTGAACTTGGGTTATTTCTGTGGTCAGAGCAATTGCAACTTTTTCAGGTGCCAGGGCTGCAGTAGTTGGCATTTTCCAGAAGAATTCCAGGGCTGGCTGGCCTGGTCTCGCACAAGTATGGGACAGGGTTACAGAGTGGCATCAGTTGGGAGGGACACCCTGCCCTTTGCAAGCACTTGCGTGCACACACGTGCACACAGATGCACGAGAAAGCCGGAACGGGAGGCACACCCCACAGCCAACTAAGTTTTCTTTCTCTTTCCTCCCGTAGATCTATCTGATTCCACATTGTCTTACACTGAAACGGAGGCCACCAACTCCCTCATCACTGCTCCGGGTGAATTCTCAGGTTGGCATTTTTTTTTTCTTTGCACGCTGCTGTTGCGTTGAACTTTGCAGAGGGGGACAGGTGGGAGCAGTGCTCGATGGAGGCCCTTTTGATGTTCCCACTCCTTTTCTTTCCCCCTTTCCTCCCAACCCTTAGATGGGAAGACCGCCCATCTCTTCATCACTGGTGTTCTTGGGGTTAAGAATGAGACCCAGAGATGGTAGCCTAAAATGTCGGTCGATCCACGTTTTAACCAGTTGTCTCTACCTTGTCTTGTGGAAGTGAGTGAAGCCCAGTACAGCTCTTCATCTCGCATTTTAGCAAGGGATCCTGTTCTCCCAGCTGCTGGGAGGCAGCAAATGGATGTGTTTGTATACATTTCTCTACATGGGTTTCTCCTTCCGTCCCCACTCTGGGGAAGGAGCTATGTGAAGGGTCAGAAGGCGGGGGGGGGGGATGGAGTGGGTGGAACAAGCTTTCAGGAGGGTCTGGTAAGGAGGGAGTTTGCCAGAGGCCAGTGGTTTCCCTGTCTTTCCTGGAGCGGCGGGAGGCTGGGCTCCTTTGCAGAGAGAACACTAGTTTGGAGCTCCCACCCCTTGCAATTAAGAGTTGGCCATAGGGACATTCCAAGAATATCTGAATCAAGCTTTCCATAAGAAGTAAGAGGTTGGTGGTGACTTGGGGGCATAGAGGGCTAGGAGGGACTTGGGTGCCAAGGTCTGTGGGACCCTTTGGGACAGCTGGGCCTTGTGGCCTGGCCCTATGCTCCATGAGGTGACAGCCCCCCAGGCTGGAGCTGCATGGCTGGATCTTGGCTGAGGGCTTTTGTCTGCATCTGAGCTGTCTTTCCTCTACCCCACGCCCAAGTCATAATAGCAACCACAGTGACCAGAGCTATTAAGTGTTTACTTTGGGCCATGGCCAGTACTTGGGCCCTTTACCTGTATCCTCTCAGAATAGCAGTAAAGGGACTTGGCCAGGGGCACCTAATAGCAGAACCATTTGTCACTGTGCTCCTAACCACTGTTCTGCCTTGTCCTCCTACCCCCTACTTTTCTGCAAGGGCTGAATGTACCCCGATAAACTGAATTGACACACAGTTCTGTCTGTTATTCTTGCCGCATTCTCTCCTCTTCACTCTACATGAAGCTGGCTGCCTGGCCACTTCCCATTTGCAGACCCTTCCCCATCCATTCTCTGTTCCGTCACAACGATGGAAGACCATAAGACTACATCAGTTTCTAGGATAAAGAAACTAGAAGCTGGAGCAAGAAGTCACTTGTGGAGGGTCACATTCGTGAGACTCAAGGCACAGCTGGCACTGGGGTCTTCTGGATCTTACTTGCCTTTTGGTTTCTGGTGGTCTCTCTAATTGGGTCACTTTGTTTTCTTCTCTGCCTTTTGGCCCTATTTGGTTATACTGCCTTTTCCTGAAAGACCTAACCAGATGAACACAAGGAGTAAACATTTTGGATGTTAGGGAGTAGAGGAGGGGGGACAGATAAATCCATCTTTTTTCCTCTGTGACTGTGGGGCTGAAAGCTACATATAATTCTGAAGAAGAGGATCAAAAGTATGTCTGAATGCATGTGTCTGTGTCCCTGATAATCTTCAGAGTGGGTTTAATTTAGTGGATCACATTAGCATTGGTTGGATGGATAACCCTACCCTCTGTCATTAATGGTGGAAACTCCAGTGTGTGGAAATGGCTTACAGTTCACGGTGTATTCATAGTCATAGTCTCTTCTTTAAAATATATATTTTTGTTTGATTTCAGAGAGGAAGAGAGAGGGAGAGAGAGAGATAGAAACATCAATAAGAATCATTACTCGGCTGCCTCCTGCAGGCCCCTCATGCAGGTCCCCTACTGGGGATCAGGCCCGCAACCCTGGCATGTGTTCTGACCTGGAATTGATAACAGAATCAAACCATGATCTCTTGGTTCGTAGGTCAGTGCTCCACCACTGAACCAATGCGGCCGGACAGTCATAGTCTCTTGATCTCTGTCTTCCCAAAGTGAGCCTGGTGTGTAGCCGGCTCAGCAGGAAGGAGCAGACTCCATAGCACCTGCTCGAGGCCCCTCCCCCATATGGTTCTCAGGAGAGAGCGCCCTTTGGAGGCTGGGGGATCTTTGGAGACCCTGGGCCATTGTGTTTGGCTGCCTTTGGGGTCCAGTGGGTCCCTGTTAGTTATCCCAGAGCAGTTTTTGGTCCTGGCCACTGAGCAGGCCCCTGCTGCTCTCTCCTGTGGGCCAGGACTTTATGGTTCTCATGAGAAAATTTGGCATCCAGTGGCTTTGTAATTCTAAAGGGGTGACGGAACTGGGGAGGAAGTTTGGGATATCTGATGGGGGAATGATTGAATGGGGTCTGGTGGGCTTTTGTCTGAGTTCCAGTGGTCCCAGTAGCCAGTGGTGTTCCCCATTGTGGTCATCCAGTCCCCTTCCAGGGACCACATGCGTCCCCGCCCACCGCCCCCCCCCGCCCCCCCCCCCCCCCCCCCCCCGCCCCCAGGTTTCACTTCACCATTCAGCTTTCCAGTTTACTTGTGCTGTGAGGGTCTGAGGACTAATGGACTGGCACTGCCCTGCCTCCAGGGAGGTCACAGACTTGGGGCTTGGTGGCTGTCACACTGAAGGACAGGCTCAGGCTGGGAAAAGGCCCAGAGCTGTGCTGGTCTCTGGATGCTGAAGGCAGGAGTCATCCTGCAAAGATGGAATGCAGGGTTGTGCCCCAAGGGCAGGGTGGGAGGCGAGGTGAGAAAGGTGAGGGGAAGAATGTGTTGGGCTGGGGCCAGGGCCAGGGACAAGGTGTCTGATATTCAAGGACAGATAATACTGCTGTTGGTGACAACTGTTGACATTTATTGACACTCACTACTTCGCACTTTGCTAAGTGCTGGTCATTCTTCATCTCTTTGACTCTCACAACCCAGAGACTCAGATGCGATTCTCCCTATTTTATAGGTGAGGAAACTGAGGCTCATTGTTGGGCCAGCTGCCCAAATTCACAAATTTGTAAGTGTTAGATGTGGGATGGGAGCCTGAGCAGTGACTGCCCAGCTCTCCCATCCGGAGGGCTCTGCCTAGCATTCTACAGCAAGGGTTCCCATCCCCTACTGGGAGACACACCCTTGGGGGCCATAGAGGTGATCAGAGGAGTCTGGGAGCACCCAGTCCCAATTTTAGTACCAAGGATAGGGGTGAGGAGCTGGCTGGAGGCCCGGTCTCTGTGCTCTTCAATGTCACCACCAGGCAAACCTTGCAGACCACCCAGAGCGCTGCCTCCGCCCCCTCAGCTGCCCAGCCCACTCTGTCTCCCTTTGTCCTGAGAGCTTGCCCCTTCTCAGTGCCTTGGGATGGGTGTCCTGCCGGAGTGGGGTGTTTGCAGCCCCACGACAGAGCTGCCCTTGTTTGTCTTGCACAATGACAATCCAGCGCCTGGGTTGGGGCTGTCTATTTTTATCCAGTCCAAGGTCTCTGCTTCACTTTCCTGTCCTGTTGTTGAGGCCACTTTAGAAGGAATGGTGGGAATTTTGAGGCTCAGTCACAGCCAGGCAGGCAGGAACTCATCGCCGGGGCGGGGGGGTGGCAGACCGGAGACTCTTGTTTCAGCTCTCTGCTGAATGGTTGACACAATATTCTCATCTCATATCTACATCACCTCCAAATTTAAATCCGAGAGCCTTGACACTCTGGGTTCCTTGCCTAACTCAGGGCCTGGGGCGCTTTCCCCCTAAAGGTCTGTCTCCTCCAGCCATCTTCCTCTCTGTAAAATCTCCACCCCTTTCCTATTTCCTTGATTTCAGTTTAGTTCCGGGAGGAGAAGCAAGATTAGCTGGTTAAATTCATACTAAGGTGTAAGTGGCTGGTAGGCAACCCTCACTCTGAGCGATTTAAAGGCAGAATATGCCGTAATTCAAAGAATTACAGGATAAAGGGCCATGTGGGAATGGCCATTCTGAGGAGGGCTGAGGGACGAAGGCAGGTTCTATCAGCTCTTCAGTGCTCTAGGCTAGAAGAACAGAATGAGCAGAACACAAGGAGCTTTGTGCTCTGTGAGACAAGGAGCAGCTAGGCCAGGCTGAGTGCTGGGTGCTGAGTTATGGGTCCTTTAATGAGAGGCTGCATAGTGGGGCTGCTTTAGAAGCTAGACCTGCCTGACTCCATGGTGGTGGTGGTGCAGGCTTCTTCAGGATCCAGTGACTTATCGCTGGTATCCTATTCTAGTGCCTATTGGGTAACAGTTCCAGGGCTTTATTAAGCACCCATTGTGTGTCAGCCATTTGTAAGCTGCCTGTCATGCGGACTGGGCTGTCCCTTTTGCTGACCTAGGATGTGTGTACCGGTATCTCAGTCCCTGCGGCATGCTGGTTTCTTTAGAGCTGCATCAGCAAGGGCAAGCCCCTCATTTTAAAGAGAAGGCCTGGGGAAGGAAGGGAGCTATGCAGGAACACATGGAGAGTGGGGTCGCAGCTGCATTTCCTCCACCAGTCAGACTGCAAGTTCCTTGAGGGCACAGATCCTTCTCTAGGATTCTTACACTGTAGATTGACAGAGTTTGGGAACAGAGGCTCAGAGAGGTTCGGAGAGTGGCTGAGGGCCACACAGCAAGCATAAGCAAGCAGAGCCAGTTTACAACCTAGGTGACTCCATGCTGCCCACCCACCTGCCACCTTTCCTCCCAGTGGTCCCTAAACAGGTACCTTTTGGGGTTGATGCTGTCTGATGTTCATCTTTAGTGCCTACAGGAGCTGGGAGAGGAGTGTTGATGCAGTATTGTCTCCTGCTGCTTCCCGATGCTACGGCCCAAGCATGCTCTCCTCGGATGCCCTCATCTAACAGACCCTTGAGCTCTTCGTTCTCCAAAGTGCTCAGTTCAGTTCAGTCAGTGTGTGCTGAGCCTCTATAGCAGTGGTTCTCAACCTCTGGCCCATTAAATACAGTTCCTCATGTTGTGACCCAACCATAAAATTATTTTCGTTGCTACTTCATAACTGTAATGTTGCTACTGTTATGAATCGTCATGTAAATATCTGATATGCAGGATGGTCTTAGGCGACCGCTGTGAAAGGGTCGTTTGACTGCCAAAGGGGTCGCGACCCACAGGTTGAGAACCGCTGCTCTATAGCAAGGTGGACTGAAGAGCATGGACTGTGCACCAGAGGGCCCTGGGTTCAAGTCCCAGCTGTGCCTTTTCCTATTGTAGGACTTTGGGGCAGCCAGGCCCTGTGCTTAGGTCTTGGGGCACAGAGATAAAAATTGTATCATCTCTGCCCTCAAGGTACTCACAGACAGGTAAAGACAAACAATAGTAATGAGAAGTAGTGTAAGAAATGGTCCAGAGGAAGAAGGGATTAGTGATCGACTAGGTGTGGTGGGGAGGTAGACCAGGAAGACTCCCTGGAAGAGATGACATCCAAGTTGGTTTTTACAGGATGAATAGGAGTCTACCAAAGAGACAAGGTTTGGGTGTGGGAGATGTTCCAGGTCCAAGAAATAGCACGTGCAAAGGCCTGGAGGTGTGAAAACAAGCCTGATGTTGAGAAGCCAAAGGATGTCAGACGGATTGCAAAGCAAAGCACCACGTGTTGGTGGGAGACAAGGCAAGGGGAGGTCAGGGCCTGGGCAATATCTATTAAAAACTGTAATACCCAGAGTGCACAGGTAAGTGTCCAGCTCGGTGAATTTTTACAGACTGATCACACCCTGGACAACATTGCTGTGCATGACCATGCTCAATCCTGACAGGTGAGAGTGCTCATTGCCTGTGGCCTAGGGCTACTGCATGTCCAGAGAGTGGGCAGGGGGTAACATTTTAGCTAAAAAGAGGGTTTCGTTTGGTTTTGGAGGGCAAGAAGGATGTTTCGCCTGGAGTTTGGGCCATCCGGTGTCCTGACATAATTACATATGAACCTAGATCAGTCCCCGTGGGTTAAGAGCTTCCCTTTGGATATGGCCCATACCCGCTCTCTCTACCTCCCAAGTCAGGCTCCAGTCTAGGGCTGGTGGACAGGTTTCAGGATGGACCCTGAGCTCCTGGGCCAGGACCAGTTTTCCGCTTCCAATTCAGAAATGGCCTCAGACTCCTTGCTTCCTCTTGGGGCGGGAGTGGGGGGGAGAAGGAGCCTAAATCAGCAGCATTTGGAACTTGCATCAAGCCTCTGCCTTGCGTTTTTTTAGCTTTGACCAACCAAAGGAAAAAAGAGCCTTCTTCCCTCCATTAAACCTCCTGGATATTTCATAAAGGGACCCATTCTTCTTGGGCCGGTTGTGTAAAGTTGGAATAGAGGTGGTGAGGGGTGAAGGGCAGGAGTGACAAAGGTGACTTCAGCAGTCCTGGGAGGAGCGGGTAGTGGCGGAGGGGTTCTGGGCAGCCTGGTTGGCCGTGAAGCATACGGGGTTTACCACAAAGCCAGAGTGGGTTCCAGGCTTGGCTTTGCCTTTTCCCCTGCTGTGATCTCAGGTAAGCTCCTCACTCCCTAATCTCAGTTTGCTCAACTGTGCATGGGGGCCATTGGGTCACTGATCTCAGGGGCTCCTTGATGCTCATGTGTTCTAGGCAGAGGGTACCAGGTCCTGAGCCCTGAGGGGTTGTGTGGAGAACTGAGGCTTCTGGCCTACAGCATCATAGCTTGTCATTGTCCCAAAGCAAAACTAATGTCTGGGACAAGATCATGTGGAGGGAGGGGATTGGTGTCCTGGATTTCCCTCTCCCCCTTTTCTAAAACACTAAAGCTTGGGAATGGAATGGGGGTACCCTGGACCGATGAAGAATCCAAGGCCCAGAGAGGGAGACGGACTCGCCAGAGATCATCAGCTTTTACATCCCCTGGGATCTCTGACAAAGGACACCAGGGCTGGTATGTGTCCTGACTATAGGCTTTGGGGGTGACAGGTCCATGTATTGAACATTTACGAAGGACCTACTGTATGCCAGTATCAGGTGATACAAAGTGAAGAACGCCTGGACCTTTCCCTGAGGAGCTGATGGTCTAGAAGGGGAAGTAGACAGCAAGCAAAGAATCGTGAGTGATTGTGTTAAAGACTGTGGAACTGTGGGCATGATTTAGCACCAGCACAGAAATTAGAGCAGGGGACTCTCTTGGGGTGGGAATGGCAAGAAGACAACAGGGCATAGACAGCCTGTCAGATAGAAGGAACGAACAGCTTATGCAGAAGCAGGGAGGTGTGCAGTACTACCGTATGTTCTTAATTTGTTTGTGGCTAGAAGGTTAATATGTGTGAGATGGGAGAATAGGAAAAGATGAATCCAGAGAGGGTATCTTGAATTTGTTGGAATGGGCTGGATGAGAGGGACTGGTCACTGGGGACAGGGGGACTTTGGGATGTTCTTGGTCCTGAAGGGCCTTGGACCTTCTCTTGCACCCAGCACAGGGCCTACTCCCTAGACCAGTGATGGCGAACCTTTTGAGCTCGGCATGCCAGCATTTTGAAAAACCCTAACTTAACTCTGGTGCCGTGTCACATAGAGAAATTTTTTGATATTTGCAACCATAATAAAACAAAGATTTATATTTTTGATATTTATTTTATACTAGAGGCCTGTTGCACGAAAAGATTCGTGCAATAGGCCTTCCCTTCCCCTGGCTTCTGGCACCCGGGACCCAGGCCTTTGCTCCAGCTGGAGCCGCCTTCAGTCTTCGCTCCGCCGCTTCCGCCTACGTATGCAAATTAACCGCCATCTTTGTTGGCAGTTAATTTGCATATCTTGCTGATTAGCCAATGGGAGGCATAGCGAAGGTACGGTCAATTACCATGTTTGTCTATTATTAGATAGGATATATAAATGCCATTTAACAAAGAAAAATCAACCAAAAGAATGAGTTCGCGTGTCAGAGTGTCATAGGTTCGCCATCACTGCCCTAGACAGAGGTCACTGTGGAATAAACAAATGACTTTGCCTGGGACAAAGGATCCTGCTCATAGGATGGTTGCTGAGAGAGATCCAGAGAGAGAGAACATACAAAGATAAAGACAGAAAGATCATAGCACATATTAAAGAATCATAACTAATACAGCTCTGTGCTAGATACTCTCTAAGTGCGTGTCGTACACGCATTCATTCATGGAATCCTCCACACAGCTCTTATGAAGAAGTTACTTTTTTTTTTTTTAGACTTTTAAAATTGACTTTTAGAGAGAGAGAGAAACATCAATGTGCGAGTGACACACCATTGGCTGCCTCCTGCATGCCCCTTGCCAGGGATGGAGCCAACAACCCAGGCATGTACCCTGACTGGGAATTGAACCAGCAACACCTTGGTGCCCAGGATGATGCCCAACCAGCTGAGCCACACCAGCCAGAGCTGAAGTAACCACTTTTATTGGCTATGTTAAAGGAGAAGTAATTGAGGCCCAGAGAAGTTAAATAACTTGCCCAAGGTCACCCAGCTAGAAATCAGTAGAACTAGGATTAGAACCTAGTTAGTCTGGCCCCTGTTGGGTTCCCTAGTGTCTGGCATGGTGCCTTCTATGTCCCCTGCAAGATGTAGGACTCACACAGTTCTGGCTCCTTGGGGGCTTCTGTGTCCCTGGTTACCCCAGATTCAGTGTGTACAGTTGTCACTGGGCCCCAGAGCAGCTCTGCTCATAGGATGAATAAATGAATCACTTGTGAGATGGTGGGTGGGTGGGCTTCTGAGAGGAGTCCTGTTCCTGTCCAGGGCTGCTCGACTCTGAGTTGGAGGCAGATGGCCCCTACACTTTGGGCGGCCTGCATCACGGGGGGAACCGGCAGGTTTTCTCAGGAGACCTGAAATTCCAGTAAATGCACTTGGTTGCATCCAGCCTAATCACAACCATCTGTCTGCCAGGCCCCATGGCTCGCCCTCCTCCTGTCCCTGCTGGCACGCTTTCCCGGGCGTCTGTAACAATCGGGAGCTGCACTTGAAAGTTTCCTTGTCGGGGTAGAGCGGCTGTTGCCAAGAGCTGCTTCTTTGATGCAAAAAATGTATCCCGAAGGTACTTGGTCAGATGTTTTTATATTAAACATTCTCCCTCCGTGGTCCTTGGCCGCCAAGGGAAGCAGAGATGCATGGCTTTTCCAGTTGCCCTTGTGGAAAGAATTCCTGGTGTCCACAGGCCTTTCCTCACACACCCCCAAGTCAGGGCCCAGCACCCCCAGCCAGAGTGAGTCGGGCCTTGGGTGCTGGCACATCTGAAAAGCAGGGGCTGCCCTAGCCTGAGGGACGGATGCTACCCTCACCCTGGGTGGAATAGTCAGGTCTGGAGCAGACATCCAAGCCACCATCTCAGACTGTAAAGTGAATCACTGCGGAGATACTTAAAAGGAGAGGGTAGCTCAGAGATAGGAGCCTGGAAGCCATCTTGATCTCCCTGAGTGCCCAGGGTAGTGCCAGCACTGGGCAGAGCTGGGAGCAGGTGGACAGGTGGGCTCTGCCACACAATCACGTGGGCTGAAATCAGGAGGAATTGGGCTGGGCAGGGCTGGGGGCTGTGTGGCTCCTCAGCAGTGCTGGGAAGCAGCTAAGGGGAGGGGCTTTGCTGGCCAGATGTGACCAGTGGGGTATGTTGGGGGAGGGATGGAGGCAGAGTACAGCTGTTCTGGCGCACACTCCAGTTCCAGCCTTTTGGGCTGCATGGGGTGAAATGGGCATCCAGCAGGCACCTTTGTAGACAGGCTGTCCGCATCAGCCATCAGGGTGTGTGCGCCCCAGGAAGTCCCCGACTGTCTCCCCTTCTGCCTGTTTTTACTCACCTCCTCAACCCGCCCGTCCACTGCTTCATGTCGGACTCTGAGAGCCTACCTTTCTCAGCCTCCATGCTGGGGCCCAGCCTTCTACTCAGGGACCGTGTGGTTTCCTGCCAACCACATGTCAGCTCTGGGCCTTAGATTTTAGGTCCCTCCCAGGACTGCCTGCAGGGTCTCAGGAGAAGAGGGGACACTGTTGCCAAAACCAGGACTCCAGGTTGCTCTCCGAGGGTAGATGTTGGGAATGGGGCTGGGGATGCTTGGCTCAGGGCAGGGCCAGGGTCTTCCCCACGTGGCGCCCAGCTCCGGGCCTGGTGTGCAGTGGGTGTTGGGATTGTGTTTGTGATTCAGAGAGGCCGCGGCTTCTCCACACCCCTTGACTCTCAGCTCACGTCGTCTGTCTCAGGCTCAAGGAGACCCTGATTTTTCAGGGTGGAGGAGCCCTGCCTCCAGAGCCTCTGCTGCTATTTGACCGGACAGAGGAGCTGAGGAGGGTAGAGAGGGCCCAGGTGCGAGGGACACGGACTCAGTCTCCTCCTACCTGGCTGCTCAGCTGTGTCTTAGCTGCCAGCCCCCTTCCTCACAGGGCACAGGCTGGAGAGAACCCCAGGGGCTTCCTCTCAGTCTCAAGGAGTGACACACCAGGGGGCCAGGAGACCCAGGTCCCGGTCCTGGCTCCGTCTCGCGTCTTTTTGGTGATCTCCGATTGTTTCCACTCAGCTTCTCCGTCTGTAAGTGGGCCAGGCAGTCTCACTCATTTATTCTCAGCCCTCTTTGCAGAGTCCCGTGAAGACTTTTTAAATAGCGGAGACCTCATTCCAGAAGTGGTTGGGGAAGACTGGGCTTCAGGATTTTAAAAATTTCCCCAAGAGATTCTAATATGCAGCCAGGGCTGAAAACACAGGTCTGAATGGACCTAGAGCAGTGATGGCGAACCTTTTGAGCTCGGCGTGTCAGCATTTTGAGAAACCCTAACTTAACTCTGGTGCCGTGTCACATATAGAAATTTTTTGATATTTGCAACCATAGTAAAACAAAGACTTATATTTTTGATATTTGTTTTATATATTTAAATGCCATTTAACAAAGAAAACTCAACCAAATAAATGAGTTCTCGTGTCACCTCTGACACACGTGTCATAGGTCCGCCATCACTGACCTAGAGCATCCAGCCATCTTCCCCTCAAGGCAGGAGTCTTTTCTATATCTGGGCCCCAACCTGTACTGTCATTTCTGGGGACGGGCACACATGGCATCTCAGAGCAGCCTGCTTTGTTTGTGAGCTGCCCGGCTCTGGTCCCTTCTGCTGTGGCATGTGTTCTGGGGTTTAGCGGTGTGAGAGCACCAGTGAGGTCACCAGGTCCCGACATGTTTGATTCTTGCTACAACCTGGTGTTGTACTTCCAGTTTTCTGGTGAGAAAGCTCAGTCTGGAGGGTGGTAAAAATGATTGCTCCAAGACACTCAGCGGAAAGTGAGGGCGTGGAGATGTGGTTTTTGTCTCCGCAGGAAGGCGGGTTCTCTGTGATTGCTCTAGGAAGCTTGGCCAGCCCCACCTGAGCTCTTATGCCCTCCTTTTATCCTGACACCTCCCTTGGGTCTCAGTAGCTTTACTAAGAATTAAATGAGCCACTCAGCTCTGCCCAGACCTGCTTCTAGACCTTGGAGTAGGAGGGTGTGTAGTAAAGGGTATAGATGTCGGGGATGCTGGGGACTCAAGACGTGAGGGGTGAAAAGCCCAGGCTTTGGGGACAGACAGGCCTGTGGTCTAAATCACACAGCCTCCCTTTTGCAGCCTCACTTCACTCCACTTCTGACAAGTGGGCTGGGCAACACCTCTCGGACGCTTTGGAGATCCCACAAGTACCGTCGATAGCACAGTGCCTGGCACACACCCAGTTTTCAGTAGATGGTAATTTAGTGAACTGGTAACCAAGTATTAGCATGAGGAAGAGAAGGGCATGAAGGAGAAGATACCTTGGAATCTAATGTAACCCTAGAGAGAGGCAGGTGAATGCTGTTTCCAAAGTGAACAGTGTGGGCTGGGAGCAGAGCTAGAACTGAAGGAGGAGAGGGTTTCACTAGGCTGAGAGGGCAGGGCACTCCAGGCCCAGGGAACTGCTGGGCAAAGGCAAGGTGATGTGAAATGGTTGTTCTAGGGAGGGGAGTGATCCCGGCAGGGCCGTAAGAAGGCAGGCCTAGAGGGAGGGCCTTGAACGCTACCTCAGGAAGGGCGGGACTTTCCTCTGTGGTGGGCCACAGCTACATGCCCCAGAAGTCCTTTTGATTGATAGGTAGATTGACTGCAGCCTTAGAAAATAGGTTTGCATGACCCAAGAGTGTAGAGTTCTGTTTGCTTAATGTAAACTTTTTATTGATGTACAACAAGCATGTCAAACTCGTGGACTGCATGCGGCCCACAACAAATATTTTTGCGGCCCAGACAATATAACAGCATGTAAGAAACGTTTTAATAAAATTTCCTAACTTAATTTTTACTATGTCCTGTTATACATAATTATTAATAATGAACTACAACGTTCGCTAATGACTGATTACTATAAACGTATTGCATTCATTTCCCTTACATGCCTTACACGCAGGCGCACCATTTCTTTCCACTAATACTAGCAGCGATATTTTAGCAGCTGATTGCCACGTCATTAGTCTTGGACTGACTTGTTTGGTGTGCGCAATAGGAAATATTTCGCTTTCAGAGAACAAGAAAAATAGGTTTATTTGCATTACACTTACTAATTTGTGCAGTTAGTCAGTGTCTGGTAAGTTAATGTTCAAGAAAAAATATTAATTTTTATTAAAATGTTTTATTTTTTGTTAACGATTACTCATTTATTTCAGCTCTTTGTTTTCAGCATGTCTCTATAGAAATAAACCTATGTTTCTATGAAAATTGAAGCTTTTGTATTTTTGCAGCCCACATACACTTAAACCTTGTTTATTTGGCCCGTGTTAGCCTTTGAGTTTGACATGCTTGGTGTACAATATGCAGAAAGCACAAACATCACAAGTGAACAGTGTTTTCAAAACAAATGTATTTGTGTAACTACTGCCCAGATAAAGAAACAGAACACTGTGTCAGAAGCCCCCTCTCAGGTTCCCTCCCAGTCACTCCCCAGCCCCCCTTGGGCAACTACTAGTAAGGTCTATTCTGACCTGGAACACCATAGATGAATTTTCCTGGTTTTGAACCTGGTACAAATGGAAGTATACACTGTGTTCTTATTTTTTATTAATTTTTTCTTTTGTGATATAATTGACATACATTGTATTAATTTCAGGTGTACAACATCATGATTTGGTATTTTTATATTACAAAATGGTTACAATGGTAAGTTAACTGCCATCACTACACAGTTACAATTTTTTTCTTGTGGTAAGAACTCTTAGGATCTACTCTTAACAACTTCCGTATATACTATACATCCGCGTTAACTATGTCACTGTGCTGTCCATTATATCCCCAGAACTTACTTATCTTATAATTGGGAATTTATACCTTTTGACCGCCTCACACACACCATTCCCCACCCCACCTCTGGCAACACCAATCCTCTGGGCTCTTCTGTATGTTTGCAAAGCCCATTGTATGGTTGGGACACCTGTGATCGCTCATTCATGGCTGGATAATATTCTCTGGGCACAGACCACGGTTCTCCTACTCTAACGTATGCCTTTCACTACTGCAGGGCACTTAGGTGGTTTCCATTTTCTGGCGCCTGTCCATGATGTTACAGTACATATTCCTGGGCAGGCCTGTCTGTGGACATAAGGACACACTTCTCTTGGGTGTATACTTGGGACTGGGATCTCTGGGCTCCCCATTAATCATGTGGGCAGCTTTATTCCACGCTGGCCCGCTGTCCAAGGCCACAGTGTTCAGTCAGGAACACTTCTAGGGGAGCTTTGGTCCATTCCACCCATTTTCCCGAGACCTTGAGAAGGGGCAGTGCCTGTCCTTGGCCCCACAGCTCCCAGATGGCAGAGCTCAGTCTAGACCTGGGGTTTCCACGCTCGGTGTCTAGAGTCTCTGCCCACGTGGAGGTGGTGCCCAGTGCGCCGCTCTGAGGAATTCTGGTCGTGAGCTCCGCCTCCGTCCTTCACCCCGAGGCAGGATTTGAGCTCCATATCCTTTTTGAAGGCCCTGGGCAGTGCACTCTGGGAAAAACAAAAAGGAGAAAAGAGTGAAAGGAATCCAAACATGAGAAAAGAAGCATGTTTCCAATAAACCGGGCCTTTCACCGGTGGCCAAAACATTACATTCCTGGACCCGGGAGCAGCCGGTCGGGTTTGCTTCTCTGGGTGTACATCTTGCCGGGTGTTGGGTCAGGACTCTCCTCTTGCATCATCCCCAGGACACACAGACAGGCATTGTCTTCTGGGGCTTTGGATCCCTGGACCTTGGGGTGGCATGCCCTTTTTTCAGCGGGCTGGCTCCGCCCCAGGGGGCACCTCTGACAACAAGCTGCCGAGGCCCTTCTGAGGGAGCAGTGTGTGAGTTACTGTAAGAGATTTTCTTTGCTTGCCCACCCCCTTCCTTTCTTGGGTGCTTTGATGGGTTTGAGGTGTTTATAGGCTTGATTCACAACGGAGTTACCAGGGTTTTCCACGGAAATAACTTATTAAAGGGGCCGTGCACACAGCGACATTGAAGTCTGGGGAGGGGTGCGCATCAAAGGCGGCCGGCGGCCCAGCCAGGCAGCGGTTCACTGGACTGGCACTCCAGACAAGGCCAGAAGGGGCAGGGAGGGGGCGGCCGGGGCTGCAGGAAAAACACTTGGGCTTAAGAAAACACTCCTCAGACAAACCCAAATTCAGGTCCATGGGAAAAAAAGGGGGAAAGTGAAAGCCCAGCATCCCAGGCCAGCCCTCTGCTGGAGCCTCCTGTCCAGATGTGGGGACACATGTGGGTGCCTGGCTGACGCATGGTGCCTGACTTCGTGCTGTCATCCCTAGCCCTTCCCTTGGCCCTGGGCTGTTCCTTGGGAGGAAATGCTGAGGCTGCGGGTTGCCTACTGCCTTTTGCCAGGGATGGGTAGGGAGGAGTTAGGGGTAGAGGGATTTTCTGATGCCCTGCCTTCCTGATAGCTCCTCTCCTTTGGTTTAATTACACCTGATTTGTCCTTTGGAGCTCATTAAAGCCTGCCTTTTCCAGGAAGCTGTCAGGAATTGCACAGTCCACAGTGGCTTCTCTCTCTTCTGAACTTTCAGTACTTTTCATCTCTCTACCACTCCCTTGCAGTGAGTTAACTGCATTGAGTTTATTCGCTGTGCCCAACCAGACTGGTCAGGGTCTGGGCCCGCCTCTGCCCCTCAGGGAAACTGCTGTCCCTGGTGCCTGGCATTGCCCACCCTGTGCAGGAAGACATGGATTGGAACCTGCAACTCAGTCCAGGCTCTTTCACAGTAATAATGTCAAAAGCAGTAAAAGAAGTAATTATAATGGCTAAAATTTGAGAGCAAAACATGTAGCGGACACTGTGTTTCTTATTCCTTAAGCCCATTCAGTCCCAATAAGGTAGGTTCTGTTAATTACCCCCATTTTTCAGATGAGAAAACTGAGTCTTAGGAGAAGTAATTTGCCCAGGGGCACCAAGCTAATAAGTGGCAAAGATGGGGTTGACTCCTTGGACAGGTCACTTTACCTGTTTGGGCCTGAATCCCCCTCACATTCTCTCAGTGAGTTTGCAGGCTGGTTGGAGAAACAAGACAAGTCCTCATGAGGCTGCATAAGGTTTGCTGTTTGTTGTTTGGTTTACTGAGATACAATCTACATACAGTAACACTTTTTGAAAGTGTATCATTCTGTGAATTTTGATAGTTATGTTACCATTATCACAATCAAGATAGAGAACATTTCCATTGCCCCAGAAAGCCCCTTGGTGCCCCTTTATGGTCAGCCCTTACCCCAACCTTTAGCTGCTGATAACTACCATCTGATTTCCATCTTGATGGTTTTGCCTTTTCTTGAATATCCTACAAGTGTAATCATACAGCAAGTAACTTTTATTTATTTTTTTCAAATAGATGTTTATTGATTTCAGAGAGGAAGGGAGAGGAGGAGAGAGATAGAAACATCAATGATGAGAAAGAATCATTGATTGGCTGCCTCCTGCATGCCCCACACTGGGGATGGAGCCCACAACCTGGATATGTGCCCTGACCAGGAATCGAACTGTGGCCTCCAGGTTCATAGCGCTCAACACTGAGCCACACTGGCTGGGCAGCAAGTAACTTTTATTATGCCTTTAAAAAAAACCTCAGAATAATAATTTGAGATTTATCCATGTTGCATGGATGAATGTTTAGGTTATTCCCAGTGTTTTTGGTTATAACCATTTGTGTTTAGGTTTTTGAGTGAACATAAGTTTTGAATCACTTGAGTTAAATACCTACGAGTAGGATTGCTGTGTGTATGGTTAAAGTGATGCTTAACTTTATAAAAAACTGCCTAATGGTTTTCCAAAGCGATTGTACCATTTTGCAATCTCATCAGCAGTGTGTGAGAGTTCCAGTTACTCCATATTCTCACCAGCATTTGTTAAAAATATATTTTTTATTGTTGAAAGTATTACCGATATCTCCCATTTCCCCCAGCCCTCCCACCCCTCATTACCCCCTTACCAGCATTTGATATGGCCAGTTTATTTTTATTTGGGTTATTATAATAGATGTGTAGTGGTATTTCATTGTGGTTTTAATTCACATTTTCCTGATGACTAATGAGGTTGAACATCTTTTCTTTTTTTTTTTTTTTTTTGAAATATATTTTATTGGTTTTTTACAGAGAGGAAGGGAGAGGGATAGAGAGTTAGAAACATCGATGAGAGAGAAACATCGACCAGCTGCCTCCTGCACATCCCCTACTGGGGGTGTGCCCGCAACCAACGTACATGCCCTTGACCGGAATCGAACCCGGGACCTTTCAGTCCGCAGGCCGACGCTCTATCCACTGAGCCAAACCGGTTTTGGCAAAAGTCTTTTTTTTTTTTTTTTTAGTATATTTTATTGATTTTTTACAGAGAGGAAGGGAGAGAGATAGTTAGAAACATCGATGAGAGAGAAACATCGATCAGCTGCCTCCTGCACATCCCCCACCGGGGATGTGCCCGCAACCCAGGTACATGCCCTTGACCGGAATCGAACCCGGGACCTTTCAGTCCGCAGGCCGACGCTCTATCCACTGAGCCAAACCGGTTTCGGCTGAACATCTTTTCATATACTTACTTGCCAGCTGTACTGTACCTCTTTGGTGAAGTGTCTGTTTAGATCTTAGCACATTTTTTATATTGGGTTGCTTTCTTATTGAATTTTGAAAGTTCTTTACATATTCTGTCAGTCTTTTAAAAGATGTATTTTTTAACTATTTTCTCCCGGTCCATGGTTTGTTTGCCTTTTCATTTTCGTAATGGAGACTTTTGAAGAACAGATGTTTTTAAATTTTCTGAAGTCCAATCTATTCGTTGTTTCTTTTCATGCTTTTTGTGTTGTATGAAGAACATTGCCAAACCTAGGGTCACAAAGATTTTCTCCTAGAAATTTTATAGTTTAAGGTTTTACATTAAGGCTTATAATCATGTTGGTTAATTTCTATATATGAGATAAGGAGGTCCAATTGTTCTAGTACCATTTGTTGAAAAGACAACCCTTTTGAGTTACGTTGGCCTCTTTGTCAAAAATTAATTGATCATTTGTGCTCTCTTTCTGGATTCTACTCTGTTTTATTGTCTGTGTGTCCATCCTTTTACCAATACTGCACTATCTTGATTACTGCAGCTTCACTCCATTAGTATGAGTCCTCTTTTTCAAAGTTGTTTTGGTTATTTTAGGCATTTTCATTTTCATATTAATTTTAGATTCAGCTGTTGATTTATACAAAAAAGCCTGCTGGGATTTTGATTGGGTTTGCATTGAATCTATAGATCAGTTTGGGCAGAATTGACATCTTGACAATATTGAGTTTTCCAGTCAATGAATATGGTACAGACTCTATACATTCAGGTCTTTGATTTCTCTCATCAGAGAATACAAATTTTGCACATTATTGTTACGTTTATACCAGTGTAGTTCATGCTTCTTGGTAGTATTGTACATTGGAAAACACACTGCAGTTATTTAATTTTTGGATGCCTGGGACTTTAATGGCTCTGGTGCTTTGCCTCGGGTGCCATGTTTCCAGAGGAAGTTACAAAATGGAGAATTTTTTCTCTTTGACGCTCAGAAACGTCACTTCTGCCTCCTGCCATTCCCTAAGATAGTCAAGCGTGAATTTATCCTACCGAGTCAGATGTGACATCTTGGGTGAGTTGCTTAAGGCTTTGGGTGTCAGCTTCCTGTCTGTACAATGAAGGCAATGGAGAGAAGTGGGTCAGATGACCTGGCGGTGAGGTCCCTTCCAGCTCTGAGCTTGATGTTCACATAAACTCCAGGCTGGGAGATGTAGAAGAGAGCTGAGTCTATCTTAGGGAACCCTCTCATTTCACAGAACTGAGAGTGTACAACACTGGCCTGGGCTTGCACAGCAGCTGATGGGAGTACAGGACCCCTGGCTTGGACGGGGAAAGACAGCACAGCATGGCGAGTGGAAGGTGACAGCACTGCCACAGCCAGGAGGGAGGCGGGGAGGAGGGAGAGAGAGGCTGGAGAGGCGGCCACCCGTGCCTGCTGCCAGAAGGCGGCTGGGAGCCGTGGCCCTTAGGAGTGGCCAGTTCACGTTTGGCTGTTTTCAGAGTATAAGCACTGTGCTCGGGTTTTGGCTGTCCTCACCCCAAGTGTGGAGTTTAAAGGCCTTTGTAACTCTTTGTTTTGGAGCAGGGTCTGGGCATGGCTAGGGGAAAACACTGGAAGCCATGAGTGCTCATTCCCATTGCTCTGCCTCTGGGAGAGGGGAGCAGCCTCCTCTCCCCCTAGTCACTGCAGATGACCCAGGAACCTGAGGAGTATGACCAGGGAGGAGAGGGGAAGGGAGGGGAAGAGCCGTTTTGGCCATAGAGGCCCCTGTGGCCGTTACTAAATAGAGCCAAGAGCAGCTCTTAGCATTTAGTGCTCATTAACTTTGGTTTTCATGGCACCTCTAGGAGTTATCACCCCATTTTACAGATTAAGAAACTGAGACTCAGAGGTTTCACTTATTTACTAGAGTCACAGAGGTAGCAAGTGAAGGAACTAAAAAGCGGGTGTGATGGGAAGATTACTGATGAGCACAGGGTTTCCGTTGGCGTGATGAACTAGGTAGCGGGGAGGTCTGTACAACATTGTGAGTGTACTTAATGCCACTGAACTGTACACTTCAAAATGGTTATTTTTATATTATCTGTATTGCATTATAATCATAACAGGTTGGTGTGCCCTTTCCCCCAATCTGTGGTGCTTCCTGCCATAGCAGGCTCTTTGGCATGGAGAGTGTGGGCCCTTGCAGCTATGCCTCCTGGTTGGTGCGACTGCCCAGGGTCCAGGCAGAAGGGCGGGCAGGGCCTTTGGCCAGTGGATAGCGATGACTGGGTTGGCCTTTCCACATCATCCCCCTCTTGAAGGATAGAGAGACACTTAGACCCTGGCAGCATCCCCAAGAGGATGCTGGGACATGGTCTGAGGTCTCTTGATCCACACAAAAGAGGTGGGACCTGGGGTGACAGGGCCTGCTGGCCACCAAAGCCACGCCATAGTCCAGGGCTGGGCTGGAGCCAGAGTGGATGGTCTTGTGCCCGCCTGGTTGGCTTCTGGTCCCTGTTCCTTGTCATTGATGGGAGCTATGACTTTTTCCCTCACAAGAGCCTTCCCCTTTGGGAGGAAAACCAGGGGAGGAAGTCAAAACCTAACTGCTCATATTTTTTTAGAGATGTGTAATGATGGATGTAGGGGGAAATGGTATGAGGTACGGACTTCAGCCAAACAAACAGGCAAATAACTAACTACAGGGGCTAAATGAAGCCTTCCATGTGATTGTTAAATGAGTGAACATTAATTAGGTTGAGTTCTTAAAAGCAGAGTCTGAGGTGCAGATTTGGATGCATGTGATTTATTGTGTGTGTGTGTGGGGGGGGGTGTTTGCAGGAGAAGCGAGTGAGGGAAGCAGGATGGGGCAGCAAGCATTTGGTCTCAGCTGGAGTCCAGCCTCAGCCTGATCCGCAGGGAGCTCTGGGGCGGGAACTGCACTCCAGGGTTGGTCACACGTTGAGGCAAGGGTCAGCCTTTTGTTCCCATGTTGGTGGTGGGGGGGGGGGGGGGGGGCTATAATCACCTGACACAGGACGATTCTCCCATAAAGGGCATCTGGGAACCAGTGGCAGCCTGACCTAGTAGCTGGGGCTAAAGGGGACCTGGTTGGGGCATGTAACAGCATCCACTACATGGATTTATATAGGAGTTTTATTTTTACTATTCTTTCAATTTTGGGTGTATACTTAAAATTTTTCATAATGAAAAATAAAAGCTTGCCCAGCCTGCATGGTTTAGTGGTTGAGCATTGACCTATGAACCAGGAGGTCACAGTTTGATTCCTGGTCAGGGCACATGCCGGGGTTGTGGGCTTGATCCCCAGTGCGGGGCATGCAGGAGGCAGCTGATCAATGATTCTCTCTCATCATTGATGTTTCTATCTCTTTCCTTCTCTCTGCCTCTCTGAAATCAATAAAAATATATTAAATATATATACATATTATATTTTTAAAAGAAAGAAAAAGAAAATCTTTACTGAAACGAGGTTCTGAGAAGGAAGGAAGGAAAAGGTAACTTCCACCCTCTGAAGGTTGGCTTAATGCCAGACAGCTCACTGCTTGCTTTCACCTGGGTTATTTTCCTGAGACAGATGGGGCAGTTGAGACTTGGAGAAGTTAAGTAATCAGCCCTAAGTCTAGGGTTGCCAGATTTAGCAAATAAAATTACAGGATTCCAGTTATATTTGAAATTCAGATAAAAAACAACAAATTTAAGTATGTCCCATTCAGCATTTGGGATATATATTAAAAAGTTTCTCACTGTTTATCTGAAATTCAGATTTTAACTGGGCATCTTGTATTTTACCTGACAATCCTACCTAAGGCACTTAATTGTACATGGTGGAGAACCAAGATTCATACTCAATTTGGGGCTGACACTAAAGCTTCTGTTTTTCGACCCTGATGGGTACAGCACTAACAAAAGGTTTTAGAGGTAGTTCTCTGCAGGGCCTCACTAAGGTGCTGTCTGAAAGCAGAGGGCAGCTTTGAAAATTACTGATGCCTGAGCACCCCCCGACTAATGAAATTAGAGCCTCTGTTGGACAACCCCCTCCTCCCCTCAGTGGTTTTTTAAAGCTCCGCAGGTGAATCTAACATGCAACCAGGGCCAAGAATCACTGGCCCAGACTACCAGGGGCCTCATTGTTCACGAATGTGGGGAGGAGTCCACCAGAGACCAAGAGCGAACCTCTGGCACCTGGAAAGTACGCGGAGCCCCCGCCCTGGCTTGGGCCCAGGAATGTGCTCAGGAGAAGCAGGGAGCCCTTTTGTCACCCTCTCCAATTCAGCATCCTCCCATGGCAGGAGCAAGTTCAGCCTGGCACCAGGTCCTATCCCACACTGCCAGCATGCTAGGCTCTCTTCTGGAGGTCCAGCTCCTGTCTCCTCCTCACTGAGCCTGCTCTGACCCTCCCAGCGGAGCTGGCCTCTCTGTCCTCCACTGACTGATGGCATAAACTCTGCGATCGCAGTTCATTCCTGCTAAGGGGTCTGCTGGCCCCCTGCATTGCTACCTTGGTACTTGTCCATGTCTGAAGGTGGTGCCTGGCATGGGGAGGCACTTGGAAAATGGGAATTGAATTGGAGAAAAACGGAAGGATTTAATGAGAATGGGATCCCATCTTTCCTCCTTACCCTCTTGTCTCCAGTCGAGTTCCCCATGCCTGCTGCTCCTCTTCTGGGCTGGCATCTACGTTTGTTTGCCTGGAGCCTAGGCCCTGTGCAGCCCAAAGGTAAATAGGTTTATAATGACTTGAGGGAAGAAAAAAGCAAGTGAGCCAGGATGTTGTGCAGTGCCAGCTCTGGGCCTGGGTAGGTGGAAAAAGGCCCCTGTGGCAAACCCGGAGCCTTGGAGCCAGGCCCCGGCCAGCCTGGGCTGATTCTCCGCTTCCCAGAACTCCACCGGATAAACACGGAAGCGAGGAGCGAAGCCTCCCGCCTTCTGAAAGGGACCCTGGCCCAGAAGGAGGCCAAGGGGCTGGGGAAGAGGAGGGGGGAGGCGGGGTACTTGCTCTTTGGGTATTAAAAGAATTGCTTTTTAAAAAAATTGTGATAAAATACACATAACAACATTTACCACTTTTAACCTAAGTGTACAGCTCATTGGCATCAAGTACAGTCACATTGTGGTGCAACCATCACCACCATCCATTCATAGAACTGTCTTCATCTTGCAAAAGGAGGATGGGGTTTTTTTGTTCGTTTTGTTTTGTTTTTAAGGGGAATGGGTTTTTAACACCTCGTATTCACTTCTGTTGAAAATATACAATGAGAGGCTACTTTACACGGGCTGGGGACACAGACCCTGCCCTTAGGGGGCTCTCATTCTTGTGGGACAGATTGGACCAATGAGCCAAGGAAAGTTGGACACGAGTGAATGTGGAGGGCCCAGATGGATGTGGGCCATGGAGGGGACTGACCAGAATGGGACAAGAGTGATGGCACACACGGGCCACTTTTATAAATCTATCTGTTCATGTCACTCCCATGAAAACAGTGCGTGAAACGAGTGTCACGGTGATCCAGGAAGTTCAGAAAATAGAAAAAAAAGCGCTCATTCCATACTGATGGCCATGCTCAGTTTTCTCCCTGTTCTTCAGGGTCTTGTCTCCGTCGTATTTTCACGTTGTCTCAAGGCAGTGGCATAGAAGATAACATTTTCCTTTCTGCCCTTCTCACCGAACATCTTACTGGAACCACTTTTCCATGTTCCACCCCCAGGCTTCCCAATGTTCACAAACAGCTCTGCTTTGTCTAGGGAGCATTCCTACCATTAATCCTCTCCGAGGGGCCGGGTGGGTGTGGCTACACTGGGCGCCAGACAACAGGTTCAGCTGGATGGGTCGAAATGGCGAAATAGGCCAGACACTTCGGCAGCCTCGTGGGTACCTCATTTGAGCAAGGTCATGGACAGTGGATGCTGGGAATAGTTATGTAGCATATTTTTGTCCATGCATTACATTCACAGGCATCCTTCTCTTGGTCCTGTATTACCTATGGGGAGTTAGGGATCTCACCTGGCTGCAGATAGAACTCAGGTGTGGATCGTTCAACCCAGCAGCCTTCCCGTCACTAGAGGTGGCCAGTGAACATGTGTCCTGTGTGTCCATCTTCCCGAGGCCTCAGATTGCCACTCCTAGGACCCCCTGGAGAGAGAGCCTTACCCAGACCGTCTGTCTCCCAGTGCAGCTCCCTCGTTCTCTGCACAGCTGGAAGGGATGCAGGTGTGCAGGGCTTAGGACCCTTGGAGAGAGAGAGGACTCTAGCAGTGGCATCACTTTGGTTAGTGTAAAACACACCTACCTATTTGCCTTAGTTTCTCAACGAAGCATATGGCTCATTATGGGAAATTTGGAAAGCATAGAAAAGTGCAGAGAGATGCAAGGAGGAAACTCCCATAATCCTACCATCTAGAGAGAACAACTGTTAACATTTTGGCTTACTCTGTTAAACTTTTTTATTTCTGTTAAAAAAATACAATTTGTATCCTGCCTTTCCCCCTCAGCATTACATAAATATTTCCCCATGTCGTTAACACTCTTCATAAACATTGTTTTTGATGGCTTCATTCTAGTCCGGCCTATGGATTGACCAGGGCTGACTTCCTAGCTCATCAGCTGAACACCTGGCCTTCCAGGTGGGAAGGTGAGCCCAGGCTGGGAGGAGGACTCTGCCCGGGGCAGGCAGTGACTCTGGCTCCTTCGGTCCCCCCTGACCACTCCTCTGGGCTGTGTTGCTTCCTGCCTGGGCCTGGCCCAGGAAGGTGGACACCCATCATGGGTGGCGTTAGCCACTCTCTCCTTTAAGCTTTGGCAGCCTGGGCATGAATGGGACGGCTCCTCCAGGAAGCCGCCTCTGGTCGCTCCAGCTTGGGGTGGCAAGTGGGTATTTGCCCTCCTCTCTGAACTCCCACTAAGGAGGAGCCTTCACACATGCTGCCTAGATTCTGTGTGCTTACAGGGTTGGCATGGTCCCTGCTACGTTGGGCCTCTTTTTCTTCCTTGCTTCGTAAAGAACTGGCTTTAGAGGAAGGCCTTGCCCTTCACTCGCTGTGCGACTGGGCAAGTTCCTTGAACTCTCTGAGTCTTGGTTTCTGTAAATGCGAGTGATAAAAATGTCCTGTTTGCCAGTTTGTTGTGTAAATGAAAAGAGATAATATGTGCAAAGTGCCTTGTAGTGTCCAGGGACATGGTGGGAGCTTGATAAGTGGTGGGGGTTATTCTTAGTGGCAACAGTGAGATTGTACTGTCCTGTCATCTCCCCTTTCACCCATAGAAATGAACAGCCCAGTGGGGAAAAGTTAACCTGAACCAAGTACAGTTGACTCAGCTACAGTTGAATGAACTGTCTTTGCTCCCTTTTCTTCTGCCCACACTTTGGTTGGGGAAACTGAGGCCACCCTGAAGTTCCGCCTACACTCCATGATTCTTGGCAGATCCCTTGAGGGTGGCGTAGGAAACTTGTCTTTGGAGATTGAGGAACACACTGGATACATCAGTTGGTGAGCCAAGGAAATTAGCAGTAACGAGCTCATTTCGATAGCAATGAGCTGAGTCTCCCTCCAGCTGCCAGACATTTACGAGGCTGGCTGGGTGCCGGCGGCCGGAGGCCTCCAATGGCCCTCATCCCTCTGCCTTCCGGCTGGAAATAATTCGTATTTAAAAAATAACAATAATAAAAAAATCTCCATCTCCTTTTGCCTTCTGGTTCCTCAGGTCCCAAGTGGCGAGATGGTGGATGTCTTTGCCCTGTGCAGGGCAGTCTGACAGAAAGGGGTCCCCTCCCCACCTCATCTGCTAGAAGGTCGGTCCACACCTCCCCATCCTGGCCAAGGGGCTTTGTCTCACAGGGACTCTCTTAGGGAGGGATTACTGGAATTTCATTAGGATCCTGCAGGAGCTTTGGGTCCTTTTCCTGCTCTGGACCTCAGTTTTCCCATCTGCAAAATGGGGATGTGTAACTTTCAGGCCCAGTACTGTGGGAAACGAGAATCTAGGGTTGAAGGTTTCCAGTCTTGGACAGGAACCATGTATTAAGTGCAAATGCTCAGGCCCCTGAATCAGAATCTTCAGGGCAGGGCCTAGCAGAGTGGTGGGGGTTATTCTTAGTGGCAACAGTGAGATTGTACTGTCCTGTCATCTCCCCTTTCACCCATAGAAATGAACAGCCCAGTGGGGAAAAGTTAACCTGAACCAAGTACAGTTGACTCAATTTTTAAATTGAGGTTAAATTCACATAACATAGAATTCACCATTTTAAAGTGTATAGTATGGTGCTTTTTGGTGTATTCTCAGTGGTATGCACTCATCACCACTATGGAAATCCAGTAGGAATGTACTTTTTTTTTTTTTTTTTTTTTAAGAATTAAGGGAGAGTTTAGATTTTAGTATCTGTTTGTTTTTAATTTTAATTTTTTTAAAAAATTGATTGCAGAGAGGAAGGGAGAGGGGGAGAGAGATAGAAACATCAGTAATGAGAGAGAATCATTGATCGGCTGCCGGCTGCCTCCTGCACATGCCCTACTGGGGATCAAGCCTGCAACCCGGGCACGTGTCGCTTCTGGGCTTGGGTGCTTTTACTGAGTTCTTGCCTGAAGCTTTAGTCCTGGAAGTCTTTTCCTTGGATTTCCCCACCTGGAGGTCTGGAACCCTTCTGTCTGCAGGCTGACGCTCTATCCACTGAGCCAAACCGGCCAGGGCAGGAATGTACATTTTGAACAAGTGCCCCAAGAGATTCCAATGCCGCCTGTCCCTCTGGGGTCCTCTATAAGAGTGTCCTGAGGCATGGATGGGGGTGGACCCGTACCAGGCGAGGCTGCTCGGGTTCCCCGCTGGGAGAATCGGTAGGTGTCTCAGATCTCTGTGAATTGGGATGAGGGGTCTCTGAGAGAGGAGGGGGCCAGATTCCAGGGGAGGTGGTCCTGTTTCCCCACAACTTTCCAGGGGAGCAGAGGCTCTCTCCCATCCTTGTGCAGTGCACCCCACACCCTGCTATCCAGTTAGCAGTCACTTATATCTGGTGACCCTTCAGCCCCCAGCCTGGGATTCTGAGGGCAGCTTGAGCAGCTTTGGGCTCACAGCCAGGGCGTACACACAGGGATGACCCTGGGGCTCCTCACCCCCCAGGGACGCCCTTCTCCACGTTCTCAGCTCACCCCGAAGGGTGTCAGTGTCCTCTGTGGCCCTGATCCAGCGCCCCTTCTCCGGGCATTAAGGGTGAAGTCCTTGTACTCCCACCCATGTCACACCCTTCAAGAGTTCCCCTCCAAGCCACTTGGGGCACCTGGAAACTTTACCCCCTAGCAGAAAGGTCTTCGTAAGGGCCACAGAATTGAGGCGGGGGTGGGGGTGGGGGAGAAGTTACTGTAGTTCCCACTGTAGTAGCTGTCAATAAAGGGGCAAGTTCTTTTTGGGGCTGGGGGGGGGGTTCCTCCGCTCCCTGAAGATGGTTTAGGAGGCGCTGCCCTGGAGGAAGGTGTGTCTGGTGGTGTTAGGCAGGCCCCTCGCCCCGGGTGTCTCCAGGCCGGGAGACCCTGCACAAGGTCCTGCGGCACCGATGTTTGTGGTCTTGGGGCCCCATGGGGTGTGCAGCCAGCCCCTGGACAGTAATTGGCAGCCACAGGAATGGCACCCAGCCATAGGGCTCTTGCTGGTTGACCCTTCCCCCAGGGAAGGGGTGGCTGGTTGGCTTTCTGCCCTCTCCCGATGCAGCTCTTGGCTCTCAGGGTCACCATTGGTATTTCTGACCCTGGCCACAGTCGGTATCCCTTATTTATGAAGCCCTGTGGGTCAGAGGACATGGCCTTTACTTCGGACTTCCCACCGGGATCCCTGGCCTGAGACCTGGCTTCGCTTCTGGGCTTGGGTGCTTTTACTGAGTTCTTGCCTGAAGCTTTAGTCCTGGAAGTCTTTTCCTTGGATTCCCCCACCTGGAGGTCTGGCATTTCAGAGGGGCTGCCCCTCCATGGTCAGCATGTGATAGGCCACACCCTAGCTGTGTGACCTTTCCCTCTTTGGGCCTCAGTTCCCAAACCAGGCCGTAACTGGTACTTCTATAAGTCACCCCTGATCTGGATGTGGTAGCTGCACAGAGAAGGCTGAGGAATGACTGGATCCATCTACTAGCCAGAGACCCTACAGTGCCTTATTCCCATGGGATTTTGCGAGTCCCCTGCAGTTTGCAGTGACAATGTAGCACCTGAGAGTTTGCTTTTTAGAAGGGTCGGTGGCTCTGTAGTGGGCAGTTTTCTCTCAGGGTTCTACTGAGCCGTTCCCACTAATTGACTTGGGGTGGCTGGTGTTGGGGGTGGATGCTGACCAGAGACCTCTGGGCTGGCATGGAGTCAGTTTCTGCATCTGTAAAATGGGTATCTACCCGAAGGGGCTTTTGTGACTGAAATGAGATGATGTACACTAACACCTATGCAGGTATTCTCTTCCTAGCTGTCAATCTCACCAATGTCCTTCCTCATCATACAGATGCGTAAAGGAGGTTCCCAAAGACATTAAAAGACTTGTTAAAACCGCCAGTTAGTGAAGGAGTAAAGACCCACACCAATAGCATTTCCTCTTTCTTTTTTTTTTTTTGAAAGTAATACATGATTAATGCAGAACATTTAGAAAACAAGAAACGCACAAAAGAAAAACAAATTACCCTTAACTCTTCCACCCTGAAAGAAAATCATTTTTATTTTTTAGTTAGCTTAGAATATTAATTTTCTTGTCATCCTCTTTCTTAACAAAAAAAGTGGGAACCAGAAATCAGCTATATGCATCTATATTGCCAAATGAAAGGAAGGCACTATTAAAAGTACGAATAACCGTTTGGAGCTCCCTTTCTTTCACTTAGCAGTAGTGAGAACATTTCCTCAATTCAACAAATATTCTGTGTGATTTTTAATGACTTCTTAGTTATGCCATCTCACGGATGTGCCATATTTATTTACCAAACCCCCAGGGGCCTAGACATTGAGGTTTGAACTGTCACAAACTCTTGTGCTTTCTTGGTGCGCATCCTCACGCATACGTCTCTGCGTGCATCGCTGGTGACTTCCTTAGGATAAATTCCTAGAAGTGGGACTGCTAGGTCAAAGGCCATGCACACTAGGACCAGGGTGCCCTCCGGAAAGGCTGTATCCGTTTTCTCTCCCAGCAGCCGTGCAGGAGAGGGCCCGGATCTCGTAACTCACAACCCTTGGCTATTTCCAAACCACGAGCCCAGAAAGAGTTGGGAAAAAAAAATAAAAAATAAAAACCACCGTGCTGGGAGCGACTTCCTGCCAGAGGAAGGGAGGCATTTGGTAAATAGTCCACTCCCAGTTTCTGAGTGGATGCTCTTCGGCCTGCCTCGGGTCAGGCCATGTGGGAGCATGCAGGAGAGCCGAGCCTTCCCCGGCTTCCCAGCCTCCTTGGACGGGGAAGATGCTGGACACCTGAAAGGCAACAGGAGTGTGAGCCCAGGACCGGTGAGTCCAGGCTGTGGGCAGGGCCGCGCTGCCTCAGCCACCTCCGTCCCTGGCGTCTGGTTCAGTGCTCGGAGGACCAGAAGTGTGGCGAATATTTGTCGAATAACAAAAAGCAGCTTGTTACCAGTGGAAGTCTACGTGAGCGCTTTGAAGTAGGGCCTGAGTCTTGTTCACAGTTGGCTGCGCCCCGAGCCTAGAACAGCGTCCCTTTTCCATAAATACTGGCCAGGACCCAGTATGAATGCTCTATGGGACAAATGACTCCAAGGAAGTGAAGAAGGAGTGGTCCAGATCACCCAAGAAAATGGGATGAGTCTTTTTGCTGTTTGTACATCCCCCACCCTTCTTGTTGATGCTGGAGTGCACTGGACAGGGAGTCCGGGTGTCGATTTCATCCCCCTGTTCCTGTGTGACCAGGGTAGTTGCCTCACTATCTGAGCCTCATTTTTCTTAAGGGACTAGATTTTGTTCTCAGGGCCCCCTTCTGGCTCTCAGGCCAAGAATCTGGGTACCTCTGGTCAGGGTGGAGCCAAGGGAGGGTGTCAGTTGACAAGACTCTGGCCCCACACATCCAGCAAGATGGGGGCTCCCCCAGGTGACCTCTGGGCCAAGGACAGCTGCTTCCCAGCCAGATCCTTGCCGCTGCTTCCCATCCCACCCCTCAGCAGGGGTGGTGGCGTGTCCCTGGGGAGGGGATATGGAAATAAGGTGATCCAGCTTTCCCCCAGCAGTGACCCTCTGTTTTGAATAAGATTGTGGATTGTTTATTTGAGAGGAGAGGCCGCAGCCAAACATCCTGCTTTTAAAATCTGAGCTCCAGTCTCAGTCCCTCCACCCCACCCCCAGCCCAGGAGGCCCTTCTTTTGCAGCCCCTAGCCTGGCACACGTCTACCCCTCAGCTTGACTACCCCACCCCACCCACTTCCTGGGCCTGACCATAAAACAGCTCTTGATGGCTCCCTTCTCCCTTCTGTTCTGTTCCCCTCCACTTGGTTCCTTAAGCTTCCCCTCTGCTTAGGTTAAGAGGAAAAGGGCTTCCCACTCCAGGAGGGCACTCTTACTTTGTCAGAACACTTTCCCATCTTGGACTTGTATCCTCAAGATCTGAGTGCTGAATCCATTTTGTTGGTGAGGATGCTGAGCACCAGAAAAGTGCAGCTACTTGCTCAGGGTGCATGGCACAGCAGCAGCCTAGCATAGCAAAGCCGGGGCTCCAGCCAAGCCTCTACCTCCAGCTTGCTGTGTGACCTTGGACAAGTCCCATTCCCTCTCTGGGCCTCAGCTTGCTCAGCCAGAGGGGGTAGGTGACCTCTCAAGTTCCTTTCCACCTTGCTTGTCTCTCTCTAGGTGAGTATCCTGTGGCATCAGGTGAGGAGGCCCCTTGCAGTGCCTCCAGGGCCCTGTGGCACCCCCACCCCTCCCTTGCGCCCCACTTCCCGCAGCCAGTTTGGAGCCAGAGACAAAGGCCTGCTCTGGGAGGAAGGTGCGGCCGGCAGGGATGTGTGCTGGTGCCTGGCTGGCGGGCCCTGATAAGAAGCCGTGGCTCCCTGTGAATCAGCTGGAGGTGTTGGGGGCAGGGGGCAGATAGGGCTGGCTGGCACTGGTCTCACCAGCCTGGGCCCGCCCCCTTCAGGGCCTCCCCAAGCTCTGTCATTCAGGTGAGAGAGAAGGTTGCATGACAAATGCTGGACTTGCAGAGAGAAAGGGACTTACAGCTGTGCAGCTTTGGTGACTCCTGCACTATTATGTGCGTGCAAGCCTGGGGGTTTTCTGCCCTCAACAAACCTGGGACCGCCTCAAAGGCCACATGACCCTGGGGCTCTCTCCTGGCATGTGGGCAGTGCGTGGATGGGACACGTGTAATTTCTGGAAGTTAAAGGTCTCCCTTCCCAGCGAGCCAGCTTTGTTGCACATTCTCAAGGACCCTGACTTCAGCTTATTGTTCCCGCTGCTGACACCGAGGCTCCCAGTTCCTCTCTGGACTTGCACTGGGGTGGGGGTGGGAGTAGGGGGGTTCCTGGTATTGGCAGTGGTGGGGGGGGGGGGGCTGGGGACTGGGATCTGTGCATACTTGTTTATGAAAAGTTGTTGGCTCATTCAGGGAAAATGTCATATTTGGGGGCACCCTCTTGCTGTGTGGGAGGCTGAGACATTGTCTGCCACTTCTGTCTGTCGCTGATTTCATGCCCTTGATGGGCATGATAATTAAACTGCTCAGGTGGCCATCAAGGATGAGGTTCGATTTGACTGTAGCTGACAGGTAATGCAGAGAGGGCTGGCTTCTGGCTTCTGATGTGAATGGGTATGATGAGCCCCTAGTGCAGCGGTTCTCAACCTGTGGGTCGCGACCCCTTTGGCGGTCGAACGACCTTTCACAGGGGTCGCCTAAGACCATCCTGCATATCAGATATTTACATGACGAATCATAACAGTAGCAACATTACAGTTATGAAGTAGCAACAAAAATAATTTTATGGTTGGGTCACAACATGAGGAACTGTATTTAAAGGGCCAGAAGGTTGAGAACCACTGCCCTAGTGAATCCAGGAAGTCCGCCCAGCGTAGTAGATTCACAGGACATTCTAATCAGCATTAAGTGTGAAGAACTGAGTACCCCGGAGTTGGGGGTGGGGGTGGGCGTGGGTTCCTGGAATCTGAAGATACTGGCCTTGTTCTAAAGCATAAATAAGGGAAGGGTACACTTAAGCTACTTTCTGAGAGATACTATGCATTTGGACATTTAATATGTCAGTTATTGGCATAACAATACCAATACACAAAATTCTTTCTGATCTGACTTGCAGTTTACAAAGAACAATCCAGTTGATCTTCCATAAGAGGGTCCAGCCAGGAAGATAGAAATTCTTAGCTCCAGTTGGCAAGTGGGAAGACTGAGGCTTGGCTCAGGTTGCCTGGCTTGCGATGTCATGAGACACTGGGGTGTGGATGGGCCTTGGGACTCTGGCTGCCACACCGGCCCTTCCCTTGGGAGCCTCATCTGCCCCTGCTAATAAGCCTGTTCTGGACTTGGGCCCCCTGGTCAGCTCCTCAGCTGCCCCAGGCGGGACCCAGCCAACAGTCCCAATTGGCCTTTGAAGATCTGTGGCCCAATCTGCTGGGTGTTCCCTGGGAGATTGAGGGGCTTCATGCTCAGGGACGTTCATAGAGATGCTGTTGCCAGAGCCCACCAGGCCATCGGTACCTCCTGTCTGCCCACCAGCATTGCTTCTTCACCTGAACGATGTTCATGGAGTTCTTCATTCAGGTCAGCCTTCCTCTGCCACTGTGATTTTCCCCTTAGTCACATGCACATATTAAAAGTTGAAAAGTGAGCAGTGCACCTTTGATAGAAGTTGAGCAAAACACCCGACCTTAGAGTGTAAGGCAAAAGTGGGTGACTTGGGGATCCGTGGACATCGGGAGTTTTTTGGAGCGGCCACTTTTGATCCAACCACTGTTTCCTTTAGAGGGCTGATAGCAGCCATCTGTCCTATGTAGGAACCATTAACTCACCCTCTCTCCCCTGCAGAGATGGCCTAAAAGTCTTGAAAGTCATCTGGGTCCCCCTCCCCTTTGCCCTAGCATTATTTGGGGGGCACATACAGCTACCCCCATATCCTAACTTGCTCCACTGCAGCCAGACCCCTCCCTGGATGATGGATCCTGCCTAGACTCCATAAATCACCCTAAGAGCACATTCCGTGGGGGATTTGTAAAATAATCAAAATATTTTGGGGAAAAGACCTTAAGATTACTTATGGCTATTAGTGCAATCCATATATTTTGGCACCAAACATGGCTTAATTGAAAAAATGTGTGTGCTTGGTGATTTCTTCCCCCCCCCCCCCCCTTTTTTTTTTATAAGGAGTAGGCCCAGAGAGAAGAGTGGTTAGGAAAAAAGCAGGGAGTAATTAAATATCAAAAGGGTTTGTGTGGAGGAGCTGTTTACAGAATTGTGGAAAATATAATGCTAAATGGAAAGTAAGCCCTGCCTATATAGTCCGGGATTATTAATAGAACAGAGTTACCACGTACATAATGAACCTTTTAAGAGACCTGGGACAACTTTCCCCGTTGCAAAACAAGTTTCCTTCGAATAGCACCATTCACGCTGCTAAGGGCATTGGGTTACAACAATAAATAAAAATGAACAGTGCCCTGAGAAATTCAAGGAATGCACAAATGTTTCAGTGATTTAGTATGAGAAAACACTACTTAAACATTTAATTGAATCGCATACTTTCATCTTTAAAACGTGAGCTTTTGAACTGCCACCTGAAGCGTTCTCTTCGCTTCATTAGATGGCAGGGCTCCTGGGGGGAGGGGGCAAACCACTGCCCCTCCCCGGGTTTTTCCCCTTCCCTGCTGTGCCCTAACTCACTTTTACCGGAGATGTCAGGAAAAGGCAATTGGACTGGAGTTTCCTTGTAAAGCTATCTGGAGAGGCCTGTATGCGATGTGCTTTTCCCAATGCTGTGTTTGCCAGGATATGGTGTTGGCTTTGGAACCCTGGGTTAGTCACCACCCCTCCCTGAGACTCAGTTTCTCCCAAGGGGCTTGGATGAGAGCCCCGGGAGAACTTTGTCACAACACACGTGCTTGGTGCCCAGTCTGATTCAGCAAGTCCCCTGGGTGCCAAGGTTGTGCCTTCCTGGTTAAAGATTACTGGAGTAGCTGCTCTTCCGGGTCTAGGAATCCAGAGGGTAGGGACACAGTGGCCATTGGGCACCTCCTGGGGCTGGGCCCTGTGCTGGGGGGCAGGGGGGGTGGGAGGGCTAGCTAGCTGTGGGTTACCTCATTGAATCCTCTAGGATCTAGGGGCTTGGCAATTGTAAGTCCGGGAGGTGGACTGGACCGATACCTGCTGAAGGGGCCTTCACACCGTGTCCGAGAGTTGGGTCTGTGTATGTGTGTGGACAGCGGTTCCAGGTTGCCGGGACAGCGGAGCCGGTGAGGCCTGCTGACAGATTGGGTTTGGCATCTGTGAGGAAGGGAAGATCATGGGTCTGCAGCACACTTTCAGACTTGGCCAGGTGCTGTTCTTCGAGGTTAATGTGTACACATGGGAAGCAACACAGGCACTCCCTCCAAGGTTCACCACAGCCAGGACTCCAGGTCTTTCCTTAAAAATTAACCAGTGGCCCTTTATTGATTGCCTGCTGTGAGCCGCGGTGGGAGACACAGGGGCCTCGCAACCCTGCCCTCGAGGGGCTTGTCATCTGTTTTCACACATAGGACAGAAGAGCTGTGTGACCTTGCGTAGTCCTTTCTCAGTAAGAATCATGACCTTTTTATCTAGATGCCTAGGAAAAACCCCTGGTACCAAATACCTCCTTTTTTCTGAGTATATTCATGAACTGTTTTATGTTTTATCTCCCAGCCAGACTGGGGGCTCCTCAGGACAGGACGAGTATTCCATATGGCCAGTGAGTCCTCAGTGAATGAGGCATCTTAAGTTCATTTTGCTTCGTATGTGGGCACCACCTGGGAGCCAGCCTGTGCCCAGGGCAGGGGAGGAGACCCAGCTCCTGCCCTGTGGCACCTCCTGTCTCTCCAGGAGCTTGGGCCGGGGACCAGCTATTGCAGTGATGGCGAACCTATGACACGCGTGTCAAAGGTGACACACGAACCCATTTTTTTGGTTGACTTTTCTTTGTTAAATGGCATTTAAATATATAAAATAAATATCAAAAATATAAGTCTTTGTTTTACTATGGTTGCAAATATCAAAAAATTTCTCTATGCGACACGGCACCAGAGTTAAGGTTTTTCAAAATGCTGACACGCTGAGCTCAAAAGGTTCGCCATCACTGAGCTACTGTAAGCTACAATTTGTTTGGTGCCAAGGCGAGGTATTCTTAGTTTGGGTGTTCCTAGAAGCAGACCCTGAGACAAAAATTTGGATGCACAGTAGGAAACAGCGGGGGGGAGTGTAGGGAAGGGAAGGAGTGGGAGACCAGTGCAGGGAGCATTATGAAGCCAGTTACCTCTGGGGCACTTGGAGCTAAAGCCTGCTGGGAACTTTGGGAAACAATGTAGAATTCACCTCAGCGTGGTCCCATCTGAGGGGTGAGGGAGCTGGGGTGTTAATTCGCCACTCCTGGGCATTTATTCCTGGCCCTTCCCGGCTCTCAGGGCATATCCTCAGACAGCAGCGGATGTTGGTATTTGAAAGCTGGGTCATGCACTGAACTGGTGAGGGCTGAGCGCCCTGCATTTGCCTGGTCCCAAGTGGCTCAGAGATCCCTGCCACTGGCCTCCCGGGGCAGTAGCTTCTTCTAAGCAAAGAGAGCCCCTGCCCTTTGCAGAACAAGCGTGAGACAGGCCCTGTGTTTGAGGCTCTCTGGGGGAAAATGCTTTGCCAGTTGCCGAGTTCCGTTCTGTGGGTGGTCAGAGGATGATGGTGGTGACCACAGCTCTGCACTTTGCTCTAGAGCAGCGGTTCTCAACCCGTGGGTCGCGACCCCTTTTTGGGTCGAACGGCCCTTTCACGGGGGTCGCCTAAGACCATCGGAAGACACATATATAATTACATATTGTTTTTGTGATTAATCACTATGCTTTAATTATGTTTAATTCGTAACAATGAAACGGGGGGTCACCACAACATGAGGAACTGTATTAAAGGGTCGCAGCATTAGGAAGATTGAGAACCACTGCTCTAGAATCAGAAGTCAGGGCCAGTTGGTAGTCTGTGGCCTTGAGGACCCTGAAATTAAATGATAGTTCACCTGGTACCTGGCACATAGATGCCCAAGAAATGGCTACTCCCACTCCCATCCCTTACAAGCTGATCACACATACGGTACCCTTCCATAGGCCTCCGACATGCCATGTGTGTCACTGCCTCTTTCACGATAGGAAACTGAGGCCCCTAGGAGCTAAGACCAAGACTCGGGTCTCCTGTGTCCCTGGGCGACATTGCTTTCCTGACATGACCGGTGTGTGTCAAAGGTCAAAGCACATTGCAGAGCCTGCCTGGGGTGGGGTGCGCCAGCCATGCTCTCTGGCTGTGCCACTCACCCGCCTGGAGCAGGTTGTCGCATCAAGATGTTTAGACTCATCAGAACTGGAGCTTCTGACCTGTGCCTCTGCATCCTCAGGGCTAGGCATGGGTATCAGTGCTTGTGGGGCTCTGGCCGTCAGCCACTCAAACCTTTGTTTTGTTGAGAAGAGGAAACGGTCCCAGAGACAACAGTGACTTCCTCAAGTCACCCAGTGACTTTTTTGTTTTTTATTTTATTTATTGATTTGAGAGAGGAAAAGAGAGATTTGTTGTTCCACTTACTTATGCATGTATTGGTTGCTTCTTGTATGTGCTCTGCCCGGGGATCAAACCTGCAACCTTTGGTGTATTGGGATGACGGCCAGGGCACACAGTGATTTATTGACAACCAAAGCCGCAGCTGGGCCCCTCATGGCCAGCTTGCTTTTCTTCCTACTCCTTCCGTAGGAGGCTGCTCTGTAGAATACATTTTATTATAGTTGCTTATAAACATAATAAAAATCCCTTACGTTTAATGGTTCCTTTTTATAAAAGCAGTTTACAACCCAGCTTTTCACTTGGTTCTAGGAAAGCCTTGAAAGGAATAGCAGTATCACCCATTTTCAAGCTGGAGTACCTGAGGCCCGGGAAGTTTGCCTGGGCCTTGGGATTTCCAGAGCAGTGATCTCTTCTGCCATACAGGGGGCTTAGGGGGTCATTTAAGGACACCCCTGGCTTGCTGATCACTACTAGAAGTCACATCACCTCTCTGCTCTGAGTTCTTTTACTAGGATAGATGGTCTCAGGTCACTCCACCAGTCAAGCCTCTTTTCTCAGAATGCTTGCTAAAGTTTAATGGAAATAGACACTTAATGAAAAAATTACATTTTCAGAAATCTATACTAAAGATCTGAACAGATTGCTATGGGTTTGCAGCAGAAATTGCCTAGGTAGGTGTGGGAAGGCTTCATGGAGGAGGTGACGTTTACTGCTGAATCGGGACACTCAAAGGAGAAGATGCAGGGGGATGACAGTAGCATTTGCCAAGCACATACCATGTACACGGTGCTTTACGTATGTTATTTATTGAGTTCTTACGACAGACAGGCCTGGAGGGTTGTTTAATTATTGCCATTTGGCAGGTGAGGTCATTGGGCCTTAAGAGAAGGGAGATGGCTTATTTGGATGGGGTTTCAAAGCCCCTTGTCTTCCTTCCACCTCCTGCAGCCTCCCATACCCCTGTCACAAAAACCCCGAGACCTGAGCAGATCTTCCCAGCACTTTCAGGATCTGAGAACTGCAAAAGGTGATGAGGCTGAGCAGTCCCATAAGAGGGTGTGCACAGGATGGGAGTGGGCGATCTCAATGCCAACACCTTGTCCCCCCCAGCCTGTCCTTGAGTCATCCCTGCTGCGGGATCTGAGTAGAGTTGGGCGTCTTTAAGTATTTCCAGAGGCTCCTTGATCCCAGAACCTCAGCACTGCCCCTTGCGCACCATCTCGCCACCTCTCCCTTCCTCCTGCCTTAGCTTCCTTGGGAGGCCTCTGACACATGCACCAAGGGCAAGCAGGTGTGGCCAGGGTAGTCTCAGCAAGCTTGCTCCTCTCCCAAATCCTTGGGTGGCCTTTTCTCAGGGTCCTGCTTCATGGACCTGAGACATCAGGGGTCACTCAGCTCAAGATTTCATTCTGTAGATGGGGTAATGAAGCTCCGAGAAGGGAAGTGACTTGCTCAAAGTCACATTGACTGGACCAGAACTCTTGTTGCTCCCTGGCTAGGAGTGACCATGTGGACCTGCTAGCCCTCTGCCATGATAGGATGGTTAATGGGATCCAGTACTTACTCCCTGCCTTGTACAACATGGGCCCTCCCACCCCAAAGATCCTCATAAACTTGAGGAGGAATTTATAAAAACATTTTTTCTTTTCCTGCAAGGGCTTCATCGCTCTTTTGGAGATTTGTGGGGAAGGGAAGGAGCCCTAGCTGGGTGATGCCGAGGCTTCATTTCCTGGCCCAGCTTCCTGGCACTGCCTGCCTTTACCATCAGAGGCCCTGAAAGGCAGCATTTGGAGGGGAAAGGGGTTGGGGGCTCAAGCTCTGGGTCAAATGCCAGCCCTGCCACACTCACCACCAGTGGTCATGGTCTCATTTGTCCTGCTCTGTAACAGTGGGGATCATGGTAGCCCGACCTCAGGGGAATGAGTTTTGCACATACAGTAAATGTTTCATAAATGGGTGATGCTGTTGTCTGGTCCTGAGACAAGGGGGCGCTTCTCCCCCCCTCCTTTTCTCTATCTGACTGTGTTCCACCGGCGCCCTCAGCCGCCACCACTCTTACTAAGTGGGCTGGCCGCCGGCTTGTGGTCTCCGTTCAAGGCAGGGGTTGAGTTCAAACTCTTGCAGAAAGGTCAGCGTTGGCCAGGCTGCAGTGACACTGCCTGGAAGGGGGCAGGCTCTTGTTGGGCTGCAGAAAGGCTTGGCTGTGGTTTGTAGTTTGCAGAGATCACACCTACTTCTCTCTGACCCCCTTCTGCTTATACACGAACACACACAGTTCATCCACATGCCTCTTGTGCAGGACGCCTGGTGGTACTCGGTAGGAGCTCAATAATGCATGTGCCCATTTTATTTTCTGTCCCTCTGCAGTGATGTTACCAGGTGGGTGCCCTCTGTGCTGGGCATTGTAGGGTGGTGCAGAGTAACTGGGCACTTTACAAAGAGGTTTTTTTTTTTTTTAAGGGAGAGGGATAGAGAGTTAGAAACATTGATGAGAGAGAAACATCGATCAGCTGCCTCCTGCACACTCCCCACTGGGGATGTGCCTGCAACCAAGGTACATGCCCTTGACCGGAATCGAACCTGGGACCCTTGAGTCCGCAGGCCGATGCCCTATCCACTGAGCCAAACCGGTTAGGGCAAGAGTGTCTTTCATAATCCTTGTAACCATAGGGGTGTCAGGGGAGTATAGTTCATTATAATCCCCATTTTACAGGTAGGTTCACTGAGGCTCAGAGAAAAGGCACATATCAACTTAAGGAAACAGTTCAGGGCTTAGAAGTCCATTTAAGACAATAGTGCAAGAGACAAGGTGAGTCCTTATGGTTCCCTACAAAAGTAGCATGGGGAACAGGGGCAAGGGGGAGGGATGGCTCTGTGGTTTGGGGGCACAGGGAGTTTTACCTCATCAAGGAAGTATGACTTCATTTGGGACTAGGGATAGGCTGCTTTATTCTTGTCCCTAGTCCCTCCTCTGTCACTTGCTTGCTGTGTGATGTTAGGCGAGCCCCTCTCCCTCTCTGGGCCTATAAGGACTGTACACTTACTCAGTTCATGTATGGATTTTGGCAGCAGATCAGTTGTGTGCAGAAAGGAGCTCTCTTTATTAGTTTCAGCACAGTCCTTACTCTTCAAAAGCTCCTTAGGGGTGTGGGGATAATGGTCCAACTTTAAGGGTCACCTTCTGTTACGCAGTCACCACCAGGCTGGGGATCTGACAGACATTCCTGTTAGCTCAATCGAGGAACCAAGTAGACTCCACCTGCCCTGAAACCAACAAACCATGATGACTCCCTGTACCTGGGCCTCAGTTCCCCTTTTGGAGGAGAGGAGAGGAGACAACTTGGATCTGTGGTTTTCAAACTCTTTCAAGTGCTGCTACAAAGCATGAGGGATGGGGTAGCTGAACTTTTCCTTATTTTATTTATTTATTTTTAATTTTTTTTTTATTGATTTCAGAGAGGGAGAGAGAGATAGAAACATCAATGAAGAAAGAGAATTATTGATTGGCTGCCTCCTGCATGCCCCACACTCGAAATTGAGCCCACAACCCGGGCATGTGCCCTGATCAGGAATCGAACTGGGACCTCCTGGTCCATAGGTCGATGCTCAACCATTAGCCATGTTAGCCGGGCTACTTTTCTCTATTTTAGATCCTGGGACTCACGGTGAGATTCTGTATGGGGGAGGAAGGGGAGTGGGTATTCCACCTGCTAACTAAGAGAACAAAGTTCAAGAACCAAGTAAATGATCCATAAGGATATTATTATGCTAAGCTCATCCTTGGATGACCCTCAAGGGAATCTCAGAGTGGGAAGATGGCTTGCTGGGTAGAGGATGAAAGGCAGGATTCTAAGTGGTAAAGACCGTGTCTGCAATAACTTACCAGTCCATGAAGTCCCCACTGCAGCCATCTGATTACCTGCAGTCATGGTCCTACCTGGGTTCCAGGTGAAGAGCCCACACACAGCGCATCCCTGGGCTTTGCGGTTGCTCTGTGTTTTGAAAGGTGCTCGCAAATGATTTCCTATCATTGCCTGGGCAGGGATGCTGCTGTTATCACCCCATTTTAAGGATGAGGAACTGAGGCTCGGGAAGGAGGGGACCTGCCGGAAGTGAGGGACTAAGGGGGTGGCCATGCAGTGGGGATGGTAAGGTTGGGGGGGTGTTGGGAGTAATCTCCCACATCCCTCCCGGGGCAGGACTGGCTTGGCTCCCACCACGGAATGGGGTTTCAAGCCAGGGGAACCCATAGTGGGGTTAAACAGAAAGGTCTACTGGAGGAAGGAAAAGATTCCCAGAGTTCTGTGCTTTAAGCCATTTTGGTAAAAAAAAAAAAAAACACAAAACTAATTAGAGGTGACAATGGTGACTTTGTCTGTGTGCTCACTTTTTCCTCCCTCTTCCCCACACCTCCCCCTTCTTTCTGTCCCTCATTTGTTATATCCATGGGAAAACTAGGTAACATTATAATTACTGAAAATATTGTGGGTCTGTGGAAGCTGGGGGGAGGGGCGTGCCCAGAAGTGCAGGAGGCCTTTTTTAAAAAAAAAAAAATTTTTTTTTTTTTTTTTTAGGTTTTATTTTTTTCCTTTCGTTTGGAAACGGAGGTCTTTGCAGTCATGCTGTCACAGTTAAAATAGGGTTTAAATTACAGGCCAGCCCGTGGCTTTTCCCCTTTCTTTCAGAATTTTTGCCAACTTGCAATTTACTTAATGAAATCCTGCTATTCCGTTTAACGGGGATATTTTTTGCAGATGTTGATTTAACTTAGCTTTGCAAAATATGTGAACTGTACCGTTTCTTTTCCTATTTTTAACGGTTTCAGGATTCTAGTTCAGCAACTCCACCGGCTCTGCCCTGCCAACAGCGGTGTTTATTCCCATCCCTTGAAAATATTTGTTTTCCATCGCTCTGTCTGCCCTCCCCTCCATCCCACATCCCCTCAAGGAGGGGAGGTCCCATACACTTAAGAATCTTCCAGTGGAGACTTAATCAGGTTTGGTAATGGGTGGAATTGGGCTGATGGGGATGGAAGGGACACCAGAGTTTCTTATCGTCTCACCCCCTTGTTTTGGAAATGGAGGGTCAGAGTGGGAAAGTGACTTGTCTAAGTCACAACAGCAAATTAGGAGCAGAGTGGGTGACTTGAGGTACATAAGCTGGGTCCTCTGGACCGAAGTGAAAGTTGGGGGGAATCTTACTGTTTCTTCTCCCTATGAAGAGACCTTTCTCCTCCTCCCAGGGAGCTGTGGGCTTGGCCCTCATGTTGGGAGGGAAGTTCCACTTTATGTCTACCTGAGGCAGCTCTGGCATAGTGGGAACCCCTGACCCCCACCGGGAGTCATGAGACTAGCCTCCGTGACCTGGGTAGATTGTGTGATCTCCCTGAGCCTCGGTTTCCCCACTTGTGGAGCACAGGTGACAGCGTCGTCCTTGCCTGTTGTGAGGCTCTAATGGAGAGGGTGGTGTCGGAAGGGCTAGTATGAAGCATAGCACGTGTCCAGGGAATGCTTTTGTAAAAACCTCACAAACTGCCAACTCTGACACCCAGGGAGGCACATGAGAGGAGAGAGAATCTGGTGCCCCTGATCCACGTCAGACGTAGCAGGAAATGCCCTTTCCCTTTTGGTTAGGGACCCACCTCCTCCAGCCACCCTTTCCTTAACCAGGAGTCACCCAGAATAACGGGGACTGGAGTCAGGAAAGAGTGGACAAATTGTTTAGCTTAGCGCGCAGGGCAAAGGCCCAGAGATGGCAGGAGACTTGCCAGGGGTAGAGCCTGAACCCAGGGCCTCACTCCTCATGGTTGCTGAGGGGAATCCAAGCCCTCAGGATGGGTCTGACCCCAACTCCCAGGCTGGGGACTGGTTCATCTTAACTCGCGCCCCTTTCAGGCCCTCATCCCCAGTCTCTCGGAGGTCTTGCCTGGCCCCGACATAACTGGAAAAGGCTGAAGGAAATTCTGGAGGTGGGGCCTGCAGGGAGAGCGGGGGCAGCCGCTCTGTGTTGGAGGGCGCCCGGGCTGGGCTTGCCCCGAGCACTGCATTCCGCACACACACCCTGGATGCCGGAATGTCCGCCGAGCTGTGAAGGAAGTGCTGGCAGGACAACAGAGCCTCTGGTGGAACGCGATGGGCCTGGGCACTGGGGATTAGGTCTCTGTAAACGTGGAGCTGGCCTGGCTGGGGCCAGGAAGGGGGGGGGGCAGCTGCCTGGGCGCGCTCGGTGACCTCAGGGAGCAGTTTCTCGTGGCCAGAGGGGCTGGTTTCTGGTTAGTCTGAGAAGGTCGGGGACACTCCTTGAAGCAAACTCCATGTTATATAAACTCTATTTATATAAAGTTGTTGTCTTTGTGTGTGTCTGCGGGTGGAGGTGGTGGGAAGGAAAGTGTGACTGGAACTTTTTTGACTGAAGAATTCGTCATACAGATCCTTGTATATTCTTGGCTCTTGGTTCTTTAAACCTCTCCTTTTTATTATTAAATATAAAGTGGTATGCCTTTGTACAAGTAATATAGTTATATTCTCTTTCTATAGAACTCAAGATGTACTGATAAAGCAGAAGCCTCTTTTTCTTACCCATCAGTACAGTTAACTATTCTAAAACTCAACAGGATGAAAAATCAACAAAGAATGGCTGATTTAAAAATATATATGGCGAGTCCAAACACGGGTGACAATACATGTGACAAAAGCTCTCAGGCTGTGTTCCTATAAATCCAGCTACATGCTGGATTTCCAGAAGAGAAAAACCTAAACAAAATTATATAGAACAGTTGAAACTAAAGAGAATGGGGGAAAGGGAGATATACTAGTCAACGCTAAACAAAAGCAAGCAAGTGCAGTAATATTAATAGGAGGTTAAATAATTCCAGCATTATTAATGCAAAACAGCATTAAAAGGAACAAAGAGGCACATTTTATATAGATCAAAGTTGTCAGGCTTTTCTGTAAAGGGCCAGGTAGTAAACATTTGGGTCTTTACAGGCTGTACAGTCTCTGTCCAAACTGCTCAATGCTGCCATTGTGGCACCCACAGACAACACATAAAAAAAATGAGCTTGACTGTAAATAAAACTTTATTTACAAGAAGAAGTGGTGGGCCAAATTTGGCTTTTGCTGACTCCTGGCATAATCAAAGCTAAAATGTTCAGCAAGATATAACAATCAAGGATTTTCATATACCTAACAACATAGCTTTGAAATATCTAAATCAAAGATGAATAGAAATAAAAAGAGAACTTGAGAAACCCCCAGAAGAATGGGACTTTATAACACAGTGCTTCCAAAAGTTGACAGATCAGTAGACAGAGAGAATTAAGAACACTGTAAACTTGTTGGTAGGTGTGTATTTATAGATGCTTGTCCCACTGTACTATGTGAGGTCTTTGGTCACCCTTTGAGTAATTTTTTTTAACTAGAATAATCTGTCTATCTCTAAATGGGCTTGACAAATAAAGGTAAGGGCAAAACAAAATAAAATTCTGCTTTCTCGAGATTGCTGCGGCTATTCGCGGTCTTTTTTGGTTCCATATAAACTTTTGCAGTAGATCTGTGAAATATGCCATTGGTGTTTTAATAGGGATTGCATTGAATCTATAGATTGCTTTGGGTAGTATGGACATTTTAATGATGTTAATTCTAGCAATTCATGAACACTGTATATTTTTCTATTTGTTTATGTCTTCCTCTATCTCTTTTTTCAATGTCCTGTAGTTTTCCGAGTACAGGTCTTTCACCTCCCTGGTTAAGTTTATTCCTAAGTATCTTATTTTGGGAATGGTAAATGGGATTGTTTTTTCAGTTTCTTTTTCTAAGAGGTCATTATTGGTGTATAAAAATGCCATCTATTTCTGGATGTTAATTTTGTATCCTGCTACTTTGCCAAATTCATTTATTAAATCTAGTAGTTTTTTTGGTGGAGTCTTTAAGGGTTTTCTATGTACAATATCATGTCATCTGTGAATAATGATAGTTTTACTGCCTCCTTTCCAATTTGGATGCCTTTTATTTTTTTCTTGTCTCATCGCTATGGCTAGGACTTCCAGATTTTCTTGAATAAGAGTGGTGAAGCTGATATCCCTGTCTTGTTCCTGTTGTTAGCAAAACAAAAATATGTATCTTTAGTGTTGAGTGCTTTGCACTGTCCTAGAGTTCCCACTTCTAAGATTCACTTGTATTTTAGTATTAATCACACCCAGTTGTAGGCAGGACCATTATCCTTAATGAGCTAATGGTCAGTTGGGATGCACCCACGAAACAATGTACTGGTTGGGCCCTGACCCTTTTTGCCCAGCACCTTTCCAGGGCTCCCTGTGCATACAACACAGTACAAGTGCTCAGACCCAGTCAGATAGCCAAGGTCTTGCATGGTCTGGCCCTGTTCACCCTCTGTAGACTCTTCTTTCTCCATGAGCACTTCTGTGTTCTGTAATCTGGCCACGGCACACTGTTTTCTCCTTGTCTTCTCTTGCCCCTGTGCCTTTGCCCAGGCTGTTCTTGGACCATCACTTTCCCTCCCTGTCCCTTCCACCCCTTCTGTAATGGCACTCCCCTGTCCTCCCCAGGTGGGTTTGGTAGCCTGCCTTTCCCTTGTCTCACTGCTCCTTACTGATAATGCTCTTTTGCAGTTGTGTTCTTTCCTCCCCTGGGCTTGGAGCTGGGAGGGCAGAGGTGTGTGGTCTGGCACCCACGAGAACAGTGTTGTGTGCAGCATAAGCTCTAGGCAGTGCCTGTGTTAGGAAGGCAGCGTCTGTGGGGAGCCTCCTGCCTGCTGCAGAAAGGTCAAACTGAATGTCTGAGAACCCCAGTACCACCCTCTTCACCAGTGGGTGACCTGGGATTGGTCAGGAGGCTTCCGTTTCCTTCCTCATCTGTAAAATGGGACAATCATTGGGATGATCACGTATTAAGTTATGTAGTATCTGGTCACTGGGGGGGTGTACAAAAAAAATGTAATTAAATAACATCCACTTCTCGGGTTGTTTGTTATGGGTGCTTTTGATCCCATTCCACAGACAGAGAACCTGAGGCCCAGAGTGGCTAAGGCGGTTCTTCCCAGACACACAGCCAGAAAGTGGCAAAGTTGGGATTTGAACTGAGGTCCTTGATTCCAAATCCCATGGAGAGGTGCACACCGTCCCAAAGGCCTGTCCTCAAACACACCCAGACACACCGAGCCAGAGCCATCCGTGTGGCTCCAGAGTGTGCTTCCCTGCCGGTCGCCCGGCCTGGCTCTGGGACCGCCACGTCCGTCTCGTTCTTGGAAGTCGATTTGGTTTGGTCTCCTTCCTGCCCCTGTCATTCCTCCCTCGAGGAAGCCAACTCTCTCGCTAACCTGCCAGGCTGTTGAACCCTCCAGTTGTGGGATGGTGACATATCAGAGCCAGAGAAGGGGCCTCTTAAATCTTGTTAAAAACAGAGATTCCTGGGCTCCACCCAGGACCATGAATCAGAATCTCCAGGGGTGGGGCCTGGGAATCTGGACTCAAGGGCCTAAAGTATGGGATTCACTGGCTCTTTTAACCCTTTTCTCTTTCTGTTAAAGAAGCCCAGCCTGGGGGAGGCCCAGTGAGTCTGGGGAACTGGGAAGTCCTCTCTGGACTCTCACCTGGGCTGCCCCTTCCCAGCATTGTCCCGCCTCTCCCTCCCCACCCCCAGCCTCGGATCTCTAGAAACCCTGTACAATGGAAGTGGTTGCGCATGGGTGTGCAGAGACCTTCTGGAAATGCAGGCTCTGCTTGCAGACTTCCTGTGTCTTACAATGTTATCTTCAGAATAGGAAACTTTGCCCCATTTTTGCAACGCACATCCTTTGCCTGAGAGTCTGTGGTGGTGCTGGCCAGCTGGGGCGGGTCACTTCTCAGGCAGAGGCGGGGAGTTGTTCCGACAGCGACGGAGGAAGGACTCTCTCCCTGCTACCCACAAGAACCAACAAACAGGCCCTTTTGCAGAAATAATTCGTGTTGGTCAGACTCATCAGCATTATTTATTCCTTGAGCCCAGTGGTATCAAGGACCAAGTCATTCCTCAAGAGATAGGAGCCCTCGTTGTGTGGCCTGGCCCTGGGCTCTGGCAAGTGATTTCTGCTCCCTGAGCCTTCGTTTCCCTTTCTGTAAAGGGAAGGAGGTTGGGCTGAATGACCTCTAGCTCTGACATTTAGCAAGTCCCGAAGAATCCTTTAGATTCCCCTAAGTTTCTTTTGGAAATAAACATGATGTTGCTGTTAGTATGTTCCACAACACCCTATAATTTTCAGTTTCCACCAATCCAAGAATGGCATGCCTCCCTCACCCTCAACTCTTAGATAGTCACATGACCCACTGGGGTGGTGGGTGGATTCCCCAGGTGACAGAGTCTGTTTTGAATGGGAGTAGGGAAATGACCCTCAGAACTCACAGGGAGTGGGCTTTCCACAGGCTTGCAGTTAGCTATAGGCCCAGGCTAGTGCCCACTTCCTATAGGCCAGCTACAAAGAACATTTATGCTGTTTCTTTTATTCCTCTCAGACTGGAAATCTCAGGGAGGGCAATTATGGTTTGGGGGAGAAAATATATGTGTATAGCCCACCAAATAATTTGGAACTGACCAGAAAGAATGATGTTTAAAAAAACAAGACTCTCTGATTTCCTTTGACATCTCTGTTCGTTTCTGTTGACTTCAGCCTCCAGCACTTCCCTCACCACAGGATTAAATTCCTCCAGGAAGCCTATGGGCACGTGGGGGCTGGAGCCATGCCAGGGAGACCCAGAGCCGCCAGTCTCCCTGGGGTGCCTCTGTCCTGGCGCTACCCTGAAGCCCGCCAGCCTAGGACCCCTGAGGAAGATAGAGCCCCTCCAAGTGGCACTGACTTTGAGCAAGGGGTCAGGCCCAGCCTCTGGGCCAGAAGATTATTCTCTCTCCACCTTCCATCCCCTGGTTTTGGAGGTGCTTAGCACACAGTAGGCATTTAGTGAGCATGAGAGAGGTGCCTCCTAAGCAAATGTTCTTCTCGCATCTCAGTGGCAATTCTGTTGGCTGGACCCCAAACCAACAATGAGTGGTTCTTGAAAACATCCTACCCACTCTTTCCCCTCAGGGAATTTGCTCCCAGGGTTTCAGGGTGGAGCTCCATGTGTTCAAGGCCTGGGCAGGACAGTTCTTGTGGCTGGGTCGGAGCAGTCAGGAGGGGGCGCTTCGGGAAGGTAGAGATGGTCAGATTCTGACGTGAATGGCCTGCTAGGCTGTGGTTCTTGGTGGGTCTTTATAAATGAGCGAGTCAGTGTGCCCGTTTTATAGTAAAAGCCATGAGGAGGGAGAGGATTGAACCAAGTGGATGCTCAGATTCCATATGAACAGAGAAGATCCTTTTGATCAAATAGTGGGTCAACTACAAAACCCGTGGTGTATGTGGCAGAACATCCTTCTGGTGGCAGGATGCATGACTTGGCAAGCCCCAGCCCAGTGCTTTAAATATATATATATACACACACACACATATACACATATACATATACATATATGTGTGTGTGTGTGTGTGTGTGTGTGTGTGTGTGTACATATATATTATTGATTTCAGAGAGGAAGGGAGAGGGAGAGAGAGAAACATCAATGATGAGAGAGAATCATTGATCAGCTGCCCCCTACTGGGGATTGAGCCTGCAACCTGGTCATGTGCCCTGACCTCCAGGTTAATGGGTCAATGCTCAACCATTGAGCCATGCCAGCCAGGCCTCAGTGCTTTTGTTGGTCTTACCTGATAACAATTTTTGAAGCCCAAAGGAGTTGGTAGGGGAGGGAGGAAGAGTATCTGCTGGGACACCTGGCTTCCCTGCCTCCCAAGATGAGTCTTCCCCCAGGGACACAAGCCTGGGGAGCTCTTCGGAGGCTGCTTCTGTCACGCAGTGGGTCTTGTTAATCCAGAAGATGTCTGAAATGTCCAGGAATTAGAAGGTGGAGGGTGAATAATCTTCTGACTCCCTGCCCAAGGTCAGTGCCACTTGGAGAGGCTCTGCCTTCCTCAGGGGTCCTTGTGCTGGCGGGCTTCAGGGTAGTGCCAGGACAGAGGCACCCCGGGGAGACTGGCGGCTCTGGGTCTCCCTGGCATGGCTCCAACCCCCACGTGCCCAAAGACTCAGGCGGTTGCTCCTGCCTCGGTGGCCTTGGGGACCTGCCCAGCCGGAACCTGCCATTCCCCCATCAATACCGCCTCCCCAACTTGGCAGGGCCTTCTCCTCGAGCTGGAGCAGCCCTCGGTATTTCCAGCTTGGCCCACTGCCCGCCTCTGGGGCCTTGCAGTCTGTCCCTCACAGGCCAGGACCAACACACTCTCTCAGCTTGATGGTTGGCTTCCCAACTTGCCTGGGGCCTCTTCCTGTCACCCCACACTCCCCAAGCTTATCTGTGGGCCTCTCACCTTTCCTGCTCCTCCGAAAGCATTATTGACCCCCTTGGAGTTGTAAGTGTTGCTTTCTCCATGGGAGAAAACATGGGGCTAGCTAATTTATAAGTCACCAAGGAGGCTATAAACGTCCTTGGTTCATCTACTGCAGTTGGCGCCTGAGGGGCCTCTCTCTTGGAGATGCCCCAGTTGGCTGGGTGCCCTGGACAAATGCCCTAGGAAATGCTGCTTCTTTAAGGTGGGTATGGAGATAACTGGGTGGCATAGTGGTGTGCTGGAGCAGCCAAGGGCTACCAGTCTCTCCTGGGCAGCCACCGAAGGGCCTGCAGGTCCCGGGGACACTGGAGGTTCAGCCGTCCAGGTGGCTTCCTTTCCAGATACACTGCAAGGAAACATGACAGCTCGGCGACTCCTCGCCAATTCAGGGGAATTGGGTGGGTGATTGGGAAGAATACTGTCTAATAAACCAAGTTTTGGGATTTTCAAATACTGTAAACTATGATGCTAACTGTTAGAGGTCATTCGGAGATCTGCTGTAGTGAACAGATAAGAGCAATTTGTAATTGGTTTGCCCGTTGTTTATACAGTGCTAGTAGGATAAACAGTTCTCCTGAACCTTGTTTATATTTTGCATTTGTTTATCAAAACTTTTTTTTAACTTGAACCCAGCTGCTTTCGGAATTATTACAGTCTAGATTTATGAGTCCTAATTAATGGTACTTTATTATATGTGTACAATAATTTATCTTGGCAGTATGAGTGCTTTATCCAAAAGCCTCAGTGCTGCCCGGCCCCAGTGGCTCAGTGGTTGAGCGTCAACCTATGAACAGTTCAATTCCCGGTCAGGGTACATGCCGGGTTGCGGGCTTGATCCCTAGGAAGGGGTGTACAGGAAACATCATTGATGTTTCTGTCTCTCTCTTCCTCTCCCTTCCTCTCTGACATGAATAAAAAATATATTTAAAAGATAAAAACAAGAGTGTCAGTGTTATATGAAGAGTTGGGGGACAAGTTATTTGTCTTACCAGATCAAAAGTAGACCTGTTGCAGGGTAGATAAACCATGAGATTTGTAAGGTCTTTCCTGGACTATTACCCTGAGAGTTTGAGTCCCTGGGCTTGACTGGCTCAGTGGACACTCCAGGTGAGGTTTACGTACGGTAGGGTGTGTATGGAACCGGTGGGGTATACTTGATGGCAATTACCAATAACAAACATTTATCCTTTTTAATGATCTGATACATTCCTTCTATCATTTTCGTCCTACACTGGGTTATATCTTACCTTTGACATTCATCCAGCTGGCACTGACATCAACCTTTTAGCATTACTTCTGATTAGGAATTAAAGATCCTACTTATTACCCCATTAGCCAAGGGTTCAGCACTGATGTTAAGAAAATTGTGTTCTCATTTCATGAGTGTGGTCCCAGGATAGTGAGATGGGGGCTACCTTTCACACCATGGCAGGTCACCTCATTCTGTTGATCCCAAATTTCTTGTGGGTGTTTGTCCATGCAAAGGCCTCCCAAAGACTTGACCCAGACATAGAGGGGCTCACACGTCCACCCTTTTCCTTACCACCCCTGAAGACACCTGAACAACTTTAATAAACCTGAACTCAACCGTAGCCTCGCTTGCCCTCTGCTCACCCAGCTGCCTGTCATTTTCTTCACCCAGTGAGGATAGTGAGCCATGGAGTTAGAGGCTGGCCTCTGGATTTGCCTCTTAGCTTTGTTTTAAATCTTGTTGTCTCCCTTTGTGGCTAGTGAGAAGTATCAGAGGGAAGGGTGTACCAGGTACCCCCTTCCTACACACACACACACACACACACACACACACAGCACGCAGCACGCAGCCTGCAGGTCAGGAGGATGGATCCCCATTTCACTGACTTCCAGAAATGGGCATGTTGTGGTTTTATGATGATAATGGCACACATGTTGGATTGGCCCTGCGGGATGGATTTGGGAAAGGAGGCTTCTGGGTATTTGGATTTTCTGCTGTTATTTTAAACTGGTTTTAAGTGTCCTTTATTGCAGCTATGGCCACAAGATAGGGCTGGGATGTTGTGAGATGTTTGATGTAACTGAAAGGGCCTGGCCTGTGAGTTCCCCACTGAGGAGGAAGTGGTTAGGTGGCCAGGAATGCAACCTGTGCCTCCCAGATTAATTAATAATTGAGAGCTGGCCCCCAGCCAGGCGGAGTTGGGAGAGATACAGTGAACAAAGAGTGGTTAACTACAGTGGGGGAAGGAAAAGTTTGACTTTGCCTGTGGCTAAAAGGGAAATTCACAATGGCCATGATTTATGGGCTGAATTACTTGGGATCCTCCTTAGTGGCCCCAACTTGGGCCTGTGCTCCAGGAATGCAGACCGGGGGGCCTATTGGGCCATTTTTGCCTGCTGGGAAGGGAGGAGGAAAGAGGGGGGCAGCATGGCAGGCGCCAGCCTCTGTGGAGGAGGCTCGAGTCACACCCGTGGGAGAGGGGTTGTACTGACTGCCTGTGGTGACTAGGTATAGGCTAGAAGTTTAGTGCCTACCCCGGCCCGCTTTGCAAGGAGGAATGGAAGGAAGAGTGGCTATGGAGTCTGGCTGCTCTGGGTTCAAATTCCTCCTAATTAATTGGCTGTGTGTCCTTGGACCAGGGGCTTAATCTCCCTGCACCTTCATGTCCTCCTTTGTAAGATTATATCTGCCTTCTAGGATTGTCCTCAGGGTTAATTGGGATGGGGTATATGGATAGTTGGTGCTCAGTAGCAGCTGGATTCCCATAGAGTGACTGGAAAGGGCACCTGCAACAACTCTTTAAACAGGATCATTACTTAGCAAATCTCTGCTGATGTTTGCTGGCCCATGCACACCAGGTGTATGCTGCTTTCTAAGTAGACCCGTGACTTTTCAACCCTGTCAGGAAAGGCGCTAATTGGACTTGGGGTTGAGGCATGGGGCTCAGGTCTGTGTGTCTCCGCTAGCCTGAGGGACTTGCTGGACAGACTGGCTCCGTTTCTCCTCTGCACCTCCCTCCCCAGATCAAACAGGCTATCCCTTTTCAGGCATCCTGGAACTTGGGCAAGGATGGCCCGAGCAGCTCTGGCTGCTTCAGTGTGCACAGTAGCATAGCCACAGACAGGAGACGGGGTCACAGGGGTGAGCTTCTGCCAAGCCCGTGGGTCATTTTTCAACACTTCTGCATGGAACATTTAAATTTTATGTCACTGCATTCTTTACAACAAATATTAGTATTTGATTGTGGCTTAATGATCTCTCCAGTCAATATTAGCTTTCTGGTTATTCTAAAGCACTCCTGTGTGTTCCAGAAATACACAAGAATGATCTAGGCCACCCTCACTTTCAGAAAATCCCATGTGGAGAAGTCTGCATTCACTGCAAAGGCGTGGATTATGACTTTTGTGTTATAAAAGGATATTTGAAAGGAAATGATTTAACGCAAGGTTTATTTTAAAGTTGAATTTCTTTACCTCTGGGACTTTAACTTGGGGTTGTTTATCCCAAAGTGCATCTTTAATGTAAATAAGGCAGGTGTATTTTGACTTGCAAAGGTCACATGATTCTGTCTTGTTGGTAAGTAACAACAAGCTAGTGCTGGCGAGGCATATTTCTGAGAGCTTTGCAAACAAGAAAGCCAGCCCCCCACACTCTTCTTTGGCTTTTCCATTCAGAGACATGCTCTCTGTTCCCTTCACCTGATTGACTTAGCAAAACAGAGAAATGAAATCCACCCCCATTGCCAGATGAGATGACTGTAGGCTTTAGGTGATTTTTGGTTGTGTTGTTGTTTTTTTGAGCCGCTGAAACAAACCTTGCATATAGTGAGCTCATCTCCTATTCCATAGGCCAGGCTGCATCATGAGGACCAGCAACGTAGGGACTTTTGCTTCTCCCTCCCTGCCTCAGTGTCCTGGCCTCTGAGCATCAGAGGTGTCATCTGTGGAATGGGGACAGCGCTGCTGCTGTGCCTTTTTCAAACACAGGGAAAACCGGATGATTTCCCATTGTTAAGAGCACCCTTGTCAGGAGACACAGCAACCGGTCCCAGGGGAGGAGGGGCAGAGGTGAAAGCAGCCTGATCTTAGGCCAGCCCGCTCCCAGGTGGGTGGGGTGGAGACACACCCACCTGATGACAGCATCAGTCACAGAGGAGATTCCGACCCAGGGACTGGGGAAGGCTTTTCAAGGGAGGTGACTTCGGGGTCTTGTCGGTTGAGTAAGCTCTGAAAACACGGGGGAACAGCGGAGGAAGCTCATATTCCTTGAGTGCTGGTTACTGTTCTGGGCCCTTTACTAATCCCCTCCACCCTTCTGAGTGAGGTATGAAGTGAGAGGAAACCAGTGCTGAGCAGGGCCTGCTTCGCAGGTAGGCAACACATGCCTCGCTCAGGCCGGTGCTCAGAGGGGCCTCCCCTCCATTTAATGCTCTGCTTTCACCATTGAAATTCTGGATGATTTTTAAACAAAGAGCCCTGTTACACTTCCCCCTCTGCTCCCCCCGCTGCACTCAGAGACCCGAACTCAGAGACGCAGTCTCCTGCCCGTAGTAACAGAGCCGTGAAGATTTGCACCAGTTCAACCTCTGCTGCCTTTGGTCTCGGGAGCCTTACAGATCCAGAGACAGTGGGATGGACAAAGTACACGCAGAGTGGGGTGTTAAAGGCACAGAGAGCTAAGGGACCCTGATAGCAGGAGATGACGAGGCCAAGGATTTGTGGGGGCCTCACCTGGTCATCCACTGGGATGTTTGTGTACCACTGTGGGGGCTTCCTGTCCCTTAGAATTGAGACAGGAGGATTGAGGGCAATTTTGAGGTACTTTGCTTTTATGGCTCTGTATTGGGTCCAAGTAGAAGTCTGAGGCAGGAGGTTTGCTAATGAAACTCAAATTGTATTGGGGAAATAAAAGAAAAATGGAAGTGTCCCAAATTGTCCTAACTCTGGGAACCTGCAGGGCAGGAATGTTCCTTGAAGCACAACACTGCTGTCCACCACCGACCTGCATCCCTGCCCCTTGGACCCTCGGACTCGTGCCTGGGCTGTCCCCATCTGAACCCCCAAAGGGCCGATTGTGTTCTCTGTGGTCTTGGAGTCAGCAGGGATGTCAAAGTTGGATCGAATCAGTGAACTTTGGCACTTAAAGCCTAAGATGAAAACCCAGACTCGGCTCAGAACCCAGACCAGCCAGGGGCCTGGTTTGTGTGTGAACTCAGGAATTCAGCAATCAGCAGTGCAGACCCCCAGGCAGGGAAGATGGGGCCCCTTCCCTTCTTCCCTGGGGACCAAGGTACTCAGCTTTATCAGCTTCACGAATCCTTATTTTAAATCTTTCCAGGCCCAATATGAAAAGCCAGGCTTTCCCAACCCCTGGGCCCAGAGGGTCTCTGGGTAGGAAAACAAACAAACGCAGAGTCTTTCTGATAGAACAAAAGAGGACTTGGAATGGGAGCAAAGTTCATTGAAGCCTTTTGTTGCTGAAACTGGTTCTAAAAATGTGGGCTGATTGTAGAAGCTGTTTATCACAGTCTCTTCCCTCAGACACTTGTCACCATCCTTCCCTCCCAGCGCACAGGAACCAGAATTCTCCCACCTGCCTCCACTGCCTGCCAGAGGTAGAGGGGTTCCTGCCCTCGCCAGTGCTTCTGGTGTGGAGTCCGATCCATCGGCTGTGATGGGGGAGGCCAGTCTAATGGCAGCCTCAGTGTGGCTCTCAGAAGCCGTAGCTGCCTGCAGTGTTAAGAAGGATGCACTGAGCCCTGCCGATGTGGTTCAGTGGTTGAGCATCGACCTATAAACCAGGAGGTCATGATTCCATTCCCAGTCAGGGCACATGCCCAGGTTGTAGACTCAATCCCCAGTAGGGGGTGTGCAGGACAGCCGATCAATGATTCTCTCTCATCATTGATGTTTCTGTCTCTCGCTCCCTTTCTGAAATATATATAAATAATGAAAAGAAAGACGCACCAAGGCCTAGGCAGAAAAGCCACTGGTCCCTGGGCCCAGGGAAGCTGGGACAGTCTTGCCAGGGCTCCAGGGCGAGATGGATGCTGATGGAAGCGGGACCCCAGGTTTTTTCCTCCCACAGGTCTGCCTATTAGGGCCTGGGCTAATGCTTGTTTTATGTCAGGTTGCAAGATGAGTTCATCTTTTCAGGATTTGTTTGAATACGGCACAAGATAAAAGAATGGAAACCTTACCACCTCGGCCCAGGCTGCCACTTTGTTCCACTGGAGACATGGGGCCGATGAGGCAGCACAAAGGGGACAGGGTGGGCTCAGCGTCAGGCCAGCCAGGCGGATTCCCATGCTGCACTGGGGTCTGTCAGAATGGGCATGGGGAGTTCGGGAGGGAGAACTGATGAAGAGCACAGGGCACCCAGCAACCTCCACCCTCCAGTGACTCGGCCAGGATTAACTGCCCTTTCTCAAGATCTTCGTTCTTTATTGTAGCACAGGATCTGTTTGAATACTGCTTGTGTTTGGAGGGGTGATGGGAGTGTGGAGTGTATAGGAGAAACTGAAAAACCAAAAAAGTGTATGTGTTTGCAGGGCTGCATAGAGGCCATAGACAGTTGTGACAAGGCATGCTATTTGAAACCCCACTGCCCTCACAGGAAGGTGGGTAGTGAGTGTGGGGCAGTGGCCACACCCAAGGATCCCTTTTATTGTCCAGTCTTTAAGGAGCCTCCATGTGCCGGCATGGAGTGGACATAGCTGCGTTATTATAGCACAGTCCCTGTGCTCTTGCCCTTGCAGTCCTCTGGGGCTTTGCAGACCACAGGTTGCACCCATGGGAGTAATGCACAGTCCCTTGTCTCTAAGCCTAGACAGACATGAGTTCAAATCCCAGCTTTGCAACTTCCTAGCCGAGGACTGTGGACGTGGAATGCTCGGGCCTTAGCTCCTTCATCTTAAAATGGGAAATGACTGAGAAGATGAATAGTATGTCGCAATGCTACATTTAAAGTACTTCATACTCTGCCTGGTATTTGGTAAAGGTTTATTAAATGTCAGCTGACATTATTATTATTATTATTATTGGCTGGTTGTTTTTATTATCACCACCACTACTACTACTGTTATGATTTCCCCTTGGTTCTCAACTCCATTGATATATCTTATCTTTGCAGGTATTATTACCTAATATGAATACCCTTATGAAACTAGACCAGCTGAATCAATCTAGTAAATAATTTACACAAATAATATATAGAGGTAGGTGTACAGTGGTAATAATATTAGTGAAATAATAGTAGCTATTACTTATGAAGTACTTTTTTTGAACCAGGCATTATTAGACACACTTGAAGTAAGCACTGATTGCATCCCCATTTTACAGATTAGGGCACTGAGGCCCCACGGGTGAAGTCACTTGCCCAAGATTTCACAGCTGGTGAGTGGCAGAGCTGAGCTTTATATGCAGGCAGTTTGGCACATTAATCCAGCCTGTGCAGGAGATAACCGACGGTCCTAGGCATGTGGCTAATTTCTGCTGTGACCTTGGGAAATCACTTGAGCTCTTTGGGCCTCAGTTTTTGCATTTGCAATGAATTTTGGCCACATGGACTGCCCCATTTTTGGCCTTCCTCCTCTGCTCACTGACATTCTCCTTTTGCATTTCTGTTTACTCTCTGTCTTGGGGGCAAACCCCGCCACCAGCAAATCTGCGGCTGGTTGACTGTCTGGTAAGCACAGTCCTTGGCCTCAGGTGACCAGCGGCTGAAAGAGCCCCCAAGGTGGACCCTGTGTAGGCGGCAGTGGTGGCCAGACCGCCCGTGATGTAATGACCGATTAGGAACTTCCTCTTGGAAGCCTGGCTTCCTCTAGGAGCCAAAGGTGCTGGCTCTGAGGTGGGGGGTGGGGGGTGGGAGCGAGTAAGAGGAAACTCCTGTCAGCTGGGCCCTGCTTTTGGAAAGAGTTCAGCAGAGAGGCTTGGTCTAAGCTGTTGACCATTAATGGGGCCTGTGTACATTCCTTCTCTGCTTTTACTGCCTGAGCCCAGTGAATAAAGGGCTGATCTCCCCCTCCCTTAACAAAGAAAAAAAGAGCCTTTAATTAATGCTGCATCTTTGGACTCACTGCAAAACCTGAAGCCATTTCTGCAGCTTAAAATGACAAAGGAAGGTTAAGTAGAAATTCTTTTTTCCCCCCTTCAGTTTGATAACAAAAACTACTTATCTAATGGGCAAACAAGGCTTTTAAAGGGGTGTTAGGTTAACCAGATGCAGGGCCACGTAATTATTCCCAGGCCTAGGAGCCATGGATGAAAAAGCTGCCGGTTGGACTGGAACTTGAAGCCACAGGCATGACATGGGACAGAAGAAAGGCGTTTTCCAGGGGGACTGGAGGCCCTAGCCTGGCTTGTGAAAAGGGGATTGGAAAAGCCAGCCCTGGTTTCTCTCCAGCTCTGCCACCAACTTGCTGGATGATCCAGGGCAAGTCACTTAACCTGTTTGAGCTTCTGTCTCTGAAGCTCCCTTCCCAGCTCTCAGTGGTGTCTGGGTCCGTCTGCCCTTGCTTCTTGCTCATTGAGGTGTGGCTGGGCCGACCCTTTCCATCCAGACCTGAGAGGGGCAGGGAGGCTGCTGTGGCCCAAGTCGGGTATGAAGCAGCAGCAGAGGCTGTGAACATAGAGGAGCATGGGGTGAGGTGGACGGCCAGGGCCCTGGAGACCAAGAGGACTCTGGCTGGCCTCCTGCAAATACTCCGAGCCTTTATGTCCAGCTCCCCGAGAGTCCAAGGGATCAGAAACAGTCTCAGCACGTCTTAGGTTCCCTTCACAGGATGGCGGAGGCCAGGGCGGTCTGGCCAAATGGAAAGGGGGGAATCAGGAGGAAAACAAGCTGCATCGCGTGTGCTCACGCTTTTGGAGCGTGCAGCCCACGGGGGAGCACACAGGAACGTTCCTGCCCTTTGTTTTGACAGAAAACTGCTGATTCGAAGAAGCTAAAGGCTTTTCTTGGGATTTCAGCTCTCCCCGCCTCCCCCAGACTGCACTTAGCCCCCTTGGTGCCTCAGCACCCCCACAAAATTACATGTTGGGCTCAAAGCACCCTCCCTGGGCAGAGCGGCCAAGAGGAAGGAATGCCAACCATTGGAGGGGCTGGCTCCAGTTTAGGGGAGCGGGCCTATTGTGAGCCTGTCTCCTCCAGCCCACCGCAGCCATCCACCTCCCTCTGGTGGCAGGAATGTGGGCACCACCAGGAAGCCAGGCCACCCCTGCCCAGCCTGGAAACACAGGGCTGTCCCCCGGGCAACCACAGAGCCCTGCCGAGCTACTCCACAACTAGAGCTGGCCTGGGCAGAACATTTTTACTTGTTTAATTTTAATTCTTTCATGGCCTCATACCTACAATGAAATCCACAGCTCTTAGGTGTATAGGTCATGATTATTAACAATGTGTATACCTGAGTTCCCATTGTACCAATCAGGATATCAAACATTTCCATCACCCCACCCACTCATGCTCCTTCCCAATCATCCCTACTCCACAGAGGTAATCCCTGTACTGATTTCTATCACTATAGGTTAGTTTTGTCTATCTGAGAATTTCATATAAATGGAAACAAATAGCACTTCTGTGGGCTGTTGGCAACTCGGGCTTCTGATATGCATTGTTACATGTTTCAGTAGTTTGTTCCTTTTTTTATATATAAAATTTTATTTTATTTTATTTTTATTTTTTTAAGAATATATTTTATTGATTTTTTTACAGAGAGGAAGGGAGAGAGATAGTTAGAAACATCGATGAGAGAGAAACATCGATCAGCTACCTCCTGCACACTCCCCACTGGGTATGTGTCTGCAACCAAGGTACATGCCCTTGACCGGAATCGAATTTGGGACCCTTGAGTCTGTAGGCCGATGCTCTATCCACTGAGCCAAACCGGTTAGGGCAGTTTGTTCCTTTTTATTGGTGAGTCACATCCTATTGTATGGATGTACCTTGTTCTTTGTGTTTTTTTTTATTTCACTGTTTTGTTTTCTTTTTAACTTTTCTTTTGCAATTACAGTTTATATTCAATATCATTTTGTATTAGTTTCAGGTGTACAGATAGTGGTTAGACAATCATATACTTTACAGAGGGGTCCCCTGATGTACCACATAGTTATTACAATATTATTGACTATATTCTCTGTGCTGTACTTTACATCCCTGTGACTGTTTTCTAACTACCAATTTGTACTTCTTAATCCATTTACTTCTACCCAGCCCCCCAACCCCACTCCCCTCTGATAACCATCAGTCTGATCTCTGTATCTATGAGTTTGTTTCTATTGTATTTGTTATTTTGTTCTTTAGATTCCACCTATAAGTGAAGTCATATGGCATTTGTCTTTCTCTGTCAGATTCATTTCACTTAGCATAATACCCTCTAGGCCCATTCATGCTGTCACAGATGGTAAGATTTATTTATGTTTTTTAATCCTCACTCGAAGACATGCTTAGAGAGAGGAAGGGAGGGAGGGAGAGAAACATCGATGTGAGAGAGAATCAATTGGTTGCCTTCTGTATGTGCCCCAATCAGGGATTGAACCCGCAATTTAGGTATGTGCCCTGTCCAGGAATCGACCGGCATCCTTTCCTTCTGTGCACAGAACAACACTCAACCAAATGGCAAGGAAAATTTCATTCTTTTTTATGACCAATACTGCATTGTATATATATATACCACAACTTTTTCACCCACTTGTCTGTTGATTGGGTTGTTTACATATCTTGGCTATTATAAGTAATGCTGCAGTGAACATAGGGGTGCATATATTCTTTTGAATTGGTGTTTCAAGTTTCTTCGGATCTATATCCAGAAGTGGGAACGCTGGGCAGCTCCATATTTGATTTTTTGAGGAAACTCCATACTGTCTTCCGTAGTGGCTGCACTAATCTGCATTCCCACCAGCAGTGCACAGTGGTTCCCTTTTCTCCGCATCCTCACCAGCGCTTGTTGTTTGTTGATTTATTGATGATAGCCATTCTGACAGGTGTGAGGTGATATCTCATTGTGGTTTTAATTTTCATTTCTCTGATGATTAGTGACATTGAGTATCTTTTCATATCTATTGTCCATCTGTATGTCCTCTTTGGAGTAGTGTCTCTTCAGGTCCTCTGCCTGTTTTTTAATTGGATTGTTCCTTTTTGTTCGTTTGTTTGTGTGTTTTTTTTTGGGGGGGCGGGGGGTGAGTTGTATGAGTTCTTTATAAGTTTTGGATATTAACCCCTTATCAGATATTTCATTGGCAAATACGTTCTTCTGTTCAGTAGACTATCTTTTCATGTTGATGGTTTCCTTTGCTGTGCAAAAACTTTTTAATTTGATGTAGTCTATTTGCTTATTTTTTTTTGTTTCCCTTGCCTGCGGAGATAATATCAGAAAAAAAATATTGCCAAGAGAAATGTTAGCGATTTTACTGCCTATGTTTTCTTCTAGGCATTTTATAGTTTCAAGTGGTACATTTAAGTCTTTAATCCATTTTGACTTTATTCCTGTATATGGTATAAGAAGGTGTCTAGTTTGTTTGTTTTGCAAGTATCTGTCCAATTTTCCTAACACCATTGATTGAATAGACTGTCTTTACCCCAGGATATGTTCTTGCCTCCTTGGTCATATATTAATTGACCATATACTATATAGGCCTGGGTTTATTTCTGGGCTCTATTTTGTTTCATTGAGCTCTGTGTCTGTTTTTATGCCAGGGATGTACTTTATCTTTGTTTGTTCATTATCTTAGTCCATTTGGGCTGCTATAACAAAATACCATAGACTGCGTGGCTTAAGTAACACATTTATTTCTCACAATTCTGGAGGCTAGGAAGTCCAAGGTCAAGGTGCCGGCAGATTTGGTGTATATAGTAGGGGCCCATTTCTAGGTCATAGATGGCTTCTTGTTGCTCCTCACATTCTGGAAGGGTTAGAGAGCTCTCTGGTATGTCTTCTATAAGGGCACTCATCCCATTCATGACCCTCATGACCTCCCAAAGGCCCCACCTTTCCAAGTGCCATCACACTGGGGGTTAGGATTTCAACATGTGAATTTGAAGGGGACATAAATATTCAGTCTGTAGCATCCATTCTTCTGTTGGACATCTGGGCAGTTTTCCAAGATTGGGTGATTATGAGTAGAGTTGCTGTGAACATTCACTAAATCACAGAAATTTAGAGCTGATTGTTTCGGTGGGAAGACTGAGGCCAGGAGAAGGAGGTCACCTTCCTGATCAGAGCCAGAAGGCAGGACACCTGACTGCAGGACTCCTGGCAGATCAGCACCAGACTGCGCCTCTGCTCCCCTCCTCCCCCAGGAACCGTCCCAGCCAGGACCCAGAGTCTGGCTGGGAATTAGGCCAGGCCCCGAGCAGGGGTAGTGAGCAGGAGTTTCGGTCAGAGCTCGGTCATCTTTGATGTTGTTCACTCGGGTCTGACTCCCCAGCATTTATTTGCAATTAAGGAGCCGGTTCCTAATTAGGCTGATGGCTAGACCACAGCCTTGGAGCCATGAGGAGAAGAAGATCTTTTGCAAGAGACTGTCCCCCTGCACCCTGAGTGGCAGCCCAGGCTGCAGATGGGAGGTGTGGTGTGGTGGATGGAATAGGGCTTTGCATCAGTTTGGGGGCGCCTGCCCTCTCAAAGACAGCATGCCAGCTTCTGTCAGACACTGCAGGAGATATGAATACACGCATGTATGTATGTACATGTGTGTGCAGTGAAATGGTGCCACAGCACTACTCACCTTTGTTCTAGACAGTTAGTTACGCATTGCTTCATTCTTCATTATTTTGCTTCTGAATACCCAGGCTGGGAGATAAACCTTAACAGTTTGCAAAGGGCATTGATGTCCACGGTCCTATTGTAACCTCCCATGGTGGTGACTGTGGATGGGTCGTGACTCCCAACACCCCTAGGGATCCCAGGTCTCTGAAGAGTCAACCCAGTGCTGGGACCAGTAAACAGCCAGCTGCTTCTTTCTGCACCCAACTGATCTGCTCCCAGGAGTTTCCAGAAAACCCCAAGATAGACTGTGTAAGTGAGGCACTCAATTATGGATAAACCTGTTTCCAAATGGGGAGACAGGCTTGCCCACAGCCACACCTGTAGTCAGTGGTGAGAGCCTTAGTTTAGGTCTGCCTCCATTCCGTCTATCGCAGTTCTGGAACCTTTAGATCATGTGGCAAACGTTAGCTTAGAATTCTGGGGTCTCAGGTTCTGGTCCCCGTTCTGCTACACCCCACTGTATGACCTCAGGGAAGTCACCCTGCACCCAGGGGCGCCGTCTTTGGGGCACAAGGACATTGGACTCAATCAGTGGTTCACATAGGCTAGTTTTAGGACTAAGTTTTCATTGGTCCATGATGAAAGAAATAAGAAAATTTCTTATGATCTAAATGATGTGATTTTCAACCCTTTTCATCTCATGGTGCACATAAATTAATTACTAAAATACTGCGGCATACCAAAAAAATACGTATTTTGCCAGTCTGACGCCCCTCCCCCTCATAGGTATAATTTTGATTGACTTACAAAAGAAAATAATAGTAGTAATTACCTGCCCTTTTTGCTCCAAAGTGACTTTTAAAAAAAATCAGGTGCCTATACTTGTATATAAAGATTTCTAGTACCAAGAATTAACCAATCAGATGCAACCTTATTAGCAATGTGGCCAATAAGATGCAGCTCTATTGTATGACCTATATATATGGTTCAAGACAGGGCATTACACTGGATGGCTATTGTTGCGTTGCCCATTGTCATTTTGTTTATTTGACAATCTAAAGGAAAAGAGGTCAGTGCCCCGGACTAAATAGGTATTGCATGTTTTAAAAATTCTTGTAGCACATCGGTTAAAAATTGCTGATCTCTAAATGTATTAACTTTAAAATTTCTGATTTTTTTAAGTATCAAATTATACTTCTGTAATTTTGTTAGTGTTAAGGTACACTTTTTTAAAAAATATTTTTTAATTGATTTCAGAGAGGAAGGGAGAGGGAGAGAGAGATAGAAAAACCAGTGATGAGAGAGAATCATTGATCCATTGCCCCCTTTACACCCCACACTGGGAATCAAGCCCAAAACCCTGGAATGTGCCTGACTGGGAGTCGAACCGTGACCTCCCCACGCTGGCCGGGCAAATTACACTTTCTTTTGTGCTAGTGATAGTAGATAGTCTTGGGGATTTTTAATGTCATGACAAAATGAAATCGTGGTAACCCTGTGACATTCCCAACCTCTCTGTTACACAGTGTATTGGTTTGTGAAAGCCCAAAGTATTGGGGCTCCCTGGATGAGATGCTGTCACGGGGTCCTCAAGCTCTGGAGCCCTGAATCCCCAAGAGCTGGATGGGGATGGGGATAGGGATTTCCCCAGAACATGGTGCTGGCTCACCTGTTGGCTTGTTCTCAGATCAGACCTGCAACTTAAGTCCTTGCCCACCATCCCCTTTGGCCCAGGCCATGGGCCCCACCTGCTGAGCGGGATTCTGATGGGGGCGAGGACATTGTGCCAACATTTGAGATGTATTTTCTTTCCCTTTTAGTGGCTCTGAGAGCACAGTCGGGATACATGCAGCTTTGGGACAGAGAGAACTGAGACCCACCCCTCCCATTTGAGAGTCTAGCCTAGCCAAGGGCAGTGCCACCTGCTCAGGCCAAGGGAGGGGCTGAGCCTGTAATTGCACAGGAGGGAGGGGTCAGAGAGGGCTTTTCTGAGGCCTCCTCCATCTTCTGGAATTTGGAAGATTTGGCCAGGAGCCCAAGCCTGATGAGGTGTCACCTTGTCTGCTCAACCAAAGAGTCTGCAGGAAGTGAGACCTGGCCCAGGCAGTGTCCCTGAGCCAGAGAGCTGGGGCAGGGGCAGGCTGGGCCCTAGGGCAGCTCTGTGAGGTTTGTCCCCAAGCACATTTCACCATCCCCGTGAGGGGCTCTGAGGTAAAGCCAGGGACATAGGTCTTGATTGGGAAGGGAGAGGGTGCAGATGATCAGGGGGCATTTGGCTTGGCTGGTGGGAGGAGGGGACAGGAAGTCCCATCTGGCCTTGGATTGAAAGCCTTATGGGAGATGGGAGAGAGGACCCCACCCCCACCCCAGTCCCATTATCCTCACCCTCACTTCCCACACTCTGTGAACCTGCTTCTTTCTCTTGTACAGTGGAGCAGCTACACCCGGGGGCGGAGGTGGCTTTTTCTGAGCCTTATCTGTGAAAGGGGGATTGCAGTGAGTCCTTAGGGAGTGAAGGACCTTTGTTTGGGGGTTAGAGGGGAGTGACTTACAGGCTTGTGGGTAAGCACCTCTAGGACACAGAGACCATGAGAATAGTCATGGTTACAGATAGGGAGACTGAGGCTTAGGGAAAGGGAGGGACTTGTTCAGTGTGCATGGGTTTTAGGGGGGAGTCTGCCCAGAGTATGGAGAAGCACTCCCTTCTGGAGTATGGCCTGGGACTGATGCTGGCTACAGAACGCAATAGTGTGTGCCCTCGAGCTGTTAGGGCACCTCCCTGGGCCTCAGTTTCTGTACCTGTGAAATGGGGTGATAACAGAGGTGAACCAGGGCTGTTGTGCAGAAGGCGCCTAGCTCATGGAAGGCACTCGGGGGTTCCTATTGCCCAGAGCCCTCCAGGCATAGCTTCTTTGCTTCTTCATCTCTCTCTGCCGAGAGCACTATGCTAACTCTCTTTGCTTGGTGAGAAGGTTAGTGCTGGAGTCTGATGGCCAGGCTGGGATGGTGCTCGGGAACTCCCAACCAGTGCCAGATGGGTGGGAGGGTGGATGGTTGGAGAGGGGCAAAGGCTTGGGTGTTCCTGGCTGCCCACCTGCTGGGACTGACCTAGTGCCCACAGCTTGGTCATTCACCATGGGATAGAGTGGTCTCTGTCCACCGGCTAAGGGGCAGGTTAGTGAGGGCAGGGAGGAGGGCCTCACCTTTCCCCGCATGACAGTCAGCTGGGGCCCTGGACAGAGGATGTGAGGTAAAATGATGCCTCCTCAGGAGCTGGCCTGGGGACCTATGGCTGGGACCTGAAGCCAGTCATAGAATGAGGGGCGTGCCCTTTGGGGCTGTGCCCAGCCCAAGGCCACAGCAGAGCTGGCAGGTTATGGGAGGCCCCTCAGGCAGACAGTTTCCTGCCAGGTAGCCAGGTGGGCTTCCTAGCACATAGGAGGAGGTGTCAGGGGTCCTGTTGCCCTGCTGCTCTGGGGCTTGTGGGTAAGGCTGAGCTGACGGTCAGAGCTGACCATACGCAGGCTCCTCAATGAAGTTGTTAGCAGGGTTTTTTCTCTCAGGTTTAGTTGGACTTTAATCAGTTTCTCTTGGAGAATAGGCGCCTTTGCTGTTTTCTCATCAGGCCTCCAGCAGAATTCTCCCTCTGGGCAAACGCCCCAGCAGCGGGGGTCTGGTCTCAGAAAACTTAAATTCACCTGGACACACGGAGATGCACCAGGCTGGAGGGAGAAAGGATGCCAGTCATACTCCAGGGCACCCCTTTTTGTCTGTGGGGAAACGGAGGCCCAGAGAGACACAGCACACAACCGTGAGAGCTGGCAGACTCTGAAGCCCTTGAGGAATGACTTTCTTTAGCATTTTAGAGACCTTCACCTTCCCTTTCTCAGAGATGCTGCAGTCCTGGTGACAACCTGCACTTTCTGCCAGAGAGCCAACTTGAGTGGCAGGGTGCAGCGGGCACTGGGGGAACTGGGCACACTGCCCAAGGGCCAGGCTGGGAGCAGTGGGGCAGTTCCCATTCTGGGCTAGAAGGGACCCTGGGGGCCAACTCTCGCCCCCCCCCCCCCCCCCCTCCACTTACCTCCTCTGCCTGAGTCCCCTGAGTGGTGACTATGCTTTCTAATACTTAACCCTGCTCTGTTCAGGCAGAGGCTTGGACTGACTAGGTTCAAATCCTGGCCATGCCACTCACTACCTGTGTGGCCTTGGGCAGGCCGCTGGTGCCTGCAGTCTTGGATCCTTCTATAAAAGGAGGAGAAGATGGCCTCCTCATAGAGTGATTGGAGGACTCTCTGAGGTCACGTGCACACTGCAGGCGCTCAAGGTCCAGCCCCTCCTTTGGGTGCATGGGTGTTTTTCCAGCTCTTGCCAGCTTGAGAAATTTTATGGCCAGGAGTTGGGTGTGGTTCATGTTTTTGTTTCCACAACACCTAGCACACAGTAGGTGCCTTGCCTTCTCTGTACATTCATAACCTTGTTTTTACTCTGTGAGTTAGTGAGAGTGTGTGTGTGTGTATGTGTGTTGGGTGGGGGGGTGGTGCCCTCCTGTGTGTTACATTTCCTGAGGACAGCCTGGCGCACACTATTTGGTGACTGCTAGAGACACCACCCAACCCCCACCGTCCAGGCAGGAGTGCCACCGCTGCTCCCCTCTGCCACCCGCCTCCCCAGCCTGAATCACTAACACCCTGTGCCCTGTGCTTGCCCCGCAGACGCCAGCATGTCTCCAGATGCCACCAAGCCGAGCCACTGGTGCAGCGTGGCATACTGGGAGCACCGAACGCGCGTGGGCCGCCTCTACGCGGTGTACGACCAGGCCGTCAGCATCTTCTACGACCTACCTCAGGGCAGCGGCTTCTGCCTGGGCCAGCTCAACCTGGATCAGCGCAGCGAGTCGGTGCGGCGGACGCGCAGCAAGATCGGCTTCGGCATCCTGCTCAGCAAGGAGCCTGACGGCGTGTGGGCCTACAACCGCGGCGAGCACCCCATCTTCGTCAACTCCCCGACGCTGGATGCGCCCGGCGGCCGCGCCCTCGTCGTGCGCAAGGTGCCACCCGGCTATTCCATCAAGGTGTTCGACTTCGAGCGCTCGGGCCTGCTCCAGCACGGGCCCGAGCCCGACGCCGCCGACGGCCCCTACGACCCCAACAGCGTCCGCATCAGCTTCGCCAAGGGCTGGGGGCCCTGCTACTCCCGGCAGTTCATCACCTCCTGTCCCTGCTGGCTGGAGATCCTGCTCAACAACCACAGATAGCGGCAGCCGCGAGGCCCGGCCGACCTGCCCGCCGCCAGGAGGGCCAGTGCCAGAGACACAGCCCCCACGGACGAAACCCCCCCAAATATCATCTACCTAGATTTAATATAAAGTTTTATATATTATATGGAAATATATATTATACTTGTAATTATGGAGTCATTTTTACAATGTAATTATTTATGTATGGTGCAATGTGTGTATATGGACAAAACAAGAAAGACGCACTTTGGCTTATAATTCTTTCAATACAGATATATTTTCTTTCTTTTCCTCCTCCCTCTCCTTTTTTTTTTTTTTTTTTTTTTTTTTTTAAGAAAATGATACAGCAGAGCTAGGTGGAAAAGCCTGGGTTTGGTGTATGGTTTTTGAAATATTAATGCCCAGACAAAATGCTAAACCAGTCACTCATTGATAATAAAGTATTCGCATTCTAGGTTTTTTTTTTTTTTTTTTTTAACTGTCTTCTTTTTAACAAAGAGGGACATGCATGGTATTAGTGGGTTTCTGACCCATCAGACATCCTGAAATTTGATCCCTTTACCAGATACAGAGTAGAGGGGATAAACTAAAAAGGGAGGAAGGGCATGTTTACTCTTAAGAGCACACGAGTTCTGCTGTTCCTTCTTACCCATGGCTGTGGTGTGTCCACAGGATGGGAGGAGGAGGGAAAGGGGAGAGTATTTGGGCCCCATCCCAGACTGATGATGGAGGCTCCTGCTCTGGCCTAGAGGAACTTCCAGTCTGATGGTGGAGACTCAGGCCCATGCCTCCCGTCTCTGAGCCATGCACAGGCTAGAAGAAAACACTGCATCTCACTCAGAGGGAAAAGCAGGCGGTGGGCTGTAGGCTCACCTACCACCACGCAGAACCCAGGGTGACGCTCCTCTTAGGGCCTCCCAGGCCGCCCTCCTACCCACTCTGAGTAGCTCAGCATCGGCCCATCTGAGGCTACATTCATGAGTTATGCAAAGGCAGGTGGTTTTTTACTCTAACAGGAAAGAGTTGAGGTTCTGGAAGGGTCAGTGGCTCACTCATGAGGCAGATCTAGGTTAGAAGTTGCATCTCACTGTAGGACCAGAGCCATATTACATCAGTTTTCTCTGATGAAGAAAATTCAGAAAGGAAAGCCTCCTTAGCCAAATAGCGAAGGGGAATGTTAACGTTATACAGAGATTTACATCAGCATAGCAAATGCTCTGAGAAGTCCTGTGGCTTCTCTGTTGCTGCATCATAAATTATCCTAAAACTTTGCAGCTTGAAACAGCTAACATTTATTATCTCATACTGTTTCTGCTTCAGGAATGTGGGAACAGCTTAGCTGGGTGGTTCTGGTTCAGGGTTCCATGAGGTTGCAGTAATCCGAGGTTTGGTGGGGGCTGCAGGACCCATTTCCAAGCTTATTCCTGGATGTTGGCTGGAGGCCTCAGTGCCTCACCATGGAAGCCTCTGCATTTGGCCACTCAGGACATGGCTTCCCCCAGAGCACATGATCCAAAAGAGACCAAGAGCAAAGCTGTCACCTCTTACAACCTTATCTCAGAAGTGACATCCCATCACTCCTGCACATTCTGTTGATCACACGAGCCATTCTTGCTAACGTGGAAGAGACTACACAAGAGTGTGAACGCCAAGAGGTGGGGATCGTAGCCACTGTGTCCAAAAAAAAAAGGATCATTTCACTTTGTTTCTTGAAGTGATTTGCCAGTAGACTCCCCACCCGTTACTCCTGTCCCCATACCAAGGCCCGGGAGTACCTGTGGGCTGGTTGTTCACTGCTGACAGCTGGACAGGCCAGGGCGCCTCACTGAACGCTGCCCTGAAGATGCGCCTCTGGGATGCCTGCCTCACTGGGGTATCCTCAGTGTGGGGTCCGCGGAGGCACCTCGGGCTCAAACAGCAGGATCCCCAGGAAGACGGAATAAGGAGCCAGATCCGTGGGAGTGCGGAGGGAAGGGAGCGGGGGCCTCCCAGGAAGACTCAGTGCTTCACCTCTGATGCTCACAGGAGAGATGAGTGGCAAGTTGATGGGTTAGGAGTGGCAGAGGGGGCAGGAGCAAAGGGGCAATACCATAGGAGTGGCAGAAACCAGGAGCATCCACTGTGTAGATGAGGCAGGAGAGGGGAGTCTTCAGACACTGCACCTCCCAGGCCTTGGTCCTCGTGCCTGCATTCCAATTCCAGCTCTACCATTTACAGAATGGTTTCAGAGACTTCTTAAGGTGCCTCGGTGTTCAGGGGATAAAATTATTTCCACCTGAGAAGTAGGTGTGAATTGGAAGAATCAAGCACATCACATCATACCTGGTTCATCGTAAGTGCCTATCGTCTGTTACTAATACAGGGCCAGGGCTGGAAGGGAGGCTGGGGGCCCACAAATGCTAAGATAAGGAGAATAGTTGGCATTTAGGAGACATGGGCTGGTTTCTGAGTGGGCTAGTGAGCTGATGCGAGCTAAACTAAAGGGATTTCCCAGAGGAGGGCCAGACTGCAGGCAGGAATGGGTCACCTGAGCCCTGAACCCTTTCTGGCTCATTACGACGGTGCCCCTTAATGCCAGTCTCCTGACAGAGACTCCTTACCCTTAGAGGCAGCCGCCAGTCACACCCAATGCCTCGGCATGGAAGTGATAACTTCCCTTCATCAGAGAGCAAGAGGGACGGAGCTTAACTCTCCCATTTTATAGACAAGGAAGCTGAGGCTTGAAGTGAAGAAGTGCTTATCTCAAGCCAGGTGATCATGGATGCTGGGATGTGAGCAGGTTTCCTGCTTCCCGCCACAGGGTCTACTTCATGCAGACCAGATGGTGACATCCCTTCCCCATCTCCCAGATTCTCAGAGGTGCCCACCAGGCAGATGACATTGTTTCCCTCTAGAGGTAAGCCTCTTGGACCACACTGTATCATGGAAAACTGTCCTGGTTCCCCTGCCAGCCCAGACTCCTTTCACTCCTTCCCTCTGCCACCCTTGGGCCTGGCCCTCCTGGGAGGCGCAACTCCCTCTGCTGTTCTGCACCTCCCAGGCCTTGGTCCTCGAGCCTGAGCAGAGCTGGGCTGTGCTACTTGGGGAAGGGCTAGGAGTCACTGAATTATTTTCTCTTTTCAAGTCGATAATTAATGACACTAACCGTTTGTGAGCCCTTCCTATGTGCCAAGGGTCCTTTATGCACCTAATCTTCACAAGGACCTCTGTGCAGTGTTCTCAGTTATTCCCCTTTTCAGATGGAGAAACATGCTCAGTTGCTGTCATTTGGGCTCCTATGTGCTCGCTGTGATTGGCTCTGCTGGAGTGGCCTGTGCCTTGGGGACAGTCTGCGCTGCAGGGATAACCTCAGGGGACCCAGAGCCATCAACCTCACAGCTATTTTGCCTCCCAGACCTGCCCTTTGAGAACTGGACCTCCCTGGGGTCCGTGGGGGCCCCAAGTGTCAGGGAGAGGCCCTGTGGCTGCCTTTCTTCATGGGGGTCTGAGAATCCAGTTCCAGCCCCTCAGTTTACAGATGGGGAAACCAAGTCCCAGACAGGAGAGGCTGAGTTACTGTCACAAGTGGTGGCAGGACCTGCCCTCCTTCCCCCTCGTCCAGGCTTGGAGCCCCTGGTAGCACCCACATAGCTGGTGACTCGGGCTCCGAAGGAGACACTTTCTAAGCAAGGCCTGGCCTCGGGAGTGTTGTGGAGCCCGGTCCCTGCAGGCTCTGGGAAGCAATGTGGGTGGGGCTTACTGCCCCAAAAGCAAACTCAGGCCTAGAGTGGGGAGGTGGGGGGTGGGGGGAGGAGGCGAGGCAGGATATTCTGCAATTGACTAGGTTTTTGGAGAAGGGTTAGCCCATCACTCCTCTCCATTCCACAGTGCACCCCATCTCCAGCCCTGCCCCCGCCTTAGTCTCCTGGAGTGCCTGGGGTGTGGGAGTGGAGGGGTTAATCTAGGAGTGGGAGAAGCATAGCTGAGAGAGGGGACTCTGCAGATCTGTGTTTATGCCTCATGTGAGAAAACTCTAGGCCCAGAGAGGGGTGTGAGTAGCCCAAGGTCACACAGCAAGTTTAGGGCAGAGCTGGACCTAAAGCTTAGCTCTCAGGATTTCCGGTCTGGGTGCTTCCTCTGTCTGGGCACAGATTCCTCCGGTGCTCCGGAGGACGTGTACATACATCCCTTCACCTCTCCCGTCCTGGAAGCTCCCATCCCCCACGCACATTTCAGGGGGCTTAAACGTTCTGGCCACCTCTGGCTGCAGCTGCCTGATGATAATCCTGACTTTGCCACTGGCCAGCTATGTGATCTTAGGCACCTTAGGTTATGTAACCTCTCTGTGCTGCAGTTTCCTCATCTGAATAATAATAAGAGCATCTACCTCTGAGGTTCTTGGGAAGATTAAATGAATTCAGCATGTTACGCACTCAGAACTGGCACGTATGAAGCGTTCAGGAGTGCTCACTGTTTTGAGGCCTGAAAGGCAGCTCAGGGAGGTGAAAAAAGCTGATGAATTTGGGCAATTGTCTTACCTGTGAAATCCTCCGTTTCCTCAGGGGGAAAGTAGGGCGGTGATCCACTGGGATGTCCCCAGTCTGTGACACCAGGGCCTCCCCTGCACCCCCCACCCCCCAAACAGCTGCTGTGGCTTCTTAACTGGGCCTCCTGCCAGTGCTGCCTCCTCCAAGTCACTCTCCTCCACCCCAAGTGGTGGTCTGCACGCAAATCCGACAGTGTGCCTCTTCTCCGATGACTCCCTGCACCCTCAGGATAAGGAACTACCTCCTAGAGTGGCCCTAATGGAATCTGCCCCTGCCCCACCTCTACCTGCCAACCCCCTTCAAACACCACATTCCAGACCTCTCTGTCTCTCTGTCTCTCAGTCTGTCTCCCTGTCTCTCTCTCCCAGGTCTTTGTCCAAGCTGCCCCTACTCCAGATCATGCCCCAGCCTGCCCAGTCCAAGCACTGACCACACGGCTACCCTTTCTCTTCCCAGGGAGTCTCCTGGAAGCCAGAGATGTCTCACGTACTGTTTGCCCCCGTGGTCCTGGGCCCGTGTGTTTGTGGAATGAAAGGGTCATGGAGGTAATGGACGTGGGTGTGTATTTTATAAATGCTTAAGGACTAAGCAGGCATCCACGGTGTGTGTGTGTGTGTCTGTGTGTGTGTGTTTATTAGTATCCTGTGTCTCCATGACAACCCCCAGCTGGCTTCTCCTTACAGGCCCCTAAGAACCCTCACCCTCTCCCCTATCCTCAGGCCCTGGGCTCTGGGGGCTCATCTTCTGCAGCCTTATTCTACCCTCTCAAGAGTGTGGTAGCAAGAATTCCTGGTTGGGGGTGGTGTCCCTTTGATAATTTAGAACACAGAGTCAGAGCACATCCATACTGGGAAAAGTTCTTAGAGTGCGTCTCATTCCATTACTCACAGAACTGAGGCCCAGAAAAGGCAGGGTGCTAACCAGGGTCACACAGCAAGGCAGTGGCAGAGGGGAGCCAAACCCATGGCTTGGGCTCCTTCCAGAGCTGGCCTCTCAGCAAAGCTGCAGAGTCTTCTGTGGAACCAGCAGTGACCTGAGCAAAGCAGTTGGGGGGCAATTAGGGCAGGGGTGCAGGTCATTGTTGTGTTTTGTTTTGATCGTGGTAAAATACATCCTATATAATAAAGAGCTAATATGCTAATTAGACAAAACAGCAGAACGACCGTCCAGACAAACTTCCAGACAAAGCCAGGGCTGCGAGGGGCTGCGAGGGCCAAGCCCCTTGCATGAATTTCGTGCATCGGGCCTCTAGTATAACATGAAATTAACTGGTTTAACCATTTTTAAGTGTACAGGTTAATGGCATTAAGTACATTAGCTTTGTTGTACAACCATCACCACCATCCATCTCTAGAACCTTTTCATCTTCCTTATACTTTGTTATGTTATTATGATAAAATATACACTACATAAAATTAGCCATTTTAATCATTTTTAAGTGTACAGTTCTGTGGCACTATATTCTCATTGTGTTCCATGTGCTATATATACTAGTATATACTAGTATAGATATAGATATAGATATAGATATAGATATAGATATAGATATATAGATATATAGATATATAGATATATAGATATATAGATATATATGTTTCAGAGAGGAAGGGAGAGGGAGAGAGAGATAGAAACATCAGCGATGAGAGAGAATCATTGATCGGCTGCCTTCAGCATGCCCCGCACTGGGTCTGAGCCTGCAACCAGGTATATGCCCTGACCGGGAATCAAACCTTGACTTCCTGGTTCATAGGTTTACGCTCAATCACAAGCCATGCCAGCCCAGCCTCCCTGTGCTTTTCAATAAAGGCAAATGAAGAGAAAGTTTTAAAGCTCTTCACCCTGGGTTTTGAGGCCTTTGCTGACTTCCAGCAGCCCTGATAGCCCAGAGGAAGCTGTGTGTCCTCTTGGCCCTGTTGGGGGTTGCAGAGGGTGCTGGGGAAGGGTGTCCAGTCGAGGCTGACCATCACTAGGGACACAGGCTAGAACAGCCCTGCAGCCTTGCTGACTGTTGTAAAAGCAGATCACAGCAAGGCTAGTGGAGTGTAGATAAAATGCCCATCATTTCTTTTTTCTTTTTTAAAAAATATATTTTATTGATTTTTTACAGAGAGGAAGGGAGAGAGATAGAGAGTTAGAAACATTGATGAGAGAGAAACATCGATCAGCTGCCTCCTGCACACCTCCTACTGGGGATGTGCCCGCAACCTAGGTACATGCCCTTGACCGGAATCGAACCTGGGACCTTTCAGTCTGCAGGCCGACGCTCTATCCACTGAGCCAAACCGGTTCTGGCGCCCATCATTTCTGAACATGAGACTGGGACGGAGGCCCTGGGCTGAGCCCAGGGGAGAGATGGTTTTTAATGTGACTTCCTTGGACTCCCTGGAGCACCATGGGAGACCCGAATGACCTGGGGAGCCCCCTCCTCCTCTGAGCATCTATTTCCCCTCAAAAATAAGAGAGCTAAACCAGATGGTTGGATGGTGCCTTCTGGGAGAGCCTAAGGGCTCTGGAGAGGCCCTGCCCCTCTCCCAAAAGTCTGTTCCAAGAGTGGCAGCTAGAGTGCACTTTAATATTGGACCTGCTGAGAGAAGCTGGGATAATCATTAGAAATGTAACTCTTTGTTTAGCAAAAATAGTAGCAGTTACTTATTGGGGACCTTGTTGTATACAGTAGTCCCTCTTATTCACAGTGTCACTTTGGTTTCTTACCTGTGGTCAACCATGGTCCAGAAATATCAAATAGAAAATTCCAGGGTAAACAATTCATATGTTTAAATGCAAGCTGATGTGAGTGGTGCTGCAATCTCACGAGTCCCGCTCTGTCCTGCACGCGGCTTGAATCACCTGTTTGTTCTGCTTCTCCAGCTCTTTGACCGCTGCAGTATCACAGTGCTTGTGTTCAAGCAGCCCTTATTTTACTTAATAACAGCCCCGAAGTGCAAGGTAGTGAAGTTGGCAATTTGGATGCGAAGAGAGGTTGTAAAGTGCTTGTTTCTATTGTCAGAATGTCACTAGTAGCCTGTGTTAGGTTGTTAGGTCGCAATGCTGCGTCATTCACCTCACTTCATCTCATCACCTGGGCATTGAATCCTCTCACATCATCACAAGAAGGGTGAGTACAGTACAATAAGTTACTTTGAGAGAGAGAGAGACCACATTTACATAAGTCTTCTTATAGCACTAGAGGCCCGGTGCACAAAAATTTGTGCACTCGAGGGGGAGGAGGGGGTCTCTCAGCCCAGCCTGTGCCCTCTAACAGTCTGGGACCCCTCGGGAGATAACGACCTGCTGGCTTAGGCCTGCTCCCAGGTGGCAGAGGGCAGGCCCAATCCCTAGGTGCAACCCCTGGTCAGGCTCAGAGCAGGGCCGATTGGGTAGTTGGGGCGCCGCCCCCGTCATGCACAAAGCAGGGCGGATCGGGAGGTTGCGATGCCACCCTCAGTCACGCTCAGGGTAGGGCTGAGTGGGGGGTTGGGGCACCACCCCCTATCACACTCAAGGCAGGGTCGATGGGGAGGTTGTGGCGCCACCCCCTGTCACGCACAGAGCAGGGCCAATCAGGGGGTTGGGGCCCTGCCCCCTGTCACTCACAGAGCAGGGCCCATCAGGGGGTTGGGGCGCTGCCCCCTGTCACTCACAGAGCAGGGCCCATCAGGGGGGTTGGGGCTCCGTACCCTGTCACGCACAGAGTAGGGTCGATCAGGGGGTTGGGGAGCTCCCCCCTGTCACGCACAGAGCAGGGCCGATCAGGGGGTTGAGGAGCTCCCCGCTGTCACTCACAGAGTAGGGCCGATAGGGGAGTTGGGGCACCGCCCCCTGTCACACACAGAGCAGGGTGGATCAGGGGGTTGGGGTGCTGCACCCTGTCACACTCAGGGCAGGGCCAATGGGGAGGTTATGGCTCTACCCTGTCACACACAGAGCAAGGCCCATGGAGGGGGGTTGGGGCGTCACCCTCTATCACCCACAGAGCAGGGCTGATAAGGGGGTTGGGGCGCTGCCACTGTCACACTTGGGGCACGGCCGATGGAGAGGTTATGGCTCTACCCTGTCACACACAGAGCAGGGCCCGTGGGGCAGGGGGGGATTGGGGCACCGCACCCTGTCACAAACAGAGCCGCAGGGCGATCAGGGGATTGGGGAGCTCCTCCCTATCAGGCACAGAGCAGGGCTGATCAGGGGGTTGGGGCGCCTTCCCCTGTCACGAACAGAGCAGGGCGGATAGGGAGGTTGTGGCCCCTCCCCTGTCACTCACAGAGCCGCAGGGCAATCAGGGGGTTTGGGCGCTGCCCCCTGTCACGCTGATCCCGGTGCCAGGAGCCTCGCTGCTCCACTGATCCCGGTGCCGGGAGGCATATTACCCTTTTACTATATAGGATAGAGGCCTGGTGCACGGGTGGGGGCCGGCTGGTTTGCCCTGAAGGGTGTCCTGGATCAGGGTGGGGGTCCCCACTGGGGTGCCTGGCCAATCTGGCTGAGGGGCTGAGGGCCGTTTTCAGGCTGGCAGGTGACTAAAGCTCCCAACCGCTCCTTTTTTTCTTTTTTCTTTTCTATTCTGGGCCAGCTTTAGCTCTGAGGCCTCACTGCTGAAAACATTGATACAATGTTGCGGTCAGGCTGGCTGAAGCCAGGCTGACTGAAAGCCGGTTTCTGGGGTTTTGTTTAGCTTCTATATTTGCAACATAGTACATAGTTGCTTAGAGTTGCAGCTGAGAGGCCGGCAAGTGAGGCAGGGAACATTGGAGTCCGCAGTCACTGGAGCAAGCAAGCCTCCCTGTTTGCTTCAGTGCATGGCTGCTGGCAGCCATCTTGGCTGACAGTTAATTTGCATAAGGATACGCTGATTAGCCAATGGGAAGGGTAGCGGTCATATGCTAATTACCATGTTTCTCTTTTATTAGTGTAGATATTATTATAACTGTTCTATTTTTTATTAGTTATTGTTAATCTCTTACTGTGTCTAATTTATGAATTAAATTTGATCATAGGCATGTATGTATAGATGAAAATATAAAATATCCAGGGCTCCGTGCTATCTGCCGGCATCCACTGAGGGTCTTAGAACATATCCTCTATGGATAAGGGGGGACTACTATACTAGGCACTTTGTATCATCTCATTTAATCCTCACCCTGTTTTATAGATGAGGCTCAGAGAAGTTAAACAAGTTGCCCAGGGTCACACACCAACTAAGTATCAGAATGAGGATTCTACTCAGATCTCTCTGGTTCCTCGGCTGGTTTTCCTACTTCCCTTCCTGCTGATGGCAGCACTTCTGAACTTGACTTTGATGGCTGCTGAGCACACAGGCTTTGGAGGCTATGCCCTCAGCTAAGTGACCCTGAGCAAGTTACTTAACTTGTCTGAGCCTCAGTTTCCTCATTTGTTAAAATGGCATAAGAATAAGGTGGTTAGGAAGATTAAATTAAATGCGTTTATGTTTGTGAAGCAGTTTGAACAGGGCCTGGCTAGTAGTAACATCTAGCATCTGTTCAATTTACAATATGTTATGTTCTCAACAGCTTTATTTTATTTTTGTCAGTTTTGTTTGAACCAGCAAATTAATTGTAAATTTAAAAAATACAAGTTTTTCTTTTCATTTCTTATAATTGAGTAATGGACACAATGCAGCGTTAGGGATGCCTAGAAAAAACAAACATACATACAGGCAAGTCCAAGATGCGCTTCCCTTAACATCTTAACAAAACAAAAAAATACCTATTCATCATGTTGGCCAGATTCCTTAACTTGTATAAAATGGGCAGCATTTTGATGTTTTCTAAGTATTGTATTAGAAGCAGGCCCTTTAAAAATGGCTACACCACCTCCACCCCTGCTCCTTCTTTTCTTTCCTGCTCTACCTATGGAACGAGGATCGTTGTTTTTCATGGTCACGATGACAATTATTTAGAATCCCCTGCTTTGTGCTGCCCCAGATATAATATCAGTGAACATCAAACCACATCAGAAAGCACACACAACCAAAAACACATTAGATCTCCAGAAAGCGAGTGGCACCTGGCCTGCTGTGGGGACAGGCCTGGGCTGGCTCCTGGGCCCACTTTACTCTGGGGATCTGAAGTGGGGGTGGGGGGCTGAGGTCAGCTGACCCCTGGGGTCACTTGGCTCACCTGGGCTCAGAGCCAGGATCCCTGCCACACACCCTCGCCGGTCGTGCTGAGGGGAGCTCTTGCCACAGCTTGCATTGGAAGAAGAACAAGCTTGAGCCACATGGGGTTTGTTTTTAAAAATATATATTTTATTGATTTTTTACAGAGAGGAAGGGAGAGAGATAGAGAGCTAGAAACATCGATGAGAGAGAAACATCGATCAGCTGCCTCTTGCACACCCCCTACTGGGGATGTGCCCGCAACCCAGGTACATGCCCTTGACCAGAATCGAACCTGAGACCTTTCAGTCCGCAGGCCGACGCTCTATCCACTGAGCCAAACCGGCCAGGGCCACATGGGGCTTTAAAGTGATAAATTGTCAGTCCACATGTTTGGGATCCTGTTATGAGTCAGATTCTGGAGATTCCCAGGGTGCTCTTCAAGGGTGGAGGGTTCTGGCTGGTCTGGCCCTAGCCCAAGTGGATGATGTCGTCAGAGACTTCTGTGATAATTTCTAGGCCTTAGGGGTGGGCTCCCAAGTGACTATGAGAAGCCAAAGCCTTTTGAGCTGAGTCTGTTCTTGAATTTGCTATGATTGGGGAGAGAGGAGATATGGGGGAGCTAAAGTCCACAGAGCCACTGAAAACCAACTTTGTGCAGAGAGATTTCCCCACCTTTTCCATCAACCTTATGCCTGAGCTGCTGCTCACGAGGATGAAGGGGTCAGCTCTGGAGAGAAGTGAGAGCCTTTGAATCCTGCCTCCACCACTTTCCACAATGTATGAACTTGTGCATTTTATGTGTTTCCTCTGGGCCTTGGTGTTCTCATCTGTAAAATGGGGATGGTATCCTCTACCATGGAGGGACCAAATGAGATAGATTGTAGTGTTGGGAGACAATTCTCCATGGGCCTCTCAGGAAGTCTTGCAAGCAGAGGTATCGACTGCCTTTGTTCTGGGCTATATCTTCAAGAATATATGGTAGCTAACAGCCTTAGAAGACAGAGGTAGTGTTTCCCTCTGGTGCAAATGGGCAGACATGTTTACTGCCTATTATAGGATTTGAGTTCCCTAAGCTAAGGTTTCCCTCCTATAAAGCACTCCACCAAGTGCACAGGTGCCACCTGTCTCTCTTTGCACTGCAAGGACACCAATGCAAACATGATGCTCCTGCTGCTGGCTGTGCCATGAGTGATAGAAGTCTGTTGTCTCTGTCCCAGGAGTCTTGTGTCTTCTGTCAGCTTCCAGGGAACAGGGCAAGCTAGCTTGTTATCTTGCAACTAGAGGCTTGGTGCATGAAATTCGTGCAGGGGGGGTATGTCCTTCAGCCTGGCCTGCACCCTCTCCAATCTGGGACACCTGCAGGGATCGGGTCTAAACCAGCAGTCAGACATCCCTCTTACAATCTGGGACTGCTGGCTCCTAACCGCTCGCCTGCCTGCCAGCCTGATTGCCCCTAACCGCTTCTGCCTGCCAGCCTGATCGCCCCCCTAACTGCTCCCTTGCCAGCCTGATTAATGCCTAACTGCTCCCCTGCTGGCCTGATCGCTCCCAACTGCCCTCCCCTGCCAGACTGATTGCCCATGACTGCCTTCCCCTGCCATGACCTGCCTCCTCCGCCGGGATCCGCCTCCTCCACGCTGCACAGAGCTGCGGGACCCCCAGGCCTCACCACATGGAGTGGCTACCGGGCCCTGCCTCCGCTGTGCGTGCAGCCATCTTGTGACGGCCATCTTGTGATGACATGAGGGCGTGACACCACCTAGACTATTATTAGTACAGATTGGGTAAAATCTCAGATCCTTCACAGTTCTTGACAGCTTTGGGGATACAGATGAAATACTGACAGAGACATGGCATTTCTGGAAGAAGAATGATGAGGACCTCACAGGCCAAATAATGAAATTTTGAGGAATGTCCATGGAAATCAGTAGCAAATATGTTGACCAAACTGTATGACCAAGTGGGCAATAAATGGCTCTCTCTTGTCTTTCCATGAAGAGGAGTTGGGGAGGTGGTTGCAGGCTGAGTACTGGGAAGCAGGTTCAAAGGCAGCTGCCCAAATGGTACCCCGGTCGTGGCTAACTCACCTCTTGGTGGGAGGACTTCCTCACCAGGGTAGTGGCCAGCCTCAGTTCTTCCCTGCAGCAAACTAGCACTAGGGTTTTCCCTGGGTGGGCAGAGAGGCTGCTGTTTGTCAGATAGCAGTTACCAAGATGGACACCTACACTGAGCATGATTAGAGGGACATTTAAGACAGCCATGGGCAGAAACCAGAGGAATCACTAGAACTTTGCAGGTTCACTCGGAGACAAGAGAGTGGGGCATGCCGTTAAGGAAGAATGATGGCTCGGGTCCTCTGGAGGGTTATCATGCCAACTTCAGATCCATTGGAGGTGATAGTAAAAGGACTGCGAGTCCTGGCAGCTGTAAGGGATTTTGATTTCCTTGGGGGAAATTTCCCTGAGACAACCTCCCAGAGGAAAACATGGGTGAAGAATTGAGTACTATCCGAGCTCATACTGCTCCAGATTGGGTTTTTCCTGATGGTGTCCACCAGGCTGCTGTGTCTGTCCCACCTCGGTGTCAGTTCTGCAGAACCAAAAATGGGCATGGTCACTTTTCCAAGTGGACAGAAATCAAGGCTGTTCTCACAGCTCTAGCCAACACTACCCTTGATGCAGCTTGTTATATTTGTACTGTCTCTTGGGTATAGCCAATGAGTTGGCTGTTGTGTCTGCCACTTGGGAATCAGACTGGCACACTGAAAACACCCCTCTCTAGGGTCACAATCTGTGGGAATGAGTTGAGGCTGCTGATTGACCTGGGCGGGTCACTCCTATGGATGCCCATTGTAGGCATTTATTCTCTTATGAGACCAACTGGCATGCCCTCCCCCCGTTGCTGCCTGGACCTATCGTCCTAGCAGATGTAGCCATACCCCTACCCTTAGAGACCTGTACAAGTGAAGGACTCTGTTCCACACTGCTGTGACTCCTGCCAGAAGCTGACCTGGCTGTCACAGTGGCATGGCCCCTGCCTACCTTGGAACTTTGACCCCTTCTGCGGCTATGGGTGGCGGCCTCTCTGCTGTTGACACATTTTCAGGTTATGGTGTTGCTGTCCAGTCTGTTCAGCCTATTCCAGCCACAACATGGTGGCCCTTGAAACTAACCTGGGTCCTGTTTTCAGCTTTCTGGATCATGTGCAGTCTGATCACGGGGTGCTGTTTATCACCCACAGCGGGCTGACAGTCCAGGCGTCTGACGACCTTCCCTGCTCCCTGCCATCGACAGGGATGGTCTTGTCAAGTCGAAGTTCTTGATTCCATCTCCTTCACCTCCTCTTGGGCCATGCCCCTGAGGAAGGCAGCTTGGTCATTGACTGTGGCTGTCCTCAGAAAGAGATCATCCACCCTGGGCCACCTCCTGTATGGATGTCATGAGCGGGATGAAAGGGGTGCAGGTTTATATAGATCTATTTTGAAAATTTGAGGTTCCTCCCTTACCATTCCCGAGCATTCCCTGAATGGCTAGCCTCATTCATGCAAACTATGCTTGCTATCTGGTCAAAAGAGGATTCAAACTGAATTCTGGTTACATTTGGAAAACCAACAGCATCCTATCACTCTTGCACCCAGTCCTGGGAGAAAGTTCTGTATATAAGTGGGGGTTGACTGGGGGAAGGGGGAAGTTATAGCCACTGGAACAGAACACAATGCTTTTGTGGCCGCCTAGGAAGAGTAACCACCCAGCAGCTGGGAAGGGAACACCTTAGATGTCAGGGCCTCCTCACAGGGGACAGTGCCCTGGGCAGCGCCCCCCCCCCCCCCCCCCACGGTGGTGCGAGTGCCTTAAATCTAGCTGCATGCTGGCTTAGTCATCCCCGCCAGACAGCTCTGACCATGATTTTGGTTGCCATTTCCTTTAACCTTCCCCCAAACCAAGAAGTTCTGAGAAATACCATGAGATGACCCCAATTCCTGCCCTTCCCATGCAAAATACCTGTCAGCAGCACTTTTGTACGTCTACCCCACCCACTCCCACGGCTCACGCACCCTTTGGGGCTGAAGAATGCCACTTGAGTGGCAGCGTTGACAAACAGGATGGATTGGGCGGGTTGGTGTTTGGAGGTGGTCCCTCCAAAAACAAAGTTACTTGTTCCACAACAGTCGGTAACTAATCCGCCATCAGCTCTCTTGTTCCACGTCACAGCAATGCTTTAGCATTCGTGGGCTGATGCCTGCTTTACTGATGGGAAGCTAAAGTTCAGAGAAGTCCAGCGTTTGCCCAAGGTCTCACAGGTAAGTGGTGGTACTGAGTTGCAACCAGGTTTGCCTGACTCTTGTTCCGGTGCTAAGCTCCACCTCACTACCCTTCCCTCACCCAAGGTGCTGGGTTCTTCCACGTACCTCACAGACCCTGGTCCGTAGCATTTCACACCTTTTAGCCTGCGCCCTGGCTCTGGACATGTGGTTGGGAGGCTTACAAGTTTGAGGGAGCATGAAGCTGCCAGTGGGCTCACTACCACCTTCTCCCCATTTGTGGGGTCTTGGTTTCTTCATCTGTGAAATGGATCTAAGACCTGCTCAACAGAGGAGTTGCGAGGAACAAAGGAGCTCAGGAGCTGGGAAGGGCTTTAGGAAACGGGAGGTACTGCTGTGAACGGTGATGAGATCTGAGCCACGGCCCAGGAGGAGAGAACCAAGGCTTGATGGAGGGCCTGGGCTGGGAAGCACGGAAGAGGAAAGGGCCAGCCAGACACAGAGCCTTGTTCAGGGCTCCCCCATGCGTTGTTTGTCAGTTGCAATGTTGCCTGCCTTCCTGTGTCTGAAATCCTGGACATTCCTTTGGGTTAAGCAGTGCCTTTTCTGGACACTCACCCTTACCCGGCCAGTGTGGCTCCGTGATTGAGCCTCGTCCTATAAACCAAGAGGTCACGGTTCAATTCCTGGTCAGGGCACATGCCCGGGTTGTAGGCTCGATCCCCAGTAGAGGGCATGCAGGAGGCAGCCAATCAATGATTCTCTCTCATCGTTGATGTTTCTATCTCTGTTTCCCTCTCCCTTGCTCTCTGAAATCAATAAAAGTATAATTTATTTTATTTTATTTTTTATTTGAGAAAGAATAGGAGGGAGGGGGAAAGACAGAGAGAGAGAAAAATTGATGAGAGAGAGACACTCAGTTGGTTGCCTCTGGCACTGGCGCCAACCAGGGCCAGGATGGAGCCTGCAGCGCAGGTGCATGCCCTTGACCAGCATCAAACCTGGGACCCTTCAGTCTGGGCTGACACTCTATCCACTGAGCCAAACCGGCTAGAGCTAACATTATATTTTTAAAAATAAATAAAACACTCATCCTCTCTAGAGCAGTATTGTACAGTACATACTGGTATACCGTGCCCCTCTCACGTGCCAGGAGCCTCGCATACACCATCTACTGGAATACTCACACTGGACACTCACACTAACCCTTGGGTCCCGCGTTATAGACATGGAAGCATGCGGCTCAGAGAAGCTCAGTCACTTGCCTAAGGTCTCATGGGAGAGCAGGGACAGAACCAGAGTTTTGACTGAGATGGCTCTTATTTCAGGGCCTGGTTGCCTTTGGACTCCTTGGTTCGTTTATACCTTTGGCTTTTACCCCAGAGAAGCCAAGCATGCTGAAGCTGGGGCCTTCTAAGGGGGCTTCCTGGCCCAGAACTCCTGACTCCCCCCCATGGGTGGAATTCCAAAGTGACCAAAGATTGAGTTTCTTTAAGGAGAGGCTTCCAGGCTAAGGGCCAGCCCCAGACCATCATGGCGCTGGGGACATCATGGCCTTTCTGTGACATTACCCTCGCCGCCTCACAGTGCCCCGCCACCGGCCACCAGAGCTCCTTCTGTTCTCTCCAAGCTGCAGCCAGAGAGACCTTCCTAAAAGGCAGCCCTGGCCGAGCCGTTCTCCTGGCTAAGCCACCGGTTGGCTGCCCATTGACGTCCAAGCCCCTTACGGGACCTGTAAGGCCTCCTTAGCCTGCAGCCCTCATGCGCCCTCGGCTGAGCCAGCAATGCTCCCTGAACGGCCCAGCTTATTGTGACTCCACCAAGTCTTTACTTCGGCTGTGTCCTCTTCCTAGATGCCCTTCACCCACCCCATGGCTTAATTGTCAGACTCCTTTTTGTTCATTTAAAGCAGTGATCCTTGTGCGTATTTAGTGTATTCATTAGGAGATCTATGTATGCGGCACAAAATGGCACAGAATAGCAATTGTCTCCTCCTAAGCAGGCCCCAGCCACACAGACCTCCGTGGGTTCCCTGTGCGTTGGGTGCCTTTGTATCTTTAATATGTTCACTTCTGAATGCTCTAGCTCACCTGTCCTTTCCGCTGGGACCCATCCCCTAATGGCTGTTCTCCCAACTGGCCCAGCTAAGCCTGCCCACTGAGTCTCACACCGCACCAGATGTCTCTCTAATTAAAACTTGGGCACATTCGTTGTGATTGTCTGCTGACTGGCCTATTTTCTGTTGTGTTGGTTTCTGTGTCCCCAGCGGGAGAGAGAGGGCCCTGAACATGGTGGAAATAAGGTAAAGGTATTGCTGGAGGACTGGGGGTGTCTTCAGGTGGTGATGGCACAGTGTCTGGGGCTGCTGCATCTCACAACGTCCCCTAGAAGGGAATATTTGCTTAATGAGTGGTGCTGGGGGAACCGAGGAGATGGGGGGGCGGTGGGTAGTGGGGAAAGAATAGCTACATCTTCACCTCACACTATAGAGTAGAATAAATTCCAGATGGATGAGACTGAAAATGTGAAAACAATGAAATTACTAGAATAAAATGTTCATGATGTTGATCTCTGGATGCAAAGGGCCTCTCTAAGCACAGCAGCAATAAAAGAAATTACAAAGGAAAAGATGTATGTATTTGTATACTTAAAAGTGGAAATTCTGTACATCGAAACATCCCATAAATAGAATCATATAAAGCAAACATGTAAAGAGCACATGAAAATAAAATTAAAAAATTCTGAAAACCTCAATAGAAAAAAAAGGGACAGTGGACATGAAAATTAATAACAGGAAAGTGTAAGTGTGTAAGTATATGAAAATATGTTTAACCTCATTGGAAAACAAAAGATTCAATTGGAATAGTGAAATGTTATTTCTCACTTATTACTTTGGTCAAACTATTAAAAAAAAAAAAAAAAGTAGGCCTAATGGGGCTGAGATAAAGTGAGATGAGCAAGATTATGTTCCCCTGTGCTGATGGCTCTGTAAACAAGGGTGGCTTTCATGAAGTCTGTTTCTCAGTATTAATCAAAGGCCTCAACAATGCTTATGCTCGCCTACCTGGTGTGGCTCAGTGGTTGAGCATTGACCCAGGAACCAAAAGGTCACCCATTAGATTCCTGGTCAGGGCACATGCCCCGATTGTAGGCTCAGTCCCCAATTGGGGGCGTGCAGGAGGCAGCTGGTCCCTGTTTCTCTCTCTCTATCCCTCCCCCTTCCTCTCTTAAAAATAAATAAGAACATTTTTAAAAAGGCGTATGCCCTTTGTTCCAGCAATTTTGCCTCTGGGGATATTTCCTGAGAAATATTCTTTTTTTTTTAATAACAGCAAAATTTGGAAACAGTCTAAACATCCAATAATGGGAATTACAGAAATGATGGCATACTGTGTGATAAAATAGCATGCACCTTTAAAAATCATGTTTAATTATTAATAATTGTGCCTTGGAGAATGGGAGACGATATCAAGGTGCAACTGTTCTTTTTTCTCTTTCCACTTTCTGTTTTTCTATTCGCCTTACCATAAGCATGTATTATTTTTATAAAGAAAACTATCATGTTTTAGAACATTTTAAATTGCAGGTTCCCCCCACTCTCTGAAAGTAGAGCGTTCCTATGAAACCTTCCACAAGCCAAAATGGCACCAAGCAAAGAAGCAGTCACCCCTGATTTAAACGAAAAATGTTTTGAGTGTTCCCAGGCCCAAAATGCAAGGCATGCACAATGTCTTAATTTTGTTCACCAGGATCAAAACGCTGAATTACATCCTTACGAGCTCATTTAGGCTTTTCGATACCTTAGGACACCTCTTGCTAGCGGAGGCACAGATCAATAAAGCCCAGATGCTCACAGGCCCAGTTCAAAGCTGCTTGTCTTGATGCTGAGATGCTGAGTGTGGCCCCGGGGAGGAGCTTGGCCGGGCCACGCTCACTGCTCTGGATGCTTCTGCTTCTATAACGCTCGCTGCAAAACAAACACTGATCACTATTTTGGCCTTTTTTTTTTTTTTAAAGTAAAAATCCTCTTCGGATTTCTTTCGGCTAGCAAAAACAGGCAGTAATGTCTTTCATCAAAGTGAAGTGGCATAAAGCAAACGTTCGAAAAGCAGGGGATACCTGCATATGGAAAAGTTATCATGATGCTGGGTGGAATAAAAGCAGATAATAAACCTACATATACACACTATAATACTTCATTTACATGTATGTAGATCACGAGTAACTACTGGATTCAGCCCTTGTACATATAAAGTGCTGAATATATATATATATATTCATCTCTATATTATAATAGTAATGCATATATATGTATGTAAAATGTAACCAGTCAATATATCTGGGAACACGGTGGAGTTAGGGAGGCTTTTCACATTTTAAAAAAAGTTTCCCACATTTTTCAAATTTTCTACAATGGGTATGTAATATCTTCATTACACTACGTTTATTATAAATTATAGTTCAAAAAAACCACACAGATTCTCCACAGTAAATGTTGAACCAAAACGGATTTGGTGTTAAAGCTCAATTAAACTTTTATAACTGCCAGTATTCAGATTAATTGAAGTTTGTCTGTATTAAGTGACAATAAATGAATCCTCACGTTTGTATCATTTTTTTAAAAATATATTTTATTGATTTTTTACAGAGAGGAAGGGAGAGAGATAGAGAGTTAGAAACATCGATGACAGAGAAACATCGATCAGCTGCCTCCTGCACACTCCCTACTGGGGATGTGCCCGCAACCCAGGTACATGCCCTTGACCAGAATCGAACCTGGGACCTTTCAGTCCGCAGGCCGACGCTCTATCCACTGAGCCAAACCGGTCCCGGCACGTTTGTATCATTTAATAGTGCACTTCCACACTTGGCTGCCTCCCTTCACCCTCTGCAGCACCCCTGTAAGGAATTGGGATAAGGAAACTCAACAAGACATGATGGGAAAAGTATTCTCACACATACACGTGCACACACACCTGGCACACACGCCTGCTGTGACCTTGGGCAAGTCACAGTGTTCAAGGGCTTCAATCTCGTGTTTAGATGACCAGGACACAGCACGGCTTTCTAAGAGGCTTCCTGGCCTCTCCAGGGTTTGGTAGGCACAGGTGGGAGTTGGCAAGACAGGAGGAGAGGGGAGGGGAGGGGAGGGGAGGGGAGCACACCCACAGTCCTCAAGAGGGGATGGGGTGCATCTCATCTCTCACTTGGCTTCAGAGAAGGCCTCCTGGCTGCTGTCCCTGGAAGACCCTGTAATGACTAATGAGGGTCCTGCTGCTCCTCATGCCCGTAGAGCTGCCTTTCTCATTCCCAAAGCGGATCTGGCGAAGAGGTTACCTTTCCTCGGAAGAACAAAAGAGAAAACCATGTTCTACCGATGCTCCCAGGCTGACTGCTTTCTGTTCTTTCAGACATTGACTTGTGTGTGACTTGTTTCTGGGGTGCTCAGGATACAGAGGGCTCTCTGAGCCTCCGCGCAGAGTTCCCCAGTTCATGGAGGGATTGAGAAATCCTCGCGGGGAGCAGGAACAGCACAAGCAGGAGTACGGGGGCAGCACTGCACTGGACGTGTTGGTCATACACATTGGAGGCCAAGCCATAGAGGAGATTTAGAAAGAGAATAATAACAACGACAACAGCAATACTAAATGACTATCATTTATTGAGCACCTATTATATGCCATCTCTTATTTCATTTAATTATCCCATCATCCCTGTGAACTAGATCATGTTATATCCCTTCTATAGATTTTGAAGCTGAGGTTCAGAGAGGTGAAATCACCTGTTCGGATACTTGGCAAGAGATAAATGGCAGAGGTGGAATTCACACAGGAGGGATGGTTCTCCCTCCCAAACTAATACCCAGACCTTACCCAGCAAATAATACTCTAGTGGGAGGTATTTGAAATGAATGGATTTAATGAGCACCTACTGAATGCCAAGCCCTGGCTTTGGTGATCTGTATGTGGTATCTCATTTAATTTTCAGGACGGCCTTTGTGGGGCATGTATAATTATTCTCAATTTACAAATGAGAAAAATGGAGGCTCAGAGGTTTGGCCAAGGTTACACTGAGACAAATAAAGGCCTTTTTAGGGAAGCACTAATGGGGAGAAGGAATCTGGAGTAACCTGGACCCAGGATCAGAGCCCCGGAACCAGAAAGGACTAGGGAAGGGGTGGGGTGACTGGGTGGATACTGTCTCCACCCACAGGAGGCAGCAGAGTGTCCAGGGGTAGCTATAGTTTTAGATAAGCCACCAACCCAACCTCAATGTCCTCATCTGAAAAATGGGGCCACCAATACCCACTGTGCAGGGCTGTCGTAAGGATTAATGGGATGGTGCACGTGGCGTTCTCAGAGCATTCATGAGATGCCCGACAAATGCCAGGTCCCTCTCCTCCTACCCACTCTTCCTTTCCTCCTGGTCTCTGTTAGTCCGCACTCTGGGGGCACTCGTAGAACCAGCCTGGCATCCTACCCTTCCTCTCACTGACCTAGCGCCGGTGTGTCACAGGGTATATAGGATGAGAGTCAGCTGAGCTGCTCCTGACTATGTGACCTTGTGAGCTCACTCACCTTCTCTGGGCCTCAGTTGGACTGCCTGAGTGGGCGGGGAGCAGGGGGTGCCAATTGGACATCTCTGGGGCTTCATACCCACGTGAGCTCCCTCCCCCAGCTCTCTCTTAGCCTGTACCACCTTCCTCCTGAGCCTGCCCGCAGAGGCTGGGGGCTAAAGCCGCTGCCCGCTGCCCAGGCACTGTCCCGGAAGGCTTCTCCGGAGGGTCCCTCCCACCACGATTCAGGTGACGGACCCATCCTTCTTTCTCCTACACCCCCGGCTAGAGGCCCTCCCACTCTGGCAGGGGACAGGAAAGTGACTCAGCCTCCACAGCCCCCTCCTCAAACTCACACACTCACAGTCTTGCTTTTGAAAAAGAGTGGTTTTCATTTCTTTCTTTTTTTTTCCCCCCTTCAAGCACTCTTACTTATCTGCCCCTGGGCTGTCGCGTCCATGGGCCTCTGTGGTCTGGGCCAGGAGGGTCCCACCATCAAGGCAGGTTGTGTGGCCCTACTATGTGTGCTGGGAAAGAGGCCGACCTCTGGAGGCCCTAGCTGGCCCCCTATTATATTGGCTTCTATTAAATTGAAACACATAGCACATCTATTACACAATAAACCACAGCTATTTCATGGATCAAATTAAGTTTTATTTGGGCAAATTACAACCTTTCCTACAGTCGTGCCTTTGTGAGGCCATTCCTTTTTAATAAAAGCAAGCATTTCTGGGGCTGGCCTTCCTGGACCAAAGCTCCGTGGTGGGTTGGGGGCTCAGGCCAAGGCTGGCAAGAGGATGGAAGTATGCGTGCAAGTGTGTGTGTATGTGAGTGCGATTGTGTGTGAGATGGGAATTTGGGGGGCCCTTCTTGGGAATGGATTTGTCCACTTTCTCCTCCTGCCTCCCCATCCTGACGTTGCCATGGAAGTCTGCAGAGAACTTCTCATTAAACAAGAAAAAAGCATCAGCTACAGCAGCAGGAAAGCATTTCCCGGAATCCGGGAGGAAGTGTGAGTCACCAGCCTGCTAAGTGAGCTCTGCGTGGACACTGTGGCCCCAAGCCCAGGAGGCCTAGAGCCCAGGGCCCGCCAGCAGGACCGCGCCAGGCCTGCCCGCATAGACATGCCTGCTGCCCAGGCTGACGCAGGCTCCAGGAATGCAAACAAAGCTGGGTGGAGGGGCCTTCTGAGGGCTGGGGCACGGGGCCAGGCAGGAGGGAGCAAGCCTGGAAGAGAGGCCTGCAGAGGGGCCTCAGGCCTGGCAGGCCCCTCTCTGGTGTCCTTGGAACCTGGGCTGCTGGGAAGGCCCCAGCCTCTTGGTGTGACCTGGCCTAGCACTGCCAGTTCTGGCCTGGCCTCGAGGCTCCTCCTTGTGGGGCAGAGGCAAGAGTGCCCTGGATCAGAGGTTCTCAGAACCAGTCCTTGGACCAGCGGCATCACTATCAGCCGGGACCTGGTCAGAGATGCAGATTCTCAGGCGCCAACCCCAGACCTACTAAGCCAGAAACTCTTGGGGTAGAGTCCGAGATCTGTGTTTTAACAAGCCCTCCAGGCCATGTTGACGCACACTCAAGTTGGAGGGCCGCTGTACTTGAAGATCTGTAAGTTGGCTTCAAACTCACATCTGCTGGTTATTCATTCAAAGAACTAGGAGGTAATGCTTAAGGAGTGCTTACTGCGGGCTGGGTACTGGGCTATCTGCTTTACACATGCAGAGTCGCTGAAGCCTCACGTCCACCCGGAGGTCAGGTTCTGTGATAATTTCTCCATTTTACAGGTGACATAAGTGCTATTTTTTGGCCAGAAGCCAGCATGCTTGGACCTTGGAGGTGATGGGAGATGCTGGGTGATGGGTGATGATAGATTTGGCCCATGCTGGTTAACTGGTTTCGTAGCTGACCTCTCCCTGGGTAGCTTTTCATAAATCAGCGGTTCTCAACCTGTGGGTCGCGACCCCTTTGGGGGTCGAACGGCCCTTTCACAGGGGTCTCCTAAGACCATCAGAAAAAACATATATAATTACATACTGTTTTTGTGATTAATCACTATGCTTTAATTATGTTCAATTTGTAACAATGAAACTGGGGGTCACCACAACATGAGGAACTGTATCAAAGGGTCGCAGCATTAGGAAGGTTGAGAACCACTGTCTTAAATGCTCTTCCGAGGCAGCCCTGCTCCCTAAGGGGTGGTGGCAGGGCAAGCTCTCCCTCCGGAAGTGGGGAGTGCAGAGGCAACCGGGCAGGTGGAGTCAGAGGAAGAGCACAAGCTGGGCTGAGAGACACAGGGTCTGCTAGAGCAAGCATGTCAAACTCAAAGCTAACGCGGGCCAAATGCACAAGGTTTAAGTGTATGTGGGCTGCAAAAAACAAGAGCTTTAATTTTCATAGAAACGTAGGTTTATTTTGATAGACCTGCTGAATACGAAGGGCTGAAATAAATGAGTAATCGTTAACATTCAATAATAGAACATTTTAATAAAAATTAATATTTTTTCTTGAACATTAACTTACCAGACACTGAATAGCTGCACAAATTAATAAGCATAACGCAAATAAACCTATTTTTCTTGTTCTCCGAAAGCGAAATATTTCCTGTTGCGCACACCAAACAAGTCAGTCCAAGACTAATGACGTGGCCATCGGCTGCTAAAATATTTGCTGCTAGTATTAGTGTAAGCCGCAGGGGTCCTCAAACTACGGCCCGCGGGCCACATGCAAATACAAATATTGTATTTGTTCCCGTTTTTTTTTTTTTTTTTTTTTTTTTACTTCAAAATAAGATATGTGCAGTGTGCATAGGAATTTGTTCATAGTTTTTTTTTAAACTATAGTCCGGCCCTCCAACGGTCTGAGGGATAGTGAACTGGCCCCCTGTTTAAAAAGTTTGAGGACCCCTGGACTGTAAGGTGTGTAAGGGAAATGAATGCAACACGATTATAGTAATCAGTTATTAGTGAATGTTGTAGTTCGTTATTAATAATTATGTATAACAGGATATTGTAAAAATTAAGTTACAAAATTTTTATTAAAACATTTCTTACATACCGTTACATTGGCTGGGCCGCAAAAACGTTCGTTGTGGGCCGCGTGTGGCCTGCGGGCTGCGAGTTTGACACGTTTGCTGTAGAATCTTGTTTCTCCAAACGTGGTCCCTGGACCAGCAGCATCCACATGACCCAGGAGCCTATTAGAAATTCAGGATCTCGGGCCCCACCAGGCCACCTGAGTCTGAATCTGCATTTTAACAGGATCATGTGCACTTTCAAGTTCGAGAAGCATGGGCAGGGGCACGTAAGTACATATATCCCTGAGTCTCTTCTTGCCTCAGAGAGGGAAGGGTCATGGGACCTGGGATCTGCATCCTTTGGCCTTGGGCTCCCACGTTAGCACAAGCATCCCTTCAGTAAACTCTGGAGCCCAAGGGCACTGGAGTGAGCCTTCAGCCCTTAAAACTCATAGCCAAACTAATATGGCGGAAGGGACTCCCCCTTTGCCAGGTCTGCTCTCCCCAAGATCAAGGGTCTTTACTTCCTATACTCTCTTCCTAGAAGGTGGGCTCTGGGCTCAAACTCAGGCTCTGCCATTTAGACGGACTGATTCCTGTTATAACCTTCTTGGTGCCTCGATTTTCCTTTTCTTTAAATAGGGTAACAATATTTCCTAGGTCACACATTTTGGGGGGCTGATTAAGTTAGTGAATACACATAAAGTACTTAAAACAGTGTTTAGCACATAACTCCATTAACATTAGCTACCTGCTTTCATTCTTCCTGCTCTCCCTCTTCTGGGTGGCCCGTGGGCTGAGGCAGGCTAGAGAAAAGGTAGTCCTGACCTGTGAAGAGTTAGTGCTAAGGCGGGGCTGCTGAATTGGATTCCGAAGGTGACAAGGGCTCCTGTGGGGAAGAAGAAATGATCCCTGTACGATATCATTGCCAGGCATTGTCCTCCCCTCCACTTGTACCTGGAAAGCAGTGTTATTTTCTGAGCTTACAGATGAGGGTTGAGGTGCCAGAAGTACAGTGACCAGCCTAAGGACACAACTGTTTAAGGGTAGAGCTAGTGTGTGGTGGGCTGCCTGGTCAACCTCCCCTCAGTCCCATACCCACTTCACGTGACGCCATGCTTGTGCCTCCATTACAGCCAACCCTGTCCCCAGGAGATCGGGGATCTAGAAGGTCTGAGCTGGCAGAGGTGGGTGGAGGCTCCTAAGGACATGCTCAGGGCTCTCTCCTTAGGGCCTCAGTCTCCTTTGGCTGATGCATCTTCCTTGCAGGTGCCCGTCAGATCTGCCGAGTGGACCTGTAGGGATTTAGCTGCTCCTGGCCTTGCTCCTTCAACAAAGTTTGTCCATCCCTCTGTCCTGTGACTAGAAAGCAGGCCTTTGGAAGATGCGTGAACACTCAGCAAAGAAGGACTCCGATTTCGACTCTGGAGCATAAAGGTCTTGGGAGTAGTCATTCCACACTAACAACAAGAAAAAACAGATCAAATTGAAAGTCAACACCTTTTCTTAGATCCATCAGGGAATTCATGTCACAGGTAGAGTTCCACTCTGAAATCTGGAGAAATGGGTGCATACGGAGAATCATAACCAAGATCAACTTACCCGCAGCAGAAGCCTCCAGAACCAGTAACTATTGGAAACACCTAAATGATCATTTTTAAAACTAAGCCATTGAGGGGTGGTTGACATACAGAAAAGCTGTACATATTTAATGTTTGCAACTTGATGGGGTTGCAGGTAAGTCTAGACCTGTGAAACTGTCATTACAATCTGTGCCATACACTGAGCGTGGGCTGGCTTGAAAGTGAAAAGTTTCTGGGGGCCCATCTCAAACCTCCCATACTATCATGGGTTTTATCCCCAGGAACCCCCCCAGGTTCACATGGTAAAGATCAGGGGAAAACCCTCTGTTTTAGGTAGGAAGAGAGGAAAAACAAACATTTTGAAATTTCCCCCTCGCTTTCTCCATAACAAAGGCCTACCCTTCAGGAGGAACTACTTTACCGGAGCTTGTATGACCCGGGGGAGGGCAGTTAGGCAACTCCAGCCCTCTTAGGCTCCCTGTCTCATTGAAGGGATGGGAAAAAGGGCTAAGATGGGCTTCTAAAGGTCATAGCCCAGGGACTCAGGTCAACTAAAACGCTGAGGTTTCATGATGAGTGTAGAAGGCTTCCCGTCCCCAACATCTTACCACCAACAGCAGCTCTACAGTATAGTAAGAGCGAATGACAAGTAAAAGAGCTGCCAGGCACAGACTCTTTTTAAGAAAGAGTTCTCAGGGAAACCCAAAGATAACAAGGGAGGAAAACAAACAATTCTAGGGAACTGAAGCCTCTGGCACCTATAGTTAGCAGCAAACCTTACGCACAGCCCAGTTCTAGTAAAATTAATACAAAATCTCACACTAGCATCCTAATTACCTCAGTTCCCATAATTCAATATGTCATGTCTACCTTTCAACAGAAAATTCTTGCCAAAAGGCAAGAAAAAGCAGCCTGAAGAGAGAAAGCAATCATTAGAACCAGACTCAGATCTCACAAAGATTTTTTTGAAATTAAACAAGCAATTTAAAATAACTATGATTAATATTTCAGTGGAAAAAATATGTGACATGCAAAACCACCTGGGTCATATACGCAGAGAGATGGGAACTCTAAGAAAAAATCAAAAGTAAATGTGAGAAACCGAAAACACCCTAACAAAATGAAGCACGCCTTTGATGGGATATGGCCAAGGAGAGAATCAGTGAGCATAAAGACATATCAACATAAACTTCCCAAACAGAAATGCAAAGAGAAAAGAAAAAAGAAAAAGTAACAGGATATACAAGAAGTGTGGACAATTATAAAAAGTATAACACATGTGTAATGGGAATACCAGAGGGAGAAGAAAGAGAAAAAGAAGCCAAAGAAATAATGGCTGGGAGTTTTCCAAAATCAATGACAGACATCAAACCATAGATTAGGAAGCTCATAGAATACTGAGCAGGATAAATACAAAAATACCTATACTTAAGCATATCATGTTCAAACTGCAGAAAAGCAAGGACAAAATTTCAAAAGGAGCCAGAGGAAAAATACATTTTACCCACAGAGCAACAAAGGTAAGAATTATAACAGACTTCTCATCTGAAACCATGCAATGAAGAGAATGGAGTGAAAATTTTAAAGTACAGTGGGGCCTTGACTTATGAGTGTCCGGACTAACGAGTTTTTTGAGATACCAGCTGGCTCTCATCCGATTTTTTGCATTGAGTTGATAGAGTAATTTGAGTTAACAAGCTCCTTAATGAGCTCGGTCTCAGAACGAATTAAACTCATAAGTCAAGGCCCCACTCTATTGAAATGAAAGTACTTATCAACCTAGAATTCTGTGTCCAGCAAAATTATATTTAAAAGTGAAAGAGAAATGAAGACTTTCTCAGACAAACAAAAATTGAGAGAATTTGTCACCCATCGGCCTGCCTTCCAAGAAATGTTAAAAGGAGTTCTTTGGAGAGAAAGAAAAAGATGTAGGTCAGAAACTTGGAAGTACATAAAGAAAGGCTGAGTATCAAAGAAGGAATAATGAAGATAAAATAAAACCTTTTATTTTTTTATTCTTAGTTGATCTAAAAGGTAACTGTTTGTTTAAAATAATAGCAAAAATATAATAAAAAAGTATTGGGTGATTCTAGCATGTGGGTAAGTGAAATGAATACCAGTATTGTTATAAGGGATAGGAAGGAGGATTTGGGAATATTCTGGTATCCGGCACCACAATATGATATAATGTTTTTTGTTTTTAAATTTTATAAAATATATTTTTACTGATTTCAGAGAGAGGAAGGGAGAGGGAGAGAGAGAGGAACATCACTGATGAGAGAGAATCATGATCGGCTGCCTCCTGCACGCCCCCCACTGGGGATCGAGCCCTCAACCCAGGCATGTGCCCTTGACCGGAATCGAACCCAGGACACTTCAGTCTGCAAGCCAACACTCTATCCACTGAGCCAAACTGGCTAGAGCAATATAGTGTTGTTGAAAAAAGGACTTAGATCAGTTGTAGATGTATACTGCAAAGTTCAGGGCAACACTAAATTTTTTTAAAAGAAATTTAATTGGTATAACTAAGAGAGGGGAGAAAATCATATAAAACCAGGTAAGGCAGAAAAAGTGCAGCATACAAAATTAGTTACAAACGTGGTAGATATTAATCAAACTATATTAGTAATCACCTTAAATGTGAATTATGTACATACACCAATTAAAAAATAAACTATTGCCCTAGCTGATTTGGCTCAGTGGATAGAGCGTTGGCCTGCAAACGGAAGGGACCTGGGTTCAATTCTGGTCAAGTGCAGATGCCGGGTTGCAGGCTCGATTCCCATTAGAGGGCGTGTGGGAGGCAGCCGATTGGTGATTCTCTGTCATCATTGATGTTTCTGTCTCTCTCCCTCTTCCTCTCTGAAATCAATTAAATAAATAAATAAATAAATAAAAACAGACTATTAGAGAAATAAAAAACAAGACTCAACCATCTGTTGTCTATAAGAAGCCCACTTTAACAATAAAGATACAGATAAATTAAAGGGGTGGAGAAAGATAAACCATGCTAACACTAATCAGAAAGCTGGAGTAGCCACACTAATTTCAGAAAAAGCAGACTTCATAACAAGGAAGATTATGAGGGATGAAGTGGGGCTTTACATAATGACAAAGGGATGCAGTTTCTAAGAAGCGATAACCATCCTTAACGTGTATGCACCTAACCAAAGAGCAGTAACACGCGTGAGGCCAACACTGATAGAACTCAAGGAGAAATGGACAACCACTATTCGGAGACTTCAACACCCTTCTTTCTGCCCGTAGCCGACAGTCCATCAGGCAGAAAGTCAGTAGAACATCGTTGAACTAAACAGCACCATCAATCAACTGGATCTAAGTGATACAGTACATCATCCAACAACAGGAAAATGCACAGTTCTCCTCAAGGTCACATGGAACATTCCCCAAGATAGACCACATACTGGGCCATATAAACCAACTTAACAAATGGGAAAGAACAGGAGCGTACAAAGCACGCTCCCAGGTCACAAAGAAATAAAACTGGAAATCAAGAACAGAAAGGTAGCAGGCCTGTTGGTCTGTTGCAAAGTGAAAAAATAAAAATACGAAATTTGTGTGTGTGTGTGTGTGTGTGTGTATAGCTGTGTGTAGGCATACATGTGCATGTGTGTGTGCATGTTTGATTATAATATGATGGTAGGAGTATTGGCAATTTACTTTCCAAGATTCCTCAGAATTTCTAATTTTGTTCAGAAGCACAATGGAAAAAAATAAAAAATATATAGTCAAAGGTTTAGAGAATTAACGTTAGGCGGGGTCACCTGCCCCGAGAACTTCCTCGTGGTGGAGCAGGGAGCCCACATCATTCTGTACTCCCGACATGCAAGCTGTGTAATGTCAGTACTATCTGATCTCCATTCTGTGCTTTCATGAGTTTGGGAACGTTTACATTTGTTTTTCCTTCCCTTCCTCCCTCCCTCCCTCCCTCCCTTCCTTCCTTCCTTCCTTCCTTCCTTCCTTCCTTCCTTCCTTCCTTCCTCATTCTTTTTCTTTCTTCCTCTCACTCCTTTCTTTTTGGGGTGTGCTTGGGGAAGTGGCAGTAGACTCGGTTCTTAAAATATATCCCCCCATTCTTTCTTGTTTATATAATACTTTCCTGTGGAGGCTTCTAGGAGGCCAAAGAACAAGCACACAAACAAAACCAGATCATAGCCATTCTGCTGTCTGCCCCTCGCCAAGCTGGGCCCAGGTGGAGCCCCAAGATAAAGGTCTGGGGGGCATAGGAAGCAGGGCCAGCACACCCCAGGAGGGCCCCCCCACCACATGCCCTGGCTCAGGCTCAGAAGAGGAGAACAGTAGCCAGATTCCCCCCAACCAGCATAGGGTCCGTGTTCAGAGAGGGAAGGCCCATGCCCTCTATGAAATGGCACTGTTGTGAGCGACCACTGGGATGACACAGGGGCTCGGTGGGAGGAGGACCAGGCCCGGCCGGAGCTCATCAGTGTGGGCTGAGCCCAATGTGGGAAGGTGGGCCTCGGGCGGGAGGAAGCTTTTGCAGGTTAAAAAGCATGTGTTTTGAGAAACCCTCTTTCCATTTTTGGCTTGGGAATCCGTGCCGTCTGCGAACCATTTCTTCTCGCAGTGTTGGTGCTTTCCCTACCTCATTTCCAAGCCATGTGAACCCCTAGCGCCAGTTTCTGCTTCCTCCTGGGCTGGCTGCCAGCGGCTGCCTGTCTGTGCCATCTTGAGGCAGCATGACGGACAGACAAGGAGGCTGTGGGCAGTGGCCCCTCCTGAGAGAAGGCCCTGCCCAGGGTTTAAGCGTCTGGCATGGGCGGTGGAAAGAACTCTTGATTGGTGTGAGAAGCCCCGAGTGCCTCCTGGTCCTGCCACGGAACTGTCTTCCACCCTAAGAAAGTGTGGCCTGAACATCTCAAAGGGCCTTCTCCACCTTGTGAAGGGCTGGAGCCGTGGAGGAAGGCTACCAGGAGGCTGAGCCCTCTCCTCCAGGGTCCTCCCTTGAGGTTCCCCATCCAGCCCTGCTCCCCGACATGGTTCAAGGCAGTGGCAGCTACTGGTTAACGCAGACCAGATGCAGCCCTTTCCCCAGACTTGCTCAACGGCCTTCCTCCTCCGAGGCCTTGGGGATATTTGAAACTCCATGGAGTTTGGCTTCAGAGCCCGAGTGGAAACCACAGCTCCATTACGTGCACACATATGATCTCCCTGGGAGGAGAGAGGCAACTGGCCTCAGAAAACGAGAGGCAAGTTAGAGGCCCTGCTCTGCGGAGAACACTGCCTCCCCTCTCAGAGCCCAGGGAGGGCAGGTCCAGCGTGCTCTGCCGGATGGAGGCGTGACCTTAGGGCCCTGGGCTCCCTGGTACCAGAGGTGGGAGCAAAGGCCAGGGCCCTTCAGAGAGGAGACCTGAGCCCGCCGTGAGAGCCGGACTCCCACCAGCAGCCATTCTCCCTTTCTCCTAATGTGGCCACGTATTTTGAAAGCTTTATGTCTGCCAGACAGATCCTTGGAGAAGGAAACTTCCATTGAACGGGAACTACCACCTGTCCTTCTCCCGCCCTCGGGCAGACCACACCATGAAGTTTGCACCGATGAGTGAGAAATGGCCTCAGAGTCACTGCCAGTTTAAGACACCCCAGCTTCTGTCACTGCCTAGGTGGGCAACTTGGGGACAATCATTTAATCTCTCCAGCCTCAGAGTTAAGGAGCCTACCTGGGAGGCAGGTGGGTGGTGCTGCTAAAGATATGCATGGAAAGGGCCAGGCCAAGGCTCAGAGCAAGTCAGTGTGACTCCCAAAGGAACTTCATTAAATCATTATTCCCATCTATAATAATAAAAGCATAATATGCAAATCGACTGAGCGGCCGAACAGCAGAACGACCTTCCCAACGACCTTCCGGACGAAGCCAGGGCTGCAGCTGTGGGATCGAGGCAGCTGCTGAGGCTGCGAAGGCCTACTCTTGCACAAATTTCATGCATTGAGCCTCTAGTTTCTAAATAATCCAAGAACTAAATAAGAACTGCCCATCAGCACTGTGGTTGGCAACGCCCTCTCCCCAACCCCCCCGAGATACCCCTGGGGATGGCTAGCCAGCCAGCTTCATGAGTATGCACTTTGGGCTTAAGTGATGGTCTGAGGTGGGCACTTTGAAAGCTGCTGACATGACCTTTTTGTAAACTGAGGTAACACTGGTTTATAACGTTACTAGAGGCCTGGTGGACAAAATTCATGCATGGGTAGGGTCCCTAGGCCTGGCCGGCGATCAGGGCCAATCAGGTTTCCCGCCTCCAGTCCTCCCCGCCTTCTCCTTCCCTTGCTCCCTCAGCATCCCACCGCTGCCACTGGTTGCCCTCTATGTTCCATGACGCCCCCTGGTGGTCAGCATATGTCATAGCGAGTGATTGAACTCCTGGTCTCCCGGCCGAACTCCCGAGGGGACAATTTGCATATTAGCCTTTTATTATATAGGATATAAGTTTCAGGTGTACAACATTATAATTCCACATCTACATCTACTACATTGTGCTTACCAACAGTCTAATTTCTATTCATCACCATACAATTGACCCTCTTTACCATTTTGCCCTCTCAACACCGTTCCATTTCTGGTAACCACCAATCTGTTGGTTACATCTGTGAGTTTGTTTTGTTTTGTTTTTAGATTCCACACATGAGTAAGATCATATGGTATTTTTCTTTCTCCATCTGACTTATTCCACTAAGCATAATGCCCTCAAGGTTCGTACACATCGTCCCAAATGGCAAGATTTTATCTTTTTTATGTCTGAGTAGTATTCCATTGCGTACATGTGCTACATCTTCTTACCCAGAAGTAGAATTACTGGACCATATGGTAGCTCAGTTCTTAATTTTTTGAGGAACCTCCATAATATTTTCCATAATGACATACCAATTTACAGTCCCACCAATAAGGAACAAAGTTTCCCCTTTCTCCACATCCCCTTCAACACTTGTTATTTCATGGTTTTTCAAAATGGCCATTCTAACAGGTGTGAGGTAATAACTCATGGCGGCTTTGACTTGCATTTCCCTAATGATCAGTGACGCCGAGCATCTTTTCATGTGCCTGTTGCCCATCTGTATGTCTGCTTTAGAAAAACGTCTGTTCAGATTCTCTGCCAATTTCTTAATCCAGTAATGTTTTTGTTGCTGTTGTCGAGTTGCATGAGTTCTTTATATATTTTGGATATTAACCCCTTATTAGGTACGTCATTTGAAAATATCTTTTCTCATTCAGTGGGTTGCCTTTTACCTAGTTAGTTAGTTATTTTTTACTCACCCAAGGATAAAAATGTTTATTGTTGAGAAAAAGAGAGAGAGAGAGATTGCCTCCCATGTGTGCCTTGACAAGGAATCGAACCCACAATCTTAATTTTTAAAAAAATATATTTTATTGATTTTTTACAGAAAGGAAGGAAGAGGGACAGAGAGTTAGAAACATTGATCAGCTGCCTCCTGCACACTCCCTACTGGCTATGTGCTCGCAACCAAGGTACATGCCCTTGGCCGGAATCACACCTGGGACCCTTGAGTCCGCAGGCCGACCCTCTATCCACTGAGCCAAACCGGTTAGGGCCGAACCCACAATCTCATGGTGTATGGGATGATGCTTTAATCAACTGAGCCACCCAGCCAGGGTGCCTTTTTGTTTTGTTAATGGTTTTCTTTGCTATGCAGAAGCTTTTTAGTTTGATGTAATCCCATTTGTTTATTGTTGCTTTTGTTTCCGCTGTCATTGGAGTCAAATCCACAAAATCCTTAAGACCAATGTCAAGGAGCTTGCTGCCTATGTACATTATAGTCAGACTCCTGGGATTTAAGTTTCAGCTCTGCCAACTTCTAGCTGTGTGACCTTGGGCAACTACTTAACCTCTCTGTGCATCAATGTCCTAATTTGTAAAAATGCTGTGCCCATCTCATGGAGTTCCTGTAAGGATTAAGTGAGTTAATATATACAAACTCTTAAGATAGTGCCTGACTCATTATAGGCTCTCAATAAATATTATCTCTTGTTCTAATCCTCCTTCTCTTCCTCTACCACTATTATTACTATGTCCCAGGGGTTCCAAGCTGGATATTTCAGTATTCTTGACCTGAAGGAGTTCATAGTCTCACAAACTAGAGGTATAGCTGACATCTAAATAGGTAAGGTATAATTTAGAGGGATCAAAATAAGTCTGGTCAAAAATAAAATAAGAATGGTTAAGTCTGGGAACGATGTATTTTGCCTGGAAATTAGGAAGGCTTCCTGAGAGAAGTGACCGTTGAATGGGGTTTTAAGACTGACAAGGAGGAGTGCTGGCTTTTTCAGTTAGGCTTACATTCGACTCTGAGTAAAAGCAACAACCACCATCCTCACAAAACCAAAAACATAAACTCAAAAATAATAGTAGCTTAAACAAGATGAAGCTTATTTCTGACTCAAGCAGAAACCTGGTGGTGGAAGGCTCGGGGCTCATAGGCTGCTCCACAGTGACAAGCATCCAGGTTCCTTCTATCTTGTTGCTCCGAGATATCTTGAAGCACGGCCCCCATCCCACACTTCTTCCTGGTTCAAGGAAGTCGCCAGAGTTCCAGCAACCCTGTGCCTTTAAGGGAACTCCTGCAAGTTGCACACAGTACTAATAAGCCATTGTCAAGACTTCATCCATGGCGAAGGAGAAATATATGTATTATTTTGGCTGGCCATGTGAGCAGCTAGCCGAGAATTGGGAGGACTTGAGGAACAGACACTGAAAGTCATAGCTGGCCCAGCTGGCCCACTAAAGACAGGGGATGGGAAAGGTGTTCCCAGTAGAAGGGACACCCTGTGTACTTGAGGCATTTGAAGTGGCCAGTTCTGTCTCCACCCAGCCTTCGAGGACCTTCACTCTGCTCTCCTGAGGGTCACCGTGGCTACTTCGGTGGACTTACCTTTAGTCTAGCCTCTCACCAGGCAGACATGCCCCATTCCCAGCTCTCCTGTTGCTCCGGAGGCTCCCTCCTCCTCGAGGCACTCCTGGGAGAAACGGAGATGCTGGATGAATCCTCAAGGAGCTGGTGGTCACTGAGCAGGTGGGGCTGCTGGTGGAGGGCCCACAGAGAACAGAGCCAGAGCTCTCACCAGGCTTCTGACCTAGGTCTGGACAGCTGGGGCAGGGGTCTGAGAGGGCCCCCCAGGCCCGGGGAATGCTGTGAGCAACCGTCAGGAGACGGGGCTCTGAGGGGGCCCCGGAGAAGAGCTGTCCTGTCAGTTCTGGGGGCCTGAGGCCTGGCAGGACCTGATGCTTCAGGGAGGAGGGCCCACATGCATGTAACAGGTCACATCGTATAGATAAGCTGGTCATGGCTGGCTGGGACCGTGCTGTCAGTGGTGGTGGGAAGGACAGGGACCCACATCTGGGTGTTGGAGTGGACAGCGGGAACCACAGGTCCCACAGGGAGCTCCCACGCTGGGTGTGGAAGCAAAAAGCAGGAGAGTCCCTGCTCCAGTTCGGCTTTGGATGTGCTGGGCGACTTGCAGTGCCCGCTTTCCCATCCGTACGGTGTAGTCTGCTTCTCCAAGGGCATAGCGAGGGTTCTGGATGATGGACGGGAAAGGCCTTTGCCAGATCAGGTGCTGTGCACACACGCTCGTGACTATGGAGACCCTAAAAGAAAGGCCCCCCACACGGTGACGTCTCTTCAGAGTCCTCACAGGCCTGGGCTTTCCACAAGGCAGTGTTGCCTGGCCTACGAGGCCCAGCTGCCCTTCCCCATTTGGGAACCCCTCCCCTCACCTCCCAGCCTTTCATATCCTCTGGCTCCAGGAGGCCCAGCCCTTCGGTCAGAGCTCTGAATGCAGACTCTAGCCAGCAGCCTGGCTCCTAAGACCAGGCCAGCCCTCCATGAGCCTGGAGACTGGGGCTGAGGTGACCTGCATGGCTAAAAGCCCAGGTTCTAGAGCGAATACTCACCCACATAGAACCTGCTGCTCACACGCCCGGGGACCACGCAGGCAGCCAATGTGGAGAAGGGCTAAGGGGGCAGCAGCCTCTGGGTGAGGGTGTGCCCGCCCGAGTCAAATGAAGCGTTTTTACAGACTGTACCCATTCGAAGAAGCAGTATTGCAATTTGGGATTTGGTTTCCCAACAACAAATGTTTGCTCTGGGTGTGTTAGGGGGCGGGAGAATGTGTTTTTCTACAAACTGACAAAATCAGCTAGCCTGGAGGAGAGAAGTGCGCGTCTGCTTTCCTTCTGGGACGGAAGGTGGGGTGGGGTGGGTGTCCAAGGCGTGATTGGGTGGATAGAACCAAGGCAGGGCAGAGAGCCCTATCTTTTTCTCTGCCCAGCACCACCTTCTTTGTGGGAACTGCTCTTCACCATAGCCAGCAGGCTTCCTTCCACTAAGATTTACCACATGTATTCTCCCCGGGGGGGTGAGCACCTGACCCAAGCTGAGCCAATCAGCAATCTTCTGCAGAGAATTTGAACTTGGGATCAAAAGGCTTCAACTAAGGCTGGCTGTCTTCCTGTCTACAGGCCATGCCAACCCAGGAGCTGATTTGTGGACGGAGGAGAGGGAAGAGAAGGAGGGAGCCCAGCTGGGCACCCACAGGGCTGCCAGCCTTGATGGCACCCTTTTCTGAGCCAGACCAGGTCCTGGCCTGGGATTCCAGGAGATACCCAGGCTCCTTTCAGTAGCTTCCTGGCTCCCCTGCCCCCCAGGTGGTATAGCTAGTTTAGTTGAGTTTCTGTTGTAACTGACCTAGTCGCACCTGCTCTACAGAAAAGCCCAGTGAGGTCTAGTTTTGAGTGACTGTTGCTTGAGCCAGCAGCTTCACCCGCATCATTTCATTTACTCCTTATGATGACTCTGCGAGGTAGGTATTGTTTTTATTTCCATTTGACAGATGAGAACACTGAGGCCCAGAGAGGATAGCATCTTGCATACAGTCACAGAGCTGACAGGAAACTGAGCCTGGGCTGGGGCACTCAGGAGGCCAGAGTGGCAGCCTTCTTGTGCGCTTGCGCACTTCGCTGTTGTGGTTGTATTGGAAGTTGCTGGCCTGGGGGTTCTGTTGGGCCTCGTGCAGAGCCCATGATGCGTCGGGCTTATCTGACTGTTCTATTAAATAGGTTTGTACATCTGAGAAGAAGCCAAGCTGGTTGGGCTCTATGGTTTTAGTACTGGGCTGGAGGTGGCCTCCTTGGGGAGCCCAGCCAGGGCCTTCCGAGCCCCCACGTGCTGCCACAGCTTTGAGGCCTGCCTGTTGGTCATGGGTCCGGGCAGCTGGGGCACAAATGGGTCTCCCCCCGACGCTAAGCCACCCCCTCCAAGAGGCTTGTAGGGCCCATGTGACTGTGACCTTCTCTCCTCTGTTCTCCCTAGCACCCATGTTGGAGCCCTTGGTTGGGTTCTCCTGCTGAATAACCATGAAGGACAAAGCTAAGACCTGGGATAACTTGGCCCCCACCCCCCATGGGTGGGCGATTGTTCTTGGAGGGTCAGATGGAGAGAGAAGACCCAACATGGGCTGAGCCATGGGAAGCCATGGGGTCCCAGGGAAAATAGCAGAGGACCTGACTGTCCATCTGCAAAATGAAGTGGAGGAGAACATTAAAAATGTAATCATTATAATGGAAAATGCACTAATAGTCACTGATAGCAGCGAAAACCCACCTGAGAAGCACACAGCATGAAGGCTCCTGCTGAAAACATTAAACCTGAATTTAGTCATGAGGCAACAAATCAAGCAGGGTGACATTGGACGAAGAATCTGGCCTGGACTTTAAAAATGTCAGTGGCATCTGATCAATGAGGGGCATGCAGGAGGCAGCAGATCAATGATTCTCTCTCATCATTGATGTTTCTATCTCTCTCTCCCTCTTCCTTCCTCTCTGAAACAATAAAAATATGTTAAAAAAAAGAAATAAAAATGTCAATGGCATGAAAGCAATAGGGAAAGAAGTGTGGAGAACTATTCTAGATTAAAGAAGATGCAAAGGGTGATCCTTGACTGGATCCTGGGCAGGATGGGGAAGCTATCAAGGCCATTATTGAGACCGTCAGGCACATTTGCCTATAGTCAGTACACGAGATAATAGCATGGCCATGTTAAAGTTGCTGAGTGCCATCACTGTGTACAGGGATTGTGTAGGAAAATGTCCTAATTCTTAAGAGAGAACTGCTGAAATACACAGAGTGAAATACCATGATGTCTGCAACTAACGCCCCAATGGTTCAGAGATAAAGTAAATGTAACAAAAATTAAATGCCTAGCACAGGGCCGACCTCAATAATCATGAGAACAGCAGGAATCAGTCACAACCATCTCCCTGAGATTCAAGTCTTCCCCAGACTCATGCTCCAAACAGCCTCACCCCACCTCCAACAACATGCCCTGGAAACCTCCTTCATTACACAACACACACGGCCATCTCCCTCCTCCAATTGGCTCATGCAGTTTCCTTGGCCTAGAATGCCGTCCTCCCCTTTCCTGTCACGGAGTCAACCAGTCAACTTATCCTTCAAAGAAAGCCCTCGCTGGTGCTCAAAGACCTACCTCTCTTCCCTGGGAGGAAGCGTCCTTTCCTGGAAGGACCTCTGTGCTCTTAGTCCACCCTGCAACGCACTCGTCATTCTGTTGCTTGCATGAGCCCGGAAGCTCCAATTCACACAGACAGGTCACAACTTCCCCTGTATCTCTAGGGTGTCCTGAGCGCCTGAGATGTAGTTGACACTCCACACATGTTTATTAACAAAAGCTGAGGAAACTAGTAAAATACATGTTGGCATATTCATATAATAGGATACTATGCAGGTGTCAAAAGACTGCCATGGGTTGTTATGGGATAATACCAGATGTACCAATAAGTGAAAGAAGCAAGGTGCCTTACTGTGAATGCACAGTAAGCTATTTGTGTCAGAAGGAAAAGCATGCATACTTGTACCAGCACAGGTTGCCTTAGGGGTGGGGGCCCGGGCAGTAGGGGCATGGGGAGGGAGGGAGAGATTTTGCCATTCGTATGTGAACCTATTTAATAAATTACATGATTTATATTTATAATAGTGTCCTACAGGGCTGCCCACTCCAGGCCTATATTCCCCTTTCACCACCCAAGCAGTAGTGGGAATGCTGTGCCTAAATGGGACTCCTTTACACGGGGAAGGGACTGGAACATATATAATAGGATGCATGTGTTAAAGAAAAAATTATCCTGCCCCTTGTTAAAACAGTAAATAAAGAAGACGTTATGCGGAACTATTGCAAGAGACGTCCAGATGATCACAGTAGGGGTAGAGATTAGACTCTGGATTCAGCAAAGACAGTTGGGGGCTTACAGCCAACGGCCAGCATGAGGGGGTCAGCGGGTGGAAACTTACTAAGAGGTGGCATCAAGGGTAGGGATTCTAACTAAACCAACTCAACAGGATTCCTGCTGAAGGCAGGCCAGGGTGAGCAGATCCCAAGGTGGGGGGATTCTCACTACACGGACATAGGGTTCTTGTTAACACTGGGCTCGACAGGCCCAAGACCAGGCCCAAGGACTAGGCCTAATCAAAAGCTGGGCTCAGAGGAGTCTGTGTGAAGTTTGTTCAAGGAGAGTCATTGTCACATGTTATGGGACATGGGGAAAGCTCACCCTTTTACAGGTGAGGAAACAGAGGCTCAGAGAAGTAGTCCTTTGCTTGAGGTCTGCCTCTGTTCCCTCGTCCCCAGGAGGCTCAGCCCCAAGGCTGCTGCTACATCTGCCCGTAGCCCACAGCGGTGGGTAAACGGACCTGGGCTCCAGCCCCTGTGTTGCCACTGACTCCGTGCAGTGTGACCTGGGCCTTTCAATACGACCCAGGAACAAAGCCACGCGAGTCCTCTGGCCAAGCCAGGGAACTCAGGGGAGCCGGGTGGTCCAGGCCTGGGCTGGGCAAGGCAATAATTAGCTGAGAGCTCCTCTGGAATGTTAAGTACTTAGCCCTGGAATGCAGCTCCTGCTGCTGCAAATAACCCCCATCATCAGGCAGGCCCTGCAGTAAAGATAAATATCAGGGTGGGCAGGCACTGGGGACCCTGTCTTGGGAGCTCCCCCATAAAGCAGCACGTTCTTCTGGCCTCTCTCAGGATCTCCCCCCATTTAGAACTCTTTGCTTGGAACAAGGCTTTGCAGGTGTGGTGGGGAGCCTCTAAGATGACCCGTATTATGCCTACCTCCTGGTATTAATGCCCCTGTGTAACCCCCTCTCCTTCAGAATGGGCCAGACTTAACGACCGCTGTTAACAGATGGAATACAGCACAGATGATGGAATGCCATTTCTGAAATCAGGTTACAAAAAACCGTGGACTTCGTCGTGGGGACCCTTCTGCTCTCTCTGCCTGAAGCCAAGCTGCCATGTTGTGAGCTGTTCAGTGGAGAGGCCCCGGTGGCAGGGAGCTGAGGGAGGCCTCTGGCCAGCAGCCAGAGAGGCCAGGAAGGCTAGTGAAGTGCTGAGGATTCTGGGAGGCTGCTGCACCCTCCCACTGAGGTCTGTGGTCCAGCACCCAGGAGGCACTGAATCCTGCCAACAAGCATGCTAGTGAGCGTGGACACAGATGCACCCCAGGTGAGTTCAGGGGTAAGCAGTCTCCAGGTCTAGCTGGGACCTGGGACTAACAGATTTTTGGGGCTTGGGCCCAGGCAGAAAGATGGGTGACATAAACAACTTCACAGAGCTCTCACCAGGCCCAGATTCAGCTGTGTGGCTCGTCTAAATGTGCACTGAGAACCCTCATCCTTCTCAGACTACAAAGAGGCCTGCCCGGACCTCATCCCAGGTCGGGACACTCAAGGGACTCTGCTGTGATCCCACTTTCCACATTCCTGTCACCAGAATCCTTTGGAGTGAGTGCCTCTCCCTCCAAAGAAAGCACCATTTCCTGTTTCAAGGCCTAGGACCCCGCTCCTAGCTGTCTGAGTCAGGGAGGCTCATCTCCTTCTCCCAGGGCAACCTCACCAGTTTCCACCTAAAAACTCAGAGGCCCAGAGCGGGGGCCTGACTTGCCCAAGGTCCCAGAGCCTGGGATTGACAAGTCCAGGGTTAGGACCAGGGTTTTCCGACGCTCAGCCCAGTGTGCAGGGCTCTAGGCCAGGACTTCTTAAACTGCAGCTTGTGTCAGGATCATCCAGAGGGCTTGTGAAAACCCAGGTAGCTGGGCCGCCCCTCAGAGGTTCTGATTCTGTAGGCCTGGGTGGGGCCTGGGAATGGGCATTTCTGATATTTCCGGTGGTGCTGATGTGGCTGGGGGAGGACCACACTTTGAGAATCAGTGCTCTAGGCCGTCTCCCACGTCGCTCTCCTGATGGTCCCCAAAGCACGGACGGATGGCAGCTTGCAGTGTCCCCAAGTGCCTGTGTAGGCACGGTCTCCTTTGAGGGAGTGGGTGTGGTTGAAAGAACCATGAAGGGCAGTGCCCTGTCTTGTTCATCTTTGCAACTATTTGCCCAGCAGCTCCCATATTTGCTGACCCATAAAACCCACAAATATAAATGACACACCTCAATTTTATAAGGACACGCTTTTGAAAAAAATTAATTTCTTTTTTTATCATAACCATTCTGAAAGTGCATTATTTTGTCCAGGTGAATTGAGTGTTCTGTGTAGGAAGTGACATGATGGATTCTGCTGTAATGTTTTCTGTTTCCAGACCTCACCACTAGGATCTGGTTCCATCGATCATTGTATTTCACTTTTTTGGCACGGATGCTTCTAGCCTTAAAGCTGATGCTTGAACTACTGGGTGGTTGGTGGATCTATTGATATAGGCATAGATTCATCTGTGGATGTGGATTCGGGTACAGGTACAGCTGCAGATACAGGTATCGACAAAGATGTAGAAGTGGTGCTTCCTAAGGAGAATGAATATGCTCCCTCCCCTTCCTTTCCTCTGCCCAGAAGGTGGATGTGGAGGAGAGCCAACGTGGACATATAAAGATGGCAGAGCGGCAGGTGGAAGGGGCCCGGATGCCTGGACAGCCTCGTGGAGGGGGATCCCTGTCCCAGCCCTGAGCAATCTACCTGGGTCGTCAGAGGAGAGCGAAGTAAGCTCTGACCAATACATGACACACAACAGGCTCCTGGAGGTAGGGACAGAGCCTCCCTCTTTCTCACTACCGTTCCCCAAACAGCGCCTAGCAGGGTTCAGTTCTGGTTCTGCCCCTTATTGACAGGTGACCTGGGGCAGATAACCTCCCTGGCCCTTTCCTCTTCTATAAAATGGGACTATGAAACGTTCTCACAGACTGTCGCCAAGCTTAGTGAGATGTATGTAAAACACTTAGCCCTGTGCTGGCACATAATGGGAGCTTTAAACCATTACTCCCTCCTTCCCTGAAAATAAAGTCTGAACTCCCTACCAGGACCCATAAGATCCTTTTTTATTTTATTTTTAAAAAATACATTTTTGTTGATTTCTGAGAGAGGAAAGGAGAGAGAGATAGAATCATCAATAATGAGAGAGAATCATTGACCAGCTGCCTCCTGCACGCCCCCTACTGGGGATTGTGCCCGCAACCCACAACCTGGGCATGTGCCCTGACCAGAATCAAACAGTTCATAGGTCGATGCTCAACCACTGAGCCACACCGGCCAGGTCATAAGATCCTGTATGTTCCAATCCTGCTCACCTCCCTAGTCTTATAGCTCATACTCTGAGCAACACGGCCAGATGGAGTGGTGCCAGCTTCCCATCTTTCCCAGGGAGCTGTCCTAAGGTCAGAGTGAAAGATGAGAAATGTGCCAAGTCCAGTGGCCCTTGGAAGTCCCTTAAGCTGCCCGTAGGTACAGTCTCCAGACCTGGACCCTCTCAGTGAGCCCAGTGTGGAAACAGGAGGCTACGTCTCCAGTGGAGCACCAGATAAAGTAGCTGGCTTGTGTTTAGGGGCCTCCTGGGATCAAAAATATGTCTTTAATCAGTGGAGTCATAGTCAGATTAAAAGTTCATGTGCTGCTTCTCTCCGCACTCAGTTCTTGTAGGTACTACGTGCTGTCCTCCTAACGGCAAGCCTTGCCCAGGCTGCTCCTTCCATCCCCGTGAACTTCCTGCCTCCCCTCCAGGTGCCTGGCCAATCCCCATTCCCTGGCCAATCCTCACTGGTTTTCAGGCCTCAGCACAGGTGCCATTCCTGGAGGAAGCCTTCCCTAACTACTGCCCCCAGTCCTCTGGGCAGCAGGGTCCCCTGAAGCTCCTCCGCCCCATGAAGTGGGTTTCCTGCTGCATATTAACCGCATGGCTGCCTGTAGGGCTTTTCTACCAAGTCCTTCCTTCTCTTTGTTGGATGCTCAGGCCCAAGCGCCTAGCGCAGAATGCGGCCCAATAAGTGCTGGAATGAATGGACCAATGGACCCGTGAGCGCAGGGCAGACAGGGTCAGGGGTGCCATTGTTCCCGGCGGCTGGCACCGCGGGGAGGGCGGGGGACAGGGAGCACTGTGGGGGCTCTCCTTCCCCATCAGCCTCCCAGACCCCTTCCCTGCCCAACAGGGCGCCACCGGGCTGTCCCACACCCTCTCTGCCGCCTGCCCAGTGACCTAATTATTGTTTTTTCTTCCAGCCCCGCGGAGGGGAAAACAGAAATTCCTGGTGGATGACACAGGCCCGGCGGCCGCCTGAGAGCCGAGCACGGGACCGGCTGGGCCGGCTTTGCCCGCCGCCCGCCCCGCCATTAGGGCCGCGAACCCGTCATCAGCTAAGTACAGAGCGGGCGCGGGAGGGCGGCGGGCGATGGCCGGTTCCCGCGGACCCGGGCCTGCGGCGCCCTGGGTCTGGGGGGTCGCGAGCGGCCCTGGCCGGTTCGCTGGTCATTACCAGCCGGCCCCCCGCGGGGACAGCCTTGGCTGCGGCGCTGCGCCCGGGGAGGGGAGGGGAGGGGGAGGGGAGGGGAGGGTGCGGGTGGGACCGCGGGCGGGGCGGCGCCGGGCGCAGGGTGGGGCGGGAGGCGTTTGGAGCCGGCCAGGCCCGGGTGCGGCCCCAAGACAGAGCGTGAGCTGCAGGGCTCTGGGGACCTTTGGCACCCCCCCCCCCCCCCCCCCCGCCCGCCCTTTCAGGGCCCTGCCCCACTGTTAGAAGGGGCCCTGGGCTCGGAGCCAGACCGCCGTGGGGTTGAGTTGTCTCAGCCCCAAAGGAGGGATTAAGCTCTGACTCACCATCCATAGGCTTTTGAGGCTGGAGGGAGCCTCAGTTCTCCCATCCGAGAAATGGGTTAAGCGCAGCTCTGGATGCGATGAGAGGTGCCTAGGCCACCCTCGCCTCCATGCCCAGCATATAATGGGTGCTCCGTTTCCTTTCACTTGCCAGGGAAACAGGCGCTCAGTCACCCATGCCTTCTGTCTACACATACGGGTTGCACACCTACGCACCAGGCACTGTGTGAGGCCTTGGGTTATAGTGATGAGTGAGACAGATAAAAGCTGACACTCTCAGGGAGACCAGCAATACACAAATAAATACACACACCGGATAAGACAATGCTCCGATGGTGGCAGGTGGCAGGGAGGAAAATGCAGGGTGAGGGGAGTTCTGTGGGAGTGGGGGGTGGGGGGGGGGGGTTCTATTGCAGACTCAGTGGTCCAGGAAGGAACGTCTTCATGGAAAAGTGCCCTTTGAGCTGAGGCCCGAGTGAAGTGTGGCAGTGAGCAAGGCAGTAGTTGTCTAGGGGGAGGCCTTTTGGAAAAAGCAAACGGCAGGTGCAAGGCCCTGGCCCCCCTCCTGCCTGCCCCCTGCTGGCAGACTTCATCTCTCAGGGTCCCAGGCTCCCCTCTCTCCACCAACCTGCAGGAGGGATGTGTGAAGAGTAGACCTGGAGTCAGGCCCGGTTTTAAATCCTGGCCCTGCTGCTCATTAGCGGGGTGACCTTGCACCAGTCACTTAACCTCTCTGAGTGGCAGTTCTCCCCTCTGTCCAATGAGGAGCATAATGGTGTGTTCCTCAGAGGTTCGTGTGAGGCGTCCGTGAGGTGACACGGGCGTGCGGCAAGCCCCGCGTGGGTGTACTTATGCGCTCGGATGAAAGGCCTGCGAGGTCCCGAGGAAGATCCTGGTTTTCTTCATCTGAAAATTGGGTCTCTCTCTGACTTGGAGTGAAAAGTGGACGTACCCTTTCCTCGTCTTGGTGGTGACGGGGAGACAAGTAGCAGAAGTCGGAGCAGCTTGACAGACTCTGGGAGATGCTTCCCAGTTGTGGTCTCGTGTTGGCCACCCGCTGGGACTCAGAGCCCTGTTTATGTGGAGAGAAGCAGTAGCACACAATCCCCCCCCCCCCCCCACACACACACCCCCTCTACCCCGCCCGCATTGTCCAAGTCTCAGCCAGGCATTCAGCTGGGTTCAGAGAAGAAAGCTCAGCTGGTCCAGGTCAGGACAAAGCCGTGACATTGGTTACGTTCATATTTCATGTCCTGACCCCCTTCCCATCCCTTGCTGTCTCTCCCTGTCGCCCTGGCTAAACCTGCCCTTCCTTGGGAACGGACGGAGGTCACGGCAATCAGACCTGAGGGAGGAGTTCAGTCCTTGGAGCTAGTGCTGCCTCATTTGACACATGGGGAATCCGAAGCCCAGAGAGGGCAGAACTTTTCCAGCGAACACACAGCCGTCCTTGGGTTTGATCATTTATGCCGGCAGAACTTTGCTCTAAGGCTGTGTCTTCACTATACTTCAGGCCAAATCCCACCTCTTTTACAGAAGGAAGGAACCGAGGCCCAGAGGAGTAATATGAATTCACAAAGGATTCCCAGACCAGCAAGTGGCAGTGGGAAAGGAGGGTGTATTCTATTCAGGGGCAGAGGAGAGGTGGGAATCTCCCAGGACCCCTCCAGGGAAAGTCACTGGGGAAATCTGTGGCTATTGGCTCTCCCTTCTTACCTCAGGAATCCTCTGTTTCTCTCATCCTAAAGGGCCAGCCCAGCAGGTACCCGATGCACATCGGTGCCTTTGTCCGGCTGGATCCATGGAGAGCCAGCTGTGATGGCTGAGCTGCAGCAGTGCCTGGAGGCCACCGTGGCCAGGCTGGGTACCACTTCACTCTCCCCAGGTCTCTAGACCAATGCCCTGGCAGGAGCTTTATCTCAGACCTTGAACATAGCAGCCAGATCTGGCACCAAAAACCCCTCTTGGCCTGTAACTTTTGCCACCACTTGCAATATGGGACTGCTTTCATTCATTCATTCATTCATTCATGCTTTATTCAACAAGTATTTCTGGAGAGCCTATCAGTGCCAGGCCCTGCTCCACACATTGAAGGTGGAGCAGCAAACAAGATGATGAGGACTGGCCCTCTGGAGCTCACCTCCAAGACCAGGGGACAGGCAATAAACAAATAGACACAAAGTATTAGGTCAGATGAAGGTGAAAGGTGAGGGGGCAGCATGTGATGGGGGTGCTCAGAGGCCACCGCGGAGGGCGGGTGCAGAAGTTCTGAAGGAGGGAGCTAAAGGAAGAAAGGGCATGAGGCTCCTAGGAACATGGTTGGCGTTTTCAGCGGACGGCAGGGAAGACAATGTGGCTGGAGTGAGTGGGGGAGGGAGAGAGGACGTGAGATGGAGAGCAGAGGGGCCGGACTGTGAGTGCCCTTGATGGCTCCGGGGTCGGCCCGCTTGTTCTGTGTCTGCCCTGGGTGGAGCTGTGCCCTCCTGAGGCAGCCTGGGCATCCTGAGGAAGTGATTACAGAGCAGTCACCCCTATTGGCTTCCCTCCACCCTTGCACCCTCCACCTGCTCTAAAAATCAGGATTAGAAAGAGCAGCAAGGAAGCTGACCTCCCCTGAAAAGAATTTGGAGTCAGAAATCTCTGGATTCCAGACCAGGCTCCACTACTCAGTAACTGCGTGAGTTTGGATGAGCCGCTTAAACTCTCTCCACCTCCACCTCCTATCTGCAAAACAGGGCTAAGCACACCTACTGCCTACACAGCGTTAAAAGCTGAGCGTGCCCACCCTCTGGCCCCGCAGGCGCACTCCTAGGGACGTAAGCAAGGGAAACCAATGCACGTGTGCAAAGGCACGGGCCAGGTGTCCCTGGGGGTTGGTCAGCGTGGCCCTAACGTGGACTCAACTCTGAGTCCTTCAGCAGAAGACCGGCTACATGAGGTCTGGTGATGCATGCGGTGGGGCACACGTAACAATACCATCTACAAAGACACTAGTATACGTTATCCCATTAACATGAAGTTCAGGTAAAGCTGATCAATGGTGAAAGTGGTCACCCCTGTGGGGTGCTGACTGGCCGGGGACTGGAGGGAACTTTCTGGCACTTGGGGTTTTATATCATGATCTGGTCAGTGTCGCACAGGTTTGTGTGCATGTAAAAGTTCGTTGGACTTGAATTCCATGAACAATTTGAGAGTCGTGTGCGTTGTGCTATGTATGTTATATTTCAATAAAAGGTAAAACGGGGGGAAGTATACTGCCTACATAGCTGGTGAAGGGTAAATGAGACAGATTGGAGTTGTGTCTGTCTCGGAATAGGCCCTTGGGAACATTCCCTGCTTCCCTGGTGCCGCTCTGAGGGACCAGGAGGGCCCTCCAGCGCCCAGGCTCCTGCCTAGCCTGTCCCTCCATGGACCAAACGTTAGCTTGGGTCAGACGATGCTGTGCTGTTGGAATTGAGGGATGAAATGGGGCTGGGTCTTTTTTGGGGGGGGGGGGGGTGGAATTATTTTTGCTGTTGCTTTGTGTTGAGAAAATTCTTGTTTTTATCATTAAATATGGCAACTTGTGCTTAGATCCCCAGGCCTGGTGTGTGCAGAAAACGCTGGAGTGAGAAGCGCTCAGCTTTCCTAGCCTGGGGCCTAATTGATGGCATTGAGAGCAACCCTGCCTCTCTGCTTGAGGATCCCAGATTCCCTCCGCCATGGAGTGACAGAGCCCCACCCCTCCGCCTCCCATGAGCCCACATGCGAACTGCTCCCAGGATCACTCGCTGGGGACAAGGTACCGGTTCCACCTTCCCACCCTGTCCCAAAGTCACTGTCCCAAGCCCAGAGAGGGGCGTGACTTCCCAGAAGCCACACAGGAAGTCTGCAGCAGCGTCAGGCCAGACCATGCAGAGGGCAGGGTTGGAGGCGGCAGGCCTGGGCTCGGCAAGCTCTCCCCTCCTGCCCATGGGGGCAAGACCCCTCCTGAGCAAAGGCGGGAGAGTGTGCCCTCCAGCTCTGAGGACGGAGGACGTCTATGACAGTAATGGGGGCACTTTTATTATTAACTCTGCACGGAGGGCTGGGCTCCTCTCTCGTGTACTGTCCAGGGTGAGTCCCATGGTCTCAGCTCCTTCTATCTCAGGGTCACAATCTAGGATCCACCTGCCCTTGGTGCCACTCCTTGCCTTGCTTCCCATAGAAATATCACAGGCAACCCCTGTTTGCCACCTGCGTGATCTTGGTTTGAGTCCGCCTGGCCGGTGCTGGATGTGCCATGGGTGTGGCCTGAGGGAGACTCCAGAGATGGATGGGGCCCACCCCGGGGCCAGTACAGACTCTGTTTCTCCCTTTTTACCTCCTCAGGTGTCAGTTTCCATGTAACCTGCCCTGGCTAACCTTGCCCCACCCCAATCCTCTCTCCTCGCCTGTTCTGCTTTCTCACCCCCCACGTCACTGGCTTGTAGTTACCTGTTGATTGGTCTGCCTTTTCCCTCAGGACTGTATGCTTCCCGAGGGTAGGAGCTGCGCCTCTTTTATTCACCACGGGGCCCCTGGAGTCTGGCACAAGGAATCGTAGATCTTTGAGAGAAGAATGAGTGAATGAGTAAGAGCTGCTCTGGCGGAGATATAGACAGCAGGGCAGGCAGGGCTGATTCCAGGGTGTGTGTCTGTGTGTGTGTATGTGTGTGTATGTGTGTGTATGTGTGTGTATGTGTGTGTCTCTGTGTGTCTCTGTGTGTGTGTATGTATGTGTGTGTCTGTGTGTGTCTCTGTGTGTGTATGTGTGTGTATATATGTGTGTGTGTACGTGTGTGTATGTGTGTGTCTCTGTGTGTGTATGCATGTGTGTGTGTATATATGTGTGTGTGTGTACGTGTGTGTATGTGTGTGTATGTGTGTGTGTGTGTGTGTGTGTGTGTACGTACCACTTGCGCTGAGCCTATGGTTGCACAGGTTTCAGAGGGAGGGCAGGAGGACTCTTTTGAAGCCTGGACACCTGGGAACGCAGGCTCCCCTGTTATGAGCGAGAGGCCTGCCTGTGAAAATGTGTGCAGCCCCCGCACTGGTGAAGGGTCCTGGGCCTACAGGACCGGAGACCTGGGTCCCCACAGCGCTCCAGCAGAGCCAGGATAGCATTCCTCCTCACAGGGAGGGGAGGAGCCCAGGCCTTCCCCCTCCAGGCACACGGGCCCTGGGCCGGGGGCTCTCCCTGTGGCTTCTCTCCCCGGAGGCCCTAGAGAGCCTCTAGCCCAGGCCTCAGGGAGGGCCAGAGGCCTGCCCTGGGCCACACAGCAAGGAGAAGCAGAGCTGGAATGCACTCCAGGCTGGGACTCGGTCTAGGCCTGGGGCCTCCAGCACCCCCACACCCGCTGCCTCCTCCAGCCTACCATGTGTAAGGGCCTTATTCAGGTTGGTCAGCACAGGGAAGGCAGCCCCAAACCTGGACCTCACACTCTCCCTGCAGTTAACCTGGGAGCCCAGCGTCCCCCTGCGTCTAGGGGAGCAGGACTGTGGTGGTCAGCGGAGGCGGAGTCTCTCTTGGCGGTGCCCGCAGCCCACACCTGCTCACCTGAACGGCGCTCAGGATGCTGTGAGGTCTGACTTCAGAAACGACGCCCATTCTCTGGGCCTTGGCCAAGGTGACTTCTGACAGCCCTACTCCCCCCCCCCCCTCCCCATCCAGCAGACAGGACCTTCCCTAGGTCAAGGCCTGTGCCTCCCCCCTCAGACTGGAGGCTGTGCTCATGGACCTCAGGTCTCAGCTCTGCGGCCTTTGGGCCCCCGGTTGGCTCTGTGCTCCCTTGTACACCTCCGACTCCCGCCAGGCTCTCTAGTCCGGGCGGGGGGCAGGGTGGGGGGGTGGGGGGGGGGGAGGGCCGGTCTGGGCTAGGTCAAGGCAGCTAGATCCCTAGCGCCCTCTTCCTGGAAGTTCCCAGGGTCATGGGCTGTGTCTTATTTGTCCCTGTGTCCTCTGTGCCCACCTTAAAGCCTGGCATCGAGTGGGCTCTTGTGACACGAAAGAGGTGGCTCAGGATGTCATTTGAGGGGCTCTAGGAAGAGATTCTAGCCACCCGGCCCTGCCCCCCAACTCCCCAGGAGCTACAGTTCTGGCATTCCACTGGGAGAGGCACATTCCTTGACGGTCTCTTCCTGGAAATAAATCAGAGTATGAGTGTGTTCTTCTCTTGGGCCTGGAGGCCCGAGGAGAGGGGGCTGCCAGCCTGGTCCCCGCCCCTGGAAGAGAAGGGCTGAGATCCCGGGGAGGCGCTGACCTCTGGGGACAGGCGTGGGCTGCCGGGCCCTTGGGGCTGGTGAGAACAGCAGGGCTTGTCTGGGAGGGAGCCTCCGACAGACGCTTTATCAGGCCCTGTCGCCAGCGTTATCTGTGGCTTCTCAGCAAAGAAGGAGCCACAGTCCTCAACCAGCCTCAGACCACTCCAGGCCTGGAACAAAGCAGCCAAGTCAGCTGGCAGCACCACGGTTCCCCGGCTCAGACCGTGGGCTCCGCAGCCTCGGGGCCCACGTGGGGTGTTCAGGGGGTGACTGGCCCAGCCTGGCGACGGCCCGTCTGCTGGGACTCCCCCGCCGAGTGCCCGCCGCCACAGGACCACCTCCCTGGGGCCTGTCTGGAGAATGTGGATGGGGCACCGGGTCACCCAGCCCCTCCAGGGCCTCGCCGAAATGTCAGCCACAAAGGACGGGAGACAGAGGGGCCTGTCCAGGAACAAGGGCCAAGTGTTGGTGTGGGCTGAGGGCTGGGGCTGGGCTGGTCAAATGTTTACTTGGAATGGTTTGAGTGGGCACCCTCAGGCCACAGGGGCAGCTGGCGCCTGGCATGGAGCCTGTCTACCCACCACCATGGGGCACTGCAAGGATTCAGACCCATCCCAGATGGGCACACATCCAAAGGCACCCAGAGGGACTGCCAGCCGAGGCCTTGGCATGGTCACTCCCTCCCAGGCCCTGCCTGCTGTGGGGAGAGAAGGAGCTGGGCGGGCTGGCTGAGCCCCTCGTTCTGGAAGCACCTGCTTCTCTGGCTCCCTGCGGGCGGCCTGGTTGGGCAGGTTGTGCACTCGCCACGGAAGCAAGTGGGCCCCAATACTCGCCGCTGGGCAGGAGTTGCTGCAGCCAGAGGGTGCTTTTTTGCAACTGTTTGCTAGGAAGGGACCGCTCTGTGTGGTGGGCGCTTGGGGACATTAACATGACAGGTTCTCTTGGTAGGTGCTCATGATTTGTTAGGGGTAGGTTGCCAGATAGAATACAGGGCTCCCAGTTGGATTTGAATTCAGCTAAATAACGACAAGTATTTTTTTTTTTTAAAGTAGCCCTGGCTGGTTTGGCTCAGTGGTTTGCAGACCGAAGGGTTTAGGTTTTGATCCCCGCCTCTGGTTGGGGCGCCGGTGGGAGGCAACCAGTTGTGTCTCTCTCACATTGATGTTTCTCTCTCTCTCCCCTCCTCTCTCTAAAGATCAATGGAAAAAGCATCCTTGGTGAGGATTTAAAAAATAAGTGTAATTATGTCCCATGTACTATTGCAGTGTCATGAGGGGTTGATGAGATCTGGTCATATCAGACCTCTCTCCACCCCCCACCCCTACCGCCACCCCCACCCTACTCACACAAAGGGCCCTAGGGGTGTGCAGGAGAGTGAGGGAAACGGAAGTGTGGCTGGAGGGGAGCCTGAGAGGTAACAGGGGCGAGATGGAGCCTGGACTCGGAGGCCCGGGTACTTTGAGTGAGATGGGGGGGGGGGGGGGGGGGGGGCTCTGGTCTGGAGGGATTGAGCCCAGGACTCATGTGGTAATAGGCTCCCTCTGGTGGCCGTGTTGAGAATAGGCTGGAGGGTCATGGCCCAGGCTGGCTGACCTGTGAGGTCACTGCAGCCGTCCAGGTCAGTGAGCAGGCCGCTGGAGAGAAATGGCTGATCTGGGCATAGGGACTGTTTGTTGTGGAAAACGACAAGCACGCACAAATAGTACAGGGAACTCCCGTGTCCTCAACACCCACTCCAGCCATCATCAGCTCGTAGCCAGTATTGTTTCAGGGAAACCTTTTGCCCCTCCTGGAACCTGGATGATTTTGAACCCAGATATGGTATCATTTCATCCATAAATATGTCAGCATGTGTCACGAAAAGATAAGGCCTGGAAAAGAGTTTGAGGCAGGTGCTACCAGGAATTTGCTCAAAGGCCCCATGAAGCCCATGGCTGTCAGCTCCCACCTCTCCTAAAGCTTTCTAGTGTTTCTCTCCTCAGGCCTTCTCTCTCCCGCCCCTCTGTCTGCATCGTCTCCTAGCATGAGGCTCCTCTGTCTGGGGTCTTGGGATGCTGGCATGGACTCCCCATTGGACACTCCTGCCTTCTCCCCAGACCTCACAGCCACCCCAAACCTCTCCTTTTTCTGGTCACTTGATTACAGGATTGTCCAGGGTCTGGCACAGAGGTTTCCTATTCCCCCACAAAGACCACCACTCCCTGGGAAGTCGGGAAATGCAGGCACCCTGGGGGAATGTGGGGGGAGCTCGTGGGAAGTCAAAGAATGAGGAGCAAGGACACAGATTCAGACATAAAAACTCTAATAAGTACAGGGAGGCTCTTGGCTTTCCTGAAGGCCACCCCCTCCAGGAAGCAGCCAGGCTCTGCCTCTGATTTACTGGGAGCCTTTGGATCGGTCCCTTCCCTCTCTGGGCCTGGTCATGCAGGCTTCTACCTGCTCCCCTCCTCTCAGATCTGCCTCCCCAGCGTTCCTGGGATGGAAGCGCTGAGGGCCAAAGCTGGACCTGGGAGAAGCTGCTGGGAACATGCAGACTCGACCCAGCTACGCCCACACACTGATGGCCAGAGTAGTCGCACTTTACAGGAGAGGAGGGTGAAGGGCAGGAGGGAAAGACACGTCATTAGGGTCCCCTAGTTTGCAGGCAGTGCAACCAGGACTTGAGTCCAAGGCCAAATCCTCAGAGTGGGTGCCTAGGTGTCTCCATGGTTTTTGAGGCCCCACCCCTGGGCGGGGGCCTCCTCAGCAGGCCCAATACGGCCCAAGCAATCTGCATTCCTACCCCTTTGCCCCTCAGAGCCTCCCGAAGTCTGGAGCTCCTCCGTGTGGCTCTGAAAGGTGGGCTCACCTTCCTAATTGGTTCATTTTCACTCACCAAGATCCTCCTGCCGGCTGGGCTCAGTGGGCACCAAGCACATTAATGCATTTCTCTCCTTTAATCCTCACAACAGCTGAGTAGAGTGCTATGCCCATTTTACAGATGTGAAAACTGACGCTCAGAGAGGTGCAGTGAGCTGCCCAATGCCACGCAGCTCTGCAGTGGGAAAAACAGGGTCGAAATCAGAGATCTCGGACTCTAAGTGCTCCTTCCCTTACATTGCAAGAACTGGCTTAGACGGGACATGTCTAATAACCCACTGCCATTAGGTTGTCCTGGCTTCAGGCATCCTTTTTTTGCACATAACTCCTCTGTCCTGTTTCACCTGCTGGTATGTGCTCACACTGACCTTTCTGATAACCATGGGAGGCAGTTTTGCCGTCCTCTCAGCCTTTACAAGTGAAGTGCCACACATGCCCCTGGGAAGACTGTCTTTTGAAACTTCCTGAAATTTCCCAAGTCTTGTTATCTTCCCTAGAGCTGCCCACCAATACTTACGTTCTTCTAGCGCCCCCTACAGCCCGCCAACGACATTGAATCGCCCTGCTGGGTCCTTTAGGACATTTTTCTTGAAAATTGTTTTTTCCCTTTTTAACCCAGTACCTCCCTCCGTTGGCACATCTGGGCCCTCCCATCACAAGTTTGGAGCCACCTTGTCCCTTCTTGCTCCGCATACGTAGCAACAGTTAGAGCACGTTTACCTCTGTAACTTCGTCTTCAAGAAGCTACGATATTATTAAGTCTCAAAAAAATTGGGGAGGTCGCCAAGCTTGGGAACCACAGAATGAGTCTGGGTTTTCCCCAGGCTGGGACCCTTGGGGTCCGGTCAGTGTTACCCCATCAGGTTAGACTAAGGGTCTTCCAGGACAGGGACTGTGTCTCCCCTATAGCACCCACCCATGGGGACAAGCCCTTCAGAGCAAGGACTGATGCAGTGACGGGGAAGAGGTGGCTCTGGGCTCTGCCCCCCAGTGAGCCGGCTTCAGCAATTACCCCCTTGGGGCTGATCTTGTTTCATCATCCCCCGCTCCACCATGGCCATTTTTTTTTTTTAAGCAAATCCAGGCTGTCCTATCATTTCATTCATAAATATTCAATATTATCTCACCTAAAATGTGCGCCATCGTCACAGCTAATGTCAGCTACCTAGCCAGTGCTCACGTTTTCCTCACTATCTCATGAATGGCAGAATTGTATTTTGTCTTTTACATCTTGTTTGTTTGGATCAGGCTGCAAATAAGGTGCACACACTGCGATTGGCTGGTGGGTCTTGCAGTAACTTTGCTTGGAAGTCATTTGGAGCCATTCTTCTTTGTGTGGTTCTACCCCTAACCTAATGCACACGTGTACTTGCTTCATTTTGCTTGTGGGCTTTATGAATTTATTTAAAAATTTTTAATTTTATTCATGGTTTCAAAGTCTATCATACAAAATAAAGAACATTTAGGCCCTAGCCGGTTTGGCTCAGTGGCTAGAGCGTCGGCTTGTGGACTGAAGGGTCCTGGGTTTGATTCTGGTCAAGGACATGTACCTTGGTTGCAGGCTCCTCCCAGGCCCGGGCCCTGGTCGGGGTACATGCAGGAGGCAACCAATTGATGTGTCTCTCTCACATCCATGTTTCTCTCTGTCTTCCCCTCTCTCTTCCCCTCTCTGTAAAAATCAATGGGAAAATATCCTTGGATCAGGATTAAAAAAATAAAAAATAATATTTAGAAAGCTCTAACTTTTATTTATGCTCCCCTCACCCAACCCCCCTCCCCATAACTATTTATTTTTAAAAAGTATGCTTTATCCTTTCATTGATCTATATAGATCTATACACACATACTGGTATATATAAAATACATACATATGTGCATATGTATTTGTGTCCCTCCCCCCTTTTCTCAGGTAAGTGTTGACCTGCAATGGCACTGTCCTCCCTTTGCTTTATTCATGGTTCGCTTCGCCTGTGATCCCGCCTGCAGCAGTCAGTCTATCAAGATTTCCCTTGTTCTCCTTTACAGCTGGAACCCTCCATTGTGCTGCCAGCCACAGTCCCTGCTGATGGACCTCTTCCTTGTTTTCAGTCTTTTGCTATTACTAATTGAGGTGCAATAACAACCCTCCTGCTCACATCTTTCGGTGTATCTGCTGGAGTAGATTCTCAGCAATGGGATTCCCGAGTCACAGGTTGAATATACTCACAATTTTGCTAGCTTTTGCCAAAATGTTCCGCAAAGGGATTGCACGATTTTGCATTCCCATCAGCTACCTAGAGGAGCGCTGGTCTCCCCACTCCCTCCCCAACAGAATGCGCTGCCAAACGTTTGGACTGTTGCCAATCTGATAGGTGGGAAATGGTATCTTCAATTTGCATTTCTTTTATTTGAGCAATGTTGATCATCTTTCCAATGGTGACGGTCTTTTTGCGTTTCTCTTTCTGTGAATTGTCTGGTAAGATTTTTAGCTCACTTTTCTAGGAGTATGTTGGTTTTTTCCTTCCCCGTGTTTAGACACTCTTTACAAATTAGAGGCATTAGTGCCTTCTCTGTGATAAACTTTCAGGTATTTCCCCCCAGTTGACCATTTGTCTTATTTCTTTATTTGTTCATTTGTTTATTCATTCATCTCAGGCTGCTGGATGCTGGGGATACGGCTATGAACAGGGTGGCCCTGAGGGCTGCACGGCCTTCGACAGATCACAGACCTCCCTTATCTCCGTGGGTCCTTTGCGCCCTGACCCCTCTTCTGCCACTCAGTGACCCCCCAGTCTCCGCTCAGTGAAGGACAGGTTAAGTCTGATTATCTCTGTATCTTCCTCCACATGCCTGGCACCTGATGAGCGAGGGAGGGAATGAATGAATGAATGAATGAATGAGTCTTGTTAGGATAAAACAACTTCTCAGCCTGGGAAGCCAAGCCAGAGGGAAGCGTGGAAAAGCACCTTCAGGATCAAGGTTTCTTCACCCCTCGCATTCTGTTCAGACCTAACTTGGGTCAGATTTGCCCCTTTTAAATTGCTTGCAGACAGTATTTGATGCCCAATTTAAAAAGGTGTCTGCTTATTGTAAAAAAGTGTGGAAAATGCAGAGAAGAAAGAAGAACATAAAAAAAACCTATCACACAGAGTAAACCACTGTGGTCATTTTGTTGTATTTTTATTCACCTGTCTTTTAAAAATATTTTATTTTTATATATTCTATTTTATGCATACATATATATATATGCACATCCCTTAACATTATATCATACATATTTCCTCATGGTGTTGGATTTCAGCACATCATCATGATGTTAAATGACCGTGTAATATGCCATGAAATGAATGAATCATGTCCTACCTCTACCACTTAACCTCTCTGTGCCTCAGTTTCTTCATCTGTCAAATGGAATAGTAATTGCTTCCCTGTAAGTTCCTTGTGAGGGTTAGTTGTGAATCATATGCATGGTAAGCACTTGGTGAGTGTCAGACATTGTCATCATCATTGTTACTATTTTTCCCAATTGTGGACATTCAAATGCTAACTTTATTTTATTGCAGATAATACTGAAATGGACCTCCCTGTTCAGGGGAGTTCTGTGGGTGCTTTACTCCCACCCCCAAATTAAGCACATCAGCAGCAGGGTGATGCTGGGGAGGCTGCTCCGCTGCGTTAGGAGAGCAGGGGTTTGCCACCGGGAGCCTGGGAAGAGGCCATCCAGGCAGGGGAACAGCACCGGCAAAGGCTCAGGAGCTTGAAGGAACATGGGAGTTCTGATGTGCTCGGTGGGGCGGCGGCTCTTGTCCCTATTTTACCAATGGGATAGTTGAGGCCCAGGGAAGGGAAGTGACGTGTCAGAGGACAGGGGTGGGGACCAGCCTTGTACCTCCTGACTCCCAGAGTTGTGTTCCACCCTCCTGAAAAGCAACCGTGTGCTTGAGGAGGAGGAGGCGAAGAAGAGGAGCAGGAGGAGGGAGAATTTGGGGCTCACGAAGTCCTCACACCTGTGAGCCCCTGCCTCGTGAAGGCTCAGCTGTCCGCAAGGAGGTTGAGGCCAGACTCAGCTCTGCCTCCACCTCTTCTCCCTGAGGTCTCTTCAATGCAGGCCTCGGGCTGGCCCGGTGGCTGGCAGGTCTGCTGAGGCCCCACCCTCACCTCCCACCCCTTCGACCCAACCCCTGGCAGACAGAGACTGAAAGCCATGGCCCATTTCCAGCTGTCGTCCAGAGCGTATCCTCAGGCAGCAGCTTGCCCTGTGTTTACTTTAAAAAGGAACTCATGTGACCGTGTATCAGCGGTCAAGAGGGAGGAGCCTGCAGGGCCTAGGAAGAGGTGGGGGCTTGGGCAGCGTGGGGGTTTAGGACCTTAAAGGCCAAGCCAGCCTGGGGCACAGGCCCTGACAAGCAAAGCGGAAGGGCTCCTGAATGTTTTCCAAAATCTCCAACCTCTCCACTGCTGCCAGTTTCCATCCAAGGTCCACCATTAAAATGGATTCTATAGAATCTCACAGGCCTCATAACCATCAGAAAATTCAAGTTAATAATTCTTGGAATTACGGCTCTGAGTTTGAGAGCATTGTCTGCAATAGCAGCCTCCTTGCAAGCATTTCTGTGCGATTCTTTCACTTCCGCACACTGAAGAGCTCCTGCCCCCTGCTGTTTACAGGAGGTAGTTCAAGGAATGGGAGGTGGTGGTCCTATAGTGGTGGAAGGAAGGGCCACTCTCTTGGCTTGGGAATCATCTACTAGTAGGACTGGCTTTTCTCTGAAGGGCTGTTGTAAGTTAAACCTCCGATTCAGAACGTCTGAGTGGGAAGGGATCCCAGGGGTGCCTCGGCCATTCATTTCTCTTAAGGGCCAGAAAGAACACAGGGAGGCCTTGGAGAGCGGGAGGGACGTACCTCCAGCAGTTTGTAGCAGGACTGGGACTGGAACACAGGTCTCCTGATTTCAGCCCCGACTCTGTGGTACTGCGCCGTCTCCTCCCATCAAACAGCAGCGAGGAGACATTCAGCAGCGTGGCTGGAGGGGCCAGGCAGTGAGCCAGGCACCAACCCACAGTCCTTTACCCGTGAGGGGCTCCCAGAGGCCAGGGCTGAGGACATCAGAACAGATACTCATCTGAACTGCGGTGGGTGGCGGGCTGGCAGGGGTAGGTCCAGAGAGCTGTGGAGAACAGGGTGGAGAGAAACATGGGAAAGTTTCCAGAGAAAGTGACATAGGAGGGTGAAGGGACCTCACTCTCAGGGCCTCCCTGTCAGAGAAGGGGTGTTCCAGGAATGGGAGGAGCAAGGGCAGCGCCCCGGGAAAAGGAGGGAGATTTGCCCCACTCCCAGCTTGCGGTGGGATCCTAGTAAGAGTGTGGACCTCCCACCTCAGGGCCCGAAGATGCGATCTATCACCTTGCGGGACATGCACCAGGACATTTACACAGAGGTTGTTGGACAGGACATGGTGTATTTTTTAAAATATATATTTTATTGATTTTTTACAGAGAGGAAGGGAGAGAGATAGGTAGAAACATCGATCAAACGCCTCCTGCCCACCTTCCACTGGGGATGTGCCCGCAACCAATGTACATGCCCTTGACCGGAATCGAACCTGGGACCTTTCAGTCCGCAGGCCAACGCTCTATCCACTGAGCCAAACCGGTTGCGGCGGACATGGTGTATTTTAATCTAAAAGAGTGACCCTCCACTGGTGGAAAGGCAGGCACTGTGGTGGCTGGTGAGGAGAACCTCTCCAGAGAAGTGGGGATGTGAATGCCGTATGTGCTGGCATGTGGGGGTGTCTCTTTCTCGGTCTTAATTCTGTTGACTTGTAAATTGCAGTTGAAGAGCCATTTGCTCAGATCCAGCTGTTGAGGTGGCCACTCCCTTCTCCCTCACCTTGACCATAGCACCCTGCCCTCTGTGCATTGGCTTCCCCACGTGTGAAATGAGGCAGGTTGGACTTGCTGGTCTCTACGGCCCCTTCTGCTTAGGGCTGGTTCTCAGCCCAGTGTCAGACTCTCGCATTGCTGGGGTGTTGGAGGCGCCCTCTGGTGGCTAATGTTGGCCATGCAATCTGGGAATGGGTTGGTGTATTTGTGCATATAATTGTGAGCGTGCCTGTGTATTGGGAGTGGTTACATAGGAGATGCGTGATAGGCTCATGACATATAGAATGCACAGTTTTCCTAACTCTCACCCCCTGATTAAAACACAGACAGAGCCCTGGCCAGTGTGGCTCAGTTGATTGGGTGTTGTCCCATGTACCAAAAGGTGGCCAGTTGGATTCCCAGTCGGGGCACATGCCCAGGGTGGGGGCTCAATCCCCAGTGGGGGGCATGTGGGAGGCAGCCAATCAATGCTTTGCTCTCACATTGGTGTTTCTCTCTCCCTCTCCCTCCCTTTCTCTCTCTCTCTCTCTAAAAAAAAAAAAAAAAAAAAAAAAAAATCTGAAAAAAAACCACACAACACAGAGAGATGGGGCCATCCTATATAATAAAAGGCTAATATGCAAATTGTCCCCTCGACCGGGAATTAGACCAGGGTGTGGGGCTGGCCAGCCAACTGCCCTTGACCCCTCCTCCCAGCCGGCCCCACCCCCAGTCAGCCCCCCCGACCCTGATCAGGGGTGGAATCAGCCCACCAACTGCCCGTGCCCTAGCCAGCCCAGCCAGCCCAATCAGGGCAGGCCAGCCAGGCCCCACCTGTGCATGAAATCATGCACTGAGCCTCTAGTATAAAATAAAGGCAAGGGCTGACAAATCTTTCTGGGGTCTGCCTGGGCCACCCATCTCGCCAGTACACATGGGAGCATTATTCCTGTGCTTCAAATACCATCCTTGTTGCCCCTCTGCTGAGCAGGGTAAATGTCAGACACCTGGCCAGGGTATTCAGGGTCCTCCAGAAGCTGACTCCTGCTTTGTCACTCCTATGGCGTAATTTTTAACTTTTCTCCTTTTTTTGTCCCACTCCAGGGGGACGTTCTCTCATCCTTTCCCATCGCCCAGCCTCTGCTCATACTGGTTCTTTTTCTCAGAGTTTCCCACCTTCTCTAGTCCCCCCAGAATCTTTTAGGACTTGGTAAATGCCACCTCCTCCTTGACTTTTCCATTCGGGTCTGAGCTCTCCTTCCTCGGAATCTGCTGGTCACTTCGTCTACATCTGTCTCCTGGAATGTAGAGAGTTTATAGAGTTTAACCAGGTAACTCAGGTCAAAGATGTCCAGTTCCGTAGCCCAGCCCCGAGGACTGGTTCTACGTCTGCTTCACATCTAAGTCCTTCCTTTGGTGGCCAGGCCATCCTCTGCAGGGCCCTGGCTCCTGCTCCTCCCCTCCACCTTCTCTGTGCCCTCGTCTTTAGCCAGTAGAAGCTGCTCTCATGGAAGGAGGCCTGTTGGTAGAGGAGAAAGACATGAGTCGTGGGCCAGACTCGGTCCTGTCCTTCAGCATGCAAGTGACTGGCCAGAACACAGGCTCCAGCTACTGCCAATGTGTAGGAGGCTGGTCTCTGGGTGCTCAGCATGAAGGATCAGACCCTGGTACTGCTGGCTCTTTCCTTCAAGGACAGAAGTAATAATGCAGCCCTAACAATAGAACCTCTGGCTATTTGCAGAAATCTGTGATTGCCACTTTGTTGTTCTCTGAAGCATGAAATTCTCACACAATCCATTTATCAATGAGGAAATGGGATCAGAGAGGCTAAGTAACTTGCTCAAAGTCGCACAGCTCTGAGTGGGGAATACTCCAACTCAATTCTTCCTTTCCAAGTGTCTCCAACCCTTGTGCCGTTCCTGGAGTACTCTGCTGTCACTGTGTCTTGCACATAGTGGGTGCTTGATGAATTCCTGGATAAGACATAAATGAGTATATAACTGTCCCTTTCTGCTCTGCTTCCAGCCTATCTCACACCCACACATTCACCTCTGACGTAGGAGGAGTCCCAGAACTGGGATTGTCTGAGATGGGAGCGGCTGCAGCGGCTCCAGGGTAAGGTGGCACCTGGGTCCCAGGAGGGGAGCATTCCCTGAGTCTGCGTGTTACGGAGTAATGGGTCTGGGCAGGATGAGGACCAGCTCCCGCTGTCCACTGCCCCAGCTGGTGTGTGTCCCATGGGTGTCCTATAACTTCAGGAAGACACAGGGTGGTCCTGGAGCCAGGACTGGCCCACAGGGTGAGGCCTGTAATTCATCCCAGTTCTCTGAGAAGCAGACACCGAGACAGGATTCGATGTGCAAGCGGTTTATTAGAGAGCAGATTTGTGAAGGGGGATGGGGACGAGGCTGGGGAGGCTGTGGCACTTCAGGCCTAGCTGCTGATCTGAACCAGGTGAAGGGGAGAAGGGAGGGAAGAAGGCAGGCTGAGCGGACGCATTTTGAATTGCAGAGCAGTTTTAAGGAAGTTTGGCCAGGCCCACGGGGAGCCCTCTAGCCCAGGTGCCTGTCAGAAGGTGCCGCCTGTCCTGGGAATGGGTCTGCTCCATATTCTGGCCGTGCCCATCACTGGCCAGCGGAGCCTGTGAATGCCGGTCGGGGAAGGGTGCCTCTTTCTCAGTCTTAGTGCTGCTGCCTTTCAAACTGCAGGTGAAGAGCCATCTGTCCAAGGCCAGCTGTTGATATGGCCACTCCTTCCCTCCCTCACCGTGACCACACCACCCCCACTCTGAGCCTCAGTTTCCTCACAGGTAGAACGAGGCAGGTGGACTTACTGACCTTTAAGGCCCAGAGCGCAGCTGCTGAAGCCGTGGGTCAGTTCTGCTCCCCACAGTCAGAGATCTTAAGGGGTCTTCTCACGGCCACCACGGCCTTCTGCCTGGCGGGGCCTCCTCCCACCAGCCTGGCCTCAGGACGCCCAGGCCCACAGCTGCAGGGACGGAGATGCACTTCCTGTGAAATCAGGAGAGAAAGAAGTTGATTGGCCCAGCCCAGTCGGGTGCCCAGTTCTGGCCCAATCAACTAGGTCAGAGGGCGGAGACACTTTCCTGGCTACCCACTCAGCAGGACCTTGAGCCTGCTGGCTGAAGTGCAGGTGAGCACTGTGGGGTGTGGGCACTGGCAAGGGGGTGAGGGGGTCAGACTCTCTTGCAAATGTATCCTCATATCCTCGCAGCATGACACAGCCAGGGGCTCTTTTACCTCCGTGCTGGGGCCTGCACACTGCCTGGTCTCCAGGTGACCGTGTGGGCCTGCCTTGCTATTGCTCACCCCGAAAGGCTGACCTCTGCTGGCCGGGACGGGCACCAGGTGGACTGATGGCCGCCACCCCAGGGCACAAACATCCAGATCTGTCTTCCCTTCTGGCAGGGACCACTGAGGTTAAACAGCCCAGGCTCTAGTCTTGAGTTTGGGTCCCAGTCTCCCACTAACTTGAGCAAGTTCTTTCCTTCCTCTGGCCTCAGTTCCCTCATCTGTCAAGTGGGTAGCATCACACACAGCTGGTGGAGCAGCGGCTGTGTGGTGTGGAGGTTTGGGCCTCAACTTTCAAGCTGATTTGAATCCAACTTCTCCAGTTACTTGCTGTGTGACTTTGGGCAAGTGACTCAATCTCTCGAAACCTCAATTTCCCCATCTATAAAAGGGGACTGGAGAAGACTCTTTCGTTCTGGAAAAGGTAATGTGAGGAGTCAGAAAGCTCTGAGCATGGCCTCTGACATCAATCACTGTGATGTGACTGTGCTGTCCAACATGCTGGGGTACACACATTCATCTCTTAACTTCATCCCTTCCCCAGCCCCACTCCTCGCAGCTCCCTGGCTGATGGGTCAAGCAGGGATCAGTGTCAGGCCCACAGTGGGGACTCAGCCTTGCGTGAAGAGTGGGAAAGCATTGCACACCTTCTGCCTGGGTGGCCTCAACCTCTTCCAATAGCAGTTATCCAATACTTCCTGTCTGGCAGGTAAGTCCCTGCCCGAGGGGTTCCCAGGCAGCTTCTGCACGGGGCAGGGCGTCTGCTTTGTGAACGCTCACTGCAGGCTTGGGAGGGGCCTGTCTTGCATGTCTGGACATCTGAATTTGAATCCAGTCTTTGCTACTCACTCTCTCTGTGGCTCCCAAACCAAATAAAGATTAATGAACTGGGGAGGGAAGAGACCCACAGGGGAAGTGAGAGGAGAGATGGATCGCCCAGATCGGCCTAAGGATCTACGAATGGGGAGGCGCTGCGCCCTGGTGTAGCCAAGGAGGTGGGAGGAGCCCGACCTCCTTGTGTCGTGACAGGTCCTGGAGCAGAAGTGGACGTTGTTCATTGGGCACAGCCAGGCACATGGGCCTGATAGGGCCTCCCAGAGCTCCCAGGAGCAGCAGGAGGCTCCTGTGTGCCCAAGGGGTTTCCCACAGCTCGGAATGGGGTGCACGTGGCAGTGTGCTTTTGTTGTGCCCAAGAGTGTGGCACAGTCAAGGCACGGAGGGCAGGAGGACTCGGAGGGGCTGAGGTGGAGCCCAGAGGAAGGCAAGGCGTAGCTGGTGGGCACCCATGTCTGATGTCGAGACGTCTTTGGTGGACAAGGAACGTGGCAGAGGACCAGGAACTAGGTCCTCCTTGGGCTCCCCCGCCCACACTGATGACTGAGCCGCAGCCTTGACGAAGAGTAGGTCGGTGTTTCCCATCTAAGTGAAATGAGGGCTCAAATAGATTCAGTTAGATAAGCAGTTATTCTCCTCATATTCCTCAGTTTGTGGTCTGAGATTCTTAGAATCTCAGGGTAAAGGGTAACCCTGGGTAAAGGGAACATCATACAGGCTCATGCAGGGGATTTCAAAGAGAATCAAACTAGCATTGATTTTTACATCTGCAATACTGGACAGTAAAACTTCTACTGACTGTTAGAGAAAAGATTTGTGACCCAAGAATCTTAATCCCGAGATACCTTAATTCTGTTAAGGTAATTTTGAGGGGCACACAAGGATGGAACGAAGTACTAGAGAGATATGAAAACTGGGTTAGAAGAGCGGTCTCAAGACAGGGGATGAGAAAGTACTCAGGAAAACAGTCGGAAGGAATGGACGCATATAGTTAAATCAGAATGAATTATGACAATGTGGTGAATAATTTGTAGTGTTAAGTAGGGATTCTTCAAACAAAGAAAGTCATGCTGTCAGGGGACATGTGTTAAAAGTCAGAAATGAAATCATCAAAGTCTGCACTGTCCAGTGTGGTAGCCACTAGTCACATGTGGCTCCTTACATTTAAATTAATGAAAATTAAGTATGACCAAACATTTAGTTCCTCAGTGGCTCTAGGCACCTTTGAAGTGCTCAGTGGCTACACGTGGCCAGTGGCTTCTGTGTTGGTCGGAGCACACGCAGAACACTTCCATCACTGCAGGAAGTTCACTGGACAGTGCTGGTCTAAGTCACCAGCAAATCCACGGAGGGGAACGCATTTTGGAGAGTAGAGAATAAAAAGATTCTAAAGATTTCTAAAAGGGTTGGGGAGAAGTTAACGGGCAAAACCAGCTGCAAAACTGAAAAGCAGAGTAGAATTTCTAAATAAGTAAGTAATGAGGGTGGTGGTGGTGGGAGTTGAAATAAGGAATAAAGAGAAAGTTGGCCAAGCCAGAAAAGGGAAAGGAGAAAGAGGGAGGAAAATATAACCAGTGGTGAATACAAAATTAGGCGGGGACAATAAAAGTAAGGTTATTAGCTATCACAGGAACTGTGATCCGAGTGGACTCTCCTAGCAGAAGTCAAAGATACCATTTCCAGCAGGTACAGAGAGAAATATCCCCTGGGGTAGAACATCTAAAACGCTGCATACATTTAAAAAATATTTTAAAAATGTAACTTAGATGAGAGAAAGCGAGGGAAATGTCATTTTCAGAAGTATCAAGAAAGCTTGAGTCCACAGAGGTGAACACGTTTTGGAGCCAGCATTTACCCGAAGGATGCCTGCCTATCCCTGTGAGCCAAAGTCTGGGTTTAATAGGCCACACAGCGCATGGCATAGAAGATAATTCCTGGGGTCCAAGCAAGGTGGGACATAGAAAGACAGCTAGAAACAGCTAGATCCCAGCTGCATAAAGCTAGGATTCCCAAGGGCTAGAAAAAAGAAGAGTCCACAGAGATTTAGCTGCCTCCGTCTTCACTAGGGTTGGAGCAGAGGAAAGAAAGATCTTTCCTGAGAGTTTCTAAGTTTTAAGTGGGTGTGGCACCCATATTGCTCCCTGAGCTCCCCTCCTTAAAAACAAACAAACAAACAAGCAAACAAACAACTGGAAAAAAAAAATAACAAATGCAGTTCCCCAGATGCCTGATAAAGCAATTGCTAATGAACCCAGAGGAACACACTTTAAATCTAGGCTTTAAGAATTATCACAGATAAACTTCCAAGGAACAGGAGGTCACACAAAAAAATAAAAATAAAAAATCATTAAACAGAAGAGGAAATAAGCTACATGAAATGAGAGTCAGCAGAAACAATATTGCTGAATCAGACCAACAACCACTGAAGATATTGGAATGATCTGTTATAGAAGATAAAATAATTATGTGTGGTTTCTTAAAGAAATTAAAGAGGTGGTTGAGTGTCTGACAGAAGAATAAGAGAGAGAGAGTATCAAAACTGATTGGATGAGCTTGAAAAAAACCCAAGTACAATATCTATATACTAGAGGCCTGCACAGGTGGGGTCCTGAGGGGAGTGGGTGGGTGGGGGTATGGGGACGCGATCAGCCCTCAGGGCGATTGGTAGGACGCCCTTGCTGGCCCAGGCCCAGGATCCAGATCGGTCCCGCTGACGTTCGAGTTGGTTGTTGGGAGCCACCTGGAGGCTGCTTTTATATTGTTTCTTCCTTGAGGCGTCTAGGGAGGGGAAGCGGCCATGGTGCCCAAGGCTGACTTTCAGGAGGCTGGCGGTGGCGCTGTCAGGATTGTGCTGGCAGTGCTGGTCCATCGGTGCCTGGCCCATTCTCTCGAGATTGGACCTGCAGGACTACTGAGGGGGTGAGTGGCTGCCACCGGGCTGGTAGGCCGCTGGGCCGCTGGGACAGATTGGTCAGCTGAGCTGCGCTCCCGCTGTGGGAGCGCACAGACCACCACAGCTCCTGTGTTGAGTGTCTTCCCCCTGGTGGTCAGTGTGCATCATAGCTACTGGTCGACTGGTTGTTTCGGTTGTTCTGGTTGTTTGGTCGTTTAGTCGCTTAGGCTTTTATATACATAGATATAAAAGGCTAATATGCAAAGTGTCCCCTCAGGAGTTTGACCGGTAGAACAGGAGTTTGATCACTCGCTATGACATGTGCTGACCACCAGGGGGTGGCGTGGAACATGGTGGGTGACCAGCGGAGGTGGCAGGGTGCTGAGGGAGCGAGGGAAGGAGGAGGTGGGGAGGTGGGGAGGTGGGGATCCTGATCGGGCCTGATTGCCGGCCAGGCCTAGGGACCCTACCCATGCACGAATTTCGTGCACCAGGCCTCTAGTCTAGAAATAAAAAAATATAATTGAAATTAAAACCCAGCAGATGAAAGATTGGTTCTGAGAAAGACAGCGTAAACATATATGTCTCCTACTGAACACAATTATAAAACCTGGATGGAATGTATGAACCAGCTACCTGACCACTTGAAAATTAAATAGTAGCCAATAGTTTGAAGAGAGAAAAAGAATTTGAAATACAACTGAACTGGGATGAGTTTCCCTTTCCTGACCCCCTCCCACTACAGTATTGCCTGGCCTGGACTCAAATGCAGCCCAAAACCTGGAAGGGTGCCCTAGGTAGAGACAGAAAGAACTTCGTGGGAGCAAAAGGAGCCCTCTTTCTGGTCTGAAGAGTAGGAAAAGGCTCCTTAGGATCAGAGAGAGGGGAAATTCTCCTGTTTCTTTTTTCATCTCCCATCCCAGCCTCCATACAGTCTTGCAGTGGGGGCGGTGGCAATGGTAATGGCAGTATGTATCAGCCAAGTAGGTGCCTAATATTCTGAGGGAAAGGAAATCTTGTCTCTTACCAGAAGAGATGTGAACCCAAGAGACTGGGCAGGTTGCTTCCCCCACCCCCTCCTACCCCCCTTGTCCTCCTCCTACTTATCCCTGGACAGATACAGTCGTAAGCAGCAATAGAAAAGCTGAGAAACTAAAGCCTGAGATTTCTGGCTGGGAGCCTGGCCAGGGAGGCCCTGGGGAGCCTAAAAGTGTTGGGTGATTGTGGAAAGGAGAAGCCCAGAAGAGTGATCCCATAACGTTGTGTGTGAACCTCTGGGATCACTTCCAAACTGCAAACGCATTGGTCTGATCCTAAACAGAACGTGACAGGCTGTGAGAGCAGAGCTATGGGGCAGACCACCAGGCCTGACTGGCCACTGGGGTTACACGTGTAGGACACATTTGAACAGAATTGCAAAAGGCTGTGAAAACTGCGCCGGTATTGGAAACAGAGCCCAGAAAGTGGGTTAAAACTTACGACCTGTACCTAGTCTACATCAGATGTCGGCTAACATAAAAAAAAAGAAAAGAAAGAAAGAAATCAACATTCTTTTTAGTGTTGAAATGAGACCCATAGTTACATAACATGGTATTCAAAATGGCCAGGATACAATCTAAAATGATTTGGGATATGAAGAACTAGAAAAATCTCAACTCACTGTAAAAAGGCAATGTCAAGTCTAAGATAACACAAATTTTGAAATTATCAGAAAACTACTTTAAAGCAGCTATTATAAATATATTCTAAGAAGTAAGGGTGAAAACTCTTGCAATGAATGAAAAGATAGAAAGTCTCAACAAAGATATAGAAGATACAAAAAGGAACAAAATAGAAATGATGTAACTAAAATATATGATAACCAAAATTTAGAAATAACTGAATAGGCTCCATAGCAGAATGGAGTTGACAGCGGAAAGAGTCAGTGAACTCAAAGATGGGTCAATAAAAATTATTCAGTTTGAACAATGGAGATAGAAAAAATTGAAAAATTTGAACCGTTTCAGGGACCTGTGGGACAGTAACAAAATATCAAACATTCATGCCATTGGAATCCTAGGCGAGAGGAAAGAATGCAGTTCAAGAAATAATAATGGAAAAATAATGGCTGAAAACTTCCCCAAATTTTAGGTTCAAGAAATTCAGCAAATCCCAAATAAGATAAATGTAAAGAAATTGCCTCCCACATACATGATAATCACACTTATAAACTTTGTCTTTAAAGATAAATAAATTAATTCTGAAAGTAGTTAGAGAAAAAAAGCATATAGAAAATTTATTTGAAAGACTGTCAACCTCTCATCAGAAACTGTGGAGGCTAAAAGGAAGTGAAACAATGTTTTGAAGTGATGAAAAAAAACAAAACAAACAAACAAAAAAACCCCTCCAACCCAGCGTTCTATATAGAAAGTAAACACGGGCATACCTCATTTTATTGTGCTACACTTGATTATGCTGTGAAGATATTGTGTTTTTTACACATTGAGAATTTGTGGCAATCCTGCATTGAACAAGTCTGTTAGCATCATTTTTTTTTTCCTGGTGAACATGCTATGAAGATTGTTGAAATGACAACAAAGGATTTAGAATATGACACAAACTTAGTTGGTAAAGCAGTGGCAGGCTTTGAGAGAACTGGCTCCAATTTTGAAAGAAATTTTACTGCGGGTAAAATGCTGTCAAGTAGCATGGCATGCTATAGAGAAAATTGCTCATGGAAGAAAGAGTTCGTTAATGTGGCCTTATGAGTCGGATAGGAGCGGGATCCTGGGGATCCGTTCTCCTTGCCCTCCTCTTTCCCCTGTCAGTATTTTTAAGTCTTCGCTTAGAAGAAGAATAAAACGCTTCCTTGCAGGACTCCTGTTTCCAGAGGAAGCACAAAAACTTCCCTACAACAGGGATCTGCTCCTGCTCATGCTCCTTTTCCTACTTCTCTTTTACTACTTCCCATGTCAGCTATTCTGACTTCCGTCACCATTGATGAGTTTTGCCTGTTCTTAAAGTCCACAGGAAGGGAATGGACAGTATGCACTTTACCTCCATCTAATGCCTGTGAGATTCAATCGTATTATTACATATACTTATAGATTGTTTATTCTCATTGCTGTGTAGCACTCCATTGTATAGATATACCACATTTATTTATCCATTATCCTGTTGATGGGTATTTGGGTTGTTTCCATTTGGGGCTGTTAGAAATAGTGCTGCTAGGACTACTCTCGAGCACAAGTGTTTCTGTTCTGTTGGGCATATGTCTAGGAGTGGAATTGCTGGGTCACGGGGTATGCATATCATCAGCTTTCATAGATACCACCCAACAGTTTTCCTAATTGCATTCCCACCAGGAGCTAACTGACAGAAATCCAACTCAAAGTGGCTTTGTCAAAAAGTGTATAGGCTCTCCCTGGCTGGTGTGCCCAGTGGTCAGAGCGTTGGCCTGCGTACCGAAAGGTTACAGGTTTGATTCTTGGTGAAAGTCATATTCCTGGGTTGCAGGTTTGATCCCCGGCTCTGGTCAAGTGTCACGTATCTCTCTTGCATCCATGTTTCTCTCTCTGTCCCTCCCTCCCTCCCTCCCTCCCTTCAATAGGAAAAAATATCCTCAGGTGAGGGTTAAAAAACAAAAGTATATAGGCTCACACAACCAAACCGTGGGACCAGGGAGGGTGCAGCTGCTCAGCGGTGGAGGGGCCCCTGCGAGGCTCTCTCTGCACGTCAACACCATTTTCTCGGACTAAAGACCGGCTTCCTCCACGTGTCTACCTGGCTTCACATTTTGCAGTTGCGCCGATTGGTCCAATGTGGATTCTGCACCAACCCGTGAGGGCCTATCATTGGCAGTCCCCATTAAAACCACAAAGTTGGCCCCGCTGGCGTGGCTCAGGGGTTGAGCGTCAACCTATGAAGCAGGAGGTCACGGTTCGATTCCCAGTCGGGGCACATACCTGGGTTACAGGCTTGGTCATCAGTGTGGGGCGTGCAGGAGGCAGCCAATCAATGATTCTCTCTCATAATTGATGTTTCTATCTCTCTCTCCATTTCCCTTTTCTCTGAAATCAATAAAAATATATATTTTAAAAAACCCACAAAGTTGGAGGGGGGAATGAGCAGTTCTCCCAGAAGACAGGAGTGCTTCCCTAGGCTGCACAGGGGCTGTCTGCGGCCGGGGCAGTGCAGTGCAGTGCAGTAGAGAGCAGAGAGTGGCATCAGATGTCTCAACTCCATTCCCAGCTCTGCAGCACCCTCCTCCTAGCTGTGCGACCTGGGCAACTGCTATAGGCGGACTGTGTCCCCCCAAAATTTGTGTGTTGAAACCTAATCCCCAATGTCATTGTATTTGGAGGTGATTGGGTCATGGGGGTGGAACTCTCGCAAATGAGATTAGTGCCCTTATAAAAGAGACCCTGGAGAGCTTCCTCCGCCTTCCGCCCTGCGAGGCTAGGGTGAGAAGGCACCATCTAGGCCCTAGACAGCGATGGCGAACCTATGACACGCGTGTCAGAGGTGACACGCGAACTCATTTTTTTTGGTTGATTTTTCTTTGTTAAATGGCATTTAAATATATAAAATAAATATCAAAAATATAAGTCTTTGTTTTACTCTGGTTGCAAATATCAAAAAATTTCTATATGTGACAGGGCACCAGAGTTAAGTTAGGGTTTTTCAAAATGCTGACACGCCGAGCTCAAAAGGTTCGCCATCACTGATCTAGGCCCTAGGAAGCAGCCATAACACAGACACCAAATCTGCTGGCTTTGATCTTGGACTTCCCAGCCTCCCAAACTGAGAAATACATTTCTGTCATGCATAAGCCACTCGGTTTATGATATTTTGTCATAGCAGCCTAAGACAGCAATTCATTCAGCCTCTCAGAACCTCAGTTTTCTCACGGATGAAATGAACAAACACCTCCCTTGCAAGGTTCTTCTGAGTGTTAAATAATACCTGCCCCATAATGGATACTTAATAAGTGTCCCTTCCCTCCCAGTCCCATCCGAGCAGGAGTTCCTCAAGAGTTGGAATGTGAGCCTCCCTTTTTATGATTCCCAGAACTGTGTTCTGTATCTAAGGGCTCCTGCTCCTTGCAGCTGATTGAGAAAACCATACCCAGGGATGGGGGGTGAGGGTGGGGGGGGTGTCGCTCTGACTGTATATGTATGTGCCTCCCAGTGGCTCCATCCAGTTACCCTGCCCTGGACTCAGTGGGAAAGGAAAGATTGGATGCTGAATCAGTTAGGAATGATGCTGTGGGAGATTCCCACAAACAGCAGCTTAAACAAATTAGAGTTTCATCTCCTTCCTCTGAGTAAAGGAAATACAGAGGCAGGCAGCCCAGTGCTGGTAGGATGGGTGCTTGATGCTGTCAGGGGCCCAGAATCCTTCCTGTCACTCATTTGTGGTCCATGTTGGCTGTTCTGCCTCTCTCTGCGCACCCACAGCCCCGGAGAGGGCAAGTCCAAAGGCACGTGGTGGTTGAGCCTGTCCCCTCTCTAGGGGTTTTCCTAGAAGTTTCACCCCACAGGCTGCCCTGACCACTGCCTGCATCACATGACCACGCATGTGAAGAGTGCAAGGGAGGCTGGGAAATGTTCTGCAAGGACTCTATAAATGTTTGCTGTTATGGTTCTGAGGTGGTGCAAGACCACATGAGCAGAGGCTGGCAGCTTCCTCTGGGTAATTTTGGGAATGTGGTTTCCGGGAGGTGAGGAACGATCACTATGGAGGACATATTTTCCTTTCCAGAATGTCTGGTTAAATGGACGAAGAGAACAGCTTCCAGTAATGGAGCTGAGGGCACCCATGTCACATGGGCCATCAGCAGAGAGGAGCTGCCTGGAGGAGGAGTCACGGAGGCCTGGCAGCAGTTGTGTGCTGACGGGGCCAGCGCCACCAGTCAGTGCCCACGGAGGCCATCGCCACGGCCCCCCTTAAGGGCAATGCCTACATGCTCAGGAGGCCATGTTCTGTCCCTTGTGCCCATGCACCACCTCTTGCCCCTTGGTCTCAGCTGACTGGACTAAAGGCTGGCACCTAACTCACAGGCAGCCAATCCATAGGCTGGCCAGCCACCCATGTCGTTGGCTCAAAAAATGATCTAGCCAGATTGTCTGGTTCATGAACTTGACCTGCCTATATGGAAAGAACTTGGAGGTGGGAGCAGAACTAAAGGAAGCAGACAGGGAGGAAATGTTCTGCCCCTGCCTGAGCTTGTCCTAGACCCCACATGGTCTCTCAGCAGCTGGCGCATGCGGGCTCCAGCGCAGGTCTCCATGAGCATCCCTCCTGGCTCCTGCTGGCGTCATCCCCTCACAGTCCCCCAGTCTGAGTAGTTTGAAAGGGCCTCTGCTCCTTGCCACTAACCCTACTGGCCCTCAGCAGTTTTACGTTAAGGTCATCAGATGCTTCCTACAGAAATTCAGTTGATTTCGATAATGAAATCAAAGTCAAGCTTTTGCAAGTTCATTCTGGTGAGTGTGAAGCATCCAACATTGTTGTAAATATTCTTGCAAATTCATATGTAGAGTTCAGCATTGAAGACAGAATTATTTGTGCTTTCAAGTATGAATATAAATTTTAGTGGAACACAGCAGCATGGTAAACACAATATGTATTTCCAATTAGGAAATCTATAAAGCAGAAATGAGCCTGGACTTGGTGGTGGTGGTGCACATATACTTGAAAATTGAGATAAAACAAGCTGTGATGGCCTGGCAATTGAAATAGAAATGGTGGTTGTTTGTATACACACACTTATACATACAGAGTAATCACACGACAGTATTTTTTGTGGCAAAGATGATGTTGGATATAAAACATTTCAGCATGGTAGTAGGGCCAGGAGCAGGGGGAGGGGAGTGAGGTGCCCACCTCCGGGGCAAAGTTTAAGAAGGCACCAAAAAATTCAGCCATTAAAACAAATAGTATTTTAAAAAATCAAAATTAATGTAAAAATTCATGATGAACAAAATAATCAGAATTTTAAATGAAGTCCAGATGGTTTTATCAGTGTTTCTTTTTGTCTCGGGCTCCCATCTGACTTGGCACAGGACTACAGAGCAGACTGTTTTCTCCTTTTGCTGTCTGCCGTCGGTCGGATTTCTAATATGTTCGAGCCTTTGAAGAATTACTTTGTAAATAATCTTAAGTATTTACAATGGAATTTAACATTTTGTAAATGAGTCCTCTAAATTTTGTTCAAAAGCAACCGAAAATCTTTAATCAGAGAGTTCAGCAAGTGTGCCAAAATACACTTTAACTTTAGAAACTTTTATCAAATTTTAGGTATTGTGCTAGTAAACAAAGCTTTTAGCAAATTTCATTTATTTCACACTGGAAAACATTCACTTTTACCTCTCGAAAGCAAGGGAGTTGCTGAACAAATTAAGTAATAAGAATTCAAGTGGTGGCCAAGATTCAATTTAGAAATTCTGTACTTTTTCTTTGGAATGCCTTCACTTGTGGGAAGAATATTTTGATGGTGCTCCTGTTTTTAATCGAGCAAATTCTATTTTGTACTTGATTTGAAGGGAAGGCAGAAGGCGTATAGTTTTGCAGCACCTACAATTGGCAAAATATTAAAAAGAATTACAAAGTCAACTTATAGATGAGTTTTATGTTCTCATAATGTTTTTTAAAGAAAGGTATTCTAGCCTGGCTGGCATGGCTTGGTGATTGAGCATCAACCTATGAACCAGGAGATCATGGTTCAATTCCTGATCAGGGCACATCCCCGGGTTGTAGGGCATGCAGAAGGCAGCCGATTGATGATTCTCTCTCATCATTGATGTTTCTCTCTCTCTCTCTCTCTCTCTCTCTCTCTCTCTCTCCCCCTTCCTCTCTGAAATCAATAAAAATATATTTTTTAAAAAGAAAGGTATTCTAAATCGAAATAAAAATGTATTATCTATGAGAATATTTGGGCTGAAATAGTTAACCATTTCTAGCTAAAGAAAGTAGAACTGATAATATCATCCATTTAGCAGAATTTGCTCTGAGCTTGTCAGTTACCCCTGCAGAGAAACTATATCCTCATTAAAAGTATTATGATCTATAAAGAGGAGTCTGTGAAGGATGCCAACAATTTATCTGTTATTAATCATAAATGTAACTTTGAAGATGATTATAGGCAATTATTTGGAGGAAAAAAGAGATCAAAATTTTAAAAAACATACATGCTTCAGAAAAATACCAGTGATACAGTATTAGAAGCATATATGGCTAAGAAATTTATATATATATAAATTATTCTTTTTATCACTTTTAATGGTCAGATAAATATAGTTTTAACAATTTCAATGTACACACTAAATCATTATTTAAGGTTATTTTAAAAATAAACTTGTAATTTTAGAATATCTTTATATTTACAGAAAAATTGCAAAGCTAGTACTGAGAGCTTTCATATGTTCCACACCCAGCTTTTCTTATTATTAACATCTTGCATACTTTGGTACATTTGTTATCATTGATAAACCAATAGTGCTACATTCTTAGTAACTAAAGTCTATACATTTTTATTATTTTTATTTTTTACCCACTGCCTTTTTTTTAATCCTCACCTGAGGACATGATTTGATTGATTTCAATGAGAGAGGAAGGGAGAGGGAGAGAGTAGGACATTGATGTGCGAGTGAACATCGATCAGTTGCCTCTTGCATGTGCCCTGGCCAAGGATAGAACCTGCAACCTGAGTATGTGCCCTGACTGGGAATAAAACCCACGGCTTTTCAGTCTAAGGCTGTGGTGGGCTCTTTGGCCCCTGGAGTGTGGCTCTTCCTAAGCCTCAGGAGTACCCTAATTAAGTTAATAACAATGTACCTACCTATATAGTTTAAGTTTAAACAATTTGGCTCTCAAAAGAAATTTCAATCATCGTACTGTTGATGTTTGGCTCTGTTGACTAATGAGTTTGCCGACCACTGGTAGGACAAGATTCCAACCACCTGAGCCACACCAGCCAGGGCCCTCCTGCCAGGACCCCCTGTTTTCTTTCTTTCCTGTCCTGGTATCTCACTACATTCAGTTGTCATGTCTCCTTAGGCTCCTCTCAGCGGTGACAGTTTCTCAGACTTTTCTTGTTTCTGATGACCTTGCCAGTTTGGGGGAGTGTTGGTCAGGTATACACTCTCGAAGGGACTTGGCTGTTGTTCTCATGATTAGACCAGGGCACAGGTGTTTGGGAGGAAGACCACAGAGGTGAAGTGCTGTTTGCAGCACTGGATTAAAGGCGTGCACATCCAATCAACACGACGGATCCCTGGTGGCGCTGGCCTTGATCGCCTGCTGAAGGAGTGTCTGTGAGGTGTCTCCGCGGTAAAGGTACCCTCCCCCGCTCCCTCACTGTGCTCTTTGGAAGGCAGTCACTATGCGTGGCCCACACCTAAGACTTGCGAGCTTAACGCTCCCCTTCTTTGAGGAGGGAGAGTCTCCTAAATTATTTGGAATTCTTTTGCACCAGAGATTTGTCTTGTCTCCCTCATTTATTCAATAATTATTATTTTTTAAAGTTTTTTTAAAAATAGGTTTTTATTGATTTTTAGAGAGAGAGGAAAGGAGAGGGATAGAGAGATAGAACCATCAATGAGAGAGAAATGTCAATGAGAAGCATCAACATCGATCAGCTGCCTCCTGCACGCCCCCTGCTGGGGATCAAGCCCGCTTGTGCCCTGACCAGGAATCCAACTGGTGACCTCTTGGTGCATGCTCAACTACTGAGCCACCCCAGCCAGGCAAGCCATTAAGAGTTTTAGTACACCTTTGTGTATTCAGCCTGCAGATCAAGAAACGACATTGCGCTCTAACCGGTTTGGCTCAGTGGATAGAGCGTCGGCCCCACTCTACACATGTCTGTGAATGACCCCGAGAGCACAATGAGTGGGTTGGGGGGTAGCATATATTTCATTGAGTGGGCAAATTCGCACATTCAGCATCTGCGAACCATGAGGGCGGCCGTAGTACCACCCTCCCTGGGTCGCCACCAGGGGTAACTGGGTGACAGGTGGAAGCCCCTTAGCAGTTTGCCCCATAGCAGGTTCTTCTTCTTTTTTTTTTAATAGTAAATGTATGTATGATACTAGACAGGCTTTTATATGTATACTAGACGCCCAGCACATGAAATCATGCTAGCCTGCGATCAGGGCGATCTTCCGCCCGCTCGCCAGTCCCCAGTCCTGCCCTGCTGCCACCCACCCAGTTCCCCGTGGTTCCCCCTTCGCCATGCTGCGATCAGAACCTGTGGGCTGGGGGGGAGGGGTGGGGGAGGGACCGAGATGTGGTCAATGCACCTCATAGCAACTGGTCCAGTGGTCGTTCCGGTTGTTATGGTTGCTGGCCTTTTCTTATATAGGACTTATTTATTTATTTTTAGAGAGAGAGGAAGGGAGAGGGAGAGAGAGAAACATCTATGACAGAGAAACATCATTGATCAGCTGCCTCCTGCACGCCCCCCACTGGGGATTGAGCCTGCAGCCCAGGCATGTGCCCTGATCGGGAACAAAACCGGTGACCTCTTGATTCCGGGGTTGACGCTCAACCACTGAGCCACACTGGCTGGGCCGTCATAGGTTCTTAATCCATGGTCATCGTCACTGTTCTGCTCCTTGCTAGCTCTGTGGCTTCAGCACATCAGACTCTCAGGGCGGTGAGGTGCCCACTTTCAAAATGGGGTTGTTATGCCAAGTGCTGAGGCCTCAGAAAACTTCAGGCTATTGTTCTTGGATTCCAAAGAAATGCCCTGGAGGCCTGGCTGTGCAGGACGCGGGTTTATTAGGACTAACGAGCACAGCACAGCCGACCAGGGAAGGTGAACCACTAAGTCCCATCCAGCCTGCAGAGGAGCCACATCGGGGGGCGGGGCCGGGGGGGGGGGGCGGCCGGCCGGTGCTATTGTTTCGCTGCCCCCCAGACTTTTCCAACACAAGGTTTTATAGAGGACATAACACAGAGAAACAGGGCACGCAGCGGGAGGGGTCATGTGAAACTGTGTGAGATCAAAAGGCTGTTTTCTTGACTGAGGAGCTGGCCAGGCTCCCAAGGTCTCACTGTCCGCTTACTGATGGCCTTCGCTGTGCTTCCCACAGGGCGGGAGGGGGAGCTGGAGCCTGGGAAGGGGCCCGTGCTCCCATTCACCATACAGGGGGCTCTGAGGCCGAGCAACGGGAAGTATGTGGAGCCCAGCACCGAGCTGAGCTCGAGCCTTTGCTGAATCAGAGTTGAATCTCCTCGGCACCTTGGGTGCAGCACCGTCAGTTCCATTCTGAGCCCATGGACTTGCCCACTCCGGTGCCAGAGATGGTGGAGGATATGGAGGGGTAGGGGGTGGGCCAGATCTGAATAGTATGGGCCTCCTTGAATTTTGTGCCCTGGGCATCTCTCCCCTCACCCAGTGCCAGCCCTGGAACCTGCCTCGAAGGGTTGCCTGGAAAGGCAGGTTGGGCCAGGTGGTAGAGGGCAGGCAGTGGAGTGGATGCTTAGGGTAGAAGGGAGCTTGGAGGCTGTGAGGCAGGAGGTGGCAGGATGGAGTGGATGTCCAGCAGGCAGCTCTGGGGGCAGCATGGAGGAGGGGCTAGAAACGAGGCTGAGGGGAGCCTGCCCAGTGAGTGGCAAAGGCAGAAAGAATGCAGCTGCTGAGGTCTCCAGGGTCTTCCAAGCCATGCATTTCCCCCTGTGCGTGGTCACAGTTTACCGGAGAGGCCCTGACAAGGTGGGAACAGTGATCACATGGGCATTGCCACTTCCCTGGGGCTCCCTCTGCCAGCTTGGCCGGCACCCAGGTCCCCCGTGCTCAGCAACCAGCTTGCTGTTCACACATTTTTCACAAAGAAAAACGGTCACCAAAGAGCACAACTGGGTGCAGCGCCAGCAGCACTGCCTGGGAGGTAACGAGCCAGACACAGGAGGAGTCAGAGCACCTCCCTCCTCGTCTCCCCTTCGGGGAGTGTGCTGGCCTGATGCACGCCGTGTGCAGCACCCCAGAGGGCACACCCACAGCCCCCATGTCAGCACCGTCCGATGGACGTGTGGTGCTCAGCGCACACCCATGTGCCACACCCACAGGCTGGCACAGCTCATAGCATAACCCAGGGCTTGGGGGTCAGGCAGCCAGTTTGGATCCCAACTCTGCAACTTAATAGGCAAGTTAACCTTCCCGACCCTCAGTTTCTCATATAAATAAAATATTTATATGAGAGAGAGAGAGAGAGAGAGAGAGAGAGAGAGATTAGTGATTACTTTGTGCCAGGCACCGGTCCAGGTGCCTAGCACCAATTTATTTCATTGTTTCAACAGCCTGTGAGGCAAGTTTTGTTCTCATTTTTAAATGAAGAAATCAAGACTCAGAGAGGCAATGCCACATGCCCATGGTCGCACAGGTAGTAGGTGGCCATGGCGCCGCCATGTTGCAGAAAAACCCTCAGTTCTCATCTGTAAATGGGGGAGAAGAATAGAACCTCCCTCAGATGTCGGTTGGCAGGGCTGAATGCCATCATCCATGTACCGTACTTAGCGTGGGGCCTGGCACATGCTAAATGCCCCATCAGTGCTAGATCTCAGCATTTCTCGTTATCAATGGAAAGGGCATGCAGCATACAGATCCGCTCACAGTCCTCCTCCTCCTCCTCAGCTTCTTCCTCTCTGATTCCCAACCTCTCATAGCTTCTTTTGACCACAAACTTTACAATTGTGCCCAGGGTCCTGTGTGTTGCTCACTTTGGTAATGGTGTATCTGTCACGGTGGGGGCTCAGCAGAAGCTTACATTGTAGAATCCTGCAGAGAGGAGAGAGAAGCAGGGGTGAGAGAGGAAGGGGAAGTGTGGAGGGTGATCCATTCCTGTTTTCCGCCCTCCCTGAGGCCATCTGCATCTCGTTGGCCCCCCTAAACCACAGTCATGGCCTTCCAGCAAATCCTGCTCTTTGAGTAAGTAGCTTGGTTGGATTCTGTTACTTGTAACCAAAACCAGTCCAGAGCCAGGCGAACAAGATGTGGCTCCTGCCTTTCTAGAACTCAGTCCAGGGCAGGGACAGACAGGCAAACAGGCTGCAATGCCCCCTGGGGGAAGGCTCAGATGGGGAGCAGGCAGTGCCCAGCGCCTGAGCAAAGGGCAGACCTGGGACTGCAGGGCAGTGAGGGGGAGGTGGGGGGCCTCCCTGGGCACTGAGAGCCTCTGGTTGATGCTTGGCACTGGGGGCACGAGGACACTGCCCTGCTGCGTTGACAGTGAAACACCCCAGGTCTGTGCACCTGACCCCGATTCTAAAATACTTATATGAGCCCTAGCCCGTTTTGCGCAGTGGATAGAGCATTGGCCTGCGGACTGAAGGGTCCTGGGTTTGATTCTGGCCAAGGGCACATGCCTGGGTTGTGGGCTCGATCCCCAGTGGGGGGCATGCAGGAGGCACCCGATCGATGATTCCCCCTCAACATTGATGTTTCTACGTCTCTCCCTCTCCCTTCCTCTCTGAAATCAATAAAAGAAAAACATTAAAAAATAAAAAATTAAAACAAAATAAAATATTTATATGAGAGAGAGAGAGAGAGAGAGAGAGAGAGAGAGAGATTAGTGATTACTTTGTGCCAGGCACCTAGCACAAAGTATTGGTCCAGGTGCCTAGCACCAATTTATTTCATTGTTTCAACAGCCTGTGAGGCAAGTTTTGTTCTCATTTTTAAATGAAGAAATCAAGACTCAGAGAGGCAATGCCACATGCCCATGGTCGCACAGGTAGTAGGTGGCCATGGCGCCGCCATGTTGCAGAAAAACCAGTCCAGCCTCATCCGGCCAGCAGAGCTGCTTTCTGAAACGCAGCGTGTGCTGCAGAGGGAGCCGCACACCCGGGAGAGCCAGGAGACATGTCGGCTGCCTGTCAGGTACAGCTCAGACACCCCTCACCAGCTCATCGTCCTGGCAGCAGCCCCTGGCACTCACCACCTCCCTCCCCAGCTCCCCCTTTCAGAACTGCTCACTCTTAGTCTACAGGGGACCCTAAGCGCTGGCCTGGGAAACAGCACTCCTGGGCCAGAAGTCCCAAGGCAAGTCGTTAGCATCTCTCGGGGTGTCTCCTCCCACATCTGGAAAATTGAAACTAAAATAAGTGCGTCCGGACTGAGGGTCTCCTTTAGAGCTATATTTTAATTGTTTTTAGCAAGAGAAGAAGGGAGAGGGATGGAGAAATAGAAACCTTGATGAGAGACACATGGCTCACGCTTAACCACTGGGCCACACTAGCCAGGCAGGTCAGAGAGTCTTAAAGTCATAGTGTCCTTCGTGGAAGGCTATGGCATTTTGACATATTTAATAGTACAAGAGCACATTTATAGAAGAAAATATAAATATATATCATGCCTGTAGGATAGTGTATCTTTAAAACAAAAACACAACTGCATGTAGAATTTAAAAATCAGCAAATGCCTTCCTTGAACTTTTTCTCTCTCTGTAAACTGAGAAAGAATCACCAGATGATGTTTCAGGAAGAACTCTGTGTCCAGCTCATCCTGCAGGTGCCAGCGTGGGATCCCCTGGGCTGGGGATGGGAGACTGTGCATCTGCTCCTGCCCTGAGGGAACCGTACACGGGAGCCCTTGGGCCCTGGAAAGGCCTCTCCTTCCCTCACCCCTTCCCTCACCAGGGACCCCCATCTTCCCAGTCTAGGGCCTCAAGCCCTTAAACAATTGTCTGAGGGAGATCCAGGCTATTAAAGTAATTTACATAGTAATTAACAAGGTTCCATTAGCTGGTTCCCGGAGCTAGAACACTCTGCCTCCGTCTCCCTTTAGGGGTCCAGGTCCCAGGCTGGGACTGGGTTTGGCTGGTGGAGCAGGGAGGGGAGGAATGTGTCATGCTCACGTGTCCCCGCCCCACACCCAAGGAAGAGAAGCAGTGGCTGTGCGAGGCCCCAGCTGGCTGGGTAATGAGGTCTGGGGCAAAGAGGCGCCTCCTGAGCACTTGGGGCCTGAAGCCCCAAGAAGAAAGGCGGCCTCGAGTCTCTCGCAGTCAAGTGTCTTCTGCAGCCCGGGGCCTGGTGCCCCTGAGAGCTCCTCTTAGATTCTCAGGTCCTTCTGGGCCTCTTGGCAACAAATTGTATTTGTGACCATAATAAGGCCCAAGCTGTCCTGGTTATAGCTTCTCAGCAACCCTGTGAGGGACATGTCTTCTCCGCTGTAGGGATGAGGAAACCGAGGACCAGAGAGGTGAAGTGACTCGCCCAGGGCCATACAGCCTGGACGCAGCAGAGTAAACTAGAACCCGGGCCTTCCCACTGGGCCGGTGGTTTGTAAATGGTCTGTGGACCGCAGGGGACTCGCAGAGTGGTTTGCCTCAAGGTCAGGGGCTGTCGAGAGGAAGTCCACCCCCATCCGCCCTTCGCTTCGAACAGGGCACTTATTTCCTTGTTGGACTTGTAGGTAGGATATTGTTGGGAACCCACAGCTAGAAAACCTTTTACTGCCACTGCCCTGCTACACATTGTCCTCAGAGGGGACTTGTCACAGGGCCACTTCGTGGCCTATCCAACTGCGAGTGGTTGTGCGACACAGCAGAACTGACCTCTGAGGCTCTAGTCAGGGTCCCCGATCCCCTGTCCTTGGTCTGCGCACCAGGCTCCCTGCAGGTTGGGTCTAGGACTCCCCTGACCAGGCCCTGCGGCTCCTTTCCCGCATCTCCAGCCCTCTCACTGCTCTGTGAGCTTTTCTTCGGCTCTACTGTCTATGACCAACCAAGGAAAAAGAGACAACAAAGGTCGGGAAATGACCGTGATTCTGGCGTCTCAACAAGTTTTGAGTGGTTTTCCTACCCTCACTTGCCCAGCAGACATTTCTGGAGCTGTAAGTGTGAGCCTCTGAGGACAGAAAGATACATGAGCATGCGTCCTGCCCTCGGAGAGCGTATGGGAAGACACAGGACAGATTCACTAGCTGTGATTCCCATAGACGACGTACGGGGTGCAGAGATGGGGGTGCCCAGACCCCAGAGAGGGGCCGGAGGAGTGGGTGACTCCTGATGGCGAGAACAGGGCAGATGCTATGGAAGACCACAGGGTTGGAGAAGCTGAGCCACTTTGAAGGCGGAGGAGTTGGCCCTGGGGGAGGGAGGAAGGCACATTTCCACTGGAGAGCCCGGCATTTGGGGGCTCAGGCGGGACAGCAGAGGTCTTGTGTGTGCTGAGGGAGGGTGGGGCCTGGGCAGGCAGGGGACGGCCGGCAGGAGGAGCCTGGTGAGGGGCTGGACCCTTAGATGCCATTGCTGCCCGCTCTTCTCTGCTGCTCCCTCTTAGGGCCCTCTCCCGAGGGACCTCTTAGGCGATGGGAGGGGTCGATGGGGGGTCATAGCTTGGGAACATGCACACAGTTGCTGGGTGGCACGGGGCACTTCTTGCACCGTTTTGGCTCTCAGTTCTCTTATTTGAAAAATGGGCATATAATGCCCACTCTGCTAACTTCCTCAGGTTGTTGAATCTGATATTCAGCAGGATGCATGGCGCTTAGTAGGTGCTCAGCAAATGTCTGCCCTGATGGAGCCGGCAGGAGGCGCTCACCCCGGGGGGAGGGTAAGTCACAGTGGTTAGCTGGCAAGAATGCCCTGAGTCAGAGGAGCCGCGCCTGCCCCTGTGGGTCTGGGGTTGGGGTGCCTCTCCCCCTGCTCCCCCCTGCGGCTCATGAGTCAGGTTTTCCGGCTCCTGTGATTTCACTGCTCCCTGCCAGCCAAGCTGTTTTGCAGACCCAAGTTGGCAATGACAGATTCTTCTTGATCGGCCCTGCGCGGGCCAAACCGCGGAAAGTATTTGAAACACGCAGCCCCAGGAATGTGCAAGCTCCCATTCGCCGGGTTTGGCAGGGGCCGGCCGTTTCTCAGCCAGCACTTTTGCCTAAGACTTCTGCCGCTCAGGTTTCCCACGAGCTTGTCAGCTCGGTTTCTCAACATCGTTTATACCTTTTTTCCTTCCTTCAGAAAGTTAACCCTAAAGTAGGCTCTTCATCGGACCATTCGGGAAGCCGGGCCTTCTCTCTGTTAGAAGCTGGCCTGGTCCTGGGAGGGGGACCTGCTCCTACAGTCTTCGTGCGCCCAGGCAGCTGGAGTCAGAGGATTCTCTGCTGAAAGGGGTACCCAGGGGTCTTCCAGATCTCCTGCTTCCAGGAAGATCTGGCTAACCCATCCCAGACCCCTGCAACTTTGATTTAAAATCATCCTCCCCTGGGATGGAAGAAGGGAGACGGGCTGGAAAGAGCAGGCGGGGACTCTGGATCTCGGCACACCTCGCTGTCAATTGCACGTCTGCTCCCTCTGGGTTTCCTCAGTGAAACGGCAACCATGACCCACCTCCAGGTTATCCGGAAGTTTAAGTGCAGCCCATGAAAGCACCTAGTGCAATTCTGCACGCAGTAGGTGCGCCGCTCTTTCTTCCTACTTCTGGGTCACTGATTCTGCTATCTCATCACAAAGTTGTCTGGCAAATGAAAGGATGAAGGACTTTATGCACCTCAATACCTCTGCTCCTGGTGGTACCCTCGTTCTCTGCTCAGGTCAACAGTTTAAAGCATGGAGCCAGTATTTACTAAGCATCAATGCTGTGCGAAGAGCAGAGCTGTGCCTCATGGACTGTAAAGGATTTTCTGGTCTAGAGAGGGAGCAGGCACCACGGGGGAATGGCCGGGGGGGGCGGGGGGGGGAGGGCGCGGGGGGGGGGGGGGGAGACAATGCTCCACCCCCCACCCCCCACTCCCGCCGGGAGGGAGGAGTAGTCACACTGCTGCTGCTCACTTGCTTGCAGATAGTCACTCATTCCTGAAATAAGCATTTAGTGCAGGAGGAGGGCCTGGCCACCCTCAGCCCTGGTGAAGGTCAGCCCTTTCCACCTGACATCCCAGGTTCTATTTCCACCTGAAAGGGCGTGCTGTTCCCGCTGCCTAGGACTCCCTGTCTTTTGCTACCAGGACTCACAGGCAGGGATAGAGGAGCTCAGGGTAGGGCAGGGGCAGGGGCAGGGTCTCTAGAGAGCCCTAGGGGATGGGGAGGGGCCAAGAGGAGACGGAGAGGCCCACTGTCCTTTATTACCTTCACTGCCTTAGCCAGGTCCCGGGTCTCTCCCTCAGAGCGCCCTCTGCACTTGATCACAGACAAGCAGGCTGTGTGGACCTGCTTTACCCCCCTGAGTCCACTGTGAATTCTTAACAGTAAGGGCTTCATCTTATTTCGATTTTCCAAGTGCCTATCTCAGTGCCTTGGCGTTTAATAGGTGTCCAATAAATATTACTGAGCAAATAAAGTAATAGATTCCTTAATTTTTCTATGAGATGGGGGACAGGGCCAAGAGCCCCTGTGCTGTCTCCCTTTGCCAGGCTGTCCTCGTGCGTAGGCAGGGCCCGGGCTGTCCTTGCTCTTCCCCCGCCAGTACCCCCGGCCCCAGCCAGGGCGCAAGCCTCCGCCTTGGCCCCACACGCATCCTGTGTGGCAGCCTCGGGCGAGGGTGGCCACTGGGACATGGCGAGGACGGAGAGCTCCCGCTGGCCTGGCGCACGGCTCCTCGGCCTTAATTTATATGAAATGCGACTCCATCACTCAGAGCCTGCGCCTGGCCTGGGTCGGTGCAGGTAATGATGATATCGGCTCATTTATGCAAGATTATCCTTTTATCACATTTCCAGACTCATTTATGAGGCTCATGTTTCCCCCTGAGGGCGTCATCAAGCAAGTTAAGTTGTACTATTTCCCTCCCGCAGCGAACTGGCGGGAGCCTCCCTCGCTGACGGATGAGGCCCGCTGCCTTTGCCAAATAGGGTCGGCGTGATGGATCTTTTACTTGTGAATATTATAGCTGGGAATTAGCATGTTTATTGAGGTAGAATGTGTTTGTTTACATTCCACTACCCATGGCATTACCTCTTATGACCCGACTTATTTAGTGGAGGATGAGCACAAATGATCCGCATTTTGGCACCCACAAAAAATTAATGAACTTCCAGATACGACGTTCAGCCTTAAGTAAACACACCAGCGAGGTGGCTGGGGACTCCGGGGCTGGAAGGACTTGGGGGCTTGTGGGGGGTGAGCCAGTGGGACCACCTGGTCCTTTCATCTGACCTGGAAGGGGCAGGCGTAAAGGGATGGAGGCTGGGTGGGGGCTGTGGGGTCAGGCTCCCATACAGGGCACAGGGCCAGCACCCAGCTTGTTGGGGGAGGCGGCTTCTGCTGGTAGAGAAGGGAGAGGGAGGGAAAGGGTCAGGACTGTGAGCCACGTCCTGGGGATTTTCCTAGACCGCCTGGTTGTCTTGATGCAGGTGTGAGCAGGCCGGCCCAAGCTTGCAGCCTAAGGGTAGGGAAGGCGGGTGTTTGGCCAAGGCGTCACCTGAGCCTGCTGCTCTCCTAACACTGTCACCTCCAGCAGCTTCGAATCCCAGCTTCCCTCTTCACCCCGTTTGCCGGGAGGCAGCACCACCTGGGGTCCAAGCACCGACAAACCCAACATCCTCTTGTTTTAGAAGAATCTCAGAGACAGGGAAGTGGGAGGGCTTGGTCAGGGTTTTGAGGCAGAAGGAAACCAGAACCCTGTGCATATGGAGCACTTAATCCATGAATTAGTGCTTGTCAGTAGTGTTATTTTTCATTCCTGCAGCCCTGGCTTCCTAACAATTGGGAATTGATGGAAGGGATTGAAAGAGACAGAGGGAGAGAGAAACTGATTCCTTCAACCCTCTTCATAGCTCTCCCCTCAGTGGGTCCTGATGCGGAGTTTGGGGCCCTTCCCGTGGAGCCTGCGGAGTTCCCGTGGGGGTGGGGGTGGGGGGAAGTGGGACAGAGCGAGGTGCCAGACTCGATTTTGGTCCATGTCAGCCACAAGTCTCTCTGGGATCTGGGGAAGCCAAGCAGGTCCAGACCTCAGTCTCTTTATCTGTGAAATGGGGCCAGCCTCCCTGGTAACCTGGGAAGCAGCCGGGTTCATATCCCACTCGTCTCCGAATCACCAGTGCCCAGCATAGAGTCAGGCGTGCAAGGGGTGTTCCGTGGTGGCTGGAGGATGGGCGAATAGACTGGACGCTGTAGGTCAGGGTTCAGGAAATGTGTTCTGTGAAGGATCAGCAGTTTTGTAAGCTGTACAATCTCAACCGAACTGCTGTCGGGCAAAAGCAGCCCCGGACAAGCTGTACAGAAATGAGTGCGGCTGTGGTCCAGTAAGGCTTCATGCGATCAGGTGGCGGCTGGATTTGGCCACAGTTCTTCATCTCTGTGTCGTGAGGCCATGGCAGTCTTTGGGCTCAGACAGCTGGACTGAAATCCCAGCACCACCATTGCTTAGCAAGGCGGCCTTAGGCATGTGGCTCACCCACTCCGAGCCTCCATTTCCTCCTCTGTGAATTGGAGGACAGTGGCTTGTACTTTCCTGGTGTTCTCCTCACCAGCCTGTGGGGCTGGTTCAGAGAAGGGGCTCAGGCAAGACTTGCAGACTGGCTCAAAAATGGTCTCTGACAGTGACAATTCCTGGTATGCGTACAGTGCTTTTCGATTTATAGTGCATTTTACATACATCTCATTTCCTCTCCCCACCCCTTCAAAACGGGTACAGTGTTGTTATTATGCCCACTTTACAGATTAGAAAACCAAGGTCAGGAGAGACTTAGAGACTTTCCAAAGGTCATTGTCTTACTCCATTCGGGCGGCTGTAACAAAATACCATAGACTGTGTGGCTTATAAACAGCAGGAATTCATTCTCAGTGCTGCAGGCTGGAGATTCCAAGATCAAGGTGCCAGCAGATTAAGTGTCAGGATAGAGCCCATTTTCTCCTAGACCAGGGAGCCCCCTGGCCTCTTTCATAAAGGCACTAATCCCATTTAGGAGGGCTCTGCCCTCACGACCTAATCACCTCCCACAGGCTCCACCTCTCCTGATACCAAAACACTGGGCATTAGGATTTCATGTGAATTTTGGGCGGACACAAACATTCAGTCTACAGCAGGCAAACAGCCAGTAAGGCACAGAACAGGGATTAAAAGCAGATATTTCAGCAGTGGATCCTTGCATTTTCTCCACTACACCAGAGCTGTCAATAAATCTTCTCCCCAGTCTGCTACCCTGCCATGGGCACCGGCAAATGGACTGGCCCTGCGGGCACTTGGGAAGTATGGAGGTCAGGGGCCTGATCTCTTAGTGAGAGGGGCTGCTTCTCACCTCCTTAACTTTTGAGACGTACAGGCTAGCGAAATGGGGATCTTGGCTCTGCAGGGAAGATCCAGAGCGTGGGCGATCCGATTGTAGCTGAAGTCAGGGTGGGAGTGAGGTGACACGGCTGCAGGCTGGTGCAGGAAGCAGGTGGGCAGGCAGTTCTGAGCAGCTCAGAGAGCAAGCTTTCAATATTCGGATACAGCAGGAAACCCTGAATCAGGTAGGGGTAGCATTTGGTAACAAGTAACCAAGACCCAAAAAGCGAAGGCTTAACAAAAACAAAAAGCTAAACAAAGTGCACAAGCCAAGGCCTAGCTTTCTCTCAGGTCCCATGAAATCCATGTGGCCAGGGCTGGGGCAACAACTCCAAGATGCCATCCCAGGCTCTGGCACCTCCTGTCTTTCTCCTCAGACAAGTGGCTCTGCAAGTGGCTTCCACCTTTAAAGGTTACCTCGTGGTCACAAGATGGCCACTGGAGCACCGACCATCACAGTCACCTTCTATGTTCTATTTGGGAGAAAGAGGAAGGGGGAGTGTGGAAGGGCTGCCTTCCAGCGGAGTCAGCTCTCTCTTAAAGAAGACTCCGTGGGAGCCCCAGCCAAGAACAGAACAACTTTGGCTTCTGTCCCATTGGCCAGAATTGGTCATGGGGTCAGCTGTAGCGATAAGGGAGGTTGGGGAATGTGGATGCTGTGGTTGGTACATTGCTGTCCCAATCAGTGTTGTGCTAGAAAGGAGGATGCTATAGGGTGGGCCAACATCAGTCTCTTAATTTGCCTTTCCCTAATTTGCCAGGCGAATAAACTAAGGGCCAGGGAATGAAGCAAGTTGCCCGAGATGGCACAGAAAGTTAGGCGCATACCTGGGATCAGACCACGAAATTTCTGACTCTGAGAAAAACGCTTCTTTCACCGCTTATACCTCTTCGCTTTGTAGCCATGTACCTATTCACAAATGATGGCGTTATTATTTATTAAACATTAACTATGTGCCAGGTGCTATGCTAAAGGCTTTGCAGGATTGCTCCATTTCATCTGGTACCAACCATTTAAGGTAGACATTACTGTCATTCCCATTTTACAGAGGGATAAACTGAGTTAGGCGGCTGCTCCAGGTCACAGAGATTGTAAGTGACGGAAGGGGCTGGAAACCCAGGTTCCCAACCCAGCCTGTGAGCAATTTAGGGCACGTGATGAAAAGGACCCACAGACATCCCAGGAGACTGTTGTGTCGAGGTGGGTCTCTTGGTGACCCTGTACTATCAGGATCGCCTGCAGACCACCCCGACAGTCAGGCAGTAAGCCTTGCACAGACTGAGGGGGCTCCCGGCTCCCCACCCACCTGGCCAGCCTCCCTCTCTGAGGCTCCTCATTCCAGCCAATTACTCCTAATGGAGTGATATGAAATGTAACTAACTTGGGGAAATATCTGTGTACTTTAATTAAATTAGTTCGCAATTAGCCATCTGAGTAATGAGGCTAAGGTGTTTATCTCCCTGTGAGCCGGCGGGCCAGGAGAGCCACAGGCAGAGGGACTTTGTGCAGATAGCGTGGTCCTGGTGACAAACTCTTCCGGGGTGTGGAGGCAGGTGCTAGAGGCCCCAAGAGAGGATTTGACCCAAATTTACTATGATTAAATAAATACAGCACCTCGGAGAGGAACTAGTAATTTGTGGGACTAAATTTTTAATGGCTACAGACTGTTTTTCTTATTAAAGAAATAGCAGGGCCTTTAATCCAAACACTTCATGGCAAAGGGCTAAAAATTACACGTGTTCACTGTGTGACCCCTAGTCCCCAAACATAGTAAATGCCTGTCTGGGCGGACTGGCCACTGTCCAGCAAGGGGCTCCTTACAGCCTCCGGCTGGCAGGGTGGGGCCAGGTGAGGTGGGTGAGGCATTTATGCTGGGTGCAGAATTTATTTATTTTTATTTTTTAAAAAATATATTTTGCCGAAACCGGTTTGGCTCAGTGGATAGAGCGTCGGCCTGCGGACTGAAGGATGCCAGGTTCGATTCCGGTCAAGGGCATGTACCTGGGTTGTGGGCACATCCCCAGTAGGAGATGTGCAGGAGGCAGCTGATCGATGTTTCTCTCTCATCGATGTTTCTATCTCTATCCTTCTCCCTTCCTCTCTGTAAAAAAATCAATAAAATATATATTTTTAAAATATATTTATTGATCTTTTACAGAGAGGAAGGGAGAGAGATAGAGAGTCAGAAACATCGATGAGAGAGAAACATCGATCAGCTGCCTCCTGTACACTCCCCACTGGGGACGTGCCTGCAACCAAGGCACATGCCCCTGACCAGAATCGAACCTGAGACCCTTGAGTCTGCAGGCCGACGCTCTATCCACTGAGCCAAACCGGCTAGGGCAAGGGTGCAGAATTTAAATGGGCACCAAAATACTCAGCAATCAAATAAGATTTTAGTGCAATATATTTTTTACTTTTAAAAAATGCATTTGTATTGATTTCAGAGAGGAAGGGAGAGGGAGAGAGAGAGATAGAAACATCAATGATAAGAGAGAATCATTGATCGGCTGCCTCCTGCATGCCCCACACCTGGGATTGAGCCTGCAACCCAGGCATGTACCCTGACTGGAATCGAACTACGACCTCCTGGTTCATAGGTCGGTGCTCAACCACTGAGCCATCCCAGCCAGGCTAGTGCAATATATTTTTTAAAATCAAAATTAGTGCAAAAAATTTCAAAACTTTAAATAAAGACAGCATCAATAGCAATGCCATACAGCACTGAGCCATGTTGGAGTCTGAGCAAAGGTGAAGTCAGTAATACTGAGCTTGTCTCTAGTTAATATTTTGGTATTTTTTTTTTCATCATGGATTTTTGGCACTGATTTTTATTTTTTAAAAAATTGCGTAACATATTATGTATCTTGATTACTGAGTTTTCTTGGTGCCTCCTTAAATTGTGTCCCCATAGGCGAGTGCCTCACTCTCCTAACCCTCGTTCCGACCCTGCCAGCTGGGTCGCCTCATAGAGTTCCTGTCTCCTTTGGTAAAATTCCCCTTCTGTGTGTCCCTCCAGGGCTCAGCTGGGTTCTTAGGGCCTCTGAGGGGCAGACTTTATGGTGGCTGAGATGGGGGTGGCACTTGCGACCCTACACCATTGAAACAGAGGGTGGTCTCATGATTGCTCCAACAAGACCCAGAGACAAGAAGCAACTGGCCCCAGGTCGCACAGCAGGCTTGGACCAGAGCTAGAGCAGAGCGGGGCTGTTCTGATTCCTTCCAAGGCTCTTCCTCATCCGAGGAGAAAAGGACGTTTCAGACGACTCAGGGTGAAAGCCATTGCAGAGCTGCCCTCTGAGAGGGGAGGCGCTAATGAAATGACCCACGGTGGGTGGTGTTGACCGGCTGACCCAGCCCCACACACAGCCCCCTTCTCTCTCCCAGTGACTGTGTAGGGTTGGCCATGTGGCCCAGTCCTGGCCATTAAGACATAGCGGAAGTCGTTGGGTAGGGCTTATGGGGACAGACTCAGCTGATGGCCCTTTCTTCCTGTCCCTCTTCTCCCTTCCTGTCTTGATGCTGCACTCTGTGCCTAGAGGTGAGCAGCTGCCTCATGGGCATTTTGTCCTTGAAGACAAGAATGCGGGGATAGTAGAACAGAGAGAGGAGAGGAGCCCGGTACCTGGGGGCCCCTTTAACCCTCTGTCCCAGCCCTGGGCTGCCTATCCCATACCTTTTTCTTTCCCCATTTAATAAAATGTATATTTTTATTGATTTCAGAGAGGAAGGGAGAGAGAGGGAGACATAGAAACATCATTGATTGGCTGCCTTTTGCATGCCCCCTATTGGGGATCAAGCCTGTAACCCGGGCATGTGTCCTGACTGGGAATCAAACCCATGACATCCCGGTTCATAGGTTAATGCTCAACCACTGAGCCATGCCCGCTGGGCTCTCGTAACCTTTTCAGTGAATTAAATTAATGGTGAAAAGGACAGCTTTAGGTGAAATTCATTAGATATTCACATTGCTCACTCCCTGCTTCATTCAGGTCTTTGCTCCCTGCCACCTCCTCAGGGAAGCCCTCCCTGATTATCCTCTCTAAAATAGCAGCTCCCATCACTCTCCATTCCTTTTGCCATTCCTTTAATTTTTTTAATGCTCACCTGAGGATATTTTTCCATTGATTTCTAGAGAGTGGAAGGAGGGAGGAGGGAAGAGAGGGAAAGGGAGCGATAAATTGATGTGAGAGAAACATATTAATTGTATGCCTTCTGCACATGCCCCTACCAGGGCTGGAGAACCTACAACCAAGGTCCATGCCCTTGACTGGGAATTGAGTCCGAACGCTTTGGTCCGCAGGCCAGTGCTCTAACCATTGAGCACCAGCCAGGACTCCATTCCCTTTTTAATGGCCTTTATCAATGACTGAGTGACATTATGTTATGTAATTATTTGTTATTTGCTTCTCCACTGGGCTTAGTTCCATGTGGGCAGGGCTCTTCTCTCGTTTCATGGCGGTGTCCCCAGTGCCTAGAGCAGTGGTTGGCATGTAGGAGGTCCTCAGTAAATATTGTGAATGATTGGACATACTCTGAACCCGCTGGGCCCTGAGCCTTCGCTCCTGCCTCTGACACCTGCCAGCTCTCTCTGGTGGCAAGTTAACTTGGTCCCTAGAATGAGGACTTCTGCTTCCTCTCTGGCTCAGCCTCTCAGTACCCAATTGTGAATTCCCATTATTGACCCCTTTGCTCCCCAAAATGATACCACCGGACACCCAGGTCCCAGCCTCTTGCCCAGCCCTGTCAGCCCTGTCTCACCAGACGTCCACTCCCATCCTATGCCCAGTGATGGCCGGGCACCCTCCACGGGGGACATCCTCCCCCTTCCTTCTTCATCCTCATTCTGGAGGTCACTGTTCTGGTGGGATCCCAGGTGTCATGACACCGTGTGAAAACTCCCTGGCTCTCCCGCCGACAATAAATACATCAAGAGCCATTACCTCCTGGTTCTGATCTCCAAGATGGAGCCCGCCTCTGAGAAAACAAAATGAATGGGTTTGGTGCGCCAACTCCATTAGCTGGCTACCCGAACTAATCAACAGCAGGAACGCAAGGAAATTGCTGGAGCAAATTGAGAAGCCAGATTATGTGGGTCTCTTGATTAAGATGGGAAGAATAATTGTTTGAGGTTCCATTTAACGGGCTCTGTTTACTAACCCCTGGTCCTGTTTTGATATCTCTGCCTCGGTTATTGGGGATATGGCGACACGAAGATACATAACTTTGATGTTCGGGTAGAGCTCCTCTACCCGAATCCCTTCACTTTACAGATGGAGAAGGTCAGGCCAGAGGGGAAAGGAGGCTCCCCAGGGCCCCCAGGGATTAGAGATCCCCACTCAGTGCACTTCTACTTCCGAGAAAACCAGCGAGGGTTCAAGGAGCCTCCAAGGGCGCGGTATTCCGACACGGACACTAGCGCATCCTGAAGGGGCCTGAAGACCCGAATCTCCTCAGCAATGAAGGAAACACTTGGACAAATATGCTGGGAGGGGCAGCGTGTCATTGTCTCCAACTACCTGAGTCTTCCTTGCAGGGTAAAAAGGGCCCCCCCTTCTGCTAAGAACCCATCTTTCCCTGGAGTTACTGAGAATGCCATGGGGCTGGAGTGTGACAGAGAACCACCTCGAGGGAAGACAGTGTGGGGACCTTCCGTGAGGCCTGGAGGGGCGGAGGGCCCAGTGCCTGGCAGCTGGGGTAGAGCCTGGGAGTCTAGAGTCCCCGGTCAGGCTGCTGTTCCCTACTGCACACTGCCCAGTCCCGCTTGCAGAACCAGGATGTCGGGCTGGGAGCCAGCGAGCGAGCGTAGACCCAGATGGCGGGCAGTCCCTGCAGGTGTCCCTCGGTTCCTCTGGAGGAACCTGGGAGCAGGGCATGGAAGAGACGGTGAGTGAGCTGGGGAACGGAAGAGGCAGGAAGAATCACGCTGTGTGGTCAGGGACGCTTCTCAGGCAGGAGGTGGCTCTGTCCCCGAAGAAAGAGCAGAACGTAGTGGCACAGGTTTCGTTTTGTCTTGTCTGAATCAGTGACACGGAGGTGCCAGGGTGACCAGGGTGCATGAGACATGCTCAGAGGAAATTCACTCATTCTACAATTTTTTTTTGCATGTGGGGGGGGGGGCATTTATTATGGGCTGCATTCCTTACATATCCCATTGGTTTTAATCCTCACCACAACCATATGAAGGAGGCAGGAGTTTCACTTCCACTGGGCAGTTAGGGAAAGAGGTGCGGAGGCGTTCGCTCGCCCAGGTTCACACAGGAAGTTTAGAGAAAGACTTGAATCCAGCCGTTGGTGTTTCCTTTCACTACAGGATACAAAAGTACTTACACTTGGAGTCCGAGGAACGGAGGGTCATGGGTAGGTTTGTGGGTGGGCTCACAGGCACGGGGTTCAGGTACCAAAGATACCCTGGGCCCCCATCACAGTGAGCCCTGGCTCCCTGTTTCATGTGAAAGCCCTTCCAGTAGTCGAAGCCTCCTGACCCTCCAGTCCTCCATGCACTGTTCTTTCAACAAGCATGCTCGCACCTTCTCTTCTCTGGGTGCTGTAGTAGGTTTGGGGGACACAAAAGTAGATGGGTTGCGGGCCCTTCCCTCAGAATTGTCCACCAGGGACTAGACCTGTCTCTGTTTCCTTCTGTAGCTCAACCGTTACTTATGCCAAATGACCGTGTCCCCCCGGCCGCCTGGGCCACTCACCCCAGTGTCCTCGGTGGGTCTGGCACCACCGCCATCTGTACCCCATGCTCGCACTGATACCATCTGAGCGGGCCTGAGTTCATGCAGCAGCTCTACCTCATCCTTTTAAATGGAGGCGTCAGTTTATGGATGATTAAAACCCCAGGGAGTTTAACAAGATCCCTAGGGGTTTTAACTTGGTGCGCAGTCGAGCCAAGCATCCCCCATCCTATGCTCAGCCAACTGATTTTTGAACTCAAATGGGAAGCTTTACTTTTTTCTTTTTTTTTTGTCTGCTAAATTCCACCTTATTTCAGCCAGCCTATATTTCTTATAGTCTATTAGATACTTTCCCACAGGATATTTTGTCACTCAAGTGCTTCTGCGAAGCCTGGAAATGCAGGAAGTCTGCTTTGAGAATCTTTGTTCAGGGCAGTAAAATGCAGAATAGAAGAGAGATGAGGCTGGGCCCTACGGCATCTCACCAGTGACCTTCCAGTCAGCTGTTCTATATTCCTTGTGTGGGGCAGACGTGAATCTGTCTATGTAAACTCGCTTCTTGCCCCATCTCTCCCACATGGCTAACAAGAGAGACTTACAAAACGCTTTGCAAAATCAAAGTACATTATGTCCACATAATACATTATATCCCATCAGAAGGAAAACCGGGAGAATTTGGCGTGACTTTTCTTAGTGAATCCCCACTAATTCCTAGTAGTCACCATTTCTTTTTTCCTTCCTGCTTATAAACTAGGAGAATACTATCAGTTGCAAAAGGAAGTTCTGCAAAGGGAGGCAACAACTTTGCAGGTCGAGGATGACACAATTGCATTGCAGTAGGAGACCCAGTTCAGCTCCCCCCTCCTCCCCCGTGTGCACCCCCTCCCTCCCCCACCAGTAGACATGGAAGAAAGTAGCAAAGCTAGTTGCCTCAGGTAGGGTGCTAGGACCCAGGCCACAGGAGGCTTTTTATGAGAGTACAATTTAAAAACCGAACCTAGAAAAGATAGTAGACACGGAATGAGCTGGAACATTTGACCTCACCTTGGGATCTAGGCCATGGGAGAGAATGGCCCGTCCACTACTGCTAAGGCTGTACTTGAGGCAGGTTATACACAAGAAGACATAGCGCCACCCTGGTTCTTCTGGAGCTAAAGAAACCAGAGGAAACATGACAGCAGCTGGAGCTGTGAGGCCAAAGCACTGAAAGGGCTGTTTTTTTAGTACAGATGTGCCTCCTCAAGTCCTGGTCCATTGCCGCCTAGGCATGGTGCCTACAAATCTCACCATAGCCACCAGAGGCAGCATTGGCAACAACTGACAGAGGTTGGGATTTCCAAAACATGCCACCTGGTGGCTGCTTATTGTAATCACAGGACAATGTTAAGGATAAGGATTGGTGAGGGTAACAATGCACAGGATAAATCACTCAACTTGCACGAGAGTGTGCCAACTTACGTTAGTGTTTGTAAGGCACAGAAGTCATTAACAGTTCCTGGTGGTGAGAGGACCAAAGAAACAAAGAAAAAACGACCAATGCAAAGAAATTTAATAGCACTATTTGTGTGTTGGGGATGGTAGAGGGCTGGTCCAGACAAGATAGAAGACAAGGGGGAGAAGTTTAGAAGGAAATGAAAATGAATCAGCTTAATGAGACTGGAGGCGTTTGGGACCTCTGTCTTAGCTGACCCTGCCGCTCTAAGGGGTCTCCCGCACTTTGCCATTTAATTTACTTCAGTAGGCCTGCATTGAAGATGGAGGTGCTCTCAGTCTTGAGCGATCAGCAGGTGCTTTCTCACCTTTGTATCAAGCTATCCAGGGTTTGGCCCCTGAATTCTGTGACATGCTTGGGGTCTTGGGGAAGATATCTTCCTACCTAATGCATTCTTTTCTTTTTAAAAAAAATTTTTTTTTATTGATTTCAGAGTGGAAGGGAGAGAGAGAGAGAGAGAAATATCAATGATGAGAGAGAATCATTGATTGGCTGCCTTCTGCACACCCCTTACTAGGGCTCAAGCCCCAAACCTGGGCATGTGCCCTGACTGGGAATCGAACTGTGACTCCTGGTTCATGGGTCTACGCTCAAACACTGAGCCACACTAGCCAGGCTCATTCTTTTCTTTTTCTTTAATTTGTAACTGTGGTAAAATAGACATAACAAAATTTCCCACCTTAACCATCCTATATACTCCTATATAATAAAAGGCTAATATGCAAATTGTCCCCTCGACCAGGAGTTCAGCTGGGAGTTTGACCAGGGGGTGGGCCAGCTGGCCAACCACCCACAGCGCCTCCCCTGGCCGGCCCCGCCCACAATCTCCTCCTCTCTCCACCCCGATCGGGGAGGGCTGGCTGGACCCCATCGGTGCACATATTCATGCACCGGGCCTCTAGTTTATAAGTATAAACTCAGTAGTATTAAGTACATTCACATTGTTCTGCAACCATCACCACAGTTCATCTCTAGATCCTTTTCATCTTCTCAAACTGAAATATGGTACCTATTAAACACTAACTCCTCATCCTCTCCTCCTCCTAGACCCTGACAGCCACCACTCTATTTTCTATCTCTATGAATTTGCTTCCTATAAATGGGATGAGACTGTATTTATCTTTTATATGATTGGCTTATTTCATTTAGCATACTGTCTTCAAGGGTCAACCAAACTGCAACATGTGCCATGATTTCCTTCCCTTTGAAGGCTGAATTATATTTTATTATATGTACACACCACATTTTGTTTATCCATTTATCCCTTGACTAGAGGCCCGGTGCATGAAATTCATGCACTGGGTGTATGTGTGTCCCTCAGCCCAGCCTGCACCCTCTCCAATCTGAGATCCCTTGGGGGATGTCCGACTGCTGGTTTAGGCCTGATCCCTATGGGAAGGCAGGGGAAGGCAGTTAGGGGCAACCAGGCCGGACATCCCTCTCACAATCTGGGACTGCTGGCTCCCAACTGCTTGCCTGCCTGCCTGCCTGATTGCCCCTACCCGGTTCTGCCTGCCAGCCTGATCACCCCCTAACCACTCTCCTGCCAGGCTGATCGACGCCTAACTGCTCCCCTGCCAGCCCGATTGCCACCAACTTCCCTCCCCTGCTGGCCTGGTTGCCCCCAATTGCCCTCCCCTGCCAGCCCAGTTGCCCCCAATTGCCCTCCCCTGCTGTCCTGGTCACCCTAACTGCCCTCCCCTGCAGGCCTGGATACCCCTAGCTTCCCTCCCCTGCGGGTCTGGTCACCCCCAACTGCCCTCCCCTGCAGGCCTGGTCACCCCCAACTGCCCTCTCCTGCTGGCCTGGTCACTCCCAACTGCCCTCCCCTGCCGACTATCTTGTGGCTGTGGGCGCTGCCATCTTTGAAGGCATGGCAGTCAATTAGCATATTCCCTCCTTATTGGCTGTAAGTGCTGCCATCTTTGAGGGTGGGACAGTCAATTAGCATATTCATTCCTTATTGGCTGTGGGCACTGCCATCTTTGTGATGCGTGAGGGTCAATTAGCATATTCCCTCTTTATTAGATGGGATGGGCACTTGGGTTGCTTCCCCCTCTTGGCTATTGTGAGTAATGCTTCTGTGAACATGAGTGTACAAATATCTGTTCATGTTCCTACTTTCACTCCTCTTAGGTATACACCCAGAAGTGAAATTGCTGGGTCAGATGGTATCTGTTTTACATTGTTTGAGGAACCACCATACTGTTTCCACAGCTTCCTCATGCATTCTTGTGGGGAAATGTACCCCTACTCAAGCCAAACACAAAGTCCTCCAAGGAATAAGAATAGGAGCGTTCCTGAGGTGGAACTCCATCTCCGGGTGGAAAGAAAGGGCTTGCATTATTCCAAGTTTACCTCTTGCTTCTCTTCCTCCTGACCCTCACCCTGCACATAAATAGCACCTGTATATTTAAGCCAAATTTCAAATTCACCAAGGCTGGAGCAGAAAAGAACTCCGACTTCCTTGGCAGGATTGGAGGACATAGTAAGGTCCAGGTAGGGAGTTGGGGAGCTCTGCTCCATGTGAGCTAATCCTCTTCACCCAGGGGGAATTGACGGTCCATATGGAGGACTCGTCAGATACACGAGGAGAATCAAGCTTACATGTTGAAGGAGAGACCCACAAAACCATTATCTCCTCTATCCTCACAGCCCGGCCTTGCTGGAGAGAGGGCGGCTCCTGTAACAGCAAAAAGGGTAATGGAACCCATTCCTGCCATTGCGTGATGTCACCTGCAGGGGTCAACCTGGCACAGAGGAAAGTGCAGCTTTGGAATCACAGAGACCTGGGTGTGAATGACCTTGAACATGTTCTTCAGTTTCTTTGAGACTCATTTCATAGTCCACATCGGCCAGCGATGCTCATGTCATCTTTTTCACTGTTTGATGATGACCTATCATGGAAGATGTGCAGAGCCCAGCACAGCACCCAGAGTGGAGGGGTTCCATGGACAGTCCCTTTCTTTCTTCCTGTCCGGTCCTTTCTCAGTCATCGATTTGGATCGTTTTCCTCTAAAGTTTTCGTCTTCACGGGTTGCCAGGGCCAGTCTTCGGGGGCTGCTCTCGCCAGCAGTGGCTCCACCTTGGATTGTTTCCGTTTGGATTCTTGGACCTCGATCAGCTCAGACACACCTGTTCCAGGCCCCCTAATTCAATGGGTGACTGGGGAGGAGACATGAAACTACGCCCTATTGGACCTTATTTCAAGCCAAGGCAGGTGAGGTGCTCCTTGCTTCGCTGTCTCCTCTGGCCACGCACTCTGTGTGAGGGGAGGTTGGCCAGCCCAGGTGAGCTCCACCAGCCCAGCCCCTGACTTGCCTGGCTTTTGTTAGCTTGTGTTACAACCTTAACGTTACTTAACTGAAGAGGACTTTGGGGGGTGTGTGTGTGTGTGTGTGTGCGCGCGTGCGAGTCTGTGTGTTAATAGCAATTTGTGATAGATGCCTTTGGCGCCCACACATTCAATAACACCCACACTCACAAAAAAAGAAGGGGGGAGGGGCGTCGTTTTTATGGGAGATAACATAACTGCTTGCAATTTGGCTATTCATTGTATCTTTGGCATTTTATGTACTGCATTAGCGGAGGCAATTTCATGCATATGGATATAATGCATTAAGTGGAGGCATTTAAATATAGTGAAACTAATTTTATGATGATTAGTTGAAGGAAAACATTGCATTCGTATCATCTATATAGAAGCCAATTTGCATGAAAATGCCCAAAGTTGCTATGCCAACATTTTCTGTGCTGCTGGTCGGGGTCGTCTCCGAGTCAAGACTTTGTATTAAAAATCGGTCTCCAGTGCCCATGTCTTTTAATTCATTGCAAGCTGTAGGCCATTTGCTCACAAAGCGCTCGCAGTAAAACAAATGAATAGCTAAAATACTCATTTGCATGATTCCCATTTGAAAACGATTCCCCTGAAATTAAAAAAGCGTGTTACTCGGTTGTGAAGATGGATGGGCCAGGGAGGCAGGCAATTAATATTTTCGGCGTTCTCTTTAAAGCCCTCCCAAGACTGAGAACAGCACATGCCAGACAAATTGGGCCCCACAACAGTTTCAGGGCCTCGGCGGCAGCAGCTTGCTTCCACTGTCTCCCCTTTATTGTCTCACTTACATTATGCAGTAATTAAAACTATTTACCATTCCTACTTATCCGCCATCTGCTCCCACGGAAGGTTCCTCTTCTTTAGAAAGCTGCCTTAAAGAGCAGCAAGCAGAGGGCAGGCTTGGCACTGCCTGCAGAAAGGGGTCTCAGGACTCTTTCCCCTCCCGCTGCCATGCCTACCGTCCTCCGTGAAGGGACGCTGGCATGATGGAGAGGTCAGGTGTGGGATACTGGGCCTCAGCGCAGGTTGGTTGTGTGTAGGTGGGAGTGTTGAGTTCAGCTTCCTTCATCTTTGGGTGGGAGACTTGGCTTAGATGTGGGGTGATCCGTACATTTAGGGGGAGCCTGGGTCTGCATCCTCTCACTAATAATGATCTATAAGGGTCTGGGGGCTTTGGCCGTGCAGCTGGGGCCTGGGGCACAGACACTGACTACAGCTGTACAAGTTGCTCACTGCTCAAGGGAGCCCAGCCCAGGGGCCGTGAAGGCTGAATTCCACCTGTGACCCAGGTGACAGTCTGAGGTCCCATGGGGCTGTGTCTGCCCCAAGAGGGTGCCTTCTAATTTGAACAAAGGCACCCTAGGATCCAGCTCTGGCCTTGTCGGAGAAGCCATTTTGAAAGCAAGCAAGTGGCTGCCTCTTTTCTGTGGCAGCAGATGCCTCCCAGGCTGGTCCGACATGGGGCCTGGCGAAAGGCTTAGCATTTGTCTGTAGAGGCCGAGCTAGGATAGCCAAGGAGCAACCTCCTCTGGGTACATTTCCACTTCCTGCTGGGCCCACCCGCCCAGCCAGCACCGACTCCAGTAGGAGAAACCAAATGTGGCTGGAGACGGGGACAGGGAGGACTCTCTCACTGGGACCCAGGGTAGACCCGGCGCCTGCAGACTCGTGGCCCAGGGCGTGCTCTGGGTAACAGGCCCTGCATGGAGCACGCTGTCTGCTTCTGCTTCTCAGAGCCGCCTGGTGCTGGGCGCACAGCAGGTTCCCGAAGGACTGGTTGAATTAAGTTGACAGTGAAGCTTTGGTCTTGGCATCACTGCCCATTCCTGAGGCCTCCTTCGAAGCTTCTCCCAGAAGCTCTAGCTCACGCCTCACCTTCCCTTTTCATGGTTCTTCTCTGGTACTTGGCCAGAGGGGTTGGATTTTCCTAGAACGGAGCCTGGCTACGACTTTCCTGTTTCCGTTGTTAGGCAATGCTCTGGTTTGAAATTCACCTTTTCTTTGGGGAGCCCAAACCAACATTTTCTGTCAAGCATCATCACTTCATTGTAAATGGCCAGCACCCTGTCTGACCTGCCCAGTGCCAGGCGGCTCCATTTCTCACCGGAGGCCTCTGGGCCCTGCCCAGCAGCGTGCTGCAGCTGCCCCAGGCCTGCAACACCATTTTCCTGCCTGGTGACCTCACCTCTGCGTCTCCACCCTCCTAAAAGCTGGGCCCACACAGACAGCCCTCCTGCCCCAGCGATGTGGTTTTGAGGTGGTGCTTGGCCTGGTTGTCACACATGCCATCTCCAGGTGGCTCTGGAACCATCTGGCACTGGGCAGGTCAGACAGGATGCTGGCCATTTACAATGAAGTGGTGACGCTTGATGGAAGATGTTGGTTTGGGCTCCACAAGGAAACGGTGACTTTCAAACCAGAGTGTTGTCTTACAGTGGTGTGAACTGTCTCTGGAGTTAGTGAGTCCCAGGCATCAACACTCAAAATGAGATGGCAGGTGGGAGTCACACATCAGACTCTCCACCCCCAACACAAAGGCCCCTCTGGGCACCGAGGGCTCTCCTGCTGTCTAGACCAGCGGTCGCCAACTGGTGGCCCGCGGACCACTGGTGGTCCGTGAGGTCCTAAAGGTTGGCGACCGCTGATCTAGACTAACCAGAAGCCATTCTCACTAACAGGACAGAGAAGGAACTTATTAAAGTAAATAAAGGCCTACGTGGGGGAAAGCAGGACTTAACCTAGAGGACAGTTCTCTCTAAGGCTTGGCTATACTCAGGAAGGGAGCAAAGGGCGCATTCTGGGGCCTCTTAAATGCTGTCACAGCAGCAGCTGCTTATGCCACCAGCAGTAAATGTGCTTCCTACCCAAACCTCACGTCTCCCTGGGCTCTGACAGACTGGCGGGGGTGCCAGAGGTGGCCAGTGTGCTAGAAAGGGCACTGCCCTTGTGGTCCATAGCCCTGGGTAAGAATCTCCCCTCTGTGTCCCGCTGGTGTGGCTCAGTGGTGGAGTGTCGACCTACGAATCAGGAGGTCACCATTCGATTCCCGGTTAGGGCACATGCCCGGGTTGTGGGCTCCATCCCCTGTGTGGGGTGTGCAGGAGGCAGTGGATCAGTGATTCTCTCTCATCATTGATGTTTCTCTCCCCCTCCCCCCCCGCCCTTCCTTCCTCTCTGAAAGAAAAAACAAAGTCCCCTTTGCCATTATGTTTCTGACCCCATGGCAATCATCACGACTCATGGTTTCTCCTGTTTCTCCGGTTTCTCATCCGTTAAGTGGGGTCTCATGGCTGACTGTCTTGGACAGGTGGTGTTGCGTCCATTAATTAATAAAACATCATCTCAGTGCCCAGTCTGTATCCCCAAGGCAGGCGTGGGGCCTCCGGGAGCAGAAGGAAGCATCTTTGTGCACTGGAGAAGCTCTGCGGGCACAAGCATTTGCGAGGGCAGTTGTTCTTGCTTGTACTGGAGCACAGTCCAGTTCTGCTACTCAGGGTCAGGTGTGTGAAAAGCTGGACCTCGCCCTGGCTGGTTTGGCTCAGTGGATAGAGCACCGGCCTGCGGACTGAAGGGTCCCAGGTTTGATTCCAGTCAAAGGCACATGCCCGGGTTGTGGGCTCGATCCCCAGTAGGGAGCATGCAGGAGGCAGCCAATCAGTGATGCTCTCTCATCATTGATGTTTCTCTCTCTCTCCCTCTACCTTCCTCTCTGAAATAAATAAAAAATACATTAAAAAAACAAAAAGCTGGACCTGGCCTTGCTGCAGAAGGGCAATCTGATGATTCCTGTATCTAACAGTGCTGAGCCCTCACACTGTGCCAGGCCTTGTGCGAGGCCCTTCACCCGACTACCCCTGCTCCAATTCTTATGGGCCTCATTCTACTGGTGGAAAAAGTGGGGCTCAGAGGATCTGAGTCCCAGAGTTCAGTGCTCTTCCTAATGGTGTGTGACCTCGGGCAGGTCACTGGCCCTCTCTGAGCCTCCATCTCCCCATCTCCACCCCACATCTGCTACAGTTTTCCATCCCACACTGCCTTTCAAACCCTCTGCTGGCTGCTGAGCTGCATCTCCTGCAAATCATCCTAAGTACTAATGTGAAGCTTTGTTAGTAAGATGTGAGCGAGAGAAGCATTGCTAGTCTCTGAAGAAGAAAGTCATCAGCAAAGTAAACTGAGAAGCAGGGACTGGAAGGGAGGGGGAAACGCAAAATAAACCCAACAGGAAACTTCACCTACTTCGAATTCGGAGGGATTGGTGAGAGGAAGAGAAGGGGGGAACGCCAACTCCCCACTCAGTAACCACCACTAAATATCAATACTGGACCAAAATAGAACTTCATATAGGAAACGATCTTGCTTCACAGCCCCGGAAAAAAAAATTTAACATAGAGAAGCCATTTAAAGCAGAAAAAATATTTGTATGTAAAAGGAAATATTTTAGGTAGGAGTTGAATACCAAATGATTTTGGGTCTCTGTGGGGAGTAATGAGGCATAGCAAACACACAATTCTATATGCATGTAATATTATCATCGCACGCCTCGAAAAGCTTTTAAATCACAGAAATGCAGTTAGGGACCATTGTACAAAATAAACATCCCACTTGGTGTCTTGCCTGCCCTAAGTTCCTTGATCTAGAGCGGCACTGCCAGATTTTTACAGCCCCATAAATTAACGTGGCGCTGATTTGATTGAGCTAAATTAATAAGACTTGTGCTTTGTTGCAAAATAACTATTACAGTATGTTGTGGGGATGCACTGCCGATAAGGAAATTGCTGCCTTTAACAATCCCACTGAAGTTTCATGGAGGATTTCAAAACCGATTTTAATTAAAACAAAAGCCGATGTGTGGCAATAATGTGGGTGTTAAGGAGGGAAAATGCAAAATGTCTTTTTAAATCCATTTTAATATGTCTTAAGGACTGGATGATCGATGTGGATGAGCCAGCAGCTGACACTGTGCTGGGATGCCGCCCGTGCTCCCGGTTTCCTCCACGTGGGCACGTCAGGCCACCTGGCAGTCCTCTGCCCAGACTCTACATCCGGGCCAGGAGTCATCTCCCACGTTGGGGCTCCAGTGGGAAGACCTCCTTTCAGTTGCTTTCTCATTCCAGAGACTGTGGTAGAAGCTGAGCCCGTTTCCCTGGCCATTCGAGATAGGGCCATCGCCCCCAGGCCTGGCCCGGCCTCCAAGACCAGGCTCCTCCGGTGCCTGTGACCAGCTCCCTGGCCGCTGCCAGGCCCAAGGCAGCCCCGGGGAACCCTGAGGGCACTGGTTCTCAACCTTCCTGATGCCGCGACCCTTTAATACAGTTCCTCATGTTGTGGTGACCCCCAACCATAACATTATTTTCGTTGCTACTTCATAACTGTAATGTTGCTACTGTTATGAATCGTAATGTAAATATCTGATATGCAGGATGTATTTTCATTGTTACAAATTGAACATAATTAAAGTATAGTGATTAATCACAAAAACAATATGTAATTATATACGTGTTTTCCGATGGTCTTAGGTGACCCCTGTGAAAGGGTCGTTCGACCCCCAAAGGGGTTGCGACCCACAGGGTGAGAACCACTGACTGAGGGGCTGGGGTTTTAAATAAGAAGCAGCTGGAGTGTGATAGCAAGAGGACAGGCTAGTGCCTGAGGGCCCTGGGAGAGAGCGGCCAGGCCAGGGCACCTGAAGATAGGGCTGCGGAGGACAGGACCAGCAGCCGGGATCAGCCCAGGAGGCTGGAAATCGGAGCCACTGGGCCTTGGGGCCAGACAAGGCCCTGAATCTGGGTGGGGCGGGGCATCTGCTGGCGCTGGGGCAGGAGGTGAGTGTGGTTAGTTCACCTGTGAGACCCACATAAGTCCCAGCTGCCCATGACCTCGGTTTCCTCAGCTGTGAAATGGGAATAATGGTAGAACTTTCCTGACCGAGCTGCTGTGAGCATTAAATGAGGTTGGTTTCTGGTACACAAACACCTAAGAGTGTTAGTTACTGATAGAGATAAAACCACAACGCTAGCTGTCTTTTTACTTGTCATGTTTTAAACCAGAGATACTGTGATTAGCCTGTGAGGTCTAAACAAAACTAACACGAAGAACAGGTACCCGCATTTTGAAGCCCTGCGATGTCCCAGGTGCTGTTCTGAGCGATTTCGCACGCGCTGTCCCATCAGTCCTCACAGCAGCCGGCGAGCTCAGAGGTGAAAGGAAGCGTCCACATCACACAGTGTCTGTGAGACGGGCGGGGACAGCATTTGAACTAAACCTGTGTGACCCCCAGACCCTGCTGGGAACCACTCGGCTAGTGGCCTTCAACCTTCTTTGAAAAAAAGTCCATATTCCACATGACTCAGTGTCTGCACACATACCCCCTTATAAGTAAGGTAGGAGCTTCTCAACACAGTACCCTTATTACCAGTGATGCATGCAATGTTTTTATTCTGTGTCCTTTGTAGAAGAACTTGTCCATGACTCACTAAACTCTTTGCATCCCATTCTCATGACTCAGCCCTCACTTTGGAAAATGCCTTAAGCTCCCCTCACCGGTGGGGACTTTCTCTGTGTGATCTCATTGACCATCCCACCTGCCCCAGGAGGTGGCTAATGGCTACAGATGAGGAACTGAGATCCAGGAAGGAGTGATTTGGCCCCAGCCCTGACCATACCGCTGTGACTGCTCAGTGTCTCACTGTTCCTTGGCCCCTCCCCTGTGCTATATGCTCCTTTAGGAAAAGTACTGTGTCTGCCTGTTCCCTTCCAGCGTCCACCCAGTGCCTGGCATGGAGCAGCCCCTAATAATTGTTTGTTGAACAAATGAATGAGTGGTGGGGTCGGTGCCTTCATTCTGGAACTCGGCCTCCACCACCCACCAGGCTCCGTTCCATCTCCACCTTCTCTCAGGTGCCCATCCGCCCTCCTTCAGGGGTGACCTCCTATGTCCCCTAAAGTCAGGGCTGGCTTGGCTTTGAAGGCATCCACCAGGCCAAAGGTTATAGCTGAGAGGGCTAGAAACTTTCAGGGAGAGAGGAAGCAATAGGCCATCTCAGGGACTCCTGAGGGAGATCCGACAGCCCCCACCAGGGGAGCCTGGGACAAAGCTGTGAGCATTCAGAGGAGGCAGAAGGGGAAGTTCCTGGAAGAGCAGAGAGAGTAGTCCAACTGGATCATCTCTAGGAGCCTGTGGGGAGGTGGAGTCAGGTCTATATCCTTATAGGATAGAGACTGAAGTATCTTCATTGGTTCCTGAGGAGACAATGACAAGGCAGAAGCAGCCAATGCCAGGGTTTGCCTTTGGACACTGGGGGAACTTGGTTTGCCCATCAACTCCACTCGCCCAGCCAGAACTTGAGACTGAGCTGTGGGTTCCTAAGTCTTAGTGAGGGAGTTCGAGGATCCAGACACCTAAGTCTGGTGGGACCCCGGGAGAGAGGCTGGAGGGGATAGTGGAGCTCTGGAGGCCAGCTTGGATGGTCCTGAGTGCCGGGAGCCAGCGAAGGGCTGGGAGCTGTGGGGACAGAGCATCAGAGCTGTGTCTCAGAAGACCCTGGGAGGAAGACAGTGAGGAGAATGGGCTGGAAGGTGTCAAGGCCCAATGCACAGAACCTGGATGGTCAGAGTAACTTAACGTAAAGTAGGGTTGGACTGGGAATGCCTTTAAGGTATCGGGCAGAGGTGAACACAGGTGATTTCATCCCAGACCACACAGAATCACCCCAAAAGCAATTTTCCGAGGAAAATCAACTCAGACAGAAACTAACAAAGTACACAAGGAAGCAACGCTCTGGAAATGAGGACCCGAGAATCAGCAGAAACAGATTTGCAAGATTTCAGATATTGGAATTATCAGACACAGACTAGAGAGCTTGATGCTTATTATCTGAAAGCAGCAAAAAGACAAAGTTGATAATATCTGCAGGGAAGAGGATCATATCTAAAAAGAGAAAGAGAGAGGCTTCATGGATTGTAAAAGGAAGGAAATAGTACAGTGATGGCAAACCTATGACACGTGTGTCAGAGGTGACACGCGAACTCATTTTTTTGGTTGATTTTTCTTTGTTAAATGGCATTTAAATATATAAAATAAATATCAAAAATATAAATCTTTGTTTTACTATGGTTGCAAATATCAAAAAATTTCTATACGTGACACGGCACCAGAGTTAAGTTAGGGTTTTTCAAAATGCTGACACGCCGAGCTCAAAAGGTTCGCCATCACTGAAATAGTACATTTAGAAGTGAAAAACAAAAGTGAAATAAACACTCAACAGATATGTATAACAGCATGTTAGATATAGCTGAGGAGAGAATCAGTGAACTAAGATGAATGTAGCCGAGAGAGAAACGGAGATGGCGAATATGAAAGAGAAGCCAAGAGATATGGGAGATAAAGTTAAAATAGGTAATATATATCGAATCAGAGTCCCAGAGGAGAAGAGTAAGAGAATGGGGCAGAGGCAATAATTCAGCCAATAATGGCTAAGAATTTCCAGACCTGACGAAAGATATTGGTCCATAGTTTTAAGAAGCCATAAGAGGTTAAACGACTAGATTTCACATGTAGATTAATCAGAGTGAAACTGGAGAACACCCAGGACAAAGAAAAGACTTTTCAAGCTGCCAGGGAAGGGGGAAAGCAGGTTACAGCCATATAGTTTGTCTGATTTATTTCACAATTGAGAAAAAAATTGGACATTTTGAGTTGTAGATCCTGTTCCATCATGTGGTGTTCATAAATTCTTTTTTTTAAAGTTTTTATTTATTGATTTTAGAGAAAAAGGAAGGGAGAGAGGGAGAGAGAGAGAGAAAGAAAAACATCAATTTGTTCCACTTATTTATGCATTCAATGGCTGATTCTTATATGTGTCCTGACTGGGGATTGAACCCACAACCTTGGCATGTTGGGACGACTCTCTAAACCAGCGGTTCTCAACCTGTGGGTCGCGACCCCTTTGGGGTCGAACGACCCTTTCACAGTGGTTGCCTAAATACATCCTGCATATCAGATATTTACATTACGATTCATAATAGTAGCAAAATTACAGTTATGAAGTAGCAACAAAAATAATGTTATGGTTGGGGGTCACCACAACATGAGGAACTGTATTAAAGGGTCGCAGCATTAGGAAGGTTGAAAACCACTGCTAACCAAATGAACTACCAGACTAAGCCACAAATTCTTTGATATTCCTCCTGGCAATGATGGATACTAATTCCCCTCCCCTTGAATGTGGACTGGACTTAGTGGCATGTCTCTTATAGATAGAATAAAGTAGAAACAATGATATGTGACTTCAGAGACCAGGCAGGAAAAGGCATTGTAACTTCCTCATCAATTTCTCTTAAATTTATTGATCTCAAGGAAGAGGAGGACTCTCAGTCAGCCCATGGAGAGGCTCGAGTGATGAGGAACTTAGGCCTCCAGCCCATCAAGACTTAGGTGACTGCATCTCCTGCCAGCATCCTGATTGCAGCCACACAGGAGACCCTGAGCCTGAACCACTCAGCTAAATTGCTCCCAAATTCATGTCACACAGAAACTATGGGTCAATGAATGGTTGTTGTTTTAAACTGTTGAAGTTGGGATAATTTGTTACACAGCAAGAGCTAACTATAATACATATCACTAATTTGCTGTGTGTCCAGTTTGCATTTCTTCTCTGGGCTGCAGTTTTCTCATCTGCATAGTGGAGAAGTTGGACTAGAATTTAAAAAATATATATTTTTTTATTGATTTCAGAGAGGAAGGGAGAGGGAGAGACAGAAACATCAATGACAAGAGAGAATCATTGATCGGCTGCCTTCTGCATACCCCACACTGGGGATCAAGCCCACAACCAGGAATCAAACCATGACCCCCTGGTTCATAGGTCAATGCTCAACCACTGAGCCACGCTGGCAGGGCTGGACTAGAATTTGAGTGGCAAATATAGAAATGCCAATCAGTTGGTACATTGAGAAGGATTCTGAGACTGCACCCAAGTTCAGGGTGACAAAGCACAGTAATTTATTGGAGGGGAGCAGGAGGGATAGAGCTTAGTCATCATGTTTATTCTGCCCAGACTAATGGGTCACTACTCTATGGAGAGGGAAGCATTTCAATTCCCCCCTTACAAGATGTAACTTCCCTGGAAGACCAAGCTCCTTAGCACAGCAGTGACAAAAGCAGCCAGCCTCCTCCTAACACAGGTGCCGTGTCCTCCCACGTCCTCCTGTCTGAAATCACTTAATGAAAACGCATTGGTCCTGGGTCTGGGGATGAACCTGGGTTCAGATCATGTCTGTCACTTAGCTGTGTGACCTTCAGCAACTTACTTCACCTCTCTAGACCTCAGCTTCCTCACCTATAAAACTGAGATTTTTCTAAGGAATGAATGCAACTCCATGGCAACTAGTCATTCGGTTCATCAGAAATCGTCGGCTCAAGCACCACAAGCCCATCCCTGCCTGAGCTAGTGGTGTTTTGAAGGACATAGAGGCCTAGCCCAGAGTCCCTGCCCCCAAGGAACCTGCTATCTGTGTGAGGAGACAAGTCTTGGCCACGTGCCAAGAGAAGCTCTCAGGCACAGTGCCTGATGGCCTAGTGACTGCATATGCTCTGGTAGTTCTCCAAGTGTGGTCCCCAGACCAGTGGCAGCAGCAGCACCTGGGACGCGTTAGAAATTCAGACCTGTGAAATCCAACACTCCCGGGGTGGGCCGAGCGATCCGTGTGTAACAAGTCCTCTCCGCCAGTCTGATGCACACTCAAGTTTGAGAACCACCGCTATAGAAATTCAGGAGACAGAGGGACCAGGCAGTCCCTCCTGGAGGGTCTGGAATTTGCACGGCAAAGAATGACCAGCAGTTGGTAGGCAGGAGGAAGGGCGAAAGTGGTTTCAGGCGAGGACAATGGTATGGGTAAAGGTGAGGAGATGGGGCAACATGGCGTGTGCTGGGCCCGGGGAGGAACCCAGCGGGGTGGAACGGAGTACAAATGTTGGGAAGAGCAGGAGCGAGGCTCGGATAGGCAGGGCCTCACGTGCCAAGCAAGGAGGCTGGCCTTGAAAGAGGAGGCCACAGGGAGTCCTTGTAGGTGTTTAGCAGGAGAGTGACAATAGTCCGGCACCCCTTTTAGACCCACAGGCCAGAATCCTCCCCCGCGTCTCACTGGGCGCCTAACGCAGAGGAAGCCTTCATGCATCAGCATCCTCTACATCCCCCGAGACCCCTCTACGTGGAGGTGAGGAGGCTGGAAGGGAGGAGTGGGGCCAGCAGCTGCCACGGCAGGGCCTCCCTCCCGCAGAGGACCTCCGAGTCCCAGCCTGCCACGGGCCGTGCGCAGGTATTGAATTATGAATGGAGGTTGCCGGAAATAATTGCACACTTTATTGCCTCCCTCCCCCACGTGTGTGTCCTTCGTGGAGCTGCAGCAATAGATTTTGTTGCTTTGTCTTCCCAGCGTCATGATGAATTGGGATTCTCATGTTGACAGCGGGGCAGGGCACCTGGGGAGAGGGACTCCTGTTTGACACCCCTAAAAGGGACAGACCCCTCGTCTGTGTCCATTGGTTACCTTCAACTTTCGCTTTCATTTGATCGATTCCACTTCTCCCTATTAAATAACTAATTATTTAACATCTTTTAAAGCTTTGTTATATATTAGAACAGGCAGGACACAAATGAGTGCTTTTAATAATATAAAAGCCCATTAGCTTCATTTACTGTTAATGTTAAAATAAACATGAGGCAATTTAGATATACTATTCCAATTTCACGGAAACTTTGGTGTTTTTCTTCTCTAGTCACATAATTAAGGGAAAAACTACTAATGATATTAAGTTTGTACAGTGTTAATGAAAGAAACAGGCACAAGCTGAAATTGCAGCCATTAATATGAAAAAATAAAATATTTAACAGGGGAGATAGATGAGTGCAATTTTAATAAACCAAAATGAAGCAAATTAATTTTAGAAAGTTCCACGGGCTTTCGCATGCTACTGTGATCCAAGCTGTCTAATGCGTTATTTTTGTGGTCTGGATTATTTATTGATGGTCCAGAGGAGTGGCCTGGTTTTTGTGTACTGCTTTGTGGATGATGAAGAGTTTGCCTTCATTTGTTTAATTATTTTCCTTTTCCCCTCACAACACCCCCAGTTCCCAAATGGAAATGGCTGTATTTACAGTGCGTGTTTGACCTGCAGACCTTACCAACAACCTGTAGATAAACTGCAAAGGGGGGGAGGGTGTCCCGTAACTTCCTGAGAGCCTAGCAGTGACCACTGACCGCCGGGAGCTGGTGGTTGCAGGGGTTGAAATGTTGGGGTTGCCCCACATGTGACAGTTGGCTCCAGAAGAAGGAACCCCCATGTCTGGGTGGAGACGGCCGCTCTGTCTTTAGCTTTCCTCACGGCATCTGGATCTCTCTACTTATAACGGGTTCAGTAGTGTTCCCCAGTTTTCATATTACCTGGGACCTCAGGATGTGACTGTATTTGGAAATAGTGTCTCTGTAGGTGTAACTAAGATAAGGGTCTTGAGGTGAGCTCATACGGCATGAGGGTGGGCCCTAAATTCAACGAGAGCATCCTTAGGAGAGACAGAGAAGGCACATAGAGACACAGAGAGGAGAAGGCCAGGCAAGGACAGAGGCAGAGGTTGGAGTAATGCTGCAAAAGCCAAGGCACGCCTGGGCCGCCAGGAGCTAGAAGAGCCCTCAGAGGGGGTGTGGCCATGCTGACAGACTTCTGGCCTCCAAAACTGTGAGGGGATAAGTCTCTGTTCTTTTAAGCCACCAAGCATGTAGCTGTTAGCACAGCACTAGGAAACCAACACTGCTGAAGAGCAACGCATTGAAATGAGCATGTCTCAGGGAGGCCATGAGAGGGCCCAGGGAGGCGGGGAGGGACAAGACTGCTGGGAAGGGAGCAGAATGCAGAAGCAGAACCAGGCCCCGCTGCAAGGAAAGGAAGTCCAGGCTGATGACAGACAGGGTATCTACATGTAGCACATGCTGCAGAGCCATAGCAACAACAAGGTATCGAGATGCTCTGAGGCAGGAAAACGGGGAGGGGTCCTGGGAGCCTGGGGCAGGTGCCAGCAGGTTCCTGGGCCAGTGGCCTGAGCCCAGCAAGGGGAGGCACAGAGTCTGACTCTCCCTGGGAGGCACGGGTGGAACTGGGTTCTCTGAGAGCCAAACTGAAGCCTATTTGTCAAAACAGCAGCATGCGCCTCAGCCAGTTTGGCTCAGTGGATACAGCATCAGCCTGAGGACTGAAGGGTCCTGGGTTTGATTCCAGTCAGGGGCGCATGCCTCGGTTACAGGCTCAATCCCCGGCCCTGGACGTGTGCAGGTGGCAACCAATTGCTGTGTCTCTCTCATACTGATGTTTCTCTCTGTGTCTCCCCCTTCCTTCTAAAAATCAATGGAAAAATATCCTTGCATGAGGATCAACCAAAAAACCAACCAACCAACCATCCAACCAACCAACCATCCAACAAAACAGCAGCATGCAAGGTGCTGACCAAGTACCGCAGCTAACAGTGCCCTCTGGGAGGGGGCATCAGCACTCCGCACAGACCCTCACTTAGTCTTCACCTTGATCCGATGAGCCCTCTATTCCTAATATCCCCATTTTTGTAGATGAGGAAATGGAGGCTGGGAAAGGTGAGAGGGGGCCTGACTTGGCATATTGAGCGAGGAGCAGAGATTCAACCCAGGAGCTGGAGTCAAAGACCCAGCCCCAGCAGCACACCAGCCGCAGGTGGCGGGGCTTCCGGTCAGCCTCATGAAGGCTTACCCACGTTGCAGCGCAGGGCTGGGGCCTGTCGGGGAACAGGGCTGACTGAGACCAGGCAGGGCAGTGCGGATGCTGGGCCAGTAACAGAAAAGCGGAGCAGGAGCCACATGCTTGGAGACACGGATGTTCTCTCACGACAGGAAGTCTGGGGTAGAGCAGCCGCATGGTTTCTCCCTTTGTTGGCTCAGCCATGTCTTCCAGGACGCAGGCGCTCTGCATCTGTATCAGTTATTTAGGCTACCGTCTCTGTTCCAAACCCACCCTCCCACGCTGGGCTTTGTGATCTGGAGGCTGGAACTACACACGCACTTTTGCTTTGCTAGGGGCTCCCATCAAAATCGGCCACTAGGGGGCGCTGGAGGGAGGCCGTGGGGCTGGAGGCGGCACTTCCTGCTCCTGTCAGCATCACTCCAGCCGCCCCTCTTCACCCGGCAGAGGGAGGCCATTCCTCCTGAATCAATTTGCTGTTTTTGCAACAGATACAGCCTCATGGTACCCCCTCCGCAGAGCCTGGGTCCAGGCCGCAGTGGGCTCATACCCCAAGCTCAGAGATGCCAGCACCAGCCAGGCAGCACCTCCTTCTCTGCGGTCCACATTTCAGCTCCATGGAACCCTACCTCTATGTAGGTGTTAACTTCTGACCTCTACTTTGTTCCCCAGCCTTAAAAGTGCTATTTGCTCCCTTCAGGCACCACCTCCATTTTTACCCTTTTGGTTACCCAGTTAACAATCTATATATATGAAACCCTAATATGCAAATAGACCAAACAGTGGAACAACTGAACAACCGAACAACCGGTCGCTATGACGTGCACTAACCACCAGGGGGCATGCGTGGAACATGGTGGGTGTTGGCCACGGTGGCAGAGCAGGTGAAGGGGGGCACCAGACCAAGGCAGGGCACAGGTCTCTGTCATCAGGGCGAGCCTCTGGTGGTTACTGAAAATTCTTTGCTCCTGTGCGCTACAGACCTGCCTCGTGCTCGTACCTGCTGCCAGTGCTGGCCCCACTTGCACCCACTGCCGGTGCCAGAGTCACCACTCATACCTGCTGCCAGCTCCTGGCGGCAGCCACCTCTCACACCCACTGCTGGTGCTGGCCCTGCTTGCACCCACAGCTGGTACTGGAGCCACCGCTCGTACCTGCTGCTGGTACCTGGTGCCGGTCCTGATTGCTCAGCACGGTCAATGGGTGCAAGCTGCAGCTGCCAGCCCCCACTGCCCCTGAGGGTTTCTCCACCTCCCCCTGCTCCTGAGGGGTGATCGGGGCAGCAGCCACTGCTTGCACCTGCTGATGGCGCTGGCCCCACTCGCACTCATTGCTGGCACCGGTCCCAATCGCTCCGTGCTGTCGGCGGGTGCGAGTGGGGCTGGCACCATCAGTGCATGGGAGTGGCAGAGGCGGGAGCGGGGCTGCCAGCAGACAGGGGACTGGGGCCGTGGCAGGAGGGGCCGGATGGGGGCGCGGAGGATGGGCTGAGACCCACCCCTGTGCCCACCATAGCCTTGCGGACTACAGTACCTTTCAAGGTGCACAAATTCGTGCACTGGGCCCCTAGTTATTCATAGTAAATTTTCCTGTTAACATATCCGCATGGTTCTTGCCTGGACCTTGCTTGATAACATGTCTTTCTGCTCCCCCATCCTCAGTGAGTTGGTGATGATTTATCCCAGGGCGGCTGCAGCAAGTCCACCTAACAAATGTTGATGACCAAGCCCAGGGGCAAAAAGGGGCCTCCTTCCTCCTGTCCCAGTCCCAGGTCTTTTTAAGCACAAAGAAACATTCCTGCAAGTCCCCCCAGCAAATTTCCTCTCACATTTCATTGGCCAGAATTAGATCATGTGCCCCCTCCTCAGCCAGTTTCTGGTCATAGAAATGGGATGCTGTGATTGGGGTAGACTAATGAGGATCTGTCTCCCTGGGGCTGGGGCTGGGGCTGGGGCTGGGGTCACCCCCATGGCCAGGCAGAAGAGGATCAGCTGCGTAAATGTTGGGCCCTAAGCTAGGAAGAAGGGGGATGTGTTCCACCTGTTCCCCAGCCCCACCCCCATTCCTCCAGTGAGAGATGCCAACAATTACAGATTGGGGTGTTAGATGCTGAGGGGGAGGCACAGCAGGGTGCTGTGGAGCACAGAGGAGGAGACCAGGGAGGGCTTCAGAGAGCAGGTAGATGTGAACTGAGACTTGAAGGATGAGGTGGACTCCACCAGGTAGCAAGTGAAGTAGGACTTTCCAGACGGAGGATATGGTCTGTGCAAAGGCGCAGACAGGTGGTGAGAACATGGCACAACTGGGAACAAATTTGTTGGGTGTGATTTGAGCGCCCGGGGACACAGTGGCGTGGCCTTCCAGGTCAGCAGGGATGGAGCGCTGGTAGGTAGGTGTGTGGCTATAGTGCCCGCTTCAGGCCAGGAGAGGTGGGAGCCAGGGCTGCTGGTCTAGAAGGAGGGCCTATAGGATATGCGGGTCCTGGGGGCAGAGAACTGCAAGGACCCCACAGCTCCTATCTCTGATCTTCATGGGCCGCTGACCCACAGATGCCCTCCCTTTCTCCATCCCCTCCCCAGGCATTGCCTTTGTTAATATCACTGAGCAGAAACCAGAGAAGTAAAAAATATAGGCCTCGCCTACAGGGAGCTCACAGCTTAGGTTTATTTTTTCTTCCTTTTTTTTGGTTTTGGTGATAAAATATATATAATATAAAATTTACCATGTTAACCCCTTTTTATTTTTTAAAATATTTATTTTAATTGTGGTTTAATTAGTTTATAATACAAACTAATATATTAGTTTCAGATGTACAATTTAGTGATTAGACACTTCCATACCTTACCAAGTGACCATCTCAGTAAGTCTACTACCCATTTGACGCTATACATAGTTATTAGAATGTTATTGGCTGTATTTCCTATGCTGTGCTTTACATCCTGTGACTATTTTTATAACTGGCGGTCTGTACTTCTTAATTCCTTTTACCCTTTTCACCCAGCCCCTCAACCCCCCTCCCATCTGCCAGCCATCAGCTTGTTCTTTGTATCTATGAGTTTGTTTCTGTTTTGCATGTTCATTTATTTTGTGGTTTAGATTCCACATATAAGTGGCTATTATTGTAACACTAGTGGCCCAGTACACAAAATTTGTGCATGGGGTGGGAGGAGGGGTGTCCCTCAGCCCGGCCTGCACCCTCTCCAATCTGGGACTGCTGGGTCCTAACTGCTCACCTGCCTGCCTGATCGCCCCTAACAACTCTGCCTGCCAGCCTGCTTGCCCCCAACTGCCCCCCCGCCCCCCGCTGGCCTTCTTGCCCCAAACTGCCCCCCTGCTGGCCTGATCACCCCCAACTGCCCCCCCTGCCGGCCTGCTTGTCCCCAACTGCCCCCCCCCCCACCAGCCTGCTCACCCCCAACTGCCCCTCCCCCCACTCCGCTGGCCTGCTCACCCCTAACCGCCTCTGCCTCAGCCCTGCCACCATGGCTTTGTCCGGAAGGATGTCTGGAAGGTCTCCCGGTCTAATTAGCATATCACCCTTTTATTAGTATAGATATTATTGTAAATAATGCTGCAATCATAGGAGTGCACTTTTTGAATTATTGTTTTCTGTTTTTTCTTTAAATATATTTTTATTGATTCCAGAGAGGAAGGGAGAGGGAGAGAGAGAGAGAGAGGGAGAGAGAGAGAGAGAAACATCAATGATGAGGGAGAATCACGGATCGGCTGCCTCCTGCACGCCCCCTACTGGGAATCGAGCCCACAACCCGGGCATGTGCCATGACCGAGAATTGAACCGTGACCTCCTAGTTCATGGGTTTATGCTCAACCACTGAGCCATGCCAGCTGGGCTGAATTATTGTTTTTATTTTCTTAAGGTTGCTTGTTCAGGCTGCTAAGGACTGGCTCTCTGTTAGAGCCTCCTGTCGGTCTAGGCCAGTGGTCAGCAAACTCATTAGTCAACAGAGCCAAATATCAACAGTACAATGACTGAAATTTCTTTTGAGAGCCAAATTTTTTAAACTTAAACTATATAGGTAGGTACATTGTTATTAACTTAATTAGGGTACTCCTAAGCTGGCCTTTGCTAAAAACGTCCTCAATCTGATTGAGGTACGTTCACTGAGGTCGACCCCTTCCAACTCTCCCATCCACACTCGTATACTTGTTTCGTCTATCTCCTTTCGTTCATCCTCTCTATATGTCCAAACCATCTTAACATACCTTTCTCAATCCTCGACACTACATCTTCTTTCACTCCGCAACGTTCCCTGTACGTGTGCGCCCGCACACGGTATTTTGTGGAAGAGCCACACTCAAGGGGCCAAAGAGCCGCATGTGGCTTGTGAGCCGCAGTTTGCCGACCACTGATCTAGGCCATCAATTTCCAACCTTTTTTGTCCCATAGCACACATAAACTAATTACTAAAATTCTGCGGCACACCAAAACTTATATTTTTTGCTGATCTGACAAAAATAGGTATAATTTTGATTCTTTCACACCGATGGCTATTGTTTTGTTGATTGTTGTCATTATTTCATTTGACCATCTAAGGGAAAAGAGGTCAGTGCCCCTGACTAAATAGCCAGGTATTGCAAGTTTTAAAAATTCTCATGGCACACTGGTAAAACGCTGGTCTAGGCTGACCTGTTAAAGCTGTCCTTGAAAGCCAATGAGATTGGGAGATCGCTGCAAAGAGAGTGAATCTCAGAATTGAGAGGAACTTACCCACAGTCCTTGGTCCTTGAAAATGGCAAGAAACACAGAGAACTCAACACAGATGATTTACAGGTACTGGTGCCTGTGTTTATTGTCCACAAAGCAGTCAGAGTTTTCCTTTGGATCCTGTGTGGCCACCAAATCTGTTAAACAACAAAATTCAACTGAGTAAATTTTAAAGATCTTATTGGTTTGGCTTAATGATTCATGAATTGGGCAGCATCTCATCTAGCATATAGAAAGGAGTTCTGAAGAGCTGTTCAAAATGAAAGACTTTCACAGGCAGAATGGGAGGCAGCATAAGCAAGTTAAAGGAGCTGACTGTTTGTGGCAAGTGTGCTGGGCCAGCACAGCCAAGGGTTTGGTGAACCTGAGGAGGGGCGGTGAAGGATTAAAGAAGACAGACAAAGAGAATACAGCTGGGGCTCAGCAGATCTCCCGTGCCTGGATGAGGACACAGAAAGACCCAGCCTGCAAGCCGGGGCTTTATTTTATAGTGAGAGCAAAACAAGGGAAGTGGTCAACATGTTTACAATGTTCTTGTGAGTTTCACCTGTTTTGGCAGCACTTGCTGCACCTCCCACAGCCCATTAGCTACCTAGGAAGGAACTAGGGAGGATTATAAAGTTAAGCTTAATTATGCTAGGAGGGCTCTGCCCTCCAAGTTGGGAACTGTTTGTGGCCCTGCCACAGGTCAGTCGGAGGCTTAACCCTAAAGCTGCTCCCTACAGGAAAGGTCACCTTTCTTTAGAGGATAGCACAGGCCTACCAGGCAGGTTACCTCACTGGTGCTTACTAGGTAATTCCAGATCAACTGGCTTAGATTTCGTTCCTGGGAGGGCTGGCACCGTAATTAAATTGGGTTTTAAGTCTTGGTTTGGTGATGTGGGGCTTAGCACAAGTGACTCCATTTTGGGCCTGTTGTTTATTTTTTTTTTTTTTTAACACTGGGCATCTCCTTCATGCCAGGCAGGAAACATGCCATCTCACTTAATCCTTCTAATGGCCTCGGGGGCATCCCTATTTTACAATGTCAGGAAAATCATGTAAGTCTTTGAAAGGAGGGGGGAAAAAAGGCCAGATGCCTTGAATAGTGCCCCTTTCTGTGTGATCTGTACATTTTATTGTCTTTCAGCTATTTTACAACTCCACAAGTTGTAGGAAACTGATAATAACGCAAATGATTCTTGTCTATAGAGATGCAAATAAGTTTGTCTGTTGGAATGCAAACGACTGTTGCCCTGAGGATACTGACCAGTATTTTTGCAACTATTTGTAAATTCATTTCCAATTGCCTAGATGTGTGTAAACTCTTTGAATTCTCCACAGAACCAGTTTTGAACACCTTACTGGTCTCCTCATTAATCAGTGAGTTAAATAGAATCTTTTTGACACTTGTTCATCTTTATATTTGTACTAGAGGCCCTGTGCACAAAATTCGTGCACTGGGTGTGTGTGGGGGGTGGGGGGTGGGGAGGAGGGCCCCTCAGCCCGGCCTATGCCCTATCACAGTCCCGGACCCCTCAGGGGATGTCTGACTGCCTGCTCCCCACGTGGGCCTAAGCCGACAGTCAGACATCCCTCTCATAGTCCAGGACCCCTTGCTCCTTACCACCCACCAGCTTGCTGCTCCTTGATGTTCGGCTCACTGCTCCTTAGTGCTGTCTTGGAGGCGGGAGAGGCTCCTGCCAATGCTGCTGCGCTCACCAGCTGTGAGCTCGGCTTCTGGCTGTGTGGCACTCCCCCTGTGGGAGTGTCTGCCTCCTGGTGTCAGTGACCGGTTGTTCCACTGTTTGGTCTATTTGCATATTAGGCTTTTATTATATAGGGTAGGATTAAAGTGATTACTTAACATTTAAAAATTTATCTTTTAACATACATGAGGAAACTTAACACTTAAATACTTTACCCAGGGTCACAGTTTGTAAGAGCTACAGTCTAATTTCAAGCCTTATACTCTCTCTGCTGTCCACCCCCCTAACCCAGCTTTCTTCTTCCTTCTTATAGCTCCTGGTTTGCAAGCAGCATCGCTGTGTGGTCAGTGTGACTTCTCAGAGCTGCAGATTCCTGTTACCAATGAAGGATCTGAAACCTTCCCTGCACCGTCCAATAGCGTCATGCATATGGAAGCACTCCGAGAAAGGCGAAGGCCCTGCACAATACGTGTATTTTAATGAAGGAGGCCATGGGGCTATAGACTTGGGATTAGATCCGAGGGCAAATTCCGCCTCCACCCCTTAGCAGCCCTGTTGTTACTGGTGAGACAGTGAGACCTCGGGTCTTGCCTTCTAGAAGGAAAGACTTCAGTCAAGAGACAAAGTGCAGCAACGCAGGCAAGAATTTATTTAGGGCAGCGAAACATGGAAGGGCCTAGAAGAAGCAGCAGGAGAGCATGGGCTGGGCTGCTTTGGCTCACTGGGACGTCAGAGAAAAGGGGCCTCGGAGCGGGTTCAGGGTGTCAGCTTGGGACGATCTGCTGTTGCCCATGGCTGCCGGGGTTGCAAACCTTGTGAGGTCCCTTAGAGGGCAGAAGGGGGAAGGGAATGGCGAGGGTGTGGTCCGCTGAGGGAGAGGGCACTGGGTCTTTTGTGTTGAGGGTATTTCTCTCTCTCTCTCTCTCTCTCGCAGGTGGGAATCTTAGGGAAGGTCTCAGGGGAAAGTCCTGATTGAATACTCATCAGCTTCCCAGGTGTGCTCTTGCAGGGCATGGTCTCCACCGACTGGTCGGTGCCAAGGCAGGGAGGGGGTCATTAGTCACTGCAGCGGGTGTGAAGGCAGCCACAGCCACAGCCACAGCCACAGCCACAGCCACAGCCACAGCCACAGCCACGGCGTCACTTGTCCGGTGTTGCTGCTTCTCTGGGCCTGGAGCTGAAATCCAATTGAGGCCTAGATGTTATCTTTAGGAAGGAAAAGGTCAGGAGGCTCAAACCACATGATCAGTGATAAGCTAGGGGAGGATAGTGATAAGCTAGGAGGGACGAGGTTCTTGTTTTCCTAGTTTTGCCCTTCGCTGGGCATCCGGGCCTTTCTGTCCTGGTGAGTTTTGGTACCTGGCCCATCATCCTTGCTCTGCTCATGTTTGTCTAAATGTGTATAACACTATGACTTTTTTCAAGACACTGGGCCCTCTTTTGGACCCTCAATTGTCAAATGGGCTTGCCTTGCCTGCACCTCAGAACTAGTATAAGGATGGAGCGAGATACCGGATGTGCAAGTCTGTTATAGACCATTAAGTGCTATAGAAAAAGGAAGCCTTAGTGTTTATCCACATGAGAAATGTCCAAAGATGTAAAGAACTTTTATAAGAGTTTATTTGAATCCAAACTGACAACAATGCCTGGAAGCAAGATCTTAAATACAGTTTGCCTTTTCTCTTATGCATTTGGAGTTAAGGAGGGAATTTAAGGAAGATTACGTGAGGGTGGGAGAAAGCCAGGCAGGGGTTGGATTACAGGATAGTTAACAAGATGATGTGCTCTCTTGAGGGTGGTTTTTCCTTCTCGGGGTCTGGAAAAGAGGATCACTGCTGGCACTTCAAAGCCGTGTTAACCGAGCTGCATAAGAACAACAGACAGGGTTTGCTTAAAACCCTGTCACCCTTGCCCTAACTGGTTTGGCTCAGTGGATAGAGTGTCAGCCTGCAGACTGAAAGGTCCCAGGTTCGATTCCAGTCAAGGGCATGTACCTTGGTTGTGGGCACATCCCCAGTAGGAGGTGTGCAGGAGGCAGCTGATAGATGTTTCTCTCTCATCGATGTTTCTAACTCTCTATCCCTCTCCCTTCCTCTCTGTAAAAAATCAATAAAATATATTTAAAACAAAAGCAAAAAACAACAACCCCTGTCACCCAAGAAATTATAGGCCTGGGGTGTGTCTATCCACCATGACCTGCCTAGTTAGGAATTTATGGTCCAGTCACCATAAATGGGAGGTGACTTGGTTAGATTTATCACAGCTCCCTTTCCATCCACAGTGTAATCATGATTGCTGCTGTTACTGTTCTTACTCCAACTAATACAGAGGGGACGGGGTGGAGGAGTTTGAATACAGGAGCTCCTGGTCCCTCCTTCCTCGGGTCTACTTCTCTGGGGACAAACCTGCTCCCTCCTCAAGCTATCTCTCCTTCGCCCTCCTTTCTATGTCCTTTTGCCAGGCCAGCAGCAGTTATTATGTGCACTTTCATCTGGAGGCACTTGCCCCAAGAAAGTGGGCAGGAATACGTTTTCCCAGGCCCTGAGGATGCCCTGCTGAGCCAGTGCAGGAGTCCCAGGATAACACCATCCCCCAGACCCATGCATCAACTCAGATGCTCATCCCAGCTTATTGATAGCTCCCTGATAATGAAGCTCCATCCACCTGGATGTCCCCCCTCCCCGCCCCCCGCCATGACTTTTCACCAGGTGTGAGCTTATTCTTGCTCAGCCAGCTGAGCAGGTGTGTTCCTAGTTGGTGCTGGTATAAAGAGCAGAAGGAGCCCAGACAGTGTGGCTCAGTGGTTGACCACTGACCCATAAACCAGGAGGTCATGGTTTGATCCTCTGTCGGGGCACATGCCTGGGCGTGGGCTCGATCCCCAGTGTGGGGAGTGCAGGAGGCAGCCAATCAATGATTCTCTCATCATTGATGTTTCTATCTCTCTCTCCCCCTCTCTTCCTCTCTGAAATCAATAAAATACATTTAAAAAAAAAAAAGAGCAAAAGGAAGGCCTGGTCTCCTCCCTCCCGCCACCAGGACAGAGCATCCCAGAACCTCAGGGCCAAAGGCAGGCAGAGATGTTCAAATCCAGAGGACTCAACCTGGCTGCTAGGTTATGAGAGTCACCTGGGGGCGAGGCAGGGCCTGGGAGCGAGGCAGGGTGAGCTCCGGCTTTAAATCTCTCCTGGGGCTTCTGGTGTCCACAGCCTTGCTTGGAAACCACTCTTCTCAAGCAATCTTCTTTCTCTGAACAGTGAGGAGCCCATGAGTCAGGAGTGTTAAGCCAAGTATCAAGGTCACCCAGGTTACCACAGTCCCTTTGGATCCATTGTTCCAAAGGGACAGGATGGGGGGGAGGTTGGCATTTTCTCGAGTGAAGCTGCGTGCAGGGGCTGCTGCAGGGGGTGCAGGCGTGGGGGAGGAGCTCCTCGCTGCATTCCAGAACAGATCTGGCTGTGAACAAGCGAGAAAGAGCTTCAGCGAGAGCCCGGCTGAATGGATAATTAAACAGATAGCAAAATGGAATGCAGTTCCGCACCTCCTGGGAGCTGGCTGGGGGGGGACAATATGCCTTCCTGTTGTCAGACGGCACAGGAGGAAAAACAACTGGGCCTGGCCGCTGGCCATTTAACAATATTGCTTTTGTAAACAAGTTGAAAAATCCAGTAACTGTAAAACTTACGGCACATCCTTAAAGCCGGTCCCTGTTTTCCCCATGAAGGAGTGTGTTTCCAACCAGAGGTGTTCTAATCAAACAGTCCCCGCCCCAGGGCGGCCGGGGCACCCTCGAGAAGGAGGTCTGACCCCTCCACTGCCTTTGGGACCCGGGGAAGCGGTGATGAGCGTGGAGCACCTCTCCTCCTCCTTCCTGTGCTCTCTCACGAGAGGTACTGCCAAGAACGACCCAGCGCAAACCAAAGCAGCAAACTCGTAGATGGAGGCCAGCAGTGAGTGCCCACCACAGGTGCCTCCTAGAGGGAGAGGAAAGGCTACTCAATTCATCCACAAAGAAACCCTTGGGCAGTGAAGGCAACAAAATGGTAGAATGTGTAGTTCCGGGCCTAGAGGAGCACCGTGTTGATGGGGAGAGAAGGCGTGTGCACACACACGCACACACACACACTCACACACACACACACACGCACATACGCGCACACACACACACACACACCCTGAAAAGGACACTGAAGGGAGAGACATATAGCAAGTGAGTGAAACAGACAGCGGGCAGGCACTCGGGGGCTGGGGTCTTCCTGGAGGGATCACGGAAACGCAGGGCTGGACGGGATTCCAGAGGCATCGGCTGCACCAGCAGCTCCCACCCCTGCCTCCCCTGGCCCCGTCGACCTGGAGGTGGGCCCCACGTTTACTCCAGATACCAGCTGCAAGCCTAGGGCTCCCAGGACCCCTGCTGGTCTGACCAGCTGCTGCAAATGCAGGCATTCCTGTCACCACCCTCAGGGCGAGCATTTGCTAGGAAGACTCACAGAACTCAGGCACGTGCTATATTTATGATTACAGTTTTTTAAAATTGTGGTAAAATGCACATCCTATATAATAAAAGGCAAATATGCAAATCGACCAAATGGTGGCATGACTGGTCGCTATAACTCACACTGACCACCAGGGGGCAGATGCTCAATGCAGGAGCTGCCCCCTGGTGGTCAGTGCACTCCCATAGCGGGAGCACCGCTCAGCCAGAAGCCGGGCTCACAGCTGGCAGTGGCATTGGTGGGAGCCTCTCTTGCCTCCCAGCAGCACTAAGGACTCATTGGGGGTCCCAGACTCTGAGAGGGTGCAGGCCAGGCTGAGGGACCCCCCGCCTTGCCCAGTGCACGAATGTCGTGCACCCGGCCTCTGGTAACATATAATTCACCATCTTTTTTTTTTTTTTAAATATATTTTATTGAATTTTTACAGAGAGGAGGGAGAAGGATAGAGAGTTAGAAACATCGATGAGAGAAAAACATCAATCAGCTTCCTCCTGTACACCCCCCACTGGGGATGTGCCCCAAACCAAGGTACATGCCCTTGACCGAAATCGAACCTGGGACCCTTCAGTCTGCAGGCTGACGCTCTATCCACTGAGCCAAACCGGCTAGGGCTAATTCACCATCTTAACCCATTTATAAGTATACCAGTTCAGAGATGCTAAACACACATTCCTATTGTTGGGCCACCATCTCCAGAACTCTCTTCATCTTGCAAAGCTGAAACTGTGCCCATTAAACAGACTCTCTGTTCCCCCCTGGCCCCAGCCCCTGGCATCTGTTCTTCTATAAATCTGACTACTGTCTATAAATCTGACTACTCTAGGCACCTCAGGTAAGTGGAGTCATAGAGTATTTGTCTTTTTGAAGATTATAGTTTTATTATAGAAAAGCTCATAAATATGAACCAGTGAAAGGGAGAACCACGTAGGGCGAGGTCTGGGAGGATTCCACATGCAAAGCTTCTGTCACCCTCAGGTACCCTTACCCTCTCAGCACCGAAGGGTGGCAAACCCGAAGCGTACTGCCAACCAGTGCAGCTCACCTGAGCTTCCTGTCCAGAGTGTTTGTTGAAGCAAGTGTGATTATGCAAGTGTGATTGAGGGATCACTGGCCCTCCGCCCGCAAGGTGAGGCTGGTATCACATGACCCAAAGCCCCAACCCTGTAATCACAAGGCTGGTCTTTCTGATATAGCAAGTCTCCATCCCAGGCCATCTCATTAGCATAAGCTCTGGGGGACTCACTGTGAATAAGGAAAACATCCCTATCACTTAGGAAATTCCAAGGAATTAGAAGTTAACTCCAAGGGAAAGGGGACAAAAGCCAGTCAAATTCTTTAGTACACACCCCTCCAACATGGTCACCCTTATCCCATCACCCCCACAGCCCTTTCTAGAAGACCACTGGCCCATCTGCTAGTGAACAGGAAGGGGACCCAGTGCTGGTTTGGTCATTTAGTTCCATGTGACCTTGGGCAAGTCACGTAACCTCTCTCTGCTACCTGTCAGCGCCATTAGGGCAGGGATATTTGTCTTGTCACTGATGAGTCCCAGGGCCTGGAACAGTGCCTGACAGACGCATAATAGGTGCTCAGTCAGTATTTGTTGAATGAATGAATGAGTGAATGAATAAGTGAATGGCCCTGACTGGTTTAGCTCAGTGGATAAAGCATTGGCCTGCGGACTGAAGGGTCCCGGGTTCGATTCCAGTCAGGGGCATGTACCTTGGTTGTGGGCACATCCCCAGTGGGGGGTGTGCAGGAGGCAGCTGATCGATGTTTCTCTCTCATCGATGTTTCTAACTCTCTATCCCTCTCAGTAAAAAATCAATAGAAAAAAAAAGAATGAATATGCTTTAATCACTTTACCTGAACCATGAGAATCATTGCTGGAGTCTGATGTGTGGGGGCCCTTGGGGAGCTGTGAGGGCCAGTAACTCTTACTCTTTCTGTAGCTGTGGTTGTGGCCAGGTAAGCAGCAACCCCCTCCCCCCCACCGGGTAACAGGTGCAGCCTTAGCAGAGGTGCCTTCTAGAGATCTTATGCTTTGACTCAGGAAGTGACTGGGAGGGGAAGGCCGGGCCCTGTGACTCTCACAAGGGACCTGGGGTGGTTTTCTGACAGCTCACCAGGCCCCACTGTCTCAGTGCAGTTTCCAAAAAGGCCCCCATTCCCTGGTGGGAAAAGTCAACCTACTTTTTCTCTTAAAAAAAATTTTTTTTAAATTGATTTCAGAGAGGAAGGGAGAGGGAGAGGGAAAGGGAGAGACAGAAACATCAATGATGAGAGAGAATCATTGATTGGCTGCCTCCACACAGGGGATGGAGCCCGCAACCCGGGCATGTGCCCTGACCGGGAATCGAACCGTGACCTCCTGGTTCACAGGTCGATGCTCAACCACTGAGCCACCCCTGCGGGTTGCTTTTTCTCTTAAAGGACAAGAGACACTAGGAAAACATGTGGCCTCTTGACATTTGCCGGGTCTTTCTGCATCAGGTGCCCGTTCAGGTTTCTGTTTGGCAGACAAGGACACTGCAGCTCAGAGGTCAAGGCCGCAAGGTGATAAGTGGGAGAGAGGCTGTGACTCAGGGCCCTGCCCTTCCGAGAGCCTGGGCTGGGCTGGGTGAGCAGAGGTCCAGCTGTGGACTGAGCAGAGGTGGCAAAAGACATGCCTGTGCCCAGGAACCTGGGAGTGTGACCTTGCCTGAGAAAAAAGTCCTTTGCTGATGTAATTAAGATAAGGATCTGGAGATGGGCTCTCCTGGGTTATCCAGGTGGGCTCTAAGCCAAGTATCCTTCTAAGAGGCACAGAGAGGAGAGGTGGGGAGAAGAGAAGGCATGAAGAGGGAGACGGAGGTAGGAGCGATGCAGCCACAAGCCAGGGAACAGCTGGACCCACTGGCAGCTGGAACAGCAAGGACGGATTCTCCCTGGAGCCTTCGGAGGGAGCGTGGCCCGGCTGAGACCTCGACTTTGGGCTTCTGGCTTCCAGAACTGTGAGAGAATCAAACTGTTGTTTTAAGCCACCAAACTTGTGGTAATTTGTTACAGCAGCCACAGGAGACTAATACAGAGACCCAAACTGTGCCTCACTGATGGTGGCCTCCCCTCAGGATGACCCAGAGAGGGACTAGGCGGGAAACTGAGGCAGGTCCACAGACAGAAGGGACAGTAAGAGGCCATGGCAGATGTGCATGGCAGTCCCACATCTCTTCTTCCTCTGGTCCCTCTTCTTCCTGGCAGGAGAAGGCCCAAGGCGTCTGGTGTCCCCCCTCATCTGTGCATCCATAGGCTCAGGAAAGAGACCTCCCCCTGAGTCGTCTAAGCCAGTCACAGTAAGCCTGGTCTCCTTGGCTAGTGATTGGTGAAGGGGTGGGCATGTGACCCTGTCCTGGCCAATGAGATGTAAGAGGAAAGGTTGCCTAGGGGATCAAAGGGTTCCTCCTTCTCTCCTGGACCTGTCAGGGGCGGGTGGGGCCCCAGTAGCCACCTTGTGACCATGAGGACAGTGAGCTGGCTCGCTGAGGACGGCTGAGGGCAGAAGGAAAGGGGGAAGCTCCTGACTCCTGGGGGTGCTGTCTGGCCAGCGTGGAGCGGCCTGCCCCGGGACTTCTGGGAGTGCTGATGACAAATGCCTTCATTGGGCTTGTTGGTCGGAGATTTCTGCAACTTGCAGCCAAAGCATCTCCACTCAGTGGTTTTCAGACTTCTTCTTATTTTCCTTTTAACAAATCTTACGTGAAAGCATTTCACATTGGTAACCAGTGCACCAGTCCTGTGAGAGCTGAGACAACAACTCAGAAGATAGTATGTACGACGTATTCTGAGATTTTCTATTTTATTCCCTCTTTTTGTTTGTTTATTTAATCGCTGGTCACAATCTAGTAAGTTGATTTCATGACACACAACTTGATAGACACCATACAAAAGAAATACAGTGATAGGTGAGAGAGCAAGAGAGGGAGAGAGCAAGAGAGAGAGAGAGAGAGAGAGAATTAGAGGGAAGACCTAAGTGACCCCAAAGAAGAGAAAGTCAACACAGATCTGGCGTCAGCCGCCCAGCTGGTCCGGCCTCCCTGAGGGCTCGGGTGTGAGGAAGGGCAGGGAGAGAAGGAGAAGCAGGGAGAGATGGACAGAGAGAGCTACTCACAGACAGAGCCCTTCCCCGCTGACACCACCGCCCAGAGAGGGGCCCAGGAGATAGGAGCAGTGGAAACCACAGAGGCCCAGGGACAAGGAGACAGAGACGGACATTAACAAGATGCAGAGAAAGAAACACAAACAGGCGGGGAACGGAGCCTCTGAGACGGAGGTGCAGGGCTGTGTCCCCGACAGCCGAGGAGGACCGTGGGCCTGTGCGACAGCCGGGGGCTGGGAACAGGGGCCAGGCTCTGGCTGGGACGGCCACTGCTCCCCGTGTGGCCTTGGCCGCGTCCCGTGGCCTCCTGGCCTCTGCTTCCTTCTCTGAGAAGAGGGGCTAATGCTCTCCCCTCTGAGCGTGGAGAGAGTCATGCTAGGTGTACTCGGTCTCCCCAGCCCCTTAAGAACTGTCCTCATGCCCTGTCCCTGGACGGAGTTTTAGCTGCCCCCCCCCCCCCCAAGGCATCCCCAGTGTCCTTCCCCCCACAGCCCCTGCCCGCTCCTCTGCCCGAAGGAGGGAAACCCATTTCCCTGGGAACAGCTGTGCTTCCTCAATGAACAAATGTTCCTTTAAAACGTTTCTGAGGAAAGCGGATGGTAATGAGCGAACATCTGGCCCATCGGCACACTTTCGTTTTTGGCAGCTCTGGAGCTGCCAAGTGACTATTCCCTAATGCTCACCACGTCCCAGCACCTGCCATTCCCAATCAGGCTTGTCCCACTGCACCGCGATCAAGAGCAGATTCGGGGCTGAGCGAACGAGGAGGGAGAGACCCTGAGACACCCCCTTCCCCAGCGTCCCTCTGCTCTGCTCAAAGCCAGCAGCGGTCGGAGAACTGGAACCGACACCAGATTCTGCCTTTGCCCTCTCTCTCTCCCTCCCTTCCTCTCGTCCTTCCTTCCCTTCTTCCCTCCCTCCCTCCCTTCCCCCAGCAGATCTGAATGACATATCCTTGCCCTCAAGTTGCCCACAAGCTCCTAGACCAGTGATGGCAAACTCATTTTTTTTTGGTTGATTTTTCTTTGTTAAATGGCATTTAAATATATAAAATAAATATAAAAATATAAATCTTTGTTTTACTATGGTTGCAAATATCAAAAAATTTCTATATGTGACACGGCACCAGAGTTAAGTTAGGGTTTTTCAAAATGCTGACACGCCGAGCTCAAAAGGTTCGCCATCACTGTAAGACAGACACACTTCCTCTGGATGGTGCGGGGCTTGGCAGACATGTTTCGTAAAGGGCCAGGTCGTTTTGCAGGCCACGTGATCTCTATCACAACTCTCCAACTCTGCGGTCAGAGCACAGAAGCAGCCGTGGACAACACGTAAGGGAACGAGCTTAGCTGTGTTCAATACCATTTTCTTTACAAAAATGGTGGTGGGTTAGCGTCAGCCCATGGGTCATAGTTTGCTGACTCCTGCTACACTCAGCACCCTAAATTGAGGTGGCCACGTCAGGGTATCTGCCTTAGCTGTCCCTCACACCCACTGTATTACATGAGCCCCCCACCCCCACCCCCCGCCACCAAGGGGTACAATCGATTGGACCGGGTGACATTGGCCCCATGCTGAGCTACTCAGAGTCTGTCCCCGACTTGGAAATGGGGCTAAGAGGGTCCGCTTCCATCTAGGGCTGATCTGACCGGGAGCGGAAGTGCGGCGCCTTCCTCCTGCCCCCGGACAGAGCAGCAGAAAGGCCGGGTGCAGAGCGCGCAGGGGAAGCAGCCCACGGGGAGAGAGGCTCCCGGGATCGCAGTGCCCTCCCGGACTCTGCCCCGACCATGTCCCAGGCCTGTGCTCCCCGGAGCACCGCAGACCCGTAGTCAGATGTCCGCCTTTCTTCCCTGGCTAGCGTGGCCCAGTTGGAGCGTGGTCCCGTTTACCAGCAGGCGGTGGGTTCAATCCCCGGTCGGTCGGGGCATGCATGGGAGGCAACCCTGATGCTTCTCTCTCTTTCTGGCTCCCTCCCTTCCTCTTTCTCTAAAAACAACTCCTCATTTAAAAAAACGTGCTGTTCTGTTTATGCTGGTTCAAGTTGGTACCTGCTTCACCTAACCACGAAAGACATTCCGAGCCACTCTCTGCCCCCACATGCCACTCACCCAGCTATTTGACATTTGTGCCAGGGCTTGCCCTGTGGCGGATACATGAGTGGGCTATGTCCTTGCCCTCCAGCAGCTCACAGGTACCATATCCACAGGGGAAACCAACACCCCTGCTCCTCACTCTGTCACCTGCAGGGCACTGAAAGGAGCAAGGGGCAGGGAGTAGGAGGGGGATTGAGGGCCTTGTCAGGGGAGGGGCCATATGCAGGCCTTGGAGAATGAGTTGCCTTTCACTGGGCAAAAAAATAAGGAGAGGTGGCAGGCGTGTAGAGCAGCATTTTCCAAACCAGGTTCATAGAACACCAATCCCAGGAGGGGTTTTATGGTTTCCATCCTTCCTTACCTATAGACCTCTAATTCCATGCAGGTCAGAATGTGCCCCTTAAAATTACTCAATCTCTCAGACTCCCTTGCAGCTAGGGTGGTCATGTGATATACTTCTGGCCAATGAGATGTAAGCAGAAGTCTGCTGGGGGAGCTTCCAGGATACAAAGGTTCAGACTAACCTTTGCTCTTAGCCTTTCTCCTTCTTCCTGCCTGGAATGTAGATGTGGTGCCTGGGAGGGCTGCAGTCATTCTGCAACTGTAGGGATGGAAGCCGCATGCTAAGGATAGGAGAGCAGGAGGCTAGGAAGAGCCTGGGTTCCCAGTGTCCTGTCGGAGCCACCACATTGGCCTGGACTGCCTATTTCTGTACTGGCCCTTGGCTAATATTGGGGGAGGTGGTTCTTTTACTCACAGCTCAACACATTTGTAACTAATACAATGTTTTGTGATAAAAGGGAAAGGTGGACTAAATATGTTTGGGCATACCAGTTCCCACTATTAGAGACTCATAAAATATATTAGATTAAAACAGAAAAATCTTAATGTCAAGATAACTGCTTTACCCAATGCTCCCCAAAGGTTTGTCCACCAACAGCCCTCCCCCCCTTTTCAGGACACCAATGGATACCCCATGGAACACACTTTGGGAAACAGGCTCTAGAGCAGGGGTCCTCAAACTACGGCCCACGGGCCACATGCAAATACAAATATTGTATTTGTTCCCGTTTTGTTTTTTTACTTCAAAATAAGATATGTGCAGTGTGCATAGGAATTTGTTCATAGTTTTTTTTTAAACTATAGTCTGGCCCTCCAACGGTCTGAGGGACAGTGAACTGGCCCCCTGTTTAAAAAGTTTGAGGACGCCTGGACTAGAGGAAAGAGTATGGGCTTTGGAGTCAAGGAAGATCTGGGTTGAATGCTGTGTGGCTGCAGGCATGACATTTAGCCTCTCTGAGCCCGTGAGTCCTACCCCATAAAGTAAGGGCGGGTCAGATAGATGAAAGGCAATCCAGAGAGAGCACCCGGCTCCTGTCGGTGATCAGCAATTCTGATGTTTGGAAAGAAGATGGCAGTAGTGAACGAAGACGCTGGCATGAATAAAGGGTTCTAGCTCTTCCTGTGTGGCCCTCCCTCCGGAAGTGACTTCCTTTCCCAGAGCCTCCTTGCTCTGAACTGTGGTGGAGAGGCTAACGCTCACTGGGGCAGGAGGGGGTATGTGGGAAAGTCTGGCACCAAGTGACTGCTCACCAGCGTTAGAGGCCTTGTCTGAGCTGAGCTCCGCCTCCCAGCCCCGCCCTCACCCCCACGTCCCCCAGAAGGCTACACACCTGAGCACTTCAGCAGAGGAAATCAGCAGAATTGCCTTTGCATTTTCATTTAAATATATATATGTATATTTTTATTGATTTCAGAGAGGAAGGGAGAGGAGCAGAGAGAAACATCAATGATGAGAGAGAATCATTGATCAGCTGCCTCGGGCACCTCCCCCACTGGAGTTCGAGGCCACAACCCTGACATGTGCCCTGACTGGGAATGGAACCATGACCTCCTGGTTCACAGGTCGATGCTCAACGCCTGAGCCACACCAGCCGGGCTTTGCGTTTTCATTTGTCAGATCTCTGCCTTGTCTCCCAACCCACCTCTCAACCTCTCTCGGGGCTCGGCAGGCCCCAGGGCAGGCCCTCTGCTCCAGCCTCTGTCACCGCTCACCCAGCGGGCAGCCCAGGGCAGCTCCCGCCTTTGCCGGCTCCAGGTTCTCCAAACCACAGGTCCAAGCAAGCGGCAGTGTCCTCACCCACCTCGTGCGCCTTGGGGAAAGCACTGCCCCTCTGAGCCTCGGTTTCCCCCTCGAAGAGGAGGGGTTTGCCATGTAGGGGTGAGATGGAGATGAGGAGGTGACAAGACTTGCTTCCCAGGGTTGTGAGGAAGAGCAGTGAGAAAAAGTCCACCTGCGAGCGTGTCTGTAAGGGACAGCAGGCGCTACTCATGGTCACTATTGTCACCTGCGTCTGCTAGCTCCTCTGTGAGGCCTCTCACTGCCTCTGTCCTCCAGAGCCCAGAGCTTCACTTCCCCTGTAGCAGCTATCGCGTGCTAACTGCACGCTCTCCCTGGGTGCTCCCCAAAGCGCCCTGCGCCCAGACCACCTGTGCATGGCTCCACCCCTCACCCCTGCCACGTCCTCACAGGAGCACCTGTGCATGGCTCCACCCCTCACCCCTGCCACGTCCTCACAGGAGCACCTGTGCATGGCTCCACCCCTCACCCCTGCCACGTCCTCACAGGAGCACCTGTGCATGGCTCCACCCCTCACCCCTGCCACGCCCTCACAGGAGCACCTGTGCATGGCTCCACCCCTCACCCCTGCCACGCCCTCACAAGAGCACCTGTGCATGGCTCTCACCCCTCACCCCTGCCACGTCCTCACAGGAGCACCTGTGCATGGCTCCACCCCTCACCCCTGCCACGTCCTCACAGGAGCACCTGTGCATGGCTCCACCCCTCACCCCTGCCACGTCCTCACAGGAGCACCTGTGCATGGCTCCACCCCTCACCCCTGCCACGTCCTCACAGGAGCACCTGTGCATGGCTCTCACCCCTCACCCCTGCCACGTCCTCACAGGAGCAACTGTGCATGGCTCTCACCCCTCACCCCTCACCCCTGCCACGTCCTCACAGGAGCACCTGTGCATGGCTCTCACCCCTCACCCCTGCCACGTCCTCACAGGAGCAACTGTGCATGGCTCTCACCCCTCACCCCTGCCACGTCCTCACAGGAGCACCTGTGCATGGCTCTCACCCCTCACCCCTGCCACGCCCTCACAGGAGCACCTGTGCATGGCTCTCACCCCTCACCCCTCACCCCTGCCACGCCCTCACAGGAGCACCTGTGCATGGCTCTCACCCCTCACCCCTCACCCCTGCCACACCTTCACAGGAGCACCTGTGCATGGCTCCACCCCTCACCCCTGCCACGTCCTCACAGGAGCACCTGTGCATGGCTCTCACCCCTCACCCCTCACCCCTGCCACGCCCTCACAGGAGCACCTGTGCATGGCTCTCACCCCTCACCCCTCACCCCTGCCACGTCCTCACAGGAGCACCTGTGCATGGCTCTCACCCCTCACCCTGCCACTTCCTCACAGGAGCACCTGTGCATGGCTCTCACCCCTCACCCCTCACCCCTGCCACGTCCTCACAGGAGCACCTGTGCATGGCTCTCACCCCTCACCCCTGCCACGCCCTCACAGGAACACCTGTGCATGGCTCTCACCCCTCACCCCTCACCCCTGCCACGTCCTCACAGGAGCACCTGCGCATGGCTCTCACCCCTCACTCCTCACCCCTGCCACGTCCTCACAGGAGCACCTGTGCATGGCTCTCACCCCTCACCCCTGCCACATCCTCACAGGAGCACCTGTGCATGGCTCCACCCCTCACCCCTGCCACGTCCTCACAGGAGCACCTGTACATGGCTCCACCCCTCACCCCTGCCACGCCCTCACAGGAGCACCTGTGCATGGCTCTCACCCCTCACCCCTGCCACACCCTCACAGGAGCACCTGTGCATGGCTCCACCCCTCACCCCTGCCACGTCCTCACAGGAGCACCTGTGCATGGCTCTCACCCCTCACCCCTGCCACGTCCTCACAGGAGCACCTGTGCATGGCTCCACCCCTCACCCCTGCCACACCCTCACAGGAGCACCTGTGCATGGCTCCACCCCTCACCCCTGCCACGTCCTCACAGGAGCACCTGTGCATGGCTCCACCCCTCACCCCTGCCACGTCCTCACAGGAGCACCTGTGCATGGCTCCACCCCTCACCCCTGCCACACCCTCACAGGAGCACCTGTGCATGGCTCCACCCCTCACCCCTGCCACGTCCTCACAGGAGCACCTGTGCATGGCTCCACCCCTCACCCCTGTCACACCCTCACAGGAGCACCTGTGCATGGCTCCACCCCTCACCCCTGCCACGCCCTCACAGGAGCACCTGTGCATGACTCTCACACCCTCACCCCCGCCACACTCTTTGCTCAGAGCACCTGTCCATGGCTTGCACACTCTCACCCCTGCCACACCTTCACAGGAGCTGCTGCCACTCTGTCCCTGGGGCGTGTTTCAGCGCACCTTCCTCAGCAAGCCTTCTCTCCCCAGCCCTTGGGCGTCCTCCTTCTTCAACAGCCCTGAGTCCTGTGGCTGCACCTGTGTTTCTACACCAATCCTGCCTGCAGGCCGTGAGGCAGGAACCACTGGTTCCTCCCGGGCAGAAACTCAGGCTCATCCAAAGCTCAGGAAGGAATGAGCCTGAAGGTCACAGCCAGGAGCGGTAGGGGCTGGGCTTAGCCTTGGATCTTGATCTTTTGCTTCTAGCAATTTCCACTGCACTCAGGGTTGTCTCTCTCAGGCCACTGTGGAAAAGGTGCTTTTCGCAGCTGGCTGATCCCAAGGGGGGAGTTGGGAGGGGTGTTCGGGGACAGAGAGGGATTGGCTGAGGGGGGTGATGGACTTTGTCTTCTCCTGGGGGCTGGGGAGGGGGAAGCATGGAGCCCTGTGAGCAGAGCCTGGTCTGAGGAGGCAGCAGCCAGGCCCGCGGAGCTGCCCTGAGCAGGGCCAGGTCTGGTGGGCGCTCCTGCTGCCCCTCCAGGCCCACCCTCAGGGTAGGGGCTGTGGGGAGAGGGGGCTCTGTGTCCTCGGTGCCACCTGGAGGGCCTAGACAAGGAGAGGAGAGAGAAGACAGGAAGCCGAAGGGAGGAGGACACTGTCCAGGTCCCACGGCAAGTCCTCCGGTCCCCCCCTCCCTACCTTGTCCCTTCTGAACGTTGGAGCCTCTTCGCTCCCTGAGGAAGCCGCTTCGGGGAGCCACACTTCCTACCACGCTCCCCAGGCATCTGCTCTGGCTCCAGGAGGAGCAGGAAGGGGCTGCCCGGCTGTGTGGCGTGGGTGGGCGGGCAGCAGGGAGAGAGGGTTACCGAAGACGTGCAGCGGCCAGACTAGCTGCCCAACCTCAGCGCCCCTGGGGGTGAGGCCCTAGGCCAGTGGTCGGCAAACTCATTAGTCAACAGAGCCAAATATCAACAGTACAATGATTGAAATTTCTTTTGAGAGCCAAATTTTTTAAACTTAAACTATATAGGTAGGTACATTGTTATTAACCTAATTAGGGTACTCCTAAGGCTTAGGAAGAGCCACACTCAAGGGGCCAAAGAGCCGCATGTGGCTCGCGAGCCGCAGTTTGCCGACCATGGCCCTAGACTCACTGTGCATGGGTGTGTGTGTGTGTGGGGCGGGGGGGTAGGGGGGTGTCAGCTTGGCATCTCTGCTCCTTCCTAAGACTCTGAACTTCCTTTCCCAGAATCCCCTCCCCTGCAGGGTTTAGATGGCAAGACTTACAAGGTGACAACGAAGTATAGGGGTCAGGCCAGTGGCAAACACACACAGAGGCGCCCACAGTCTACGTGGCTGCTGTCCCTTCCTCTGCAGATGCCTGGGGCCTGGTTTTCCCCTCTGTCCCCTGCTGCATGACATGAACTACTTGGCTGGCTGCACCCAGAGCCAACAGGGACCCTGTCCAGCCCCCAGCCCACACCTGCCCACCAGGGCCCTTTCCACACAGGGGAGCAGGCCCAGGACCCCACCTTGGAACTTCTACCCCCTCATCTCCTCTCCCCACATCCTCCACGCACTGCTTGCCATCTCTCTGACCCTCAAGGCACCCTACCTTCCAGGCTCCCCCCGACCCTCCGGGAAAAGCCAGATCCACTCCCGGGGCGAACCCGGTGACAACCCCTGAAACACACAGACTGTTACTCCACCCACCTCTTTCTGACCCTGGAACTCAAAGCCCGGGGCTTCCATTCCTAGGGAGGGGGAGAGAGATGCTCTCATTTTCCTCCACAGCAAATGTCTGATATGAAATATTGTTTTCAACAAATCCTCTGTAACCTAACTGCCCAGGCCCCTGAGGCCCACCTACCTGCCTAGACTCCTGGCTTCCTGAAGGCGCCCATTCCCTGCTGGCCAACCACCAGGTGCCCAGCCACTGAAGGAGAGCTTAGCTCCCAGCTCGAAACAGGATTCGCCCTCTGTGATTTGCTGGGGGTGGTGCTAACATGCGTTGGTACCCATTGTTCCTACAAGGGTCATGCCCAGAGTGGAAGGGATGGGAAGAACCCACAACCGCTCAGAATCCTGAGGGCCTCAAGAATTCCTTAAGAAGTGAGCCCGCAGGCGGCAGTTGCCATCTGACTTATCCTTCACTTGCTAGGTCACCTACACTTGGTAACGAGACCAAATGATCCCAGGGGTCGGCAAACTGCGGCTCACGAGCCACATGCGGCTCTTTGGCCCCTTGAGTGTGGCTCTTCCACAGAATACCATGTGTGGGCGCGCATGTACAGTGCGATTGAAACTTCGCGGCCCATGCACAGAAGTTGGTATTTTGTGGAAGAGCCACACTCAAGGGGCCAAAGAGCCGCATGTGGCTCTTGAGACGCAGTTTGCCGACCACTGATCTAGTCTCCTCCATGGGATGCTTGTGAGAGAAGGAGGCGTCATAAGCCAGACAGCAGGTGCAAGCCAGCCTTTTTCCGGGCAGCCTGGGTCATCCAGTCCCTGGGGACTGGGGTCTAATATTTTGGTCTCAGTAGCTCCTCTGAAGATCTGAGCAAGTTTCATGGTCTCCAATGCAGAAGTGATGACACTGGGGTTGAAAGCAGGGAGGTGATGGGCCCACAGCCAGGCAGATGGTTGGGGGACGCCTCTGGCCTTGCAGCTGGGCCCTGTCCTCTGCAGCCCGAGACACGGGTCCTGCCCCTCATCACACTGGCTCACAGCTCTCCTGGTCTGTCCAGGAAAATGTCAAGGGATCCCGTCCTCAGAGCAGTTCCCAGCACCAGGGCCATAAAGAGGCTCTTCTGGAACTTTGAGGGCAGAGGACACAGGTGTCTTTATGGTCTAGGTGAGGCAGGAGGCTGGATGAGATGGCTCCTGAGGGTAACTACAGCTGGGGAAGAGTAAGTTCCCACCTGGTACCAAGTGCTGCATTATGCTGTGAGGACACAAGAGGGCGCCCTCGTACCAACAAAGACACGCCTTGAACGGTTCTCTAGAGAGGCAAGAAAAGCCTTTCATTTTTATTGGTTTTCATTTTGAAACAATGTCCTGTGTAAAGAAAAGTTGCAAGTGCAGTACCAGTAGTTTTCCCACCGACCCATTAAGGGTAAATTGCTGAAATGATTTCCCAAGTTCCCCAAATTCTTTACTGTGCACCTCCCACAAATAAGGAACTATTCTAACCATCCTACAGCCATCAAAATCAGAAAATTAATGTTGAAACATTATTGCCACCTAATCTTCAGCCCTCACTCATGTTTTGCCAATTTTCCTCTTTTTATTCTTTTGGTAGCTAAGCATCCAGATCAGAAACAGGCTTGCACTTAGTTGTCAAGTCTCTATAGTCTCTTTCTGTCTAGACCAGTTCCTTGGTATTTCTCTGACTTTTATGCCCACACACACACACACACACACACACACACACACACTGTTGGAGGATGTCCCTCAGTTTGGGGTTGTCTGATGGTTCTCGTGACTGGATTTGGGCCCCGCGTCTTTGGTGGGAATCCCACAGCGCAAATTCTATGATGCTGCCTTCCCCTTGCACCCTGCCCGGGGGTGGGGTGGGGGTGGGGGGTGGTTCCGGATCACCTGATAGGGTGGTGTCTGCCGGCTTCTTCACCACAACGTATTCTTTTGCCTTCTGTAATTGGTAAGTATTTTGTGGGAGGTACTTTGACATTGTGTAACTATTCTGTTCAGTGTATTCATTTCTTTATTCGTATGAGCATGAGCTCACAGCTCTCCTAGTCTGTCTCTGAAAATTCCCAGGGGTCTGTCCTCAGGGCAGTTCCCAGCACCAGGGCCAGAAAGAGACTCTCCTGGAGCTCGGAAGGCAGAGGACACAAGTATCTTTATGGTTTATGAGGGGAAACTTTAGCCGAGGCAGGAGGCTGGGGTTTCTTTCTCATTTCTCCCCACTTCTTTTCTATTTCCTTTCTTTCTTTCTTCTTCCTTTCTTTCTTTCTTCCTTCCTTCCTCCCTTCCTTCCTTCCTTCCTTCCTTCCTTCCTTCCTTCCTTCCTTCCTTCCTTCCTTTCTCAGGGTTTATTATTCTACTTGGTGAGTTATAATCTATTACCAACATCATATATTTGGATGGTCAAATTGTCCCAAAGGTGCCCGTGGGAGCCTCTAGGGTGGTGCCTGTGTCCTTTTGACACCTCCCATCATCCTTTGAGGACTTCCGTGCTCTCCGGCACCTCGGGATGTTTCAGGCGCATCGTGTACTTTCTCTGGAATCTGCCATTCCTCCAAGAGCCCTGGTTCCCAAAGGGGAGAGTGGTAGCTAGAAGCCAAGATCCAGGCACTCGGTGTACTTGTGGCTGTTGGAATTTTCTCTTTCCAGGCTCAATTTTTGTGCTTTTTTTAAAAAAAAAAACTCACCCTTTCCAGTTTTCGTGGCGAGGACTAAGGAAGCAGCAGGAGTGGATGCCGGCACCGGCCGTCTTGACTCATTCCGCTGGTCCAGCCACTATAACGGTGTCCATCCCAGCTCCACAGCTGGACTGGGAGACTCTAGCTGGACACCGAAGCAGCTCAGTACACCCCTGAGGGACAGATATGTCCTTTCTGCAAAGGACCTGGCCAGGAGGGGTCTGTGCCACCTGCCTCTCGTCATTACTCAGCACTCCTCACATTAGAGTGGCCCCACCTGGACTTCAACCCAAGGGCCTGCCCCTGGAGGCTCTTCAAGCAGCTTCAGGCAGCTCCTGGGCCCCGGCAGCCCCTCTCCAGGACAGGGTGGTGCCAAAGACGGGGCTCAGCTCTGGAGGGGCCATGGTGCATCAGCACCCAGCCCGGCCGCCCTTGCACACACTGGGTAGGCTTCCAGCTGTCATACCCCCACACGTGAGATGGGGTGACTTGGTGGGCCTGTGTGACCAGTGCAGGCTGGTAACTGATGAGCAGAAGGGAGGCGTGTGATGTCTGAGCTCGATCACGTAATCACTGATAGGGCAGCCTTTTCCCTCTGCTGCGGGTCAGCTGTGCTTTGGGGAGTGGCCCTGCCTGTCTGGGCCTCAGAGTGAGAACAAGAAAGTCGCGGACAGAGGCCCAGCCACCCTGCAAGGTCACGAATGAGAGGAAGCCGGTGCAGGCCCTGGCAGGCGGGGCTCTGTTCCTGCAGGTAACCTCACTTGCCTGGCTGCTGCCTCACGGAGCTGCGATGACTCAGGACAACAGGTGAGTATGCACAGGGCTCCACCTGGCGCTCAGCAGTTTCCCAATAAATGTGTCCTCTTAGCGGCTGAAGGAGACCGCGAGAGTGTGTGTGACTCAGGCAGCGTGTTCCACATCAGACACGGGTCAAGGTTACGAAGGGGTCAACACGGCTACCCTGAGGGCAAGTAAATGCACATTTATCCAGCTCCTAACGCAGTGCTGGGCTGACGGTGTGGCAGACCTGGAGCCAGTGCTCATGAGGCCAAGACAGGGAGCGACCGTCCGGCGGGGCCACAGACACAGGGGCCATCTGTGCAATGAGTCAGTGACAGGAGACCGGGTAGTTCTGATACTTTGGGGGCGCTGGGCCCTCGGGGGTCCAGGAAGAGCGGTGGGCCTCCTTTCTGGAAGTCACCCATGAGCATCATGCCCATCCCCACACATATGTGCATGTCCTTTTGGGGGATTCCAGGCCCAGGTTGAAACGCCCGAGCCGGGAAGCCCAGTGGGCCATGCGGCTGACGGGCACCGGCCTCGAGTGGCCGTGGGAGGGCTCCCTGCAGGAGCGCCTGTCCCAGCAGCTGCAGTCCAGGTGTGGGGGGCAGAGCCAGCACCGGTAGAACGGCAGCCTGTGGGGGTGGGGGTGCTGGCTTGGGGTTTGGCGAGAATCCAGAGGTGAGAGCTGAATGGGGTGCAGGGGGGGAAATCGCCTCGAATTCAGACTCACTACTTGTCAGTGTGAAAAGCCTGAGTCTCCACATGGCCACTGTGATGCTGGGTGTGGAGTGGCCTACAGCTGCCGTCAGCGCCTCCACGGGGGTGCGGGGGTGGGGGGGAGCGAGGCCGGAGACGGGTGTTTTGCTTACCCAGCTCAGGTGGCTGAGCCTTCCTCACTGGCTCCCACGTGCCCAGGGTGCTGGGCATCTGGGCATCTCGGGGACCAGGTGTGGGCAAAGTGGGTGTGTGAGGACGCTGGGAGACTGTGGGACGCTGGGCGTGGAGGCTGGGAAGGGCCTCACAGCAGGAGGCGGCTGCAGAGGCTGGGGGTGTGGCGGCCTCTTCGGGGATGGCCCGTCTCCTGGCACATGACCTGAGCTCCCAGGGGCGTCCCTCCCCCTCAGCCTGGGGTGGGGGTGGTGGTGCAGGGGCTCTGTTTGATTGTCCCCCATGTATGTGGTGGGGTTGTCTCCGCGAGGCCTTTTTAATGCATCATGATGTCCAGCCTCCCGGCCTCACTGTGAGCAGAGCCTGAGGACCTGGACGCCCCACTGACTGCCATGTGCCTCGGGCCTCGGGGTCCTCGCCTGTGAGGTGAGACTGATGCAGACACCTGCCCTGCCCACCCCACGGGAACCCCGTGAGGCTCCTACAGGAACGTGGGTGTGAAAGGCCTCCCCTTCCCAGGGAGCCGGCAGGGCGACGGGCTGATCCCCATTTTAGAGATGAGGAAACTGAGGCACTGATTCTGGTCTCTGCTTCACCAAGTCACCTCCCTACAAAACTCCCAGGGAAAGAAGTCTCTCTGGACTCCACTCCCCTCACCCCTACCCCGGGGAGGACTTCCCCAGCCCTCGGGGGCCACTGTCCTGGGAGCAGAGGAGCAGGTACGGTGACATCACACAGAAGTGCAGACAGGAGGATTCTGGCAGAGAAACGCCGTCATGAGCTGAAATCTGACAAGAGGTGGCAAAGACAGCGAACTTGGCCGCAGGTTCCATCGGGTCAGGCCCTTGCTGGTCCTGAAAGGGCCCTGGCCCTCCATTCCGGGTGCCCAGGAGCGGTGACTCACGGGCCCTGGTCTGTGGCTATGGACTATGTCAGCCCTCCATATGCTCCCCCGCTCGGCCCCCCCGCAGCACCTGTGACTAAGCCTGCTTTAGTCAACCAGCCAGTCGACAAGCCGGGACATTTGGTGGGTGAAAGCTGTCGAGGATATTGGGGGCTGTGTGTTTTTTCTGGCACCAGGACCAGGGTGACTAAGAGAGGCCCGCATCGCCATGGGAACAACCCCTCCTACTCACACAGTCCTGATAGTCTTCAAAACATTTCATTCACGTGACCCTGCTGATCCCTGCAGCTGCTGTGTGTGTGTGGCGGGGGGAGAGGCAGAGGGGGAGAGGGGGAGGTGGGGGGGGTGCAGAACCACTAACCGGGCCTCAGAGGGCAGCGAGCAAACAGGCGGCCCAAGCTGCTCTGCTCTGTTCCGTCTCCCATGGCGGACATGGCCAGACAATCAGACCACCCTTTCCTTCGTTTGCAATCCTCCTCCCCACGGCTCTCCTGGCAGCCGCTCCAATCCACGAGGGCTGCCATCCCTGCTGCCGTGGATGGAGGTCAGGCGCCTGGCCAGCTGGGCGACCTGGGCCATGCCAGTCAGCTTTCCCATCTGGAAAACAGGAAGAGGGCCTAGCCTTTTGGTGGAAGGGTCTGCTGGCAAGTCCTGTGTCAGCCTTCCCTGCTCCCATCAGCACGATCGGCGTCTCTTGTTGCGTCTGTGAGGACCCCTGGCCGGCCCCTCTCCAGGCTGCAGCTCCGGGTGGAGACCTGCCAGCATCTCTTCCTCAGGTTTTCTGCTCAAGAACTTCCAAGGGGTTTCCACGACCTTCCGAGAGAGCCCGGCGGCACAGGGCCTATGACCTGGGACATCTGCCCACCTCCACACTCCGGCCAGCTCCTCTCCACTCCCCTGGGGTTCCAGCCAGCATGGACATTCGTTCGGCCCTGTGTGTGGCCCACACTGTCCCACCCCCGGGCCTTTGCCCGTGCGGCTCCCTCCGCCAGGGCGCCTGCCCTCACCACCACTCACCATGCCAACTTCTCAGAATCTTTTCTGTGCTCAGAGGCCACCTTAGCAAGTGCCACCAGCGCCCGGAAGACCCCACAGAGTCCCACAGCAGGGGGCTCTCTGCCTCCCACACATGTTAGAGCCGTGGTCGGCAAACTGTGGCTCGCGAGCCACATGCGGCTCTTTGGCCCCTTGAGTGTGGCTCTTCCTAAGCCTCAGGAGTACCCTAATTAAGTTAATAACAATGTACCTACCTATATAGTTTAAGTTTAAAAAATTTGGCTCTCAAAAGAAATTTCAATTGTTGTACTGTTGATATTTGGCTCTGTTGACTAATGAGTTTGCCGACCACTGACAGTGCATCATTTTTCTTTTCTTCCCGCCCCTCCTTCCACCTGACTTACTCACTTAGGAAATCCCAGGTGACTCACAGCCAGCACTCTGTACGAGTAGGAGCCCCACTGGGCCTGTCCCCCTTCCTTCCAAATAGAAGTTATGATGAAGGTACTTTCTGAGACCTACAATGTGCAAGGTTGATGAAAAATGGGAACATGGGCCCCTTCCCATGCTCCCCGTCCCCCTCTCCCTGTGGGAAATAGAGTGAAGGCCATCTGTGAGCAGACGTGAGACCTTGGGAGCCCGGCCAGCAGCTTGGTCTAAGAGAGGCCAGAGAAACTGCTTCTAGCTGTGAGCCTGACTGCACACAGCCAGTGTTTTGATCTCACACAGCTTGTGCAGGGGCCAGTCCGCCTCCCCCTGTGTGCCCTGTTTTTTTCTGTTTTCCTTGTGCTGGGAAAGTCAGGGGGTAGCAAAACAACAGCACCAGCCAGCCACCCCCGGAGCAGCCCGCCCGCAGGCCGATGGGACTTAGCAGGACAACTTCACCAGTGGCAGCGGGTGTGGTGGGAAACTTCACCCGGTTGGCTGGTGCACACGCAAGTCCTAATAAACCCATGTCTTCCACAGCCAGTCCTCTGGGTTATTTCTTTGGAATCCACAAGTAATAGCTGAGGTTTTCTGCGACGTCAGCACTTTGCCTAACCGAGGTGCCCAGGGGGCCACCCGGCACTCGGCACCCTCAGTTCTCTCCCCTTCAGGAGGGGCGCAGGTGTCAGAGGGGGGGCTTCCGTTCCAAAGGGGCCACCTTTGTGAAGTCTGTGCCCCGCTGGGTGTGGGAGGGAGGAGAGGAGGACGGAGGCCCATCGGGGCCAAGGCTCCCCTTCCCTTCCTCCTCTCCAGGAGCTCGCATTATCCCTGCTCACCCGGTGAGCACTTCCTGGACACTGAGGACCTGGGCCTGCCCTGATTGTGGTGGCCAGACTGATGGACACTCGCGGCCCTCTGTGCCTGTGGTCTGGACTTCCACTGTCTCCGCCCGACGTCTTCTAGATTCTCCCAGCTCCGTGCTACCTCCTCCGAGAAGGCCTCCCTGACTGCCCACCTGGAAACAACCTGGGCCTACAGACTCTCTTTAGCCCTTGGGTTGTGCCTCCCAAGGAATGTTCCTCCAGCCCCACCTCCTCTGCAGTCACTTGTGTTCAGGTGACACGACTCTTCCTACTTCAGGGAGGTCTTTGAGGTGATGGTCTGTTTTGGAGCCTCCCTGTCCCCCCTGGGCCTGGACCTATGACAGGTGGGCATGCGCCGCTCAGGATGAACAATGAGTGTCAGTCACTAAGTGGAGACTCCAAGAACAGGTCGCACGGTGTCTTTTCTGAGAGGCTGTCTAACCGTCCCCCTCACCCCCCCCCCCCCCCCCCCCCCCGCCACACACACACACACTCCTGGGGAAGAAAAGGGTCTGGAAAAGCAAGCTGGGCCTCGGGGAGCAGCTGAGAAAGATTTGCGCACCCTCCTGCCCAACTGATCGAATCACCTCCGTGCCGAATCCAAGGGAGTGATGAGTTATCGCTAGACCTGGAGCCAGGTGTGCGGCTCCCCCACAACCACTCGCACCTGGGACCCGGGCCTCGGGCCCTTCCACTGGGAGCGGGGCTGGCTCGCGCCGGCGAGCGCGGGCCTCTGCGGAGAAGCCTGGCTCACACCTGGTCGTGTCACTTACTCATTAGTGATGGCAGGTAAGCGGCTTTGTGGCTCTGAGCCTCTATTTCTTTGCTTTAAAATGGAGCTGGTGACCACAGGAAGTTTGAACCTGGAGGAGCCGCATTCCGGAACAGTAAGCAGAAGGGGGTCCCAGGGGCCAGGGAGGGAGGGGGGGCTTGTTTGACGAGCTGCGCAGAGGTGCAGCTTTGAGAGATGCAGAGCCCGGAGATGGGTGCCCAGCAGTGAGTGCACGTGACACTTCTGAACGGGATGCGAAAAACGGTTAAAACCGCGCTATTTACTTCATGTGTATTTTGCCGCAATGACTTTTTTTAATATAAAAAAAATGGAGCTCATAAGAGCGTTTACCTCATGGGGTTGTTGTGAGGATTAAATGAGAGGTTTCCTCAGTCACTCGGTGTGTGTGAGTGGAAAGGACACTTCACAGATCCTCCCGTCCTGTTCCTACGTGTGTGTGTGGGGGGGGTGGGGGGGGTGGGGGGGGCTAAAGCTGGGGTGCATGATAGATGCAGCCCAGCCACTGGAACTGCTCCGGCCGGCTGGACCCCTGAGTAGGTGGGACCCCTGGGGAGGTAGGGGCCCTGGGCAGAGGGGGTGCAAGTGTGTGTGGGGGTGCCCAGTGGGGTCAGTGGCTGCTTGGAGGGGCCTGGGAGCTCCCTTCGCAACCAAGAATTTGGGTGGTTTGAGCCCTGTCCCACCACCATCGTAAGCGACACTGTTAACATAGACGACAAGCTACCACATTTTAATATTCTGCAGCCCCCGGATGGGGTGGAGGTTGGGGAGTAAGAGGAGAAAAGGTCAGTGGAGAGTTAAGGTCAGGGGTGGGGTTAGAAGCCTCCCTCCTTCCTTCTCTGCGCTGGTTTCCTCCTCTGTGGCCGACAACAGCACCTCTTTCCTGGCATCTGTGATAGTAAAGACAACGCAGGAAAGTGCGCGGAACACAGCAACCCCCAGCAGCAGTGATGCAGGTAAACTGTTCGTTTTGGAGTGTTTAGTGGGGTGTGCGTAATTCATTGTTGAGAGAGGAACAGGGGGGCTAGGGGCGGGGTGGGGAGAGAGGGAGGGGATCTCAGGCCCAGCCTCAGGAGCTGGGTCCTTCCTGGTGTGAAGTGCCTTCCACACTCTGTCCCCCACACTCAGCTCCCCAGGTCCCTGGGGAGGTACAGGGGCCTGAAGGAGGGTAGGGTCACCCCAGGACCCCAGTCTTCAGCCCAGGGCTCTCTCAGCCCACACAGAGCCTTCCTCCCACCCCACCAGATGTGGCTGGAGAGCTCCGGCATTCCCTCCCAGGGGAGGAAGCCCTCAGTAAAGAGCAAGCCCCTGACAGTTGTCAGAAAGCCATTGAGAAGCGACGAATTCCCCGAGCAGCACTGGAAACCCAGCCGGGGGCAGCCGGGGTCTCCCTGGCAGGTGAGAGAGGCGAGCACCGTGGTGACCAGTTCTCTAACTTGCTGCGGACCCTCCAGGAGAGGTCAGGGTTCAAGTGGCAGCGAAAGCCAGGCCCAGCCCCCGTGGCCTCCCATTTGCATGATGAGAACAATCACTGCACAGTCACAACAGTGATCATGGTGATAAGAAGGAAGAGCTGAGAGCTTGGGCCCTTGCTGTGGGTGACACATGATTATTATCCCCATTTTCCAGAGAAGGAAACTGAGGCTCAGAGAAGGGAAACCGAAGCCACAAAGCTGTCAGGTGGAAGGTGGGGATTCCGAGCCCACCTCTCAGCCACATTAAAGACACAACCGGCACAGGGAGCGGCCCCCTGGCTCCGAGGCTCCTAGTGGGGCCACATGAACAGTGTGTGCACAGGCACTCGGCCCCCTGTGTGAGTTACTAGTAAAATAGCAGCCTCCCACTCAAGGTCCAATTAGACCCAAAGACGTACACAGCCTTCTTTCTTCAAGAACAGTCAACTGGGTCACACCTTCCAGAGGAGGCCCGGGGAGAGGTGAGGGTCAGTGTGACAGGGTCAGAGTAGAAGCCACAGGCGGGGCCGGAACCAGCCTGGACGCACGGACACCAGTCAGCGTTGCTTCGGCCTGGGCAGCGCTGGTTCCATCCATTTAGAGGCGCGATTTCAAAAGGTCTAAATTGGTGTGGCCACCTCGGATCAAGTTAGAACCCGTTTTCTTCCTGGTCAGAACGGAAATGAGCTGGAACTGACTTGGACTGGTGAGAAGAGGCTTCAGCCTGTGGTGACTCGTTTGAAGCAGTCAGAACCTGTCTGGCGTGGCCATAAGCCCTGGCCCTGGTTCTACAAGAGCAGCTTCAAAAACCTGTTAGAAGTTGGGGTGAGGTCTAGGGATGGGGAGCAGGCAGGTGGGACACGGAGAGCCCAGCCTGGCCCTGCCCCGGGAGGTCGTGAATGCCCAGCTGGAGAGCCTATGATGTCATAGCCACAATCACACCGCACAGAACCCTCCGGAGGGCCGCACAGACCACACGCCTGTAAATCAATTAGCCTCTCGCCCAGTGATTAATGTGAGGGAAGCTTTCATCACTCGTTCTGGGTAAATTGTTGCATATGGAAGCGCAGCTTTGATTGTATGAGTTCTTGCTGGAGCATGAAGTTTCTTGGAGGAGGGTCCCCAAGGAATGTGGAGCCCCTACAGGCCCCCGTGTGCTCCCCCGCACCTCCATACAATCCCGTTCCCTGCTTCCTCCTTGCCTCCCCTCCTCCCCCAGCTCTGTCTCCCCAGGAGTCTCGGCTGCACTCCCCCAGGACCAGGAGGAAGGGCTGGGGGAGGGGGGGGGGCGGTTCACTGCCAGGGTGCTTTGTAGATGACAAGTGTGATGGAGAAGGGGAGATGGCGAGTGCAGGAAGCAGATGGTCGATGTCCTGGACCAGATATAATCCACAGAGTCCAGGCCCACCTGCTGTGGGCAGGGAGCTGGGGTAGAGGGGCCAGGTCATCGGAGGGGTGGTGGTGGAGGGAGGGGGTTCCTGTAGAAGCAGATCTACGAGCCACAGGGTTTAAGTCCAAAGTGGAAACCCACACGGTTAGCAGTTCTAGGAAGAGCCTTGACAATGCACAGAGCTAGACCCTCACTTTTCCTGGAGGTCCTGAGTGGGAGGGGGTGGCTCCAGGCCACACAAGCGGAACAAGAAGCTGCTTTTACCCCCCAACGCCCAATCCAGAGCACTCCCTGCCTCTGTAAGTGATGTCTGTCTTTAAGGCTCCTCCACTGCCCTGCCCACACCTGGAGCACCGGCCTGACTCCTCTCCAAGCCCCCCTGCACCCTGGACATCTAGGGCTGAGGACCACTGATAAGTCCCCCATCGCCCAAGCAGGCTGCCTTCTGTGCCGCTGGCTGAGAGGCCTGACCGCAGGGGGTCAGCAGACTGCTGACGTTGGCCTGGCTGGGCACCTTGGGCCCTGGGCATATCTTGGTTTGCTGACTACCCTTCTTTGAGTTGGACCCCTCTGTAGATTGGGCTGTACGTGGGGGGCACCCTCAGGTGCCCTTCTGACACTGAGGTGCCCACAGTGTGATTCTCAGCAGAATTCAGGAGGAGGTGCTGGTCAGGACAAGCGGCCGTAGGTGCCGACCTAGCCTCCTTCCTCGGGTTCTGCTGGAGGGACATTGAGGGCCAGGGTGAGTAAACAGTGGCTGCCCCCATATCTGCCGTGAGCCCCCCATCATCACTCCTGGACTAATTGCCACCCTACCCGCCGCCAGGTGCCGGCCCGTGTGTCCCTGGCTCTGGGGCTGCTATTAACGACATGTTGCAGCAGCTTTACGAAGCGTGGCTCGGGACAATTTTACACCTCATTTGATTTATGTTCCAGGATCCGCTCCTCTCTCAGGGCCCCCTCCCTGTGCACAGACAGCCTGTGTCGCCCACGCTGGCTTTCCCGTGCACCCACAGAGCCAGTCCCGGGACCCACCTCGGATGCACCCTAGGTCCTCAGAAAACAGAGCCCATGGCCTGGCCCTTCCTCCCAGGCCTTTCCTCTAGAGATATTCTTGAGCCAGGACATGTGTGATGAGGCCTCCACAGACGCGAGAGAACCCCACGGAGGGTCCTTGGGGACCGGCCACCCCGGCCCCTCTGTAAGATGGGGAAACGGACTTGAAGAGAGTCCTCAGGGCCCTCACGACCCTTCTGAAGGTCCCTCATCAGTCTGTGGCGGCATCTGCCCCCGTCTGCAGCAGAGAGGGCGGGATCTGCTCGGGGACTCACCAGGTCAGCCGTGAGCCACCGCAGAACCCGATGGACTGGACTCTTTGTCCGGGCAGTGACCTTGACTTGGGCTGAGGAACGGATGAGCTACAAGATGATCTGGTCCACCTCCCTCACTGCAGAGAGAAAGAAGAGAGGCTCAGAGGAGGGAGTGATTCCCCACAAGGCACCGCGCCGGTGGGACGCAGAGTCAGGGCCAGGACGCCAGCTTCACAACTCCAGGATTTGGTCACCTCCCTAAGAGGCAAGATCATCTCCATGACCAGATCTCCTCATCCATCCATGCGTTCCTTTTTGGGTGCCCCCCGGGAGCCAAGCTTGGTGTTAGGCTCGGAGGATATGACAATGGACCAAACATAGAAGCACCTGGGCTATCACAGGCTGAGAAGGGAACGTGTTGGTCCCAGCAGCTGACCCCTTCCCTGTGTTTGGGGAAGCCCCCCCCCCCCTAGCGAATTGTGGTGGAGGGCCAAGTCCACCTCCCACTTCAGAATCTGGAAAGGCCAGGAGCCCCCATCTCAGCCTCCCCCGCGTACAGTGTCCAGCACTGGCCGGGAGGTGTCCTCCTGACCAGTTTAGGAGCTTCATGTGAGTGACATTTCCTGCTGTGGACCTCGGCGAGGAGGCTCCAGCCACCTGGAGGACATGGGTATATGTTACCAAAGGAACATGTACCACAGTAGAGAAAATAGCACAAAGAACCCCCATGTATCCATCCCCAGGCTTCAGAACTCATCAACGTTCTGCTGTTTTTGTTCATCTTTCCTCTTAAAGAACCCCATAAACATTTTTTCTCAAAAAGATTCTAAGACTTGGTGTCAGAACAGTTTTAGGTTTACAGAAAATTCGAGCAAGTAGTAACGAGAGTTCTCATGTACCCCGCCCCACACCCTGTTTCCCTATTATTAACATCTTACATCAGTATGGTACACTTACTACTAGAAACAAACAAATATCGATACCTTATTATTAACTAAAGTCCGTGCTTTATTCACCCTGATGCTCTGTTCCTGTCCCAGGGGTCCATCTAGCTGTCCTGTTTTCTTAGCCTATGATAGGCTCACACACTCCTCTTGCTTGTGATGACAGTCAGGTATATTGTAGGATGTCCCACGATGGGCATTTGCCTACTGGTTTTCTCATGATTAGATTGGGGTTATGGGTCTGGGAGAGGAAGATCACAGAAGTAAAGCACTGTGATAGTGTGATGCAATAAGAAAAACATACTTGATATTGTTCCTGGTATGGGCTCCTTAAAACCCCAGTAGTTTCCTGAGTGATGGGGTGAAGGGAGCATCTTTATTATAAATTTAGTCTTAGTCCTGGTTCCTGACTCAAGAGTTTTAAGACCCTTGGAATCTCTTGAGTGATAAGAGTGTCCTGAGTATGTTAATGAGATACTGGTCCCCTCCCCACCAAGATGGCTTCCAGATGGGAGCTGGTTGCCAGAAAGACGAAGGCAGGATTGGACAGTAGGGACTTTCAGTCCTACCCGACTCCCCTCCTCTAGGGAGGGGAGAGGGGCTGGAGATGGACTAAGTAATCTCCCATCCTACATGATGAAGCTGCCATAAAGATCCATACCCTGCAGGTATGGATACCCTGAGAGCTTCTGGGTGGTAAGCACACCCATGTGCGAGAGACAGGGCTACTTTGCCTGGGACCTTTCTGGACCTTTTCCTCTGTGCCTCTCCAGTTGGCTGTTCCTCTGTACCCCTTACAACTTCCTTTATAAGACCACCAGTACATGTATTCCCCTGAGTTCTGTGAGCTGTTATAGCAAACTAGAGGCCCAGTACACGAAATTTGTGCATTCGGGGGGAGGGGTCCCTCAGCCCAGCCTGCTCCCTCTCACAGTCCAGGAGCCCTCAGGGGATGTCCAACTGCCATGGAGGTGGGAGAGGCTCCTGCCACCACCGCTGCATTTGCAAGCCATGAGCCTGGCTTCTGGCTGAGCAGCACTCCCCCTGTGGGAGTGCACTGACCACCAGGGGGCAGCTCCTGCATTGAGCATCTGCCCCCTGGTGGTCAATGTGCATCATAGCGACTGGTTGTTCTGCCATTCAATCTATTTGCATATTAGCCTTTTATTATAGAGGATTATCAAAACTGAGGAGAGGATTGTGGGAAACTTCGATTTGTAGCCAAGTCAGATAGAAGTGTGGGTAACCTGGAGACCTACTACTTGCAATTGGCATCTGAAGTGGGGGCAGTTTTGTGGGACTGAGCCCTGAACCTGGGGGGCTGCATTAACTCCAGGTGGTTAGCAGCAGAGTGGAATTAAATTGTAGCACACCCAGTTGGTGTCCCGAGAAAACTGGAGAATTTCTTGGCATGGAAAACCCACGTATTTGGTGTCAGAAGTGTTATGAAGAGAGAAACAGTTTTTCTTTCACAGGCTTTCTTTGAATTTGATGACCTTGACAATTTTGAGAAGTGCTGGTTGGGTATATCGTAAGATGCCCCTCTGGGAACTTGGCTGCTGTTCTTCTCATGACTAGACCAGGTACATGGGCTGTAAGGATGAAGGCCACAGAGGTGAAGTGCTATTTCCATCACACTGAATTAAGGGGATATACCATCAGCATGGCTTGTTGTTGCTGGTGTTGGCTGTGATACCTGGCTGAATAGTGTTTGTTAGGTACCCCACTGGAGAGTACCTCACCCCCCTTTCTGTACTGTCCTCTTCGGAAGGAGGTCACATGGACAGCCCACACTTGGAGTGGGGGGTTGTGCTCTCCCTCCTTTAGGTGGAGGGGCTGCGTAATTTATTTTATATGAAGTTCCAGACATTCTATTATTTTACCTGTAAACACTTCAGTATGTATCTCCAACAGATACAGACTTAAAACCACACCCAGAGCTACATTACCACGATGCCACCAATACCACCAACAATGATTCATGTCATTTAATATGCAGACCATGTTCAGTTTCCCCTAATTGTCTGATAAAAGGTATTTCTATGGTTGGTTCATTCAAATCAGGATCCAAGCAGTATCCACCCATTGTATTTGGCTAACCTGCTCTTAAATGTCTTTCCGTCTATAAAAATCTTCCCTCCTGTTTTGGTTGTGTGCCTCTTACTTCCTGAAGAAGTAGAGTTGTTTCTCTAGAGCAGTGGTTCTCAACCTTCTGGCCCTTTAAATACAGTTCCTCATGTTGTGACCCAAACATAAAATTATTTTCGTTGCTACTTCATAACTGTAATATTGCTACTGTTATGAATTGTAATGTAAATATCTGATATGCAGGATGGTCTTAGGCGACCCCTGTGAAAGGGTCGTTCGACCGCCAAAGGGGTCGCGACCCACAGGTTGAGAACCGCTGCTCTAGGGTATTTTCTACCTTCTGGTCTTGGCTGATGGTGTCTCACAGTTTTGTTTAGCATGTCCCCTGTCCTTCCTTTTCCTGGAAACTGATAGTTACATCAGAGGCTTCATTAGATTCTGGTTCATTATTTTGTCAAGAATACATCAGAGGTGGTGGCCACAGCAGGACACTTAAGTGTCCAGATGTTCCTCTTTTCATGGAGCTGAGATTGATCGGGGGGGGGACATGTGGTCAACATTTCTTCTCATGGGCCTACCTATCGCTGCTGGTTGATGCCTTTCCTTTGTAGGGAAATCTGTCTCTGTTGCTTGCAACTAAGACCTCTGATGGGTAAATCCTGGGTGCCCAGAATGGCGTTTTTTAAATCTAACCTGGCAAATTTCTGATTAAGTGCCTACTCCTGAGATGGGCAAAGCATGGAAGCTAAGAGAGGACTCTAGAGCCAGAACTGTCTGAGTTGGGGGTTCCACGTGTATCACTGACTAGCTGTGTACTCTGGACAACACTCCTCAGTTTCCTCATCTGTAAAATGGGATCCTGCTGCTGATAGCACTGCCTAGCTCATAAGATTATAATAAGAATTAAAGTAGCTAATAAATTAAACCCTTAGAACAGTGCCTACCATGCAGTAAGCATTCAATACTTGTTAAGTCATATAATAATATTTAAATATTTAAATTTCCTACTTCTCTTCCTCCCCCATATCATCTCCTTAGGTAACTTCACCCATTCCCATGGCTTTGGCTATCATTTTTCCTAATACCTCAATGTCAAGAACAAATGACACAATAGCTTGGTTTTTGTTGGTTTTATTTGGGGGAAGGATGACCTACAGTAAATGCAAATATTGCATTGTAAGACATGGCTCAGTTTCAGAATTGTTAGCTGTGGGGGTGGGGGGTGGGGTTTGTGCATAGAAGTGAGACAACTTGAAATATTTGGACAACTTCCTAAGCCATACTAACCAAAACAGCCCTGCGCCCTGAGGGGAGGTTAGTGGAGTTTTGGGGTGGCTGGGATCCCGTACAGACTCTGCGCCCCAGGGAAGGGCCCAGGAAGAGGAACCCAGGCTCTGTGCCGAGTGCTCTGGGTGTTGGATCTGGACACTAACTACCAGGACAGGGAGGTACATCTGTCCCTGCCACTCCTGCAGAGCATCCCATGATGGAAAACGGTAAAGGGGGTCGGTAGACATGGTCTCTGCCTTGGGACCACCAAGATGAAGCTGAGAAAGCAGCCCAATGTCTGGGTCATTGAGTGGCTGTTCTCAGCGCAAATCGGAAGGATTCGGGCATGTCTACACAGGTTCTGCAGCATTATAATTGCCATCGGGGAGTTCATTAGGAATCCCACTGTGAGGGCCTGTGGAGAGAGATCCATGGGCAAGGCATGTACTCCAGCACACCCAGGGATGCCCTCCAGGACAGTGGAGAAGGGAAATCCTCCCAGCAGGCAGGACTCTGAAAACCTGGGTGTTTGTTTTGCCTGGAAGGAAATATGGCCAGAGGTTTGGATCCATGTTCATTCATGGACACGGCTAGGCTAGAGGTTTGGTCAGGGACTTGGAAGGAACCCAGTTGGAAATTTGATGACGAAGAGGTGTGAAGAAGAGGTGTTTCAATAAACCTCTCCACATGGGCTCAGTGGTGAAGGTATTTGTGCCCTAAGTGAGTGCTCCTCAGAGAGTGGTCTCAGCACAGCAGGAGTTTAATAATCGGGTTGATGAGATGATCCGTTTTGTGAGTGCCCACGTGCTCATAAACAAAGCAGCGTGATAGTGTGGGTGGAGGTTTTGCATGTGCCCAGCAACATGGACTTCCACTCACCAAGCCCAATTTGGCCGTAGTCACTGCTGAATACTCAGCCCACCTACCAACACAGCATTCCCAATATAATACCATCTCTGAGGAGACCAGCCAGACACCTGGTGGTAGGTGCATTTCATGGGACCACTTTCATTTTGGAAGCACTTGTTTTCCCCCCTGAAGTAGGTGGGTATACTGGATATGGGCGTGTCTTCCCTGCCCGCAATGCTTCTACCCACATCACCATCTATGGGCTCACAGAATATCTTATTTACTGTCATGGTATTTCACAGGGCATTGCTTCTGACCAGGGAACTCATTTCACAGCTAATGAAGTGCATCAATGGGCTTAGGCTCAGGGAAGTAGCCAGTCTTACCGTGTTCCCCATCATTTGGAAGCATCAACCTACTAGGGGAATGGCCATTTGGAGATCTGGATTTGGAGCCAGATAACACTGGGTATGAACTCTGCCTCTGACACGTACAGTTGTGTACACTGGGTAAGCTAGCTGTCTTTTTGCAGATAAAGTAGCGTGCACACTAAAATATGGTGGCTATTATCATCACTCTCAATGAATAATTATAGGTGCTCCCAAAGACTGAGCCTCATGGATATTCATAATGTTGTTTAGAGTAGTAAAATATTGAAAACTACCTCGATATCCATTAATTGAGAATTGTCTAAAAATGGTAACGCATCAGTTGAATAAAATACTATGTAGCTATTAAAGTTGTATTTAATGAAAGGGAGAGATATTCATGATACACAGGTGAAAAAAAGTGAGATAAAATAGTAGATGTATGATATCATTTTTGTGTTTTTTTAAACGATGTATATCATACATAAAACTAATGTTCAAATGATATAAAATATAATGGACATAGTTATGATGCTCTCTGGAAGATAAGGAATTCGTTGATTTTCATTTTGTCCTTTTGCTTGTCAATGTTTCCCAAATTTGTTTTCGTGACTATGTATGACATTTGTAATGTGAACAGTGAAACCACCCCAAAACCAGCGTTTTCCTGTGGAGGCAGAGGAGAAAGGAGGTGAGCTCTGTGGGCATCTGGGCAGCGAGGCAGGCTTCTCCTCCATCGGGGAGGATACTGGCTGGAAGGAGCTTCCAGCCACATCATCCCTGTGGCCTCCAGGTCACAGCCCTTCCTTGGCATGGCTCCACCTCTCCCCTGGCAGCCCCCAGGTTGCCAGGCTTGTAATGGCAGGGAGAATTCTACCCACTGATAGGGTGGGAGAATTCATAGCAGCCGCTTCCGTGGCCAAGACCAGACCTGCCATTTTCAGGGCACCGACAGGAATGCGCGGCCCGGGAGAAGCAGGCCCCGGCCCAGCCCCCTGGGCCTGCATCTGTTGGCGGAGGTTCACAAAGACGCCCGGCTGCAGTCTGGCAGATTGGAAATATTTTTCAGTGCGGCCCCAGGATTTGACTGGAGAAACAATAATATTCCTTCTCTGGATGTCAAACATCCGGACAAATAGAAGCCCTTTTTCCACCTTCTCTCTTCCCTGAGGCTACAAAGGATGCTCTGACACAGGCTTCTGGAAAGGCCTCGCCTCGCCAGGGTGAGCGCCAGCGTGAGCCACAGGGAGTGCTTATTTTTAAAAGGAGGGGAAATAGGTGGCCCCTCGCAGGTTTGCTCAAAGGGCCTGGCTTCCTCAGGAGAGAGAGCGTGGGCCAGCGGGACCTGCCTTCTCGGCCCTGAAGGACTCCGAGTGGAGTGGTGGTGTCCCAGCCCCTCTCCTGGCGGGGAGAACGGATCCCACCCAGAGCTGGGATTGTGGGTGCTGCTAGAGCCGGGGAGCAGCATGGAGGCCAGGAGAAGAGAGGGAGGTTGAGGGCAGACATAATGGAAAAACTCCCATTATTTTCCGAACTGGAACCCAAGCACTACCAAGCCACAGAGAGCCCATCTCCCCCAGCAGCTGGGCCAATCCAGTGTCTTTGGCTAACCCCGGAAATGAAATGAAGACGTTCCTAACAAATCTCCCCCAAGTGAAATTGGCATTTGGGGGATCCCCTAGAGCAGTGGTTCTCAACCTTGGCTGCACATTAGAATCACCTGGGAATCTTGTTAAAATCCTGATTTCTGGGCCTCGTCCTCTGGAAATTCTGTTTCTTTGTTACTAATGTTGTGGCCCCACCCCATAACAAAGAAACAGAATTTCTGGAGGATGAGGCCCAGAAATCAGGATTTTAAAAAGATTCCCAGGTGATTCTAATGTGCAGCCAAGGTGGAGAACCACTGCCCTAGAGAGTTCCTGGGAAAGACGTTAGAGGGGAGAATGCCCCTAAACCTTTCTCAAGTTGCAGAATGAACCAGGAAAGCCTTCCCATTCCTTGGGTCTCCCCGAGCACCATCTTAACCCTGCTTAGCCAGCGCCGCCCAGGCTGAGCGTCAGCCCCTAATCCGACCCACCGTAGGCGCAGCCCCTCCCCCGGACCAGGAGAAAATGCCTCCTTCCAATGCTTCATCCTGGACTGGCTCATCCTGAGCCACTGGCAGTGCTTCGGGGCAGACTGTCCCTCTGATGGGACCTGGCGGACTGGCCTCCCTCAGTGTCGTGTGCCCCCACGCTGTGACAGTCATGCCCTCACAGGCAGGACCGAACTCGCTGAGCGCCCTCACGGCCTCTCGCACAGTCAGCTGCCTTGACTTGATGGGATAACCTGGAGCCTCTGTTCCAGACGTTCTTGGAAAACACAGTTCAGCGCCTCCCTGTTCCCATGGACTAGATCCAGCCCAAGCCCTGGCAGTCCTGCCCCCTCTGCCAAGCTCCGCCTCCGCCAAGCTCCACCTGCGCCTTTTGTCCCTTCCTCTCCTCCTTCACTGCCTCTCCCTGGTTCAAGCCACCTTGATCCCTTTGCCTGGCTTACTGCAGTAGCTTCCTTCCTCTTCCCACTCTCGTCTCTGTCCAATCTACTCACTGCACGAACTCTTCCCTGTCCGCCATTGCAATCCAGAATAAAATCCAGGCTCCCCACCCAATGGCCCTGCCATTGTCCGTTGCTTACAGCTCATCTTCATCCACAGTCCTCTGTGCCACTTGTCACACTGGCCTTCTCTCTGTGCCCACCACCACTTTCCTGCCTCAGGGCCTACCCCAATACTGTTCCCACTGTCTGGAACATCCCCTCCTCATTAAGCTGGCTCTTGGTTATTTTTTTTATCCACCAAGTCCAAGCTTCAGAGAGGCTTTCTCTGACCAACTGAGCCAAGAAAGTCCGCCTGGCATGCTCCTTTTTCCTCTGATGGCACTCACCACGCTTTCAAGTGGGTAGCTAATTGGGCATTTGCTTGTTTAACACCTGGCTTGACCACTGGATCATGAGCTTCGTTAGTATAGACACTGTGTCTGCACTGTTCATCCCATATAATTGATGCTCAACCAATTGTATGGTACCACCCACGTAATGGATGCTCAGAATATTTCCTGAGTGAGTGAGTAGGTAGAGGGAAGAGAGAGAGACCGAGATGCAAAAGGCAAAGGGCACCAGGAGGCGGTGTGATTGAATAGCAAGAGGGTGCACCCTGGGGTCGGACGGTCCTTGCCTGACACCTGGGATCAGGGCACTCTATCTGTGTGGCGTTAGGCAAATTACTGAACCTTACTGAGCCTCGGTTTTCTCATCTGGAAAGCAATGAGTACAGTAAATTGCTTGCTAGATTGTTTTGAAAACTAAAGGTAATATGTTCAGAGAGTTTTCCCGAGGCCTAGCACTAAACAGATCTACTCATTTATCCAAGAAACACATATTGAGCAATCCCTGGATGGTGTGGCTCAGTTGGTTGGAGCATTGTCCCATACACTGAAAGGTCACTGGTTCGATTCCCAGTCAGGGTACATACTCAGATTGTGGGTTTGATCCCTGGCCAGGGTGTGTGTAGGAGGCAACTGATGGATGATTCTCTCTCACATCGATGTTTCTCTGTCTCTCTCCCTCCCTTCCTCTCTCTCTTAAAAAAGTCAATAAAAACATTTTTAAAAAGAAAGACATACATATGGAAAGTCTACAGTGGGCCTACAGGACACAGGCCCTGCACTCAAGGACGGCACCTTTTAGAGGTTCTATAAATTGCAGCTATTCATAGTAATAGTAGTACCGCCACTACTACTAATAATAAACAAAATGTTAGGAACTTCTCTAGCCAGAGAATGAGCCAAGCCCCGTGGAAGCCCGCCTGGGAAAACCAGGAGATGAGAGCAGGGAACAGGGTGTGAAGAAAAAATACAGCAGCCAGTGTGTCGTTGGCTATAAATTGTCCTTTGATCTTTCTTTCATGGTTGGCTTAGATTTTCCATTTAACCAAATTCAAGAATTCTCTGACTAAAGTATTCATTCACCAAATAGGTATTTATCTGTAGGCTGCTTTCAGGAGGGAGAGGTTCAGGGGTGAATTTGACATTGTTCCTGCCTTCCAGAGGCCTACAGGGGAATAAGCTCCTACCACACGGCAGACTTAAAGGAGGCACAGACGAAGGACAATGGGGCTTCTGAGACAGGAGCACGAGGCTTCGCAAGGAGCTGTCATTAGAAAAGATTGAAGGTCATAAGAGAGAGAAGGAGGGGGAGAGCATGATACAGGGAGAGAAGTATGGAATGTGAAGTCAGAGGACCCGTTTCCAAACCCTGGCTTACCACTCACACCTAGAAAAATCACGGTTTCTCTGAGCCTCAGTGTTCTCATCTGTAAAATGGGGTTAATAACACCTCTGCATTGTTGTGACGATCATCTACACACACATGTATCCTGGGAAGTCTCAGAGCCGTGGGACTGAGAAGCACCTCCTGAGGTTCTGGTGAGCTCACCAGCAAGCTCATCCTCACCACGGTCCTCCCTCCGCAGTGGAAAAGTAGATTCCTTAGGCCTGGAGGGCATGTGCTTAATGATGGTGACGGGTGATGGTGGTGATGGCAAAAGTACCACATCCTGCCTGGCTCAGGGCTCCGCATTCTTCCACTTCAGCCATCTGAGATAGAAATGGCATTTCCCCAAATCCCAAACCACTCCCATTCCCAGTCAGAGGACTTTCAGGAACCCTAAACAGAGCCTAGTGTCCGAGCCAGGGTGGGCCAAGAGCCCAGGCTGCCAGATGCCTCTGGGCTGAAGCAGACATGCTGAGACTTTCTAGCTGTTCACCAGCCCATTCCTGCTCTTCCTGGGCTCGGAGCTGGACTCCATGCCTGTGGCTGGGCGAGACCACGCAACGTGGTTCTAATCAATACAAAGTGATCGATGTGTGCCTTTCCAGGCCTGACCAATAAAGCCCTTCACTCTCTCTGTCAATGGACTGGGACAGCATGGTGGGGGCCGGCTTAAAGACGGCATGGCTGTTACCAGCCCAAGTCTCTGGCACATGGAGGAGGATGCCCCGCACTTAGCACACCTGAACCCCAATCTAGAACCTCCCGGGACTGGTGGGTGAGGCATAAAACAAACTCCCTTCATGATTATTACATGTTTGGGTCTATTTTTCATGGTAATACCTAACTAGTACACCAGAGCGGAGGTGTCCTACCTGAGGACCGAAGCAGGAGAGGCCCAAGAGCAGATCGAAGTCAGCAGCGGTGAGGATCCAGAGCAGTGGTTCTCCACCTTGGCTGCACATTAGAATCACCTGGGAATCTCTTTAAAATCCTGATTTCTGGGCCTCATCCTCCGGAAATTCGGTTTCTTTGTTATGGGGTGGGGCCACAACATTGGTAACAAAGAAACAGAATTTCCGGAGGATGAGGCCCAGAAATCAGGATTTTAAAGAGATTCCCAGGTGATTCTAATGTGCAGCCAAGGTTGAGAACCACTGATCCAGATGGTGTGACTGAGGTGCCTAAATACCAGATGCGAGCTCTTCGGGGTGCCAGTGGATTTTAGGGTTAAGAGCGAGGCAAAGTCAGGTCGGAAATGAAGGGAGATGGAGCACGGGCCCAGCCTGATCTCTGGGTGGAGCTGACTTGAAGGTGGAAGCGCTGGTCCCGCAGTTGGGCCTGCTTCCCTCCTGGTTCCCACCTCCTGCCCTCCAGCCTCTGCCTCAAGTCCAAGGCCCAGTAACTGGGACCCCACGTCACTGTCCTGGGCCCTGACTGCTGTCTGCTACGCAGCCTACTGGCCCAACCTGTTTTACCGATGAGGGAAAGCAGACCCAGAAAAATGAAGGGACTAATTCATAAAGCCCCAATTGATCTTTCCACCTGGTCTTGGCCAGGGAGCACAGTTTCCAGCAAAGTGCCGCTTCTTTAATGCCCTGGCCAGAGCCTCCCCCAAAAGGGCTGCTTCTCCCCTCCTTCCCTCTCTTCTGGCAAACTCCATTTCCAAGCCTGGCCATTGAGAATTAAAAGGAGCTGGTTTCTTCTGGTCCCAAAGAAAAACAAGCTGGTCAATTTTCTGCAGCTCCTCACTGCCCCAGAGCCAAGCAGACACTGGGCAGTCTGTGTGCCGGGCTGGGGCTGAGCTCCCACCGGCCGGTAATGACTTCTCGGAGGGAGCTGGCCTGGGCTCAGACCGCTCAGGGTGCGGGGAGAGGAAGCCGAAGACAAAACGGCACTTCTCGCTTCTCGTAAAGGTCTCATTCTAAAAATAAAGACAGAGTTAGCTAGGGAGTGCCTACAGGGATGCTTGTCTGAGTAGAGAAGTTCATTAGTCTGGATTCTCCAGATAAACAGAACTAATAGGATCTCTATATCTATATCTATATCTATATCTATATCTATATCTATATCTATATCTGTATCTGTATCTATATCTATCCATGTAGATACTGCTCATTCCGTTTTGGAAGCTGAAAAATCCCACATTGTGCAGCCAGCAAGCTGGAGACCCAGGATAGCCTATTAGGGGTGGGGAACCTTTTTCTGCTGAGGGCCATTTGGATATTTATAACATGATTCGAGGGCCATACACAATTATCAACTTGAAACTTAGCCTGCTGTATTTGGTCAAACATTTCATTAACTCACCCCTAATGCCTTGGCAGGGCCGGGCCAAATGAATACGCAGGCCTTATAGAGCCCGCAGGCCGGACGCTCCCCACCCCAGTGCCAGTCCGAAAGCCTGAGAGCCAGGAAAGCCAATGGTGTAAGCTCCGTTCTGAGTCTAAGACAGAAGGCATGAGATGACCGACATCCAGCTTAAAGACAGACAGCAGAGCAAGTTCTCCCCCACCTTGCCTGCTGTTTTGTTCAGGCCTCCTGTGGACTGGATGAGGGCCACCCACTTTGAGGAGGGCAATCTGCTTTACTTATTCTACTGATTCAAATGCTAATCTCATCTGAAAACACCCTCTCACCCAGAATAATGTTTAACCAAATTTTCTGGGCACCACATGGCCCAGACAAGTTGACACATAAAATTAACCATCACAAGAAAGGATGGAGCCATGCAGAAGTTCCTGAGTAGGGCAGTCAGACTAAGAAAAGAGCAGAGTGAGCCTTCTCCCTAACAAGACCTGTATCCCAATCAGATCAAAGCTTTCAGCTTTTGATAAATCTGTTAGGGTGAAAAAGGTTCTGAGGAACTGAAAACTAGCTTCAAATGTTGTTAACAACAAAAATAATTTATTGGGCCTTGGCTGGGAAGCTCAGTTGGAGCATCCTCCCATACACCAAGGTTGTGGGTTCGATCCTTGGTCAGGGCACATGCAAAAATCAACCAATGAAAGCATGAATGAGTAGAACAACAAACTGATCTCTCTCTCTCTCTCTCTCTCTCTCTCTCTCTCTCTCTCTTAGATACCTCAAATAGATGGGACAGGATGACAGTTTTATCCCAGAACCTCAAGCAAACACTTTCTTGTATCTTCTTGGCTTAAAATGCCTATTTCCAAACCAATTTCTGTGGCTGGGGGTCAGATGAACTGATTGGCTTGGTAAGGAGACCAGAGGCCTTTTGAAAAAGAAGAGGAAGAGTGGATGTTTGGGGTGTAGATGTCGCCTACAGCGGGCTTTCCATCATCAGGCACAGAATCCAAGCTCCTCATGGTTGGATGAGACCCTAAAGGTTACTTAGTCCACTTGCAATACGACCCTTAAATCATTATTGTGTTCATACCCTCCCTGACAGGGAGCTCACTTTCTTGCACAGAGCTCATACCATCTCTGGCCAGCCCTGTCTGTTGCAAAGTTGTATCTGAAGTCTTTTTTTTTTCTTGCATCTTCCACTCATTGGTTCCATTGCTAGCTAGAGGTATCTCTAGGGCAGTTTTCTAAACCAACTCCAGATGAATAAGCGCCGACTACACACCAGGACCTGGGCTATGCAATTTGCATTGTTCATTTCATTCCATCCCCTAACACCCTGTGAAATAAGTTGGTCCCTTTTGATAGATACAGAAACTTGGGAGTCACGCCACTTCTAATTACACAGCTAGTTAGTGGCCGAGCTGGATTTGAGCACACATCAGTCTTTGTCCCACCCACTTGCCCCTCCAGCACGATGGGGAACCAACAGCTTTCAAATATCTGATGACAATGTCCCAGATCCCTTGCTCCCTAGGGGCCTTGCTTTCGGAGACCTTCACTCCTTAAAGTTGGTGTCCCAGATGGAACGCACTGCACCGATGTGCACAAGGGTCACAGAATTTTGAGGAGAAGAAGCAGGCGGTCCAGAGAGCTTCATATACAAATCACTCAAAGTTGACTTAATTTGCTTGTCAACTGAGGTCAAGCCCCTTGTATGTGCAGACACTATGTGAGGCAGCGAGGATGAAGAGAAAGAGTGAGAGCAACAGAGAGAGACAGCAAGAGAAGCTATAGTCTGGAGCATGATGGAGCTCACGGCCCAGAAGGGGAAGCAGATGTGAAACCAATAATTACAATAAACTGTGATATATGTGAATATTTGAATACACCAACATGATTAGAATGCTGTGAGTCTGGTTACAGGGAAGTCAAGGGAGGAAGGGCTCTGGGCAGGAGGAACAGTCAGGGCAAAGCACCGAGCAGGGAGCTCCTGCAGAGAGAGAGGGTTAAAGAGGCGCCTAGAAGCGAAGGTGCTGGTTGAAAGGCTGCCGTGCACATGTACCAGTGGGACTCTCTCGAGACCAAGGACCTTTGCTTCCCAAGGTACCCCTGCCTGGGCCTTCTCTCCTCAAACACCCTCCTCAAATACTGCTCTGCAGAAAACACTCTCTCCATGCGTTTCAACAAATCCATGATTCATTCCCACAGAGGAAACTGGTTTTGGCATTTGAAAACATCATAAATGGGCAAAGAACACAGCAGTCCACACAAAAGGAAATACGGTTAGTAAACAGATGTGAGGAAACACAGTCAACCTGGCCAGGAATCAAAGAAACGCAAAGTAAAACAACCAAGGTGCACATTTCCACCTATTAAATTAGCAGCCATAACACCAAGGTGTAGATGGCTATAGCCAAGTTTGGAGAGGTCTGTGGGGGAAGGAATCGCTCTGACGTTGGTGAAGGCAGGACCAGCTCCAGGATCTGCAGGGCTCAGCGTGAACTGAAAGGGTGGGGTCTCTTGTTCAAAAATGATTAAGAATTTCAAGACAGCAACAGCAGAGCATTAAACCAAATTCTAAGCTCCTTTGAGTCCGCAGGTGAATTTGTAGAGCTCTGTTACAGGAGAGGAGGTACTCCTTCCACCTAAAGCCAGTCCTTCACTGGTGTTTCAGACTCACCCCCTCCTACCTGCTCAGAGACCTTGTGATCTACTGTCACTGTTCTCTTGACTTTCACCTACCTGCTCTTGATCCAAGCTTTCCCATTAGCATTTAACATACACACAAGCCCTCCTTTCTGGAAAAAGAAAAAGCAAACAAAAACTCCTCCCTTAAGTCCTCAACCCATCTTCTCCAGCTACCCGTCCACTTCCCATCTTAGCCGCGCTCTGGAAAGGGCTGTACAGACACGCCACCCTCGTGTCTTCATTTCTCATTCATTTCTTCACCCTGTTTCTCTCTCCATCATCACAGGTCTTGCCAAAGCCACCATTGATCTAAATCCATGTGCTGGGACCTCCTGCGGCCTTCTACACTGGTGACCACTCTCCCCTTCCTGGAACACTGCCCTGGGCTTCTATGACAGGGTTGTCCTCTGCATTTCTCTTAGCTCCTTGACCAGCTGTCTTTTTCCTCCTGCAAGTGGGAGTTCCTCACTCACCTGGTCTAGACTATGTCCACTCATCATCTTTCCCCTCAGGCAAGCCCATCTATGCCTGTGGCTTTAGTTGTCATAACTCATCAGTTCATGGCTCATCAGTTCATGGCTCTGACCCAAACTCTGCTCTGAGTTTCAGACCCATAGTGTCACTGCCCCCCTGACAGCTCCCCTTGCCTATCTCAGACACCTTGAACTCCTTATGAAAAACACCCCCCTCCCCCCATCCTGGTCTTCTTTTACTGTCCCCTGTATCTGTGAATGGCACCACCATTCATCCTATTCCTTTATATTCCCTTCTCCTTTCTCTTCCCCCATACTTCTTAAATTAAATCCATCTTATCAATTTTACCTCTTTAATATTTCCCATATGTGTTCACATCTCTGTGTCTGTCCCTCCTCTTGTCATCTAAGCAGCTATCATCTTTCACTTTGCCTACTGCAGCAGCTGCCCACTGGTCTTCCTCCTGCCTTCAAACTCCCTACTTCTATTGACTGCAGTCAGAGTGTGTTCAAAGCACACATCCAGCTCAGGAGGGTCTCATTGCTCTCTCCTGAAAGACACGCCCTTTCCCTGGCCCACAGGCCCTGCCTGGTTTTGCCCCAGGCTTCCCCAGCTCTTTGAGCTTCAGTACCAGAGTCTTCTTAACTCTGCCAAAGGCATTTGTACATGCTGCTCCCTCGGTGTAGAATGTTGTTCTTTCCTCCTCCTTGGTCTAATTAGCTCTTGGTTATCCTGTGGTCCCCAGCGCAATCACTTTTTCCTTAGGAAAGCCTTCCATTAACCACCAGGCAAAGTTCCACCATGACACACTTTCATAGTTCCATGTCTCTCATTCCTTAGCAATGCTTAGCATGGTTGCAATTTTATCCATTTGTGTGATGACCTGATTGAGTCTGTCTCCCTGACTAGACGGTAGGGCCTATGAAAGTAGACTGTATGTTCTTCCTCAGCATTGTAACCCCAGCACTTAATCAGTGTCTGGCAGGAAGAAAGGGCTCAACAAATACGTGGTGAATGAATAGATGGAAATCCATTTAACAATGTATTTTGAGAGCTATAGACAAGCTCATATATTTTGACCCAATAATCCCACTCCAAGAAAATAATCCAAAAGAAAGAAAATGGTTTATACATGAACATATTAACGAAAACATTTTTTAAAGTAAAATTTTTTAAAAAATCTATAGATGTCTAGCAATAGGGAAAATGTTAGAGTGGTAGATCCACAAAGTAAAGAACATGGTAATTAAAAACAATTGTGAGGTTCTGGCCAGTGTAGCACAGTTGGTTGGAGCATTGTCCTGTCCATTGAAAGGTTGTGGGTTGATTCCTGGTCAGGGCACATACCCTGTTTTCAGGTTGAATCCTTAATCAATGTTTCTCTCACATTGATGTTTCTCTCTCTCTCTCTCTCTCTCTCTCTCTCTCTCTCTCCCCCCTTCTCTCAAAAGTAAAAAAAAATTGTGAAAACTAAGTAGCAGTATGGAAAACCGTTTACCACATTACAATTGTTTTTCAAAGCTGAATACAAAATTGGAATTTTACAACTATGTGAAAATGTTTTATGCATGCAGACAAGTACCAGATGGGAACAAGGAAAAATAAATGAGTTGATTTGTCAAAAAAAAGTGGATCATGATTGAATTTTCCATTTCATTTTTATTTCTCTTAGAGCAGTTTTATTGATTTTACTAAAATAATACTTTAGTGTAATCTGTGAGTTTCATCTAACAGTCTTAGATTGAATACCACAGTCATGTTAAGCTAAAGCTAAGGGTCCATTAAAGCACAGCTAGTTACATTTGATTCACTGCACAGTGAGTTCACAAATACCTGGTAAATAATGTTATTTTAGAATGACCTTCTTAACCACTTATGAAGTAGTTTCCATGACAATTATACCCTATGTTTATAATATTTTATGGACATTCATGTACATGTCTTTGTGTGGATTTAAGCTTTTGTTTCCCTTGGGCAAATACCTGGCTAGACTAGGTAGGTGGCTGTTCAACTTTTTTTCTACTTCACTGTGAGCAGTTTTTTTATTTAAAAATTATTTAAAAAAACAATTACGTATATTTAAGGTGTACAACATAATGATTTGATGTTCATAGTGAAATGATTAGTAGCCAAGCTAGTTAACATATCATCTCACATAGTTCCCATTTTCTGGTGTGTGGTGAGAGACCTGAAATCTACTCTTCAAACAAATTTCCAGTATTCACTACGGTATATTAGCTAGAGGCATCATGCTCTTCATTAGACCTCTAGACGGACTCATCCTACATAACTGCAACTGTGTGCACTTTGACCAATATCTCCTCCTTTCCCCACCTCCTTATCCCTGATAACCACCATTCTGCTCTCTGCTTCTATGAGTTAGACTTTTTTAGATTCCATATGTAAGTGAAATTATGCAGTACTTGTCTTTTCTGTGCCTGGCTCGTTTCACTTAGCATAATGTCCTTCAGTTTCATCCATGTTGTTGAAAATGACAAGCCTTCCTTCTTTCCTTGAATAATTTTGCATTGTTATATATCATAACTCCTTTATCCATTCATCCATCAACATACACTTGGGTTGAATCCATATGTTGGCTATTGTGAATAATGCTACATTGAACATGGGAGTGCAGACATCTTTTCCACATACTGATTTCATTTTTAAAAATATTTACCCAGAACTAAAACTGCTGGATCATATGGCAGCTCTATTTTTAATTTTTTGAGGAACAGCCAGACTGTTTTCCATAATGGCTGTACCAATTTACAATTCCACTAACAGTGTACAAGGATTCCCTTTTCTCCAGATCCTTGACAACATTTGTTATCTTTTTATTTATTTATTTATTTATTTATCTATTTATTTTGTTGATCATAGCCATCCTAATAGGTGTGAGGTGATACCTCATTATGGTTTTGGTTTGCATTTCCCTCATGATTAGTGATATTGAGTATCTTTTCTTATAAGATTGTTGGCCATTTGTATGTCTTCTTTTGAGAAATATATATTCAGGTCCTTTGCCCATTTGTTAACCTGGTTATTTATTTTCTTGCTATTGAGTTGTTTCAGTTCCTTATATATTTTGTATATTAACCTATTATCAGATGTATGGTTTATATCCTATAACTGCAACTACTGTGTACACTTTGGTTAATATTTTCTCCCATTCTGTTAGTTGTCTCTTTTTTTTTTTATTGTTTCCTTGGCTGTACCAAAATTCTTTAGTTTGATGCAATCCCATTTGTCTATTTTTGTTTTTGTTGCCTGTGCTTTTGGGGTAATATTTAAAAAAAGTCATTGCCCATACCAGTATCAAGAAGCTTATTTCCTATGTTTTCTTCTAATAGTTTTACAGTTCCAGGCCTTACATTTAAGTTTTTGATCCATTTTGGGTTGTTTTTTTCATATGGAGTAAGATAAGGCTCCAATTTCATTCTTCTGCACAGGGATAACTAGTTTCCAACACTATTTATTAAAGAGACTGTCTTTTCCCTATTGTGTGTCTTGGCACATTTGTCAAAGATCAATTGGCCATGAAGCATGGATTTATTTCTGGGTTTTCTTATAAGTACCGCGCGCTAACCGATTGCGCCACTGGAGCCCCGTGGGTTTTCTACTTATTTCATCAGTCATTACATCTGTTTTTATGCCAGTACCATACTCTTTTGATTACTATAGCTTTGTATTTTATTTTGAAATCAGGTAGTAATCTACTTTGAAATCAGCTTTAGTTTCTTTGCTCAATATTGCTTTGGCTATTCATGGTCTTTTGTGGATCCATATGAATTTTAGGATTTTGTAAGAATTATTTCTGTGAAAAATACCATTGGAATTTTTATATGGATTACATTGAATCTGGAGAGTGCCTTGGGTGCTACGGACATTTTAACAACATTAAATTTTCCAATCTATAAACATGGGATAGCTTTCCATTTATTTTTATCTTCCTCAATTTCTTTCATCAATGTTCTATTGTCTTTAGTGTACAGATCTTTCACCTCCATGGTTAAACTTATTTCTAGACATTTTATTTTTTGACGTTATTATAAGTGGGATTGTTTTGTTAATTTCTTTTTTTTTTTGAATTGTTTGTGTTAGTGTATAGAAACACAACTGACTTTTATATGTTGATTTTGTACCTGCAACTTTACTGAATTTGTTTTTAGTTCTAATAGTTTTTGGTGGAGTCTGTAGAGTTTTCTATATATAAGATCATGTCATATGCATAGAAATTTTACCTCTTGCTTTCCAATTTGGATGCTTTTTATTTCTCTTTCTTGCCTAACTATTCTGGATAGGATGTCCGATAATATTATGTTGAATAGAAGTGGTGAGAGTGGGCATCCTTGTCTTGTTCCTGATCTTAGAGGAAAAGCTTTCAGTGTTTCGCCATTGAGTATGGTGTTAGCTGTGGGCTCGTCATATATGGCCTTTATTATTTGGAAGTACATTCCTTCTATACCTGATTTGTTGACAGTTTTTATCATGAAAGAATGTTGAATTTTGTCACATGCTTTTTCTGTAACCATGGAGATAATCGTATAATTTTTTAAAAATATTTTTTTTATTGATTTTAGAGAGGAAGGAAAAGGAGAGAGAGAAACATCAATGATGAGAGAGAATCATTGACTGGCTGCCTCTTGCATGCCCCCTACTAGGGATTGAACCCGCAACCCGTGCATGTGCCCTTGACCGGAATCGAACCTGGGACCCTTCAGTCCACAGGACAACGCTCTATCCACTGAGCCAAACCAGCTAGGGCTAATTTTTATCTTTTATTCTGTTAATGCAGTTTCACATTTATTAATTTGCATATGTTGAACCTTCCTTGCATCCCAGGGATAATCCCACTTGATTACGGTGTATGATCTTTTTATTGTGTTGTTAAGTTCAGTTTGCTAATACTTCATTAAGGATTTTTATACCTATGTTAATCAGGAATATTGGCCTAGAATTTTTTTCCTTGCAGTGGCTTTATCTGATTTTGGTAAGAGGGTAATGCTGACCTCACAAAATGAGTTTTGGAGTGTTCCCTCATTTTTTATTTTTTAGAAGAGTTTGAGGATTGGCATGAATTCTTTTTAAATGTTTGATACAATTCACCAGTGGAGCCATCTGGCCATAGGCTTTTCTTTGTTGTGTGGAACAGGTAAGAATTTCCAGGGACGACCAACAGAGTAGAGTTTGTAGCCGAGAACATGGACTCTGGTTTAAATCCCAGTGCTGCCCATATTGGCTGTGGGGCCTTGGGCAGGGTGCTTTTCCCTCAGTTTCTTCAATGGTAACATGGGGATTATGGGACATACTCTACAAAGTCGTGAGGGTTAAATGATTTAACATTTTAAGGGCTCAGAACAATGCCCGATATACGGCTGTGGTGAATAAATGGCAGTTGTTATCAATATTACTTGGCAAGGTAAAGTGAAAAACCCTACATTTCTTATGGTAAAGCTGGATGTGGCCTAGGCAATCATTCGGGCAACAAGAGGAACGATAGCCCTAATTTGTTGTCACAAGCTATTGAGGTAACCCAGAAGTAAAAAGGAGAGATTGCTATGGCCTGAGAACACTTAGAATCAGATCATGAAAGCTAGAAGAGGTTTTTATGAGTTTGTCCAAATCATGACTTTTGTCAGAGTAAGAAGCTTGGAGGGGAAGCATCACAGCTGATAGTGGCAGATCTACACCTAGCCTTAGGGACCCTGAAGTCTCCTGGTGCCGGTAGCACAGGAGTGGACATCGGCACCCCATACCCTTTCCACCAGTCTGGGCAGGGACTGGTCAAAAATAGCTGCACTCACTGTCAGAAAAGGGCTGAAATAATAATAATAATGTTAATATAATTTTAATAGTTGGCATCTATTAAGCACTTACTATGTGCTAGTCACAATTGTATTAGGAATAACTATTTTTTGCCAATAAAAGTGACAGTTTTATATAGGTCAACCTAATCCATTCCTCTAATCATGAAAGAGACTCTATAAAGCCTATACAATTATTATCCTTATTTTACAAATGAGGAGACTGAGGCACAGAGAGCTTAAGTGACTTACCCAAGGACACACAGCTGGTAAGTTGGTGGAGCCAGTTTACAAATCCAGGAGGTCTGAGTCTAGGGCCCACGCACATGAACCTCTTTTTTTTTTTTTTTAATATATTTTATTGATTTTTTACAGAGAGGAAGGGAAAGGGATAGAGAGCTAGAAACATCGATGAGAGAGAAACATCGACCATCTGCCTCCTGCACACCCCCTACTGGGGATGTGCACGCAACCTAGGTATATGCCCTTGACTGGAATCGAACCTGGGACCTTTTAGTCCGCAGGCCGACGCTCTATCCACTGAGCCAAACCGGTTAGGGCCATGAACCTCTTCTTTACACAGTGACATGGCTGTGCCCACAGGCTCAGTGTTCTGGCCTTGGCACCCATGCAGGGAACCAACTTCCCTCAGGATATCAGATGGGCCCCAAACCTGCTGGGGCCTCATAGGAAAGAGCGGGTGCTGGACCAGCCCTGTGATCTCATGCTGGCGGGGCCTCCAGACAATGGAACAACTGGTGAGCACCGGGCATCATGGCAGAGACAATGTGCTTCTCCAAACACCAGCCGTCAGAATAACAAACATCGCTGACTCCCACAGCTCCGAAGTCTAAATACTGAAGTGGAGCATCCGTGCCTCGCTCCGTGTGGCGACACTTCAGTGGAAAAAAGTCGGCTGTTGCTATTGTCTCACTTTCCCAGAGGGAAGATCTGAGGCTGTGTCTCTAGTCCTGTAGGACTTCTGCCGCCTCTCTCAAGCCCCCAGTCTCACAGAGGGCTTGTTTGATGTGAGCCAGGCTGGGGAGCCCCCAAACCCCACTGTGATCTTTACTGGTCTATGGCAAAACAAGAAAACAAGGACCAAGTGGAGAGTTTTTCCTTAAAGATAAATGCCTTCCATTTAAAGAATCCTAGTTATGACGCACAGCTTCCTTTCCATGGCTCCTGGGCCCTGTTCGCTCCATCCTCCTCTCTGTACTTGCCAGCTTCCTCTTCTGCATACTCTGCATTGCACCAGACCCCAATGAGTGGCTTCTCCAGCCCTAACTCTGCGTCATGACTTTTCAGTCTCAAGTTCCATTGCTAACTCCCTCAGTCTCAGTATTTCTGTGCCACGTTCTCTCAGGAGAATCTGCTTGACCTAACAGGCTTTTACACCAAACCCGTCACGTGTTGCTGACCAGTCAATCAGCCGTTTGTCTTTGGGCCAGGGGGCCACCACTGGAAATAGTGGGGCCAGCTTTCCTTAGTAGGGACCTAAAAGTCCAGTTTGGAGATTTTGCACCAAAAATGGGTTTGCATAGCCCTCGCCGGTTTGGCTCAATAGATAAAGCCTTGGCCTGAGAACTGAAGGGACTCAGGTTCAATTCCAGTCAAGGGCACATGCCTTGGTTGTAGGTTTGATCCCCAGCCCCCATCTGGGCATGTGCAGGAGGTAGCCAATTGATGTGTCATCGATGTTTCTCTCCCCCCCCCCCCCCCCCACACTCTCTAAAAATCAATGGAAAAATATTCTTGGGTGAGGAGTAACAACAACAAAAAAATGAATTTGCATTTTTCAGCCTAGGAAGTTGTCAAGAGTCATGGTTCAGGAAGGCCCACCTGAGACACACAAGGGATGCCAGAGCAAAGGCAGGCTCTGAGGAAAGCAGCCAAGGAGCAGACTCAGGGAATGGGCAGGATTCAGCCCCAGGGGGTGGTTATTGAGGCCAAGAAGAAGACACAGATTCACTGTGTTTCAAAAGAAAATCAGTAAGCCTTGGTGAAAAATTGGAAGGAATGAACAAGAGGGAGGCTAGATGCGGGCATCATTCAATGATAAAAACACAACAGGTTTGGGAGATGAAGGAGAAACGGCCTGTTCCATTCTGACATGTTGAGACAGGAGACATTCTGCTCAATTTACCAACAGGAAGTTGGCTGTTCAAGTGGGAAGTTTAGGAAAGAAACCCAACTTTTCTTAGGAAAGAATCCTGCCACCTGACTGGCTTGACTCAGTGGTTGACATAGACCTATGAACCAGGGGGTCACAGGTTCAATTCCCATTTAGGGCACATGCCTGGGTTGTGAGCTTGATCCCCATTGTGGGGCCTGCAGGAGGCAGCAGATCAATGATTCTCTCTCATCATTGATGTTTCTATCTCTCCTTCTCCCTTCCTCTCTGAAATCAATAAAAAAAATATTTAAAAAAGAATCCTGCCTTCTTGGCTGGAAGGGTTGATGTGAGAATCTTCAGCATGTTGGTGGCTGAAACCTTGGAGTGGATGATTTCACCCTGGGAGAAGTGGAATGCACAACTGACACCTGACAAATGCTTGTTGGACAAATAGTGAATGAATGAGAAAGTGGGTGGATGACCTGGCCAAGTCTCGGGGTTCATTCATGTCTCACTCCTCCCCAAAGCCACTCATTGAGATCCCGCACTATGAAAAAGCATAGTGGCGAATGGGAAGATTATGGGCTTTGAAGGCAACACAGAGTTCAACTGCAGGATCTAAAACTTACTAGTTCTTTGCGCTTCATCTTTAATCTCTTGCAGTCTTAGTTTCCTCATCTCAAAATGGGTGCAATGATGTTTACCTCATCAGGCTGTAGTGAGGATTAAACAGGATAACAAGAATAGAGCTCCAAGCACAGGGTTTGGTATGTATAGTAGGCATTCAACAGAAGTGGCAGACTCCTGCCTCCTCCTAAAGCAGGCTTTCAGATACTGGAGAGGATTTGGGGTAGGAGCATACCAGGGATTCTGAGGATGTCATATCTTTAGCCAATGGCTTCGCAAAAGGACCCACGGACTGTGTAAATGATCTCATTTGGAGCTAATGTCAAGAGTATAAATGTGAGGCTTGAACCAAACAGCAACACACCCCAACTCTCCACGTGGACCTTCTGTGCAGGCCATGCCCATTCATGTGGTCTCACCCCCACTGGGTGCCTCCGTCTTGTAGGCCCCAAGGATCTGCCCACCCCAAGCCTCATCCCCCCAGGGGTCCTTCTTCCCACTGCCTGCAGCTATCCAGGCACCTGACCCCTCCAAGGTGAATGCCCAGTTGTCAAGTCATTGAGATCTCCCCATGACCAAGAGCTCCCATTCCGACACACACACCCTGGCTACATAGGTAGAAAATACACGGGAAAGTCTGTTACCTTCATTTAAACACCAACCATTCAAGACTTGGACATTACTTAACGTAAAGACATAAGATTTCCTCAAAGAAAGTTATAGAACCCTCCTGGGAGAAATAAAGGAAGGTGAAAATAAATAGAGGTCCCACTCCCTTCAGACTAGACGATTAGAAATAGCAAAGGCAACAATTTTCTTTGAGTTTCTGTATAGATTGAATGGACTACCTATTAAGGTTCCCAGGGAATAGTTTATAAGAGCTTGAAAAATGAATTAAATGGTTAAAAAGACTAAGCTTCTTTTTAAAGGGTGTGATGGTAAATTTAACCAACCAGATTTCATAACATATTACAAAGTGACAATTATCCAAACCATATGGTAGCAATGGGGGAAAAAAGGATCTGTAGAAGAGACTACACAATCTCAAATTAATTCAATATAAAGTAAAACTAGAAATAATCTCACAATGAGGAAAGTCATTACGACACCATAAATGACTTGGAGTGAACTATGAGTAATACAGAGAAGAGTTGCTCTTATATCATCTTATGCAATAAATTGCAGATGAGACTTTTATGCATGTCGGAAAAAAACCATAAAAAAATGACAAGAAAGTACAATCCCACATTTATCACATTGGAAAAGAATCCATCACCAGAGACAACAAAGACTAGATTTTCAAAGTAAAGAACACGAACCTTTGGTTGAATAAAATATAGGACAATCACAAGAGGAAAATAACAGCCTGGAAAACACAAGCCACCGATACATCTAAAATATGTTAATTTTTGCTTTTTCACAAAAAGCTAAAATCAGTGCCCAGATCCCACTCTGTAAGCAGCAAGAGAGATGAACAGACAGTTTACACAGGAAGTACAGGTGGTAAATCAAAACACAGAAAGGTGCATAACGCCACCAGAAATGAGAGACATGCAAACAAACCGGTTCTGAGGGGTCAGCACATGCCTGTCCAAGGCTCAGCATCGAGTGGCAGAACCCTGTGCCGGGACCAGGAGGATGTACAGAGAAGTTCAAAGCAGGGTCTCTCCAGCCAGCCTGCTGGATTGAACTCTGGCTCCACCAGGGGCCACTTCAGGAAGTGACAGTCTCTCTGTGCCGCGGTTTCCGCATCTGTCAAAGGAAATTTAAATGAGTCAAGATATATGAAGTTCTTGGAACAGTGCTTAGCACACAGTCAGTCCTATGTAAGTGTTAACTATTATTATTTGGGTGAGGGGTGACAATCATATCATTTTCTCTCGATTGTAGTATAAAGGACATGGACTTCGGAGTCAGAAAGATCATTCGTTCAACATGTATTGACCAAATGCCACACGAAGGTGCAAATCCCAGTCCCATTAATGATTAGTGAGTCCCCTTGTGAAAATTGCTTAGCAATATGGAATCTGTTTCCTCCGTCCTGTACAATGGAATTAAGAAAATCTGCTGCTTAGTCTGGTTTGAGGTATAAAGAGCTCCTGCACCATAAAGTACCAAGGAGGGGCCCTGGCATTAGAAGTCCTAATGTACCTTCGATTCCTCATTCCTCCTCTGAGAACTGCAGCCCTGCCCATATCCATGGTCGTGGAATTTGCTCCCAGCTGCCTGCCAGCGCCACCAGATTAAGATCTTTAGGGGCCCCAAACCCCAAAGCTGAGGATGCCACCTACATCTGAGGTAGTGGGAGCAAGAGCTCCCGGGGACTGGAAGCCTGGCCCAGAAGGGGCACCCAGTAAACATGGGCAGAATGAACGGATGAATGGATACATGAACCATCACTGAGCAGTGACATTTCAGCTGCACTGGGAGGCTTTCTTTAATGGGGAGACAAAGTGACCAGACTCCTCAGATCACATGAGGTCGGCGCAGGGCTGATATTCAAAGCATGTCACAGGCAGAACAGCACCAGTTCTGACCATGGGCCTTGTGCGTAATGGGAGGCTCAGGGTCTTCAAGAGAGGGGCTGAGGGAGAGAGGGGGCCTGGGGGCTCCGGCAGCTGCTGTTCTCCAACAGGTTTAGAAGTACTACAGCATTCCAGTGACCAGCGCGCTCTCCCCGCGCGCCCCCCCCCCCCCTTTCCCGCCACACACACACGATGACTAGCCGGGTTAGGAGTTGCATGGGCATCAAGAGATTTCTGCCACTTCCCCTCCAGGCCCCCGTTTCCCGTAGATAGATAGATAGATAGATAGATAGATAGATAGATAGATAGATAGATAGAGTGAGTCAGACTTCCTCATATTTTAGATCCACTCCAGCTCAGACTGCCTTCGATTTTAATATAATAACAACAGTGTGTAAAAGGTATAGTAGGAAAAGCACATGCTCTGACCCTAGAAGACTCAGTTCAAATCTCAGCTGTTAGTGCGGGATGAAGCCATATCAGTTAACTTCTCTGAACCTCTACTTTTCATTAAAAAAACAACAAATATTTACAGAGGTTTTTTACATGCAAGTCCCAGGGACACTCTGATGAGTGAGATTTGTCCTTGCTGTCATGAAACTGTCTGCCTAAGACTCCTTGAATGAGAGTGACAGACATAGACTGAAGCCAGCATGGGCAAAAGCAGAACAATCTAAAGATGCAGGCACGTCCGGGGAACCCGGCGTGGACCGCAGCCAGGCTGGAACACCGGTAGCCCCTCTGCTGCCCTCAGCATACTTGCCGGATTATTCTCTCTCTCTCTCTCTCTCTCTCTCTTTCTCTCTCTCTCTCTCGCTCTCTTACTCTTTCTCCTTCTAGAACTGATCCCCATGAGCCTCCGTTGATATGACATCCCAATTCCAAATTCTCAAGGACAATCTGATTGACCCAGCTTGGGTCATGTGCCCACTCCTAACTCAATCACATATGACACGAGGGCAGGGCCACTCAGGACAAATAAGGCCTCAGACACTGGCTCACGTGAATGGGGGAGGGGTCCAGGTCCCAAAGAAAGGGGGGGGGCGGGCTTGTGGATCCTGGTGTCCACTCCACAGCCTCTTAGGGTGGTTTGTGAAGATTAAACACAATTCCGTGGGAAGTGGCTGGGCCGGAGCCTGGGATGTGGATGGAGCGTGTGCCACCTGGCCATGTTTGTGGCTGGTGCTTGACTCTGAGGGAACATTATTGTTCAATTGCTTCCCTGTCTCCAGCTGCTTGCTGTCCATTTTCTTCCTTATTTCCTCACTTTGCCTTGATCGTGGGACCCACCTTGCTGAGTTGACTTAAGTAAGTTAGCTGGGTGCACGTGGTGCCCAGGCTGGCCAGCACCGCAGCTCACACCCGACCCACACACTTGGTGGGCGCCTCATGTGCTGAGTGAGTGAGTGAATAAGTGAATGTCCTCCCACTCAGCCCTCAGAGCTCCACTGGGGGCAGGATGGCAAAACGGAGGTGGTGTCTTTGCAATTTGGCTCCTTTCCACCCAGGTCTTTGTTGGAGGACTTTTCTTTCCCCTTTTGCTTAGTATCCAAAGGACCAGGAGCTCAACTTCTCCTAAGAGTTTGAGGGGGAGCTCAGGACAGGGTCCAGGTCCTCCCACCTCAAGTCCAATTTACTGAATATCACTGAGCCACCGACATCCCCTCTCTGGACCTCAGTTGCACCACTGGCAAATGGCTATGGACACAATCACGATAAGAAGACTGGCTGAGGTCAGAGGTGAAAAAGGGCACGGACAAGGGCCAGCCGCAGCCCTTCTCCGTTACCAGCAGGGAATCTCCAAGCAGCTGGCAGGCCCCTGCCTGGAGGGAGAGCTCACACACCAGGCCTTCCGCCCAGCTGCTCCTGCCCGCGGAGCCCCTCTGCCACGGCCCGGGACTGATGACTTCACCGGCTGTGTGGTGGAAATCTGAGCCCTCTCGCTAGAGCTCCAGCCAGGCAGGAAGTTTTTTCCTGCGGTGGGAGCTTTTGTTCTGCACGCCTTGATCGCTAGGCAGAGGAATTTCCAGCAGGCTTACGTCAGCCGTCAGCTCCGACTGGGGCCAAGCCCATTGGACTGGCAGGGGGGCCGAGGGAGGGCTGCCAGGAGGTCAGAAGGTGCAGGGTTCCGGGCACCAGGGGGCGGTCCCCTCCTTCCTCTTCTTCCCGCACTAGCCCAGGGGTCAGGTCCCAGCCCGTGCACTCAGGCGGGAAGGCCCGGGAAAACTCATTCACCCTAAAAGTGGCTTGAAAGGTGGGTGGAAAGTGCTTTCTAATTTGGGTCCAGCTATTTACTGTTAGTTGAGTGCCTGGGACTATGCACTTGGCATTGTTAGGACTCAATTTCCTTATCTATAAAATGGAATAATAGTGCCTCAGAATTCCTGGTAAGGGTGATTAAATGTAAAGTCTTAAAAACTGCCCAGTACCCAGTAAGTGCTGGATAAATGTGAGCAGCTATCTGTGTTGTTATTTTTCTCCAGTGAGGAGGAAGTCACTGCCATGTATGAGGCAGGCACCCAGTAAAGGGTCCCGCTCAAAAACAGAAGCGCCTTTGCTAAGGGATCACGCTTTTCTGCTGCAGAAATTCAATTGCTTTTCTTCCAGAACTAGAAGCCTCTGCAGGGATGACTGTATTCGTTTCCTAGTGGCGTAACCAGCAGACACGCATCATCTCACAGCTCTGCAGGCGAGAAGCCTGAGATCAAGGAGAGTCCTGAGATCAAGGTCTCTGCAGAGGTGGTTCCCACTGGGGGCTGTGAGGAAGGCTCTGTTCAGGCCGTCCTCCGAGGCTTCTCTAGGTGGCCAGCTTTTCCCTGTGTCTCTTCACATCGTCTTCCCTCCGTGCTTATCTCTGTGTCCTCGTCTCCTTCTCGTAGCAGGAGAGCATTCATGCTGTGTGAGGGCCCACTGCAAAGACCTCATTTTAACTGACGTGCTGGGGACACAATTCAGTCCCTAACAATAATCTATGAGGAGAGGGTGATGCTTAATTGGAAGGTGTATTCCAAGTCTCTCTCTCTCTCTCTCTCTCTCTCTCTCTCTATATATATATATATATATATATATATATTATATTATATTATTGATTTATATATATTATTTTATATATATATACTAGAGGCCTATTGCATGAAGAGATTCGTGCAATAGGCCTTCCTTTCTCCTGGCTGCTGGCACAGGTTTTCCTCCGGCACCCGGGACCCAGGCCTTCACTCCGGCTGGAGCTGCCTTCCGTCTTCCGTCTTTGCTGCTCTGGCCGGAGCCGCCTTCAGTCTTCCATCTTCATTGCTCTGGCTCGCCTTCAGTCTTCCCTCCGCCACTTGGAGCCTACGTATGCAAATTAACTGCCATCTTTGTTGGCGGTTAATTTGCATATCACCCTGATTAGCCAATGGGAGGCGTAGCGAAGGTATGGTCAATTACCATGTTTGTCTATTATTAGATAGGATAAAAATTATATATATTTATATATATATAATATATATTATTTCTTCTCTGAAATCAATCATATATAGGGAGAGGGAGAGAAAGAGATAGAAACATCAATGATGAGAGAGAAATATTGATCGGCTGCCTCCTGCACACCCCACACAGGGGATCAAGCCCACAACCCAGGCATGTGCCCTGACGGAATTGAACCATGACCTCCTGGTTCATAGGTCAACACTCAACCATGCCAGCTGGGCTCCAAGTCTTTTAACACCAGAATAGAAGAGATCACTTGGAAGAGAAAGTCCTTCTTGAAGATTTTCAAAACTTTCCTGGGGTGTGGTGGTTAATTCTAACAATAATGTCGAGTCTTAAAAGCATCAGAATCTAGTTGTGGAGCCCAAATAATGAAATTACTTATTTTCCACTATAAATCTGCTCCCCATTTCTAATTTCACCTGCCAAAATCGAAGGTGAAATCCGAGACCCCGCCCATGAGGCTATGCCATCCTCGTTTCTCTTGGCAGTAGAGGTGGGTAGAAGAAGCACTGGACAGGCAGACTATGGACCTAGATTTCAGGTTTTGCACTTGCTGTGTGACCTTGGGCATGCCTCCCCTCTCTGATGTTTTGGATTAGGTGTCTGCAAAAACATCCCAGTTCTGAGCCTCAATCTCCTCACTTGTAAAAAGTGTGTGTGTGTGTGTGTGTGTGCATGTATGAACACACATGTGCATGCAGATGTGGGGGGGTGAAGTCACATGTCAGACTCCATCACTCTACCTGGAGCACCAACAGACAAACCAGCACATCTCCTTGGGTGTCAGTTTCACATGAAGGTAAGCAATTTAGAATGTAATTTTAAAACTCCCAAACACACAAGTACATCACAGAGTAGAAGGTAAAAGTGCAGGAATTTTTAAGCTAAAACACAAGGCTTTATAGAAACACTGGGCTTTGCCAAAACCGGTTTGGCTCAGTGGATAGAGCGTCGGCCTGTGGACTGAAGGGTCCCAGGTTCGATTCCGGTCAAGGGCATGTACCTGGGTTGCGGGCACATCCCCAGTGGGAGATGTGCAGGAGGCAGCTGATCGATGTTTCTCTCTCATCGATGTTTCTAACTCTCTATCTCTCTCCCTTCCTCTCTGTAAAAAATCAATAAAATATATTAAAAAAAAAAAAAAAAAAAAAAAGAAACACTGGGCTTGTAATGGCTGCTCCATACTCCACTTTGCCTGATCCAGGGTATCAGCTCTTTCCCATGTGTCGTCGGGGATCTTCATTGGAAAGATCTGAGGTTACTCTGGACTCGGTGTTGGCAAATACATTCCAGCTCAGAGCCATCGCTCTTTGTTGTCGAACTCCCTCTAGGACACTGAGAACCCCAGGGGTCTTTCCTTCGTCACCTGTGCGGGCCCTTCTTCACTACGTGTGCCACGGCCACACAGGGTGCCAGGTCTGCACCAAATCAGAACCGGCGTGGCTGGCAGAGAGGCACATACACGGTGGGCGGGCAGCGGAGGAAGTGGAATTAACCACTGGAGAGGCGGTCTCTGCAGCTTTGTGGGGAAATAGCTTGGGGCTTCCCCATCTTCCAGTTCCTCTGATGATCAAATGGCAGGAATTTGAAAGTGAGAGTCTGCATTTCTCTCCAGCTCCCGTCCCTCTCCTCTTCTTCACAGCCACGCTTCTTGAAGGTATACTGACCTCCCCTATTCCCCTCCCCCCTGCCCCTGCCAGCTGTATTCTAGCTGCTGCCCCAGCACCCACCTCAGCTTGTTCTCTGTAAGGTCCTGGGCGCCTCTTTGTTGCTAATGATAGTCAGTCTTCTTCCGTGCTCATCTCACCGGCCCTCCTGGCAGGACACTCTGGCTTTGGGGTCGCTGCCCACTTTGGCTTTCCTCCTTGCTCTCCAGTTACCCCTTCAGTCACCCCTGCAGCTTCTCCTGTCTCTGGCAGCTCATTCTGCACACGCTCCTGTGTCACCGCACCTGCTTCCGCAGTTCAATCCCTCTCTGTACAACAATGGCCTCCAGTCTCCACCCCTGGCCCAGGGTTCTGCAGGAGCTTCTGGCCTGGCTACCTGGCTTTACCCTGGACATCCCATAGGCCTTTCTCTTTTAAAAATATATTTTTATTGATTTCAGAGAGGAAGGGAGAGGGAGAAAGAGATAGAAACATCAATGATGAGGGAGAATCATCAATCAGCTGCTTCCTGCATGCCCCCCACTAGGGATCGAGCCCGCAACTGGGCTTGTGCCCTGACTGGGAATTGAACCATGACCCTCTTGGTTCATAGGTTGGTGCTCAACCACTGGACCACACTGGCCAGGCCCCACAGGCCTTTCGAATCATCATGGTTCAAAGGGTGTCATCACTTTCTCCTGGATCCTGTATTTCCACCTGTGTCCCCATGTGCCGAAACCAACTGGGAAGCTCCCTGTGGCATCTCGCAGCCCTTCCTCCTCTCATTTTACTTGTAGATGAATTGCTTAGCATCTGTCTCATCTCTTAGCCACACTGTCATTTCCACGAGGTTAGGGTTTGCGAATTGCACCTCTTGGCATCCTCACAGGACCTGGCACAGTGGGTGCACAGTGCGTGCACAGTAGGACCTCGATAAATAACTGTGACTTGGTCCTTAAGGGAGGTTAGGCTCAGGTCCCGCAGACCCCGTTCTTCAACCTTCTGAGAAGTACTGTCCTTGTTCTATCGCTAGTTATCTGTGTGACTCTGAGAAAACCACGGGTTACCTGTCAGTCTGTTTGCAAACAGTAAGATGGAGGTTGGGGAGTAGATTCCTTTGCAGGGAGGAGAGGCCTACAGGGAGCACAGGTTCCTCACAGGGTAGCATGTGGTGGGAAGAGCATCCTGGAAGTAGGACAATCAGTCCTGTTCCGTCTGGTGCTCAACTGACCACCAGACTCACCTACTTCCCTCCCCTGCCTGCCTCCCAAGGCAGGAAAAAGGCATGGCCTGGGATAGATTTCACAGAGAAAAACGAGTAAGTAGCCCAGGGCTCGGGACCAGAACACAGCAAGGAAACGGAGCCCCTTATCCACATTTTCTCGCTGCTCTAGGCTTTGGTCACCTGCCCAAGGGAATGTCCTGTGTGGTCAGCCAGCCAGACCATCCACCTCCGTCCCTGCCCTGTGATACATGAGCCAGAGCTGGTGCGCAAGCTCTCTAGAAGGAGCTTGTTTTCCTGGGTCTGGTTGCTTCTCGATGATCTGAGAAATGGGGTTTGGAACCTGAAAGCCAAGGACTCTGGTGGGATCCCTTTGGGAGACCCGGCACGAGCAGCAGGCCGCCTGCCTTAGTGTCAACCACTGGACCACACCGGCTGGGCCCCACAGGCCCTTCGATTCATCATGGTTCAAAGGGAGTCATCAGCCTCAACCAGGCCACCTGCCTTAGTGTCTGCAGCTTGAAAATGAGCATTCGTATCTCTGTACATCCATAGGGTTGTAAAGAATAAATGACCCAATGAAACAAAGCACTTGGGCCCTGGCCGGTGTGGCTCAGGTGGTTGAGCAGTGTTCCCTGCACCAAGAGCTTGCTGGTTCGGTTTCCAGTCAGGGCACATCCCTGGGTTGTGGGCTCAATCCCCAGTAGGGGGCCTGCAGGAGGCAGCTGATGGATGTTTCTCTCTCCCTCTCCCTTCCTCTCTCTCAAATCAATAAAAACATATTTAAAAAACACACAATAATAATAAAAAATAAAGCACTTGGCACCATGCTTCTTCCCCAATAAAGGACTCAAGAAAGTGTTATTATTCCTGTTGTTATTTGTGGGGTGATATGGACCCTCGCTGTGCCTCTTCATGGCAGCACAGGTGCCACTCCATTTAGATCTGCAGTAGCATCTGCATCTTGTCATCACGTGTGGCAGAACGAGGATATCCCATGTCACCGTTGGGGCTTGACCTCTGACAGACGCCCGGTGCCTCCCTGTGTCCTGCTGCTGATTCTCGGGCTGCTGGGCTGGGCCTTCAAGACCTCCAGGGGCGAGGTCCCCAGGCCCCCCACCTGGATTCAGTGGCTCCCCTACCTGGCCTTGCCTCCTTATCAGCCTCTCCAGACGTAGATCCCAAAGCTGCCAGGGCTTCCCCCATCCTGGCTGCGTCCCAGGCCGCTCCGACTCAGCTTTTGCTGGACACCAGGTCTGGGCTCTCTGCCCACTCTCTGGCTGGCCTCAGCTCACCCCAGGATTGAAGCTGCCGCCCAAGGGGCCTCGGCTGGTTTCTGTGCAGCGAAGGCACTAGCAAAGCCTGGGGAGTGGTACCTAGCTATGTTTTTCGTTTTCAGGTAGACCTGACCTATATCCGGAATCTCCAAAACTCCCACCAACAAAGGCAGCAGTGGCGGAAGGTTGTGAGAATGAAAAGGGAGATGAGAGAAGCATTTTAAAATGCATTAATTATTCAGAACAAAGGGTTGGTAGGGGAGGCAGGGAGAGAAAAGAAAAACATTTAAAAATCTAGAATTTCGGTGGAAGGAAAACCTACCCTTGCGTGAGAGAATTAGCTAGCCTTTCCTTTTAAGGAAGATCTGTCTTCAAAGGGAAGAGATTAGAACGCACTATCACTTAGGGAACAGTCCGCTTTCAAAAGGATCCCGGAGAAACTCACTCCTGGGACTTGAGGTCGGAGGCCTCAGCCGGCATTCTCCCAGCGGCAGCTCTGAGCTGTTGGCCGTCAAGTTTAAGAAGCAAGACGCAGTCCTGCTCCAAATCTGCTCCTCCCTTTGACAGACAGGCAGGAGTGGGGCTGGGCTTGCCACCTCTGCTCCTCATAAAAGATCAGGCCTGTTCCTTGCAGACGGATTGCTCCTCTCTTTAGGAAATTGGGCATTTGAAGAAGCTTCTCTCACCCCATTTGATTCTGATGACAGGCAAGTGCCCATTTTCTCACGAGCAAGCCATTAGCATGATGTCCAAGATGCAGTCGTCCGCTTCGTGATGCACCGAGGCTCTGTTTCATCAAACTGGGCCTCAGAGTGGCTGTGTGAGAGCAGAGGCTGCAGCTTTTCCCGTGAGGTCACGGCTTCAGAGATCCCAAGACCTCGGCTGTGTTGGGGTCAGGATGCTGGAACTGGGGCTGGCTCATCTGACTCTAGGGCAGTGATGGCGAACCTTTTGAGCTCGGCGTGTCAGCATTTTGAAAAACCCTAACTTAACTCTGGTGCCGTGTCACATAGAGAAATTTTTTGATATTTGCAACCATAGTAAAACAAAGACTTATATTTTTGATATTTATGTTATATATTTAAATGCCATTTCACAAAGAAAAGTCAACCAAAAAAATGAGTTTGCTTGTCACCTCTGACACGCGTGTCATAGGTTCGCCATCACTGCTCTAGGGTAACGGTACTAAAGACCTCTTGGTGCATTTAATACTTCATTCAGAAAATACTTACTAAGCATCTACTGTGTGCCCCCAGACATTATTCTGAGCATGGGTTGCAGCAGAGAACAACATAAAAAGGCCTTGTGTCCCTGGAGTTAATATTTTAGCGGATGCAGAGGCTGAGTATGTGGGGAAGAGGTGATGCCATTTTAGGGGGGTCTTGGAAGGCCTCACTGAGATGCTAATGTTAGAGCAAAGACCTGAGAGGTGAGGAGGTACTGCACAGACGCCTGGGGAAAGAGTGCTCCAGGCAAAGCCAAGCCAGTGCAAAGGCCCTGAGGTGAGTGAGGATGAGCCTGATGTGTTTGGGAAACCGGGGCTGGACCAGGGTAGGGGTGGGAGACCAGGTCAGAGGAGAAGTAGGGGACCGGGTGGTTATGCAGGGAGTCCTGGGCCTTTGGATTTCCCTCCCAGTGGAATGGGAAGCCACTGGAGAGTGTGAAGCAGAAGAATGGCACTGTCCTGTTAGCTCATTTCTCAACTGTATTATTGCCCCCATCTTAAAGGCGAGGAGACTGAGGTTCAGAACGGTTAAGAGAGTTGCCCACCTGTACACAGCCTGAGCTGCCAGGACTCTAAACCCGACTTCTCTCCCTTCTAATCCAGAGCTATTTCCAGGCTCATGTGTGGTTTCCAAATATGCTGACTTCGGCACCTGCCTCTGAGAACTGGGAGTAGGGAAGGCAGATTGGCTCTTCTTGAACCCAGATTGCTGGGCACCTCTGCATAGCACCATTTGAGGCCATGCATGGACAGTGCTCCGGAAATGGTCAGGTGTTGCACATATGGCAAGTGTGATGGGAGCTGAAGACGCTCCCAAGGAGTCCTCTTGACCCAGGTCCTCAGTGCCTGACGAGCCAACGCTTGAGCGTTGAGTTGAGTCTCAGCTCCTGTTCCCACCCGTCACCTGCGGGGCTGCTGGCTTCACCTACAGGCCCACCTTGCCCTGGTTCAGGGAGCCATCAGCCCGTGTAAGGAAGCACTTTGATAGCTGGACATCGGGCCATTCTTTCTATTGGGCTGTACCTCGCCCAAAGGAGGTGGCATGCCTGTTAGTCGCCTTGAGCCCTGGGCTTTGCCCTCCTGTGTAGCCCACAGCTGCTGGCCCCTGCAGCCGGCTCAGCCTTGCTCAGCCTGTGAGGTCTGGGGGCTGGCCCCACAGCCGCCCTGACTCAAGGCCACTGGGTCCTGCTGGAAGTAAACAGCGGCTCAGCAAATCCCGGAAACAGGCCCATGTAAGGAGTGAGAAGGGCACGGCCGTAGTTTGGGGTGCTGATGCCCATTCTGCTTGTTTCCCAGCAGGCTCAAGGGGGAGGGAGTGGTGGCAGCAGCTGGCCCGGTGGAGAGAAACCCCCATCTGCCCTGAAGTTATCGTCCACCTTTCTTTGCGGGTCAGTTGCTCATAATATCATCACGGGAAGGGTTTTCTTCCCGCATGGGTTTCACGTAGGGCAGATGAATGTGTGCTTGCAGGCACAGAAAGGCCGGAGTTTCGAGGTCCTACAGTACCCATAGTCCATCCCCTCATAGAAAAATAAAAAGACCGGGAGAAGCAAAATTAGAAGGAAAGAAAGAAAACTGTAAACGTTAGACAAAACCACCCACAACCAGTGGAAAAGAAAGGACTGTACCGTATCACGGCAATTGTGGACAGTTGGGCCGCTGAGCTGCCGATGACTCATTCCAGGCTCTGGTTGCATAACCCTCCCCAGCCCAGGCAGGGAATGAAACCAGGAAACTAATGCAGTGACATTTAGTAGCAAAAAGGAAGCCCACACAAAATTTGTGCAAGGCCATCCAAAAATAGCGGGCTTCTCCATGCTTGGGTTGGAAACTATGCATCTCACTCGAAATGCCTGAGTCGTGGCACATTTTTCTTGGACCACCCACACCCTGATTCAGTTAACTTCTCTCCAGCAAATATTTACTGCGGGCCTACTGTGTGTCCAGCTCTTTTGCTTCTAGCTGTGTGGCTCGAGCAAGGGATTTAACCACTCTGTGCCTTCGTTTCCTTTTCTCTAAAACTGGTGCAAATAGCAACTTCCTGATAGGGTTGTTGTAAAAATTAACTGAAATAATGATTGCAAAGCACTTAGCATAGTGCTTCGAGGCCAATAACGGTCATCTACCACCATCTTCATCACCTCTCCTGGCACCATCATCACCATCACACATCACAGAACAGAGGGAGGTGCAGAGTCCTCCTGGAGCAGAGGAGAGCTCGAAGCGTCAGGGCATGCCAGAGAGCGGAGGTGAGTTTTGAAGGTTATGCCAGGAGGGTTCTGGAAGGAAGAAGTATTCCAGGCAGGGGGATGATAGGAGAAAAAAGCATGAATGTGCAGAAGATAAATGTCCAGGAAACAGGAAACGGCTTGGGCAGAAAGCCAGGCTGAGAGGATGACCTGCACAGGGAGAGAGAGGGCAAGCAGGAAGGGAGTGAAAATCTTTCCTTTCTCAGCGTTTTCCAAGTGCTCTCCCGGCGCATGGCAGGCAGTCCGGAAGCCACAGGCCTGGATGTGAGCACCCGGTCTCTCTTCGAGTCCTTTGCTTGCTCTTGGCTTATTTCCAGACGGCAGACACAGGCTCACTGAGAATGCAGCGATGGGTGCTGTCATGTTTTCATTGAGAATACTATCCCTCATGTTGATCGCAGCTCTTTGCATTAGGAAGCCTCAAGATACATTTACCGTAGAATCCAGTCAGGAGAAATGATTGATAAAAACAATTCCTAACTTTTATTGGGAGTTCGCAGTGCGTTAGGCTCTGTCCTAAGTATTCGCTCACTTAATCCTCACAATATCTGCAGGAAGCAGGCACCCCTGCCTGTGCTGTTTGTAAGGAGAGAAACTGAGTCACAATCAGGTGCACTAATTTGTCAAAGCAACATCGCCAGCAGGGGTAGCACCAGGACTCAAACCCTGGGAGCCAGGCTCCAGAGCGTGTGCGCCTCAATCTTTTGTAACAGAGAAGCTCTTTTTCTTTCTGTGGTTCTCCTTTGGCCTTGGCTACCAGGGGCCTCAGCTGAGCTTGGTGATAAAGGGTAGTAGTACCTTCTGTTAGCTCATATTATTTTTTTAGTCATAATTACTTTTTTTTCCTTTAAGGCCCTTTAGTCTCCAGATCCAAACAACCAATCCGGGTTTTGTTCCCGCTGGACTCCTCTTTGTAATTTGTGCTCTGGTTATCCCAGACGCCTCACTGTTTCCAGGCTTGCTGTGTCCCGTCATCTTTCCATGCCTGTGATCACGCCAGTCCTCCCACCTGAGATGACTTTCGTTTCCTTTATGACATGGAAGTGCTATAATTTAGTGAGTGGACAAAGTAAGTGACAAAATGACGTGTACAGAAATACAACAAGCTGCCATATTTAGTAAATAGCAATCGAAATGTAACTATGAAACCGCCCTGGAGAGTTATGCATTAAATTAACATTATTTACATCTGAATAACAATCTATTTTATTCATTTTTCTCTTGATGATCTGCATTTCCTGACTGTTCACAAAAAAAAGTACATCTCTATGGTAATTTGTCATCTTAAAGAAAACTATAAGCTGCATTTTCACTTTTAATTTAAAAATTTTAAATTACTTGGTTACTGTTTCAACCATTTTTAAGTGCACAGGTCTGTGGCATTAAGCACATTCACATTGTTGTGCAGCCATGGGGGGGGGGACTTTCTCACTTCATTCTCAGCTGAGCCACACGCACTATCTCCCCAGGACTAGAGTAACTTCACCTTCCGTTTACAGCTTTCCCCAGCGCTCCCCACTCCCCAGCAGAAGTGATGGAAAGTAATGCCCTTCCGAGGAAATGGCTCGGACCCTTTTCAAACAAAGCCTGGCCTTCCCGCTTGCTGGTCAGCACTCCCGGGTTCCACATGGTGCTCTCTCTGCAGCCGGCACTGCGATTTCTTTCCCAAAGGGAAGAAGGGTGATTGTGAATGACAGAAGCTACTTCTCCCATTTGTTGAGCCTTACTTTGTCCCAGGACTGGCCTCAACTAATCCTCACAACAACCCCAGGAAGTGGGCACGACTACTAACTTATTTACAGGAAGAGCAGCATGGGTCACACAGCTGAGAGCTGCCCAGGCTGGGGTTTGAGCCCAGGCCTGCCTGATTCCCAGCCTCCTGCTCCAAAGTCCTCTCTGGGGGCTGAGGGAGGGGGACTTGCAGCCTGGTCTTTCCTGCTTTAAACCGAACACACCACCTCTTGTGATTGACCCCGTCACTCGCTTTGTACTTTATGTAAGCCAAAAACTTTACCAAACCTTAGATGTAGAAAAGCTAAAAAGCAGGGAACGCAATGCCCCCTGGTGACAGGGCGCTATGGGGCCTCTGAGGGGCACCGGTCTGGCCTGGGGGGCTGTAGAGAAGATATCTTGAAGGATGGAGCATCTACTGAAGTAAAGGATGAGTAAGAGTTGACCAAGTAAATAAAGTGGAAAGGCATTTAGGCAGAGATGAGAGTCTGTGTAGAGGTCTAGGGCAGCGGTTCTCAACCTGTGGGTCATGACCCCTTTGGTGGTCGAACGACCCTTTCACAGGGGTTGCCTAAGACCATCCTGCATATCAGATATTTACATTACGATTCATAACAGTAGCAACATTACAGTTATGAAGTAGCAACGAAAATAATCTTATGGTTGAGTCACAACATGAGGAACTGTATTTAAAGGGCCAGAAGTTGAGAACCACTGGTCTAGGGTATGGGGTGTGAGGGCGTTTTCAGGCACACGCTGGCGATTTGGTGGTGGAGCCTGGGAGTGGTAGGAGACACAGCGGGTGGAGGTAGCAGGGACTCACTCACCTGTCGTCCTAAGGCAGTTTGACTTCACGGTGATGAAGCAATAGAGAACCCCTGAAGAACTTCAAACAGGAGGGCTATGAGGTCAGACTCTGAATTGTCACTGCTCTCCCTACTTTCAGAAAGGCAGATGTGACATGGTGGACAGCACACGGACTTTACGTATCATTCATTCTGAGGGCTCCCAAGTTTCCCCTTCAAATCCGACCCAAAGTTCATACATCCAACGGCCTTCTGAGAATTCCCACATGGATGTTCAACAGGGACCACAAATAACATTTATCCCAAATGGAACTCCTGACCTGCACTGCCCTAGCCTGTGCCCACATCTTCCCCATCTCAGTTCACAGCAATACCGTCCTCCTGGCTGTTAGATTAAAAAAAAAAAAGCATAGGCATCATCCTTGATTCCCCCCAGCGCTCACCGCCCATATGCACATCAGCCTTGCTCTATGGCTGCGGGGTGAGCGCCCTGAGGTCAGCCTTCCGGGAGGACAGGAAAGGATGCTTCTCATCCCGCAGGGCCTCAGAAACCAACCACTCATTCCCCCATGGAGAAGAAAGGCAAGGTGGGACAGGGGCTCCACACCTTCGCCCTGTCCCCTCCCCAGGGCAAGTCCACTCGGGGACCCAAGGCAGCAGAACCCTAATGGAGGGGCCCTGGAAAGAGGGAGAACCAGAGAAATCAAAGGGGGAGGACAGAACAGACTGAGAAAAGACAGTTGAGGCCTTGCAGCTGTTTTCCATGGAGGAAGCTTCGACTTAGGGGAGAGCCCCCGTGGGGTGGGCAGCCTGCAGGACCAGCTGCCCCACCCGAGGCTCCCAGTGTCCCACCTACGCTGCCCCTTTGACAGGCCCTGTGCTCCCTGGGGTGTGTGACCACGACCTGGCTGGTCAAGGAGCTCTGCCAGCAGATGCCATGCTTCTGCGTCTCCCCCTGCAGCATCAGGTGGCCTTGCTGCAGGTGACCCAAGGCCACCTCCTGGATGGGGACCCTGCGTCCCTGACCTCTTGGCAGGAGAGGGGAGGCCTGCTCTCTTACCTCTGCAGAGCATTCCTGCAGGCAGAGGGTGGAAAGGCTTTAGCGCGGAAGCGGGGCCTCCGGATTCCGGTCCCACCGCTGTCTCTCATTTGCTGTGTGACCTCCATAGTTAGTCGCCATCTCAGATTTCCTACCTTTAAGGCGAGCATGTAGATGAGATAACCCCTGGTTCCTCAGGGCAGGACTGTGACCTATTTATTGTTTCCCGTGGTCCCTGAATTGAGAGGCAGGAGAGTCATTGAGTGATTGTCTCCATTGTAATGTATTCCTGTCCAAGTGTGTGTGTGTATGTGTTATTTGAACCAGATGTTCTCATTCCATGTGCAAAGTTATAAACGGCCCCCATTGTCCTGCAGCTGGGGACACAGAGCAGAGATTACACACAGATGCCAAATGTGTCTTAAGGCTCAGTTAAACCTCGAGCCTGAGGGACCAAAATACAACCCTCTTGGCCAAAGTGCAGCTCATTCCAAGTTCTGCTTCCTGAAAACGTCCCTGCACCTTTGAGGAAAGATGGTGTCCCCGAGTTGTGAGTCTGTTCCCTCCCCCTCATGAGAACAGATGAGCCTCAAGGTCAAAGCTGGGGGGCGTGAGGAGAAGCTGCGTGGGAGTCAGGCTTCTGCAGACAGGGTCCAGGTGGCCGGAGGGTGGGAGGGGCTAGGTTTTCAGAGCTTTCCACCAAGCTGCCTGAAACCCAGTGCACTTCCCAGCCTCCGCTGCATCTGGCATCTGCGAGTGCCTCCCCAGGGCCAGGCTTGCCCAGTATAAGGGGTACTATTGAGCTCACTGCTGCAGGTAGAGAGGGGCTCAACTTACCTGAAAGCTCCTGAGAAGCATGCAGAAGGCCTCCAGATTGGTCTGCAAGTGAGGTACAGAGCAGTGAAATGCTTGCCCAAGGCCACACAGCCGTGCGAGAGTGGGCCCAGCAGGAATGAGAGCCCTCTGCTCCCAGAGCCAGGCTGTGCCCACAATACGATGGACCCGGGTCTAGTTAGGCTCTGACTTGCCAGGGAACTTGGGCCCATCCCCTAACTCTCTCTGGAGGTGGCTCCGTTGCTTATTTGGGCGGGGGCAGGAGAAAGGTATCTGCCTGCTTCCTGCCAGCCATGGCCCAAGGACCCTGGCAGAAGACTCATAGGAGCAGCGGAGGTGCTCACAGCACCACAGGACAGGGCAGGACAAAGCAGAGCAGGGTGGGGAGGGGGGGAGGGGGTCCTGCTGGGTACAGAGACTGAGGGTGGAATGGGGAGTCTGAAGGGACACTCTTAGAGGCCAGGCTACCCACAGACTTCCTGTCCCCACCCCCCCAGGCCAGGGGTCTCCCTGGCCCTCTTCCCTCACCGACACCTGGTTTGCATCGAGAAGCCTGAGGGAGGAGGGCAGCCTCTCCTGCAGACTCCCTCTCCCAATTAGGAGGCTTTGCAGCTTCCCCAGTTCCCACCAGCTTTATTCCCATCTCCTCACACCCCCTTGAGGTGAGCAGGAAAGGCATTGTATCCCACCTCCGCAGCTGCAGGGAAGGGACCTGCAGACCACGGGCCGGCCCCTCCCTTCGTGCAGGCGGATAATGAGGCCTGGACAGGACTAGAAGCTCCTGGCTCAGGGCGACGCAGGTAACACTAGCAGAGCCAGGGCACCAAGTGAACGTGCTAACACCTATTTGACCCAGGGTGTCCAAACCCTCAGAGCCTCCCCCTGGAAGCTGCCATTTAAAACAAATCCCCTTAAGATTTTTATTTCCCCCAACATCTGTCTCTTCCTCCTGAAAGTCAAGTGAAGATTAGTTAAAAGAAAGAAGAAAAATAAAGACTGTGCCTGGATTCTGACCTGCTTCCCCCTCTAGGGTACGTGGGGGGAGGAGGCTGGGGAGGGGAGTGAGGGATGTGGCCGCAGCTGGCCTTCGGTTCCCGCTGTGTCTCTCGGCCACATGGTCGGGGGTGATGACCCCTGTCCTTCTCCTTTTCCATCTCCTCTCTAGCCCCGGCCTGTGGTTATTGATGACCACACTCCTCCTCCGTGACCCACAGGAACCCTCTTCAGCAAGGATCTATTTAATCACAATTGGAGGGCAGAGAAAGCCGACTGACATTTTTTTAATAACTAGCAGCCACAAGGAAGACCGAAACAAATTGAGTTTTACCAGCAGATCTCTCCATTACCCAGAAAATTGTGTTACCCCGCCTCCCCTACTCCCCGAGCTTTCTGCTTAATCAAGTACTGACTGCAACATACATTCCCAACGTCTGGTCTCAGAGGAATGGAAGGGGAAAAACCCAAATAATTCACACATGCAAGAGAGCTTGTGAAGTTTTATTTCCTCAGATAGGTTTTGGAGGACTGCTGGGGGGGAAAACCAACCAAATTAATTAAGCAAGTAACAGGCTGAGGTCCAGCCTACAGCAACAGCTTTGCACCTGAGCCATATGTATGTTAGGTGTGTAAAGGTTTATCACGGAAGACCCAGCAGCACTAGCGGTTCAGACAGGTGCTGCTATCATCTCATGGTGTGCGCCAGACCTGGGTAGCAGCTGGGTCTTGGTTCCCAGCAAGGAGAGTGTGTCCTTGTTGTCTGATCCAATTGAGAAATTCCTCTTCCACTTTGTAACTTAAAATCTCTAATAGCTCACTCCCTTCGGTCCTCTTTCCCCATCCCTGCCCCAAAAGTTAGCCATATGTGTGAATGGCCTTCATAACAGACTCCTCATATCAACACCATCTCAGGGATATTAATGACTGCCTTTTGTACTAAGCATCTTGAGTTCAGTTTTCCTCCCCATATGATCTTGAACATTCAATGGCTCCCTATTGCCTGCAGGGGAAAGCTTAGACTTCTTTGTATAACACTTTAGTCCTCGGAATTGAGACCCAAATTATCTTTCCATCTTCCTCTCCAGCAACTCCACATCATATACCATCTACTCCAGCCTGGCTACCTTGGTTTTAACCTTGGCTACCTTCCCACCTATTTATTCAAATTCTTCCCAAAACATATGAGAACCAGAGAAAAAGAGATTTAAGCTCAGTGAAATCTTCCCTTTCCTTCCCCTGGGCCATAGTAATACTTCCTTGTCCTGCCTGCATCACCCTGGGGCTCTTCCTTTCTTTATTTCTTCCTGGTTTTTTTTGTTTTGTTTTGTTTTGTTTGTTTGTTTTTAGAGAGAGTGGAAGAGAGAGGGAAAGACAGAGAGAAATACCGATGTGAGAGAAACCCATCGATTGGTTGCTTCCTGCAGGAGCCCTGACCAGGGCCCGGGCTGAGGAGGAGCCAGCAACCAAGGAACGTGCCCTTGACTGGAATCGAACCTGGGACCCTTTGGTCCCCAGGCCAACGCTCTATTCACTGAGCCAAACTGGCTAGGGCTGGGGCACTTTCTTGACCTTACATTACAAGTATGACTAATTTAATCCATCATCTGCATGTATCTTCTTTTTTCAACCATATAGTAAAAATGAATTTTCTGAATGAATGAATTTGCAATTAGCCCTCCACAAATACTCCCTGGCAAGGCAGGAACAAAATGATTTGCTCAAGGGGTCTGCAGTTTAAGGTCCCATATGCAGAAAGGCAAACTGTCATAACAATCTATTAGAAGCCTAAAGGTTAGCTCATTTAAGTGACCAGCTTCATTAGGGGTGTTAGCACATCACAGCAGTGTTTATTGAACCTGGTAAAGTGTCAAATTGTGCTTAGGTTCCTCGAACTTCTCCAGAGCTAGGTGATAACATCTGCTTTCTTTTCGAGAGAAAAATAGTTTCCTTTCCCTGAACACACAATATCTTTGTTCCTTCTGTTGACTAAGATGTCAAACTGCCCTGAGTTATTTAAAGAGACAGAACGGGTCTTTGTTCCTCAGTGATATTCCCCTTGGATTCCTTTCACTGACAATAACCAGCTTCACCATTTTAAGATGTATTTGCTTGCTTTTCAGAGGACACCACTCTACCCATCTACACTCCGTTTTCTGGTTGCTATCTTTACATGATACCACACTTCTTCAATGTTGACATGGAAAGACCCCAAGCTTCATGTCCCTTTCCTGGAGAAAAACACACACACAAAACACCACCTTCCTCCTCTCTCTCCTTTTTTAAGGGCTTATGACTCCATTTTGCAAATATGCCATTTAGGCCCCAGCAGTTGGAACCAAAGGATGTGGCCACTTTGCTGAAATCAGATAAATGGGGCGGCTGCCCTGGTTACCGCGGAGACAGAGCGTACTTTCCAGGATAATGGGGGCCACATCTGGGAGCCTCAGACTCCGCCTGTTCCCCCTTCCTGAGGCCTCTTGCTTTCTGTTCAAATAGGAGTGGAAGAAGAATAGTTTCCAGTGCTGACTCCTGACTTTGGGGGCCTCGTGGGGAAGCAGAGGGGAGGGAGCACTAATCTAAGCCACGGCTGGTCTGGTGGGTGGGACACTGGGCTGGGGCTGCAGGCCCTGGCTCAGGCTCTGACTCAATCAGCTGTTCAGTGACCCTGAGCAAACCACTTTTTCCTCTCTGGGCCTCAGTTTCCCGAGCTACAGGATGAGTTTCATTAATTGTCTTGGTTTGGGTTTCCCCAAAAGCTGACCTTGAGTCAAGGATTCAAATGTGAGTACAGTCATCCCTCTGTACCCTTGGGGGATTGGTTCCAGGACCCACGGATACCAAAATCTGTGGGTGCTCAAGCTCCTTATATAAAAGGCATAATATTTGCATATCAACAAAACCCCCTGGCTCCTTCCCCGTGATGCCAGACCTCTAGGCCAGTGATGGCGAACCTCTGACACGCGAACTCGTTTTTTTGGTTGATTTTTCTTTGTTAAATGGCATTTGAATATATAAAATAAATATCAAAAATATAAGTCTTTGTTTTACTATGGTTGCAAATATCAAAAAATGTCTCTAAGTGACACGGCACCAGAGTTAAGTTAGGGTTTTTCAAAATGCTGACACGCCGAGCTCAAAAGGTTCGCCATCACTGCTCTAGGCTGCCCCCAGAGGCTGACACCAGTGTCCATCTCTACTCACAATGACAAGTTTACCCACCGGCCAGAGGAGAAGGTGGTGTTCTCATAGACTCCGTCCCACCTTCCTCTCCCACTGCACCCAGGATATTGGCACCACCCTCCCCCCCCCAGCTTCCAAAGCTTCTCATCGTCTGGTTCCAAGACACCTAGTCTGTGCTTTCTGACACAACCCTCACTGCTGTCAGGCTTTCTCCCTCCCCTGCGTAGCCCCCTCCCACAGACACCTCTAGAGCAGGGGTGGGGAACCTTTTTTCTGCCGAAGGCCATTTGGATGTTTATAACATCATTCTCAGGTCATACAAAATTACCAACTTAAAAATGAGCCTGTTGTATTTGGCCAAACATTTCATTAACTCAGCCCTAATGCCTTGGCAGGGCCAGACCGAATGATTTTGAGGGCCTTATATGGCTGGTATGTTCCCCACCCCTACTCTAGAGTATCTTCATCTAATTGAATTCAAAGCCCAAACCGAATCTCACCTCCTCTGGAAAGTGCTCATGACCATCCTAGGGTTAGAAATGGCCTTCTTCTCTGATACCTATGGCACTCATTTACCCTATGGCACAGGGCAGTGGCACTGCTCAGGCAAAGCCAGACTCCCTCGAGTGGAGGGCATTATTATTTGTTTAAATATGTTTTTGTTGACTTTAGAGAGAGACGAAGCGAGATGGAGAGAGAGAAACGTCACCGTGAGAGAGGAACATTAATCAGTTGCCTCCCGCACACACCCCAACCAGAGATCAAGCCTGCAACCTGAGCATGTACCCTGACCGGGAATCGAACTGGCGACCTTTCAGACGATGCCCAACCAACTGAGCCACACCTACCAGGACAAGGACATTATTCTTTATACCACTTTGCTATTTATCTTCCAGTGCCTGGCAAGTGTCCTAGGGAAACCAAATGTTGACAGGGAGAGTGAACCCATTAATTTGGTTCAGCAAGTACTGATGGAGCAACTCAGCATGCAGACACTAAACAAGGAGCCATGGGGTGACTCAAAGATAAATCAGACCCCCATTGTGGCTGTGTAGGATTTAAGGGTCAAAGTTGTCCTAGGTATAAAAAGCTAAAATTTGTAAGGATGGCCCTTGGACATCTCCAAGTTCAAATCTCTTCCTTCGCAGATGGGGAGCCACAGAAGAAAAATGCCTTGCCTCAGGTCACGCAACCAACAGGGAGTTTTACATGTGTTTGTTCACAATAGAGGGCTCTAGACTTTCTTGTCATCTGTGCGAGTTCAGAGACAATCTTTTTTCCTCCCTTTGTCTTTTGTTCTACTTTGAAGAAAAAGGAAATTTAACAGCTTCTCTTTCTGACAAGAGGGGCACAGGATAAAAATACCAGTTACATAACAGTCATTTGCCTCAGTCACGCAGCCTGCGGAGTGCCGTTGGAACAGAACGATGGTTGAGTTAAACACTGCATGCTTGTTCCCCTGCGGTCACCCTCATTGGTTCTGCCACTGTAATTGATTTGACAGGTTATTTTTACTCGGAATGAGCTGGGCTCCTCCGCTGGCTTGTAGATTCGCTATTGTTCCCGAGTCCAGGCCGGCAGCGGTCCAGATGCCTAGATGTGCGGACTCGAGGATGAGAGGGAGGGCCCCAGCCGAACCTGGGGGAACGGAGCTCGCGCCGGGCAAGTGTGAGTGTGTTTAGGGGGTGGCCAGGGAGAAAAGGACAGCGATGTTCACTAGAATGCTTCGAGAGGTCAAATTGGGAAGGAGCTAGAGAAAATGTAACATGATGTGTAACAGTGTTAAGGACTTTCTCCTGAGGGCAGAAGGAGCCTGGCAGGGCTTGGAGCAGAGGAGTCGGGAGAACTTGTTGCCTGCAGAGTCTTCTGTACTTTTTGTCCATTCCAAGCACACAAGTCTTCCCACCCCTGCAAACTGCTCCCCAGAGTAGACTAGTAGAGCCACATTCCCTGGGAGCCTGCAGCACCGGCCACCTACACACCCTTCCCCGTCTTTGCGCGTGGCTCAGTGCCTCCCCTGTGCTCCGGCCGTGAGGGAAGAGTGTGTTGGCAAATGCCCGGGAACCCATGGGAGGTCTCCTGAGGTGAGAGGTGACCCTTGAGGGGGCTGGCATCCTGCCAAGCAAGACTCAGGCAGTGGATCGGGCCATTTCGGTGATCATGTGAGATCTTGGATATCATCTAACCTTTGAACCTCAGAGTCCTAATCATCGGTCAACATGAGGTCACCCTCGTCTATCTCATCCCTCACTAGGCTGCGATAAGAGTCATTCCAAGAAATGATTACTGAGCACATACAACACGCCGAGCGGGGACTAAGGGCTTCTGTGCATGATCGCCTGTCACCTTCACAATGCAACGGAGAGACGCCATTCGTGGTATTGTTCCTGACAGATCATGAACTGAGGTTCAGAGACATTCAATAACTCCTCTGTGGGCACATAGCTCATGAGCGGTGGAGCTCAGGCAGGCCGACCCTGCCCTCAGCGCTTCACACTGCCATTCTCCATCCGATACTATACGCCAGGAAAAAGATTCAAGCCCCTGAAAGTACAAGTGCTGAAGAGCACAGTCATGAGAGAAGGCACCGTAGCCAGAGGAGTGCGGTGCTGAGGAAAGAATGCGTGGAAAATACAGCCCCACCATCTGCTAGTTTTCTCACGTCTGGGGCATCCCTCCATCCCATCTTGGAAATGGGAATAATAATATCCGTCTCACGCAGTTGTTTTTTTTTTTTTTTTCAGGAGTCTAGGACAGCCCAGGTAAAGCCCCTGGCACGGGGCCTGGCATACCGTAAGCAATCGATAATGGCAGTTCCTCTCCTCCTACTTATCCAGGAAGCCGAGCTCATCGGGCATCCACTTCCCCCAGCTCTCCCGGCACGGGGCTGGGTACTTCCTCTGCATTGCACTTTGAACAAGGGCCCAGGGGTGGGACTCCACGGTGGCCTAACCCAGTCCTGCTCAGCATCCCGCATCCAGGACGAGGAGGCCCACCTGGGAGCGGGCTGGGGAAGTGAGGTCACAGCTTCTGACAGCAATTCGGAAGCTGGGGAGGCCTGCCAGCCCCTGCCAGCCCCTGCCAGCCAGGAGCAGTTGTTTCATGGTTAGGCTGGAGTCTCAGACAGGAATGCTCAGCGGAGGACAGTGAGGCGGGTGTACAGTCCAGAGGCTGAAGCAACATTGTGCAGCTCCGGCCTCGAGCAAGGCCTTCCTGGGAGTGGGAAGCACTTCTGGGGCTTGGAGCAGGGCCAGGATGACCCGGAAGCAGCTCCTCCCAGGGTCCAGGGGAAATAGTGGGTGATCTGGTATGTTCCAGGCGCTTTCACACAGATGTAACCATTTTATGGTTCCAGCTGGATCCAACATGCAAACAGAAGTCAGCTTCACTTTTTTTCCTGTCTCTTGTAGACAGCGCTTTCTTCCCATCCCTAAATGAAACCGCAGGCCGGCCTGGTGCTCTCCTGGGTCTTTTCCATCTTCAAGACAGTCTCACTTCACTAAATAGAAAATCTAATCTAGTTTCATATCAAAACTCCAGGCTTTGATCGAATTAAGCCCTGTCACGTGGGCCTGCTCTAGGGTTCAAGGCTCCTACTCACCTTTCTTCACTCCCCTTCCTATCCCCCCGCCCCCCTTGCTGCTTTGGCCCCTGCAGAGCAGTACAGGGGGGAGGAGAGGTGAGGGGCAAGATAGGTCACCCTTCCTGGGGTGGTGGTGCTCTGGGGTCCACTGTCTTTTGTGCCCACTGCATGGACCATGCCTCTCTCCCATCTGCTCCTCACACCCCCTTGGCCTGGGCTGTCAGCTGACTACCGCTCTGTTAGAGTCCCTCCCTCTGCCAGGCGTCATCTGCAGTGGAAGCCAGTCGAGAAGACCCCAAGGAGGCTGCTTTTGACTGAAAAACCGTGGGGTGCTCCCCACCCTCTGAACAGCACCCCTCCCCTTGCTCCAGCCTGTGCACCTCGTCCCTCACCTTTCATGACCCAGGCACAGTCAGACACCAGTCCCTGTGTCCTCCACACCCTGGGGTTCCTACCGATCGAGTTCCCCAAGGGCCCTCTGGATGCGCCTCCTCCCTTCCCCTGAGTGTCAGGGAGCATAGGACACCCTGCGGCTCTCTTCTAAGACCTTCTCACCAGTGTCCTCTTTCAAGTCCACTCTGTCGCCCTGCAGGTGCTGGCAGCATGTTCCGCCATCTCTTGGCTTGTCCCAGGCACACAGCCCAGGCCCTTTACAACGTGGGGATCCTTGGCACCCACTGTATTATTTCAGGTGTTTGGGGTGTCCGCTGAGCTAAGTCAGCTAGCACCCCTTTATTATGTCTTCTTAGGAGAGTGTCTAATGCAAGGGTCGTGATGGGCACTCCTGTTACGGGGGTACATTGTTTCAGCCACTACACGAGGCAGCTAGCCACATGGTTTCACAGAAACGCCCGTTGGCAAAGGGGCCACCCCAGCGTCACAGAGCTTGGCGGTAGTGAAGTCAGGATTTGACCTCCCAGCCACCGGCGTCCACCACGCCGGGCTGTTTCTCTCCCCACTGCCCGGCCTGAGCTGAACCCCCTGCTCTGGCCACAACCTCTTCCTCTCTGTCCCCCAAGCACCTCTGTGCTTCCTCCTTGTCCAGTCTGTGCTCCTGGAAGGACCCCCACCCCAGCTCTGTTCTTTAAGGTCCAATGAAAAGCCCACCGTCTCCATGAAGCTGTTCAAGGCGATCTCCCCCTCCCTGCATAAGAAGCACTTCTGAATGGAGCCCTTATCCCAAACTTGGTCATTTTCATTTCCGTCCACAACTTTTTCTTTTGTAAGTTTTTGATCAATGTGTCACTTGTATTATGTGCACAGATCTTAAGCCTACAGCTTAATGGATCTTACAAATGAATATGCCCGTGTAACGACCACTTGGATCAAGATACGGGACATTCCTAGAACTCCAGAAGGTTCCTTCACGCCCCTCACAGTTAGTAACACCCCACAGGACCTTCATCACATGGCTTTGGGCCTCCACATGAATGATATACAGTATATCCTCTTTTGTATCTCATTTATTTTCTCCATACAATTAACTTATAAGGTTGCTGTGTGTAGCACTTCATTTGAAAAAAATGAGTAATATTCCATTGTGTCAATGCCATAATTGATCTACTCTATTGATGATGGGCATTCGGGGTTATTTCCAGTTTGAGGACATTATGAATATATAAGCATCCTTGTCCATGTCTTTGGGTGGACTTAAGGGTCATCTCTGTTGGGTATATAACCAGGAATAGAATTTCTGGGGGACGTTTACATACATTCTGTATTGATGCTGTCAACCACTTTGTAAAACGGTTGCACCAATTTCCATTCCCACTAGCAATGTGCGGGAACTCTGATTGACCCCCGTCCTTGCCAATACTTGGTGTTGTCAGTCTTTAAAATTTTAGCCATCCTAAGGGATGTATAATGGTGTGGCGTTATATTTTAATTTGCATTTTCCTGATAATTAATGATGTTAAACACCTTTTTACGGGCTTAGTGGACTTTGGATATCCTCTTTTATAAAGTGTTTATTCAAGTTCAATTTTTAAAAAATTAAATCATCTTTTTCTTATTGACTTGCAGGAGCTTGTTATATGTTTTGCATAAGGTCCTTAGGTATTTATATAGCAAAAAACTTTTCTGACTCTCTGTTACTTTTAAATATCTCTTCTTTGTCTTTTTCATGAACAGTTCTTAATTTACCTAATGAAGTCCAATTTATCAGTTTTTAAATGTTATCAAATTTTTATGGTTAGTTTTTTGTACTGTTTAACAAATCGTTTCGTGCCCCCGAGTCATGAGGCTATTCTATGTTCTCCCCTAGAAGGTTTATCATTTCCCACATACATCTTTATCCTCTGACTACATGCATATGTATCATGAAGCATATGCAATATTGCTTTGTATATCTTTAGATTTAATACAAATAATATATATTAATAACACAGAAATATAAGAACATTCTGCAACTTGCATTTTGTGCTCAATAGTACATTTCTGAGACTAATCTTTGTTGATATGTGCAGCTCTGGTCCATTCACTTTCATGGGACCAAAGTGAATTACACCGCATCCATAGCTCACCACCTGTTTGCCCTTTCTCCTTTTGATGAACATTTAGGTTGTTTCCAGTGTTCGTCATCACAAACTGCTTCAGTGAACATATGCACAGGGGCCTCCCGGTATGAGACTGTCTGTGTGCATCCACCTGCCTGCGGTTTTGGAGCTGGAGAGACTCCGCGCTCTGAGGAGATGCCTCTGGGCTGCTGAGGAGCAGGACTGGGGAGGGAGTTGGGTGGGTGGATAGGGTAGGGATCCTGGGTAGTCCTGGCTCTGGGCCCTCACCCATTTTATTTCATTTTATTTTAAAACTAGAGGTCCGGTGCACGAAATCCATGTACTCAAGTGTGTGTGTGGGGTGGGGGGGAGGGGGTTCCTCAGCCTGGCCTGTATTCTCTTGCAGTCCAGGAGCCCTCGAGGGATGTCCAACTGCTGGCTTAGGCCCACTCCCCATGGGAGAGGGCCTGAGCCGGCAGTTGGAAATCCTTATCGCTGTGCTCACCACCGCTGTGCTCCCGCCACCACCGCTGTGCTCACTAGCCATGAGCCCGGTTTCTAGCTGAGCGGCACTGCCCCTGTGGGAGCACACTGACCACCAGGGGGCAGCTCCTGTGTTGAGCATCTGCCCCATGGTGGTCAGTGCACATCATAGTGACCGGTCATTCTGCCATTCAGTCGATTTGCATATTAGCCTTTTATTATATAGGATATGTTTTATTGATTTTTAGAGAGAGAGGAAGGGATAGAGAGTCAGAAACATTGATGAGGGACAAACATCATTGATCGGCTGCCTACTGCCCCCTCCTTACTGGGGATCCAGCCTGCAACCCGAGCCTGTGCCCTGACCGAATCCACCTGTGACCTCTTAGTTCCTGGGTCAATGCTCAACCACTGAGCCACACTGTCTGGGCTGGGCCCTCACCCATTGTCGCCAGAGCAGATTTGTTTTCATGCTGTTGACCTGGCATTCTGTTTAACTCTTTGTTTAAAAAATAGACTCTGCTTTAAAAATAAAATGTTTGAAGATGAGACATTGAGGTAAGGCATGTTCACGAAGTGTTGTAGGTAAAACAGGACTGTGTCAGATGGGAGCGCTGAGTGACCCCCCTTCAGCCCGAGCCAGCTGCTGTGCACTGTTTGTTAACTCTTCCCCTGCGGCCCTCCTTTCTCTCCAGCTCGGCTCTTGATTTCTGCTCCTCCGTGTCTGGCTCCCTAAGCATGTGTTGATGGGTTGGTTGATGAGAAACATTTTAAATAACTTGGCACCATAGTCATCTCACATTTGTACGCATTGCAATTTGCAAACCACGCTCATAGCTTGCTTTCCTTCAAGCCAGGCCAGTCAGAGGAGGACTGTGGAAGACTGACTGTTCCCACTCCGCAGGGGAGAATACCAAGGCACAGGGAGGTGAAGAGACTGCAGGTCACGTGACTGGTAGGCCCTGGACCTGGGCTTCAAGTTCTGGCAGTGTGCCCATTCCATGGTGCGAGGGGCCTGAAAACATGGCCTTCATCCAGACGTTAATGAATAACTAACCTGTGCACTGCCCTCTGCAGCCTACACGGTGCTCTCCCTCACATGGTCTCCTTCACTCTCCACAGCCCTCTGTGGGGTGGATGCTATTATTTTTATCCCTAAACCCACCACTTTTCAAAGAGAGGAAACTGGTGCTCAGAGGGTGGAGGTGTCTCACTCAAGGCCACAGTGCTCGGGGGACAGAGCCATTCTCGGTATCCAGCTCCCAGCTCCCCACCCCCCGCCCCCCCCCCCCCGCCCCCGTCCCCACTCCTCTGCCCCTTCCCTCCCCTTTACTCCCAGCAGCAGGGCCCAGGGAGGTCTGGGGGCAGGTGGGCTTTTCAGCAGCCCAAGGGCCTGGCCCTCCCAGGCAGGCCCAGGAAATGGGGTTGGCCCTGCCCTGCTGAGCAGCCCCTCCCATGAGGCCCGGGGTTGTTTTTCTTATCTAAATAAACTCTGCACAAACATGGCCGCATTACTCATGAGTAAGTTATTTGCCATAGCATAGCCCAGAGATGGGAAATTAGTTCACACTGGAACTGTCTTAACCTGGTACCACGAATGGGAAAGTGCAGCTTTAGACCCACATCAGCAAAATCCGAAACCTGCTTTCCTAGGCCCCCGCCCTCCATCTCAAGCCTGGGAACACAGCTGCCCCTGGCCCAGGAGTCCCGCTGGGGGACAGGCAGAGCCCACCCTGCTGGGGAGAGGCGGGGAGCTCCAGGGGAGGGCTCGCTCCTGGCCTCTGTCTCTTCCCACGGGCTCTCTGGAGGAAAGAGGCAGACACCCCAGAGGAGGGGAGCTCTGCTCTATCCTCAGGCCTTTTGTACCAGGGGCGCCTGGTGCCCGTTCCCCACACTGAACTCAATTCCTTCAGCCCTGGACCAGGGGAGGGCTCTCGGGAGCTTTTATGTAAATAAGGATGCCCATCACTTAGCCCAGTGCCTGGCATGGGGCACCGGGGCACCGTCGCTATTATTACTGTGAGGGGGCAGGGAGTTAGGTGGGCGGTGGGGAAGGCAGATGATGCTAAAAGCAGTTGATCTTGCCCACTGCCATGCTTTTCAAATACTTTCGCATCTATCTGGGCTGCATTTATTACATCATTTAACAGGCGAGGGCCTGGCTCTCAAGGAAGCTCTGTGTTGCCCTTGAGGTAGCAACAGGAGTGGATTGTAAACCACCACCCAACATGGGGGCTGCGATGGCAAATGACTCTCAGGCATCAGGTCTCAGCGGGAGTCCTGGCTGAGCTGAGGGAAGAACCGTAATCCTTGACTCCCAGGTCAGCAGATTCTGGTTACACAGAATGCTCCTCGGATGCCACCTGGAGTCCCCGGATGTGACTGTGTTCGTCCCCAGAACCCAGCAACTACCTGTGGCTTCCATCCAGGCTCCGGCACTGTGGTGTGGGACTGTGTGGTCACAGGGATCCCTTGCTCCTCGTGACCAGTGTCAGACTGATGGGCTCGAGCTTGGACAGCTGCGGTTATTTCTCCGTGTGGTCCATGCCCTGAAGACCGTCTGATTCACCGCCTCGCTCCCACTGGGGCTGCTATGGGACTGAGCTGGTGGGAGACCCCGAGATGCCCTGAGGGATCTGGCCCCTCAGAGGAAATTCAAACAAAAACAGTCCTAAACCTGAAAAAGTACCACCCATTCACGCGTGCTAAACTCAAAATAGCTTCCTTCTAGAGATTCGGATTGCAAAATCCTGGATGAATGGGAGGAAGCTGAACTTTTCTCCGTGGGCAGGGAGTGGGGCGGGGGGTGGGGGGAGGGGTGGGGGGAGGGATTTGCTGTTGGCCTAAGTGCCTACTTGCTCTGCCTCCTGAGTCACCCAGCCTGCCAAGGGGGCCTTGCACACAGAGAGTGCACTGCCCATGTCTTCTGAGTTGAATGAGGTGTGCCCACTTCCCAGGGGAACACTAAGTCCAAACAGCTCTGTGTTGAGGTGTGGCCAGCCCAGCATAAACACATGCACATGCATGCACACACATCCCCACACATGGGGGAGGGGGAAGGACGTGTGTAAGCTCAGCAACTTTCATTAGTTCCATTTTGAAGGAACAGCAAAATGAAAACATGTTTTTCTCTCATAATTAATATTCATGTTTGGCGTTTCCACATCTGGCCAGGTGCAGACTGACCCCTGATGCTCACTGACCCTTGTGGACAAGTTTCCCACAGAAAGATCAGTTGCTCACCCTGACCCAAACGGAATGCTGGGCCTGGGACCCCCAACTTCACAGAAGATACAATTCTACAAAGGGATTTTAGTTTCCTAAGGCAGCCCCAAGCAGACGCATTGCATGGGTACCACGTTCCTGCTAAAACCAGCCTGGGTGTGCTTAAAAAAATACCAATGATGGCAAAAATGCATTTAATGAAGGTGTCACACACCACAAAGCCACTGAAAGTGGGGCTTGAATTTGAGGGGGAGTGCATAATTGTGTGTGTTTTAGACATTAGGTTAAGGTAACATGGCCTCACTTGGAAAAATCTGAGGGGAGGAGGGAAAAAACTATGAAAGTCTGAGTCCATGCTACCCAGCTAAGCTTCAAGGATAGAGTGTTCCTTTCTTGGTGCATATATGTTAATTTTTCATTCATTCATTCATTCATTCATTCATTCATTCAAATATGTATTGATGGCTCTGTGCCAGGTGCTGTGCTGGGCCCTGGTGACACATCCACTACTTAGAAAGGTAAGCTCTTTTTTTTTTTTTTAAATATATTTTATTGATTTTTCACAGAGAGGAAGGGAGAGAGATAGAGAGAGTTAGAAACATCGATGAGAGAAACAGCGATCAGCTGCCTCCTGCACATCCCCCACCGGGGATGTGCCCGCAACCCAGGTACATGCCCTTGACTGGAATCGAACCCGGAACCCCTCAGTCCGCAGGCCGATGCTCTATCCACTGAGCCAAACCGGTTTCGGCAGACAGGTAAGCTCTTGCTCTGTTTTATTCAAGTCAGTGGGGACAGAACTGTCATTTCTGACTCCTGGATTAAACTGCGTGCTCCCCAAGGGCGGGAGGCCAGGCCCTTCTCTTGTGGCCTTTCTTCTACAAAGGGCTCCACACAGGTGTGCCCATAATGGATGCTCCAGCAGTGGGCCCACCGGGCTCACAAATGAAAGTGAGATCGTGTGTCCTGATGCTTCAGCGGGCACTTGGACTTCCCTTCCTCCTACCACCTCCTCTCCTAACTGCTCTCCCGGCCTCCTGGGTGGCCTTGGCAGGATCAGGCCCTGAGTTGAGCTGTTGATTAAAGCTGACAAGAACTCGAGGTGTTACTCTCCCATAGTCATTGGCAACGAGTTAGGGGATTCCCGAAGACCGAGGAATGCGTCTCCAGGATGGAATTAGGAGGTCAGAGCTAGAAGAGGCACAAAGGCGAACAGGCGTCAGCCGGAAGCGTGACAGCTCCATGGCAGAGTTTGAAGAATGTCAAGGCAGGCAAGGACTCAGTCACCCCCTGACATGTCTGCCCCGGCAATGCACAGGTGGATGCTTGAGTCATGTATTTACAGTCCCCAAAACCAGTCTAAGCCCTTCGTTTTACAGATGAAGAAGCCGAGACTGAAAGTGCAAGTTATACCCAAGACGGGAGCAGGTCCTTCGATGGAACCCAGACCCTCCAGACCCCTGGCACTCGTTCTCCCGCCACTTAACCAGGCGTCCAGCACCTCGGGTGCTTTGCAGGGAAGTCACAGTCACCCTCTTCATCTGCGAGGGAGGCCAGCCTGGAGACCTGTGGGCCACCTAGCACCAGGCCCCTAAGGGGCTTTTGGTCCCTGTCTTCTCCTAGTAAGTGTTTGAGGACAGTAAAGAGAGCTCAGCTGATGTGGAATCCACATGAGAAACAGCAGGATTGGGGGCCAGGTTGCATGGATTTTAGCAGCTGGCCCTCAGACCAATCCTCACATAAATCCTTCGGTGCGGACACTGCAGCTGAGCGAGCACTGGGTCGAGAGCCATCACGCAAGTCAGGATGCCACGTTTTAGTTGTGAGACCTCGGGCACAGCCCTTGGTCTGCCTGGGTCTCAGTCTCCTGACGATTAAGTCATCCACTGGCACACATTTATTAAGCACCTCCCATGTGCTTGGGCACGTGTGTTGGGGACAGAATGGAGCTCTGGAGAGGAGTTTGGCTGGGCATGTAGATGTGGGAGGCACTTTATAAAAATTAGTTGAGGCTCAAGGGTGAGTAAGATCACCCAGGGAGAGGATGTGAACGAAAAGAGGCAAGTACCTGGCTCTGGGGAACCATAACATCTGCGGGGAGGAGAGGTCTGAAATGTATGAGTTACCGCTAGTACCCGCGACAGTAACGCCCTGTGACTCCTCACCTTATGGCAGGCAGCTAGCTCTGCTCCAGGCCCAGAGGTCTTCCCGCAGAAACCCTTGGCTTGAAGCACTCTGGCCCCCTTGAAGGGAGCCAGGGATGACTAAGTGAGAAAATAAGAAAAGATTCTGTCCCAGGTGCCAGCTCCCTTTATGCAGCTGGTGTGGTGAGGGTAAGCTGCTACAGTAGCTTTTCAAGGGACTATTTGGTAATGGCATCAAAAACAGAAATTCTTCTAGGGACTTATTCTAAGAAAAAAACCAGTAATGTACACAAATGCTTATGTACAAAAAATGTTTAAAAACAGCATTTATGGCCTGGCTGGCGTGGCTCCGCGGTAGAGTGTTGATCTATGAAGCAGGCGGTCACGGTTCGATTCCTGGTCAGGGCACATGCCCGGGTTGTGGGCTCGATCCCCTGTGTGGGGTGTGCAGGAGGCGGCCAATCAATAATTCTTTCTCATCACTGATGTTTCTCTCTCCCTTCCTCTCTGAAATCAATAAAGATACAATTTTTTTTAAAAAAAACAACACAGCACTTGTGATACCAAATAAGAGTGGGAGCAACCGACATGTCCAGTCATGGGCAACTGGTTGAGTAAATGCTAATAGATCCACGTGACAGAATGCTCCGCAGTTGTTCAAAATAAATATGCATATTTATCGACATAGAAAGATGTCCACAGAATATTTAATGAAAAAGCAGTTGGCTGCAGTCTGATTATTTCCAGTTACTGGTTGTTGTTTGTCTTCATCGTGGTTCAGAGCAAGGACTGTCCAGCAAGGTCACCTGAGCAAGGCCACTCCTAGAGTCACCTTCCCAAGTCTCAGTGTCCTCTTCCGGGGGAGGGATGATAATAACACCCACCAAAGGCAGTTGTCAAAACTGAGTTCATCTAATCCATGTGAAGTGCTGAGAGCAGGGCCTAGCGCTCCTAAGACCTTAACATGTGTGAGTCATTATTATTATTATTATTATTTTTTAAATATATTTTATTGATTTTCCACAGAGAGGAAGGGAGAGAGATAGAGAGTTAGAAACATCGACGAGAGAGAAACATCGACCAGCTGCCCCCTGCACACCTCCCACTGGGGATGTGCCCGCAACCCAGGTACATGCCCTTGATCGGAATCGAACCCGGGACCTTTCGGTCCGCAGGCCGACGCTCTATCCACTGAGCCAAACCGGTTTCGGCTATTGAGATAAAATTTGCATATCATACAATGCACCCATTTAAAAATGAAAAATTCAGTGGTGTTCAGTGTAGTTGGAGCTGTGCCAACATCACCACAGTCCACTTTAGAGCATTTTCATTACCCCAGAAACCAAACCCTTCCCCCTGCCTCTGCCCCAGCCCCTGGAAACCAGAAATCTACTTTCGGTTTCTGTGATTAGCTTATTCTTGGCATTGCCTAGAAATGGGGTCATGCAACATGTGGTCTTTCGTGACTTGCTCTTTCGCTCAGTATTATGTTTTCAAAGGTCGTCCGTACCATTTTCATTGCAGATAGCCTTTTTTATTGACGTTACTAAAGGCCCAATGCACGAAATTCGCGCAAGGGGCTCGGCCCTCACAGCCCCGGCTTCGTCCAGAAGGTCGTCTGGAAGGTCGCCCGGCTGTCTGGTCTAATTAGCATATTACCCTTTTATTATTATAGATTATTAAAAATGTTTAATGTTTCTACAATGAAAACATGTTACTTTTGTAACAAAAACCACCACCACCAAACTCATTTCTCTTTCAGCTGGTTAGGTCAAAATGCCTGGGAGAGGGACAGCTTTCTCTTGTTTCTCTAACTTTTATTTCATCCCTTCGACGTCAGAGTCAACAGCAGGCTGTTACCAGAGGCTGGATTGTATATAAAGTGCAGAGTGTTCTAGACGTGTGTGTGTGTGTGTGTGTGTGTGTGTGTGTGTCAGTCTGAGAGAGGGCAGATCCCGCCTCTCCTTTCACAGCCGCACTGACAGGCCCCCAGGGCCTCAGCAGCTCTCTCAGAGCCCACTGCCTGGGGCCTCCACCCCAGAATCCACACTCCTCACCCTGGAGAGACCTCACTCCGCTTTCACCTCACATGGTTTTCTTTCTCTCTTTAAAATATTTTTAAAATCGAGATGTCACTTTGATATAGTATACTTTATTCATTTTAAATGTAAAATTAAGCCTGCCAATATATTAAAAATGACGAAAAGGCAGCTAATCTCTCTGCCATAGAACTAAATTTTCATTTGAGCACACCACTCTTGTGTGGCTGTCCATACGCACGTGTGCTTTTAAACACAAGTGCAATTATAACAGACCAACAGTTTTCCAACTCCAGTACGATCGTTTAGGTCAATGGTCGGCAAACTGCGGCTAGCGAGCCACATGCAGCTCTTTGGCCCCTTCAGTGTGGCTCTTCCACAAAATACCGACTTCTGCGCATGGGCCACGAAGTTTCAATCGCACTGTATGTGCGCACCCACACGTGGTATTTTGTGGAAGAGCCACACTCAAGGGGCCAAAGAGCCGCATGTGGCTTGTGAGCCGCAGTTTGCCGACCACTGTCCCAGACAATAGGAAAGGGAAAACAGTGCCCTTTATGCAAATATCCTATATAATAAAAGCCTAATATGCTAAGTGTCCAGTTGTCTGGTTGGCTGTTGATCCAATCAAAGCATAACATGCTAATGATATGCTAAGGCCGCTCAACCGCTCGCTATGATGTGCACTGACCACCATGGGGCAGATGCTCTGACTGGTAGGTTAGCTTGCTGCTGGGGTCCAGCTGATCAGGATTGAGTGAGATGGGCCGGACATGCCCTGGAACCCTCCTGCAGTCCCTCCCTGGCTGGCCAACCTCCCGTGTTCCTCCCTGGCCCCGATCGTGCACTGGTGGGGTCCCTCAGCCTGGCCTGCACCCTCTCATAATCCAGGACCCCTCAGGGGATGTCGGAGAGCCGGTTTCGGCCTGATCCCATAGGCCAGGCTGAGGGACCCACTGGTGCATGAATTTGTGCACTGGGCCTTTAGTATACATATAAGATACAGAGACAAAAGCCTGGAACCCAGGGAGCAAACTCACATAACATGGACCCATTTTACTTAAACAAACAGGGCTGGACTAGTGTGTCCTGAAAAAGCCAGATCTCAGAGGTGCAGGCAGATGGAGACCTCTAACTCAGCACACTTGCATTTCAACAACACCTCTGCATACGGAGAGGGCACCAGGACATACACAGATGGTAAAACCAAACACACACACACACACACACACACACACACACAGAGCCATAACTAGGCACTAACCTGACCCCCAATTCCCAGACCTGCAATTTCTGAACTCTGGGAAGGAGCTCCTGCAGGAGCACCCAAAATAGCTCTGAGATCCCCACTCTGGGCTCCAGCTGCCTGCCCACAGGCCCAGCCTGCCTTCCCCCTGGACCTGGGCCTTGGTCTGCACAGAGCCGTGGAGTCCCTCTCCCCAAGTCAGTTCCCCGGCCCAAATCTCCCCAAGTCAGACCCGTTCCTTCTCAGTAGCTTCCTTGGACAGCGGCCACACCAGCTCCTCTGTCACAGCCCACTGCTCCCAGGGACTATCATCGACAACGGGAACCCTGCTGGGGGCTCTGGGGACAGAAAGGCCCAGGCTGAGCTGGCAAAAATCCAGTTGGTCAGCAGCCACCGAACTGCCTGCCTCTGGTCCCTATTCTAGGTGCCTCCTACAAATGGAAGATACAGTATCTGTTTTGTCGTCGTTGTTTTGCAACTGGCTTATTTCACTTAGTACAGTGTCTTCAGGATTCATCCATGGTGTAGCACGTTGTTGTTGTGAAGCAACAACCATCGTGGGGTGACTGAGAACTTCAAACATGACCCTGACCCTGAAGCCCCGGCCCAGAGCCTGCGCGGAGCAGACCCACAAATGGCGTGAGTCCTCAGGCCCTCAGTTCCGTAAGCCAGTTAGGTGGGGCACATGCTCCTAGGGGTTGCCCTGAGGCAGGCATTGCAAATAAATTTGACTGGGTTCTCCACATGTGGGATAGCATGGTGCCTGGGTTGGAAGGTGCTGGAAACCAAGGGCTCTGTCTTTTGAGCAAACTAGAGAACAATGAGTGCATTGACTACCGTGTGTTGAGCACTTTGGACTATTGCAGCTCTGGAGCGGAGGGCGAAGTTAATCATACCCCTCAGTGTGCAGACTTCATTACAGAGCCAGGAACTCACTACTTCCCCCTTCCCCTCATCCCCAGTCCCATTCTCCCACCCTCAAACACCTACTCTATTGCGTTCAATATGGTGTTTCTATGTATTTTTGTTGTGGTAAAATATAACATAAAGCTTACCATTTTAACCATTTTTAAATGTACACTTTTGTGGCATCAAGTAGGTTCATGTTGTTGTACAATTATCACCACCATCCATCTCCAGAACGTATTCATATTCCCATCAGAAACTTTGTACCCACTAAACACCAACTCCCCATTTCTTCCTCCCCCAGCCCCTGGCAGCCATCATTCCACTCTCTGTCTCTATGAATTAGACATAGAATCCTTCTATGTCGTGGAAGGGCCTGGCATATACCTAACCCTCTGCAGTCATGCCATCAGAAGGGTTCTAGGTGCCTCCTATAAACGGCACACACAGTATTTGTTTTGTTGTTGTTGTTTTGTAACTGGCGTATTTCACTTAGCACAATGTCTCCAAGATTCACCCATGGTGTAGCATGTGACAGGACTTCCTTCTTTCTCAGGCTGAATAATATCCCATTGTCTGTATGTACAGCATTTTGTTGATCCATTCATCCATGAGTAGACACTTGCGTTGCTTCCACCTTTTGGCTATCATGAATAATGCTGCTATGAACATAGATGTACAAACCTGTGTTTGAGCCCTTGCTTTTGCTTCTCTTGGGTATAGATCCAGGAGCAGAATCGCTAGTAATTCGATGTTTAATTTTCTGATGAACCACCATACCATTTTCCACAGTGGCTGCATCATTTTACAGTCCCACCAGCAAACAATGCACAAGGGTTCTAATTTCTCCACATACTCACCAACACTTTTTCTTTCTTTCTTTCTCTCTCTCTCTCTCTCTCTCTCTCTCTCTTTCTTTCTTTTGTTAATCCTCACCCAAGGATATTTTTTCCATTGATTTTTTTTTTTAGAGTGAGTGGGAGGGAGGGAGAAAGGGAGGGGGAGAGACAGGTTGCCTGCTGCACACAACCCCATCCAGGGCCAGGGACCAAACCTGCAACTCAGGCACATGTCCTTGACTGGGAAGCAAACTGGAGACCCTATTGTGTGCAGGCCGACGCTATAACCACTGAGCACACCAGGACTATTTCCTGTTATTTTGTTGTTTAATCCCCAGATCTCTCTTAGGCTCCTTACTTCCAGAGGGTAAATCACATCTCCATACTGCAAGTCACCTCCCTTCACCAGATGTCACTTTATGTCTGTGTCATATGCAGACAGAAGAATTTTAATGCCCTTTCTAGATTTACCACCTGTTGATGAAACACCTTTAGCTAAAGGAAAAATAACTGGAATTGAAATCAGGTGTTTCCTTTCTTCCAGTGTTCCACCTGGGAGTCACTCCAAACACACACAAACCCTTTGGCAAGGCCACTTGCACGGTTCCTTCCTGGTAGGGCTACCCCCAGGGAAACGGAGTCGCTGCCTCTGGTCCCAGCCCACCTCTCTTGAACTTTGCACTTACCAGGATGAAAAATTAACAGGGCTAACGTTTTCCTTCCAAGGACAACCCCTGCAAAAGCTGGCCTGGCTGGGCCCCAGGAGACCAAGCACCAGAACAGAGTTACTACCCCTCTGGAGCCGCCCACCCGCTCATCGCCACGCCAAGGGAGCATGCAGGGTCCTCCCGGCACCCGGAGGGATCCACTCCTCGCCCCCCTCACTGCTTTGTGAGACTGGGCTTATTTCCTCAAGCCTTCCCGTGGAGAAACTGAGGCCGGAGGAGAAAGAACTAGCCCAGAAATGCACTCGTTGGACTCACACGTGGGCCCAGCACTGTTCTTCTGCAGGCACAGCTGTCCCTTTCACACGGATGCCAGCATTGGAAGGAAGTTCAGGAAAGCATGGCTAGTCACATAACCGGCTGCTGACTAGTTACTTCCTCCTCTCAGGAAAAGGAGAGGGCAAAAGGAGAGGCCCTTCCGATGGCATGACTGCAGAGGGTTGGGTATATGCCAGGCCCTTCCACGACATTTAATCCCCAGATCTCTCTTAGGCTCCTTCCCTCCACAGTGCAAATCGCATCCCTTGACCAGACATAGCTTCCGCCTGTGAAATGAGGGGCTTGCACTGGAGAACAATTTTAATGCTCTTTCTAGACCCACCACTCTGTACAATAAGAACCTTTCACCCCGTTCTTACAGCTGGGAGAACAGACGCTTGGTAGGGTGAAGGGAGGGAGAGAGCCAGGATTGAAAGTCACTTCAGTCATTGCTGGAGCTTGAGGTCCGTTCACTCAGACCACCTCTCAGCAGCTGGACCTGCCTGATTCGGTTCAGGTGAAAATTAATGTGGTACTGGGAGATGATGACTGCAAGGGCCCCTTTCTCCCAGGCACACACCTCCCACCCCTTTGAACTTCTCTCGGCTGTGAGCTCCTGGAGTTTAGGGACCTTCATTTTTCATGTCAGTGGTCCCAGAAACCAGTGTGTGTCTAACTGAACTGTGCTCCCTCATCCGAACCACTCTTCACGGCCTTCCCCTGGGCCCCAAGGCATGGTTCTCTTGCTTCACATTTGACTGTTTGCAAACCTTTTCACGTTAGATTCCCACAACCATTTCACAGGTGAGCAAACATTTCTTGGAGTGTCACAATAGCACGCCTGTGTAAAGAACTTTTGTTTTGCAAAGAGATCTATCAATGATGTCATCTTTACCTTCCACAACTATCAGCTGGGTGCAGTGGCAAGAATGGGGACTGAGGCCTCACAAAGCGCTGGGTTCTGATCCCAGCTCTGCTGCTTGGGACCCTGAGTGCGTATCCTAATCTCTGTTACTGGGAGGCACAGGGACATCTACCTCCAGGGCCATTGTGAAGATCACATCAGGGGGCAGCACTTGGGCTGCCTGGAGTGAAGAAAGCCATCCATCTGTTGACTGTTTTCCTTCCTTTGCTTTTGTGTTGAGGGCTGGGAAGAAGGGAGTGAAACCTAAGGCTACATTGGTAGGGTGTAGCCAGAGGACCAGCCAGGAATGGGAACCAGGTCTGTAAGCCCCGGTTGGGGTTCAGGGCTTCGCCTTTAAGGTCCATGCAGGCAGGGACTTAGAAGGAGGGGAGGGGGGAGAGCCAGGGCTCTGCTGCAGCAGCGGAGGACTGGCCTGCGGGAGGCCATTCACTCTGACAAGGCAGGGACCCCTGCAGTTTCTGGGCTGACTTTGTGGATTCAGCCCAACCTCACAGGGCTTTGTAACTCCCTTGCCTGAAGGTTTGCAGATAACTTCTTTCTCACAATGGGGGTTTCCCGCTGTTAAAAACAAACAAAGGCCTTAGACACCAGGCAACAGGCCTGGTAGGGGCGGGGCAGCAGGAGACAGGCCCTGGGGGCGGGGGTAACTAACTCCTGAAAGCAGTTGAAGGCTTTGTGGGTAGATGACCCTGAATTCTGCTGGTGGAGAGAAAAGCCCCAGAGTCCCCCAAACCCCAATGTTTCCTGGCTTCCCAAGGCTAACGTTTCAATACATAAGTTACCCTGCCTAGTGCTTCCCTTTGCCCTACAGTTCGCGAGGTCACAGTTTTGGAAACAAAGCTCTCCTATTTATTGGGCGTCGAATTGCGGATCTTTCTGTATCGCCAGATTCCAAACACCCTGTAATGCAATTTCCTCCCCAAGATAAATTCTAAAGCGCCCCCATTCATTCCTTCAAGGACTCAACAGATGTCTTTGAAGCCGGTTTTCTACCGGGCACTCGTTCACAAGGCCCAAAGGACCCCTGTCCCAGCTACTTACTACCCAGGGAGTCACGGAGGTTCCCAAATGCCCACTTTTGAGAGCCCACCTCTCCCCGCTCCCAGCCCCCGCCTTCGCCTACAGTCTCGGGGCTTTCAACCGGTGTGATCTCAGCGAGGAGAGAGAAGAAAAACAGCTCCGGGCCGCCGGTGCCCGCCGAGGCCCCGGACCGGGATCAGCGCGCGCACGCGTCCAAGTGCGCGTCCCCACTTCCTGGGCCTCAGCCTTCGGTGCGCTCCCTCTCGGACCCGGGTCCTCCCAGGGGCGCACCGCCAGCCTCTGCAAACCTAACCCTGTCCGGCCCGCAACTCCGACTGAGCCTCTCGCCTCTCCTTTCCCACGACTTCCTCCCGGCGCTCGCGGGACTCCGGTCGGGGCCGCGCGGGGTCCTGCGCGCTCCAGCCCGGGCCGCCGCTGTCCGGGTCGCCCACGTGGGCGTGCTCCGCGCCGGGCGGGGGAGGCGGAGCGCCCTCCGGGAGGCTTGGGGCGGGCAGGGCGCCCGCGGGAGGAGGTGGCGGGGCGCGGGGGAGGAGGCGGGGAGCCCCGGCGGCAAGGGGGCGGCGACAGCGCTTGGAAAGGGCGCTGCACACGGATTTGCATGAAACACAGACTGGGAACGGGCGGGAGCGGGAGCGGGAGCGCGGCGCACGGCCCAGACCGGCCCGGGGAGCGAGCGAGCGAGCGGTGAAAGAGTAGGGCAGCGGGGAGGCGAGGCTGCCAAGGCGGGGGAATCTGCGCCTCAAAGCGACCGAGGCGAGCAAAGTTTGGCTGGGGGTTGGACTTTCCTTCCTGGAGGCGGCACCCAAACAGCCAGCCCGTGCGGAAACCCAAACTTTCTTCTGCCACTCCGAGGCTCGCGGCCGCCTCCGCCCCGCGCTCGGGGCCTGCCGACCCGGCGCCGCTGTCGCCCGCCCGCCTCCCGGGCCGCCCTTCGCTCCACCGTGGGAGCCCCGCAGGCTGCAGCGCCGCGGCCCGGCCCGGAGCACGGGCAAGTTCGCCGAGAGTTGAGGCGAAGAAGTTTGGGCGGCCCCGGCCAGCTCCCCGCTGCGCCCCCGGCGTCCCGCCGCGCTCAGCCCCGCCGGGGGCGCCCCTCGGTGCCCGCGCGCCCTCCCCAGCCATGTCGTCCATCCTGCCCTTCACCCCCCCGATCGTGAAGCGCCTGCTGGGCTGGAAGAAGGGCGAGCAGAACGGGCAGGAGGAGAAGTGGTGCGAGAAGGCGGTCAAGAGTTTGGTCAAGAAGCTCAAGAAGACGGGGCAGCTGGACGAGCTGGAGAAGGCCATCACCACGCAGAACGTCAACACCAAGTGCATCACCATCCCCAGGTGGGGGCCCGAGCGACCGGGGGCGCGCCGGCCCAGCCCCCTGGCGCGGTGGGGCGGCCGGGTGGGGCTGGGTCGGGAGGGATAGTGTGCGTGTGGTGTGTGTGGTGTGTGTGTGTGTGTGTGTGTGTGTGTAGGTGGGAGCGCGGGCGGAAAGGGGACCCCAAACAAAACCTCCCCGGATTTGCAAAGATTCAAGCCTGGGCCTTCCACGAGGCACTCTCACTTTCAGACCTCACGTTCACTTTTCACCTCCCGGAAAGGGGGTGCTGCTCGAATGGGCCGCCCCCACTCCGGGGAGCTGCGGGCCCCAAGTTGAGGCCCGCTTTGTTCAGCTCCGCGGCCGGAGCCCCTCCTCCGCCGCCGCCCCCCGCCCCCGCGGCCCGCGCCCGTGGAGGTGGCGGTGGTGTTTCTCCCTTTCTTTTCTTCAGCGCGGTCCCCCCACGTCTTTCCTCCTCAACAGGAATGCAGTCCGTACAGCTGGGGCCCGGTGATTGACAGATTCCTTCTCCGTTCTCTTTCTGCCTTCGGGATTAGCATTTTTATCGAGTATTTTTAGACTCGGTTATGCCAGCTCCCGCCCCCCTCCGCACACGCTCACTTGGGGTGCCGTGCAGCGCTCCGACTTCCAAATGAGAGAAGTGGCCCAGTGTAGTGTTCCCCCATCGCCACCTCTCCCCTCCCGCCTCCCATCGTTTCTTACTCGCTTTTCAGCCTGAGATTCCAGGCTGATGCAGAGCGGAGGGTGCTCAGGGCCAACAGATAACAACACACACGCAGAGGGGGCCTCGCAGTGGCCCTTGCATTCCTGCAGAGCCCTCCTCCCCGAAGCGCTCTGCCATCTGTCCAGACCGCCTTTACAATGCACGTTGCGCTAGGCGGTCAGGGGGGAGCTCACAGATGGCTGGTAGAAGGGGTCAGTGACTTCTCTCCCATCGACAGGACTCGTCTTAGCTGAGCTGTGCCTCACTGGAAATTGGGGTGGAGGGGGGAGCACCTTGGCCTCCTGTCTCTCCCTCTCAGCCCCTCTAAAGTCTGACTGTGTACCAAGGGAGTGTGTGTGCGTGTGTATGTGTGCGCGCACAGGCGTTCTTGGGGTCCCGGGCTGCAGAGGAATAAGTAGAGGGACCCCAGGGCTTGAGCCCCACAGAGATGGTCATCCTTGCTCTTGGGCTAGGAGTGGACTCCATCCTTGGCCACCTGCTTGGAGCAGCTGCAGGAGAGCTGCCAGCCATGTCAGACAGGCACAAAGCAACATCTGTCCCGGCAGCCCAGGGCAGGCCTCCTCTGGAAATAAATGCCACATATGGTGGGAGCACTGACTTAAAAAATAATAATTTTTTTTTTTTAACTGGGTGGATCCAGTCAATAAAGGGGGAGGGAAGGCGGTGTGCTGTCTGGGAAGGGCGCTCTGGGTGTGTGATCTGGAGCCAGAACTGACTTCAGAGGAGGTGGTGTGCTGTGATGGTCAGCGAGCCCTGGGTTCTGGTCCCAGCTCTGGTTCTTAATTCTCCGTTCTTCCTTCGGTGGGGGTGGGGCGGGTGGGAGGACCAATGCGTGTCCCACTGCTCCCGCCAGGGGAGGGGACTGTTGGAAACCGGCCTTCTTAGCTGCCCAGGTGCATTGAGGACAAGGGCTTTATGCCTTGAAACAAAAAACAAAAATGATATCAGTTATAAAACGAGCAGCTGTGCAAAGTGTCGTACAGTTCACCGAGCACTTTCACATGGTTTTACGAAATTAAAAAGAGAAAGTAACTCGTGGAAACCAGATAAGGCAGTTGGGCTTAAGATTTATCTCAGAGTTAATGTTGTGAAAACGTCCGAGGGGGAGAGGTGGAAAGGCAGGTCGGAGTAGCCGTGGGACTCTGACCCACTGTGCTCTTTTTTTCTGCCTCCTGCTGCTGTTTACTTTGAAGGTTCTCAATACATTTTTTTGTTGAATGCTCAAATACTGCTAAGGAGGGGGGGGGGGCATGGAGGGCAGGGCAGGGTGGATCTTTGTTGGGAGGGTTGCCAATGTTCAGTCTTGGGCCGGTGACAGCTTGGAGGAGAGGCCTTGCGCTCCCCTGACTCAGTAGAAGTTTGCCCTCTGGGGGAACACAGCCCTGGCCCCCTCTTTCCTCTTCCAGAGTTCTCTGCGGCCTGAGGTATATGAAGCGTTGGGTGTTTCTGAGAGTTCAAGTTAAGTTGCTCCCTGGTCTGTCACCACTTTCTTAGGACTGGGACCTCTACCTGCCTGGCAAGGACCTACTAATAAGGCAGAGTTTTTTTGTGGTTGTTGTTTTGGTTTTCTTCTCCATCTTTTCTCAGTTAGGGAAACCCAGTTGCTTGGGTGGATCCAGACAAGATGGATTTCCATCCCTGGATTCTGTGCCCACGCCGCTGGGTCACCTTGTCTCCCTTGGCAATAGCTGCTGCTGTTTTGGTCGTGGGCAGACAACTAAAGGCCACGTCTCGGAGAGGTGGTTAGCTGGCCGCACGCTAGTGATACCGATGTGTCTGCTGAGCCCCGTAGATGGTTGTGTTGCTTGTCAAATTGTCTGCTCTCTCCACACTGCCTTTTATAAGCTACCCTCCTGTGTGTGAGAGGTGGGGCGCTGGGCACTTCCAAGTGCTCTGTGAGAGCTGGACCTTAGGGTTTAAGAAGCCCTCAGTCCCAGGAGGTTTTGACAAGCGTGTTTTGGCTAATATGTAACTATGAGCGGCAACAGTAACATTTGGCAATTATAGCTGTATGTTAGGGCCTTCCAGACCACATGCCTGCTTCTTGGTTACACCAGCTCTAACCTGCCTCCGTGATCAGAAGAGCTGGAGGGATGCAGGCTTATTGATATCAAGAATGTAAGAGAGCCCAGCGCCAAGGAAGTGGTGAGAGCTTGATTGAGGTACACCGACGTGAGCCATCAGGATACGCTGAGGTCTGGCAGGACGGGCAGAACGTAGACAAGTAGGGTAACAGCATCTCGCTCCTCACCTGCTTGAGCACCCGAGGAAAGCTTCAGGTACCTACCTGGCCAGTTTGTAAGAATGGAGCCATACCATTTGCCGCTGAGGGATAGAGGAGGGGTGTGCATGTTATGTCAGCAATCAGGAAGGAGCCAGGCACACTTAGCACGCCTGTTCTGATGCATTCCAATAACTTGTGCCTCCCCCGATAGGATCCATGCCTTGGCACGGGTTTGGGGAGCTGGACCAAGCTTATTGGCTGGGTCTGTTTGGAAGGGAATTTGGGCTTTCTTGTATCAAAGCACCAAGTCCAGAGGAACAATGGGGGAACTTTCTGATACACACCGACTCCTGCTTCTTTGTGCTTCTCTTTTAGCACAGCCTCCTCCTGTTACCTACCTGGACTTTCCCAGGCTACTGTCACCCTAGGGAAAGATCCTCGTCGTTAAAACTCCCCTCTCCGACTTCTGGGGACAGACCTATGGCCATGGCTGCTTGTTAACCTTGATTGGGAGAGTGACACACAAGGCTGGGAAGGGAAGGGGCCCACAGGACGATGAGTAGCTGACTATGGGGCTGGCTCAGAGCCCTGGTTGAACCCAGGATCAACCTGTTGCTCCCTTGACATTTGGAGCCCTGGAACTTCTGTTGCATTCAGGAGGTGAATGTTTGGGCCCATGCAGACAGCCCCTTGCTCACAGTTGCTAATTAAATGTTAGAGTTGGAGTTCGTTGATTCATGGTTATCTATTGGCCCTCTCATGTCTGAGTCAGTATTCCAGGCAATGGGGGAGGGTGCAGAGATAAATTTGAGATGGCCCCTGCCTGTGAGGAGCTTACACTTCAGTAAGGGAAACACCAATAGGGCATTATTGGAGTACCTAGCTGCTATTTCTTTCTTAGTCCCAGCCATAAGAAGAAATAGGTGTGGAGTGGATTTTTTTTTTTTTTGGGGGGGGGGGGGACAACCTATACTGAGTCTTTTAAATACTATAGAAGTCACTCTGTTAGAAAACAAAATAATGACAGCCATCTCTTTTCTCTGGAAAGAAAGCCCAGAACTCAGGCTCTGGATCTTGCCATTTTAATACCTGGTTGGGACTTAAGAGTCCACTGGATGTCTCAGAGCCTTCATGTCTGCACCTGTAAAGTCAGGATGAGATAAGGCTTGTGAAGTGTTTTGTAAACCAGAGAGTTTGACAGACGTAAGTGCTAGCTATGCTTAGCCTCTTGTGTGTGTCATTCATTCATTACGAAATTATCTAATCATTTATTAAATATCTACCATGATGAGCAAGGTCGGGCACCTGTTCTCAAGAAGCTCCTTGTCTAGAGTGGGAGACAGACTTGCCCAAAGGTACAGGGCAAGAGCTGCACCCCAGGGTGTACAAGGTGCGGAGACATGGGGGGCAGGCCATTCATTCTGCGAGGAGGTGGGGAGAGGAGGCAGGGGTCAGTGTGCGGTGAACACCAAAAGGAGTATGGAAGTTATTCTCTGAAGGAAGTTTCTGGGCTGCGCTACGATCATGAGCACTTTACATGGTGATAGTTGCCTGCAAGAATGAAGCAGCGAATGACATCTTTACCTTCTGCTTTTGCTAAAGGGAGCTCTGCTATGAATATGTTACCATGTGGCTTGCACCAAAGGGCTAGCGACCCCTGAACAGTCTTTTACTTCATCATTAAGTGTTCTCTCTTTGAAGTAAAAAGTGACTTAGTATTGCAAACCTGAAATTCAGGTTTCCGAGGTGGGAACAGCGACTTTAGATATATTAGCTCAGAATATAACAGAGAGTGTCAATAAAAAGTGGACAACTTGGAGATGATTGTGGGTGCTTAGCATTTCAGAGTTTTGGTGAGACCTGGCCTTTCATTTCTCTGCTTCACTCTTGCTAAAAACAAATTATTTAAGCCTGAGTTTCTGTATGGAGGTAAGAACTTTTACTAACATATTTTGAAAGGTCTTTGCAAGGATGTAAGATTTTAAATGATGATTCTACTAATAGAAAAAAGTCAATGAATACAGTAGTCACTTGGTTCTGATGAGGAAAGCAAAAAGTAGATGAAATTGATAGAATTTGGCTCAAGCTTATCACATTCAAAAATCCAATTAAAATGAGTTTTTTGAAAAATAAATATTGGTTTTAATAACATAAACTTGTAATTGCTATATTATTACAATGGAAGTAAAATTAACATGATTTAATGGACTGAGCGACCATCAATTTTCACTTGTTAATTTTTAGGAGATTTTATGCCATTTGATACACAATATAGCCATTACTCTGCATGCGCTCCTTTAAGAAATATATAGAACCAAGCAGTGCTTGCTTTGAAAATTGCAATCAGCCCAGCCATTGTGGCTCAGTGGTTGAGCGTTGAACTGTGAACCAGGAGGTCATGGTTCAGTTCCCGGTCAGGGCACATGCCTGGGTTTCAGGTTTGATCCCCAGTAGGGGGCCTGCAGGAGGCAGCCGACCCATGATTCTCTCTCATCATTGATGTTTCTATCCCTCTCTGCCTCTCCATTCCTTTCTAATATTAATTTAAACATTTTAAAAAATTTAAATCAGACATTATTCCCATTACCCACCTTATCCTCCCACCTTTTTTGTCCTCCTCCCCCCAGCTTCCTGTACTTATGTTCCCTAAGGTGGAATGCTGCTTTCTCAATGAACCAGTCTCATGAATAGTCCTGATTAACATTTGTCCTTATCTCCTTTGAAATGTTGACCTATTTTTAAAAATCAACCTACCCCCTTCTCCAAATCCACACCTGGTCGTTTTGGTTGTCTGAGGAGAGAAGTGCTCATGAGGGCAGCCTGCTGGGCATGCAGGGGGCTGGGAGGGGGACCCGCCTTCTGCAGACGCCATGGTTGGTGCACCCTTGGATGGGACTAGCTCCTCCCCACCGAGGGCCGGGAATCATCTGTTGACCACGGACAGATTCCCGGCCAGAAGCCTTCCATCTCCAAGCACAATGGTTCCTGTAAACAGCTGGAAGCTGCCATTTTTAACCCCACCCTGCACAAGTTTGGTTTCTAATTTTACTCTAGTCCAAGTTTTAGAACAAAGATTCCAGGAGAGCCTGTCCACTTCATTTCCTCCAGGGCACCCAAACCCAGTGCTAGGCAGCAGAGACAAAACTGAGGACGGCAGCCACGTCCCTGCCCTCCTGTAGCTTCTAGTCCACTGGCAGCCAACTCGGGTTCTGTGTAGTGGAAATAACGGGGTGTGTGCTCACTGTAGTTAATGTGTAAGTACTGTTTTCTTGATGTCAGAGAGCCAAATCCCCCCAGCGCTGCCGTTTATTGACTCCCGATGAGGGTAAGAGACTCGGTGTGTGTGTGTGTGTGTGTGTGTGTGTGTGTGTGTAACATTACCCTTTGTTTGGACTTAATTAACAGTTTTAGAAATAACAAATCTATAGTACAAGTCACACTATCTGCTGTTGATTATCCGGGGCCTCTGAGTAAATAGCAGCCTGCCCAGTGCGCGCCGTGGCAGGACGTTTGGACAGAGAGACTCAGTTTAAAAGGAAAACACAGGAGCAGCCTGTTAATTAAGAAGGCTGGCTAATTCTGGACCAGGTTAAAGTTTGTTTAGCAGGCCTTTCCTCTCCATAGATGCTGTCAAAGAAATCCTAGTTATAAAGAAGGCTTGGGGGGTCATTTGGAAGGCAGGAGTCGGCAGACCTGGGTAGGTTCTAGACTTAGTTCTCTTTCTCATGAGCTGTGTGGCCTGGGCAAGGCACCTACTATCTCTGGGCCTCGGATGCGCTCAGCTGGAAAATAGGCTGGATCAGTTCGGTCGGAGCCTTTCTAACCCTAAAGCAGCTTCCAAGCAAGCCGTTGAGAAGCTTCCCCTGGCACAAATCCAGTTGATCAGCGAACCACAAATCTTTCTTAATGGTTTATGTCCTAAGACCCCACCAGTCTGGTGCCAATCCATTTATATAAATACAAAGCAATAAAGTTATAACGCAGATGCTAATCCATTTGTATAAATGAAAGTCATAAAACTGTAATCCAGTCTTTAATTTTGGTCATCCCCCCCCCCCCCATCACCACTCTCCTCCACGCCTGTCCCTTACCTTGTGAGTCAGAATCAATGAAATTTAACTACAAAGGAATATAAAAATAGCCGAACACTAGGATAAAGATGTGGAGGCTGTGTGTCTTTAGATGCAGTGAGCAATTTTTCTTCTTTGTTGCTATTTTTGGCTATTCTCAGAGCAGGAAGTTTACTTAAACTAATGACCACAAATGCCTAAAAATGTAAGAGGTAGGCATTATAGAGGATACCTGTGGAAAATGTTTGCTCATATGTCAGAGTTTACCCAGAAAGCTTCCTTTTTATTTTTTATTTTTTTATTTTCTGGCATCTATATAAGGAACGGCCACACTTGATTG